>NC_042619.1:95235431-96445491 GCF_901001135.1 Rhinatrema bivittatum
AAAAAACCCATTATCTATAGTTCCTAAGACTGCATGGCGTGCAACTTGCATAAAAATGGAATCAGTAAACCACATTCCAGGACATTTTTAAGGAGAACGTGCTTCCTATGCAATTTGCAAAATCTTCATAGATCAGTTTTTACTGATTTTTCAGTGCTCTTGCAATGCCCACGCTTGTAGTAACTCGTTGTCCATTCTGGCTTAACGAGGAAGACAGATGCCAGAGGCCAGGGGTTCTCCAGAGATCATAGGCACTTATCTGAGTAGAGGAAAAGGATGGATTTTCATTCAGTAAGCTTTTGCTGCCCATGCAGTAGCCTTTTGATCATAACAACTGATTTGCACCTAGATGTAATCTGTAAAGGGTCGTGCGCGCCTTCCTCAAGCTTCTGAGAAATCTGTGGTCTGAATTCAAAACTTTCTTTGTATCATTAGGCCCACATTCAGAAGTGCAGCCAGAAGAAATACCAGGTATTCTTCAGGCTTTAAATCATTAAACCTTATGGGGAATTTACTTGTAAAAGCTGACTTGAACAATCCCTTTGAATGATGTACTTTTGGTGGAATGAGAATTCCATCCATTAGTGGGTGACATCAATCATTACTTGCTTGTCATATAGAATATATTGCTTCTGAGTTACCTTTGTCAATACAGAAAGTCGCTTGCAATGCACAAATTCTAACTAAAAGCTCTACATTTAACTCTGTTCAGTACATTTAGGTATAACCAGCAATTTTTAGTCGTATGGGTATTTATGTGTATAGTAGAAGAATGCCCATCATGGCAGGATTTAAGAGTTTGAAAATTTCACAGTGTGATACACGGGCAGTCCATTCTCTCTCACAACTGGAAAAGTGTGCTCCATGGAGTACACAAACATTTTCCAAAGGCACTTTTCACATTCTGTATGTGTGTATGTCTGTTTGAGACCCACATCCATCAGTGCTCCCACCACCCACAAGTTTCAATCATCCCCTCTGTCTCCATCCCCACCTGCAACCTCCCTTAGCCTCACTCATCTCCTCCATCCTTAATTTCCCCCCCCCCCCAAAAAAAAAATCTTAATCACCCCCTTCAGTAGCTCATTCCTATATCTGAGCAGAAGGGGGTCAACAGCTCCCTTTCTCAGGCTTAGTTCCCTCCCCCAGTCTCAGCACTCCCCCTCCCCCAGTCTCAACTCTCACTCTCATCTTCAGCAACCCTCCTTTCCCCCTACCCACCTCCCTCTCTGCCAACCTTAGTTCCCCTGTTTGCATGCTCAAACAACTTGAAGAGAAACAAATCTGAGGCTTTGAGCTGCTGGCTGGCAGTGTGATTGCCTGGTTCCTTGGCAATTGGTTCAGGGAGGGACTTGATATTAGATTCCTTTTATGGGAGTGTGACTGACAGTCAGACAGGCACTAGCTTTTATTATGTAGGATATGCAAGCAGATACCCAATAGAATCACTTCTGTAAGTGATAATAGGATGTCTTCTGGGAGGTACCTTTCACTGTAAAATAGTGTTAGCTCCCATAAGTTTGGATAAGGAAACCATGCTACAGTAAGCTGATCAATTACATAAAAACACTGGAGCAGATTTTAAAAGGTATGTGCATGACCTACATTTGTGCGCACGATTTTATAACATGTGCGCGCAGTCGCGTGCATGTTATAAAATCAGAGGTCGGTGCATGCAAGGGGTGCACACTAGTGCAACTTGCGCGCACCGAGCCCTCGGGGAGACCAGCTGGCTTTCCCCATTCCCTCTGAGGCCGCTCCGAAATTCCCCCCCACCTTCCTCTCCCTTCCCCTCCCTTCCCCTTCCTGTCCCGACCCCCAGCCCAACCCCCCCCTTACCTTTGTTGTGGAAGTTACGCCTGCCAGAGGCAGGTGTAACTTGCGCACGCCGGCCAAGTGCCGGCACACGATCCTCTGGCCCAGCCGCCATACGGAGGCCTCTGGCCATGCCCCCACCCTGCCCCTGACCACCCCACCCCTGGACCACCCATTTTTTCAAGCCCCATGACTTACATGCGTCCTGGGGCTTTATATGTGCCGCCAGGCCTTTTGAAAATAGGCCCTGCACGCGTAACCCTTTGAAAATTTGTCCCATAAGATATGCCATGTTGAGTTAGACCAAAAGTCCATCAAGCCCAACATCCTGTCTTAAACAGTGGCCAATCCAGGTCTCTAGAAAGTTCCTGGCATATATCAAAGAGTAGATCCAGGACTTTTTTTCAGAGGGTACATGATGGTACTGAATTCTCGCACCTTTTCCTCTACCTGCTTGAATTGCCCTATGATCCCCACAAAAATACATGCATCCAGTGCTGCCTCCAGTCTCCCTCCCTGTGTCTTTTCTTCTGCATGGAGAAGAGACTTGGGGAAAAGCTAACAGTTGCTCAGAAGCATATGGTTTGGAGAAATGTATCTTCCAAAGATATTTGCAAAATAGGGAAGTTAGAATATTTCAGTAGAGAGGTTGTGTTTAAGTCTGAAGTAGCCCAGATGGACATAAACAAATAGCATGCAATTGTGAATAACTCTTAACTGCCTGAACCATTTGCTAACAAGCAGGCTGTGAATACAAAAAGCAAAGTGCAATTAAAAATATATTATAAAATGTCTGTATGTGAATTCCAGAAGTTTGAACAGTAATATGGGTGAATTAGAATGCGTGAAATTATACAAGGATGTAGACATTATAGGCATTTCAGAGACGTGGTGGAAAGAGGATAACCAATGGAACATTGTGATACCAGGGTATAAATTATATCAACGTGAAAGGGCAGATCAAACTGGTGGAGGGGTGGCACTATATGTAAAATATGACATAGAGTCAAGTATGATAAAAATCCTACAGGAACCAAATGTACTGTGGAATCCTTATGGATAAAAATTGCACGTGTGACTGGTAAGAGAATAGCAGTGGGTGTAGACTACCTACCTGGCCAAAATGTAAAAACAGACTTTGGAATTAAAACTGAAATTAAAAAGCAAATGATTTTGCCAACACAATAATAATGGAAAATGTCAATTATCCTGGTATTGACCGAGTCAGTATCTCATCAGGATATGCTAGAGAGGTTAACTTTCTAGATGACATAAATGACTGCTTCATGGAGCAGCCAGTTCTAGAACCGATGAGAGGGGCAGCTCCTTTAGATTTAATCCTCAGTGGAGCACATGAACTGGTGCGAGGGGTTACTACGGAGGGGCTATTAAACAATAATGATCATAATGCAAGATCATAATGCAATCAAATTTGACATAATCACTGAAAGGATGACATTAAGTAAAACTACTGCAGTAGCATATAACTGTGAAAAGGGAAACTATGATAGAATGAGTGAATTCATTAGAAAAAAAATTAAAAGAAATGGTTGCAAGGGTTAAAAGGCAGTTAAAGCTAAAAGAGTATTGTTAAAAAAATGGAAAGCAGACCCAAATGATGGAACTAGGAAAGAGCATAAGCACAGGCAAGTTAGATGTAAAACATTAGTTAGACAGGCCAAGAGAGACTTGGAGAAAAAGCTTACCAGTGAAACAAAAACTAAAATAAAAACTATTTCAAGTACATTCGAAGCAATAAGCCTGCGAGGGAGGCATTTGGGTGGCTAGATGACAGGAGTGAAAGGGGCGCTTAGTGAAGACAATGAAGTGGCAGAAAAACTGAATGAATTCTTTGCCTCGGTCTTTACTCAGGAGGTTGTTGGGATCATACCCACACCTGAAACATTCCTTAATTCTGGAGATTCTGAGCAACTAAAACAAATATCCGTGACGATGGAGGATGTAATAGATCAGATTGACAAGTTAAAGAGTAACAAATTGCTGGGATCAGATGGCATCCACCCCAGAGTTCTAAAAGAACTAAAACATGAAATTGCTAACTTGTTATTAGTAATCTGTAACCTTTCATTTAAAATAACATGATTCCTGAAGACTGGTGGCCAGTGTGATGCCATTTTTTTAAAAAGGGCTCTAGAAGAGATTCAGGAAACTAGATCAGTGAACTTGATGTCACTGCTGGGCAAAATGGTAGAAGCCATTCTTAAAAACAAAATCACTGGCCACATAGATAGACATAGCTTAATGGGGAAGAGTAAACATGGTTTTAGCAAGGGGAAGTCTTGTTTTACCAAACTTTTAGAATTTTTGGAAGGTGTAAATAACCATTACTGGAGTAACACAGGGATCAAAACTTGGATCTGTGCAATTTAACATATTCATAAATGTATCTGGAAAAGGGAATGATAAGTGAGGTAATCAAATTTACAGATGATACAGAATTATTCTAATTTGTTAAAAAAGCATAAGAACATAAGAAATTTCCATACTGGGTCAGACCAAGGATCCATCAAGCCCAGCATCCTGTTTCCAACAGTGGCCAATCCAGGCTACAAGAACCTGGCAAGTACCCAAACATTTAAGTAGATCCCATGCTACTGATGTCAGTAATAGCAGTGGATATTCCCTAAGTCAACTTGATTAATAACAGTTAATGGACTTCTCCTCCAAGAACTTATCCAAACCTTTTTTAAACCCAGCTACACTAACCACATCCTCTGGCAACAAATTCCAGAGCTTAATTGTGCGTTGAGTGAAAAAGAATTTTCTCCAATTAGTTTAAAATGTGCTACTTGCTAACTTCATGAAGTGCCCCCCTAGTCCTTCTAATTAACCGAAAAAGTAAATAACTGATTCACATTTACTCATTCTAGACCTCTCATTATCTTAAAGACCTCTATCATATCCCCCCTCAGCCGTCTCTTCTCCAAGCTGAACAGCCCTAACCTCTTCAGCCTTTCCTCATAGGGGAGCTGTTCCATCCCCTTTATAATTTTGGTTGCCCTTCTCTGTACCTTCTCCAGTGCAACTATATCTTTATTGAGATGCGGCGGCCAGAATTGTACACAGTACTCAAGGTGCGGTCTCACCATGGAACAATACAGAGGCATTATGACATTTTCCGTTTTGTTCACCATTCCCTTCCTAATCCTAACATTCTATTTGCTTTTTTGACTGCCGCAACTCACTGAGCCAGCGATTTCAATGTATTATCCTCTATGACTCCTAGATCTTTTTTCTAGGTGGTAGCTCCTACTATGGAACCTAACATTGTATAACTACAGTATAGGTAATTTTTCCTTATATGCATCACCTTGCACTTGTCCACATTAAATTTCACCTGCCATTTGGATGCCCAATCTTCCAGTCTTGCAAGGGACTCCTGCAATTTATCACAATCTGCTTTTGATTTAATTATTCTGAATAATTTTGTATCATCTGCAAATTTGATTACCTCACTCGTCGTATTCCTTTCCAGATCATTTATAAATATATTGAAAAACATTGGTCTAAGTATAGATCCCTGAGGCACTCCACTGTTTACCCTTTTCTACTGAGAAAATTGACCATTTAATCCTACTCTGTGTTTCCCATCTTTTAACCAGTTTGTAATCCATGAAAGGACATCGCCTCCTATCCCATGACTTTTTAGTTTTCTTAGATTCCTCTCATGAGGGACTTTGTCAAATGCTTCTGAAAATCCAAATACATTATAACTACCAATTCATCTTTATCCACATGTTTATTAACTTATTTAAAAATTGCAGCAGATTCATGAGGCAAGACTTCCCTTGGGTAAATCCATGCTGACTGTGTTCCATTAAACCATGTCTTTCTATATGTTCTGTGATTCTGATCTTTAGTATAGTTTCCACTATTTTTTCTGGCACTGAAGTCAGGCTCACTGGTCTATAGTTTCCCAGATTGCCCCGGAGCCATTTGTAAATATTGGAGTTACATTGGCCACCCTCCAGTCATCAGGTACAATGGATGATTTTAATTATAGGTTATAAATTTTAACTAATAGATCTGAAATTTCATTTTTTAGTTCCTTCAGAATCCTGGGGTGCATACATGATGCTGGGTTCTGTATTGGGAGTCACTACCCAGGAAAAGGACCTTGGAGTCCTTGTGGACAAAATACTAAAATCTTTGGCTTAGTGCATGATGGTGATTGAAAAAGCAAATTCAATCGGGCCGATACAGAAAAACTCGCGGGAGAGCCGGCGAGCACCAGCTCTCCCGACACGCGATTCAGGAAGCCAAGGTATGCAAATTAGGGCCCGCGGTAAAAAGGAGGTGGGTTTGACAGCCGACGCTTAATTTCACTAGTGTCGGTTGTCGAACTCCCTGACAGCCACGGGTTTCGGAAAACGGATGCCAGCAAAATTGAGCATCCGTTTTCCTACCGGTGGGCCGCGGGCTGATTTTTTTTTTTTTTTTTTAAATCTTTGGGGCCTCCAACTTATTATCACTATGATAGTAAGTCGGAAGGTGTACAGAAAAGCAGTTTTTTCTGCTTTTCTGTATACTTTCCTGGTGCTGGCCGAAATTAACTCATGCCTTTGGGCAGGCTTTAATTTCTGAAAGTAAAATGTTGGGCTTCGCTGCACATTTTACTTTTCTGAATCACAAGGGAATAACTAATAGGCCCATCAACATGCATTTGTATGCTGCGGGTGCTATTGGTTTCGGGGAGGTTGGCCTTGCATTTTTCCACTTTTTACCCCTTACTGTATAAGGGGTAAAACTAGCGTGTTTGAAAACGCACGGCCAAATGGGGGCTAACGGTGTGCTCAGCCGAGTGCACCATACTGAATCGGCCTTAATGTTAGGAATAATCTGAAAAGGAATGGAGAATAAAACAGAAAATAACATATTGCCTCTGTATTGCTCCATGGTGCAACCACACCTTGATACTCAGTTTTGGTCACCCCATCTCAAGAAAGACATAATGGAACTAGAAAGTTTCTTTTTCACTCAACACACAATTAAACTCTGGAATTTGTTGCCAGAGGATGTGGTTAGTGCAGTTAGTATAGCTGTGTTTAAAAAAGGATTGGATAAGTTCTTGGAGGAGAAGTCCATTACCTACTGTTAATTAAGTTGACTTATAAAATAGCCACTGCTATTACTAGCAGCAGTAACATGGAATAGACTTAGTTTTTGGGTACTTGCCAGGTTCTTATGGCCTGGTTTGGCCACTGTTGGAAACAGGATGCTGGACTTGATGGACCCTTGGTCTGACCCAGTATGGCATGTTTCTTATGTTCTTAAAAGATAAAGAGGGGGCAACGAAAATGATAAAGGGGATGGAATACCTCTCCTTTGAGAGGCTATGCAGGCTAGGGATCTTCAGCTTGGAAAAGAGATGGCTGAGAGGGGACATGATAGAAGTTTATAACAGCAAGAGTGGGGTGGAATGGATAAATAAAAGACGGCTATTTCAAATAATACAAAACAAGAAGACACAACATGAAACAACCAGCAAATTCAAAACCAATTTTAGAAAGTACTTTTTTTACTCACTGCATTATCAAGCTGTGGAATCTGTTGCCAGGAGATGTGATCAGGGTAACCTGCGTAGCGAGTTTAAAAGAGATAAGTAGAAGTAGTGGAAGAAAAGTTCATAACACATTCATAGCTAGGCAGACTAGGGTGTGAGTAAACAGGAATTAAATCTGCTTTATGGGATCTGCCTGCTATTTGATATCTGGACTGCTTACTGGGCTCAATGGACTTTGGTCTGACCAGCATGACACTTCTTATGTTCTTTTGAAGAGAGACTGCTGCCTGGGAAGGGAAAGTGGGGGACTCCAGGGGAAAGAAAGAGGGGGATTCAGCTTGCCTGCTGGGAGGAGGGAGGTGAGAGACATAGGGGATCCTGGGGGAGGGGGATGAGGGAGAGGGCAAAATAATGTGAGGGGTGGGAAGTGTTACATTAGGGTCACTGAACTCCCCATCATTTTTCTTTAGTGTGTGTGTGATATCTATGCTGGATCCACCTCGATCATATCCCCTGTCAGCTATCTCTTCTCCAAGGTGAAGAACCCCAACCTGTCCAGCTCATCTTTATAAGTAGCCATTCCATCCCCTATTATCTCTCTGTTTGTCTTCTCTGTATCTTCTCCAGTTCCAACATATTCCCCCCTGTGATGGGATGATCAGAACTGCACACATTGACAATACAGCCTTTGTTTTAGTCTTCATTCCTTTTCAAATAATTCTTTTTTGCTGTTTTGACAACCGCTGCAAACTGAACCGAAGATTTCAATGTATTGTCCATGAGGACTCAAAGATCCCTTATCTGGGTGCCCACTCCCAAAAACGTTTCCCAGCACGCTGTACCCGCAGTCAGGATCACTTTCCCCCATTTGCATCACTTTGTCCTTCTTCACATTCAATTTCATCTGCCATTTAGATGCCCAGTTCCCAGTCTGGAAAAGTGCTTCAGTTCCTCAGTCTGCTCTTCTTATAGTAACTTAGAATTATTTTCTGTCACCTGCAAATTTGACCACCTCACTCATCGTTCCCTTTACCAGATCATTTATATAAATGTGAAATAGCACCACTCCTAGTTCAGATTCCAGGGTCAACCCACTATTCACGTCTCTCCTTTGGAGAAACTGACCATTTAATCCTACTCTTTGTCTCCTATCTTTTAACGAGTTACCAGCCTACAGTAGGACATCGGCCTCCTATCCCGTGACTTTTTAATTTTATGAGGAGTCTCATGAGGAAATTTGTGAAATGCCTTTTGAAAATCCAGATACACTAAATTGATCAGCTTACCCTTATTTACATGTTAATACTTTCAACAATTTTAATTGATTTGTAAGACAAGACTACCCTTTACTGAATCCATGTTGGCTCTTCCCAAATAAGCCATATTTATTTCTAAGAGCAGTAATTCTATTCTTAAGAATAGCTTCCACTATTTTGCCCCGTTACCGATGTCAGGCTCACCAGACTATAATTTTTTGGATTTTCACTGGAGCCCTTTTAAAAAATTGATTTTACACTGGCCAGTCTTCAGGCACAGTGGCTTATTTTAATGATGCATTACAGATTCTTAGTAATGGGTCTGCAATTTGTTAAATGAGTTCTTATAAAACACTGGGATGAATACCATCTGGGCCTGGTGATTTGTTAATATATAGTTTGTCAGGTTGCTCTATTACATTATGTCAACTGAAACTTGAGAGAGGTAATACTTATTCAATGAAAGATACTCCCAGTTTACTTATTGTAAAACACATGTGAATGGCAGAGATAAGCATGTACCTCAATCAACTGATTATATATTATATTTGTTTAATTCTATTTTGAAACTAGAACACTAATGATTAATTAAGATACAAGTTGATATAGGGGCTGGAAGAAGTATGCATTTATAAACATTAATATGCAATAATAATCATTTTTTGGGTATTTCTTATTCTGAAATTCCTTGCTCCAATGATTTTTTATTGAAATTTTCTATTGTGATCCTTGACCTTTTTCAAGTCCATTCGATTGGCAAGAGACACATTTTAAAATGTGGCTATATTGACTCAGTTTTTTTTGCTCACAATGGCTCCATGAACTTGCTTCTATTAACCTTTCTGATATTTCTTCAAATGTCAATACATGACATTATTCCTTAGGGAGAATTACTTTTGAAATTGCACCCCTAAGATCTGTTACTTTAAAATGAGATCACTATTCACCATGCTTTATTAATGACTTGAAATCACAGAAAACAGCTTTATGTTGTTTTGAGAGACACTGGCACATGTCTCATGATGATAACAATTTATTTAGATACAATGTTGCAATAGATAACTATAGACGGAGGTAAATTAAGGCAAATAAATTGTTTTCTCTACAAGTCAGTTAATGCCTCTGGAAATAATCCTTCAGAATTGTTTTGTGCTGTTAAGAAATTTAACTCCTGTGATTAAAACCAAACAGACACAAACTAATAATGTCTTTAACCCTGGTGAATTTTGCAACAGCTATTGAAAAAAGGAACACAGACCTTTGATTCCATTTTACATCAAAGAGTGGATCTGTGACTGAGATTGTCGAGGAGCCTACAGTATGTGAGAGGAGTTCAATTTTATGTCTCAGATGAGATTAAACAAGTAGTTAAAGGTTATTAAGCCTACTCTCTACTTTTTGAACCCATGTAATATTAATGTTTTGAAAGTTCTGTCGAATGATATAGCTCTACCACTTAGGAATTTAGTCAATAGAGAAGGCTTTTTTTGCCCAATTTTTGAAACAAGCTTTAGTTAGACCTCTCCTTAAAAAGCCCAGTTTAGACCCTTCTGATATTACTAATTAGGGATTGTGAATCGTTTTTTCTGACGATTAAAAATATCGTACGATATTTTCAAAGTCGTCAGAAATTGGGGGCTCCCCGAAACCGATAGGAAAACCCCACAAAATTTTTCAGGGGGTTTTCTTATTGTTTTGGGGGGAGGGCGGGAAAAACGGCACACAAAAACAACCCCTAAACCCACCCTGACCCTTTAAAACAGCTCCCTTAGCTTCCCCCACCCTCCTGACCCCCCCAAAACATTTGAAAATTACCTGGTGGTCCAGTGGGGATCCTGGGAGCGACCTCCCTCTCTCGGGCTGTCGGCTGCCACTAATAAAAATGGCGCCGATGGCCCTTTGCCCTTACCATGTGACAAGGTATCCGTGCCATTGGCCGGCTCCTGTCACATGGTAGGAGCCGGCCATCCATTACTCCTACCATGTGACAGGGGCCGGCCAATGGCACGGATACACTGTCACATGGTAAGGCAAAGGGCCATCGGCGCCATTTTTATTAGTGGCAGCCGATGGCCCGAGAGCGGAGATTGCTCCCGGGACCCCCACTGGACCACCTGGTAATTTTCAAACGTTTTTTTTGGGGGGGGGGGGTCGGGAGGGTGGGGGAAGCTAAGGGAGCTGTTTTAAAGGGTTGGGGTGGGATTTTTGTTTATCGGCTTGGGCGCAGCCGATAAAAAAAAAACCTGATCGGGCCGCACGAAAAAAAATTCACGATGTGAATCAGAACCAGAATCAGAACCGATTCCGGATCTGATTCACATCTCTATTACTAATTACATACCAATTTCTACTAATACATTCTTGGTCAAATATAATATTCTGGACCAGTTTCAATGTAGTTTCTGACCTAATCAATCTACTGAAAACTTTGCTTTAAAGCCAATGTAGATACCTTGCATTGAAGTTTGACCCTAGATAAAGACTATATCTTGGTGCTGTTTGATTTGTCATCAGACTTTGATACTATTCTGTTAGATTCGTGGACCCTTGAGCTGGCTGAGACAGATGAAGACTCACCGTGGGGAGGCCCACTGTGGATGCCGAAGCCGGGAGGTGGGCACAGAGCAGGAGACTGGAGGAATCTTCACCACTGGAAGCCCGAGGTCCCACCAGGAGGAGCCTGTGAGGACCGAGCTGCTTAGACTTATGTGCGATCTCCTGAAGGCCGGGGTCTGAAGAGGGAGAAGGTTGAGAAGAGAAGGGCCAGAGTCAGGAGGCCAGCTGGAACTTCACCACTGGAAGCCCGCGGTCCCTCCGAGAGGAGCTCGTGAGACCCGAGCTGCTTGGACATAGGAGGACCTCCGGACGAGAGCCGGAGTCAGGAACCAGTGGAGCAAAGCTGGAATCGAAAGCCATGGATGAGCCGAGGTCAAAAGCCAGTAGTCAGAAGCCAAAGACAGAAGCCAGTTAATTAGAAGCTGGAATTGGAAGCCAGTAGTCCAAGCCGAGGTCAGAAGCCGAAGACAGAAGCCAGTAATCTGAAGCCGGAATCGGAAGCCAGTAGTCCAAGCCGAGGTCAGAAGCCGAAGACAGAAGCCAGTAATCAGAAGCCTGAATCAGAAGCCAGTAGTCCAAACCAAAGTCAGAAGCCGGGGTCGAAAGCCAGAAGACGAAGATAGCAACTAGTAGCTCTCAGAGAGAGTGAACCTTGTTGCAAGGTGACATCTGGGCCAAGCTGCAGGGTTTAAATATCCCTGCAGTGTCTGACGTCATCCAAGGGCTGTTCCTCAATCTTCCCGTGCTGGCCCCTTTAAATCTGGAACCCCCGTGCGCCTAGGGGAAGGGAGGGGAAGGTGGAGGAGTGGCCTCAGAGGGAACGGGGAAAGCCATCAGGGCTCCCCTAGGGCTTGGCGTGCAAGGCGCACTAGTGTGCACCCCCTTGTGCGTGCCGACCCCGGATTTTATAACATGCGTGCGGTTGCGCACGCATGTTATAAAATCAGGTGTACATTTGTGCATGCCGGGTTGTGCGCACAAATGTACGCCCGTGCATACATCTTAAAATCCGGCCCTATGAGCACATCATGCCAGTTCTTTATGAATTATGTTGGCTTCCAGTTGCATGGAGGGTTTGATTTAAGATCCTGATGATGGTTTTCAGAGCTTATCAGCTTGCTTTTGAAGATTTATTGTCCATCTAGAGCCTTATGCTAAGCTGATAAATGTCTCCTAGATATTCTAAATCCTAAACTTACAAAATTTTGTCAATCCAGTAAGAAAATGTTTTCAACTATAGCTCCTACATATGGAATAAACTTCCAGAAATGTTAAGGAAAGAAAACTGTTTTGAGAAATGTAGAAAACAGTTTAAGGCTTACCTTTTTTCCAAAGCCTTCAAGATGATATACTTTCGTAGCTATTAAGTGGTAATAAATTAAGATGTTATGTCCAGTTTGATTAATTGTCTATGTTTAATAGCCAAGTGATGTAGTAACATCTTAAATTAGTTTGAGTTTTGGTGATTTCAACTTATTTTAGCTTGCAGTTGTTTTGATGACAATGGTATCCTTTGATTCTTATTGTTTGTTTAATTTGTTAAACTTGTTTTAACTGTTTTATTATGTATTTGACAATCTGTTAGCTGCATGGATTGATATAAAAGTTTTACAATAAATATGCAGTGAACAAACTGCAAATTGTTATTTCTCTCACACACAAAAATAGTTTACTTCCACATGGAGAGAATACACATGATCAGTGGTATTCTTACAAAACGCATGCCAGGTTACAGTTTTGGCATTTAATTTTCTGTTTGGCTTTATTATATTTACATATTTGCCACTATTGGTATTTTGATGGCTTATGAAATTGGCTTATTTATTCATTTTATTGTAAAGCCTTGAGCTCTAATCTAAGGATTCATGAAAATTGTGATATCTCTTTATGGAACTCACAGATGAGTGTGAAAGCTGCCACTGTCTACGTCTTGCGGTATTTTTATTTGTCTGACTGAAGATATTGTAAGATCCAATTCACTTCACTTTTATCTAATGCAAAACCATTACTTGACATATTTTTCCCACTGAAAATTATAGGAATTTAGGGGGATAGCTATGTAGTACGGTATACTATATACTGTTTCTTTGAAGGTCCAAAGGTTTTGTTGTGTGTGCCCAGCACAAATGTGTTTGAGTTATGTACTGTAAATCAGTCTTTTTTATTTCTCAAACTACCTTTGTCATATTTTATGGTTTTAACAGCTGGATTGTCTACCAGGTCAGGTTGTCATCACTGGCAAATAGATTGTCTGGTGTCTTGGGCTTGTTTTTCATCTTCTGTGTTATTGATCTAGCACTATGATAGTTTCAGGAAAAGAATTATATGTCTCATACTTTAACTTTTCTAATGAAAGATACACAACACAAGTGTAGGGCTGGCTAGGCATTCTTATAGAGAAACGGAGGAACTTTCCAGCAATGGGAGGTTCAAGGGGCATTTTGGTTAGTTTGAGTTATGGTAAAGGCGCATCCCCTAAAAAGATAGGTCAGTTCTGGAGTCACTGAGACACTGGGAGGGCTTGGTAGCTGGAACTGGAAGTGACATCTTCCAGGGAGCAGTGAGAGGCAGCCGTGCACTATGTCTCTCAGGAGAGTGGGTAGTTTTTTTTTTTTATCTTCTTTCTGTATCAGGGGTGGTCAACTCCTGTCCTCGAGAGCCACAAACAGGCCGGGTTTTCAGATAGAATTGCATACAATGGAGGCAGTGCATGCAAATCTATCTCCTGTATATTCATTGTGGATATCCTGAAAACCAGGTCTGTTTGTGGCTCTCAGGGACCGGAGATGGCCACGCCTGCTCTGTATGATGGTTGGAGTTATTTCTGCATAGGAGTTAGCGGCATTTAAACTCAGGAGGGTTTCTTATTCCAAGATCAAAGAGATAGAAGAGTCATCCAAGAATCTGGCTCTCCAGCCAGGTAGTGTACCAGCATCTTTGAATGGGAGAAGAGGATTTTCTGGGTTCAAAGGGGCAAAACACTGTTTTGAGGGAGCTAGGAGTGGTCCCCTGAGTCCTGCTCCAGTACTTAAAGCAGTTTGAAAAGATATCCTTGTATTTTGAGACTTATGCTGGAATTAGTTTGGAGAAAATATTGTTTCCCTACATATTTGGTATTTTCTGAACTATTTTGTTTGTATATTGTGGGACTAATTTCTTTTTAATATCAGTAAAATTCATTTTTGCCTCTGGAACAAAAGTGTGGAGTGCATTTTTCTGAGCATGATCACTTTAGGCTTTCCAGGTTCGTCGCTTCCTATTGCAGAATCCAGTTTCCAGATGCTGCAATGAGTTGAGAAGTGCTCTGCAATCTCTAAAGTGTGGCTTCTTGTAAAGAGTGGGGGTGGTTACATAACCAAAGACCAACAAACAAACAAAAAAAAAAAGAAAGGCAAAACATAATGTCTGCAGCAGGTGCAAAGCATTTCAAAGCTTTCTTGGGATTGCTTTTGGATCAGATCTTAGACCTTTGGACCTGAAAATAATATTGTAAACCTTCATGAGCTAAAAGCAGAAAGGTTATCCAGAAATACAAAATACTGTAACAATATTATTAGATGGTAGGATGCATTGTGTTTATGCCACGTCAACAGAGTGCCTTTCTTTGTATTTAAAGTATAATTTCTGTGGAGATATTAGTTACACTGCATGATAGTTATGAAATAGATAGGGGAGGCTAGAGGAGGTGATCCCTATAAATGTCAATCTTTCAGTGAGTTTGGGGCGGGGTGGCCTTCATTTGGTCGTTACCAGAAACAGTCAAGACTGTCTTTCTTGGCAGGCCCCGGCCTGGTCCTTACCAGTGAATCCTTGCAGTTTTGGCACCTCTTGCCAGTGGTTCTTGATAGAAACCTCCCAGCTGTAATTCCAGTACTGCATGCTCCAGGTACTTTAGGATGACGTTTAGGGGACCGGGAGGAGTGAGGGAGAGTAAATGGGTTTAAAAGTGAGAAAATCTTAAAATACCTATTTTGATTTCTTCTGGCTAGGGCATGGAATTATTTGTGTGTGATGAGTAACTTGTGAAACCCATATTCAGAAGCCTGGGTCAGGTCAGTTTGCCTTCTTTATCCACCCCTTCCCTTTCTTCGGTGACTTACCTGTCTTGAACTGTTAGAAAATGGCCCCCTGAATGATCTGGGCCTCTTGCAGCTCTTTAATCTTCTTCCCATCCCACATTTTAGATTCTCATTCTGCTTCCCTTTCTGTTGATGCCAGTTCGTTAGATTACTCTTCACCAACCTGGCCCTGTTAAGACCCATTCCCCCAAAAAGTAGCCAAGTCAAAATGTTACCATAGCGTAGCGCCCCCCCCCCCCTCACGTAACTGGTGCCAAGGGAGGGGGACCCTGGCAAACAAGAAACCAACTGAACCTCACTATGGGGTAGATTTTCAAAGGGATACGCGCGTATCCCCGAAAACCTACCCCAAACCCCCCTGCATGCGCCGAGCCTATTTTGCAAGCCCCGGGATGGGTGTAAGTCCCGGGGCTTGCAAAAAGGGGCGGTCGGGGGCGTGGCCAGGGGCGCGGTTAGGGATCGGGGCGTGTCCGGGGGTGTGTGTGGGCGGTCCGGGGGCGCGGCAGGCCCCGACACAGCAGCCTGTGTCGGGGCCTGCCGCGCCAGCGCGTAAGTTACTACTGCCCGGAGGCAGTAGTAACTTCTCCAATAAAGGTAGGGGGGGGGTCTAGATAGGGCCGGGGGGGTGGGTTAGGTAGGGGATGGGAAGGGAAGGTTCAGGGGGTAGAAGGAAAGCTCCCTCCAAGGCCGCTCCGCAACTTGCTCGCCGTGCGCAAGTTGCACAAATGTGCACCCCCTTGCGCGCGCCTACCCCAGATTTTATAAGATAAGTTGGAAGCCACGTTACTGTCTGTGTGATTTTACTGCTGGAGACTTGAGAGATTATCAGTGCTGTGTACAGAGGACGAGAAGGGGCTTGTACAGGGGCTGCTGCAAAAGGTGCTTGGAATTATTATTTCCCCCCTGGATGCTATCTGTGGAGAGATTGATAGATTGAAAAGGAGTTGTGAGCAGAAAGGGTCCACCATCTCTCCTCTGAGCCTGGCAGTGTCCTCCAAAGCGGAGTAAGTACTGATCCTATTCATAGAAAGGAAAAAAAAAAGAGATTAGGTTGAAAACTAACCAGCAGTGAAGGAGAAAAGTGCAGCTGACAAGATAGGTTGGACTTGTGGCAAACAGAGAGAGACGAAGCAGTGAAAAGTGTTTAGAAAGTGTGCGCTGGGTCAGCCAGGTGTGTGGGGAGAGGAACCTGTGTTGTGCAAATGTCTTTAGCTACAGGCCCTGCAGTAAGATTGTGGCTATGTGAGACCTGGGTGTCAGTGCTGTTATAGTATGGCAGGTTTGCTATAAAGGTTTTGAGTGTGTTTTGGGCAGTGCTTTGTGTTACATTACATCATGCCTGGTAGTGGAGGGAGTTTGCTTGACTGTTAATAAGATCTAAAACCTAGTTAGTTACATATATTGAAAAAACCATATGATTCAGTAGAGGCTAAAAGGAATGACATCATGGCTTAAATGCACACATTCTCGCTCCAATGCCTACTGCTTAAGAAGGCAGCAATTACTAATCAGTTGGTTAGAGGTTAAGGGTCAGCTCTGATAGAGGTTAAGGATCATATCCATAATGGACCTGAGAGTAACAATTTTGGGACCAAGGTCATACTTGTGACTACTTATAGGTTTTAAATAATAATAGTGTTATGTTTTAATTACCCCTTTCCCCAAAAAATATTTAACGGTCTCCCAGCTTAGGGTATCGTGTGTTGTGTACATGGTGACAGCACACTTTTTCATTTGGCCATAGATACCAGATGGCCTGGCTATAGCTCTGTTGCATCCTTTCTCCTTTCACCCCTGTGTCCCATGCAACCTTAAGTTCAGGAGAAAGGGAAATGCCATTAGCACCTGAATGAAATCCGCTTTGATGTACACTTTGAAGTGTCGAAGAGCGGAATACAAAAATCTAAAATAAATAAACAAATAAAAGCTAAGGCATGGCTTTTCAGACAGGGTCTTCCCCTAAGACCTGCATCTTCTACCCACCTTCCTGAACTCCTGATGAGGGACAGTTACACTCAGCAGATCTACAAGTGGGTCCTGAGACCATTCACAAATGGGTTTTCCTATCCTGTATCCCAATGCTACGTTAATTGCAAATTCTGATTTGATCGTAAGCTGTTCTAATGCCCCTGTTCATTTAAATTGATTGTAATCCACCTTGAGACCAACTTGGGGAAAAGGTGGAGAATCAAATGTTCATAAATAAATACTAAATAAATCTAAGCACAGATGCTGGAAGGTCTTGTGCTGTCTGTAACGCCTAGCGTCGCCTACCAGTGCTTGCGCCTCACCAGATTTCTTGCTGCCTACAATCTTACCTCTTCTCACTTTCTCTGAGTGCTAATTTTAGCCTGATCTGCTCACATGTATTAACTTACTGTGCTTTTACTACATATGAATATAATCATAAAGTGTTTGGGGATTCAGTACACTTATAAAACAGATCTCATATAAAATAAAGTTGTCCTATATTATAAAATTAGTCTTATACTCTAGTGTACCAAGAACACAGCTGTCACATCTTTAAGGCAATGTTTTTTTTTTTTTTTTTTTTTTAATATTACTAAGAAGAACAAGCAGCCAGAGCTGAGTATGCTCTACCATTTAGTATTTAATTAATTTTTTCAGCAGCTGAAATTTAGAATTAATGTAATTGCAGTTTTTTACACAAGCATCTCCATTAGGAGCTCCCTGCCTGATTTTCCTGCAGTATTAGCTTGAAAACCTACTTCCTCTTCATCTAGCCAAATCAGTCCAGATGCATGGGTTATGCCTACCAACCAGCAGATAAAGACAGAGAATAACAGGCTCGCTGCTGTCACCCCATATCTGCTCCTTTGCTGACCTCAGCCTGCCAGTATTCTCCGTCTCCGGCAGATAGTAGGCGAGCATCCCAAGGTGGGAGCTGAGGTCTGGCTAGGCTGGGTGACGAAGAAAATTCCTAAAGTATGCATGTTAAAAGCACCCAGAATTGCCCCTTTGATGGTTTTCAGCAGGAGCTATTGCCACAGGTATACAATGTGAGAAAACTATTGGTGGACAAGGGGGCCTGTGCACTAGAGCTTACTTTAAGGAATGGCTTCCTACAGCTCAGCCAGCAGCACTTTTCACATGTACACAAATGCCAGGCCAGTCTTCAGTAATAGCAGGATTTGATTATTTTATTTATTTATTTATTTGGATTTTTATATTCTGCTTTTCGGCACCTCAAAGTGTACATGAAAGTGGATTACATTCAGGCACTATAGGTATTTCCCTATCCCCTCAGGGCTTACAATCTAATCAGCTGGTTATCTGATCATAAAGGCAGAAGGAACTTCTTAATAATTGACATTAATTGTGTTTTCAGGAAAACACAACAAAGTAACAAAGCACATAATAGGGAAGCAAACTACAATACATTTCCCCTGCTAATCAATCCATAGAAATGCGGCGGGTGCAGCCTGCTAAAATACTGTATCCTGAGCTTCCTGAGTTATGGCGCTTTCCAGCAAGAATTAAATGTAAGTCAGACTTAGGAAGGTTGGAGAAAACCTCAATGTCTAGTGTTATTTATGCTTAAGAAATCAGAGAAGTTAATTAGCACATCTTCCCTAGTCAGAAGTCACTCACTTGATGACTTCTGACCCAGGCAGCATGAGACAGTTGCTAGTTTTTTTCCACAAAACTACACATAGATATAGGGTGGTGCTTTCCTTTGGTTATGTAATAGCTTCCTTTCCTCCAACCCTGTCTTATACCTTTCTCAAAATGCTCATCCAGTGTTTCAGCGGGCTGCTTCTTTATTGCCCCCCTCCTGCTTTCCAGGTGTTGAAGCCACAGTGGGTTGTATGTTCTGCTTTGATGTTTCTCTGCCCTCCAGCCCCACTGGCTACATCAGTGTTTCCCAACCCTCTCCCAGAGCACACCTAACCAGTCTGGTTTTCAGGAGTTCCGTAATGAATATGATTGAGAAAGATTTGCATACATTGAGTCTCCTTTGCATGCAAATCCATTCATAAAAGAAAACAGTATAGAAAACATAAAAATAACAATAAAAAATATAATAATGTAACCCCTCTTCGGGGACCTCCCAGAATGCAGGGGTACACTGTTGTCCCCGGGGCCACTCTTACTCCAGCTCTCCATCTTCTCACATGAACCAGGTCCTCTTGTCCCGGAGTCCCGGGGAACGTTCTGGTGGGGAGGATAAAACTCTGGGGCTCTATGCTCAGAGAAGGGGACCCACTCACAGGCTCTTAGTCTCGCTTTGGTGGCTCTCACGGGTGGACTCACTATTCCGATGTCCTGGCTTGAGGGCACCTTTGACACTGAAGATAAGACACTGGACACTCTGGCGGGGTGTTCAACAAAAAAGTTACTGCAACCAAAAATTAATTCAAGTCCCTTTCAAAACCAAAATTCTTCAATTTATCTTCATGCAAAAATAAACAGTCCAAAGGTACCCCTGTCTCAGTTCTGTTAGCTGTGTCCCTTAGGTGGCAGGCACTAGGAAAAGAGCCAACACTCTTCAAGGTGTCACGTTATCGCTGTCCTCCCTTAGCTGGGCGGAAGGAATCACTGTAACTTATGCTGACATCCCAAGGCAAGAGTGATAAGCCTCCTTAGGCAGGATCAGAGTCCAAAAAACAAAACTTACAGGAAGAAACAACGGGACTTCTGCAAACTCCTCTTCCACTGCTCCAAAACAATCCCTTCCAGATCGGGGAAGGGGGTGGTAAATGGCCAGGGAAATGTCTCTTTCCCTAGTCCCAGGCTGAGGGCCCAGTATGGGAAATCTCTTCAACATGCTTCCTCTTCTCCCAATCTTTACAAGGCAACTCAAATAATACCAAACCAAAAACTGCACTGCTCCTCATGCACAGCCTTCTTCCATAGTGCACCACTGACCACTCCAGAGAAACCTCGGTGGAGGTGCCTGCAGGGATAGTCTGCAAACTACAAAATCTTAACCTAAGACATAAGCTACCGGTAGGGACCAAACTGGATAGTGGAGAACTAAAGACTAGGGATGTGCAGAGCAAAATTTTATGTTCATATTTTTTATGTCCGAAAGGGGGTCCCACTTGCGGCCAATATGGACATAAAAAAAAATCCAATGAGTTGGGTATATGTACATATGTGCAAAAAAAAATTTAAACCCCCTCACCCTCCTTAATCCCCCCCCCAGACTTACCACAACTCCCTGGTGATCGAGCGAGGAGTGAGGACGTTCATTTCTGCAATCCTTGGCGAGAAGCATGTGACGTCGGTGGCACGTCGAGTGACGCGGCGTCACGTGATTCCCGGCTCGTTCGCGCCGGACGGCTCGTTCGGCCCAAAAAGAACTTTTGGCCAGCTTGGGGGGCCTCCTGACCCCCCCAAGCTGGCCAAAAGTTCTTTTTGGGCCGAACGAGCCGTCCGGCGCGAACTCGCCGGGAATCACGTGGCGCCGCGTCACTCAGACGCGACGTCACGTGATTCCCGGCGAGTTCGCGCCGGACGGCTCGTTCGGCCCAAAAAGAACTTTTGGCCAGCTTGAGGGGGTCAGGAGGCCCCCCCAAGCTGGCCCAAAAGTTCTTTTTGGGCCGAACGAGCCGTCCGGCGCGAACTTGCCGGGAATCACGTGACGTCGGCGTCACGTGATTCCCGGCTCGTTCGCGCCGGACGGCTCGTTCGGCCCAAAAAGAACTTTTGGCCAGCTTGGGGGGGCCTCCTGACCCCCCCAAGCTGGCCAAAAGTTCTTTTTGGGCCGAACGAGCCGTCCGGCGTGAACGAGGCGGGAATCACATGACGCCGGCGTCACTCGACGTGCCGCCGACGTCACATGCTTCTCGCCAAGGATTGCAGAAATGGCGTCCTCACTCCTCGCTCCATCACCAGGGAGTTGTGGTAAGTCGGGGGGGGGGGGATTAAGGAGGGTGAGGGGGTTTAATTTTTATTTTGGCTCAACAATCGCGATTTCCCCACATATCGAACATATCTATGTTCGATATGTGGGAAATCCGATCGTTTATGTCGAATCAATTTTTTAAGTAAAAAAAAAATATGAGTTGCGTTTTACTAATGCGGTCAATCCGAATGCACACCCCTACTAAAGACCTCGATAATAAATATAGCATATTCTTGTAGCAACCCTAAAAACCCTGACTGGATAGGTGTGCCTCCAGCACACAGTTGGGAAACCGCTGGTCTATAACCTTCAAGGGGCCGTGCAATAGATATTGTTTTAGATAGGTTGCTCAAAAATGTAACTTCCCTCTTCTGGGTGTTGAGGGTTAGGTGATCACAACCTCACCACGAGCCTCTGACTGGCAGAGTACTGCAGAGGTTTGCCTTTGTCTTCTGTAGTTCATGGTACCTGGTCTTCTTTTGGTCAGTAGCATACACAAAAAAACTATATTTGACATCAAGAATTCTGTTACAAGTCATGACGATTGGCAAGCAGATGGGTCTATTCTGCCATAGTGTACTCCGAATGTACGAGAATGGAAGGAGGGCAACCATTCCGAGATTTCAGTGTCTTGTGCACAGACAGAGAGAAATTCAAATTGGCTATTTCAACAGGAAAATGACTTGGGACTTTTATTGTTATTTTATATTTCATACACATTTTTAGACTTTTCAGGCAGTTGAAATTGAAAATACTGAAATAAAACAGAATGCAAAATAAAGGTCATTTGAAATGGATTTATAATAGCCTTCCGCTGGTTTCTGGATCAAGATGTTTCTATGTGATTCATGATCCCTTTTCATTTAAAATGCTGTGTTAGAAATGAACTTATATAACCTTTTCATAAGTTGCCAACATAAACCATTAATAGTCTGATACAATGAGAGAGGTTCTCGTCTGTACTGGTGGAATGCTTATGTCTTGCCTCTGCTTCCATAGCACAATATGTGCTGACATCACAAAGTGTTATAGCACAGACTTATTATGGTTTTTTACATTAACCAGCATTTTCTTTTTATCGAGAATCCGCTGCCAGTCAGTCTTGTGAAATATTTTTGATGCAAAAAATTAAAATGTTTTTGCTGATGGTCACTGTGACAGGAGAACATTGGCCTGCCCTGATTTGTCAGGATCCCTTATCTGTAAAATATTTTGACAACCTTTTCTATTTCACTGATTTTATCTTTTAATAGGATTGCGCAGATCCAAAATTTTTGGTTCATGTTGGTTTTATTTTCTTTGTTTATATGTGATTAGTTTAATGGGGATTTTTTTCAGTTTGGTTCATTTGTCAAACTGAAAAAAACATTAAACAAAAAACAAAACCCAAAACAAAACAATAAAACCTGATATTGCTAAAAATAATAAATAAATGACCTCTGGTGGCACTGGCTAGCCTTTCCGGGCCAAAAAACTGCCCCATGCCAAGCCTGGTACTGGGACTTAGCCCAGGCTGAGGTGCCGAGACCTACTCTTGGGCTGGTACCAGCGCCGGGGCCTAGCCCTGGCACTGAGGCCTAAACCTGGGCTAAACCCTGGTGCCGAGGCCTATCCCTGGTGTCTAGACCTATCCCTTGCACTGATGCCTAGCCCTGGGTCGGGCCTGGTGCCTAGACCTAGTCCCAGGCCAGGCCCAGAATCGAGATCTATCCCCAGGATGGGTCTGGTGCTGAAGCCTATTTCCATGCTGGGCCTGGTGCCGAAACCTAGCTTTGGACCAGGCCTGGTATCAGGGCCTAGCCCTGTAGCTTGCTGGAATGAGCTGGGGCCAGGTCATTCACAAGTGTTGGGAGTGGGGAGTTTCTGTCCCTGCCCCCTCTTACCCTCTTCCTAGATCCAGTGTTGAAACAGTCCAAGAGCGATGCCTAGTTGCTCTATCATTCCAGCCTGGGTCCCAGCATTTTCTAAATGGTGTATCTGCCTGGGGACGGTGTCAAAGTGATGTCACTTTGGTGCCTTCCCCTAGTGCTGCTTGTGACATTTTGTTGTACAGCCAATATATCAAAATGGTGCTGGCCACATTGGTTGAAAGTGCCAAAGTAGGGTTGCCAGCTGACTCCAGATGTTCAGAGCAGGTTGATCCAGTCCTGTTTTTTTTCTGTACTGCCTGAGAATACTCCATGCAGGCAGTGGGGTAAACTCAGGACCAGATCAGTCTGTTTTGAAAATCTGGAACCATGTGGCAACTCTGTGCTGAAGTGATGTCACTTCAGCAGTGTCCCCAGGTAGACTGGGCCATTTTTAAAGCACTGGGACCCGGGCTGGAGTGACTGGGCATCGATCCTGCCTCCTTCAATGCTGGATCTGGGACAAGGATAAGAGTGGGTTGGGCTGGGAGCTCCCCAGCCCAGAAACTGCATTGAGCCTGGCCCAGGGCTAGCCTCAGTGCCAAAGTTAGGGCGTGGCAATAGGCATGGCCTGGGGCTGGGCCATGGTGCTGGGATCCCGGAGGCCCTTTTTATTAAAAAAAAAAAAAAAAAAATGCAACAAATAAAAAAATACCGGAGAATTTTCAGGCATTTCATCAGAGGTTATTTTCATTTCATTCCATTTGAAACAAACAGAAAATGTCCTTATTTGTGGCATTATTTGCATTGTTTTAAAAATGATTGCATATCCTGCTTACCTTTTTCAACAGGTATTTAATATTGCAGTCTACTAAGTAGAAAGTTGAGAGTAGCATGGTAGCAGCATTGCTATATACTATATTTTTAAAGCTTTAAAATAATTTCTGAAAGTTATGCTCTCTAACAGAGGATTTGAATTTATTATGGCACTGATAAAAGGTAATTTTATGAGCAAGTAATAGAATAATGGCAGTTTTATAATTGCTTTTAAAAATGCGCAACCTACTATGGTTGATGTATTTGTTTTATGTTGCTGTCATATTTTTAATTTTCAAGTATTTTTATTTTGTTTATTTATAATGTATGTTTTTAAACTATTATTTATTAATTTGTTCTATTTTATGAATGTTTTCTTTGTAAACCACTTAGAAAAGTTGATAAGCAGTTCAACATTTTCCTAAATAAATACATAGATAGATAATATATAATTGTATCTTTGAGGATATTTTCCAAGCAATATACAACTGTATTGCAGGTACTGTCTACTTTCCACAGCCCTGCCTTCACAGCCTGATAAAATAACCATCTTAACAAACTTTATACTTTGGGAGCTGGGTTTCAGTCCCTCACAGGTCTGCCTCCTGCAACCTGAGAAACCTAACCTGGCCTGCCTGCAAGCTCTCCCAGGCAACTTAAATCCAACCTTAATTAAGAATTTGCAGCACCTGTATTCCCCTCCTACCTGCCTATCTGCTGGAAAATTGTAGCTCAGGATTTCCAACTGGACTAGCCATTTCATTTATTAGATTTGTATGCTCTTGTTTGTAGCTAGATGCCCTAAACAATGTCCGTAATAAAACATGGATTAAGTAGCACATAATCGGTAGACTAAGACAGCACATTCAATAACATTAAGATTCAATAAAATATGACTCCAGACAACTACATAACACATACCAAAAATGTATAATAACTAAAACAAATGTAGAGATCCTCTAGGACTCAACTAGATGGCCTTAGTCTAAACCCCGGGTTAGAGAGTTAGGAATGGGCATACCATTCATTACAGCACCTCCTCTGAGGCTTACTGTAGCGGTGAGCTCCTTTTTTGATAAAGGAGTCAGGCGAGTATATCGAATAATGAGGCATTTTTGGTTAGAGTTTGAAGTGGAAGAAGCTGCATCTTTTCTTGGCTTTTATTTTAGGCCTCATACCTTTGGAGAAAAAGTGAGATTGGAAGAATTTGCCTTAGGTTGTGGATACATTGAACTGTTTTTGGAAGTCATTTTAGATGTTTTGTTTTCTTTTTGTGAATCCCTGGACCTGTCTGCAGCCTGGTTTGTGCAAACATGAACCTGGCTCCAACAGGTGACAACTGAGGTGTTGCAGGCTGCAGTTGGGGCGAACAAAGACTAGGCTGAGCCGGGGAGCAGGCCGAGGCCAGGGCTGGCAGAGATCGGGCAGAGCAACGTCGAAGATCTGGCTGAATTTGCAATGAGAGGACAAGCCAAAGGCAAGAACAAGCAGGGTAGGCAAGAGCAGAGCAGGTAAAGTCAGGACTGGAACAGAGGCAAGAAGGAGAAAACAGGTAAGAAAACCGTCAGGGTCAGGGGCAAAGATAACACCTAGGTAGAGTTATCCAGAAGACTTGATGCTGAGGCCCTGGCTCACTGCACTGAATTCTGTTATATCCAGGAAGAGTGGTGATGTCATTAGCTGGTGCTCACAGGAAGTCCTGAATGCAGCGCTTAATGAAGGTTCAGGAGCTGCAGTCTACATCCTAGTCAGAGCCACTGGAGCTATGTCGGATGAGCCTGTGGTCAAGGGGCACCATTAGAGAGGTAAGGGTTACACCCTGCCTTAGGAGGACAGGAGAGAGAGAGAGAGAGTCTCAAGACCCCCTCCAATCCCCAGAGTCATCAATTCCCCCCATCCCACAATAAAGAGGAAGAAGCCACCCTTACTGACCCTGTCCAGATTCCACCCTCTTCCTCCTCCTCCTTCTCCTTCTTTCCCATCCATGGCCAGCAGTAGTGCAAGAGGAAGCAACAGCTGTTAAAGCTCCCAGTTGACCTCATGGGCCGAGGCCACAAATAGCCTCTCCTTGACCTTAGAGGCCAGGGGGTAAGGAGGTAGGATGAACCCGCACCGATCACTCTTTCCTGCTTTAGCCCATACAGCCCACTGTCCTCGGAGAAAAGAGGCAGTTGTCAGAATTGATTCACACTGCTGGCTCTCTTTGTTGGGCCCATGATCGGCTGCTCTCCTCTTTCACTTCTGCTATACTTAGAGTGCACCACATGGAATGTACTGTTGAAGGTGGGCCTTAGTGTTGGCGTCAGTGACCGCCCCCCTCCCCCCCCCCCCCCCAAAGCTTTACGCCCTGGGCATCTGCCCTTCCTGCCCCATACTCATTGTGGCCCTGATCAAATCAAACCTCCAGCTTTGGAATTGTCTCATGATAAAGGGGAATTTACTTGCTCCTCTCTACTTTGGAGAATTTATTTTCCCAGATAATGATTTTACTTTCTCAAAAGTCTGTGATAAGAAATCAGATGTAATGGTTTGGTAAATTAAGTGGTAGCTCATGAAGATCTGCAGAGGGTATCCCTGGGTTGGCAGTGACTGGCCTTTCATCTCCTCATGGGGCCCAGGGGAGGGAATTTCCCAACCTTTGCTCATGTCACTGGTAGTTGAGTGTGTCAGTCATTTTTAGAACACTAAGAGGTCAATTTTCAAAGCACATTCAGTGCTATTTTTTCACATAAGTATAGCCTTACGTACTTAAGTAGCAGCCGCTGAATATGTGCCTACGTTCAGTGGCTGCCGCTTAGCTGCATAAGTCACATATATGAGTAAAACTTTAGCCGCATAAGTTGTGGGTGTGTAGTGGGTGGATCAGGGTGGAGCAAGTTAGGTGCTTAACTTATGCGGCTAACTAGTGATATTAGTCTTAACTGCATAAGTTAACTGGTTAAGCTAGAAGTGCCATAGAGCAGGTCTAAACTTAGCTCGTTATAACTTGTGACTTATATTCAGCCGTGCCGCTGAATATATCTTGTAAATTTGCCAGATAAGTTATATCCAGCCAAGTTACTTAAACAGCCAGCTTTGAACATTGATCTCTGTCTGTATAAGCCACTACACAGACCATTTTATTATTATTATATAAAGTAAACACTCTAGTTTTGCAAAAAAAAAAAAGATTTTTCAGAAAAACCTAGGGTTTTACTCTTTCATAAGATATTTAGATGTGACTAGGCCAATAGGAAGTGCTCAAAGATTGCGCCCAATAACAGTAAGTTCATTATTAGTACGTGGTAAAAAAGTGAGATTTTTCCACTGCTGCATATATGTGGCTCCTTTACAGTACCATGCATGTTAGCAAAATTGGCTAGGTTTAAATGCTCACCCATTAAGCCCCCTTATTTGGGGGTTTTGTATGTTCCAGGAATTGTATTCTCTTCTCAAGTGACAATCCAACCCTCCCCTTCCAGTCTGTGCTCCTTGTTCAATCTGTGGCAGAACCAGTACTTCCAGGAGCACCAGCTTGTAGCCTGGCACCTAGAACTAACCTCCTGATTTATGAATTCAATGACTTTTTGTTGCAAAGATATTTTCTGCTTCTTGGGGTTTAGTGCCATTTATAGAACTTTCTA
Source organism: Rhinatrema bivittatum (assembly GCF_901001135.1). Classification (NCBI taxonomy): domain Eukaryota; kingdom Metazoa; phylum Chordata; class Amphibia; order Gymnophiona; family Rhinatrematidae; genus Rhinatrema; species Rhinatrema bivittatum. The sequence goes on from NC_042619.1 coordinate 95,262,820, forward strand.
CCCAGGGGGACCATTTTAACCTAGTTGATTTTGAGGCTATTGAGATTGTAGTTTGAAAGTACTTGGCTGTTTTCTGAGCCATCTGCTAATCTCCCATCCTCGTGCATACTCTTCTTGCTTAAATACTAATATTTTTAAGAGCTGTCACTGGTGGAGGCTTGTTCCCAGATGTACATTTGACTTTGGGAACTCCCCATGTCTTTCTGTATTTTGGGGTTGAATAGCATGTTGGGTTAATCTAAACAGAAAAAGTGAAAGGCAAATAATAATAGCCCACTTTTGCCTGGGTTTTGTTATGGCATCTGTCCCCTGGCTGTTTTGCTCCATCTGCTGAACACAATAAGCATTCCCAAAGGCCTGCAGTTGTCAAGGTTAACCCGAGCCCTGGTGTATGATCCATGTAGCATAAACAAGCTTGTGTGGTATTAGCTTTTCTCTTCCTTCTGTGACTTATACGAAACAAAGTGCAGCCCAGCCACGCCTGCCGAAAACAGCACAACTAGATCAGTCAACTACTTTGTATGGCATTGTCCCTGGAGCTGGAGTCTTATCTGGGAAGTCTTGTCTGCAAGAAGTTCTAGAGGGATAAAATTGCCCAGAGCAAGAGACTCACTGTTCTGTCTACTGACTTTAATTTTAAGAAAGTGAATTCCCAAATAAGTTTTGAAAGAAGACACCATAATTCCTGCCTTGATGTACAATTAATTTTAAACTACAAAAATAAGGCATCACTGGAATCCCTGCTAAGGAGTGTGGCCTCGCAGGTCAAGGCAGTGCAGAGTAGAAGAATGCACATCTTTGCCCCGGCAACGCCCATTGGAGGCTTCTAAAGTGGTTTATTCCTGCTTGCACACATATGGGTAACTCTTAGCACATGTGGATTTTTAGTTTGGATTTTGAGAGAATGGGAGCTGATTCAGTTCCCTTAAGATTGTAAAGTAAAGGCCCAGAGTCCTGGCTGAGGAGTCTTAGTGCTTCATTTCCAACTCACATCCAGTGGTTGATTAATGAGCAACCTGTAGTGTTTTTGAGTTTTGTACTTATTATGGATTTTTATTAGGAGGAAGACCCTTCCTACCCCAGAAAGTGGTGTTAAAAGAAAGGTTTTTTTCAGTCATCTTGGTGTCCTTTAGTCCAAGGGATTCTGTTGTCAATCTGGCAATTGGTTGAGATGAGTGAATACCCTGCTGGTACCATAACTGAGAGGAGAGAGAGAGGGTATATGAGTATGTGTGTGTGTGTGTGTGTGTGTGTGTGTGTGTGTGTGAGGGAGAGAGAGCCTGTGTATGTATCAGAGATGAAGTATGTGTGAGAGCATGGATGTCTGTATCAGAGATGGAGTATGTAAATGTGTGTATGTGTGTGTGAGAGAGAGAGAGAAGGATAAAGATTGTAAGGCCCACTCCCCCAATTCAGGACAATCTCAGGGTGATGGAAATCAAAAGATCCCAGGTATGGAGAGTGGGTAACTTTAAAAATTGTATTAGTTTTAATTGTTGTGTTATTTGCTGTCTCTGTGGTTTTGAAATATTTTATTGGTTTTTGAGAACTTTCTAAAATTTTTCTTCAGTTTAATTATTGAATGATCTGTTCATCAGCTAAGTATAGTTTTACTATTATAATAGATGTTTTTTTATTTTTTTATTTTATTATTGTTTTATGAGGAATGATGGTGGTTTTGTTTTTTTCATTGTTGCACTGCATACAGAGTCTGGCTTATTGCAGTTTCTAGTTCAGATTTTGTCTGCACATTCCTATTTATAGCTTATGTTCACTTTATTCTGTATTTGGTGAGTGCCCACTGTGTTCTGCATGTGTGTCAGAAGGGTGGGGATCTATAGCAACCTGGCTTGCTGAGTTTTATTCCAAATAGAAAGTGTATTGATGTTTTAGGGCCTGCTATAATATTTGCAGAGTTGCCTTTTCATAGTTAGAGTTGTTACTGTTTGAATGTTGGAATATAGTGCTGTTTTGGTATAGGAGATTTACTAAACTGTAAATCAGTTTATTCATGGATTTCAGTTTACCTGCATTTGTTATTAATTAGATTTTTGACATCACAATCATGCGCCTTTGGTCATTATATGAATTATCAGACCATAAAACTACCTGCAACACATTCATTATTTTTTATAATATTTGGTGTGTTTTGCATTTTCTCCACATTTTTTGTGGTGCTTACAGTATGCCTAATACCATATGGTTTCTAAGTGACTTTTTTTCAGGGTTTTCTGATTGGCACTACAGCAGTGCATGTAAGAATAATATATTGAAATGTTGAAATAATAATGTTGAAAAAGGGTTGACTGGGAGACCAAGATGGCCGCCAAACAGTGAGCACGCAAACGTCTCAGCTCCATTTGGCTTGGTTTTCTAAAACTTAGCGTGATTTACCTGATTCTATGTTCTTTTTGAATTTTACAATGCCTCACACAAAACGCAAAGCTAAGGTGAGAGAAATTATTTTGACGTCGTTACCAGATTCTAGACAGCCCCGGATAGAGACAATGTTTGTGGGATCCAGGCAACACCTGCAATTTCAAAACTATATTACTTACCCCAGTCTGGAGGAGAAAAAAAATCAACTGCAAGAGCAACCATCAGACTCTTCTGTGGGCTTAACAGTAATTTTGCAGATGTCTCATGAGATGGCAATAGAAACTAGAGCTACTTTGCTAGTTCAGGGGGTCATTTATCAAACTGCGGTAAGGCGTTTTCGCATGCGTTAAGGGCTTATCGCATGCGAAAAGCCCAGTTTTCGCATGCGATAGGCCTTTTATTGCATGCGATAAGCCCTTAACGCATGCAAAAACGTGTTTACCGCATGCGATCGCACCATATCGTATGGTGCGATGCAAATTACAAAAATGGGAGGAGTAGGGGCGGAGAGTGGGCTGGGTTAGGCTGGCTGCGAAGAGGTATCGCACAGCCATAACGCAAATTTTAACAACACCTCTTTCAGATGCGTTAGGCTGTGCGATAGCAGCCGTGACCATGCGATGAAGTGTCTTCGCCATTTGCGATGTGTCCCTAAGGCTTAGTTTAAACAATTTGAAGGCTCCAGAGCCTCGGGGGGAGGGGGAGAGAGAGAGAGAGAGAGAGAGAGAGAGCCTGGCCAGAATAGCTGGTTGACTGCAGGAAATACTTGGCACTTATCGCAGAATATGAACTGGTATCGCACTAGCTCTTCGCACAGGTATTTATCGCCAATTGCGATAAATACGCAATTAGCATAAAATACGCCCCTTTTCCTATCGCGTGCGGTATTTACCGCATTTTGATAAATCCAGGCCTCAGTTTGCATTTACCTCTGAAAGAGATGCAGTGCTAAGAATGTTTTTTTCTAAATCAATCACAGAAGTTTTATGGTCAGCAGGCTAGGGTATTTCTGGACATTACAAGAGAAGAGGAAAAAATGTATTATAATGAGAAATGAGGCCATATCTAGGGGGTCTAGATTTATTTTATGTTTTGCGTGTAAATGCATCATTACCTGTCAAAATTCTAAATAAATCTTTACAGATCCTGTTCAAACCAAATATGCCTGATACTTCACTTTCAATGCATATACAGCATAGCTCTCTGCTTCAATGACAGGGGAGAAGAATAACTGATACTTCACAAATCCAGCAGAGCTCTCTGCTACAACGGCAAGGGAGAAGAAAAAGGGTTCGCACTCAAAAAGCGGGGAGTAGCTGGCTTGTTACGGCGGTTACTACCCCAAACCAAATGTGCCTGATACTTCACTTTCCATGCATATCCAGCATGGTTCTCTGCTTATAGAAACATAGAAACATAGAAATGACGGCAGAAGAAGACCAAATGGCCCATCCAGTCTGCCCAGCAAGCTTCCCTCATTTCTTTTCTCATACTTATCTGTTTCTCTTAGCTCTTGGTTCTAATTCCCTTCCACCCCCACCATTAATGTAGAGAGCGGTGATGGAGCTGCATCCAAGTGAAATATCTAGCTTGAGTAGTTAGAGGTAGTAGGGGTAGTAACCGCCGCAATAAGCAAGCTACACCCATGCTTATTTGTTTTTACCCAGATTATGTTATACAGCCCTTATTGGTTGTTTATCTTCTCCCCTGCCGTTGAAGCAGGGAGCTATGCTGGATATGCGTGAGGTATCAGTTTTTTTCTTCTCCCCTGCCGTTGAAGCAGAGAGCTATGCTGGATATGCATTGAAAGTGAAGTATCAGGCACATTTGGTTTGGGGTAGTAACCGCCGTAACAAGCCAGCTACTCCCCGCTTTGTGAGTGTGAATCCTTTTTTCTTCTCCCCTGCCGTTTAAGCAGAGAGCTCTGCTGGATGTGTGAAGTAACAGTTTTTCTTTTCCCCTGCTGTTGAAGCAGAGAACTATGCTGGATATGCATTGAAGTGAAGTATAAGAATGGAGTGATCAAGCTAGTTGAAAGGCATCAGGAATAGAGGAAGGTGGAGGTAGTAATTTGGATATTTGGTTTGGGGTAGTAACCGCCGTAACAAGCCAGCTACTCCCGTCTTTGTGAGTGCAAATCCTTTTTTCCACATTTCCTCTTGCTGTTGAAGCTTAGAGTGATGTTGGAGTCACAGTAACCATGTGTATGTTTATTGAATAAGGGTATTGTCTCCAGGCAGTAGCCATCATTCTGGCGAGTCACCCACTCTTCATTGGCGGCCTCTTGACTTTATGGATCCACAGTGTTTATATCCCACGCCCCTTTGAAGTCCTTCACAGTTCTGGTCTTCACCACTTCCTCCGGAAGGGCATTCCAGGCATCCACCACCCTCTCCGTGAAGAAATACTTCCTGACATTGGTTCTGAATCTTCCTCCCTGGAGCTTCAAATCGTGACCCCTGGTTCTGCTGATTTTTTTCTTATGGTAAAGGTTTGTCGTTGCCTTTGGATCATTAAAACCTTTCAAGTATCTGAAAGTCTGTATCATATCACCTCTGCTCCTCCTTTCCTCCAGGGTGTACATATTTAGATTCTTCAATCTCTCCTCGTACGTCATGCGATGAAGATCCTCCACCTTCCTGGTCGCCCTTCTCTGTACCGCTTCCATCTTGTCTTTGTCTTTTTGTAGATACGGTCTCCAGAACTGAACACAGTACTCCAGGTGAGGCCTCACCAAGGACCTGTACAAGGGAATAATCACTTCCCTTTTCTTACTCGATATTCCTCTCTCTATGCAGCCCAGCATTCTTCTGGCTTTTGCTATCGCCTTGTCGCATTGTTTCGCAGACTTCATATCATTAGACACTATCACCCCAAGGTCCCTCTCCTGCTCCGTGCACGTCAGCCTTTCCCCCCCCCATCGAATACAGTTCATTTGGATTTCCGCTCCCCATATGCATGACTTTGCACTTCTTGGCATTGAATCTCAGCTGCCATATCTTCGACCACTCTTCCAGTTTCCTTAGATCCCGTCTCATTCTCTCCACTCCTTCCGGCGTGTCCACTCTGTTGCAGATCTTAGTGTCATCCGCAAAAAGACAAACCTTACCTTCTATCCCGTCCGCAATGTCGCTCACAAAGATATTGAACAGGACCGGTCCCAACACCGATCCTTGCGGTACACCACTTAAAACCGCTCTCTCTTCAGAGAAGGTTCCGTTTACCGTCACACATTGTCTTCTGTCCGTCAACCAATTTGCAATCCAGGTCACCACCTTGTCACTCACTCCCAAGCTTCTCGTTTTATTCACCAGTCTCCTGTGCGGAACCGTATCAAAAGCTTTGCTGAAATCCAAGTATATGACATCGAGCGCTCTTCCTTGGTCCAATTCCTTGGTTACCCAGTCAAAAAAGTCAATCAGATTTGTCTGACAGGATCTTCCCCTGGTGAATCCATGTTGCCTCTGGTCCATCAATTCTCCGGACTGTAGATAGTTCACTATTCTCTCTTTCAGCAGAGACTCCATTACTTTTCCCACCACCGAAGTGAGGCTAACCGGCCTGTAGTTGCCAGCCTCCTCCCTGTTCCCACTCTTGTGAAGCGGGACCACCACCGCTCTTCTCCAGTCTCTCGGCACCACTCCCGTTTCTAGGGATCTATTGAACAGGTCACACAGCGGACCCGCCAGAACATCTCTGAGCTCCCTCAATATCCTTGGATGAATCCCATCAGGCCCCATGGCTTTGTCCACTTTCAGGTTCTTTAGCTCTTCCCACACATTTTCTACTGTAAAAGGATTTTCATCTATTCCACTTCCCTCCAGTTTCTTGTTGTGTAGAGATGGTCCTTCTCCAGGGTCTTCTTTAGTGAACACAGAGCTGAAGTATTCGTTTAATATTTCTGCCATTTCTTCGTCTGTCTCCACACATTGATCATTACCACCTTTCAATTTCACTATACCACTTTGGACCTTTCTCTTTTCGCTGATGTATCTGAAAAATGTTTTGTCACCATTTTTTATCTCCTTGGCAATCCTCTCTTCTGCTTGATTTTTTGCCAACTTGATTGTTTTCTTCGTCTCCCTCAGTTGATACAAATATTCTTCTTTGTGCTCCTCCCTTTGGGATCCTTTATATTTCTTGAATGCTGTTCTTTTAGCTTTAATTTTGTCAGCCACCTCCTTTGAGAACCAGATAGGTTTCAATTTTCTTTTGCTTTTCTTTATGTTTCTAACATATAGAGCAGTTGCCTTGGTGATTGCTCCTTTTAGATTGGTCCACTGCTGATCCACATCTCTCTCGTTCTCCCATCCTTTAAGTTCTTCCTCCAGGTACTTTCCCATTTCCTCAAAGTCTGTGTTTTTGAACTGTAAAACTCGGGTCTTTGTGGTTCTTTTCCCTATTCTATTAGTGATATTAAACCATACCGTTCGATGATCACTGCTGCTGAGGTGGGCGCCCACCTGGACATCTGAGACATTATCTGCATTATTGAGCAATAAGTCGAGTATAGCACCTTCTCTCGTGGGTTCCAACACCATTTGTTTGAACAAAGATACTTGCATGGCATCCATTATTGCTCTACTATTTTTAGTTTCTGCAGATGGGATTTTCCAGTCTACATCTGGCATATTAAAGTCACCCACGATCACCACTTCTCCCTTCTTACCTATCTTATGGATGTCTTCAATCAGATCTCGGCATGGGAGATGTCTTCAATCAGATCTCGGCATGGGAGAAAGACTGATACATCACGCATTTCCAGCATAGCTCTCTGCTTCAACGGCAGGGGAAAAAACAAAAACAAAAACAAAAAACTGATGCTTCACGCATATCCTGCATAGCTTCAACGACAGGGGTGAAGAAAAAAAGGATTCGCAATCACAAAGCGAGGAGTAGCTGGCTTGTTACGGCGGTTACTACCCCAAACCAAATGTGCCTGATACTTCACTTTCAATGCATATCCAGCATGGCTCTCTGCTTCAACGGCAGGGGAGAAGAAAAAAAACCCAACAAGGGCTGTACAACATAGTCTAGGTAAAACAAACAAGCATGGGTGTAGCTTGCTTATCGCGGCGGTTACTGCCCCTACTACCCCTAACTAATCAAGCTAGATATTTCACTTGGATGCAGCTCCATCACTGCTCTCTACATTAATGGTGGGGGTGGAAGGGGAATAGAACAAGGAGCTAAGAGAAACAGATAAGAATGAGAGAAAAAATGTGTGAGGCTTGCTGGGCAGACTGGATGGGCCATTCGGTCTTCTTCTGCCGTCATTTCTATGTTTCTATGTTTCTATAATTGCATGTATATCTAGACTCACACTCCTAACTATAATTCATCGGGGGTTCGGCATTGAAAATGTATACATGGGTTAACTATACTACAAAAGTTTAATGTGAATTTTTTCCTTTTATGACTGCTTCTTATACATCTTGGTCTCCCATTATTTCCTATAATATTTCTACATGTTTTCAGATTTGGAAGGATTTCCAATTATTGTTTGAATCTTATCTATTTTGTCTAATAATTATGAGAACAGTGTGTTCTATTGTAAATGTGAAAATTCAATAAAAATAAAATAAAATAAAAGAATAATATACACGTTGAGATATTTTAACCTCAGAAGACTATGAATGTCCTTTTTCATGTAAAATCTATAATAAATGTATAATTTTTAATTGTTTGTAATACCCTTCCACTGACCTGAAGACAGTTCACCACACCCAGACCCCCACCATTCACCCATCTCCCACTTGGAGAAATGCTGATGAAATGTGGGAGGCAGATGGCAGGGTTCCTGGGAGCATGGCAAGGTTGCCAGCTTTCTTTGGGAACCCTGACCCTTGCTATCCCTCTTCTACAGCATTTCACATCACCAAAAGGGCCAGACTCCAAGGGGACCCCCCCCCCCTTTCTTAGCCGCCTCGATGATTTGACCTGTTCTGTGCCTTTGGAGGGGGAGGGGAGGGAAGAAAAGAGCAGCAGATTGCCTTGAGCCACCCCTGACCAAGGAGCCTGAGGATAAGAAGAAAGAATCAGAAAGAGCCTGCTCCTATGTCCAAGGACTGAAGCCTGAGGGAATTATGTTTTAGGAGGAGGAGGAATTCAACACTGCTTTGTGACAAGAAGAGAAAGAGACTAGGGTTGCCAACTTGCACCAGGTCAATTGAATAGGTTGATCCAATCCTGGTTTTGCCTCATTGCATGCATGGAGTTGTAGTTCTGACTGTCTAAGGGACATCAATGGGACAATCAGAACTACAACTCCATGCATGCAACGGGGCAAAACGAGAAGTGGATTAGCCTTTTTGTTTGATCTGGGATGAGTCGGCAACCCTAACGGAGACTGGGGGTTTCCCTGATGCTTACAAGGACCTTAGCTGCAGCTGTGCAAGTACCGGATCCTCCCCCTCATTTTTCTGGTTGATTTGGGAACAGAGCTGTTGATACATGCAGGGGAACGAGATTGCTCCTTTGGTATGAGAGCAGGTAAACCGTTCAGTTTTTTCTACGGAGAGGTGGTAAGAGAATGATTGGAGTGTGTTTGTGAACTGGGGATTATCCAGCCTGTCTCAACCTTGGTTCAGCTGCAGTTTGAGCTGGTAGGAGAGAATCCTCACAAGAACTGAAATATCCAGGGGAGGGCCTGCCGTCTAACAAATCACAGGCTCAAGTTTTTCAAGGTCAAGAGACTCGCAATATGGACAAGTAATAGACCCAGGCTTCCAGCTGATTTTTTTTTTTTTTTATCTGATCATTGTACACAGGGCAGAACTGTTATTTTTTTTTTCACACCAAGAATTTTGAATGGTTTGGCTGAGTTCTGCCCATTATCCAGGTTGTGTTGAAATATCCTGGGCATCCAGGTAAAACAATTAAATTATTAGAATTTGTTGGTATATACATATACATCTATATTATGAAATCAATGTTTTTGCCTGTTAGTGTTTGCGACAGGTAAACAAACCAGAAGCCGACCTGTTTCTGATGTGTGTAAATTTGTACTGTGTTCAGACAGCAGAAAAAGGGTTTTTGGGGCAGCGGGTGTTGGGAGCAATCCAAACGGAGTCTTAGGAGCCCCAACGCATGGTATCTGGGTGAGCTGGAGACCTGGTCTTCCTCCTCAGCAGGTGAGTGGACCTGCAGCATATACCCCCTGTTCCTCATTTACTCTCACTGGGGACCTGGGTATTCATTTTTTCTTTTAGGATGTTGTCCTTCCATCCTTTGGCACCTGGAAATTACAGTACTCGGAGGGGCATGGGGAAGATGCCATAGCAGCCTTCTCCTCGCCAGAGACTTGCTAAGGGAACTGGAAAGTGGATGTTTTTTGTATGCTTCATGTCGTGATAATCAAGGTTACATAACCGCACTTCTTAGGATGAACTACAGTTTGAAATGTTGTTCATATGTAATAAGCCAGGGAGTGGACTATTGACAGCCAAAGTTATCTGGATAACTTTAGTTAGATACCTTTTGGCCGTCGCACTGAATTTACGCTACTAGCGCTGCTGGTAGAGCAACAAAGGACACAGCCAGAAGCACAATACAGATACCGCCAGTTCCTAGTGCGGCCTCAGGAGCTTTTGCGGGGCTTTCAGGTGCAGTGTGTGTGTGTGTGTGGGGGGGGGGGGGGGGGGGAGGGTGCAGGGCACAGAGGAGCTTCTGGACCCTGTTAAATTCATCTTGAGTGATGGAAGCCAAGATCGGGCACTATGCCCCCTGCATGGGTATCAGTCTTTTGGGGAGGTGATGCGGGACTGGCCCACTGGTTGAGGTGCTTATGTTTTGTGTGTTTTAACCAATTGTATACTTAATACTGCTAGTTAAGTTCTAAGTTATCCTTAAATACCTACCCGGATAACGTAGGACCGCTCTTTACTATGATTAAACATAAATAGCTAAACTTAGTTGATATTTAGTGCTTCCCAATAGGGCTGTGCAGCAGGGACAGATTCTTCCATTCGGTATTCGTATTCGTCGGGATCCAAATCCGTTGCAGCTGTTCTCGGGGGACCCCAATCCGTTCATTAGTTACATATGTATTCGTTTCTCAAAAAAACCCCCATCCCAACGCTTTAAATTTAATTAATTACAACCCCCCACACTCCTGACTCCCCCAAGACTTGCCAAAAGTCCCTGGTGGTCCAGCGGGGGTCCTGGAGCGATCTCCTGCACTCGGGCCGTCGGCTGCTGGTATTCAAAATGGCGCCGCTAGCCTTTGCCCATACTATGTCACAGGGGCTACAGGTGCCATTGCACAAGATCGCACCGGCTGTCCAATGCTCCTACCATGTGACAGGGGCTGACCAATGGCACCGGTAGCCCCTGTGACATAGTAAGGACAAAGGCTATTGACGCCATTTTGAATACCGGCAGCCGACGGCCCGAATGCAGGAGATCGCTCCAGGACTCCCGCTGGACCACCAGGGACTTTTGACAAGTCTTGGGAGGATCAGGAGGGTGGGGGGTTGTAGTTAATTAAATTTAAAGGGTTGGGATGGGTTTTTTTTTGGGAAACGAATACATATGTAACTAATGAATGGTTCGGGGTCCCCCGAGAACGGATGCAACAGATTTGGGTCCCGACGAATACAAATACCGAATGGGACTAATCCGTCCCTGCTGCACATCCCTACAATGTAATGAAGAAAACAATTGCTATGCTCCCTTTTCCGGCCCCTCTGCTCATGTTCCCTTCAGGCTGCCTTGAGGGAAGGGGCTGGGGCAGAAAACAGACTGAGATTCGAGGCATTGACTAATGGATTTGTGGCACAAGCCATGTGTGCCCATGGTTAGTGACACCCCTAGCAGAGAATCTGATTTTTTATGGTCATCTTCAGTTTGCTCCGCTTACATGAACTCTTTGGGGCTTGGAGGGTGCTCTTCGTTAACCTTTTACTTGGGGTGGCCCTCTAGAGTTTTTCAGGGTCCTGCAGACCCACCTTGCTTCCTCCCTTCAGTTAGCTTCCTGATCTCGATGTTCAATATTGAATCATGATCCCTTTTCATTTAAAGTGCTATTTTAGAAATGAATTGATTCTTAGGACACATATTATCATATTTTATATTTTTTATTTACATTTCTTTATTAAAATTACAAAAGAGCTGAAACAAAAGTCTAGCATATATTGTTCCTTATATATTCCAAGCACGAAAAAATACTTATATTGTGAATAGTTTTACACTTGTCACCCCCATTCCTTCTCTCCCAATCCCCTTTCCACCCACCCGTGTTAACACTGAAACTAACAATCAATAACTGTTAGCAAGGACTGATATTAGAAGCCTGAAGGGCAATTCACCTGATAGATTTCTTTATGGAAAATTAATCACTTCACGTCTAGCTCTAGGGGAGAGCTTTTCCATGTAAACTCCCCAAGTTTCCAAAAACATCTTCTTACTCTTAAAAGACTGCATAGTTTCTAAGTTTTCCTTCTGCATCAACTTTTGAAGCACATTTCTCCGTGATCAATAAGAGGGAAGTTCCTGTTCTCTTCAAACAGAGTATCTTTCTTCCCTATCAAGCAACTTTTTCTAATGAAAAGAGATGTTTTTCCCTTTACTTCTAGGGAGCCACAATCATCAAACAGAACCCTTTCTGGGGAGAACTTTTTATCCTTTGTCCCACTAAAGATTCTAAATATTTTTTGACCTTATCGCAGATCCCTGTATCTTGGGGCAATCCCAAACAAAATGTCCTACGGTTAGCACAGTTACATTTCTGATAAATGTCCTGGCACAGTTACACTTCTGGCAGATGTCTGATTCTGCAATACCAATTTTAAATTCCTGTGAAGGAGCCAGATGAGCTCTCCTCCGAAGCTTGTTCTGGACTTCTCTCAAAGTGACATTGCTCACTAAGAGGGTCATTTATCAAAGTGCTATATGGTGTTTTCGCATGCGTTAAAGGTGTTTTCGCATGCAAAAAATGTGAAAACGCCATAACGCATGGTGCGATGCAAATGAGAAAAAGGGGAGGATATTAGGGCATGATTTTTGGCCAAGTGAGCTGGGCTCACAGTTTTGCAAAGCTGTATTGCATGGCTTTAACTACACCTTTTCATTTGTGTAAAGCTGGCTTGAACTATACCTTTTTCATTTGTGTAAAGCTGTGTGATAGGGCTTTATTGTGCATTGTGAGCCATAATGCCCTCTCACTAGATAGATCCCTAGAAACGGGAGTGGTGCCGAGTGATTGGAGAAGAGCGGTGGTGGTCCCGCTTCACAAGAGTGGGAACAGGGAGGAAGCTGGCAACTACAGACCGGTTAGCCTCACTTCGGTGGTGGGAAAAGTAATGGAGTCACTGCTGAAAGAGAGAATAGTGAACTATCTACAGTCCGGAGAATTGATGGACCAGAGGCAACATGGATTCACCAGGGGAAGATCCTGTCAGACAAATCTGATTAACTTTTTTGACTGGGTAACCAAGGAATTGGATCGAGGAAGAGCGCTTGATATCATATACTTGGATTTCAGCAAAGCTTTTGATACGGTTCCGCACAGGAGACTGGTGAATAAAACGAGAAGCTTAGGAGTGAGGGCCGAGGTGGTGACCTGGATTGCAAATTGGCTGACGGACAGAAGACAATGTGTGATGGTAAATGGAACCTTCTCTGAAGAGAGAGCGGTTTTAAGTGGTGTACCGCAAGGATCGGTGTTGGGACCGGTCCTGTTCAATATCTTTGTGAGCGACATTGCGGACGGGATAGAAGGTAAGGTTTGTCTTTTTGCGGATGACACAAAGATCAGCAACAGAGTGGACACGCCGGAAGGAGTGGAGAGAATGAGACGGGATCTAAGGAAACTGGAAGAGTGGTCGAAGATATGGCAGCTCAGATTCAATGCCAAGAAGTGCAAAGTCATGCATATGGGGAGTGGAAATCCGAATGAACTGTATTCGATGGGGGGGGAAAAGCTGATGTGCACGGAGCAGGAGAGGGACCTTGGGGTGATAGTGTCTAATGATATGAAGTCTGCGAAACAATGCGACAAGGCGATAGCAAAAGCCAGACGAATGCTGGGCTGCATAGAGAGAGGAATATCGAGTAAGAAAAGGGAAGTGATTATTCCCTTGTACAGGTCCTTGGTGAGGCCTCACCTGGAATACTGTGTTCAGTTCTGGAGACCGTATCTACAAAAAGACAAAGACAAGATGGAAGCGGTACAGAGAAGGGCGACCAAGAAGGTGGAGGATCTTCATCGCATGACGTACGAGGAGAGATTGAAGAATCTAAATATGTACACCCTGGAGGAAAGGAGGAGCAGAGGTGATATGATACAGACTTTCAGATACTTGAAAGGTTTTAATGATCCAAAGACAACGACAAACCTGTTCCATAGGAAAAAAATCAGCAGAACCAGGAGTCACGATTTGAAGCTCCAGGGAGGAAGATTCAGAACCAATGTCAGGAAGTATTTCTTCACGGAGAGGGTGGTGGACGCCTGGAATGCCCTTCCGGAGGATGTGGTGAAGACCAGAACTGTGAAGGACTTCAAAGGGGCGTGGGATAAACACTGTGGATCCATAAAGTCAAGAGGCCGCCAATGAAGAGTGGGTGACTCACCAGAATGACGGCTACTGCCTGGAGACAATACCCTTATTCAATAAACATACACATGCTTACTGTGACTCCAACATCGCTCTAAGCTTCAGCAGCAAGAGGAAATGTGGAAAAATGGATTTACACTCACAAAGAGGGGAGTAGCTGGCTTGTTACGGCGGTTACTACCCCAAACCAAATAAGCCTGATGCTTCACCTTCAATGCACATACAGCATAGTTCTCTGCTTCAACGGCAGGGGAGAAGAAAAAAGGGTTCGCACTCACAAAGTGGGGAGTAGCTGGCTTGTTACGGCGGTTACTACCCCAAACCAATTGTGTCCGATACTTCACTTTCGATGCATATCCAGCATGGCTCTCTGCTTCAACAGCATGGGAGAAGACTGATACATCACGCATTTCCAGCATAGCTCCCTGCTTCAACAGCAGGGGAGAAGAAAAACAACCAATAAGGACTGTATAACATAGTCTGGGTAAAACAAATAAGCATGGGTGTAGCTTGCTTATTGCGGCGGTTACTACCCCTACTACCCCTAACTAATCAAGCTAGATATTTCAATGGTGGGGGTGGAAGGGAAATAGAACCAAGAGCTAAGAGAAACAGATAAGTATGAGAGAAAAAAACGTGTGAAGCTTGCTGGGCAGACTGGATGGGCCGTTTGGTCTTCTTCTGCCGTCATTTCTATGTTTCTATGTTTCTATGTTTCTATATTTATAGCTCTATGGGAGGCCTACCTAGTAACTCAAAGTGATGTTTAGGTATTAGTGTAGGGGTTAGGGGCCACTTTGATATTCAAAATGAGACGTACGAACAGAAGAGGGTCTCGAGACCCTCTTCTGTTCGTACGTCTCACTTTGAATGTCAAAGTGGCCCCTAACCCCTCTACTAGTACCTAAACCTATCTCGAGTTACTAGGTGGTCCTCCCATAGAGATATAAATACCTATCTAGTGTGAGGATATTATGGCTAGTCTCTCTCTCTCTCTCTCTCTCTCAGCTCTGATAACTAGGCTGCCTCTCCAGGACCTTAAAACTACTAAGCATGGAATTACCATAAAACACACCCTTTTTCCTATTGCATGCGATATTTAGTGCATTTTGATAAATCGAGGCCTAAATCTGGAATATTTTTGAAACTTTTAAACAACGGAGGGTTAGTGAAGCTGAGTGGAAGTTATCTTTACCTTTTAGCTAATGAAATGTCATGATTGTTCGATGCACCTAACTTTGCTAGAGATTTATATAGCCCAGAGAAATCTGTTCTTTCCTGTTCCTCAATGTGAAGGAAGACCTCTAATTTAAATCTAAAACCCTCTACCAAATTACTGTTAGAAAGCAACATTACATGTCTCAATGTAAGTATGCATAGAAATGTATTTGCTTCAAACCATATTGCTTGCTGAAGTCACTAAATGGGATTGTTTCTTCTGCTTCATTAATCACCTGTGCAATACTTTGTATTCCCTTGGCAGCTGAACAATTAAAAATCCTAGATGGAATGCCTAGAGTAAAATCTAAATTATCCTGAATGAGTAAAACCAAATTCCCTGAGACTATGTTCTAGCTTTCCATAAAGATAAATCCATACTTTTCTAAAAGGTGAGAGCAAATATTTGATTTGGTATATGTTGGCAAGACTGAGGATTTTTCATGGACAAGATAATGCGTTTGTAGAGGGTAAGCTAGGCCTTTCTCAACCTTGATTGGAGTATAATGAGATGTATTGAATATCCAATCTTTAAGATGTCTTAAACACCTAAATTATAATCTTCAATATTGGAAAGACCTAAATCTCCCTCTTGCCAGCTTCCTATTATCTGACTTAAAGGTATCATAGGCATTCTGTACCTCCATCAAAAGTGTGAAATTAGAGCATTGATTAATTTTATATCTTTTTTAAGGAGCTGTATCAGCAGCATTTCTAAGACATAAAACCATTTTGGCAATATAATCATTTTAAATAAACTAGTCCTCCTGGCCAAAGAAAGTGGAAGAGAATTCCCTTGTTGAAATTTAGTTCTCATATTTGCAATTAAAGGGGGAACATCTGTATAATACACTCAGTTCTTTTAGAAGCATTATACCCAAATACTTAAATGAAACCTCAGCTCATTTGAGGGGGAAACCTGGTCCCCACAGATCTGTAATATTAGTGTGTGTCACAAAGGATTCTGATTTATCCAAATTCAAATTGAGAGCTGTATAAGATCCAAAGAGAGAAAATGTTCATATCAATTCCAATAGGGATGATTGCGGGTTAGTCATGTGAACAAAGATACTCAAATAAATAATGAGATCATCATCAAATGTTACAATTTTAAACACTTGATTCCCAATAGGAACCCCCTTAATATTTTCTTTTCTCTCGATTTTCCTTAATAACAGCTCTAAGGTCAACAAAAAGCGAAGAGGGGACACCTCTGATGCATCCCTTGTTGAAGGCTATTCTGTCATTGCACCATTGATGAGCATAGTCTTAGGATTTGAATACAGAAGTTTCGCTATCTTTATAAAATAACCCAAGATGCCAGATTTTCCTAAAACAAAGAATAGGTAATCACAATTGATATAATCAAATGATTTTTCTGTATCAAAGCTAATCAAAACTGATAAAAGACTTGCTTTGAAGCACAGAGGCCAAATTTTTTCTCAGATTGGGAACGGAATGTCTCTGTCACACAGATACTACTTGATTTTCAGTAATCAACTCAGGAATAATAAAGACCAGTCTATTAGCAACTATTTTGGCTAATGGTTTAAAATTAAAGTTTAAAAGTGATATTGGTCAATAAGATTCTGGTTGGAAGGGGTCCTTCCCCTTCTTAATGCCTTATTAGTATTAAAGGGAAATGTCTCCCTCTTGTTCAAACATTGCCCTCAAAGGAGCTGTAATATGATCCAGCATTAATTTAAAAATTTCCCTACCAAAACTATCTGGTCCAGGAGCTTTGTACAACATTGCTTGTTGGATCCCTACTTGAATTTCCAACTCTGTTATTGGCTCATTAACCTTGTATAGCTGTATCTCAGTGATTTGTGCTAAATTAAAAGTTTACATAAAATTGTCCCTAGCCTCCATATTGCTTATGTCTTTAGACTAAGGATTCTTGAAAAACTCCAAGACAATTTGATTGAGCTGTTCTTTGGAATTAACCAAATTCCTGTATTTATCTCTTATTGTAGCAATGAATTTACAGCCTTCTCTGCACTTCACAAGGGAGGCTAGTAGTTTTTCTGATTTATTGTCATGCTTAATAGCTTATAGATATAAAATAATGATATCATTGCTGTTTGGTGGATTAGGAAGTTTATAGCTACCTGGAAGGAAATATTTTTGGGCCTATTAATTGCTGAGGGAGCATTATCCAAAATCATCTTGTTTCTCTGGACCTGTTTTTCCAGTCTGAGGAGCCTTTTATCTAGATCTTTTCTCCTTTTCTCTGTTTATAGACTGAGAACTTCTGGAATCCCTATATATATATTCAGAACATAACTTGCTATTCTCGATCAGACTGAGGGTCCATTAAGCCAGCATCCTGTTTCCAACAGTAGCCAATCCAGGTCATAAGTACCTGGCAAGATCCCAAACAGTAAATAGATTCCATACTGTTATCACACAGTTGTAAGTAGTATAATTCTAGAGAAAATATGCATGGATATTAAAAGATAATCTATTGTTGTCTGAGTATTCAGCTTTGCTCTCTCCTCACAGTTTTGTAAATGATTTTTCGAGAGCTGCAGCTGTTTTCTTTCCTTTCCTTTACCTTAGTTTTATTTATTTTCCTTTTTCTTTTTCTTTCCTTCTTTCCATATGGCAATCCTTAGTTACTGTGCAGTCTGGCAGAGTCTATTTCTATCCCTTATTTAAAAAAAAAAAAAAAAAAAAAAAAAAAAAAATATATATATATATATATATATATATATATATATATATATATATATATATATATATATATACTGCATTGGCATTTTAGTATCTGTGTCCTCTCCTTGCTATGTCTGTTTTTGTACTTTATTAAGAATAAAGGTCACATTACTCTCATGGTTTTTAATATAAGGAATACCCTCATACCAGGGCAAGTGCACACTTCCGCCTACCGGCGTCTTTTACCTTTATGTACCACCGCCACTCTGGCTGCCCAATATCAAATAATCATAGGGTAACCTCTATTTTATTTAAAACCATGATATACTGCCGCACACTTCTTAGCAGTTCAATTTATTTTTCATGTTTTTTTGTATATTTTTTATGTTTTTTTCTTTTTTCAAAATATCTTATTAACTCATTTACTTTTCAATAACGCTTGCAAGTCCAGATATTTTTTTTCTTTTTTTCAGAATATGTTATTAATTTATTTACTTTTCAATGACGCTAAAAGTCACAAAATCTCATTTGCTCTCTTTCGTTTCAACTTTTAACTTGAAAAGTGCAATATCTTTTGAAAGAAATATTTTTATCTGGCACTTATCTTATTCTTTAGAGGCAATGCTCTGCCTATTCATTGGAGCCGAAGTTTCGATGCTCTGCTAGGATAGCCCAGAGACTGGGCTTCTTTTGCAGAGCATTGAAACGTTGGCTCCAGCAAATTGGCAGAACATTGTCTCTGGGCAACCAGAGCATAGTCTCTGGGCTATCCTAGCAGAGCATCGAAACTTCGGCTCCAATGAATAGGCAGAGCATTGCCTCTAAAGAATAAGATAAGTGCCAGATAAAAATATTTCTTTCAAAAGATATTGCACTTTTCAAGTTAAAAGTTGAAACGAAAGAGAGCAAATGAGATTTTGTGACTTTTAGCGTCATTGAAAAGTAAATAAATTAATAACATATTCTGAAAAAAAGAAAAAAAATATCTGGACTTGCAAGCGTTATTGAAAAGTAAATGAGTTAATAAGATATTTTGAAAAAAGAAAAAAACATAAAAAATATACAAAAAAACATGAAAAATAAATTGAACTGCTAAGAAGTGTGCGGCAGTATATCATGGTTTTAAATAAAATAGAGGTTACCCTATGATTATTTGATATTGGGCAGCCAGAGTGGCGGTGGTACATAAAGGTAAAAGACGCCGGTAGGCGGAAGTGTGCACTTGCCCTGGTATGAGGGTATTCCTTATATTAAAAACCATGAGAGTAATGTGACCTTTATTCTTAATGATATCATTTTGTCACATTAGTGCCAGTTTTTTTCGATTTTGAGTGTTTTTGTACTTTGTCAGGTGCTGGCAGGACTGACTGAATGCAGTCTGTGGGTGATCTATATAGGCCGCTGAGCCGGGAGACTCGCCTAAGTTCTACCCAGGCAGGAGTACCATGTTGTATCATCAATCGATTGGCATTGATGGAGGTTCAGTCAGTGCAGAGATTGAGAACCAAACTGTTCCGGGGGGGAGAGCTCATCCATCCCACATCCTTCTCACAAGCAGGAGCCAAGGATGAAGTAGCCTTCCCTCCTGTTTGCTGGTGATGGTAGTGTAGTATCTTTGTGAGAGAGGGTGAGCAGGAGCCTAGACAAGCAGCTTGCTGCCGCACATTTGGTGCCATGCCCAGTAACAGTTGCCAATGCACATCTCTGACCAGCACACCGTTAATCTGCCGTATTGATGTCAGGACCGTGTCGGGGACCAGGAATGCCATTGAGCGCCATGGTCACCCTTGATGCCTTCGAGGTGCCAGGGTGCCCTCGATGCCATCGGGGTGTGTGACCACCTTCAATGCCAAAATGGCCTTCTGAGCCGTAGACATCTGGTGATGTGGAGTCTTGATATACCAAAGACATTGAACACATTGAACGCAATGTGGCAGAGTAGCAGAACCAACCTCTAATGTTGGGGACCAGGTCTGCCATCAAGCACCAGGGTCCCACTCAATGCCATCGGAGCCGCCCTCGATGTTGATGCTCTCAGTGCCATCGATGCCCTTTGATCCCATTGAGGTGCATGACTGGCCACCCTCGATGCCGTTGAGGTATGTGGCCTCAAAGCTGTGGCAGCCCTCGATGCTGTTGAGGTGCGTGGTCTTAATGCCATGGCAGCCCTCGATGCCATCAAGATGTGTGGCATCATTGCCATAGCCACGCTTAGGTCCATTGCAGTGTGGAGCTGCCCAGATACCATCGACACCCTTATACCATCGAGGTATGGGGTCGCCATGGAGATCATCGGGCATGTTGGCCACCAATGCCTTTCGTTGCCATTCTCGACAATGTCGAGCACTACCAACAAGGCACTGGGATCATCGTTGAGCACCCTGGTCGTCCCCGAGGCTGTCTATCCTTGGGGATCTTGAGAGCCCTCAAGTGCCACTGAAGCCCTTGAGTGACAGGGTTTTTCGGTTCCTCGTGGGATCCGAGAGCCAATCGAGCGGTAGTGCTCTCCTTAGGTCATCCTAAGGCACAGCAGGTTTATTTTGTGAGGGAGCCTTTCCAGAGTAGATCCCTGGTGAAGATTAGGGGTTTCTCCCATCCAGGAGTCACCTTTGATACCTGCTGAGCTCAATGTTTTTTTTTTTTATAAGGACCACTATTGCCAGTCATTCTCGTCTGCGCCCTAACGCCTTTAGTTTTTCTCACTTTACTAGGTTGTCCAAAGTGTCTTCTGCTCACCTGAAATATCCTGTAAACAGGATGGATAGCCCTGCCCTTGACAGGGTGCAGTGTGGGTGAGCTTCAGACCTAACTTATCTCCCTGCTTGGGGATTTTGGCTAGCAATCCCATTCAGGGACTTTCGATGCTGTCCTGCTGATCAGCTATGTCTGGTGCTTTGGCACTTTGGGTCTGTCACAGACCCTGCCATTGTTGCTGATTATTCTTCCAAGTGTTGCTTGGGTTTTTTGCCCATTATGCCTATTAGCCAAACATTGGCACACTTCTGCAGAGATATTCTGTCCTTCAGAAGTCAGTGGACCACAGTTTCTTTCTGGGGAGTTCTCGAGCCCCAGTTGGTTTTTCAGTTGACTTGTAAACCTGAAGAAAACCTTGCAGCCTTCATCCAAGAGTCCTTCTCTTGTTTACATATCTAGACTTTTCCTGTATCCAGGAGGTTCTAGACCTCCTGTCTTTGTCAGGGTTTACTGATCTGAAACCCTGCTTGTAATGTTTTCCGTGATGTGGAGTATGTTTCTTGTTGACACGCACATCACTCCCGTGCCTTAGGCACCTCTGCTATACATTGGGATTTTGTGTCACAGTCTTTTCTATGGTTTTCTCTTTGTAGAACCCAACTCTTTTCCCACCTAGACCCCTTTGTGGGTCGCCTGCCTCACAGGCAAAAGGGAGATAGGTGGTGCTTTCAGCATGGTGCGGTTTCCCGCTTTGTTCTGCTCATACAGCCTATAGCTTGGGATTCACCCATGGGTGAGGACTACCATCCTGCTTGTTCTCTGAGAAAGCAGATTTGCTTACCTGTATTAGGTGTTCTCCGAGGACAGCAGGAATTTGGTCCTCATGAAACCCACCCACCTCCCCTGGGAGTTGGATTCTGCCTAGGGAGCAGGGTGATGACTACAGCTGCACATGCTCAGTAGGGCATGTTTGAAAGTTCTAGCTTCTTTAAGATCAAAATTTCATGCTGGGTTCCATCCAATGATATCACCCATATGTGAGGACTACCATCCTGCTGTCCTCAGAAAACACCTGTTACAGGTAAGCAACTCTGCTTTCAGATGATCATATAATAAGGGGATTCCCTTGTGTCTCAGGATTTTATCACCTGTTGAGTGTGATCTGTCTAAAGAGGGATTATGCATATTCAGATACCCTCCAAAAATGACAGGACATCTATTGTACTCTCTCAGCTTTTTCAGTAACAAAGTAAAAAATCTTGAGTCATAGGAATTAGGGGCATACACATTACACAGAGTTACACTGTTCCCCAGTGCCTTAGCTAGCCTGTGGCCAATATGATCACAGCCATAGGCACCAGATCAGAAGGGTGCCACTGACCACACTGGGACAGAGGCAGGTCAAAGCCTCTTACGTGGCAGTGCGGCTACTACAGCTTCCCTCTTTCCCAGGACTGACTGCGCTTCTAGTGTGCTCGGACACTATCAGCCACGCAGACGCAGTGCTAAGCACGTGCGAAACAGGAAAGGCAGACAGTCACTGGCAAAGAAGCAGGTACTGCTGCCTTCATAAGAGGACCCCGGGCAACCTAGTCAGCACCGGTGAGCCGATACTGTGTGTCCTGCTGCTAAAAAGGAGCACGTGGCAAGGGACACTCTACCACTGACAGTTCAGGCTTTGCAGACGTCGGAGAGTGGTGCAGGCAGATGGTAGGAAAATGCTTGAGGAGGGGCATCACCTGTTTGACTTAAGATGGGGATGTTGCTTGTGTTAAGGGAAGCGAGACAGGAGGTGTCTGAGGGATAGGGAGAGGGATGTTTCTGGGAAGGAGAAGAGGATGTTCATGGCAGTGAGAGGGAGAGGCAAATACTGGTACTGAACTGGCTGGAGGGGAGACTGGAAGAGACAGAGGGACCCTGGGGTTGGGGAGAAAGAAAGGGGGGATATTGATGCTGGCTTGGAAGAGAATGGGGAGACAGAGATGGGGATACTGGTGCTACATGACACCATGATGGGGGAGGTAGGCAGGAACAGAGAGGGGGGTCATTGGAGGGTTGATGGGGAGAATGGGATAGAATGGGGGATACTGGTGCTGGCCTGGGCATCTGCCAGTGTGAGAGCATATGTGTACATGTGTGTGTATGTGCGCATACATGAGAGACGGGTAGGGGACAGTCGAGGGAGAAGAGAGAGAATGTGTGTGTGTGGGGGGGGGGGGGAGAAGGAGCATGCATGCATGTGTATGTGGGGGAGCACATGTGTCTCTGTGTGGAGGATAAGGTTTGCACCCCCCCCCCCCCAATATATATACACACTAATCTATAACAATCTCAGGTTAAGGGTGACTGGAAATAGCAAGTTCCCAGGTATGGAAAGCAGGAAACTTTTTAAAATCCTTATTAGTTTTACGTATTGGGTGTTTGATATGTCTGGTGTATTGAAACATTTTATTGGTGTTTGGGAAATTTTTAAAAATTATGTAAATAAGTTTTTAATTATTGGATGTTCTGTTCATCAGCTGTTTTAAAATATGCACATTTTATTAGTATGGTTTCACTATTAATGATTCATATGTCTTGATTTTATTGTTTTATGTTTTCTGAGTAATGGTGGCGATTATTTTTTTCCATTGTTGCATTGCGTTTAGAATCTGGGTTGTTGCGGTTTCCAGTTCAGTTTTATCTGAATGTTTCTATTTATTCTTTATTTGGTTTGCATGTTTCTCTTTATTGTGTATTTGGTGAGGGTCTGTCTGCATTATGCATTTATGGCCGAGGTAAGGTATTCTGCTAGCATGCAGTTTTAGTGTAGGGATCTAAGGCAGATTGGCTTGTGTCAGAGTTGTCTACCTATAGATTACATTAGTAATAGTGTTATGGTTTAAATTTTTTAAAAAATTGAGTTTTCTAGCTTGTGGTGTCATGTAGTGCACATGGTCAGGGGGCATTTTTTCACTTGGGCATAGGTGCCAAATTGCCTGGCTACGGCTCCACTGTTCCCCCCCTCCCCCCAAAAAATGCCTTTAATTATAATAAAATGCCCTTCTGAATCAGATGTTACTTTTTCAGAAGTAAACGACAGAATCTTATTGACTAAAATAACTACCCCTGCTTTCTTAGAGGTGGAAGCAGCCCAGAAAGCTTCCCTTACCTTTTCAATTTTGCATGTTCCACATCATTTAAGTGGGTTTCCTATATCATAGGCTGCTAGCACCATTCTAAAGATCTTTTATCTCTTTACTGGGAAACAAGCCCAGCCGCATTCTATGAAATAATTCTAAGGTCTGTCTTACCCATAGTAAACTATTGGAGGGGTGCCTTCCCACAATTCAGAATATATTCAGAATATATATATGCACTGTTACTTCCCACAATTCAGAATATAAATGCACTGTTATTGTTACTGAGTTACTCTTTCCGCTTCTAGCGACTTCTACTCCTTAGCCCCATTACCCCTGTTTTATTGTAATTCTTTGCAAATTTGTTTATGTTAAGGTTAATGTTTTATCACACTGTTCCTTGTAAACCAATTTGATATGATATTTTTCATGAAGGTCAGCATAAAAAAGTATAAAATAAATAAATAAATATAAGGGAGCCCCTCCCCCCCCCCCCAGTCTACAGTCCCCCTCTCTAACCCAGACAAGATTACCTCCCCTAGTCTACCGATAACATTTAAGAATAGCATGCTGTTCCGCCTTCAGTCAAAATTCCCCAGTCCAACTCTTAAATCTTCCTGTCTCCCTCCCTCATTCCTCTTCCAGCCCCGCTCCCATCCCCTAATAGAACCATAAGTAAGGGTATCCTCTACCATGAGGACTATCACATGTGAGATGCTAAAGGGCTCCCCCTCGCAAACCTGGAGCTGAATATAGCCCTATGCATTGCCCTATGCCCTATGCATTGAGGATTGCCAATATGTTGCAAATGAATGCACACCCCTAGGTGTTACATTGGCCACCCTCCAGTCCTCAGCTACTGTAGCTAATTTGAATGAGAAGTTAGAGATTACAAGTAATAAGTTTGCAATTTCATTTCTGAGTTCTTTCAGAATTCTGGAGTGTACACCATCTGATCTGGTGATTTGTTACTCCTTAGTTTGTCTATCTGTTCTATTGCATCTTCCCGCTTCACCAAGATTTGCTTCAGTTCCTTTGAATCATCACTCTCAAAGAATGTTTTTGGCTTCGGTGTATTCCCAACATCCTCCTGAGTAAAGATCAAAGAAAAGAATTCATTTAATTTTTCTCTTATGTCCTCATCTTCCCAGAGTGCCCCTTTTACCTAGTGTCCAACCAACTCCCTCACAGGTTTCTTACTTCGAATATACTTGAAAAAGTTTTTATATTGTTTTTGCCGCTCTGGCAAGTTTCTCTTCAAATTCTCTTTCGGCCTGCCTTATTAATTTTTTACATTTAACTTGCCAGTGCTTATGGTATTTCCTGTTTTCTTCATTTGGATCTACATTCCAGTTTTTGAAAGATGCCCTTTTGGTTTTATTAGCCTCTTTCACCTCGCCATTTAATAAAAATAATTTTTTAATTTATATTCCAACTTTCATGACACTTCAAAGTAAATTATATTCAGGTACTATAGGCATTTCCCTGTACCTAAAGGTCTTACAATCTTTCAGGCCGATACAGTACGGTACGCTCCGACGGAGCGCACTGTTAGCCTGCTATTGGACGCGTGTTTTCCCTTACCCCTTATTCAGTAAGGGGAGGAAAATGCGCATCCAACCCACGGCACCTAATAGCACCCTCAGCATGCAAATGCATGTTGATGGCCCTATTAGGTATGTGCGCGGGATACAGAAAGTAAAATGTGCAGCCAAGCCGCACATTTTACTTTCAGAAATTAGCGCCGACCCAAAGGTCGGCGCTAATTTCTTCCGGCGCCAGGAAAGTGCACAGAAAAGCAGTAAAAACTGCTTTTCTGTGCACCCTCCAACTTAATATCATAGCGATATTAAGTCGGAGGTCCCGAAGAGTAAAAAAAAGTAAAAAAAAAAATAATAATTTGAATTCGGCCCGCAGCTGTTGGGCCGAAAACTGGACGCTCAATTTTGCCAGCATCCGGTTTCCGAGCCCATGGCTGTCAGCGGGCTCGAGAACTGACGCCGGCAAAATTGAGCGTCGGCTGTCAAACCCGCTGACTGCCGCCGCTCCTGTCAAAAAGGAGGCGCTAGGGACGCGCTAGTGTCCCTAGCGCCTCCTTTTCGCCGTTTCTACTGCGCCACCTAATTTGAATATTGCATCACGCGCACCGGCATGGGGCCGGTGCGTGCGCCGGGAGAGCGGGCATTCGTCCGCTCTCCCGCGGACTTTACTGAATCGGCCTGTAAGTTTATACCTGAGACAATGGAGGGTGAAGTGACTTGCTAAAAGTCACAAGGGGTGTCAGCAAGCTTTGATCCCTGGATCCCCTGGTTCACAGCCTGCTGC
Source organism: Rhinatrema bivittatum (assembly GCF_901001135.1). Lineage (NCBI taxonomy): Eukaryota > Metazoa > Chordata > Amphibia > Gymnophiona > Rhinatrematidae > Rhinatrema > Rhinatrema bivittatum. The sequence continues at coordinate 95,288,768 of NC_042619.1, forward strand.
TCTTATCACTAGATTACTCCTACACTCCATTTAACCATGCTGGCAATCATTTAGACTTCTTTCTACTTTTTAATGCATAGAATACATTTAGTCTAATCTTCCAAGATGGTGTTTTTAAACAGCATCCATGCCACATGTAAATGTTTAACCTTTACAAACGGCTTCTTTTCATTTTTTGTAAATTTCCTCAATTTATCATAGTCTCCCTTTTTAAAGTTAAATGCTACTGCAATAGTTTTCCTTAATATCCTCTATTGGTTATATTAAATTTGATTACATTAAGATTATGGTTACCAAGCATCCCCCACCACTGTTATCTCTTGCTCCAGAGCCTGCATTGCAGCAAAGAGTAGATCTAGAGTACTTTCCCATCTTGTCAGTTCCAGGACCAACTGCTCCATAAAGCAGTCATTTATCGCATCTAGAAACTTTACCTCTCTATGAGACATTTACTCAATTAATAATTGGGTAAATGAAATCATCCATTATTATTGTATTGCTTAATTTGTTCCCTTTCCTAATTTCTGTTAGCATTCTTCCGTCCGTCTCTTTATCCTGGCTAGATTAGATGGTATTTTACCCCCACTGCTATACTGTTCCCCATTACACAAGGAAATTCTACCCATAGAGATTCCATAGTGTATTTTGTCTCCTGCAAGACTTTTATTCTTTTTGATTCTATGCCATCTTTAACATATAATGCCACCTGTTCACCAATTTGATCTGGCTTATCATTTGTATATATTTTGTATCCTGTTATCACGATATCTCATGGTTAACTTCTTTCACCAGGTTTCTGAAATGCCTATTATGTCTATATCTTCATTCAGTGCCATATATTCTGCATTACCTTCTGCATTCGCTGTCTAGCTTGAACTCCTAGACAATCAGTTAAACCTTTACCCCAGCTGCAGATATCAGATAAACTAAGTTCTTGGTTATCAAAAACTTGTATTTGCATGAAGAACAGTTCAACACTTACAATAGATGAGAAGATGCCAAGAGTAGCCAATCAGGTTAATGAAACTGATACAGCTGTAATAGGTTTCTCTGAAAGCTGACAGTCACTGTGGGTTAATAATACATAAGAGTAATAAGAGGAAAAGATGCCTTTCAGAGCCCGAAAAAGAATGGGTATAAGCAGTTAGTCTGCCAAGAGCCTAATTCCAACTGAAATTCTCTGCAGGAAATAAGCTGTCCCAGAGATTCCTTGGGTGAAGGGATCGATAGGAGGAGGCAAGAGAACACAGACAGAGAGACAAAGCAAAATAGGATAGATCCAATAAGGAGCTCAGAATCATTTAAACAATAACCAATCAGAAAAAAAGCTCTACAACGTGCAGTGACGCAAAGCTAAGCAATACTATAAGATAACACCAGGTGGCAGCATAATAAAGAAACATATACAGTACATACATTGAGGAAGCAGAACACATTCCAACTGTCCAGTCTTAATTTTTAGACTTCTGGCATTCACATACAGACAATTCAAAGTATGTGTTCTAATTGTATTCACAACCTGCTTAGCAGCTGAAATGGGTAGCTTGGAATCATTACTCTCTGTATGCTCTTTCTTTAAAAGTACCTGGACTAATTCTGCCTCTATCACAACCTGTCTACTGGGATATTCTAACTTTCCCATTATGCCAATATCCTTGGACGATAACTTACTCTGAGCCACGCGCTCCTGGGAAACTGTCAGCTTTTCCCCACAATCTAGTCTAAAAGCTGTTCTTTCTTCTTTCTAAACATTAATGCCAGCAGCCAGGTTCCACCCTGGTTTTTCTTCATATTTCAGTGGTGCCAGAAATCATGCCAAAAAACAGTCCTTTTGTGGCCTATTTTTTAAGAATTAATACAATAAAAGTGGAATTTATGGTGATCCACAGTGAATATGCATGAAAGATTTGCATGTAACAGAGGCAATGCATGTATATCTATTTCATGCATATTTATTGTGGATATGTTGAAAACCTTAAGGGCTGGGTTGAGAGCCACTGTCTTAGAGGGAAGAGTGATCATAGTGAATCCCACTTCAATAACCATGCTCTAAAGAACACAGTCATGCAGATGCTCATAAAATTTGAAGCCTTTAAATATGCAGTGCCAGGGTGGGCAAGTATTACCACTGCAATGGCAAGGTCTTCCATCAGCAACCACAGAGAGAAAGGGGCACCACAGAGAACCCTAGAGGAAATTGAGTATTTAGTTTCTCTGCATGAGATAGGATGAATGGATGGGATGATGAATTCAGAATTCTCAACCATAGTTCAAGACAGGTCAAAGAGGATTATCACTAAAATCGGCGCAATAGCTGTTCGGCTACAGTGCTAGATATTCTGCTTTAAGCATAATTCGCCATGAGCTAATTCTAAAAAAATAAATTTAAAAAATGAATAAAACAGACAGGGTCTCTAGTGAAATGATAGTGCTGATGCTCCTTCATAAGATTATGATTGTAGCACTTAGTAGCAAAATTTATTAATCATAATTAAATGGTGAGATCGTACTTGGATTGTATTTAGTTATCTCATTTTTGTCTTTTATTCTTTTAGTAGTGTGCATATTCATTTTGCTTCTGTAGTTTATTCTTGGCCCTTTTACCAGTGGGCTATATAGAATGATAGTTCTTGAATTGGTTTTGTAAATTTTGCAGGTTTATTTTTTTTATGGTATGTATCATTTTTATCAAGATGTTCTTTCTGTTCAAATTTAAAAATTTTGCATACATAAAAGTAAAGAAAACAAAGGGACTGCTATGAATATAGTAATGTTCTATGTTTACTTCTGAGCATACACTGAGAACATGTTTTAGTTGCTCAAGAGAAAAATAAAATGGATTTTATTTTTTAAACTATCACATGAATAATATATATAATATATAATAAATGTAATAGTACAATTTGCAGTTCTTCTCTTAGGAAAGATACTCAGAAACATTTCAATGCAGACCTTTCTGTTTATTTTACACATATATTCACTTGTTTTTTCCTAAATGTTTATTACTTTTTTTTGTTAAATATGCTTAACAGTGCCTGGGCTGTGTTATGTAATATTTTGAAGTTATATAACAGAACTATTTAGGATGGCCTCAATTCTGCAAAATTGCTGAGCTACAATGTTGGTGGGAGATCTGAAAGTGTTCAGCTTGTGGCATTTTCTTTCATGCTACAAAAAATAATATTCAGGTTGGCTCTGGGGATATTCAACACTGTTCCACAGAGATGTACTCATAATCATGATTTATTGCATAGCTCCAAATTTCTCAGAATTGAAGCCTTGGTGATGAATATATAAGATTAATGGTAAAAGGAACATTTTCAATAAGGCACCTAACAGACTTGGGGCCTAGATTCATAATTTTTGCATATGAGAGAGAGAGAGAGATAGACTCTTTAGAAGGCTGTCATATTTGTCATCTGTTTATACCACTATAGGAGGGTTATCTAGTAACTCGAGGTGAGGTTTTGGTGGTGGTCTAGGGTTTGGGGGGCAGTTTTACATGCACAGTCAGACGTACGAACAGCACAGTACACATCAGTGAAGATTTGATGTCATTTGGAATGAGGAAAGGTACACAAAGAAGAGATTTCTACAATGTACTCTCACCCCAGCATGATGCACTCTCTACCTGGATACTATTGTGAATCCCATTTTGGGCACATTGTACAGCTTAACACCAGGAAAAAAGGTGTAGTTATTTCCGGCATTATAATATGTATAATGCTATCACATGAAACATTAAACACCCCTCATTTTCATAAACCCCGCTCAGACTACTCCCCTTTGACTGAATTTGCATACGCATCGCACAATGTGAAAAATAACACTGGAGTTAGGGCCCTAATGCCCATGATAATGTCCTAATGCATTTTGATGAATGACCCTGTTAGTGTGTGAGTATTTTAAAGCCTACACAAACCAACATGATCTTCAAGCACAAAGTACTCCCTTAGTTTGTGTTGAGGATTGGGTTGTTGGGTGGATAAGACATCTTATGTCATCTCAAATGAGGCCATAAAGTACATGCATTAGGAACACACATATATTTTTGAAAATCAAGGGGTAGATTTTCCACTTTGCGTGCGCCCGTCCATGTGCGCCTGTTTCCCGGCACGCACACATGGACGCGCCGATTTTCTACCATGCATGTGTCAGCGTGCACATGGTGAAAAATCCATGGGATGAGTGCACATGCACACTGGATTTTATAATCCGTGGGCTTATGGGCGGGTGGCATGCGCAAGTGTGGGGACTTCTGCAATTTCTGCATGGCGACGCATCCCAGCCTTCCCCAGTTCCCTCCCAGTCCGCTCCAATTAAGAAGTTGCCCATGCCGGCTTGGCACGCAAGTCTCTTGGCCCGCCCCCCGCTCCACCCCTCCCTGCCCAAACATGCCCCCTGGCCCACCCCTTCGAAGAAATCTGGCACTTGTGCGCATACTAGGCTTTACGTGCGTGGCCGGGTCCCGTTGAAAATTAGCTCGGCGCGCTCAAGGCCCCGCCACGCGCGTAAAGCGCAGATTTCATGCGGGCAGGACGTTGAAAATCCGTGCTTAAATGTACAAATTTGATTTCAGTCCTCCTTCCCTAACTCCCACCCCAGAATACCAGTTAATGTGACTAAAAGTATATGTGTTACGCGTTGTAAATGTATTCTATTTGTTTTGTTTTGAAGATCTGTCTATATATGTTTATTATGTTTTGATTATTTTTGAGATTTGTACACTGCCCTGAGCTGTCTCAGAGATAGTCAATAAATATATGAAAACTAAAAATAAATAAAAAATACACATAATTTTAGGCAGCTGAAATCCACTTAGCTGGATTTGGCCATTCTACCTATGTACACGCTGTTGTTAGCAGTGTAGATCCCAACTAAGTATTTAAAAGTTTACCCTCAAAAGCTGTTTGTTTTAAATGGTTTCCATTCTGAATGAATGATGGTGGAACATAAGATTTGCCATACTAGGTCAGACCAAAGGTCCATCAGGTCCAGTATCCTGTTTCCAACAGTGGCCAAGCAAGTTCACAAGTACCAGGCAGGATCCCAAGGGATAGATAGAGTTGAAGCTGCTTATCCCAAGAATACACGGTGGATTTAATCCACTGTTGGACCTTTGGTCTGACCCACTATGGCAAATCTTATGATTTTATGTTCCATAATCATTCATTCAGGATGGAAACCATTTAAAAAAAACAGCGTTTGGAATAGATTTAATTTGGTTGGCAAAATATACAAAAAGCCCGGACGTCAATTCCTTGTGTACAGTTTTGAAATAGCGCATCTTATGCCCAAGGGTTACATTTCCTGCAACTTCTGGAAGGGAAAAAATATCTTCTACTGAAAGTTATACAAGCAAAACCTGGTGCACAGGGTGCTGTGGAACGTTTGACTGATTCATAAATGTAACACTTTTAGGAAGTAGAAGTTTTTGCAACAGGTTTCGCTTGCATGATTTTTTTTCTGTGTAATTTTTTCATAAAATTTAACTCTGGTCTTATGTATCACAAATCCTACAGTTTTCTCTCTATAGATGTAAGTACCAGAGATGAATTGTCTATGCTTGAAACAATTGTGGTATAACCATGTGTTCTTATGTTCATGAATCAGAAGACGTAGGTTTTGTAGAGAGACAAAGAAACAGAGAAATTGGAATATCATAGACCAGGGCTTCCCAAACCAGTCCTGGGGACCCCACAGCCAGTTGGGTTTTCAGGTTATCCACAATGAATATGCATGAGGTAAATTAGCATATACTGAGGCTTCATGGTATGCAAATGTACTTCAGCTAAAATGTTGCCTCATCATATATCCACCATCCTCCCTACATAGCAACACTCTGTCAAGGTATTCCTGAGTCTGCTCCTTCCAGCCTCCTATCATGCTGTTTCCTTCAGCAAGCCTCCTAGCATGGGAGTATTGCATGATCTGGAAAGAAAGAAATGGGGGTTCTCAGAGCCTTTGGCCTGGTATTTAAAGGAAAGGGTTAAGGCAGTATTAAAGAGTACCAGCTGCAATTAAAGGATTTCATTTCCTGCCAAGGCAACTTTTTCATTACTAGATATTTATTACAGAAATCTAGCTTGAGATTGTTTGAATAGGGCTCATCACATGCAGTCATTAAAGTAAGTGGATGTGTGTGCATTTTCAGTGCTGGTAGTTTTAAAAATGAAGAGGAAAAGAAAGGAAAACTAGAGTGAAATAGAATACTCATGGTGTTCAGTGGCTTGTGCCTGATTTGGAAATGAACTTTGAGAGTATGGTACTTTTCAAGCAGTGTTACCATGAACCAATAAGAGGTTGTCTCTGACCTAATGCCACTGGAACGCTCACGGGCTCAATTTCTACATCATATCAAATCCGAGGTAAAATCTTACCCTGTTTCAGAATTCTCAGGCTTTAGCAAAGGGACGGATTCTGTTTCTTCTGCTCTGTTTCTTCACTGCTTTAATCCCACCCTTTCCAGAAAACCTGACCAAGGGAAGTCTCCTGCCAGCGGGGGTCACCGTCACAGTGCTTTTTCATTCCTTACAAGAGCTTGAGCACATTACCGCTGTGACACGGCTGAACCATACTGGCCCTGTCAAAGCGGCAGACTCCTGTGTCACAGAACCATGGCTGAGTTGTTGACCCACCCAAGACAGTGTGGGGGCAATTTTCAAAACTACGCGGATGGTGGCAATAGTATTTTTTCCCCACAGACTTTGAACCGCCTCTCAATGAAAAAGTACATGCAAGCTTTCCCTTTTAACATTGGCTTGGGAAAAAGTACCCACAGAGATCTTGCACCCGCTTTTTCTCTGAAAACAAAATGTGCATGGCTTTGAAAATGCAAAACTATGGGCTTTATTGCATCTCCTGACCTAACCCCCACCTTTGATGCAACTTTCAGTACTTTTTTCACCAGTTAAAGTAGGCACATTGTTGTTCCCCTTGCATATATTTTGTCCACATACAGGCTGGGCAGTTTTCAGACTGGGTAAATGGCTTTGGAAAATTGCCCCCTTGTATGTCAAATAACTTTTGCCCTTGCACAAAACTTAGAGCTTCTCCTCCACTTGTTCCAGTGAAATTGCATCAGTGGTGCTTACATTGTCAATGTGCCAAAAGACAGATGTAGTGCTTCAGCAACTTAATATTTATTTTCTGTTAATGCAAAAATGTCTGAACTGAGTATTGCGACACATGATAATTATCTATTCGAAACTAATTTGATGCAGTGAAACAGGGTCTGCACTTAAGGGTAGATTTTAAGAGGCGCGCGAACAGCCTACTTTTGCTTGCGCATCAGACTCAAGCAAAAGTACGCTGGATTTTAGTAGATACGCGCGGAGCCGCGCGTATCCACTAAAATCCTGGATCGGCGCGCGCAAGGCTATCGATTTTGTATAGCCTGCGCGCGCCGAGCCGCGCTGCTTCCCCCCGTTCCCTCCAAGGCCGCTCCGAAATCGGAGCGGCCTTGGAGGGAACTTTCCTTTGCCCTCCCCTCACCTTCCCCTCCCTTCCCCTCCCTAACCCACCCGCCCGGCCCTGTCTACACCCCCCCCCTTACCTTTGTCGGGGGATTTACGCCTCCCGGAGGGAGACGTAAATCCCCGCGCGCCAGCGGGCCTGCTGCGCGCCGGGCCGCGACCTGGGGGCGGGTACGGAGGGCGCGGCCACGCCCCCGGGCCGTGGCCACGCCCCGTACCCGCCCCCAAAACGCTGCCGACACGCCCCCGGAACGCCGCGACGACCGGGCCCGCCCCCCGACACGCCCCCGACACGCCCCCCTCCGAGAACCCCGGGACTTACGCGAGTCCCGGGGCTCTGCGCGCGCCGGGAGGCCTATGTAAAATAGGCTTCCCGGCGCGCAGGGCCCTGCTCGCCTAAATCCGCCCGGTTTTGGGCGGATTTAGGCGAGCAGGGCTCTGAAAATCTACCCCTTAATGTTAGGAAACAACCAAATTCATTGTTGTGTCTAATTAAAATGCAAGCTTTTTCAGGCAGGTGATGAAGAATTCTAATTTATAAATGCATATTCTATATGTAAAGCTGGTTGCTAAATTATTGTTTCACTGTAAACCGAGGTGATGTATAGCTATACGTACCTCGGTATAAAAGAACCTATAAATAAATAAATAAATACATATTCTATGGTAGTGTTTATACGATACTTTTCCTGCAGGAATCTTTTTACAGCTTTTCTTGTCTACTGCCTGTTTATATGCTTTGAATATCGCATGCTGTCCTGTACTTCTTTTATTATATCATGTAATCTGTGGAACTTATTTTCTCGCATTACTTTCCTCATTCTCTACTCCTGGCAGCATAATTTTCCTGTTTTGTAGTTATTTGACAATTGGCTTTACAACTTGACAGTTATATCATTCCCAATGAAACACTCAATATAAGAATACTTTTATTGAAAGAAAAATGGATTGGTGACATCTTATTATTCAGTACATTGTGTTATATAGGGCTGCTGTTTATTCAAGAAGCGCTCAGTTTACCCAAAATAAGTTTGGTTTATGGGAGGCAAACATTGGTGAATTGAGCAGCAACTACCATAAAAGCAGATATGCATGAAATCTTTTTTAAAAAAAATGAAAAGATATTTGGAAATGCCCAGAAGAACTGGGGTAAAAAAGAGGAGCCAACATAGCTGCTTTATTAATGCCCTTCATTTTCCCACTCATGTGCCCACAAACTCCCATTCATTCCAGCACATTTTCACTTTTCATTTGCCTAATGAGCCTTCAGTCACAGATATGTTTACTCACGTCTGAGGTATGAATGCTGCTGCCTTGGAGCAATTGTGACCTTTTTAAAACTTTGTTGTACTATGAGGAAAAATAGAGTAACAGTAACAAACCCTTGTCCTTATTTTAAATATAGTTTTGGAATTAATATAAAATGTGAATAAATACATAGACACATAATACTGTGATATGCAGTTATCTTTAAAACAAGACTCACATAGAGCACTCATGGCAGTAGGAAGTAGTACAGCATATGGTGAAATTTGATCTTACCTGATAATTTCCTTTCCTCGAATCCTGCTAGACCAGTCCTTACACTTAGGATTTCCCTGCTTCTCAGCTGCCAAAGACAAAGGGCACACCTCTCTCATCACTGGCTATAAGGAAGGGGTGGCCTTAGGCCTTTGCCAGTAGTCTTTTGCCAGAGGAACAAGACAAAGACTTAACCCAGGACACAAAGGACTGTACTCACCAAGAACAATTTGAGAGTATCTGGGTCCCTGAGAGAGGGGTGGAGAGAGAAAAAAGAGAAAGAAACTACATCAACAGTGAAATCTTTATTGGCACTCCTGTGTTCTCAGGTGGGTTCTGAACTGGTTTAGAAGGACTGGCGGAAAGGAAATTATCAGGTAAAATCAAATTTCATCTTCCCCTTTCTTATTATTAGACCAGTCCTTACATGTGGGAGTCACCAAAGCTGTGACTAGGCCGGATGTGAGGAAGATAGGGCTGCCCTATGGATTTCTATCCCAAACAGTGTGCCTTGGCTTGCACATCCAGTCTGTAATATATATAGAGAAGGAATGCAGGGATGATCAAGTGTCAGCCTTAAAGATTCTGATTGAGATGCTTCTGCCCAGGACGATGTTTGTGCCCTTGTGGAATCTGTGTGGAGTGTTACTGGTACTTGCCTGCTACATAGGCTTACTAACGTGGCTTTGGAGGTTGCTTCTCCCTTCTAAGGGCCATCAAACAGCACAAACAACCTTTCTTTCTGAAGCGGTTCATCACCATGAGGTATCTTAGATGCATGCAGTATACATCAAAGAGATGCAGCTTGGGAGAGATACTGCCTGATTTAAATCTTCAGAGGGCTAGCCTTGTTAGTCTGGTGTAGCAAAATTGATAAGAGGTATGTGGCATATAGACTAACCAATTTATTGAGGCATGAGCTTTCAAGGACAGAGTCCATTTTTCATTTTTGCCTGATTTAAGTGGAAGGAATAATGGAACTGACTGAAAAATGACTGAGTATGGTGAAAACATTAAGTAGGGGTCTCTGCATCAGAGAGCTTGTAGTTCTGAAATGCATCTAGTAGAGCAAATAGCTACCAGGAAGGTGGTCTTTAATGAAAGATCCTTAAGGGATGCCTGTTTAAATGGTTCAAAGAGAGACACTACTAGGGCTCTGAGGACCAGATTTAGATCCCACTGAGGGATGACTGGCCTGAAGGAGGGCCATGTAAGTTTTTCACCCGCTTTAAAAAGCACACTATATCCAGGTGTACAGCTATTTGAGTATCTCTAATGTGGCCCTATAGCAGGATATGGCTATGACTTGTTCCTCCATGGATTTGATAGCTAAGTCTTTATCCAGGCCCTTCTACAAAAAAATCTAAAATTCGTGAGTTGTACTATCTCCAAGGGGACACTTTATGCTACCAGGAGAATTATTTGCAGAGGCACCAAACTCAAATATAGGCCAAATACATTGAGTTCTTCTCTGCCCTTAACATAGTTGCTACAATTGTGGGAGAATACACCCTCCTTCACAATTGTGCCCTTTCAAGGACCAGGCCATAAGACAAAATGGAGACAGGCCCTGCCAGAACAAACCATGGTCCCTGGGGAGATGTAGAGGTGCTCCAGCCAAGAACCTTATTAGATCTGTATGCCTTGTTTTCTTGGCCAATTAGAGGTTACCAGGATCACCATTGAGGGGTGATCCTTTATCCTCTATAACCTTGCCTATGAGGGGACAGAATAGGAAGACATATAGAAGACTATCCCTGGATCTTGCTTCTGTCTGGAGGCTAATGAATATGTCAGCTTTGGTATTCGACAAGGTTGTCATCAGGTCTATGATTGTGGGACCCCACCATTTTACTATTATTTGGAAAGCTTTCTGGCCGAGTTCCCACTCCCTTGCGTCAAGCCTGTATCTGCTGAGAAAGTTGACTTGGATATTTTCTCTTCCCACAATTTGAGTTGCTGATAAATGCAGTAGGTTTCTCTCTGTCCATCTGAATAGCATGCCTATTTCCTCTGCAAGCTTGGACTCAAATACCTCCTTGTTTGTTCACATATTCCACTGCTTATGTCATTGTCTGAGAGAACTCTGACTACCTTCCCTCTTATCATTGGGAGGAAGTGCTGCAGTGCTAGCCTGATGACCCTTGTCTTTAATCTATTTATTGACCATAATGCCTCCTCTTTGTCCAGTGCCCTGAGCTAGCTTGCACCGACAATGAGCTCCTGATCTGAGATTTCTGGCATCCATGGTTAGAACAGTCTAATTGAGAGACTCTGAATCTATCCCCTTCAGGAGATTAGAGGGCTTTCACCCATCATTCCGGATTCCTCTTTGCTGCCAAGGAAATTCAGAAGTGGATATTGAGGTGGATATTGTAATTCTGGGAGGTGGGAGACCAACACGACAAGAAGGATTACTGTACTGGCACATATGTGCTCTGGCCCATGGGACTAAAGCTAGAATGGCTACTAGACCCAATAATTGAAGATAGTCCCATACCTTGGGTGCCATTTAAGAATGGAAGGATCACACTTGGTCTATCAGCTTGGCAATGCTCTAGTGGGGGAGGCACCACCGTAAAAAGGGAGAGCGCTCATAGGCTACAGGGACTGAGAAGAATCTAATGTTGCTGTTTGCATAATTAAACCAAACCCATCCAACCTAGCCTTTCCAGTTGATGAAACAATGTGACTGATACCCGCAGGTCCTCCTGGATGGATTTGGCCATGATGAGCCAATCTTCTAAATAAGAGTGTACAACTATATTCTGTTTGTGCAAGAATGCTGCTACAACTGCTATGATATTGGTAAAGGTCCTCGAGATGGTCACAAGTCCAAACGTTAGTGCATGGATCTAGAAATGCTCACCAAGTCTAGTGAGGAAAGAAACTCTCCTTTTGTTACTGTCATCATGACAGAGCGAAAAGTCTACATTCTGAAGAGGAGTACCTGCAAATACTTGTTGATCCTTTTTAGTTTTTAGTTTTAGGATAGGCTAGAAGGTGTCATCCTTCTTCAGGACTACAAAATAAATTGAGTGTGTTCCCTGTTCCTGCTCCTAGGGTGCAACAGGGACTAAAAACTGCAGGTTTTGTCATTTTAGGTGGTCTTTACGTCTTCCCTCTTGACTTGAAAGATGCAGGGTGGGGACCATAAAGGTACTTGGGACTGGCATAAAGCATTCTGGTGCATACCCACTTTGTGTTATATCTAAGACCCAATGGTCCATAGTAATCTTGGTCCACTCTGTGTAATACCACAAGAGGCACCTGCCCACTGTTTCCATCACTGGAGAAACCTGATGAATATCAATGGGAAGGGTTATTGCCTTCCCATTGATATTCATCATAACCAACCTCAAACCCTCTCTCACTAATTCCTGCTGAATATTTATTATACTATTACCATTCACAACTGTGTCATATTTATTCATTTTTAATATGCTCTTCCTGCTGGTTAAATCCTATGAAAATAGTAGTTCTAAAAGAACTCTAGAACGATATACATGAGGTTATTACATTGTCAATGCATCCCTTACAGAAAGAGTTCTACCAACACATCTGAAAGAAGGTTCTGTATGTCGACCAATCGGATTTATCTAACTACCAGCCCATTTCCTCCCTCACAGTTCTAACAAAAATAATCAAGATGGCAGATTTTAAACAATTTCAAGAGATTCTGCACAAGTATTTTATCCTGGAAAATTTCCAATTTGGTTTTTGGCCTGTTTAGACATTTTTCGTCATGGTTTTGGTCAAAGTACAAAATTTATTGTGTTATTGCTAGACATATTGGCAGTCTTTGCTACTCTGAATTACCAAATGTTATTGGCTCGCCTTGTCAACTTAGGGATTGCTGATATAGTATTTAATTAACCAATTATTTCCAACAAATAGTAATAGGATTCACAATTATCCTGGTACCATTGACAACAGGCGTTCCACAAGACTCTGCATTGTTGGCCACCCTTTTTAACATCTATAGTGACCCGATATGCAGACTCTTATCTAGAATGATTGTTATTTATAAGATTTTTGCCAATTTATGCAGTATTTTCTTCCAGTTAGTTCAATCCTGTCTGAATTTTTTATTCATGTCTCCAGCTGTTTAACAGCTATAAAACAATGGTTGTTGGTGATAAGGGGATCTTTTTTCAAGTTACAATTCCTACACAAGCCTTGTCTAAATCAGAATGATTTTAGGACTGTTACAAGCACTTGCTCTAACAGCACTAGATTATTGTAATTCCATGTATATTGGACAACCGAAGACCATCTTAAGAGCACTACAAGTAGTTCCCAACTCAGCTGCCCAAGTACTAACAGGATTAAGTATCATATCAACTCTACAATTTCTCCATTGGCTCTAGCCCAATGGAGAATTACATTTAAGATTCTCAAACTCATTCCTAAAACTTTAAGTCACAATGCAACTAAATGTATTAGTATGCTTCTAAACATCTATAGGTCAACATGGTCGCTTAGATCTTAGAGCCATAATTTTTCTGGACAGTCCCTCACCCTGAGTAATGTACCTTGATGAGATGTGCAAATGAACATTTGCCTTAGCTGGCCTAGTGATGTGGACTTCCCTGTCTGATCAATTGTGCTCGGAACCCTGTTTATACATGTTTAAAAAGCAGCTAAAACATTATTCTTTGAACAGGCATTTGGATTGATTGATTAGATATCTTAAATTTTAACATAAGAATCACTGTATTTGGGTCAAGTGGTAAAAATGCAAATTTTCTAAAGATAATTGAGCAGAGGCTTATAGAACTGCAGCAAAGATTGTGAATATTACTTCTGGTTACATGTTCTGGTTATATGTCTTGTATTGACTTACAATATATGTATATGTTTTTATGTACCTCACCAAAATCCTTGGATTGTGCAAGTAATACATTTTTTAAATAAAGCAGACACATTCATCTAAATGGATCCAAATACACTGGAAAACAAACAGAAACAAGAAAACAGTCCAGTCACATCTGATATATACTTAACGTCCTGCTGTTCCACATCATTCTGCAAAGTAAAAATAAACAACCATCACAATTCAGTAACTGTCTGCCCTTCATTCAGACAACCTAAAAACAAAATCAACTCCACCATATTAAAAATATATATAAAAAAGCAATTAACCATCATATTGCTCAGTATTAAATTATGGGGTAACTACGGTAGTTACACTATGATGCCACACTGAGATATTTTTCTACCTAGAATTATAAGCAGATTTTCATCCATAGATCAAAATTTGTTTCTGGCAGCTATCTGATTTGTGGGGATATTGTACGTAAGGGTGTCAGTGACATTGTCTGATGAGGACAAATTGATAGCATTAATAATCTCTGAGTTAACATTGATGGAAGTGAAGGAAAGTCCCATAGGAATCTTTTGTCCGTCTGGAAAAACCCGCAGTTTTGCACCCACTGAGAGATGTCTGTCCAGGATGAATGACTGATTTTGGGATTTAGACACCCTAGTGTGTCAGTGTCCTACAAGAACAAATAAATCAAAGCTATAACCTTGGAGTTACATCACAAAATGTGAGGTGAGGCTGTGAAGCTTTCCCTAGGATTCAGTGCAATTTCTGTCTGGGAGATTACAATACAGTTTTTCATCCACAGACTGAAAACTGTTTATTGTAAAATTGGTTGAAATTTGGGAATATTGTACACCAGGGTGTCAGTAACAATGTGTACAAAGGACACCTTGAGGTTATGGCACAAAATGTGTCATAAGGTATAAAATTGTCTGGTCTGGGTGGTTTGTTACCCCTGCAGTTTCTTGTCCCCCAGCAGCTGAGCGATTATTATAACAACAATTTAACAATTTAACAATATAACGATCACTCAACAATTTGTAAATAATTGATACAGTTATCTAGTTACTGTCAGCTATATCTTCCTCTTCCCAGTTCCGGCACCCCTGTTCATTGTAACTTTTGTCTTCTCTATCCCATGTTAATAGTTAGGTTAAGACCCTTGTTATTTGTAAACCGACATGATATGATATGTATCATGAATGCTGGTATAAAAAAAAAAAAAGCACTAAATAAATAAATAAATAATACATAAATAACTGGCTGAATATTTGAGAAGTTCCATGTGGGAATATCTGTGACCATGTCCTAAATATTCAAAATTTTAGAAGCATGAACTTGGGAGTTACATCACAGCCTTGGAAAGCTACTTACCCCAAGATCCCATATGAGTTCTAAATAACCCAAAGTAAAAAAAATAAAAAATAAAAATTGCAGATTATAAAAAAAATCCTATACTCCATAAACATATTCAGTCCATCAGGTGATAATGAATCCAGTGTTGTTTGGTACTGCCAAATGTATGATGACATCTCCTCCTTGTCAATCATTCCTAAGTTTAACAACAACAACAACAAAAAAAAGCAGGACCACTCAGGAGCCAATGGGGCACAAGAGGCAACTCTTCTCTTTGCATCTGTATACAATCAGGCGTTTCATAATCTGCAAATTAATAGGTTCCTTGTTTATTCCTACTCATAAAATACTGCAAGGACAAATAATAGCATAAATAACAATTGCAAAATTATAATTAGCAAGCTTGCTCCGTAGCTCAGTGGCAGTGCATTGCCATGCGGACAGTCCCTGGTTCACTCCTTGAGTCAGGTTTTCCATTTCCCAGTTGGACCGTGGCTAGGGATGCTATGGAGGGAGCAGTGACCGTCCCTGGGACAAGGGACTCGTGGTCATTGCTTAAGGGTGACACCTGGTGACTGGATTCAGGCTCATAATTAGAGGGGTCCAGAAGGAGCCCAGGGGCATGGTCCATGGCTGTCACCACAGCGACCAGGCCATGTATGTTAGGAGGAATATAAAATAAGGGGAAAATCCCCAGGTAATTGCAAAAGAAGGCTCCTGGTCCCTGGCCCTGGTTCTGATTCAGCTGGAAGTACGGAGAAGCAGGAAGAAACTGCTGGGTCAAAAAAAAAAAATGAGTTAGCAAAATAATCTTGAATCAAAACTTCTGCTTGCTTATGGGTGAACAAAGGACTTGAAATTACAGCCCAAACTACAGACTGTGCAGCTGCCACATTTGTAAAAACCAACCACGGCTGTCTCCAGTACCGATTTATTGGAAGCTTTCGCTGCAGAAGAAATCAGGTCATCACGTGTATTTCCTTCTCTTATAAAAGCAAAAATAGGTTGTACACTAAAGATTTTGTGGAATCTGAAAACTGACCAAAGTTTTAGCATAATCTTCTGAGCTGCATGTACTTCCATAGAGAAAGGCGACATGCTAGCAACTCCCGCACTGTAATTCCTAGCAGAGTGTTTGGAAAGGGGTCACGGTTGCTGTGCAAGGCTCTCTAGAAATCCCTCTTTACAATTCCTCCTGGACATCCCTGCTGAAAACTTTGCTTGCCCCATTTCAGCTTCCTGAGATTTGTATTTGGAGATGGTAGTACACAAACATCTTAGACATAAAAATGGGCCAGGAGGGATATTGTCTTAGACATAAAATGGGCCAGGAGGGATATTGTCCTTTAGAGGTCTAGGGTGGCAACTGCCATAATATAAAAATATGATTTTTATGTGTGGATTTTCTAAACTAGTTTTTATTCCCTTTGCTGCTGAGATGACATCAGAACCCCAAGCATCCCAAGAAAATGTTAAAACATTATTATAAGGTTGGCTGTCATGCAGAAGGTGCTCAATTTGATCCCCAAACTGGGTCTTTCACTTTAGTTGGCTGAGGCAGGGGAAGCTGTGGAAGAAATGTTCCCAGCAAGAGGACACTGCCAGGTTAAAAAAAAAAATATTAGAAAATGGATTGCTGGGAGTAGCCTTTCAGATTATATCTACAGTGGGAACTAACTAATAACACAAACCTGCTGGAGATTGATACTGATGTATCCTGCAGAAGTTATGGATAGGATGTGTAAATACTAAATAATATGAAGTCCAGCTCAAACCAGGTAAAGATCAGTGTGGTTCAAGTTTAACAAAATTTTCATATTTTCTGGGGAAGCTCATAAAAAACGTTCCCAGCAAATGTGGAGAAAACCTGATAGATTCAAAACAGATTTGACACATCACAGGACTCCACATTGAAGTCAACAACTCAGGTAAATCTGCTTGAACTCCAATGTAGAGTTGCCATTTCAAATAATCTGTATCAGAATTTTGGAGAAAAAAGTTTGCTGAACTCATTTAATGAACCGGTTGTGCACCCCGTCTGTGCCTGGCCCGCGCATGGGCCTGCTCACCTCGCTAGCTCCTCTGCAGGTCACGGGTTGGCCTCCCCAGCGGCAGCTGCGAGCTCCTCCAGGCCTTGGCATCCCGAGGCAGTGGTCGCCGGGCCTTCCACTGCGCACCAGGCCTCACGCCGTAGTTCGGCGCCCTCCGTGGCATCGGCCATGCCCCTACACGCGCGTGGACCGCCCGGTCTCTTGTAGGGCCAGGGGCGTGGCCTAGCTCAGCAGCGCGCCCTGATTGAATGTACTACTTAAGGAAGTTCCTGCCTGCACTTCCTTGCCTTGGAAATTGGGTCGGCACTGTGTGTGTACTAGTTTGCCTCCGCGTTCACAGTCTTGTTCTAGTCTTGCTCCAGCCTTTTTCCAGCGTCCTCCTGTTCCAGCATCTGTCTGTCCCTGTCTCCCCAGGTAGTACCTTCGGACTAACTCTCTGGTACTGACCTCTGCCTGCTTCATTGACCATTCTGATCACTGCCTGGATTCTGACCTTTGCCTGCCTTTGTGACCTCGTCTGACCTCTGGAAACTGACCCCTGCTTCCTTGACTACTCTCGGACTGATTCCTGGTATCTGACTCCTGCTTTGGCTGACTTCCCTTGGACTGATCCTCGGAACCTGACCCCGGCTGCCATTGACCACGCTTCCTTGATTCTGGCTCTGTCCCTTGTCTTTTCATCGCCTATGCTGTATTGGCCTTCTCTGATACTCCAGGCCTTCAGTCTAGTGACTGACTGTGTTCCCTTGCTACTGGTGGACACACCTCTATACTTCCTCTCCGGGAGACCCTGCTAGGCCCACCTAAGTCCAAGCAGCCCAGGTCCCCAAAGGTTCCACCCAGGGGGACCTCGGGCTTCCAGTGGTGAAGCTCCTTCTAGCCTCTGTCTCCTCCTGTGCTCCGCCCCCCTGGGGGCAGGTGCTCCCTGGGCCTGACCAGAGAGCCGTCCTACACTGCTCCAGGACAAGGGTCCACCTCCAAGCGCAACAGAACCTTGTCAAGCTAGATTAACCCCTGGTTTGTCAGCTGGTAGTACACAGGGGCACTGTTGAGAACTGTGAGGCCACTAAACAGCCTATGTTCCCAGGTCTTTCCTTGAAGAAGGGAAAGAATAGTCTTTTAAGGCCCTTAGGCAGTAAGGATATGCATTCGTTTGAAACGAAAATGTAAAGTGGGACAAATGAGCCGGTTTTCACTTCGCATCAAACCAAACTATTTTGGCGCCCCAAAACTGAAAATTTAAATTTTCCTTTGTTTTCAGCAAAGTATTGCAAATAATGCGCACTATTTGTAATACTTTGCTGAAAATGAATGTGAATGAAAAATTTAAAAGACACTGAAATGAAAAAGAAAAAAAAATATGACATGGAAAATGAAAAATGGAAACAGAGTGTTTTGACCACGCACATCCATATTATATTGGGCGCGGCTGCACAAAGCTGGGGTTATTCCAAAATATTGTAAATCAGTTTATTGGGGTACTTAATTCAAATAAAGAATTTGACAGATGGTACGCATTTGTCTAATGTGATCCAAGAACATCTAGATACTCTCAATAGTTACACAGTCACAGAAATCCTTTCTCCAAAATCCTTCACAATTTACTCTTTAGAGATTCTTTCAATCCTGAAACTTTTCCTGTATTGGTACCAGTGGCCTAGCCAGAAATGAATTTTTTTTGGGGGGGCCCAAGGTTAACATGGGTGGGCAGTTGACATACAGGTCTAGGCCCTACTAGTTGTACACTTATCAATAAATAATGCCTTAGATTGCGTCCGACAATGGATTTCTAAGTAGTTTCATCATGAGTGATGCTTTAAAATATTTTAATTATATTATTTCAAGCACTTACCAAAATTAAAAATGCCTTATTAATCTGTATTCATTTATTTTATATTTATTGCAGTTTATAAATACACATCATATAAAAAGTACACAAAGAACCATAATGGAAACATTAGATCCAATAATGTAATAAAACAAATATCAATGTATTCCTTTATGAATCCTCTTTCCAAAAATGCAAAGAATATCATTAACTACAATAAAACAGCTATAATCATAATATTCATCATAAGAACGTAAGATTTGCAACAGGTACAGAACAAAACTTGGACATAAAAAAAAATATTAAAATTCTGGAATCACCTTAGTGACAGCAAAACAAACTCCCTCCACTGCCAAACACTTTGTGAAGTAAGACAAACTCCCAAAAACGTCTAGATCCTTGCCATACCATACCATAAAAGCAGTAACTCTCAGGATTCAAACAGCAGCAACCTTATCTACAAAAAAGCAGCAAATGCAAACATTACACGAGGCCCTAGAATACTAATATACTACCTAGTGGGCAAACAGAACAAGCTGAACTGCTACAAATCCCTACAGAGAAACTACATGCTAGCCAGAATACTGTACCTCTGTCACACATGCACAACACAGACAGACTCTTATCCAATACAGAATAAGGGACTACAAACATGCAGACAAAACTGAAATGGAAAGCCTGAGAAACCAGACTCTGTGAACACAGCAATACTGAAGAAACAGCAAAATACATATATACAGAAATGCACATTCCCAAAGATAGCATATTCCAATTGCTGAAAGTCAAAATAATTTTTTTTTTACCTTTGTTGTCTGATCTTATTTTTCTAATTGGTTGTTCCCAGTCTCTTTGTGCCCCTTATTTGTCTTTTTCTAATTCCTTTTTCAGGGTCTCTTATCTGTTTCTTCTCTCTCCTCTTGCATTCTTTCCTTCCTCTTTCATACCCACACTCAGACTCTTTATTTTTTTTATCCTTATCTTTATTCAAATTTCACAGGCTTCCACTCTTGCACTCTCTCTCTCATACACACAGGCTCCCACTCTCTCACTCAGGTTCCCACTCTCATATGCTCTCTCTCTCATGTAAGCTCTCATTCATGCACACACATGCACACAGGCTCTCACTCTCACTTGCTCTTATATGCAGGCTCCCATTCCCCCCAATAGACACATACAAGCTCTCACTCTTATATTCTCTCTCACACACAGGTTCACACACATTCCCACACAAACACACAGGCTCTCACATGCAGGCTCCCACTCACACACATATACAGGTTCTCACTCTCACATGCTTTCTCATGCAGGCTGCCACTCTCACACACATAGAGGCTCCCACTATCATGCTGTCTCTCACACACAGTCTCCCACTTCCACACACATACTCTCCTTTACACACACACAGGCTCTCCAATCCCGCACGTTCTCTCTCATACATACCTCAGGCAGGCTCCCATTCACTCACAAACACAAAATCCAGGCAGTCTCTCCACAGGCAGCCTAGGAGAGAACCGCTTCTCCTGTTTTGCCTCCAGCTCCAAACTGGGATTTAAAACTCTTGCAGCTAGCACTTCCTCTGTGCTGATTTCGTGTATTGCAAGGTCAGCACAGAGCATGTGCTAGTGAAGTGCAGCCCCCCAAATTTGTTTATTTTGGGTTTTTTTTCAGGTTTTTTTATTTGTTTGATTTATTCAGTTCAGTTTGTTTGCCAAACCAAAAACAAAAGGGTTATAAAGCAAAATCCCCCTAAAACAACAAAAACAAAAAGAACCAAATTTTAAAAACCTTTAAAAACAGGCCTCCTGCAGCCCTCAACTACTACCCTAACCTGCCGCAATTTTATCTGGGGCCTGGGCCTGCCTGGCTGGAGCTACTCAGGCCAGTTTGAGCCTTCATGGGCCCCTCTGACCCTCACTCTCAGCCCAGAAATGTAATCAAGCCCAACCGGTACGATAAGACCTCGTCTTGAGTATCGGTATAGTAAAAGAAGTTAAATAAATAAATAAATAAATAAATAAATAAGTGCAAACCAAGGCCCTGGTCCAGCCAGGGTCTCCCTGACTCTTCCTACCTCTTCCCATTCAAATATGCTACGATGAGGGAGTTCCCACTTCAGCCCCCATTTACTCTCTTCTTGGGTCTTTCTAGAATCCTAAACAGCAGGAGTGAAGCCCACTTGCTCCTGACCTGTGTCCAGAATTCTGAAAATGGCACCATCTGCTTGGAGGATAACGCTGAAGTGACATCACTTCAGTGTCTTCCTCTGGTGCAGCCAGCATCATTTCCTTGTAAGTTTGAACAACTGTACAAGAATATAGCCCCATCCGCACCAGAGGAAGGCACCGAAATGATGTCACTTTGGCACCATCCTCCAGATGGTCAGTGCCATTTTTAAAGTTCCGGAGCCGGGGCAGGAGCGAGTCGGCTTTGCTTCTGCCCTTTAGGATTCGGAAAGGACTCAGGAAGGGGGCTGGGATGGAGCACCCTGGCCCCAGCAAATTCAAATAGAGGGATGTGGGAGGGGCCTGATCAGGCCCTAGCTGGGCCCAGGTTTAGGCTCAATTACTTTTCTGGGACAGTAGTGGGAGTCAGAGGGGCACTGTGGCAAACCTGGGTCCCAGGTTAAAATGTGGCAGGGTAGGAAGGTGGTTGAGGGCTGTGAGAGCCTTATTTTCAGTTGTTTTAAAATGCCACACCTACAGAAATATCTGAAAATTTCCAGAGATTTTCATAAGAGACCATTTTTGAAGGTTGCATGGAACAAATTAAAAATGGCCTCATTCATTGAATGAAACACTCTGGAGCGGGTCATTTTCCAATTAGGGAGGTGCATTCGTTTTTTTAACACATTCAAAGAATGCATCTCCCTAATTGGTACCTGCTAATAGTGTGCAGATCTCTGTATTCCAACGGATGGAGCTAGAAAATTCTCCTGAACAGTTACAAATGAGCTCCTGTTGATCTCCTTTACTTTTTTACTCTGTAGAAGATTCACAACTCTGGGTGTTTTCCCTCTGATTTCGGTCTTGAAATCCATTTCTTTAATCAGACAAGGGAATCTTCAGGGTAGCGTAAGCCATATTGGACTAACTCCCCTTCCACCACCTCTCACTCCTAGGATCCTCCAGGACCCAAAGAAAGATTCCCAAATTCTGGAGGCCTGGGAGCTCCACTCTCGAGTCCAAACCACCTTCCTCAATTTTATGGAAGCTGCTTACCCTGCCAGACACCTCCCCCTGGGGAGTGCCCAATAACCATTACACTCTCTTTACATTCTACATCATGCTCCAGTGAAGACACTGGTTCAGTTAGTAAGGGGCACTTTTGGGGCACCGGTTATTAGGGGTGTGCATTCGTTTTGAACTTATATGTAAAACTTAAAAAAGTGATGAGGTGAAAACGATCGGATTTCCAACTTATTCAACATAGCTATGTTGAATACGTTGGAAATCGCGATCGTTGATCCTAAATAAAAATTTAAACCCCTCACCCTCCTTAATCCCCCCCAAGACTTACCAAAACTCCCTGGTGGTCCAGCGGGAAGTCAGGAAGCCATTCCTCTATTCCTTTGCGAGGAGCACGTGACAGCCGCGTCACTCCGATGTGACGCGGCCATCACGTGGTCCACCGCGGTTCCGCTCCCGGAACTTTTGGCCAGCTTGGGGGGGCCTCCTGACCTCCCCAAGCTGGCCAAAACGAGGGGTCCGGGAGCGGAACCGCGGTGGACCACGTGACGGCCGCGTCACGTCGGAGTGACGCGGACGTCACGTGCTCCTCGCAAAGGAATAGAGGAATGGCTTCCTGACTCCCCGCTGGACCACCAGGGAATTTTGGTAAGTCTTGGGGGGGGGGATTAAGGAGGGTGAGGGGTTTAAATTTTTATTTAGGGAACCGGTGCACGTATGGACATAGACTCAACTTATGGAATTCTCCATATGTCCATATTGACCGAAATTGACCCCCCCTTTTCGACTTATGGACTTATGAACATAAACTTTTTGTCTGCACATCCCTACCGGTTATACCAGTTTGGAAAATTTAGTGAAAAGTTTGCACATTCCTAGCTACGGAGCCCGAGGAGACAAACCTGGAAGCAGTGAAAAAAAACTAGAGAAAGGAGGGGCACGCAAAGAAAAATATGCATCCGGTAAGAGTGCCCGCGGCAGCCGATAGCATTGTGAAATAATATATTTTTTTTTATTGTTAGTTTGATGTGGACAAATAGGCAGTAGGCAGCTTTATCGTGATAATAATGACCGTTGCCAAAGGGGCTGCTGCTTTTGCTTTTACAAGATGGAAAATTTCGACCTCCTAAAACATTAGGCAGCATCTAAATGCACAAAAGTAATTTTCAAATAGGCAGTCCATGTGGAAGCTCCCTAAGGGCTGAGAGCATAAGAAAACAAGAATAAAAATATATTAGATTGATATAATGCCTTTAAGCAAAAACAGGGTACCAGCATGAGGTAGGATTTACTGCATCAGGATACGTGCAGCCGCCTCGGGGATGGATGAGCTGGCGCCACACTTCAGATGGCTGGGCTTCCTCAAATCACTCGGAGCGGGTACGGAAGAAACACCGTAGTCACCATTATTACCCCAAATATAGCTGGGTAAATGGAGGCAATGGAGAAATAAAGCATCTCGCCTCAGACCATGCAGACAACCGGAGGGAGAGCAGGATTTGAACTCACAAGTCTCAGGAGCACAGTTTATTGCTCTAACAATTATCCCAGTCCACCATGCTAGGGCATTGCATCCTGTATGTCTGATAATAATGAGAGCTATATACAGTGCTTCATTTTGCAAATTACTTTATGCACTACCAAACTGAAATTGGGTAGAAAACCCCCCAAAGACCAGGGAGTAAGATGCAGCTGTTAACCTGTCTGAGGTAATATGTCATCCATTCGAGGCCAAAATATTACTTTATTATACCATTACTGCTTGGCCTATAAACATGACCCTGATTGTAGCAGCATAGTAGGGGCCGTTTAACTTGGCTTAGGGAGATCCGATGGTCCCTTTCGTGACATTCAGTACTGGTAGGGAAGGAGGCTTGTGCCCTTGTTAGCATGGACATCTCAGCTGTTGCAGCCTCTCCGTAATTGCCGTTCTCCTGTGACTTGCTTCACGAACCAACTAAAATGCCTCCCACAAACAGAGCTTGGGTGGGAACAAAAGACCGAGTGCGCTTTGTTTTCCCATTACCACGGCAAAACTCTGCTGTGCAAATTGTGGCTTTTTCTTTTCATACAGCTCATTGTGCACCGTCTGAAAGGCTTGGTTCGGCTGTTAAGTGTCTCAGCCCTCTGCTTTTGTGGGAGCTCAGGCATCCTCCAGAGAAGCCCTGCTTCCTTTTCACTTGGTGCTGGTTAATTTTTCATGAGCAGTGCAGTTTAGTGCTTCCCCAGGTAGGAGGCTCTGATGCTAATTGGAAGGAGATGTTTTCTAGCTATGTGGGACACGTATACTGCTCTCTGCTTCTATTAAACAACTGAGGCTAGGGCAATAAACTGTTATTTACTGTTAGGGGTTTTTTTTTTTTTGCATATTCTCTCTCTCTCTCTCTTGATTTAATAGCTGAGGATACATTTGCTGCTGTACTCCTAGTTAGCTGTGACTCACCGTTCTAAGACAAACTCCTTTTCCTTGTGCTGGAATCAGGATGCTGAAGAAGAACCAGGGTCTTGCTAAACAAAACAGCTGGTAAGGATAAAGGGAATATATAGATGTACCTGTATGGTACAAACAAAGGGCGCTGTGTCTGCACGCATTCTTAAAAGACAGGCATGCTGGGTCACATGGCATTTGATTTCCTGGACCCACAGTGTGGAAAGCATTTGGCAAAATAATTATTGCATGTTGGACTTTTTGTTTTGTGTTGCCAGATATTCACTTCTTAGCCTGTTGTGATTTGGAATTAATTGTGGCTGGCATTGCAAATAAAACCCCTCAAATTTAGAGAAAAAAATTGTATAGAGTGAAATGTGATTGTTTTTTATGTGCTTTTCTCAAGTTGTGAGACTTGAACTGGAGCACTTGAAGTCCATCTCTTTACTAGAAGGTTGCAAGGAGCTGTAGATGTGACCTTAGGTGTAGGCTTGGCTGCTACAGATTGTCGGGTTACTTTTGTAAAATGTACACTGTTTTTAAATTTTGACCTTTTTTTTTTTTTTTTTAACACAGTTGCCCTGCTTTGGTTTTCTTCCTGCTCTGTGTTAACATTACTGTAGTCTTACTTGGGCAAAATATGTTTCTTGCTGGCATAGGTTGAACATATTTAAGTTTTCAGTATTCACTGGATCACTAGAGAATTATTCTACTTTGCATATGGGAAGTTCTTATGTCACTAATGTACTTGAAATTTGTAATTTCCAAAGGGAAAGTGGCACAGTGAATAAGAACCATGCAAACAAATATAGATTAATTTCTCTGATGTAATTTGCTTCTACAGAGGAGGCGGGTCTGAGCTGGCTTCTGTAATAGATTACTGTGTGTCACAGTACATCATTGATGGCTGGTTTATGGAGCTGGGTTAAGCAGTGCAGACAAAATATATTTTCTTACATGGCCAAAAATTAAAATTTAATTTTTTTCTTTCAAGTTTTAATATTTGTGCATCATTACTGTGCAGTGCCCTGCTGCTTTTGCTTTCACAGCATTTTTGCTATTGAATTCTAATGATACATTTGAGTTTCCAGATTTATTTTTATTCTTATGGGCTTTCAGCCCATTCAGAACCTGCCCAACCCTTGTGTATAGTCAATTATTCGGGGGGGGGGGGGGGCAGCTGAAAAGTAGAGAAGGAGAGAGACAAGGATTCTAAATCTGAGGCACCGTGGATCTTTGTTCATGGCTGCCTAGGTTTTTTCCACATTTTTAAATCTTGCTCCCCTCATGACTGGCCCTGCCACTGCAGCTGTAATCCTCCAGTTGTGGAGTATGGGACTGCAAATTCTCTCCAGAGCCCAGCACAAATGCTGTCTTGAACCAGCCAGTAGGTGTCGCTGTTGAGGGGTATCTGGAGATTCCCTGTGTCCCTGCCCCCCCCCCCCCCCCCCCCACCCAGTGCTACGGACACTGCCCCTGCAGCATCCTCAACCCTGCACATCGGAAGAGCAGGAGAATTATTCAGGGTTTTTGTTTGCTTGATTGCCATATTATCAGAATTTCTGTGACGTTTTTGTTTTGCACTTGTGTTCTATCAGTTGGAATTGACAAAATGAAAATCCTTTTTGATTTATAACTGAAGCAGGCAGGGTTTTCTTTTTACATACAGTGTGTGTAACACAAAAAGTAAAAACATATTGGTTGGCTGTAAGCTGCTTGTAATTCATAGGTAAGAAAAGATTGCAGAGTTTTCCAATGGTTCATTTAAATATACATATCAGCACTATGGAAAGGATACAGTGAGTTTGTATTCAGTTTGTAAATAAGGCAAGAACACCTTGTATTAGCAAAGTAGTATGTTTTCTTTCATGTTTTCCATGAATCATATTACAGGACATCTGTTTCACAGGCTTATTTTTTTGTATTTATTATGAAATGCCTCATGACAGGTACTTGTGTGTGAAAATAGCATTTCATATTTCATTTACACATAGGTCCAGATATAGTGAGCATTTTTCCAATAGCACAAAATGGGAAAACCGCTTTTAGTACATCTAGCCCTTAAAGCCTGATTAGAACTTATGTGGCCATTACATGCACCAACTCCATTGATGATTAATACCACCATTATCAGTCCAGTAGTCTGCTCTGTTTCTCACATCACCTCCTCAGTTCCTTCTGTTCTCTTTTCTATGCTGATGTGGGTCTAGGAAACTGAATCAGAGATGTGAGAGGTATATCATCTATTTGATATTGATGGTGCTCTGACACCCATGGAGCTAGCACTTATGGTGGCAATATATCTAGATGGTTGGAAATGCCCCATTCATCTGGTCTTCTTAATCCATTCAGATTTTCATGATGAATAAAGACATTTTCAACTGAGATACATATTACCCCAGTAGATCATTCCTCTGGATCTCCTCTTCATGTGGCACCTTCCAGTCTAGGGAGAAGTCTTACATTTTGAGGAGAGGAAAGACTGGATCATCCAGTCTGATCAATGCGTAACTAACAGGGGAAGGGATCAGAAGAAAATGTTTAGGTTTTGGGCCAGAAGGTCAGCCTCTCTTTGATTTCACTAGCTCTTTTTTTTCAAAATGGACAAAATAGAAGGTGAGCTTTTACCCCTGAAGAGACATCTAGATTGGAGGTACATATGCAGGATTTGGAGCCTTCTCAGAGATTAAAAGAGTGGATATAAACATATAAACATAGACATAATGGTGGAAAAGGACCACATGGACCATCCAGTCTGCCCAGCAAGCTTATGGTAGTATCTGCTGCACCGAGTAGGTTACCTCCAGGCTTATCATTTTCCCAGACTGTAAAAGTCAGGGCCCTTGGTTGCTGTTTGTGTTTGAATCCAATTCTCCGTTACCCCCATGCTTATCAGTTTCCCATTCTGTAAAAGTCAGGGCCCTCGTTGATTGCTGTTTGAATCCAATTCCCCGTTATGCCTTGTCATTGAAGCAAAGAGCAATATTGGAGATGCATCAAAGTATCAGGTTAATTGGTTAAGGGTAGTAACCGCTGCATCAGCAAGTTACCCCCATATTTATTTGTTTCCCCAGACCGTAAAAGTCAGGGCCCTCATTGGTTGCAGTTCGAATCTAATTTCTTTTCCCCCCCTGCCGTTGAAGCAAAGAGCCATGATGGACTTGCATCAACAGCATGAAGGCTTATTGGTTAAACGTAGTAACCGCCACACCAGCAAGTTACCCCCATGACTCTTTTCTTCATTTCCATCCTCTAGTCTTTAGGGATCCACATGCCCCTTTGAATTCTTTCACTGGATTGCTCTCGAAGATTAGGAAAGTAGATATGGTTCCCTCTCTAATGGCAAATGAATTGTGAGCCTAGAAATGAGTCGTGAAAAAGAGTGAAGAAGACCGTATAGTTACTGCCCCCCACCTCCCATAATCTAGTAGTAGACTGGACAGTAGAGATGTGAATCGTGTGATCGATCGTCTTAACGATCGATTTCGGCTGGGAGGGGGAGGGAATCGGATCATCGCAGTTTGGGTTTTTTAAATATCGTGTAAATCGTGTAAATCGAAAACCGGCACACTAAAACATCCCTAAAACCCACCCCGACCCTTTAAAATAAATCCCCCACCCTCCCGAACCCCCCCAAAATGCCTTAAATTACCTGGGGTCCAGTGGGGGGGGGGGAGGGGAAGGGGGAGGGCGGGAAAACCGGCACACTAAAACAACCCTAAAACCCACCCCGACCCTTTAAAATAAATCCCCCACCCTCCCGAACCCCCCCAAAATGCCTTAAATTACCTGGGGTCCAGAGGAATGGTCCAGGTGTGATCTTTTACTCTCGGACCTCCGTGCGTTGTAGAAATGGCGCCGGCACTACCTTTGACCTGTCATATGACAGGTCAAAGGTAGCTGCCGGCGCCATTTTGTTTTTTGTCCCCCGACATCAGGAGCGTAGGAGATCGCTCCCGGACCCCCGCTGGACCCCCAGGGACTTTTGGCCAGCTTGGGGGGCCTCCTGACCCCCAAAAGACTTGCCAAAAGTCCAGCGGGGGTCGGGGAGCGATCTCCTACCGCGAATCATTTTTCGCGCCATTTTCCATACGGAAAAACGATTCGTGGTAGGAGATCGTTCCGGACCCCCGCTGGACTTTTGGCAAGTCTTTTGGGGGTCAGGAGGCCCCCCCAAGCTGGCCAAAAGTCCCTGGGGGTCCAGCGGGGGTCCGGGAGCGATCTCCTACGCTCCTGACGTCGGGGGAAAAAAAAACAAAATGGTGCCGGCGCTACCTTTGACCTGTCATATGACAGGTCAAAGGTAGCGCCGGCGCCATTTCTACAACGCACGGAGGTCCGAGAGTAAAAGATCACACCGGGACCCTTCCTCTGGACCCCAGGTAATTTAAGGCATTTTGGGGGGGTTCGGGAGGGTGGGGGATTTATTTTAAAGGGTCGGGGTTGGTTTTAGGGTTGTTTTAGTGTGCCGGTTTTCCCGCCCTCCCCCTTCCCCCCCCTTCCCCCGATTTACGATTTTTTAACGATAAATCGGGGGAATTGTTATTGTATCGTGGCTCTAACGATTTTTGACGATTTAAAATATATCGGCGCAAAATGGCGCCGGCCGTACGGCAACACAATTCGACTGCAGGAGGTCGTTCTGGACCCCCGCTGGACTTTTGGCAAGTCTTGTGGGGGTCAGGAGGCCTCCCCAAGCTGGCCAAAAGTCCCTGGGGGTCCAGCGGGGGTCCGGAACGACCTCCTGCAGTTGAATCGTTTTTCCGTACGGAAAATGGCGCCGGCCATATGGCCGGCGCCATTTTCCGTACGGAAAAACGATTTGCAGTAGGAGATCGTTCCGGACCCCCGCTGGACTTTTGGCAAGTCTTGTGGGGGTCAGGAGGCCCCCCCAAGCTGGCCAAAAGTCCCTGGGGGTCCAGCGGGGGTCCGGGAGCGATCTCCTACGCTCCTGACGTCGGGGGACAAAAAAACAAAATGGCGCCGGCGCTACCTTTGACCTGTCATATGACAGGTCAAAGGTAGCGCCGGCGCCATTTCTACAACGCACGGAGGTCCGAGAGTAAAAGATCACACCGGGACCCTTCCTCTGGACCCCAGGTAATTTAAGGCATTTTGGGGGGGTTCGGGAGGGTGGGGGATTTATTTTAAAGGGTCGGGGTGGGTTTTAGGGTTGTTTTAGTGTGCCGGTTTTCCTGCCCTCCCCCTTCCCCCCCTTCCCCCGATTTACGATTTTTTAACGATAAATCGAGGGAATTGTTATTGTATCGCGGCTCTAACGATTTTTGACGATTTAAAATATATCGGACGATATTTTAAATCGTCAAAAAACGATTCACATCCCTACTGGACAGATTGTTTGTCAGCTGGCTGTGAGGGGGTGAAAGTCAGCTGGGATTGCATCAGTGACTCTATGTAACTCCATCTAGTTGGTGGTTAATATAATTAAGGAAATGTGCTCTGTAATAGGGATGGGCATGGAAAAAAAATTAATTTTCATTTTTCGGTTTGTTTTCAAGAGGTTTTTTTCCCTCAAATTTTGATTCATGGATTGCTTAATTCATTTCATTCATGTGAAAACAAAATGAATCAAGCAATTAAACTCCCCCCACCCCAAAATGCCCAAAAATGAAAATGATTCCTCCTTCCCACATCCTGGAAAAACACCAGGGCCAGAATCTCCCCTAGCCCCCACTTACCTGGTCCAGTGGGGATCTGCTGTCTCGGACAAGGCTGAAGCCTCAGAATTCCATAGGCCGAGACTTCGGCCTAACCCTAGGCCTAGGCCAGTGCTCGAACCCAGGCCCGAGGCCGGGTCCTGAAGCTGGGACTTCGGCCTGGACCCAGGCCCAACTCCATGACTCAGCCTGGAGGCCTGGTCCCAACCCTGAGGCTTCAGGCCTGGGCTCTGAAGCCTGGACCTGACCCTGGGCCAAGGTCCAGGCGTTGGGACCCAGCCTCCGAGTCAGGTTGTGGTGTTGGCCTGGGTCTGGGCCAAGGCATTAGAATCTGGCCTCCAAGTGGGACACGGCTTTGGGCCTAGGTCCAGGCCCTGACCTAGGCCGAGGCCCCTGTTGTCGGGACCCAGACTTCAGGTCAGGTCACGCCATCAGGCCTGGGTCCAGGCCAAGGCCCTGGCATCGGGACCTGGTGTCTGGGCCGGGTTGCAGCATTGGGCCTGGGTCCGGGCCCCAGCCTAGGCCAAGGCATTGGGACCCAGCCCTCAGGCTGGATCGTGGTGTTGAGCTTGGGTCTAGGCACCGGCTGAGACCCCGGCATCAGGTCCCAGCCTTTGGGTCGATTCATTGCATTAGGTCCTGGTGTGGGGATGCAGCCTTCGTCGAATACTTGACGGATCAGGTAAGTTTTTGTCTTTTTAGTTTAATTTTTGAGGGTTTTGGCCGAGGCTCAGGCCAAAACCCTCATGCCTATGCCAAGACTCCAGTGTCACACTCAGGCCTGGGCCATGGCCCCTGCTTTGGGCCTTAGCCTATGCCCTAGGCGAGGCCCCAGCTTCAGGTCTAGGCCTAGGCGCTGGCATCACGCTCAGGCATAGGCTGCAGCCCCTGCTTCGGGCCTCGACTTATGCCCTAGGCGAGGCCCCAGCTTCAGCCCTAGACCCAGGCCCAAATCATTAGTTTAAAACAAAATGAATGAATAAAGTTCGTTTCATTCAGGGGCCCCAATTTATTTCAGGGCCCCCAAAATGAAATTAATTAGCCTTATTTGTCATATTTTGTAGTTTCTTTTTAAACAAATGCAGATCCCTATTCTGTAACACCTTTTCACTAAACTGTGGTTTTATTTTGCTAGAGTACAATTCTGTGCACCGTTTCAGGAAAGGCAGATCCTGAGAGCAAAGTCCCAAAACATAGCCTTGTTAATATATGAGAACCTCACTCCATTGCTGTGGTGTTAGGGCTGAAAACACCTTAATAACTAAACAATTGTTAATGCAGAAATTTTAAAAGATATATTTCACATATAAGTAATTATAATTAAATAAGTCTGTGTGTTATTATGAGTCCAGTGCATTAGCAGCTGCAGCAACACCACAGACATAGTTAGGGTAGAGGGACATCCAACCAGGATTATTTGTCAAAAACTGACTGCATCTGGCTTTGGTTTGTCTTCACAATATTTTTATTTTTAGCATTTATTTATTTATTTATTTATTTATTTATTTATTTATTTAACTATAGGTCCATGATTATTTACTTAGCTAGGTGTTTGGTATTAGTGAGCTAACTCTTTCTGAAGACTCATTTTTCATATATTTCTGCATCGTCCTGTCTGGAGTAGGTTGTTTTTTTTTAGGTATTTGACTTCAGAATTTAATTTGTTCCACATACTGAGGTGTTTGCTGGCTAACTCTGCTATCATTGGCAAAACTGCCTGTCTGTACCAGGGCAGATTCAGGTCTTTTGTCTCAGATTCTCTCTCCTTGTTTGCTATTAGCTCCTTTAAATGGGAGCTTTGAGCTTTGATGTCCTATGCTACAGAATGCTGTATTCTTGCTAAGCCAGAGCTAGTTCAAAATAACCTGGTTTTATGCAACTTTATACAAATATCCCCAAGCACTTTCCAAGAGTTGAGGAGTCATGTCATCCATTAGCTACACGTTAAAACATTAATGAGTGCATGGAGAGAAGGAGAGGGAAAAGTTTAAGTTCAGGGATATTAGTGACCTTCTTGGACCACACATTTGGTAATGCTCCATCTGAAGGTTTTACAGCTCTGAGCTCTTCCTTGTTACCTTGCAGTATCTTTTTATGTTCTGAACAAAAAAGATGACATGCTCAGTGTTGAAAGTAATTGCCACCTCACTGCATTCCAATAAAAGCATCACAGGCAAGAGCAGCCCTAGTGAAGGCCCTTCAACTGTAGCAGTGACACAGGTTAACTGCATGCAGGTGAGAATATTGTGTGGCAGGGGTGCAATGGAATAGCTGAAGGGAATGGGACCAGAAGGCAGTGCGAGAAGAATGGCTCTCATTTCGTTCGGGTTAGCCCTGCATGTTGCTGAGTTCTCTGCAGGAGCGTATCACCAGAAGATGTCAATAGACCTCTGTCACTATTGCAGGGCTTGCAGCTACCATTCCAGACTTTTTTTTTCCCGTTTGATACTTTAATAAGCAAAAAGGGAAAAAGGGCAAACAAGCTTTTAGAGCATTATTGATTGGGCAAAGCTGCTTATTTCTTAAAAGGTCACACATCTGAGTTCTGTGTTTATGCTTCATTCTGGAGGTGTGACAGATTTTATGTTACATGTTGCGTCCTCTAACCTCTTTACTCACTAAAATGCCAGTACATATAGCAGGTACTCGGGAAGAAATATCTTTTCTTAATTTTATATATATAAGAAAGCAGAGGTTTCAGTATAGCATCTTTGAGTTTATTGATTTACATTATTGTTCTGCCTCATATTAATGGTTATTTGTGTTTGCTTTCTAGAAATACATTTTCGTAAAAGATGTGCTGCCCGCTGATTGGCAAGGGAGAATGACACAGATGACTTTGGAATTATTGCTGTAGGGACCATTTTGTTTGAATAGGAAAACTGAGTCTGTATGGAAGGAAAAAACCTTTAAATTCATTTTTTTCCTTCTTCCTTAAACGACTCTATTTTTAATGTAAAAAAAAAATAAATTAAAACAAATATATTTCAGTAGCAGACATGTATTAATTTCTTTGTGCCTTGGTTCAATACAACTTCATTGAAAAAATTACTCATCTGAAGAACAATTCCCCTTAGCTGCGATGTGGAAGGTTAGCACGGCTGGGTCGAAAGAAATGTCTGTGTTATTCTTTGCCATTTCAAATCCCGCCCCCCCATCCTAACCCCAGTTCTGTTTATTTTACTACAATACCATAGACTGACCTTATCTTAAATAAAAGTGTAACATACTACAGCATGAATGATGGAGTACTATAGCTTTTGTGGCTCTCACATTGATATGAGTTGAATGAGGTGGTTAGTCACCAGGGAATCATGAAATAATGCAGCCAGAGGTAGATAATGAATCCAGTGTTGTCTGTAGCGTGAACCCCCTACAGGCAAGTGGCCTAACCAGAACACAGTAAAACTGAATGTTTTACCCTTCCAATCTATGAAGTGTGAAAAAGCCTGGAGTGGGGTAAAATTCAAATGTCTTCATATCAAGTACTCTGGATGTAATTGTGCATGATTCTGTTTTTTTTGGGTTTTTTTGCTATTTACTGTTGCTTGCAGCAAATCTAATTAGTCTGAGGAGATCCCTATGTTTGTCTTTGCAAATCAGAGGCTTTGAAAGAAAAACATTACCTTGGCTTATATATATGCAAAGAGATTATATGAAAATATCCATCATTGGCTTGAAGGTTTACAGAGAACAAAGAACTTAACTGGTTCCAACATATGGTGCTGCTCTGAAATGTTGAGTTTTATTAAAAGAAACTGTTCACTTTTCAACAAGTTAGAGAGGAAGTGTTGTCTGAGCCTACCAAAAATAATCAGTTGAAAGAAAACCAGCAAAGCACTATAGAAATTAGACATAGTATAAGGCAAATGTGGCGTAGTATAAGGATTTGCAGAAGACTTGGTTCTGCTGGTGCTGATAATGGTCCAAAATCCCAGTCCTTGCATGTGGACAAGAGCTAAATTGGTTGGCTCTAGTAGGTTGTTATGGCAAACTGTGGGTCATCCACAGACCTCCCACAGATTGTCAGAACTCTGAAAGAGCTAGCACAACATGTGTTCGCATTTCAGGGTTTAGGGTATCGGTGCAAGTCATTCATCAAGTCTTCATTATGTAGTGAAGATCTATGCAACTCCAAATAAAACTTTACATTGCATAGAGGTTTAAGAAATGCATAATACAAAATTACTCATACATTACAGATAAGTTGCAATTCTTTTGTCTGTAAAATGATTCCATTTTAACACATTTTTTTACATTTGCTATAAAGTAAGAAAGCTATTATTACACTTCCAGTGGTATGATTAAATACAAGCAACATTTATCCAAAAATGAACATTTAGAATAATGTGTTTTCCCATAATTTACTTTTTTTTTTAGATTCTGCTTTTCAACACTTCAAAGTAGATCACAGTTAGGTGCTGTCCCTGTCTACATAGGGCTCATAATCTGATTTTGTACCTGAGGCAATAGAGAGTAAAGTGACTTGCCCAACGTCACAAGGA
The DNA here is from genome assembly GCF_901001135.1 of Rhinatrema bivittatum. NCBI lineage: Eukaryota > Metazoa > Chordata > Amphibia > Gymnophiona > Rhinatrematidae > Rhinatrema > Rhinatrema bivittatum. The sequence goes on from NC_042619.1 coordinate 95,323,623, forward strand.
GCAACAGTCGGAATTGAACACTGGTTTTGCTGGTTCATAGGCTGCTGCTTTAACCACTAGTGTACTGTTCCACTCTAACTTATTTGTGTGGATCTAATTGTTAGACATACAAATCAGATTCTTATTTATAAACCTGATTACATAAATAACATCACCCTTCTATTTTTTATATACTTTGTTTTCCTTTAGCTACAAGAACTTTTTAGATTAACTTCACTCTGGAATTAGTGGCAAAACAGAAATTATAATCCATTGGTCGAAAATATCTTTTGCATTTTGAAAGCCTAGTACCTGAAATAGGTATCTGTAGGCTGTTCAGATAAGTCTAACTGCCCCACACTGTCCAGCTTGGTTTCATTGGCATGGTATTACCTTATCCGTTTCTTTAAAGTCTTATCTTTGTAGTTTTTAGCCCAAACATTGACATGTTTTATGAGAGTAACAGCTTGTTCTGGGATGTTTGTTTATGCAATGCATACAGCCTTCTCCGAATCTAAAGGTACAGGACAAATACTTGCGCCCCACAGTTAGAGCTCTGTGATTCTTTAATTTAAAAAAAGAAACAGCTTGAAGGAAATTTGTGAAAATTTCTGAAAAATCTGACAAAATCTGTCAAACCTGAGCTACATCTGACAATTAGTCAGTCTTCTAGGTTTGATAAACCTTGCAGGCATGCTTCATGGACAAAAAGATTTCTCTTAGATAATATAAAATGAGTCTGTCAGCAGAAATTTTGTGAGAGGAAAGAGAGAAAATGAATATTTTTTCTTTAAATGTTTTTATAGTATGTGTTGCGGGTATATTGGTGGTTTTGTTTCTTTTTTATTGTTTTTAATAGAAGGAGGAGGAGGACAGGAGTATATTGTGTCAGTGTTGGTGATAATGAAGAGGACCAGAAATGATTTTCCTTTAATTGCTGCAGCATTGCCACTGCCAGTATCATTCTATAGTAGTAGTAGTATTAGTAGTAGTAGTAGTAGTAGTAGAAGAGATAAAGAGTCCAGTGGGCAGGCTCAGCGCGTGGTACTGGTGAAGAGGGTAGAGAAGGAGGAGACATAGGAGGAGGGGTATTTGGATTTAGATTTTTGGATTCAGTTACTCGCCTTTTCAAACCCAAGCTCGAGTTATATTTCAGGTACAGGAGGTAAGCCCTTGCACCAGAGTTTTTGCAATTTAAGGGCCTCGATTACTAAGCATTTTTCCCATAGACACAGAATGGGAGAAAAGCCTACGTAAATCCAGGCCCTAAATTTGTGCCTAGTGGTGAAGTGACTTGCCGAAGGCCTCAAAAAGGAGAGGGGGTATTTGAATCCTGGCTTTCCTGATTCGTGACCTGCTGCTCTAACCACTAGGTGACTATTCCTACGTCTGCCACTGAGTACTGATAAAATATCCTGGATGTGTGTGACTTTCAGATTGCCTTGGCACAGCAGCATTCAGACCTCGATTGTAGTTTGCTGCAGAGAGTGTGACATTGCCATTCAGTGGGGAAGAAGGCACAGAAATAGAGAGAATGCACCTGACTGCCCACCTTAGGGGACGTCACCCTTGACTAATTGAAGGCATGCCAATGGCAGGTGCCCCCTCCCCCATCCTCTGGAACAGCATCCTCCTCCTCTCCTCTACTTATCAGTGCCGGTGGTGGTGGGAGGGGACGTGCCACTGCGCCTAACCTGGATCCTAATGTAGAGAAGAGGTTCTGGGGAAGACCGGAGTGATGTGCTTAGCCTGTGCTCAGTCCAGGAGGAGCACGCGGGGCACCTTATTTATTTATACACTTGTCACCCAGCTGAATAGTACCACATTGTAGCGATGCCTCCTCATTATGCCAGCTCTGCTATTGCTGGGACAGGGTGGGGAGGGGGGAAATCGGAGTCAGAGAGGCTTTGACTGATTGTCAAAATCGGAGGGACCACAATCGCTAATGGACTCTGAGCGGCAGCAGCAGAACTCATAGTGCAGCTTGTTCATCTCAGCAGCATTACACAACTAGACCTGTGTGTCACAGATGCACACTGTCATAATGCAAAGTATAACTGGTTGTGACAGGTCTCCCACCAAGGAGACCTTTTCATCACTTAAGAGGCCTATGGTAGAATTCTGGGTGGGGGAGATTTTGTTTGATTCCTATCGGAGTATACTTTTATCTAAGAAGAAAAATGGTTCCAGTGTGATATTCCTTATGACCACAAGAAGCCAGTTCATTATGGTGACTCATTATTTTAGGATTAAGAGTGTTGATCCTTTAAAAGGTTTGGGCTCCAAATCCTGTAGAGGGAATGTTGTCACTCAGTATAAAAGGTCTGGATTGGTTGGCAGAGACACATCCAGGAAGTCTGTTCAGCCTGGGGCACCCTCTCAGTGAGAAGGCCCCTCAGAGGTTTTTCCACTCAAGGGGAAAGGCCCGAGGTGGTAAGATGTTATACTTTCTAGGAATTACATGAGCAGTGGGGTGTCTTCTCAAGGGAGACAACCAGGGGACCCGAATTAGGGTGTTGGAGGAGAATGTGGAGTGGCGTGAGAAGACCACAGTCAGAAACTGCTGGTATAGGAGAATCTCAAAAAGGCAAGAGCTAGGATGCCAGAGAGCTCCTCTTTTATCTTGTATAACCCTTAGGTGGGCAAAGACCCAGATACTGGAGCCAGAGGCACAAAGATTTAAAATAGACCCTATCTACAACCAGCTCTCCATGGATAGCTTTTACTTCTGAGGTCCAAGGCTCCCTGTGGGGAGAAGGATAGCTTCAAGGCCCTTTTGCATTAACTAAAGTACACAGCCATTTTGCCAGTCCATGTAAACAGCACTGATAATCTGCACAGTTTGTAGTAGCAATAATCACACTCAGGCCATTACAGAAAAACGCGCAGGAGAGCCGGTGAACGCCTGCTGTCCTGGCGTGCGCACAGGCCACTCTCCTGGGCGCGCGATTCAGGAGGGTGGCCTATGCAAATTAGGGCCCGCGGTAAAAGGAAGCGCTAGGGACACTAGCGCGTCCCTAGCGCCCCCTTTTTGACAGGAGTGGCGGCTGTCAGCGAGTTTGACAGCCGACGCTCAATTTTTCCGGCGTCGGTTCTCAATCCCGCTGACAGCCACGGGTTCGGAAAATGGATGCCAGCATAATTGAGCGTCTGTCTTCCGACCCGCGCGCCGCGGGCCGATTTTTATTTATTTTTTTTTAAATGTTTACTTTTTTTTTTACTTTTGGGGCCTTCGACTTAATATTGCTATGATATTAAGTCGGAGGGTGTACAGAAAAGCAGTTTTTTCTGATTTTCTGTACACTTCACCAGTGCTGGCCGAAATTAACGCCAGCCTTTGGCAGGTGCTAATTTCACGCAGGAATAACTAATAGGGCCATCAACATGCATTTGCATGTTGCGGGTGCTATTAGTTTCGGGGGGGGGGTTGGTCGCGCGTTTTTGACTCGCTATTACCCCTTACTCTATAAGGGGTAAAGCTAGCACGTCGAAAACGCACGTCCAAACCTGGGCTAACAGTGTGCTCCACCGGAGCACACTGTACTGTATCGGCCTGACTGAGAGGCAATGTGGTTTCCAGCTCCTTTACTGATAGATGATAAAATTGACTGAAGATTCTTTATAGCACTTGGATGCAAATAAAATTGATGAATAGTAATGAAGAATAAAGATTAATACATTTGTGACCTCACTCTTCTAGTAAAGTCTGTAAATTTATGGAAGCCAATTATCTAACAATTTATCTCCTTCTCCTTTTCAATTATTCAGATTGAAGAAAGTGTAATCCTTTTTCTAAATCCCAAAGTTATCTGAAGCTTCTCCCCATTGTAGAATGGTTAAAATTAGTCCCAATTACATATCAGAATACAAGTCCCACTTCTCATACCTCCCTGTAGTCTTCTTAAATATTTTAGATCTCCTTCTGAAAGCACCAGTGAGCACTCGCCTCTCAAGTGCAGCACATTTGAATCAGCAGAAAAAATAACTCTTTCCCTCTGGCAATGGACAGGAATCCATTGCTTACTGATGAAACCTGCTTTCAGGTTCCTCCTACTTGAAAGACACCTCTTCCTCCCAGTGATTAGAAACTAGGTCCTTGGTACCAAGAACCCACTCTTAGAATGAACAAAAAGAGTCTTACTCAAAATGGGTAAAAAAACAAAACAAAATAAAAGACAGAAAGAATGGAAAACCTTCCTTGTCTCTCAAATGACCATTGCGTTCTAGTTGCTAATATCCTAGCTGGTATGAAGAGCAGTTATTAAGTGAATGTGTTTTTATTTTTATTTGTAGTGTATGGTATGTCTAAATGATTATGTATGGGGTTTTTTTTTATTGTAAATCGCCTAGAGTTTCATACATTTGGTGATCCATAAATTTTAATAAACTGTAATCGAGAAGATAGTTCCTGAGGAAAAACAACTCACAACTGAAACTGCTCTGCATCAGATATAACCACTGGAGGTGAGAAAGAAAGCAGCAGAATCTTCCCTAACCCTTGATCTAACCTTTCATTGGGACTCCCCAAATCCTCTGTGAAGGGGGGATAGCAAGGCACTCAAAGGGAAGGTTTCCAAAAATGGATCAAAAAGCACAACACAGCAAAACTTGAGTCAGACGGTTGACCCACGGGAGGGCAACTCAGAAGAATCCAAGAAAAAATGCACAGAGCACATCCACTGAGGTCTAACTACATTCCAACAAAAATCCAACTGACATCCACACCCTAAGATGGTGGCAGAGGCTTACCTACTGCTAGAGCACACCATCTGCAGCTCCCACTTGGGGGGAGTCAAATCCCAGACCTCTCTTCCCTAAATCTCTCTGAATTTTCCCAGTTAGTTAGTACACTAACTGGGAAGGAAACCAAGTGTTCCTTACACTTGGATGGGGGTTCAGAGAAGGGGGCTCTGAAAGGGACACAGTCTCATGGTATGGGAGAAAGGATACTTTGTGGCAAAGTCATGAGTCCCTCCACTGAGCTCTGATGTGAGGTGGAGATGGAGGCTGTACTGTGTCTGATCCATTGATCCATTGTACGGAGAACATATCGGGGGAAGGAGGCGTGACAAATGTAACTACTGGTAAGCTATTAAAGTGGGACGTAGGGGAGGGAAAAACAGGTTTGTTAGTGTGTTCTCACTTCAGGAGACCAATGTATTACTTGCTGAGGGATTTATTCCTGTATTTCTTCTTTCTTTTTTTTTTTTTTTTGGTAATGACTTCAGCTTGGCTGTGTAAACCTATGGCCCTGATTCAACAGGGGAATCCATTCTGCTCTGTTTCAGGCTATGACTGGAGGCGTATCAGAACAAAAAAAGCTGGTTTGGAATAGACTATGGGGGAAGTGCTTTTTCTATACGCAGGCTGTAAATAGTAATCGGAGAGGGGTTTCTTGGTTGCCCAGCTAAAGATGCCAGTTCACCCCAGTTAGAGTCTGTGGTCAGATCCATACATCACCTGCTTGTCCCCACTCCTGCTGGAACCCTGTCCAGAGAGACTGGCCGTCAGCCTGCCCGCCGTGCCAGACCTTCTCTGTCCGGGGGGAGATTACATGGTTTTATGTAACATCTATGTTTCATGTGGCCACAGTAGCAGCAGGCATGCATGGACGTAGCAATAGCAAAAATAATCACTAGGCTGCCATTAGGCTGGACAGGCAGCAGGCCAAGCTAATTACACTGCCAAAAACCAAAAGTGTATGTGAGTCACCCCTCCCCCCCCCCCCCGAATCACAGTGGCATCTTCTCTTAACTTTTTATCTATTTGTAAACTTTTTTTTTTCCATTCAAAGTTATTTCTCACTGAAAAATCTCCCCAGCATGTATGTACTGTGTAAGCCGCTGAACGAGAATGCAGGCCTGTGATTACTAAGATGATTACTTTGCGAATTTACAGGAACGTCCTGAAGTTGCAGCGGAAATGGACGTGCTTAGTTTCCTCCCAATGCTTCTGCAATAGTTGCCTCTCTCTTTCCCTCATACCGCCCTTGCTGAAGAAAAGGTTGCTTCCCTACGCCGCCTGCCTCACATTTCCTCCATCACGGCCGGCCTGCAGGGCCCAAGAGGGAAGGTGATGGGGAGAGGGGGTGAGGTGGATGGAAGACGTGGAGGTGGAAGATGAGGAAGGGGGAGGGTGATTTGGAAGAAGACTAGGATTTCAGACGGAGGCAGCTGTTGAGGGAAAGAACAAGGGATCCAGATAGATGGAGCAACCCAGCAAGGGAAAGATGAAGGGATGAGAGGTGCCAATAGAGGGGAGAGTTGGGGAGGTGTACGGTGAGGAGGAGGAGGAGGAGGGGTGAAATCTCACTTTGAGTTTATAATGAGGCAAAGAGAAATGCAGAAAAATGAGATGAAGGCAAAGATCAATATGAAAGAGAAATAGAGGGGAGAAACTGAAGAAGACAGAAGGGTGAGACAAGAAACCGAAAATGGAGAGAAGACCCTGAAAAAAGAGTTAAAAGATCAACAATAAGAGATGAGGAGCAAAGTGATTTAGAAAAATGAAATGTATAGACAAAAGTGATAGAATAAAGTATTATATTTTCACTTTAGTGAATGGAATAAGTCAACTTTGGGAATGTGCATCTCTTTATGTTTGTATTTTGCACAGTACAGCAGGAAATGCAGTTCTTCTCCTATTTCTCTGGTATTGCTCTGCATAGGAATCAATTTACTAAGGCTTTTCCCATCTCCCCTTCATTATGGGGTACATTTTAAAAAACAGCACCCGCACGCACTTTTGTTCGCGCACCAGGCGCAAACAAAAGTACCCTGGATTTTATAAGATACGCGCGTATCTTATAAAATCCGGGGTCGGCGCGCGCAAGGGGGTGCACATTTGTGCACCTTGCGCGTGCCGAGCCCTGCGCGCGCTGCCCGTTCCCTCCGAGGCCGCTCCGAAATTGGAGCGGCCTCGGAGGGAACTTTCCTTCCACCCCCCCCCCCTGCACCTTCCCCTCCCTTCCCCTACTTAACCCACCCCCCCGGCCCTATCTAAACCCCCCCCCTACCTTTATTTGAAAAGTTACGCCAGCGGGCTGCTGGCGTGCCATCACCCGACCCGGGGGCTGTTCCGGAGGCCTTGGCCATGCCCCCGGAATACCCCCGGGCCGGTGCCATGCTCCCCGACACGCCCCCCGGAACACCCTGAACGTTGCGCCGCCCACCCAACACGCCCCCCTAGCAAAGCCCCGGGACTTACGCGCGTCCCGGGGCTTGCACGCGCCGCTGAGCCTATGCAAAATAGGCTCGACGCACGCAGGGGCATTTTAAAAGGGTTACGCGAGTACCTTATGCGCGTAACCCTTTTAAAATCTACCCCTATGTGTCTATGAGAAAAAAAGCTTAGTAAATCAGGCCTAGAGTCTTGCTTCTTGGATTTCCAGTTTTTGTATTCATGTTTCTATTTCTAGTTTGTGGTCACTTTTTCTAGATCCGTGGAGAGTCTGTCTGTGGATGACATCATCATGAATTTAAAGGCAGGCACTCCTTTTTCAACCCCTACTATTTAACAAGGTAGAGTTTGATAATCAATTGGGTAGAGGCTGGATATTTGGACAACCGCTTAGGGCCTGATTTTAAAAGCCCGGCGCATGCAAATCCTGGGAGATACACGCGTGGCCGGGCCGTATGCGCGCTGAGCGCATTTTCGAAACGGCCCGGCCATGCGCATATCTCCTGCTATGCGCGGAAGTGCCGAGCTGCAAAAAAGGGGCAGGACGGGGTCTGGGCAGGGGAAGCTGGCGTGCAGAACTTACTCCAGCTCTGTAGAGTGGGTAAGTTCAGCGACTAAAAAAATTAGGATAGGTAGGTGGGGTTTAGAGGTCGGAGAGGAGAGGGGAAGAGGCAGGAAGAATAGGGTTAGGGTTAGAGAAGTTCCCTCCCAGTCCTTTATTGGAGTGGACTGGGAGGGACCTGGGGTAGGCCTACTCACGTCGGCAAGTGATTTTTACAAAAATGTCACCCTCCCCACCCCCCCACCGCTAGCTGCAAATGGGGCACCTTTGCGCACATGTGCACGCCAATACAAAATCAGGCGCGCATGTGCGTGTGGGCATCAGATTTTAAAACACGCATGTGGCGATTGCTATTGATATTATGCTGCCTGATGGGGATTGTTGTATTAGTGATGTGGTAGGGAATTTTTGTTCTATCACTTGGGATAGAGAGTTATTTTTTTTCTGTCTGATGCTGCCTTGTCACCCCCCCATAATGAAAGTAGGCGATGGAGTAGGCAGAATTAGGGACTTTTTATATTATGCTGCATTGATACTTTGTACTGTTATCTGTAAACTGCTTTGGGTTCCTTTTTGGGAAGAAAAAGGTGGTACAGAAATAGAAGCTAACAAAACCAGCCCTAGATAGTGAGTGATTATTTGCAAGCTATTATCATCATGCTTTAGGGCAGGCAGCTGGGATATGTGGGATCCTTATCACTGTGGATGGAAATCACTGGGCAAAATGGATGGGGTGATTGGGATCTTTCAGCTATCATCTACTTTGTTGTTGACAAATGATCTACTACACCACTCACAAAGATGACAGAATAACAAAATCAGCAGACTTAACTCAGTGTGCGACAGTGAAGAATGAGGATCTTTATAATTGTGTGACTACTGATCAGTGAACAAATCACCAGAGAAACTGTACAGAACAGTTTGGCATGTTCTACACCTGAAACTTGTGCTCGGTCACAGACTGCAAAATCTCTTCCCTCATACAGCTTGTCTGACGTCAGTGTAATACCCATTTATATATTCTCATGGGTGGGTGAAAGGCAATTATGTGGTGGAATCGCATTGTGCAAAGGCAGTCGCCAATGAAGGATATATAGTTTGTATGCAGTCCAATATTTAATTCAGAACACCACACATTGTAATTGGCTGCTTGAGATTAGTTCACCACAGTTTACCCTTTTCCATGGTCAGTTTTCTCAGTGAAAAAGGGTAAACAGTGGAGTGCCTCAAGGATCTGTACTTGGATCAGTGCTTTTCAATATTTTTATAAATGATCTGGAAAGGAATATGACAAGTGAGGTAATCAGATTTGCAGATGCTGCAAAATTATTTAGAGTAGTTAAATCATAAGCAGATTGTGATAAATTGCAGGAGGACCTTGCAAGACTGGAAGATTGGGCATCGAAATGGCAGATGAACTTTAATGTGGTTAAGTGCAAGGTGATGCATATAGGGAAAAATAACTCATGCTGTAGAGACTACACCTTGAGTACTGTATACGGTTTTGGTCGCCATATTACAAAAAAAATATAGTTGCACTGGAGAAGGTACAGAGAAGGGTATCCAAAATGATAAAGGGGATGGAATGGCTCCCCTATGAGGAAAGACTAAAGAGGTTAGGACTTTTCAGCTCGGAGAAGGAGACGGCTGAGGGGGGATATAATAAGAACATAAGAACATGCCATACTGGGTCAGACCAAGGGTCCATCAAGCCCAGCATCCTGTTTCCAACAGTGGCCAATTCAGGCCGTAAGAAACCTGGCAAGTACCCAAAAACTAAGTCTATTTCATGTTACCGTTGCTAGAAATAGCAGTGGCTATTTTCTAAGTCAACTTAATTAATAGCAGCCTTATCAGGTAATGGACTTCTCCTCCAAGAACTTATCCAATCCTTTTTTAAACACAGCTATACTAACTGAACTAACCACATCCTCTGGCAACAAATTCCAGAGTTTAATTGTGCGTTGAGTGAAGAAGAACTTTCTCTGATTAGTTTTAAATGTGCCACATGCTAACTTCATGGAGTGCCCCTTAGTCTTTCTGTTATCTGAAAGACTAAATAAAATCAGGAGAAGGCTAGAACAGGTAAATGTGAATCGATTATTTATTTTTTCAGATAATTAGAAGGAGTGGGGGCACTCCATGAAGTTAGAAAGTAGCACATTTAAAACTAATTGGAGAAAATTATTTTTTTCACTCAACACACAATTAAGCTCTGAAATTTGATGCCAGAAGATGTGGTTAGTGCAGTTAGTATAGCTGGGTTTAAAAAAGGTTTGGATAAGTTCTTGGAGGAGAAGTCCATTAACTGCTATTAATCAAGGTGACTTAGAGCTGGATTTTCTAAGGTCGCAGACCTTAGAAAATCCGGCGATAATGGGGGGTGGGCCTGCGAAAGCCGGCAGCCATCGCACCACTGCGGTGAGCTAGCTGCCGGCTTTCTCACCTTTCGCCGCCAGCGATGTCTGCGCAGCGTCGGCCCCGGTGCCGCCCCGACTCCTCCTCTTCCGGGGCCGATTCCGCCCCGACTCCGTCCCATTTAGTGATTACACGCGAATAGGGACTTTTCGCGTGCAATCGCTTTTGAAAATGACCCCCTTAGGGAATAGCCACTGCTATTACTGGCATTAGCAGCATGGGATATACTTAGTGTTTGGGTACTTGCCAGGTACTTGTAACCTGGATTGGCCTCTGTTGGAAACAGGATGCTGGGCTTGATGGACCCTTGGTCTGACTCAGTATGGCAACTTCTTATGTTCTTAAATGTGTGGATACCCCCACTGTTTTTTAAACGATAAATCGTTTCTTTAAATGTGTTGTTCTTGGGAAGTATTTCATCAGGAAGGCTATTTAGTCTTGTGGAATTTGTGAATGCAAGTTCAGGTGAAGTTTTGTTGAAAGACTTTGGAGTCTCAACTTGAATGTCCAAATGCTGGTGTTGGGTTAGCTGTTGTCTATTACTGGCCTCTTTACAATTGATTCTTGTCAGCTCAGTGTATTGTGTAGATTATTTTTTAGTTTTATTTTTTAAAGTTGCTTTCCAATAAATATGGTGGTGTGAATTAAAAGCTAAACTACATATGAACTATCAAAGACTTATAATATGTGAATGATTATACCTTGTGTGTTAGTGTTTTGAAATCTATAGCACATTTCTGCACTACTAGGTAACACCTCTCTAAAATTTTTCTATCAAGTCTTTCTTAACTTGTACCCACTTTTTACCTAAAAGGTTTTCCTTTGAGTGTGGGATGCTGTTCCCTTTTAATCTGACAATACTCTAAATATGATATCTGTTGGGCAGCTTTAGAGAGGTGTGTGTGTGTGATGTTTGGAGGGGAACAAAGGATTAGGCAGGAGAAATAAAGAAGGATTAAAAAAAAAATACAATTTATGGACCAGCTTGGTAACTCAGGTCAGTGGTATGTGGGAGATCTGGGTTTGATTGCTGAGTCAGATTTCTGTTCCCTGGACCAGACAGTGCTGGAGATGCTGCAGTAGCAGCATTCCCAACTCTCGGGGATAGCCTCATCTATGCACAATGATGACACCTAGTGGCCAGACCCAGCATGGACAAGTAGAGTGTACCAGATGGCACAGTGGTTTCTAGTTCCTGGCTGAAGGCTGTCTAGATTGGGGGAGGCTAAAAAAAATGAAGAACGTGCCTTAGGTAGTTGCAAATGAAAGCTGATGGTGCTGTTTGTCTAGCAGAGGCATATACGCATGCAAGTTATAAAACGGCCATGTATTTGGGTGCACACCGATGCACACGTGCCAAAATGTACCTGCGCACCGGTTTGAAAGTTACCATCCCTGTGGGCAAATGAGGGAAAATAGTGCAGTTTTACTAATCCTTCCAGTAGCTGAGGAGCTCTAAGGACAAAAATCATATAATATGGTCTGAAACCTATTTTTGGTTTTCATCAAATATAAAGGCAAGTACCAAAGGCCTGGATTTCACTCAGTGCCTAGGACCAGGACTTTCATCTCCAGTCCCTGAGGGATGCCAATGGTTTATAGGGTAACCAGTCTCTGTGTTTGCAAATAGATATACTGAATATTCTGAATATTTGCTGTGCATATCCTGTAAACCAGACTTTTTTGTGGCCCTCGCTGAGAAGCCCCTACTTAGGAATCTGGATTTTGCAGATGCATCAGTTCAGATTATAATGTGAAGTGGATGTAATTTCGCTTCAATTGAACACCTGAGACTAGGATCTTAGTGGTGGAAACCCCAGTGCAACTCATGCTTGTACACATTAAAGTTGGTGCTACTGCCCTGATTCCTGACACTTTCTCCACTCCCATTACCGCCCTAGCCAACAAGGTGCATGCATCATATGTCCTATCAAGGCTGTGATCATGTGGTGGGGTGGGGGTGTAGGTGATTGAGCTGTTATAGTCCTTTTGCTATCACCTCTTATCTTTTGTCTTGTGATATTTTCATGCAAAATGGGCATGCGTGCTGTAAATCACCTTTCCTGTCTCCCTGAAGTTAGCAGTGAAAACATGGGCTATCAGAGTACGAGACAGATAATTCTGAAGCATTCCTTTAATGATCATTTTAGAACTCTCAGAACTATTATTGATATTTTATACTTTGAATGCATTTAGAAAAGTGACTGCATTAGTACAAGTTTGAATTCAATCATCTTTCCATAATGTTACTGAGGGAGCCATATTCAGTGGCATTTAGCTGGCTACCTTGGGGGGTAACCAGCTAAATGCTGACTTTTGAATATTTTGGACACTTACCTGGCTAAAGTTTAACCAGATATTTTGTTATATGGCAAACATTTAACCAGATAATGCAGGGGAATTCCAAAGGCATTTCTGGGCTAAGTTAGGTTAGCCAGATAAATTATTTGGCTTTGATATTCAGAGTTAGCTGGATAAATAGCCGGCTAACTCTTTTTGTGCCATTCAGCAGGCCTAAAGTTAGCTGAATAAACTTCTCCGGCTCTTTTTATGACAGCCAGCTATATTCATTGGTGCGGCGCTACACCACTGAATGTCTCTCCACCGTTTATCGGCTAACTTTGCAATCCTGCCAGTGGCCGACTGTGGTCCTCCATGTGCTAGTATAGGGGTAGATTTTAAAAACTTGTGCACGTCCATGTGAGCGTGCTACCCAGCGCACACACATGGACAAGCAATTTTATAACATGCGCGTGCCAGGTCACATGTGTGACCTGGCAAGGTCCTTTTGCATTTTCTCACAATCTGCTTGTGCTTTAACTTCTTTGAAGATTTTTGTGTCATCTGCAGATTTGATCACTTCACTCATTGCTCTCTTTTCCAGATCATTAATGAATAAGTTAAACAACGCGGGACCCAATACTGATACCATTAGCTATGGATCATTTTACTCCTTTTGGATCTTTGTGGCATGCTTTGGTAATTATTTGCAAGAGAATATTAAAACAGGCATGACAAATAGCTGGAGATTTATTTAAATAAAATGATTTCTGCATTACCGCCAAGCATCCACAATTGTAATTCAATGTGCCACATAATAATCTGTAACATTATACATTAAACTGAGTTAAATGGAAGCCATTTTTCTAACAAGGAACAATGACTTCTGGTTATATTAAATCATACTACACTACATCAACATTATTACAAATATCATAAGAAATTTATATTTAACGTGGGTCAGTACCGGAGTCTCTTTATTCCAAATGGCTCTTCAAAGTGATAAAGTAAACTTTTAACAAATAATAAAAACTCACTTGATGTTCCAAGCAATGCATTATTCTAATTAAAAAGAAGATTGGTTACCTGCCACTTCAGATTCAGCACACTTCACACTACTGTGTAATCTCCTTGTCAGGCATCTTTTTTTCCCACTTTTCAGTTATCATTCTCATTATTTGAAAGAATAATTCCCGAGAAGTTGAATTAGTTTGATGTGCTAAGTGTCTATAACACTTTGTACTTTAAGATGTGAATTCCCACATAGGAGAATTAAGTTGCACTCGAGAGGAAGGCTATCAGCAAATTGCTTATGGGTGCTGATGGCCACTTTGAAAGAGCGTCTCACAGTCAGTATGCCCTGTGGCCATCATTTTCCTGTAAGTAGTCCTTTCAACTTCATAGCATAATTTCAGTAGGACACAAACAGGATCAGAAAAACAAGATTTTGTGTTCCCAAATTGTAGAACTTCCATTTAAAGAAAGCTTTGCAGGGCTCTAAGATCTGCAAGTCAAGGGCTAGCGCAATTTTGCATCTTTCCTTAATTTTTTCAACCTGAAAACTTCCTCCTGCTCCTTTTGGGCCTCCAGTTCAGTCGGAGCTAGAGCTGAGATCCTGGTGCCATGAACTTTGCTCTCGACTACCTGGGGGATTTGTCCCCTATTTTGTGCCCTGCCCCCTGCACCATACATAGGGCCTTATGTAATAAGTATGATATCCAAATGATACAGAACACCGCAGCAAGAATTTTAACAAACAAAAGAAGAAGAGATCACATTACACCAGTCCTTAAAGACCTACACTGGTTACCAATCCACTACAGAATAATTCATAAATCCCTCACCACAATCTACAAGAATATTCATGGACTGGCTCCACTCCATCTACAAATAGCTCTTAAAAAACACTCCTCCAACAGACCCATCAGAGAAGCATATAGAGAATTTCTACAGGTACCACACAACAATACCACCCAACATATAACATTGAGAGATCGGGCCTTCTCCACAGCATGTCCCCCACTGTGGAACTCCATCCCCCTAGAACTAAGACAGGAACCATGTCTTCAAACCTTCAGGAAAAGACTGAAAACATGGCTGTTCATGAAAGCATTTCCGGACCCTTAAAGATTCACTACCATCAAATGCAGCATTACTGAACATTTCCTATTAAACTGAAACAGTCACTATCTACCAATCATTACAATGTTTTACTTCTGGTTAAACTTTTTATCTTTCCTCTAACTCTAATCCCAGTTAGAATGACCCCCGTTTTATTGTAACTTTTTTTATTCCATGCACTTGTTTTACTTTTTAATGTATACTCTTATGTTATTAGTTATTTACGTTATAATGTATTTCTCACCCCTTGTTTTATGTAAACCGACATGATACGAACTCCGTGAATGCCGGTATAGAAAAATACAAATAAATAAATAAATAAATAAAATAAGTATTTTTCCCCATAGACAGAATTTACATAGGCCCTCTAATCTGGTAATTGCAGTAACGGGGGTCCAAGCACCAGGATTTCCTCCGGATTCCTGCAATCTTGAGCCCTCAATTCATCCATTAGGTGCCACCTTTAAGCCATCACCATGACTTTTTTTCTATCCCCTCCATGCCCCTCCAACCCACCCACACCCCCAGGGATGTGAATGCTGCCTCCACAGCAGACCTGGCTAACTGAAGAGCGGAAGATGCGACTTGGCGATTAAATTGTCCTGCCCTGCATCTTTCTATCACATAAAGATTATCTGATTAGGTTACATTATAATGTGCAATGTGTGTCATCCTTTGAACATGTAATGTCACCAGAAGACAGCCTCCAGCAGACAACCCATCTCATTGTAGTAGTCTTCGGTCAAGATTCAGTGGCGGGATGGTGGCATGATGAAAACGGTGCCAACAGGTTCCCTTATATACTTTCTCACAGGACAAGCAGGATAGGTCCCCCTTCAGTCTTCTTTTTTCCGCGCAGCAGTAGCCTCGCAGTAAAGGAGCTCTGAAGAGATTCCTGACAGGAATTTTCCTCACAGAATTAATAAAAGTTAAATTGCCCTACAGGGGTCCCTCTTCTAACTTTTCTCAGTCCGCGGTACTCCGGTAAGTTTTTACCCGTTTCCCGTCAATTACCGTCGAGTTTGGCCTTCGCAGCCTACTGGCTGTCGACCGTACCGCGGCTAGATTTTTTTCCATGGCCATGGCGTCGGGGTTTCATTGGTGCCCGGACTGTACCCGCACCATGTCTATCAGAGACCCCCATAAAGTCTGTGTAATGTGTCTAGGACGCGAGCACAATGTCCTGACCTGCACCAAATGTGCCCTAATGACACCGAAGGGTCGCAAGGCCAGAATGGAGAAGATGGAACTTCTCTTCCATGCTCAAACCCCGACTCCGTCCATTGCATCGACGTCGTCAGAACCGGCACCGTCGACTTCGCACCAGCATCGACCGCCGACCAGTGACCGACCGGCATCGACAACTTCTCGGCCATTGACACTCTCTATTCCCCCTCAGGATCGAGGGGATAGCAGGGAGAAACATCGCCATCGACACCGTAAGACTCAGACCATCGAGGGAGTGAAATCATCGACCTCACCATCATCCGAGCCGCTGTCGAAGAAGCCCCATCCAGGAAAGGCACCGACCATTCCTGCAACCAGGTCACTGAGGCAACACTCACCCGATCGGGGATCGGGAGCCGCGACTCCGCCTTTAACGGTGGTCCCTCCGGCTCTGCCTCTGCCTCCTTCTTCTGTTCTGGAGCCGGGGCTGCTTGCTCCAGGTCTCCGAGAAGAACTGGACCGGATGGTCCAGGAGGCCATCAACAAGGCGATGCAACGTCTTCAGGTTCCTCCAGCACTGACACCGGCACCGACTGTGGAACCGATCATCGACCCGATTCCGGCAGCGCGGCACCGTTGCTATCCAGGATGGAAGCCCTGATGGCCACCTTTCCATCGATGGATCCTGGGTCTCTGATGGCTCCAATGCCCCTCCCACTGACAGCATCATCGGGAGGAAAAACACCGTTCCGTATTCCTCCATCCGGAGTTATGCCTCAGCCATCGATGCCTATACATCCCTCACCACTGATCCAACCATCAGTGCCAATACGTCCATCGCCTTCTCCAGTCAAGAACAATAGAACCCGTTCCACACTCTCAGCAAGGCCTAGGGTTCTATTCCCGGTACTTCCTAATCCCCAAAAATCGGGAGGTGTCTGTCCTATTCTAGATCTACGGGCCCTCAACAAGTACCTCCAGCGAGAAAAGTTCAAGATGGTCACCTAGGGACCGCTTCTACCTGTTCTACAAAGAGGAGACTGGCTTTGCTCTCTGGACCTCCAGGACGCATACACCCACATTGTGATAACTCCAGCTCATCGCAAGTACCTGAGGTTTCTAGCAGGCCCCAAGCACTATCAGTACCGAGTGCTTCCATTCAGCCTAGCATCTACACCATGAGTCTTTACAAAATGCCTCGTAGTCGTCGCAGCCTTCCTCAGGACCCAAGGTGTTCACGTCTACCCCATCTGGTTAATAAGGGCTCCCACTCAGCAAACTGCTCTGTCATCCCTCAATCTAACTTTACACACGCTAATTTCGTTAGGGTTTCTCGTCAATTACGACAAATCCTATTTAGTCCCATCTCAAACCTTATCGTTCATTGGGGCAGACTTGGACACCTTACAGGCAAAAGCTTTCCTGCCTCGACAACGAGCACTAACTCTCGTGTCTCTTGCTCACCAGCTGCAGTCTCAGCACTCCGCGACTGCACACCAATTTCTCGTTCTTCTAGGACCCATGGCGTCTTCAGTCCATGTCACACCAATGGCCCACTTGGCCATAAGACTCATGCACTGGACCCTGAGGTCTCAATGGACTCAAGCTATTCAGCCTCTGTCGACCGTAGTCCACGTCACCGACTCGCTCCGTCTGTCTCTCGCCTGGTGGAAAAATCAGATCAATCTCCTCCAAGGCTTGCCCTTCCAGGTACCAAATCCTGAAATCACTCTCACCACCGATGCTTCCAATCTTGGTTGGGGAGCTCACGTAGCCGGTCTGCAGATGCAAGGCTCTTGGTCTCCAGAGGAAGCCAAACACCAAATAAATTTGCTGGAGCTTTGAGCAATCAGATATGCTCTCAGGACCTTTCAGGATCGCCTGTCACATCAGGTCATCCTAATTCAGATGGACAACCAGATGGCCATCTGGTACATCAACAAGCAGGGAGACACAGGCTCCTTCCTTCTGTGTCAGGAAGCTGCGCAGATATGGGTGGAAGCCCTCTCCCATTCGATGCACCTCAGGGCCACCTACTTGCTGGGAGTGGACAATGTGCTGGCAGACAAGCTTTCAACCGCACGAGTGGTCTCTCAACCCCTCGGTAGCGAACTCCATCTTCTAACAATGGGGATATCTTCAGATAGACCTCTTTGCATCCCCTCAGAACCACAAAGTGGACAATTACTGCTCCCTCATTCGCAGCGAACACTCTCAGCCCAGAGACACATTCTCCCTTTCATGGGAAGCCGGTCTGCTTTATGCATTCCCTCCACTCCCTCTTCTCTCGAAGACTCTCGTGAAGTTACTTCAGGACAAGGGAACCATGATCCTGATAGCACCTCACTGCCATGCCAAGTGTGGTTTCCAATACTTCAGGATCTCTCCATCCGCAGGCACATTCCCTTGGGAAAGGACCCGCTCCTGATCACTCAAAACGATGGGTGCCTACGCCATCCCAATCCTCAATCCCTGTCCCTGACGGCATGGATGTTGAAAGGTTAATCCTTAAACCACTTAACCTTTCAGATCCAGTTTCCCGTGTCTTGATTGCTTCGCGAAAGCCTTCCACGAGAAAATCTTACTCTTACAAATGGAAAAGATTCATGTCATGGTGCTCTTCTCAGTCCCTTGACCCCTTTTCCTATCCAATCCCGAAGTTTCTGGACTATCTTTGGCATTTATCAGAATCAGGTCTAAAGACCTCTTCTATCAGAATGCATGTCAGGGCGGTAGCCACCTTCCATAAAGGTATCGGGGATGTCCCTTTATCAGTTCAACCCCTTGTAACACAGTTTTTAAAGGGTTTGCTCCACATCAAGCCTCCACTGCGTCCTCCGGCCCCTTCTTGGGACCTTAATCTGGTTCTCGGTCAGCTCATGAAACTGCCTTTCAAGCCTCTTCACTGTTGTGAATTTTGATATCTCACATGGAAAGTGATTTTCCTTTTGGCAATCACTTCAGCTCGCAGAGTTAATGAATTGCAGGCTCTAGTTACCTATCCGCCTTACACTAAACTTCTGCAGGACCGGGCGGTACTCCGCACCCACCCTAAATTCTTGCCTAAGGTAATATTGGAGTTTCACATTAATCAATCCATCATACTACCTACCTTTTTTCCCAGGCCCCATGCCAACCCAGGAGAACAGGCTCTGCATACCCTTGACTGTAAACGGGCTCTAACGTTTTACCTAGACCGTACAGCTGCCCACAGGGAAAGCACTCAATTGTACATCTCTTTCCACCCTAACAAGTTAGGGAAGCCTGTGGGTAAGCAGACTCTCTCCTCCTGGTTGGCGAACTGCATATCCTTTTGCTATCAGCAAGCAGGTATTCCATTTCAAGACCGTGTTAAAGCACACTCTGTGAGGGCCATGGCGACTTCAGTAGCACACCTATGATCGGTGCCGCTTCCTGACATTTGCAAAGCTCCATACCTTTGCAGCCCACTATTGCTTGGACAAAGCCGGAAGACAAGATTCCATCTATGGCCAATCTGTCCTTTGCAACTTATTTACAATGTGACATACCTACACCCTTCTGCCTGCCCGGTGGGGTTCAGGATGCCTTCTACCAAATTCCACCCCAGTTTTGTGCCTGTTGCATGCCTTTGGGTACATTTGTTGCATGTTCGGACATCCTCAGCTCGGAACTCACCCATATGTGAGGACTACCATCCTGCGTGTCTGTGAGAAAGCAAATGTTGCTTACCTGTAACAGGTGTTCTCACAGGACAGCAGGATGTTAGCCCTCACGAAACCCGCCTGCTGCCCCGCGGTGTTGGGTTTGTAACGTTTTGTTGTTTTATTTTTCAGCACTGCCTGTAGCTTTCAAATAAGACTGAAGGGGGACCCCTGCTGGCTGCAGGGTTAGTGCCATGCTGGGCATGCCCAGTAGGAGCCAGTCAAAGTTCTGGAAACTTTGACAGAAGTTTTCCGTGATTGGGCTCCATCCTGATGATGTCACCCATATGTGAGGACTAACATCCTGCTGTCCTGTGAGAACACCTGTTACAGGTAAGCAACATTTGCTTTCTGGTGCAGGTGCCAAATTTAGTGGTATCAGTCTTTGCTGCTGGAAAGGTTGTGTCCAATTAAGAGGTCAATCCTAGTAAAGAGTATTTCCTTTTATCCAGAATTTGAACCAATATGGGACCTCTCTGAGCTTTTTCAATATGTAAGCATTTATAGATTATTTACAAATGGCAGCAAACCATGGCACACTTACATTGTTCTGTAGCAAAATTCTTTCACAATAGGTCTTCATGACTTGTGAGAAAAGTCAGTATTTTAGCTCACACCTTGTAAAAATGACATCTGAGTCTGTTTTTATATGTTTGGCCAGTACAGGAGGGTTTTATCTATAATCCCTTTAAATGTAAGATCTATCCCATGGAGGAATGGGCTGGTGTATGCAATGTTTGTACCATAAATGTGTTAAAGTGTATGCAAACAGAATGCGTGTGTACATAAATACTCAAACTGGAATTAAAATTAATTGATAGGCTCTGTGATAATGAGTTTTATCGCCTCATAAATACACTCTGCTGCAATTTAATGTACCATTCTGAAGGCAAAGGCACTTAATGGTAGGCAAGGACAATGATTATCCTACTGCCTAATACCCCGGGAGGGGTCATTTATTTTATGTAAGTGGAATTTTACATTTGATATAATCAACCATAAATTTGATTGCAAATATTTTATAATGACTCTTGTGTGAGGAAAATACATTTTGGACGACCATGGTGCTAGAGAAATCTCAGTGCCAGCTTCTTTAAAGCGAGCTCATCGTGTCTGTCCTAACTTTGACTGCTTCAAAAGTTGAGTGGTCCAGCCAATTATTTTTCAACTTTGTTCCGTATACATCTTTGCATTTACGTTCAACAGACTTTTGTATTTTTTCTTCGCCCCTGAAGGGGCTTAACACTATTACAATATTTAGCCAAAATGATCTCTAACTTGGATGATCTGCATTCCTAGCAACCACATTTTTTTTTTAAAGGACTGAATCCAAAAAATATAAACAAATATCAAGACTTCTACATGATAAGATTTTTGATTGGGGTTTTGGAAAGTTGAGATTGGCCCTTTTCTACTGGATACTGGTTTGACTGCCACTTTTTATCAGTGCAGGTTTATACAATCACCAAGCTAAAGGGATCTGTGCCACCCTGCACCTTTGTATCGAACTATTCATGTTGCCATGCATTTCCTTGAGCCACAATTTGTAAAATATTTTAGGATTTAGAAGATGGAATGCCAGCACCAACCCATTGGTGGCCTGGCTCAGCGGTACTAATTAACAGTAGCAATCTATGGAATCTTGCCGCTGTTATGGTAGTTTAAAAATAATGTAAAAAAAAAACCATTACAACTTTAAAAACGATTTTTCTTATCCTATATTCAGTTATCAGCCTCATGACTTTGCCGTTTAGATTGGGATAACTATCTGTTGATGTAGGTAGTAATCTATTGATACCCTCTGCCATGGGCACTATCCCTCAAGTAATGGCATTAACAGTGGCAAACACATCCTGAAAATCAATTAAAATCATTAGGGAGATTAATGTGTAGAGATGCCTCTTCTGGTTGGAAAAAAAGGATTGACAGCTAAGCTTGCAGTGGTGGACTGATTTGCAGCCGAAGGATATACTTATTGTGAGGATGACATTTTTTCATATTAGTCCCTGTTGGAGCATTTAGTTATGTCCTAATTACACTGAGCGTGTGAAAATGAAGTATCGTATAATCCAGGAAGACACAGTTTACAGAACAGAGAACACTCTTCATTAAAAAAAAAAAAAAAAAATCCATTCTTTAAGATTTTTTTTTTCTTTTTACCAAGCAAATTAAAATGGTCACACAGATTTTAGTGAACCAACTACACCGTTCTGTATCTCCAGCATGTGTTTGATTTTTCATTTTGCACTGGTTAACCATATCTTTTTTTTTTACTTGTATTCGGTCCTAATCACTCTCATGTGCTGGATTCCTCATGAATATTTAAAACTAATCTGCAAGTTGAGTGAGGAGGAGGAGGAAAAAAGCCCATAGATGTTTCAGATATTCTGTTCTTAGGCATCTCGCATTGTCCCCATAAAATGGCTTGAATTAGTACACCCACGCTCCAGATGAAATGCAGGAAGCTGCTTAGCAGTTGTAGAAACTGAAACAAATTATAGCAACTAGAGATATTTTAAAGGGACAAGATAAATGAATCCCATATTTTAGTGTGGACTGACTGTGAGGGTGATTAAATGGTTAATTAGAAAATAGAATATTGACGGCATCCAATCAGCTGCAAGTTTCAGGTCAGATCAGATATAATAGGATGAGTCTACTGGGACATGGCAGCAGTTTAGAGCATTTGCTAAAAAAAATGTATAAGTTTAGATGGGTAGATAGAGATTGGATATCATAAAAGTAGATTGAAGTACGGGTGATTAGTGTGTGATTATAAATGTAAAATCTGACCATCTAGCAATATATTCATTTTTCTTTCATTTCCATTGCTGCCAGTCTCCCATCTAGCATCTGCTTTTTCAAAAGGTCATAACAAACTATTTTGGCCATAATCTATAATTAAAGTGTTTTCTTCTCACACTTATTTTCCATTTGCCAAGCTTGTTCTAGCTCCCTCGTTCGCAGGGTGATTCATCCCCAACTGTTTCGGCCTCTAGATGGTGAATAGCAGCTAGCTAAATATTCAATATTCTCGAATATATCCTTCTGTAAAAGGGGATATTTACTTATTTATCAGCACTCATAAAGTGCTCTCCGGATCAAAAACACATCGCCCAAAGTGTATACTCGGCTGCTATTCAGCTTGCTGTCAAACTCTCCAAAAGATACTTGAATCAATCAGGAGGTGGCATCCTTCATTCTCTGTTGCTCACCTTCTCTGTGCCTCTTTTCCTGACCACGACCCTTGATTTATCCTGCAGAGGTGCAGGTTTGAGTCACTTCCCCAAGGCCTCGACCCCAAATATCTTTACTCCAGCTCAAAGCTGGAGTAAGTCCCTGCAGCTCCCATTCTATTTTACGAGAGTTAAAATTAGCCTTTTATTTTATTCTCCTTCTTTTGGAAGGGAGCATTTGTCTCAGTGAAGTATGCAGATGAGGAGGTATAGAGAGACTCAAGTGTGGGCAGGGGTTTTTTTTTTGGCATCGTGCTGTCAGACTGTGCTATGCCTGAGCGTGCTTAGTGTAGTCTTTCCGCCTTTTTCTATAGGGATCTGGCACTCAGAGCTTTTCTGTCATTGAAAAGGAATAAGGAAGTTCCTGCGAAGGGAGATGAGATGGTGCATGCATTCCGCAGCTCAGAGCTGGGCTAACCCAAAATGCTTCATTAAAAGTCTCTTATTGCCTCAATTGGTGCTTTCACATAGCCAGTCTGCCCAAATAGCTATATGGTTTTATTTTCTTTGCTTTTTCCATCCCCATTTTCATCCTTGGTTTTAATCTTACCTGCCCATCTTGTTTCTTTTTCCTTCAAACTTGCTGAACAAGTGACTCGAACTGACTGCTTTGCTGCTCTACCCATTTACTGAGAAATTGATTTTTTTTTTTAAAGCACATTTACTGTAAAAATCAATGTGCTAGTAGACACAACAGCATCATTGTAGAGGCTGTCTGCCAGTTGAAAGCCCAGAATAAGTATCTGGACTGCAGACAGGCACAAGGTTGCAAGTAAAGTTGCCAGCAAGCCCCATGGCATAAGGGACAGACTGAGCTTGTTTTACCCCACTGAATCTGTAACCCCCCTGTTTGGGAACCTCTCGGAATGCAGGGGCACACTGTTGTCCCTGGGGCAACTTTTATACCCGGACCTCTACTTCTCTCCACTTTACACTCCAACACTTCACTTAAAGGCCACTGGGGTGCTGGCGTCTGTTCCAGGACCCTGGGCTCACAGGGATAGGGGCCCACACTACAGTCTCTCATCTATTAAATCTCTCCTGGGTCATAGTAATCACATTTGAGATGTCCTTGCTTGAGGGCATGTTGACCTTGAAGAAACATCCTGGACACTCTAGTAGAGTATTCAACAAACATTTACTGCAATCAAAAATACTTAGTCAGATTTACAACAAAACTTCTTCAGATAATCTTCATATAAAAATAAATAGTCCAAAGTGCCCTTTTCTCATGATGTTAGGTGAGTCAATGTCTCTTTGGATGGCAATATTAGGGAAGACCCCCTCCCCCCCCCACACACACTCATGGGTGATAAGGAATGGACTGCTAGTGGGGCTGGGATCTCATCTTTCTCCGTCTTTCAATCTGATAATAAAAGCTCCATTGGACTTCTGGTAGAAAAGTCCCAAAAATCTCTCTCTCTCTCCTTCTTCTCTCAGTGGGCAGGAATTGGTAGCAAAACAGAATTCCTCCCAAAACACAGGATCAAAACTTTAATTAAAAAAAAAACTTCTCTTCTATCTCAATACACTTTCAGGTCACTGCTGTGCCTTCTTTAACTGGACAGAGGAAGTCATAGCACCTTCCTGATCTCCTAAGACAGGGGTAATGGCCTCCTCAGGCAGGAGCAGGTCCCAAAACACAATCTCAGCAAATGACAAAAAGGCTCCCGAGCTGAAGTAAGTTGCGCGCGCTGGCCGGTTGCCGGCGCGCAAGGCTCCAGGACTGTGAACAAAAGCGCTGTCCTGGCCCGCCCCTCCCTACCCTTCCCCGCCCCCTGCTCCACCCCCTCCAGGAAGCCTGGCACTTGAGCACGTACCGGCTTTTATGCCTGTGGCCAGGCCTCTTGGAAAATTCACTCGGCGCACACAAGGCCCGGCCACATGCATAAAGGCCGGAATGTACGCGTTCCAGGCATTTAAAATCTGCTCGTAAGGTCTTAGATTACACAAGTCTTCTAATAGAATGTTTCCAGCTCTCTGGAATAATCTTCTAGAATGTATACCCACAGAAAATTGTGTAAAATCTTTAAGGAAACAGTTAAAGGCTTTCCTATTCTTAGAAACTTTTAGATTGATATGATTTATTAGCTGTTTCATAATTTTAATTAATGTACACCTTTTTAGTGTTATCCTAAACATTCAACTATATTGATTCAGTTGTCACTTTAGGAGCAATGCTGATTGTTGATAGCATTTATGGGTTTTATTTGCAATGGTTTTTCCATATATTTTTACAGTAATATCTTAAATGTGGAAGCCTATGCTGATTTTAAATATGACTGCCAGGTTTCTTTGCTGATTCATCTTGTTTATTTTTAGGAGCAGTGCCGATTTTGTTGTAGTGTTTATCAGCAGTTTTGAGACTGAATATTTTGTTGTTGATGTCTGTATATTTCTGTAATCTATTTTTTTCATTTACTATTTTATATTCTTCTGTTTGTTGTTTTAATATTCTATGTGCTTTTGTCTGTTGTAATATTTATATCCTTCATAAGTTTTAATATTGTACATGTCTGTTTTGTGTTTATTGTTCTATTTTTATTATTATGAATGTTCTGATGTAAGCCGCTTTGGTCGTTGGATTTAGCAGAATATAAGAATTTAAAATAAATACATAAAAAATAAATAGTAACACCTCAGACTACAAGCTTGGAGGCTAAGCCCGTGGCTCAGATGTAAGTGCTGTGTACTACCGTGTGAAATCCTGGGTTTGCTTTCGCACTATTCCAGGCCAGGCTTCTGCTCCCCATTCTGACCAGGGCTGGACTGCTGCAGAGGCAATATTTACAGCCCCTCGCGAAAGGGAATTGGTCATTGCTCAACAGTAACATCTAATAACCAGGATTAGGGTCAACATTAGCAAGGTTCTGGTGTGAGCTGCAATTTGTGGCCCTTGGCTGAGGGCTTTCGCTGTAATGGCCCAGAGTTCTGAATGTGTTTCAATTTAAGGAGAAATTTTGATAAGTATTTTGGAGCTTAAAAGTGAACTTTATGGGACTTTATTGTGAACTTCAAAGAAGCTTATAGTAATTTAAGAAGCATGCAACAAGAATTTTATATGCAGGACAAAATTTTCCACAAAAATTTCATGGGGACCAATGATGAGAGTTTATAGTGGCTTTAAGATAACGTGGAGTGCATATAGAGTGATATACTCGTAGCACCCTGTTGCTCTTCGAGGGCCCTTTAAATTTTCAGTTCTTGCTTTTGTCTCATTTACCTCATATACAATATAGCAAGGCATTCCAAAAGAAATATTTTCTTAGAGCAAGTACAAAGTAAGACACATTGAGGTAGATTTTAAAAACATACGCGCACACGTACTTTTGTTCACGCCACCGGCGCGAACAAAAGTATACCAGATTTTATATGATACGCGTGTAGCCGCGCGTATCTTATAAAATCCGGGGTCGGCGTGCGCAAGGCTGTGCAAAATCGGCAGCCTGCGCGCGCCGAGCTGCGCAGCCTACCTCCGTTCCCTCTGAGGCAGCCTCGGAAGGAACTTTCCTTCTGCGTCCCCCCACCTTCCCCTATCTACCCCACCCCCCAGCCCTACCTAAATCCCCCCACCCCTACCTTTGTTGGGCTAGTTACGCCTGCTTGAAGCAGGCGTAACTTGCGCGCACCACCCCGGCATCCCCCGGCACAAGCTGCAGTGCCGGGGAACTCGGGACCGCCCTCCCGACCCGCCCCCGACCCGTCGCCACGCCCCCGGCCACGCCCCCTCCTGCCTCTTTTGCGAAGCCCCGGGACTTACGCGCGTCCCGGGGCTAGGTGCGCTGGCACGCGAGTGCCCTGCACGCGTAAATCCTCCCGGATTTACGTGCGCAGGTATTTTAAAATCTACCCCATAGGGAAGAGCAATCCAAAATATAGCTTCGCATTGCAAAGTTCCACATTTGGAGTCACCAATCAGGAAAAAGATCTGGCGTCATTGTGGATAATATGTTGAAATCCTCTGCTCAGTGTGCGGCAGCGGCCAAGGAATCAAATAGAATGCTAGGAATGCTAGGAATTATTAGGAAAGGAATGGAGAATAAAAAAGAGAATACCATAATGCAATCTCTCCATGGTGACTGCAGCTTGAGTATTATGTGCAATTTTCAACATTATAACTCAAAAAAGATATAGTGGAATTAGCAAAGGTACAGGTATGAGGAAAGGCTAAAGAGGTTAGGGCTCTTCAGCTTGGAGAAGAGATGACTGAGGGGAGATATGATAGAGGTCCAAAAAATGAGTGGAGTGGAATAGGTAAATGCAAATCAGTTGTTTATTCTTTCAAAAAGTACAAAGAATAGAGGACATTCAATGAAGTTACTAGGAAAAAATATTTTTTTTTACTTAACAAATTATTAAACTTAGGAATTTGTTGCTGGAGGATGTTGTGAAAGCTGTTAGTCTAGCTGGGTTTAAAAAAGGTTTGGACAAGTTCCTGAAAGAAAAGTCCACAAGCCATTATTAAGGTATTCTTGGGAAAATCCATTGGGATAAGCAGCATAGGATCTATCAACCTTTGGGGATCCTGCCAAGTACTTATGACCTGCATTGGCCACTGTTGGAAACAAGTTACTGGGCTCAATGACCTTTGTTCTGACCCAGTATGGCAAATCTTATGTTCTTAATATTAGAGGGAATTAAAACAATAAATAAAATCACAGATGATTGAGAGAGAGAGAATTTGCATTTCTTTATGGAGGTTTTATTAATCCCTTGACAGCATATACAATTTCTACAGCTGGGTTGCAATATTGTTCTAAATGTTTGAGCATTGAACATTGGATCCATGTTTCTTAACATAGTTATTTGTTAGCATATTTCAGAATGTGGTGATTGCATATAATTTTTTTAAATATCACTATCATAAAATCAGTAGAGGAACCTGATATAATTTCTTTGAGCCTGCTCCCGATCACCTGTTCACTAACAGATTTCAGTTGTCTGTATTTCTGCATACAAAACAGAGGGTGCCTGAAGAAACCATGAAGGGCGCTACACTGGAATCTTGAGTGAAATACCAATTGAGAGGGAGCATCTCTAAGGACAGATATCCTTGCTAGTATGTGCAAGAATGAAAAAAGATGCAGAGAAGCAGGATGGGTTCCAGAGTGCTCTTACCCAGTGTAGTGGCAAGCAGAAGCTTCTCCAGAGCTGAATTGCCATGAGAGTGAAAAGCATCTCATTATTGTTTAAGGTGTCCTGCCCTTTTTATCCAGAGGGTCTCAGGAGAGGAAGAGAGTGACAGGAAATACCAACAAAGGGAGTCCTGCAATCTAAGAAATTCCTTGGGAGCAACCTGCCAGGGTTCCCTAAAGTCAAGGAAGTCCCAAAGGGGGGTGATGGGGATGAGGAGGGGGGTCTTTAAAGGTTATTTTCATAGAGACCTAGGAGTCCAAGGAAACCTCTGCTGCTGATTGATGAACTGTGGATGCGGTGGATGCGTTTGGATTTTTTTTTTTGTGCTATGGATGTAACCCAAAGAAGGTATACAATTTGTCAGATCTTTTAGCTTTTATTTTATCAGCCACCTCCTTTGAGAACCAGATAGGTTTCATTTTTCTCTTGCTTTTCTTTACTTTTCTAACATATAGATTAGTTGCCTTGGTAATTGCTCCTTTTAGTTTGGCCCACTGTTGTTCCACATCTCTCATTTTCTCCCAGCCTTCTAGTTCTTCCTCCAAGTACTTCTCCATTTCATCAAAGTCTGTGTTTTTGAACTGCAAAATTCGGGTCTTTGTGCGATTTCTGTGTATCGTGTTAGTGATATGAAACCATACCGTTTGATGATCACTGGTGCTGAGATGGGCACCCACCCGGACATTAGAGACATTATCTCCATTAGTGAGCACTAAATAGAGTATAGCTCCCTCCCTCGTCCCATGGTGCAGGCTTTCTCAGCTCCTTTTGACTATATTGCTCAAGCTTCTCCCAATCACACCTGTGTCCCTGTGCTTAAAAAAACTCAGAAAGAGAAACTCTCTCTCTTGCACCGTTTAATCTTCCATAGCCTGAAGTGTGAGTTGCTTACTGGTCAGGACAGATCATCGCCTTCCCACAAGTACCTCAGTAAAGTTGTTTTTCAAACAATCCAACTTGCAATGATTGTGGATTGTTTCATTTTTTTAACCTGGAGGTAACAAAATAATCCGGAGCTCTAAGAGCCATGAAGCAAGATTTTTCCGCTATCAGAAGAACCCGGGAGTCCGCTGGGATGCATGATGACCTCACATTTCCCAGCTGTGCTCTGCCATCGCAATAGAGACTAAACAGGGATTACACCTGCATAAAAGGTTGTGCAAGTTTGCACACTGTAGTGAATAGCAAGCAATTTTTTTTATCTCTTTATTTAGAATTTTCCAAACAAACAACAGAAATAAGTACATAGAAGCAATTAACAATATTGCAGTGAGTTACATGCAAAATGCTATTTTTCATGGTGCACAGAATTACTTATTTGCTTAATTAATTTCTCATTAACATACTCAAGTATAGAGTATTTTTTATGCTTCCTGATCCATCCATGTTTACACATCTAAAGTGTCGTGAAAAGGCCTGATTGAATAGTAAGATGTTTTCCAGGGGTGCAGTAATGAAAGTAAAGGTGGCATCACATCTCCATGGTGATAAATGTGGAAAATCAGAGAGCCCGCAGTTTGATCAACGTAATACGAAAGCAGGAGAGAAGTCTGAATAGCGAATAGCTTTAACATTGACTAAGTCTGTTGATAGATTTAGTCACTGGTTAATGTTATCTATTTCTCCATTACTGCCCTGTGAAAGAGTGGCCTTACTACCCCTCCTTAACCTGTGTGGAACCAGACTAGATGCCTGGTCCACTTTAAATCCCGTAGAGGGAGAAAGCTCTGTGGGCAGGACCCTGCTGGGCAGGTTAAGAGGCAGAGCCAAGCTGGGATCAGGAGGGCCCCACGTCTCCAGGATTAGGAGCGCCTGACCCTCTCTGAGAAGTTGGTTTACGAGTATACTGCAAAGATAGGCAGTTATTGCGAGTATTCGCTGATTGCATTAATAAAAGTTGAAATTGTATGAGAAAAGACTGGAGTCAGCATGGTTCCTCCTTCAGCCCACAAGATTTTGCTCAGTCATCCTCATATGCCCATTACTGAATGTTGTGACACCGGCTGCCATGGTTTTTCCCTAAGTATGAGTGGGATTTTACCCATGGGCACGTGAAGCAATATGATGAATATTTCTGCAACAGTGAAGATGGCAGTTATGCTTCAGTAAACAATTCACTTAACTCCTTGTGTTAGCAAATGCAGTCTTCATCCAATATCATTCTTGGAATGAAGGACTGTGGGAATGCCACAGCTATCTTATGGAGATCTAGTTGAGTTTTCAGTGCTCAGAAAAAAAGGTGCGCCTAAAGGAAAAACACTTTTTCCTCCATCCCTGCTGACTTCTTTGATAACTGCATGCTCACTTCCCTCAGAAGGAATTATCAGTTCTCCTTACGAATAGTTCCTAGCTTAAAATATTGATAGGGAGGTTAATGAGACCTGACTTATGTGGTCTCAAAAGCACATGAAACACATCATCTTAGAATAATTTGTATCGGTAGCACCCAGCTGGGGAAATGAAAATGTAATGCGTGCTGACTGTAGAACCCATCCCATGGCTGGCGCACCTTACTGGCAACACCCAGATCCAGCTGACGCTCTCCTGCTGCTGAATAGGTATGTGCACCCACTCCTCAGATATATGGGCCCTGTGGTGGGAAACTGATGAAGGGAGAAAGCAGCAGAGAGGAGGAAATGGGGGCTAGGAGGGAATGAGATCAGCAGAGGAGGAATTTAGGAAAGGGTAGAAGCAGGGATAAAAGGGACAAAAGGGAAGGGAACAAAATAGAGGATGAAAAAGTTAAGAGGAGAAAAGGAGGGAGAGCAGCTGTACAATAGGGGAAAGAAGAGAAATCAGGAGAGAGGACATATTTAGGAAAGGAAGAAGAGGAGTGATGAGAGATGAGTAAAGGGGAAGAGGGAACAGTTAAGAGGAATATAGCAGGGAAGAAGAGAGGGAGGAACAGAGAGGAGGAGAGAAGGTGGAAGCCTGGAGTAGGAGCAGCAGAGGAACTGGCTTCTGGAATGGAGACTGAGCAAGTTTCTCTATCAGCAGAAGCAGGGGAAAATGGACTGGGGAGGAGGAATGTGGTGGTGACAGTGGACCAGAGGAAGGGTGGATAAAAGGGGGGAGAGCAAAGGACCTGAGGCAGGAGTATGTGGGGATACCCTGGAACAAGGGATGGGCTGACGGAGCGATGGCTCAGCCCTCCCATACATGTCACCATTTTGAAAGTGGCCAGCTGTGAAAATAATTAGGGACCACTGCTCTGCAAGCTTTAGGTTTTGCTGTGGACAGAATCAAAGCGAGAGGGGGGCCGGTGTAACCAACTGTAGAGCAGGACAGAGCAAAGCAGTGAGGAGGTGGTGACCCTGCCTCTCCTCGTACATGGGCTTCAAGTGCAAAAAGGAAACCTATGCTTGGAGGCAGGGCCGCTGTGGAGCCTGTGAGCATGCTGGCACACAGGCCTCGTGCTCCGTGACTTCCACCAATACTGGTGGAGGGCGCGCATTGCAATCATTCACACGGCATTGGAAAAAGAGGTAGCATCGGCCCTATCCCCGAGGATAAAAGTAGCCAGTGACTCAGTTTAAGAAAGAATGCGGCCTCCAAATAATCGCTTAAATAAGAAGAGCCGTTTTTTAATCTCTCCTGGTAAGAGTGTTTCTGATATTGCCTGCTCTATGCCCTTCACAGGGAAATGTTCTTGACTGAGATGGTAGACATGGGGGTTGAGTTTTCTCTCTTATATTCTGCCAAGTCTTGCACTGGGTTTTGAGAAGGGGGTATGCATTTCTTTTGAAACATGAAAAGCACAACAAAATACTATTTTGTGTTTCAAAACAAAAAGAAAGAAAAAACAACATTTGTTGAGGTTTTCCTTTTGTTTTAGGATGTACTACTGTTGCTGTCACTGTTGTTGCCAACCCCTTCCCTTCCCAAGTATAGCAATTAAAAATTAGCTCCCTGTCCCCCCCCCAGCCCCGCAGTCTCCTGGGCTTATATCATCCACGGGGTTGGATAAGTCAAAATGGGGCAGGAGTGATTCCCCGTTGCTCCTGCCCCAGTGGGTCACGTTGTCAGAATGACAGTAGTTGGCACCATACAAAAAATGATGCCAATCTCAGGGCCGGCCGGCATCATTTTGACAATGGGATATGGCGGGGCAGGAGCAATCGGAGTCAACTCTTGCCTCATTTCAACTTATTTGACCCCATGGATGGGATAAGATCATGCATCCAGGGAGGGCGGGAGAATAGGAGAAAGGCCGGGGGGTGGTGGTTTTACCTTTTGTATTTTGCCAGTGCTGGTTGGGGGGGGGGGGGCCTGAAGGATGTGCAGAGAGTTGAGGGGAGAACCCAACTTCTTTTCCTTTTAATTAAAAGAAACAAAGATCAAGCAAAATGAAAAACAAATACAAAACAAAAAAATGAAAAAGTTTCCCATGCACATCCCTAATGTAGAGGTGTTGATTATCTTTTTTTTTTTTTAGATTTTGAGAAGCTTAAGAATTTTGAATTACACCATAAAAATGGAGAGTGCTGCTTAGATGAGGAGCTTTATCTATTTCTTCTGTTTCTCTGGCTTTAGCACGTTGAGGTAGATCTTCAAAACATACGCGCGCATACTTTTGTTCGCACCACCGGCACGAACAAAAGTACACCAGATTTTATAAGATACGCGTGTTGCCGCGTGTATCTTATAAAATCCGGGGTCGGTGCACGCAAGGCTGTGCAAAATCGGCAGCCTACGCACGCCGAGCCGTGCAGCCTGCCTCCGTTCCCTCCGAGGCCGCTCCGAAATCGGAGCGGTCTCGGAGGGAACTTTCCTTCCGCGTCCCCCCACCTTCCCCTCCCTTACCCTATCTACCCCACTGCCCAGCCCTACCTAAATCCTCCCCTACCTTTGTTGGGCAAGTTACGCCTGCTTGAAGCAGGCGTAACTTGTGCGCGCCGCCCTGGCATCCCCCGGCATAGGCCGCAGTGCTGGGGGACTCGGGACCGCCCTCCCGGCCCGCCCCCGAACCGTCGCCACACCCACGGACCCGCCCTGGACCGCCCCCTGCCCCCGGACATGCCCCTCGGGCACGCCCCCTCCTGCCCCTTTTACAAATCCCCGGGACTTACACGCGTCCCGGGGCTTTGCGCGCAGGGGTTTTAAAATCTACCCCTTTGTGAGTAATTTTGCAAGCTTTCCTTGGCATATTTATCTTCTGGCTATTGGGAATAGCATTTGTTTTTCCTCTATTCATTTATAATTTTGGTAAATAATGTAATGAGCCCTGTCTTGTCTCTTTAAAATTTGATGCAACGTGTATTTAGGCATACAGAAGACCTTGATTTGCTGCTATTTTGGTATGTGTAGAAGGAGTGCTATTTTCTGCCCTTAGCAAATGTGCCTGCCTACCACAATCATGCAGATTGTGGCCTCAGCTGGTCTGAGTGCCCTCAGTACGTCTGGGTCTGAACAGATTCTGCCCTTTTAGTGATGTCAGAGAAGTTCAGTGTGCCAAGTAGGAACACTGCCCCCTACTGGGAGGGGTAAAATAGTGTTATGAAACCCCTGCTCCCACATGAATAGGAGGATTGGATGTGAAAGAGTTGTTGAGAGATGTATTTATAGGATTCTAAGCCATTGAGTCCTAAGTGATGTTTAGAGTCCTCTCCCATTGAGGAGCTCCATTAGGGCCTGCAACCCACTGAGTAGGGCCCAAGGGATGTGAGTTGAAGGAGAAGATTTCCAGGGTGGAGTGCCTGGATCTTCCAGAGAGAGAGAGAGAGAGAAAAGGCTGTTGAAGAGTTTGGTGGATCGGTGTACTGGGAGGTGCCAAGGGAAAGGGCAGCGTGCCTGGGAAGGTCTCTTGAGCCAAAGACTGATTTATCTACCGTTAGCCCACGACTCCACTAGGAGATCAGAGAAGGAGCAAAGGATAGCAGAGGGAAAGATTCCCATACCGTGCAGGTAGTGGGAAGCCCAGGGAGGAAGAGGGTACCTTCCCTAAAGAGCTAACCTGGTTGAGGGAGAGTTTGAAAGAGACTGTGATTTTAGCGTTGTTACTGTGGAATTTCTGTTGCAGTATTGGTGCACTATCCTAAGGGTGCTATTTTGGGACTTTGCGTTTTGCCACCAGTTTTTCCTTCAGTAAAGATTTAATTTGAACAACCGTTTTTGGAGTGCCTGGTGGGTGTGCAAGAAGAACCCCTGTGAACGAATAATCCTAAGGGCCTTGAAAATACTTTGTTTTCTCCCCTGTGTGGGAACCCTGGGAGGTCATGGAGCCTTGTGTGGTCCATGGCCCTCCCGGTGAGCCCCCCCCCCCCCCCCCGGCCCAGGCCCAGCATGGGATGGACGCCACCTATGGTTTAGTCCTATTTTTTTTTCCTCAAGGAAAAGATAACGTATAATGCTTATTTTTATGTTTTGTAAAATGTTATTAATATGAAAAAAAAATAAAAAGAAGACATTTAACCAAGCAAGCTCTAAATAAAAAGTTCTATAATATTAGTTTAGAGCCAGGATAAGAAATAATAAATTTATATAATCTTTGCCTCCAGAACATCAGTTTCTGGCCCTTCAGCTTCACTAATATTTGGTAAGCAAACTTTTAGTTTGGTGCAGTGCTTTCGTTTTCTCTTGCATGTCCCTGTTAGACCCGAACACTGCTGGTCCTGACAGATGGATCTCATAATATAGTAAAATACTGCAGTATTGTCAAGCCGACCAGCTGCTCTGGCCTCTATAATTAGGGGGGAAAAAACTCCACTATAATGGTTGAAGCTGCAGGATAAAAAAATCTTCCTCCTCCTACTTGCCTATACACAAATTGCAGAAGTCTGCTTTCACTGCAGTTTGTATTATAATGTATCGGCTTACAGCATGTGAGAAATTACTTTTGGAGCTTTTGCCAGTACTTGTCAGAGCCAGGCTTTCTAAGCTGTTATGTCATTGTGGAGAAAAACATGGCCAGAATGCCGTAGTCGCATTCAAAAACCTCACCACTAAGGTCTAGTGGGATTATGTGGTACATACGGAAGCACGTTTTTCTTTGTTCATATTTCCTAAATAAGGGTAGTTTAGCTCCCATATTAACATGGTTGGATGCCCCTTAGTGAGAATGAACATTTGTTTTGGCTGTGTCCTGTTGTGTCATTCTAATTACCTTGTGTCACTGATGGATGCGATTTGGAAACTTCTAGATATTCCGAATCCCTTTGTCATGCTAATCTGGAAATGTTTCTGTCAGCCTCGGTTTTCAGCAAAGCTTTGAGTGTTTACGATGCCATTAAAAAAAATATCATTAACGTGACTGGTAAAACTAGAAAGAAAATCTCTGTCAAAATGAGAGCAAGAAAGGAAGACAGCTTTAATATTTTATACAACCTGGAAGAGCACAGTGTTTTATGTAACTTCTTGCAAGCATTGTATGTAGTTTTCCCACAATGAACAGATATATTGTAAGCAAAGCAGGGGCGCTGAAGGCAATCAACTGCCCGAGGTGGGGGATGAGATGGCTCTCCCACCCTGCAAGGTGGGTGCAGGTCAGGTCATTGAGACAGCCCCTTGGATTCCCCCCCCCCAACCCCCTTGGAATCTAGACATTCTGAGGCATTGAAATGCTGGGGAAGGGGAAAGGCAGGGGGGAGGCCAGAGTTCCCAGAGGAGTGGCAATAGAGTGTCAGTGATCATATTTCTAGGAAGCTGGCAACCCTGCCCCACTTCTAGGAACCCTACCCCCTGCCTCCTAGGTTTCCCCCAGCATTTTCACCCTGGAGAAGTGGGAGATGGATGAATGTTGAGGACCTGTGTGTGTGGCACACTCTCCCAGGGCCAATGCAAGAGCATCAGGCCCCCTAGGTGAATCTTATTGTAGCCCTGCTCCTGCCCGCACCACATACAATTAAAAATTAATTATGCATTTATAATAACAGATTTTAAAATGAAAAAGGACATTCAAATTATAATCATCTGAGGTGAAGCTATCACAACAAAATGTATATTATATTTACATACTCTGCTGCAGTGCCAACGAGGAAACCCTATAAAAAAGACACTTGGAACCCATATGGTATTAGGCCTAATGTTAAGTGCATTGGGTTTGGCTTGGCTATTCAGAAGCCAGGAGTACACTGAACTGTGATTACAATATAGTAAACCTCCCATACCAAAATAGCATTAACTGCCAGCACTCAAATAGTAACAACTTTAGCTATGTCATTACAAATTGAAGTAGCATTTATTTATACAAGCATTTAGTTAAACTGTTGTTTTTATGCTGTGCAGTTACATATATATATATATGTTCTCTACTTCAAATGGCTATTTGCTTAGATATATGGGATCTAAAAATTGTAAATTGTAAATAAATAAACAAATAAATAAAATACAATACACCGGACCCTAAAACATCACTATACTTCCTGTACCCGAGGAGCGGGTACCCAAGCCAGGGTCCAGAGCCGCAGACAGAACTGGAACAGGAACCACGGGTCCAAGGAGACAGGAGCAAGCACCAGGCGAAGAAACTCATTGCCAAGTCAACTAGCAAAGGGCGAGGGAGGTGCTTATGAATCCCAACCTTGTGATGTCATCAGTTGGGGACACCCCTGAGGTTCCCTCCATTGGGCCTTTAAAAGGAGGCCTGGTAGCATGCACTTGCGCCTAGGAAGGCCCGGAGTCAGCGTGGGTGGTGGCAGCATCCCAGATGCCATGAGGAGCCTTGAGAACCTGGAGGTATGCGGCAGTAGCGGCTAGCCCCAGCCACGAGTTGACCCAGAGAGGAGAGCAGGACAACATATGAGGTGAGTTGAATCGGTTGCAGCAGTCTGCGACCGACGGTCATAATACCCACCCTCAAGGGCTCATGTGGCACAGCTGTACCTTGCCACAAACTCTGCTAAATCTACGTGGGCTATACATTTCTAAGATAAATACATAATCTCTCTCTTCTAGGC
The DNA here is from genome assembly GCF_901001135.1 of Rhinatrema bivittatum. Taxonomy (NCBI): domain Eukaryota; kingdom Metazoa; phylum Chordata; class Amphibia; order Gymnophiona; family Rhinatrematidae; genus Rhinatrema; species Rhinatrema bivittatum. The sequence continues at coordinate 95,360,278 of NC_042619.1, forward strand.
TCATTTGGGCAGGAAGAACAAGAAGTCACAATCATTGCAGTCTTGCCATAGCTGTGCCATTGCCAACACTGTCCAATACAACAAACCCAAACTAACCACTGGTGAATGAATACATACAAAAGAAATGCCAGAGGAACAAAAGTATACGCCATGGAGGAATTTGTTTAGAGACCATCATAAAATGGAGGAGCTAACAGATCGCTTACAACGATGTATGCGACACCGCGGGGTTTACTTTTGTTCCTCTGGCATTTCTTTTGTATATCCCTAAATCTGTGGCACTCTAAGCAGCTGCCTAGTCTGTCTAGTGCTTCCATTGGCCCTGCAGTCTCTCACTCACACAACCCCAAACAGCTTTGCTCCTTCTCTCTACTTCCCACCCTTTTTTCCTCTCAATATCCTCTCACACCTCATGCACACACCCTGCCCCTTCCCTTCCCTCACACCCTTTCCTTTCCCTTCCCAGTCTTCTCATTCAAATTCCCCCTTCCCTATCCCCTCTCACTTACTTACCCCGTCCCTTCCCCTTCTCTTCCCTCACATCCCACCCACCTGATCTTCTTCTTCTTGCCTGTGGGATATGGGAACATCACCATCCCTGGCTGCTGTGGGATCCTTTTTCTACCCACAGGAGCTTCAACATCCTGCACTACCACAGGGTCCTCCTCCTGCCTGTAGGGAGTGGGAACCCTGCAGGCACATCATTTGGTGATGCTGCTGCCTTCCACTAGGGTCTTCTTTCTGCCCATGGGCAAATCATTAAATTCCACAGCTCTTATGTTTTTCATCTGAAATCAAGGTGTGGTGGCATTTGCTGCTGAAACATAGAAATGACGGCAGAAGAAGACCAAGTGGCCCATCCAGTCTGCCCAGCAAGCTTTCACACTTCTTTTTCTCATACTTATCTGTTTCTCTGACCGCTGAGGTCAGGGTCCTTATTGGTAACTTTTTGGTTCTAATTTCCTTCCACCCCTGCCATTGATGTAGAGAGCAGTACTGGAGCTGCATCAAAGTGAAGTATCAAGTTTAATTGGTTAGGGGTAGTAACCGCCGCAATAAGCAAGCTACTTCCACGCTTGTTTACCCAGCCTGTGCAATTTAGTCCTTGTTGGTTGTTGTCTGAATATAAATCCTCTTTTCTTCATTCCCCCTGCCATTGAAGCAGAGAGCTGCCTGGATATGCATTGAAAGTGAAGTATCAGGCTAATTTGGTTTGGGGTAGTAACCACCATAACAAGCAAGCTACTCCCACGCTTATTTGTGAATGCAAATCCTTTTTCCCACATTTCCTCTTACCGTTGAAGCATAGAGCAATGTTGGAGTCGCATTAACCATGTGTATGTTTATTGAATAAGGTTATTAATCACCCAAATGTTTTCACCTCAGGTGGCTGCCTCAGCCTGCTTTTGATAGAACTGCTCCTGATTGTATGGAACTATGGTGCAGTACTACCTGATTAAGCATTTATTTATTTAAAGTTGTTTGTTCACCATATACTCCGATGATCATAGCTGTTTATAATATTAAAACAGACATAAAAGGGTTGCGCTTGGCTGGTCACAGGACGGACCCACGACCAGCCGCTCTTACTTCCAGCCCCAAACCACGGGCGGATCCTCTGGCATCGGGGCAGGCTCCCCAGCTGAAAACGTGGCAGGCTGCTGTGCCTGAACAGGCCCAGCATGCTGGCTGGAGGAATTCCGCCCCCAGCTACCTTTGGTGTCCTTTGGCGCGCGCGCACCAAACTCGCCACCTTTTAAATGGCCCGCAGCAGGAGATTTCCCACTGCACCTCAAATGACGTCAGAGCAGCTTCTTATTTAAGGCTTCCTCCAACATCTCTCAGATGCCTTGGCAATAGGTCAACACCTTTGGAGCGGTGGTTTGCCTCTGCATGTTCCTGTTTTGTGTCTTCCTGATTATGTTCCTGAGTTCTGTGTCTTGTTCCTGGTTCCTGCGTGGCTGTTTGGTTGAGTTCCTGTCTGCTTTGGATCAGTCTTCATCCCTATCTTTTGTCAGTGTCTTCTCCTTGCTCGTGTGGTTTCCTCATCCTCCAGCTCCTTCTTCGTTCCTCATCTCCTCAGATGGACATTTGGCTTTGACTTTGGACTGGACCCTGACCCTGCTAGACTTCCACCTGCCCCGACCATGGCCTGAGTTTCGACGCTGAGTTGAAACTGTGCCCCGACCACAGCCTAAACCAGACCTTGTTTGCCTGCCACCTGCCCTGACCCCTGTTGGACGCTGTCTCTTTTCTTCCTTTCTGTGCTGACCTGCAACTCTCATCCCAATGGATCTTCAACCTTACAGAAGCCAGCCAGCCCCAGCACCCAAGGGCTCAATCTAAGGGGAATGAGGGTGGTGAAACTCCAGTTGGGCCTCTGCCTCAGCCAGCACCTCCTGCCGACGGAGCGGACCTGCAGGATTTCTCCCTGCAGGTTGCACCAACTCCCCCTTGGCTCAAGGATCCACTTCTGCAACAAAAAGATACATAATTGCAGAGTAAGAGTCAAACTCAGATTATATCCTTGAGATAAAATGGTAAGAGTATTGTAAACTGCTGATAGACTGTGCTCCAGGAGTTCATTGACCCAAAGGCTTGTTGAAGGAACCATGTTTTCAGGGCTTTTTTAAATGCCTTAGTGTCCAACATGACTCTAAGCCTCTCAAACATTATATTCCATATTATTTGTCCGGCAATTGAGATAGGATGGTCTCTGACCTGCCCCTAGATGGGCCTGGTGGACCGTAGGAACCTTGTTTGCAAATTGCAATATACATTATGGAATATACGTATGCAAGGCTGCTCCCAACCATAAGGTATCTGTATTAGTAATTATATTAAATTTGGAATTGGATGGGTAACAGGGAAGTGTTGACAAAACATGTGTAAAGTGGTCTTAAACAGCATGTCCAGTTATTAGTTAACACTCGGGCAGCAGAATTTTGGAGTAGTTGAAGTGATCTGAGAGTGCTACCAGGAAGGTCAAGTATTAGAGACGTGCAATAATCAAATCCTGAAAATAATAAGTTTGAAGACCTGCTCTGAAATCATCTGGTTCTAAACGTGTTTTATCATCTTAGCATATGTAAGTTGTAGTACCATGTTTTCATTAGATTTAGAATATCTAGAAGCACCCATAGATCATATGCATGAGAGGAAACAGAAACTCTATGACCATCAAATTAAAATTGAGGTAATTCATCAACATATGAACGTCTGGGCAACAAAATTATTTCAGTTTTTGAAATGTTTAGAGATAATCTGTTAAGGAATAACCGTTTCTTATGGCTGACAGATACATTTCTAATTGTTTGAATGTGGTGGATATTGAGCTGCAAGTCAGAATGAAAAATTGTGCTGTTAGCATATATGCCAAAATTTAATCCAAATCCTCCTAGTAACGTACACAGAGGTTATAGGTAAATTTTAAACAAAGTGGCCGAGAATGCCGATCCTTGCAGAACACTTGCCTTAAGAACATATCAACATAAGAAATTGCCATGCTGGGTCAGACCAAGGGTCCATCAAGCCAAGCACCCTGTTTCCAACAGAGGCCAAACCAGGCCACAAGAACTTGGCAATTACCCAAACACCAAGAAGATCCCATGCTACTGATGCAATTAATAGCAGTGGCTATTCCCTAAGTAAACTTGATTAATAGCAGTTAATGGACTTCTCCTCCAAGAACTTATCCAAACCTTTTTTGAAACCAGCTACACTAACTGCACCTACTACATTCTCTGGCAACAAATTCCAGAGCTTAATTGTGCGTTGAGTGAAAAAGAATATTCTCCAATTAGTCTTAAATGTGCTACTTGCTAACTTCATGGAATTCCCCCTAGTCCTTCTACTCGTTCAAGACCTCTCATGATCTTAAAGACCTCTATCATATCCCCCTTCAGCCGTCTCTTCACCAAGCTGAATAGCCCTAACCTCTTCAGCCTTTCCTCATAGGAGAGCTGTTCCATCCCATTTAGTTGCCCTTCTCTGTACCTTCTCCATCTCAACTATATCTTTTTTGAAATGCAGCGACCAGAATTTTACACAGTATTCAAGGTGCAGTCTCACCATGAAGCAATACAGAGGTATTATGACATTTTCCATTTTATTAACCATTCCCTTCTTAATAATTCCTAACATTCTGTTTGCTTTTTTGATTGCTGCATCACACTGAACCGACGATTTTAAAGTATTATCCACTATGATGCCTAGATCTTTTCATGGGTGATAGCTCCTAATATGGATCCTAACATCTTGTAACTACAGCAAGGGTTATTTTTCCCTATATGCAACACCTTTCACTTGTCCACATTAAATTTCATCTGCCATTTGGATGCCCAATCTTCCAGTCTTGCAAGGTGCTCCTGTAATGTATCACAATCTGCTTGTGATTTAACTACTCTGAATAATTTTGTATCATTCACATATTTGATACCCTTACTCATCGTATTCCTTTCCAGATCATTTATATATATATTGAAAAGCACCGGTCCAAGTACAGATCCCTGATGCACTCCACTGTTTACCCTTTTCCACTGAGAAAATTGACCATTTAATCCTACTCTGTTTCCTGTCTTTTAACCAGTTTGTAATCCACAAAAGGACATCGCCTCCTATTCCATGACTTTTTAGTTTCTTAGAAACCTCTCATGAGGGACTTTGTTAAACGCCTTCTGAAATCCAAATACACTACATCTACTGGTTCATCTTTATCCACATTTATTAAATCCTTCAATAAAATGAAGCAAATTTGTTAGGCAAGACTTCCCTTGGGTAAATCCATGTTGACTGTGTTCCATTAAACCATGTCTTTCTATATGCTCTACAATTTTGATCTTGAGAATAGTTTCCACTATTTTCCCGGCACTGAAGGCAGGCTCACTGGTCTATAGTTACCCGGATCGCCCATGGAGCCCTTTTTAAATATTGGGGTTACATTGGCCACCCTCCGGTCTTCAGGTACAATGGATGATTTTAATGATAGGTTACAAATTTTATCTAATAGATCTGAAATTTCATTTTTGAGTTCCTTCAGTATCCTGGGAGGCATACCATCTGGTTCAGGCGATTTGCTACTCTTTAGTTTGTTCTCTATCCAGTTCAAAATGTTGTTTCCTATTTGAAGTTACTGCATATGTCCTGATATAAAAGAACTAAACCACTTCAGGACTGATCCCATAATTCCAAACTCTTCAAGTAGTTTAACTAATATTCTGTGATTGATGGTGTTGAAAGTGGCAGAGATGTCAAGAAGTATCAGGATATAATTAAAAGAAACATATACATCATAATAGATTGATTACTACTGCTCCTGTTTCTTACTTCTATAGTGCTACTCAATCTAACACACAAGATGGCCCCTGTTGAGTAAAGTTTATAGTCTAATTAAGACAAGCATACACGGCAAAAGAGACTTTGGGAAATTCATTTATTATGAACATGGTTAAAATCAATAAGTCTGTGAGAGGGATAATTAGGGGTTAAGATTGAAAAGGTGGATATTTAGACCGTGTCTGTTAAAGGATGGGTAAACCCGCATGGACTATGGTGCTACTGGAGGTTGGGAGGACAGGGTCAGATGCAAGAAAATGAAAAAAATGTTATATTACTCCAGGTAGGTTGGAAGATACATGGTGACACTAGATATCTGTCTTATAGAGTGGACAATTTTATTAAAACAAAGGATTTTGTTTAACTTGCTTGCTGAATGGTAAATGATGTACAATGCAAGGCAGGGACTCATTCTGGAAACAGGTTAATTAAGACAACTTACCCAGCATTAATATAGAAACACATGCTAACACTTTACTCCTTTCCTCTCTCTTTACACAGGTTCACATTGTTAATAGAAAACCCTTTCTTTATAGCTCCATTTCTCTCCATATTCCTTTCACTTTTTTCCCCCTAGGTAAGTCTGTGTTAGCTCTCTGGGCTCTCACTTCAGTATTTCTTTTCTTAGAGGTTCAAACACTCTTACAGGTAAATCACACAAACCAAATCAAATACAACATTTCTTATACACTTTTTGAATTTAACTCCTGTCCTTTGTAGGTTTTCCAGAAGCAAGTGTCAACATCAGAGAAATCCTTAAAACTCACAACTGCTTTTCATACAGACTGGTTTGACTGGTTGTGGTGCACGATTCGCTCCTGGAAATTCTTTTACTATGTTTTACAGATTCTCTGATTTCCCTCTCCCTGCCCCTACCAGGCAATGTGTTTTCCAGACTTATCTGGAGCCTTATAATTGATATTCTAACAGAGCTCAGTTTCTTTCTTTATATTCAGATTAGAATAATCATGTTAACCTATGTGTTATGCAAATATATGTGCAACACATGAGCTCAGAATTCCTATCCATTGGGGCCCTTCAGCAAGTGGCTTTCCCGTCCTACAAAGGCTGGTCCCTATGAAGTGAATTGGTCCCATGGTGCAGGCTCTCTCAGCTCCTTTTGACCACATTGCTCAAGCGTCTCCCAGTCACACCTGTATCCCTGTGCTTAAAAAAAACTCAGAAAGAGAAACTTTCGATCTTGCACTATGTAATCTTCCATAGCCTGAAGTGTGAGTTGCTTACACATAATCGGGCGGATTTTAAATGCCCTGCTCGTGTAAATCCGGCCGGATTTAAGTGAGCAGGGCCCTCGCGCGCCAGCGCGCCTATTTTGCATAGGCTGCCAGCGCGCGCAGAGCCCCGGGACACGCGTAAGTCCCGGGGCTTTTTTAAGGGGGCGTGTCGCCAAATGATGCGGCGTTTCGGGGGCGTGACGCGGCATTTGGAGCGGGCCCGGGGGCGTGGTTTCGGCCCGGGGGCGTTCCGGGGGCATGACCGCGCCCTCCAGAACAGCCCCCGGGTCGGGTCTTGGCATGCCAGCAGCCCGCTGGCAGGCGTAAATCCATGGATAAAGGTAGGGGGGGGTTTAGATAGGGCCGGGGGGGGGGTGGGTTAGGTAGGGGAAGGGAGGGGAAGGTGAGGGGAGGGCGAAAGACAGTTCCCTCCGAGGCCGCTCCGATTTCGGAGCAGCCATGGAGGGAACGGAGGCAGCCTTGCGCGCGCTGATCCCAGATTTTATAAGATACGCGCGTATCTTATAAAATCCAGCATACTTTTGTTTGTGCCTGGTGCGCCAACAAAAGTATGCGATCGCGCTATTTTTTAAAATCTACCCCAATATGTGACTGAAAATTTTTGTATTAGAAAATAAAATCACATATGCTAATTACCTTGTTGTAGCAGGTCTCACTGTTAAGCACTGCACTCTGTCTTTCACTCACTGGCATTCCAATCTTCTCTATAACTTTGGAGTTTATCACATACATACTACTGATTCTCCCAGCTTCCAATCCTTTATATAAATCTGGTTTCTCCACCTAGTAGCCATATCCTTTATTTCAGGCATTTGTCATCCTCTACAAAAACCTATCCATTATACATAAATCCATCCACAGCATTAACATTAAATGGACCAACAACAAAATTCGCCTACATGCCTCTAAGCGCCCTACCAGATCAGTATACAAAGGCACTCCACATCCCCCCCACACAAGACCTATCGATTAACATCCACTAAAATGCATGCATTCTCTATAGCAGGTTCCACGCACTGGAACGCTATGCCACCAGACATCCGACTAGAAATAAGTACTCAACAATTCAAAAAAAAAGCTGAAAACTTGGCTTTTCAAGCAAGCCTACCCGGAATAACAAAATTACCCCACCACCCTTGCCCATGCTTTCCTCTATTCCTTCCCCCCCTCCCCTCTTGCCAGTAACCTTAGCTGCCCTCCATACGTGTACAGTCTACCTGCAAAGATATATCTACTTATGTATTAACCACAATTGCTGAACCCCCTAAAAATATTCTTTTCTCCTCACCTTCTCCTCCCAACTCTGCCCTCCTCCCACCTACCCCAAATGTATACTTCAACCACAACTCCATGTTTTGTTCATAGTCATTTAGCTACTTGATCTTTCCAAAGCTTGTTATATAACTCTGTATACCCTCCAAGTTCCGCCTGTCCCCCTGTTTGTATTTCCCTGCTGTTACAAGTTACATGTAAACTGATATGATGTTTCGACGAATACCGGTATATAAAAACCTTAAATAAATAAATACATTTGGGCAACCATAGTACAATTGATCTTATGAGTCTCACTCCATGGATTTATTTTCTCACACACCTTGCTTTACAGGAGCAATGCTTCCTACCATATTACTTAACACTTTTGAGTTAAGATTGTATTCCTTCTAGAACTTTTTATGCTCCTGTGTCTGTTTTTCCCTATAATTTCTCTCTCATACTCCTTCCTAGGCTTGGCAGTCTCACTTTTCTTCTGACCTTTCACAGCCTGTTTACCCTGCTTTCTCTCACAGACTTTTAAAAAATATTTCACAGATCTGACTCGGAGCACATTTTCCCAGCAAATGTGCATCTTTCTCACCCATGCTCTTGGTTCTTTAGTTCCTGCTCACAGACAGACATTCTTAACATTCCTGTGTCTGTTTTCCTCTGCATTCAACAGGTTCCAGTCTCTCAGTGGGTCTCAGAAACCTGTCTCTAAGCTCACACAGGCTGCTGCTGCCTCTCCGTGGAGCCCAATCTCTCTTGTGCGCCCACCAAAGCCCTTTGTTCTTTTCTCAAGCTAATAATGGCATGGGTTACCATTGTACTTCGTATAAACTTCCCAAAGGAAAGTATTTCTTCAGAACCTATGGCTACTGCCAATAAAACTTAGTTTTAGTTTCCCCTTAAATTAAAAAAGAAATTAAAAACTCTCCTGTTCAACCATGCCTACACAGAATAACTCCTTCCACTCCCCCTCGTAGTCCCCTTTCAGGTGACCACCCTCTCCTTATATTAAGGAGACTTTCATTGTAAATTGTTTTGGTTATTACCTTCTTGTTCTCCTATCCTTCCTACTGCCTTTCTGTTCTTCCCCCCGCCCAGTTACTTTCCCCTGTTGCAATGTATTTTCCAATCTTTCAGTTACTATGTGAACCGGTATGATGTCCCCACAAATACCGGTATATAAAAGTTTCTAAATAAATAAATAATAAAAATTTCACGGTGAGACTTGCCAACTGCTGCTAACTTCTCCTGTAGCCTCATGGAAAAAAAAAATGAGCTGCTTAATCATTAGTCACTGGCCTGCTATAACTTTCAGTGTTAGCTTTGTAGTATGTTCCTACCTTGCTTTTTGTGTCTATCCAGAGGAATGGCCAGGACACTAATGAATTGTGATGCAAAGACATCAACCATAGCATGGCTGCCAATGATTAATGATGCTGAGACATTTGGAGACAAATGTAACATGGCTGCTTCAGCTATGTCACTACACCTTGTGACTGCACCATGCTTCAGAACAGATAACTCTAAGAGCCAATGGTTGGAGAAGCAGGATTTGTCAAGTCATGCCTAGGCTTTATGGTAAGAAGACAGAAGAGAGATGGGCTGGCTTTGCCTTTGCTGAAAGAGTTCAGCTATTTTCTGCAGTGAGTTTCCTGCTTAGGCTGGGCAGTTATGATAAATCAACAGTGTAAGAAGAGATGCATCAGGAACTGCAGAGTCCCTTCAGTGGTTTGCTGGAGGCTGCTGCTGGATTGCTGCACAGAAGAGCAGGGATAAAGGCTCCTGGAGCGGAGATCAGAATACTATCCAGTAGTTGGGAGTATGAGTAATCTTTTGACACACATGCGGAGACAGACTTTGGGAACCAGAGTTTGCACTGAGTTCTGAACCACTATTTTGCTAATGCAACATTCACCACTACTTAAAAAAACATAAGAACATAAGAAATTGCCATGCTGGGTCAGAACAAGGGTCCAACAAGCCCAGCATCCAAACAGAGGCCAAACCAGGCCACAAGAACCTGGCAAATACCCAAACATTAAGAAGATCCCATGCTACTGATGCTAGTAATAGCAGAGGCCATTCCCTAAGTAAACTTGATTAATAGCAGTTAATGGGCTTCTCCTCCAAGAACTTATCCAAACCTTTTTTAAACCCAGCTAAACTAACTGCACTAACCACATCCTCTGGCAACAAATTCCAGAGCTTAATTGTGTGTTGAGTGAAAAAGAATTTTCTCTGATTAGTCTTAAATGTGCTACTTGCTAACTTCATGGAATGCCCCCTAGTCCTTCTATTATTCAAAAGTGTAAATAACTGATTCACATCTACTCGTTCAAGACTCTCACGATTTTAAAGGCCTCTATCATATCCCCCCTCAGCCATCTTTTCTCCAAGCTGAACAGCCCTAACCTCTTCAACCTTTCCTCATAGAGGAGCTGTTCCATCCCCTTTATCATTTTGGTTGCCCTTCTCTGTACCTTCGCCATCACAACTAAATCTTTTTTGAGATGCGGCGACCAGAATTGTACACAGTATTTAAGGTGCAGTTATTTACCTACATCACCTGTAAGTCTATGGATTACAAATAAATCTAGTTCGGTGTTAAAATTTTAACTTTTGACTCCTTGGCCCATTCACCGTATCCTAGAGGTGGGAAGGGCATTTTCTTTTTGCTCATTATAATTGAACGAACATTGTGCTTCACTATTATTTGTCAACCTCAGAAAGTCAAAAGGCACTTCATGTGACTGTTAACACCTGGGGTTTAAGAAGCATTAAGCATGGCAATGCAAATCTGTGGAGGGCCAGAGGCCAATTTTTTATGTTTGTGTGTGAGTGATACTGGACACAGTGATTAGGGTAGTTATATACCAATGAAGGAACCAGACTTTGTACTGACTTCTGAACCACTATTTTGCTAATGAGACATTCACCACTACTTAAAAGAGCATAAGAACATAAGAAATGCCATACTGGGTCAGACCAAGGGTCCATCAAGCCCAGAATCCTGTTTCCAACAGTGGCCAATCCAAGTCACAAGTACCTGGCAAGTACCCAAACATTAGTTAGATCACAAGCCTCTATTGCTTATTAATTACCGTAATAGCAGTTTATGAATTTATCTTTGAGGAACGTATCCAAATCTTTTTTAAACCCAGTAACACTAACTTCTGAAACCACATCCTCTGGCAATGCATTCCAGAGTTTAAAACTATGTGCTGAGTGAAAAATAATTTTCTTCGATTAGTTTTAAATGAGCTACTTGCTAACTTCAAGGAGGCCCCCTGGTCCTTCTATTATCTGAGAAAGTAAGTAGCTGATTTATATTAACTTGTTCAAGTCCTTTCATGATTTTGTAAACTTCTATCATATCCCCCCATAGTCATCTTTTCTCCAAACTGAACAGCCTTAACTTCTTTAGCCTTTCCTCATAGGGCAGCCGTTCCATGCTCCATATTATTTTGGTCGCCCTTCTTTGCACTTTCTCCAGTGCAGCTATATCCTTTTTGAGATGAAGTGACCAGAATTGCACACAGTATTCAAGATGTGATCTCACTATGGAGCAATACAGAGGCATTATGACATCCTCCGTTTTATTTTACATTCCCTTCCTAATAATTCCTAACATTCTGTTTGCTTTTTTGATCACCAGGCCTTGGTACTAGTAAATACAAAGATATACAATATTCATAGTTAAGTGCAGAGTGTTACTCTACAATTGTCTGTACTGATTGTGGATACTTGCACTTCCATATGTGCTTAGCCATCTATTGTACAGATTCTAATGGGAATCTGGTTCCTGCAATAGTAAAAACAGTGTTTTATTTCATTGTATTTGTTGGTTCACAAGGACAGTTCCCTTCAGAAGTCTATTGACAGAAGGAGAATCCATCATTACCCAGACTACAGTCCTAGGTGAGGCCACATCTTAATGGAAGAGTACGCAGTCACTCCTTTCCATGTCAAAGTTCAAACACCTTTTTTTTCTTTTAATAATTTAGCAGATAAACCACTGGCTACATTTGATTATTTTGTATGGTCTCCCCCCAAGGTGTCATTTTCCCTCTCACCCTAAATGAGAATTTCTTGAAGTTTCATGCATCATCTAGGGCTATGCCAGTGAGTATAACGTCATTAAATAAATATTGTCCTGGATCTCTTGCTGTGCTTAGATCAGAAGAATGAGGCAAACAGCTTTACATCTCATAAATTTGTGGGAGGGCAAGAATATTAATTCCATTTTGTAATTAATGTAAAGCAAACATTCTGTGTTTCCATTTCAGTGGATTAGCACCAAATACTTAAACTGTTTGCTAAAACCATCATACAGATACATGGATTATCTGCAGTGCCAGAATGAAATTTTGCTTCAGAAATTAAATTGAAGGCTGAGCCCTTTCAGGCTGGAGGACTATACATGGAAAGTAACAATAATATAACCTTCAAATAAATTTTCCCACAGTATGTGCCCTGCCTGCAGGTGATCAGAGAACGTGAAGTAGCTCAGTAATTAGGATGTACTGCTCCATCAGTAAAGGCCTTAACATTAACATCCTTTCAAATGTTTTCTTGTGGAATTAGTAATACCAGGAGCCATCAAGATTAGGTGGACCATACAGACTGAATACTGATTTGTTTTATTGCCCTCAAAATATTCCTTCATCTGAACCTAATTTCTTTTTCAGGAAGCATACACACAAGTTTGAAATTTGTGATCAGTAGCACCAATTGCCAAGACTTGAATCCTTTCTGTACATCTCTCATAAACCAGAAGTTGGCCACCCACGGCATCAACTAGTCTGTGAGAGGGATTTCGCCGACACACTGGCTGATCCCTCCCATGTGCCTCTTTGCAGGGACATCATTCTGAGGAGCAGGAAGTGAGCCTGGCAGCACATGCTCACAGACTCTGGAGGTTAGGCCTTAGCCCCGCATTCACTTCCTGTTTGTCATACCACTGCTGCCACTGCTACATTAAACAGAGCTGGAGGAAGTAACTTTGTCAGAACTCTGGGTTTTGCCAGAGGAGGTCTGATCTTGGGAGGCAGGAATTGGCATGCCAGCATAGCCATTGGAGATTTTGCAGGTTTTTTGACACGTTGCCCAAAAATGTTGCTGACCTCTGCTTATAAAACATCCATTTTTCAGTTATGTTAAATTACCAAAAAATCTATCAGAAGTGAAAGTAAATCTCTGTCACTCACATCATGCTTGGATCAATAAGAAGATTGAATATATTCACTCTGCATTATTTAAAGGATCCTAACAGGATAGGTACAAATCACCAGGGAAAGCAAGTCTGCAGGAAAATATAATTGTCTGGGGCTGAGGGGGAAGGAGGAGGAAATGGGGGCGAAGGGGTTAAAACATTTCTTTTTAAAAAGTTGCTAAGAAGCTGACTTGTGGAGAGAAGCTAAATTCATAAAAATTTAACAAGAATCACACTTTATCCCAGACCCTGCCATGCTCCCCATCCTGATTCTGTCTGTGCTTTTGGACTGTCTGATTTAGCTAAAAGTACCTTTTCCAGACACTTTTTCAGACCAGTGGCAGCCTGCAGCCTATCCAGGGACCCAATTCCTTGGATCTGTAAAGACAGTGTGGCAGGAACCAGTGCCAGAAAACTTGTGTGATTTACAATAAATTACTTTATATGTGCATCAGGACAATAAATTACTTTATATGTCCATCAGGACATTTGATAAATGTCCTGATGGACTGATGGGCACTGTTGTAGTGCTTCTATGTATGACCCCACCTTCCTCAGGGGTCACCTTCCCAGCCCTAGGGAACATTGGTCCTGCTCTGTCAGGATGGGTGAACACTCAGGCCATGGGTTACAGGGCAGACCCAAACTGAGCTAAGGAGAAATCAATGTCCAAACCATAATTGTGCTCCAAAACACAGGTAGTTCATTTTGAAAAATAAACAGACCAGCAAAAGCGACATCAGGTTAAAATCACAGTAATCCTCTGTAGCAAATTCAGAAGAAACGAATGGCAAAAAAAAAAAAGATCCCCAAAATCACTGTCCACTTCCTTCCAGCCTTCTTATTCCACCACAGCTGCTCCTTTTCTGAATTTTCCTAGACCCTCTGCAATCTCAGACAACACCACAACATAGTCTCTGTCTGCAATTTCACATTCACAGGATCTCTTTACCCCTTTCCTCACCTTGGAATCTCACCCACCTGTTTTCATCTCAGTTTTCTTGCTCACAGACTCCTTTGCCAGTATGGATCTTTCCTGAGGGCTTGCAGGAGCTCCTCAGCTGCTACTTACTTTCCCGACTCTCTTTGTTTGAGGCACCATAATGCATGGCCACCTCATCCTTCTCCAAGCACAACAGATAGCTTGGACTCCTCCAGAGACTCCTAACTTGAGATCTCTTCCTCAGAGACCAGCCCAGACCCTTGTTGAACACTCCTTTTTTATAACTCATATTAATATCTCGCCTTATCGGCCTGGAACACCATGGCACTCACAGACTGAACCCACCTACAATGCCTTCCAATTGGACCTTCCAAGTTGGGAAGTTCTACATTGTAACATTTAAGCTAGCCTTCCCTTCTATAAATTCTGCTACTAATCTTCTATCTATCTAGTAGCTAGTATTGCCACACATGGGTATCGGAATGAAGCAAACAGCCAAAGTAAGGAGAGCCACCCATTATCACTTACCAACACACAATAAAAAGGACACTGTATCACTTATGACACTCATTTCCATTGCAACACTGCACATGAGGACCCCTAATATATCTTTTCTTGTGCTATCACATATCTTAATCAGTCTGTGAACATCAATGGAAGGGAGCTAACAGTGCACCCAAAGCAAATAGAAGCAAAAAGAGGGAGAGTGACTGCTGAGAAGAGAGGAGGACAAAGCATGGAACCTACCCGGGTCAAGAGAACTCGCGCTGCTGTCTGATTACCAGCGCTGACCTCCAGGATCTCCTCTCCTTCCCCACGGCGACGTCATCAGCCGGGGATATCTGAGACTATTTAGTTGAGGCGCTAGTGGTACGCAGCCACCACTGGTGTGCTGCCAAAGCCGTGCATGCCAAAGGGGGCACGCAGCTTATGCCTGATGGGGAAGAAAAGGAAAAGTAAGGTAAGTGCTTCTCCTTCGATTCCTAGACCGATTAGAGGGCCTATGAATGAACACATTCAAAGCTTGGGTAATATGCCTATTATGGACAGTAATTTTGAAACCTCAGTGATTGAGGTTTCCTTAAGTCCAGGCATAATTCAGCCTCCACCACAGCCATCTGGGCTGACCCCTGTCTCTGATTTGAACCTTAATTCATTGGTCACCACTCAGATTCCTACTAACATACAACAGGCTGTATCCAAGCCAGCTGTATTGAATACAGAGCAAGGTGCTGTTGCCACTACTCCTGAGGCCTGCCCTCGTGTTCCTTTATCTACTGTTATACCTGTGGTATCAGGAAATATCTTAGAGATGGAAGTACCCAATGTGGTTACATTGAAAGATATTTGGAAGATGGTAGCTAAGTTAGACCAGACATTAGCCCATAATTTATCTCATTTTTCCACTTTCTCAGCTGAAACTTGAGTAAAGTTTGAAGAGCATGATAAGTGTCTTCAATCATTGGAAAGCTTGATTTCTAATATCAATGGGGTGTTAACATCTGTTCAAAATGTGGGAATATCTTCTATAAAAGATAGATTGATTATTCATAATCAATTAGAGGCTTTGGAAAATTCTATATCGCAAGGCTGTCTCCCATTGAGATGTTTAAAAAAATTTGAAAGATATTTGGAGCTTTTCAGAGGATCAAATTCTCTGCTTATCCAATATTTATTATTTGCCTAAGAAACAAGCTAATTTGGGTGGGCTTTTAGAGGCAACCGGAAAGGAAAAGCCTAGATTCATCAGCCTTCCTAGAATCCTCTGTTGACCTAATACCAACTAGGGCAATGCTAATTGTTTCTTTCAGCTTAGACAGGGACAGAGATATTGTTTTTCAAAAATATTGCCTGAACAAACACATTTCCTTTTGTGGTCATAAAATGCAAGTTTTTCCTGATATATCAGGAGAAATGCAAAAGAGAAGGAAGCAGTTTCTTTCTTTAAAGGAGAAGGTGTTGCTTATAGGTGCCACCTTCTTTCTTAAATTTCCATGTAAATCTTTAGTTTCCTTCCAGAATAATAAATTGTTTTATGATCCTCTTCATCTAGAAACATTTATCTCGGGTAAGACTTGAGAAATTATTGGGTTATATTTTTAGGGTGGATTAGACTGAATGACTATTGTTATACTCTTTAGCTCCTTCTCCCTTATTGCTTAGAAAGTATTGTTTTTGTTATTGCTTTATGTGCTCTCCCCTCACTTAATGTGGACTTGAGAATAAGTTTGAATCATGAATTTGATTTATGTATTTTGACGAGGAGATGTCTCCCATTGTGAAAATGGATAATCTTTACATTTCCTTTTTTTCCTTCTAGTGATTTGAATAAACTCAATAAAATATAAATTATATAGGAACACATTCAAGAGGGGGGATATAGTAGATCAATTATAAAGTCCACCAAAGAGTAGATGCAGTTTATGACATATTTTTCAAAATAAACAAAAAAAGAGAGGTTTTCTGACCGGTGATTGCATCAACTGGCAATGAATTCAGTTTATTATGTTTTCAGCCAGTGCCGAGGTCTTTTCTCTCTTAACATAAATTCTTTTTGATGAACCTTTGAAAAATAAAAACAGAATAAAAAACAATAATAATAAATAAACAACAACATAAAGGATTGGTATTTCATACAATTATACACTAGCTATTGTTTATATTGATTTACTGGATACTAGATATATATTTTCTATTGAAGGCTACACAACATCCTTCGCTTAGAAATAGGACATCTGATGTACAAAGGTTGCCAACTTGATTGAACGGGATAAAGACACCCGACCCCGGGTGTTCCTTATAGATGATGAAACTTTGAGAAAGCACCATATCTTTGATTGGGGAAAGGAAAGGGGACAGAGAAGGAGGTGGGTGGGAGGGTGATTTGGCAGAGTTTGTGATATACGTAACAAACAGGCATCTGATTGTTCAGGGTTCCTGGGGTGCATAAGAAACAAATGTATGCCAGGTTTCTGTTTGCATTATTTTCTGGTTTTTCAATAATAAAAGCTCTTTTCTAAAAAGGGCTTGGACAAGATCCTGAAGGAAAACTTCATAAACAGTTATTAACCAGGTAATTCCAGGAAGCCCACCACTTATCCCAAGGAGTGGCAACAAGAAAATGGATCTACATTTTGAGATTGGCCACTGTCAGAAACAGGATGCTAGGCGCAGTAGACTTTTGGTCTGACCCAGCATGGCACTTCTTATGTTATCTTGTAAATGTATATCCTTTTTCAGCTATTATTCAGTCGCTTCTGAGTATTTCTTGCTATTTATCCTCCAGATGCCAAAATGATTTGGGGTGTATCAAGCCCTAAATTCAATTGCTCCAGACTCCTACTTTAAGCCAGAAGGCAGAAGAGTTTGTGTTGTGCACACCATCACACAGTCATATTTTTGTTTGTAATATGTTTCACTTGTGTATGTTGCTTTTCCAAGTGCTGTATGAGGCAGGAGAGCAGAAGCTTGTATTTTCAGACTTCTGCTGTCTCACTGGCTCTGTGAATATGGATAAGACTCTTTTCAGGAGGGATTTAAGAAGACATTTCTCCAATTCTATGCCTATGCGGGGGGAAACAAACTTATTTTATCAGGCCCTTAACCTCCTTAATATTTTGTTTCTTCCTTTCTTTTTTGGAAGCTTTTATATTCTGTAGATCGAGCACCAAAGCCGGTAGTTAAAACTTCCAGAGATGTGCATCGGGTGCCCGATCGTTTCCGCTTTCGGGTTCGTGTGGCCGTGGGAAAATCTCGTATTCCCGCGGATCGGCATTTTTCTTTCATGAAAAATCGTTTTTCGGCTTAGTGTGCACTAACAAAACGTAACAAAATGCAACAAAAACGAACAGTTTTTTGTTAGTGCGCGCTAAATAAGCCGAAAAACGATTTTTTACGAAAATTTGGGAAAGTGCAATTATTTTATCAGTTTCCCGATCCATGACAATTTAGGAAATATCGAACAAATTTCCTAATCTTCAAAAAACGATTGCACATCCCTAAAAACTTCCATCCCAGTAGCATCTTCATACTTGTTTCTTAAGTTTGAATATGCATTGCCCGGGTCTATGGATTCAAGATGGCAACACATAACATCTATCCTGGATTCTTTAAATTGGCTTGCTGTATTATGGCAGGTTAATTTTAAGATCTTACTGCTGATTTTTAAGGTGCTTCACGGTATAATCCCTGTTTCTGTGAAAGCATTAGTAAAGGTTTATACTCCATCGAGATGTTTAGGATCTCAGGGAAGGAATTTGTTGGGGGTGGCGTCGGTTAAACAGTACCGTTTGTGTGAGACAAGGGAGCGAACTTTTGTAGTTGCTGGACTACAACTCTGGACGACATCAGATGTGAAGTCTGTATAAAGTTCTTTTGGAAAAAGGTCAAGAGGTTTTTATTCTAACAGGCTTTCAGTGTGCTTCGTCAGTTAAGTAGGTATGGATCAGTGCTACCTTTTAAGATATCTGGGGCTGTCTGTCCTGTGTTATATAATTTGTTTTTAATTTAATTGATTTTTGCCAAAGTGATGTTGTTCTATGTGGTTAATTGTAAGACTTGCTGTAATGTTTTTGGAAAGTCTGTGAATTCTTAATTATGATTATGTATGTTTTCGCTGTACATTGCCTAGAGATGTTTGAAAGATGAGTTTTATACTTTTTATAAAGAAATAAGGGTTGACAGATCCACTTTGGAGTTAGGGAGCAAGTTCCAAACTGTCTTCACCATGCATACTTTTCACCCACAGGCTCTCTCTTTGAAAATTGGCGCACAGTTCACATGGACTTTTGCTTTGAAACTTGCCATGGTAAAGTAGTATTCACAGTCACATGCACGCACTTTTATCTGTAGGTAAAGTTTTGCTGAAGAATAGAGCTCAAAGATTTGAAAATGGTGTCTAGCCCTTATTAGTAGAATATAGGCCTTTCCATTCTTTAAAAAGAGGAATCTTCCCAAAATAGCAGGTTCAGTGGGTGTAGATGCATGTCTGAGTGGTAGGAGGGTCTATCCCCTCCCCTCCCTGAAAGGAGTGGGCTGTACAAATGATGCTGCATGAGCCATTGAAAGAGATTTTCAGGGGTTGAAGAGACCAGGGAGAGCAGTCAAGGGCTTTGCTCTGCCCTGGGGCTCTTGGAGGCGCAGGAGAGGGTGGTCTCCTATAAGACTGGTGAAAGGAGGGGAAATGGAGGAATCCAATCCAGAAATTGGAGAGAGGACTGCTTTTTACAAGCCTGCCAGAGTTGAAATCCCACTGCTGCTTCATCCTCCATTGCCTCAGATAAAAGAGGATAACTTTCAGACCTGCTTGCATGCTCCTATATACGCGTGTATATGGGCGTACGTGAATTTACTACTATATTTTATGATGTGCACAGGTTATAAAATATGAGTACATATGCGAGCACACATACTTGTGTATGTAAAAACCGCAACCCATGCAAGTTCAGACTTATCCGGGAAAGTAGAGGCACTTATCCGGCTAAGTCAGAAAAGCACTACTTGTCGATCTAATTTGCACAATTGCCACTTATTTATCCAGGAAAGGTCAAATCTGTTCATCTAAGTAGTGCAAAGGTGCTACTTAGCTGGATAAGTTGGAATTTAGCTGGATAAATGTGTGCAAATGATATACCTGCATATTTGTACTTTAAATTTTAAGGGGGATATGCAAATAGATTTAACTTGCATAACTTAAGATGCATTTACCCTCCTTCCCCCTGTAAGTCGACTTTTACACTTGTAAGTCAGGGAATTTTATAACATGAGTGGCAATAAAATTATCAGTTTTACAGATTAGTCTACCAGTTCGCCCAGTCCATTTGCAGCTTGCGAAGATCCTCCTGGCTTTTCAGTCAAGTCTCCCCATCTTACGCAGACCACCCCACCCCCCCAGTCATTTTTTCACTTTTAAGATGTTTACGCAAAATGTTTGAGAATCAGTAAAGCAAAGTGTCTTACACGCATCACTTTGGCAGGTTGTAAAATATTAATGTGTGTAAATGTTGGGCCCTCCCCAGAAAGCCCCTGGCCCGCCCCTTTTCTACACATGTGAGTTTACTCGCGGTTCCCGATTCACATGCATAAGTTGCGGTTTTTAAAACAGCGTATACACGCGCACGTGCTATTTTACACCCGCGCACCGTTTGAAAATTCACCTCTAAGATTGTGAGCGCTCTGGGGACAGGGATACATTTACAGTACTTGGATGTAATCTGCTTAGAAGTGCTGAAAGGCAGAATATAAATCAATCAAAGAAATAAATGCATTGAGTAATTAAGAATAAGATTAGGTGATTTTGCATTTTTTTTTTCAATCTGAGGCTGAAGAGATAAAGGCCTCTGGGGAAGACACTGGGATCCTAATGGGGTTGAACCGCACTTAAGAAGCGTAACAATTCAAGTCTGGATTTTGATTGCTTGTGCTGCTGAGGAGCTGTATCCTGTTTTGAGTTGTGTACTATCGACTGTCTTTGATTTTGTAACTGAGACTTCCAACTTGATCAGTAAACTCTATTTTTGTTTGGAACACATTCTTCCTTGTGAACAGCTTTATTTTTGAGGAGTTTTGAAGCTCTTAGTGGCCTCGCAGGTCAATTGCTGCCTCTAGCTCACATAAAAACATAGAATCATGACGGCAGAAAAAGGCCATATGGCCCATTAGTCTGCCGAACCATACAATTTATGTAGCCCTTACAATTCCCATCGCTCCCTCAGAGATCCCCTGGCTTATTTTTGAAGGGCTGTCTGTTGGAATCTGCTATACTGATGGGAGGAGCAAGCAGATGGGAGTTAGCAATCTGTTAGGATCTGGCTGCTGGATACTCCTGATGAAGGAGGAGTTAGCAATCTGATATAGTTCGCTTCTCCAGAGGGGAGGAGTTAGCAATATTGTTATGGATCTGCTAGGGAGATATCAATCTGTTATGGTCTGCTCCTGTAGAGGGAGGAGTTAACAATCTTGTTATGCTCTGTAAGCAGAGTTAGTAACATAGTGAGGATATAGACTGCCGAGTTAGCAATCTGTATCAGCGGAGTGTTAGAGAGGGCACTCAGCTGTAGAGAAATGTAAATAGGTGGATCCTTGGGCCGATGGCAGATGACAGCACCCCCAGGAGGATATCCTGAGAGGGACCACCGGCTAGGCTTGGTTATGGAGACAGACCTAGATAGTTCTTTTATTAGACAGGTTAGTAGAACCACCAGAAGTGGCAGTAGTGAGCTGGTATGCCCGGCAGGGCTGAAGTCCCTCAGATACTGGAACAGCACTCCCAGGGTTGCTGAGCTGTAGAAAGACTATAAAAAGTGAGTAGACAGGGTATGCAGTATTCATAGCCAGAACTAGATGACAAATCTTACATAAGGTCTTAAGGAGGCTCAGTAGCTGGAAAGACGTAGGCCCTCGAGGAGCGAGTACCTGGTTCCAGGGAAAGCTCTGAGAGACTGGTGGTAACTCACAAATGTCTGTATCTGCGATAGCTTCCAGGCAGTAGAGAATCTTCAGAGTGTCCAGGAACATGGGCCCTCAAGGAGTGAATACCGGTTCCTATCTGCAATCTGAAAAAGAGAAAAGAGAGCGAGGCCCCCGAGGAGCGGGTACCCCTGGTAAGTCCGAGGAGGCAGAGTAGCTTGGACGAATCCGTAGCGAGTCCGAATCAAAGTCCGAATTCATGTCCGATTCGTAGTCCTTGCTAACTCAATCTGTTAGCGAAAGTATGAGACCTTTTATACTGGAAGCGGATGACGTCATCTCAGGGGACACCTCTGAGGTTCGCATCAATGCTGGTACATACATCGGAGCATGCGCGTCCTATGTCATCAGGAACAAGACAGACCCGCAGCGTCGAGCTGGTCCGGGTACGCCGGAGAGAGGTGGCATGGAGACGCCGCGGCAGCAAGCCGTCCATCAGACCTGGAGGGAGTCGCCACAGAGGTAGAGAGGGTGGAATAAGGGCAAAGAGCAGCCACGAACGCAACACTATCAGGATGCAACATAACTTATATTCCTTTGATTTAATCTTTCTTTTAATTATAATTCAGAATCTATGACTTACCAGCTGTGTTAGTTTTATTCACATTCTAGATTTTATCTAGATTTACTTATATTGTTACTTTTATGGTCTGTTTCAATTTTAGACTTTTGCTTTGTTTTAGTTTCCTCTTTTATATATTTATTGTGTTGTATTATTTGCTCTTTATTTTATGCTTACAAATTATGTAAACCGTTGTGATGTTTCGCGAATGACGGTATATAAAATCATTCAATAAATAAATCTCTCTCATGCTTTCTTGAATTTAGATACCATTTTTGCTTCCCCCCTCCCCCCCCCGACAGAACCTACAGTCCCCACCTACTCCCCAACCCTGCATCAAATGGGTCAATGCTCAGCAGGACTAGGAATTGAGGCCCCCTCCCGAGGGGGATTACATAAGCATGGACTTTATTTCCCCAAATTTAAATCTGCCCCTGGGAATGCCTCCTCTTAATAAGGCTCAGTTGTGTACATATGTGCAATTTTAGCTACACTGAAGTAGGACAGTCTTGAAACAACTGATTAATATAGGTAAAACACTTTTTACCATGAAAATCACTTTGAAAATTGTCTTCTAAAGATACTATATGAATCCCATTCTCCTTATTTCTATTATTATTGTTAAATACATTTACACAGCAGCAGCAGTTAATCTGGGAGAAACAGCTTAGATATGGACTGCTTGATGTCTTACTGTTGGTGTGATGGATTACCATGCATGAGAGAGATGGCCTCAGTTCTTGATGCTGCTTCTTATTCCTGACACTGGCTAGGAAGGTACCCTGTGGGATATAGCACTTATAGCTCCTTAGGGAGTCAAGGAAGATTTTGGGGGAAAAGGCTCTGGCTGGTCTCAAACTGGCAAATTGCTGTGGTGAGGGGCTGGAACTCTGCCCTTGAGCCACAGAGTGACACTGAGAAAGTCAAAATGCACTCTTGACAGCCTGAAGTCTAGGCTCATAATTCTACCCCTGTGGTCCACAGATCTTCTAAAGGGGTGCCGGGACTCCAGGAAGAGTATTTCTGTCAACTTGAAAGCTAGTAGGACCTCGCTAAGTGAATCTGTAGGAGTCATATCATAAAGTATATTTGTGCCAATGAAGGTGATGTTTGGATTTGCTGTGTGACCAGACATAAACTCAGTGGTGTCTGTAGACCATAGAGTCCATATCTGGACTCGGTGGTCTAGAGGCAACAGGGAGGCAAGCCAGAGTGACATTTCCACACATCAAATCCACCTCCACAGCATGGCCCTCTTCCTGTTGGTGTGGTTAGCATCAAACAGAGGGGCTACGAGTCCAGGTGCAGTCTGGTAGGGGGAAAGAAAATCTTTCTGGGCCCTGGCTTGATCAATCACTATTACAGTCACAGTCTCACACTCCAGTTCAAAGAGCACCACCACTTGCAAGCGTGTCCAATAGAATAGCAAGGAAGCCAAACTTGGCAGAATAGGTAAAATGCAAAAAATCAAGCCAGCATCCATCCATTCTGCCAGTGCACTGAATATAAAAAGGAAAGTGGGGTTCAAAATGTAACCTCATCCCTGGGTGCGGACTGCACGCCAATGGGGCCATAAAAGTATTTAAGCGTCTCTGTGAGACTGGAACCACTCCTGACTAGCTCCGTCACAGGCCCTCTTACCCCCGGGGCCTGGATTCTTTGTTGGTGAGGGGGAAAGGTGCATCTTTCAGGGCCTGGAGTGGCAGGGGTGACTCTTTACCCCCCCTTTTCCCTGGGAGAGGGGTGTTTTTCTTCACTGGTTAGTAACTTTCTGTCCTAGTCCAATACTGCACAGTTTGCTTGCCAGATTCCCAGGTGGAGGTCAAAAGCTTTACTGATGTCCAGTACTGCTACACCTCCCTCATCCCACTCCTTTTTTATATAACCTCATTAAAAAAAACCAAACCTCATTAAAAAAAACCTTATTAAAAAAACAAAAAAACAACAACAACAAACTTAAGTTTGGCAGGATCCTCCCGCTATGAAACCATGTTGCTAGGAATCCTGTAATCGACTTGGCTCACGGTGCTGCATTTTTTCTATAGTATTGGTTTCATGGAAGAGGAGTAGCCTAGTGACAGGCGGCGGGTTAGAGCAGCGCTTGCGATGGAAGCCGGTCTGGTAAGTGATTTTGTGTCCTTTCTTGTTCTGCGTTGTTAGGCAGTAATGGCTATCCCCCTTACTGCATCCCTAGACCCACTGGAAAGTAAGTAAACAAAATGAAAAAGAACATTACATTATGTCTCGTAGGTTAGGTGTAAGAATAAGTAACATTATTCAGGAAAAAACTGTGTGCTGAAAAAGAAAAAAAAATCACATTTTATTGTGTCTGTGTGTGTGAACTGTATGTGTATGTATATATAATGCCAGAGTTTTGAGTGAGCACACTGCTTTTCTTTGGGATGGAGCTGAACGCTGTGCTACCGCTGGTTCTTACAAACTAGCTGCTTTTTCATTCTCCCTCGCTCATGGCCTGAATATTGCCCCATTATGATCTTGTGTGTTCAAACTGTGCTTTAAATTTAATCAATGCAGCTTATCTTCCCTGCTGTATGAAAA
Source organism: Rhinatrema bivittatum (assembly GCF_901001135.1). Classification (NCBI taxonomy): domain Eukaryota; kingdom Metazoa; phylum Chordata; class Amphibia; order Gymnophiona; family Rhinatrematidae; genus Rhinatrema; species Rhinatrema bivittatum. Next base: position 95,384,874 of record NC_042619.1, read on the forward strand.
AAAAAAAATCATCAGTAAACTATTGCCAGTTTCAGCAGAACTCCTTAAAGACTGGATTTTTATAGACATATTTCTCTTCAAATTTTCCTACATAGAAATTTCAACATCAGATGCCAACTGGGCACCCACTGCAGTTCTTAATTTACTAGTAGCATTCCATAGGGAAAAAAAAACCTGAAACAATGTTTTCTCAAAGCCATTTCTGCTAAGGATGCAGTAAAATGTATAGGAGGATGTCTTGGCGTGATACAAGTATTCAAAATGTCACTAGTAATTTCTTGTTTTAAATATGGTACATATTAATCAAAAAGAAACATTTTTAGAAAGGAAATGTCAGGTTCCAGGCAGTGAGCCCTTGGGACCACTGTCAGATTAGCACAACCAAGTCAGGGCAAGCCCAGATTTGGTTCCAACAGGTGGCAGCTGTCTCGCCATGAGCAGAGCTGAGGTTTGGGTAGAGGCCAGAGCAGGCGGAGATCAAGCAGAATAATGGAGCAGGCAAAGGTCGGGACTGGCAGAGATCAAACAGAGTCAAAGGCAGTCCAGGTCAAAAACAGAAGAACAGTCTGAGGAAAGACTGACGGGGAGGCAAAGCAAGGTGAAGCAGGCAAGAGAACAGGACAGGATGGAGAGGCAGGGCAGGGCAAGGCAGAAGCAAGCTGAGGCAAGGCTGGACAGAGCAGGAACAGTAGCAATGCAAGACCAACTGACAACACTGGACAACCTGTTGCTGAGGTGCTGGCTGGTTGCAGAGGGTTTCCTTTTATACCTGATCAGGATGTGATGTCATCAGCCAGCACCACAGAAAGTCCTGGCTGCAGGACTTATAAAAAAAACAAAACAGTTCTAGACAGGGCCTTGGATATATAACACGGTATGGGACGCTATGCCAGAAGTGCTTGGAGGTAAGGGGTGTTGCAGGAAATAACCTAAACTATCAACGTCACAGTCCACAGTGTAGAAAGGGGAGGGATACACTATTTCAGGAAATTATTTGTAAAATAATTGTATCTTAGGAAAAATGGAGGTTCGTATTGCTCAAAAACAAAGAACCCCTTAAGAAATCATGAGACGGTGACAAACGTGGGAGTGGAAACCCCAAATAAATCCTGTATCTGTTCGTTGGTCAAAAAGGCTGTTAATATACCTCACTGATTGGTATTTTATTACACATTTGCAGGGGAAATTCAACCAAAACAGTGTCCCTCTTTGAGTGACCCATGGTCTCAGTACAAGAAACTGTTGATGCTTTTTTTGTGTCAATTTATCTACATCTGGGAACACACTAATCTTAAATTCATATATAGAACTTCTCTATGTTTGAAGAAGAGATCTCTATCAGCTCAATTTTAAAAAATTCATAAGCACAACCACCAAAGACTGTTTTTATAAGTTACAAGTCTTAAAAAAATTGAAGCCTCTTCTTTATTTCAACGATTTTCGGATGGTCCTACAAGCCATTATTCTATCAAAAGTCGACTATTGCAATTCGCTTCTCTTTGGCCTTCCATATTCATCCATCAAACCCCTCCAAATGCTACAGAACTCTGCAGCCAGAATCCTTACCAATACGAATAAAAGAGATCACATCACCCCCATTCTCAAGCTCCTCCACTGGCTGCCTATAAAGCAAAGGATCCTATATAAAGTACTCACCGTAATTCATAAATCCATTCACAATATCTCTCCTCTTCAATTATGTAACCAACTACGCCCTCACTCCTCCTCTAGACCCATCAGAGGAGCAAATAAAGGCACACTCTATGTACCTTCAACAAAATCCTCGCATCATAAACGTGCCATATCTACAGCAGGCCCCATTCAATGGAATGCGCTCCCACCAGACATTCGGCTTGAGTTCTGCCACTCTTCATTCAAAAAAAAACTTAAAACCTGGCTCTTTAGCCAAGCTTTTCCAGGACCATGATCATCATTTTTTCCCCTCCAACCAGCAAGAACATATCTTCTTCACAAACCCCCATTTTCCATACCACTACCTACTTCGGTATCTAATCTCTTGCTGCAGGACACTTGAGACTTTCTCACTTATACGTTATAATTTTTATGCTCAATAAGACCTGTCAACTTAATTGTTTAAGTCTTTTTTTTTTTTTTTTTTCTCCTTTATCTTTTGGTCATCAATGTTACAACGTTATTGTTAAATGTTGAACTTATGTACACTGTTCCAAGTTTCATAACCTTGTTCTATGTAATGCCTTTTGGCAATTTTCATGTTCTGTTTCAATGTAAACCGATGTGATCTTTATTTCATATAGGAACACCGGTATATAAAAATCTAAAAATAAATAAATAAATCAGGTTCCAGAACCAAGTTAACAATTAATGTAGCAGGCACAGTTTTTTCCTCAGATTCTAACACCTAGTTTAATTCAAGAAATCAAACAAAACTTATAAATTCTGATAAATGTTTTCATCCTTCTTGATGAATGAGGGATTATAGTATACTTTAGATAATGAAGGTAATGACTGCTGAGCTATCTTTAAAACATCAGTCATATAACCTTTAAATAAACCCAAGGGAGATACAATTGATAGCTTAGGAAAATTGATAAATCTAAGTATTCCTTGGTAGATAACGTTTTCTAAATTCTCAATTTTACTGTGAAGTAAAACAGTATCTTTCACTAATATGTCTTCTTTATCCTCAATTTTCTTTATCTTCTCATCAATAGCAGCAAGCTGTTGAGCTTTCCCTTCCACTTTCATCTACAAATTATTAATTTTAAGAAAGGATTAGAAATTTGATTTGCCTTAGTAATGATATAAGTCATCAAAAATGTCTCCATGACTGCTAGAATTTCCCAAAGACTGTCCAGAGTTATTTAAGGTCTTACCAACATGACTACCACCAAAGATGTAAGGGAAACACTCGTCTCAGCTCCCAAATCTAGTCCAGAAACAGGCCTGGTCGCCTAGAGCACCAACATTTTGGGGGTGGCAACACCCTACCAGCACAAGGCCCAAAGGAGTGCTGTGCCAGAGTAGGTACCATCAAAGAAGGGAGTGCTGTGCTAGAGCTTCTGCTGCTGGTGGGAAGAAGCATGTGATGGAGGTATTTTGGGGGAGGGGTGAATTACCTAAGGTTCACCTAGGGCACTAAATACTCTTGCACCGGCACTGTCAAGAACCATTAATCCCTTCCACGCCCCCTTCAAGTGCTGTCCTCCTCTGTAGATCCTGAGGTACTTTTGCCCCAAGTCCAGAAGCAGTTCCTCTCCCATTGGGCTCATCGGTGCTTGTCAACGTCCGAGGAGCATCGAGCCTTAATCATTTTCCTGTCCAACAGGTGACATCAAGGAGAGCCTGAGGACTCTCCATTCGTCGAGTAAGATGTCAGGTCCGCAGGCATAGTTCATTGCTCAGGAAATAGTGAGGTCTCCAGCTCAGGAGACTGTGACGGCTTCCCTGTTCCCACAGCCTCCTCCAGCAAGCTGTTCTCACCGAGAAGAGATGACGATACCATGGGCTGCCATCCAGAGGGCCTGCCATAGTTGGAGTCAGCTGGACTGCTGGATAAACACGAGTCTTCCCCTTACAATTTACCATTGTAAGTGAAGGAAAGAAATCAGGAAATGAGAGGTCGTTTCTTAGTCATGGCCTTGCTCTTCAAGCATCCATCATCTTGCTCCTCCCCTCACTAGTAATTATACACATCTATTGGAGATACATTTGTATGCAGTGATTCAATATCCATGGTGATTGATGAGAGAGATTTGTTTCTATAAATCGTAGCTTTTCAGTCCTGGTTATAAATAAGATGAATCCCTTACAAATTACCTTAATGAGCATTCAAACAAAAGGCTTTTAAAACCAGTCAATATGTATCAATAGTAATTCCACAAGGGAGTTAATTCTTCCTGAAAAAGGATTCCCTAGCACTGCACTCACTCATCAGGTATCTTAAGTAAACGGTAAACAAAACACAGGGGTCACTGCACCAGCTTTGTACAGGAAATTGAATTCCTGCTCTGTAACAAAAGCTAGCAGTAATGCCTCTGATAAAAGTGCCTGGTAATACAGCTGTGGGATCTGATTTTAATTTATGATAAAAGGAAAAATTGACAAGTTAACACGAAGTCTGTCTTGTAATCTGGCCCAACAGTAAGTACAACCACACCACCCTTATCTGCTAGCTTGATGACTAAATCTCCATCCATTACAAGTTCAAGAATGGCTGAGTTTTTTCCCTGAGTCAAGATGCAATAAAAATGCTTTTATTCTTTCCCCCCCCCCCCCTTCTAATGCAGGCAAATCTTTCAGGACCAAATATTCAAAAGTGTCTGCGAATGACTCTGTTGGTCCTAGAGGCACAAATGTAGCAGAAACTGTAAATGGTGCTCGAGTGCCAGTCTTGTGCGTGCAAGCACTACCACCTCCATCCTGCCGCTTCCCCAGTCCAGTGAGAAATGATGATTTCATGGCCCCACACTTTAACCACATATGCAAAATATGTGACTCCAAAGAGGAATCAGCAAAAACACCATCCAGCGTTGGAGAGACAAAATGAAAGGTTGGCAGCAGCCCACGCTCCTCCACATGTCTCTCTTCTGCTTTGGGAGCGGGGGGTTGCAGGGAAGATGATGAGAGATAAGGGACTGGCCTTGACATGGGGAGGGTGGGTGGAGTGGAGTAAGGCCTCACTTTGGCATTCCCTATCCCCCCCCCCCCCCTCCACTCCCACACTGGGTCTCTTCTAGCCTGTTCTAAGTGGTCGCATTTCTGTGGACTGGTGAATGCGAGCTGAAGGGGATGTCACCAGAGCACGGGCCTTGTTCAACACAGCTGCATACTGCACGTAATTTTTGTAAATCCTGCATTACAGTGGTATTTACTCTGCATGTTAAAACCAACAAGTAATGTGAGTTAGTTGCTGCTATTTTGCACTCTTTCGTGCATAGATCCTTTTGTCAGCTTATTGAAATTTTACTCCAAACTCACAAAATATATTCATATTTTTCAGCCCAAATAAACATACTTGATCTTCGAACACAGCATACCTGCAGATAAAAAGTATGTACGTACTTTAAGTCATCTCAAAGAAGATATAAAGTCCACATTTCTGCTGCACATGTACATTTATTTTTTTTAACTATGTGTGCCTGTAGTTTTCTCCCCAACGCAGCATTAGGTAAAAAAAAATGCCATCGCTGGCCTTGAGCTGGGGTTGGTTTAGGACTGGTATGCTGTGTGTAGAGATGGAATGGTTTTGAGGAGTTCAGGCTCAGATTACTGATAGTCTGGTGTATGGCCCTGCCCCTGAGGATCCTGATAGGTTCTTAGGGATTCAAACGTGATGCTGTGGTACTAGGAAGGCATTCCAGGCCTTTAGAAGGCTCACTGCACAAACGATGGTTGGGATCCTGGTGGAAAACCCACGAGCCCTTAGTCCTGATCTGATGTTATGTTATGCATGATGTGAAAATATTGAAGCTCTGTGTTAATTCCTTAATAAGTAGAATGTGTACCTAAAGTATTCATTCTATCTGTCCATGGAAAGGAATTACAGTGGAAACTGACCTGGACTGGATAAATGGACTGCATTTAAGCTTTGCGTAACTGTAAACATTCACAACCTTGATTGAAGTTACTTGTTTGTTCATATGTCCTGTACATTATAAATCAGGGAGTTTTTATGCTAGTACCTCATTTATTAAGAAACCATGATTCAGACACCATCCTCAGCATGGTTTGTACTGCAGGGAGCTTCCAACCTGATACCAGGTTACACCCAGGGAATGCCTTTTTACTTTTTTACCGCAGCTAAAAGTATGCATGTTGTGAAAATAGGTGCAAGCTTTTAACTGACTGATTCAGCTATTCTACCTACGTAAACCCCACTTTTATCTTCATTGTTCCAGACTAGGCATTTGAAAATGTCCCCCTTTATGTCCTAAGGCTGACAGCTGAAAGCACGTTTGCAGCACTGATGAAGGTCGCATCCATTAGCCTTCTCCCTCATTACTGGTAAGGCAGAGAAAGTTTAGAAGCTGGCAAACAGGAAAATACTGAGAATATTATAGATAGTTTAAATAGCTTTTATTCATCCTGTCAAATGTTATTAAGCAGCACAAGAGCACACTGTGTGCTTAATTAGGATATTTGACCATGCTCTGGGCTCTAAAAATTTTAGCTATATTTTATGCAAATATCTAATGTGTGCAGTTCCTTAACACCAGTTGCATAAAAAATGTTAACGCTGTGCAGCATGAGCAGCTGTAACAGAGAAATAAATTAAGTGTGAATAAATGAGAATCATTCAGGCATTGTGCATTAGTGTGACAGACCATAAATGACAACTAAAATTTGCTGGAGTGATATAAACAAACATACAAGAAAAGTCAATTTGACTGACCAGACTTTCAGCCAAAAGAAATCTGTTGAAGAAAACAGAGAACTTAAGATATCCTGACTTTCTCAATTGATATCTAAGGAGGGGGGGCGGGGCGGGGGGATTTCAAACAGCCAGGGTTGATGCAGACTATATGGGTGCTTGTTAGCATGATTTATTTACACACATTCTAAGAACATAAGAAGTGCAGACTGGGCCAACCCAAGGTCCATCGAGCCCAGCATCCTGTCTCAGACAAGGGCCAGCCTGGGTCACAGGTAACTGGCAGATGCCAAATAGTTGACCTGCCTCACTCCCCGGGATAAGCGCTGGCTTTCCCAAGTCTACCTGGCTAATAACTGTTTATGGACTTTTCCTTCAGGAACTTGTCCAGTCCTCTTTTGAACCCCACTATGTTAGACGCCTTGACCGTGTCATCCAGTAACAGATGCCATAGCTTGATTGTGTGCAGAGTGAAAAAGACTTCCTATCATTTGTTTTAAATCTGCCGGTTGATAGTTTTATGTTGTGGCCCCTATCCTACTGATGTTTGAAAGGGTGAATAACTGTCCCCTATTTACCCATTGTATTCCACTCATGATTTTATTAATCTCAATCATATCCCCTTTCGGTTGTCTCTTCTCCAAGCTACAGAGCCCCAATCTGTTTAACCCTTCTCCATAAGGGAGCTTTTCCATCCCCATTATCATTTTTGTCACCCTTCTCTGCTCAGATTTTCAAGGATTTACACACATAGGGGGGTTACGCGCATGGGGAGTTACGCGTGCCGGCCCTATTTTCAAAAGGCCTGGTGGCGCACGTAAAGCCCCGGGACGCATGTAAGTCTCGGGGCTTGAAAAAATGGGTGGGCCAGGGGCCAGGGGCGTGGCCAGAGGCCTCTGCAAGGCTGCTGGGCCGGGGGATTGTGCACCGGCAGTCGACCGGCAGGCATAACTTGTGAAATAAAGGTATGGGGGCGGGACAGGTAGGGGAAGAGAGAGGAAGGTGGGGGGAGGGAATGGGGAAAGCCAGCTGGTCTCCAAGGGCTCGGCGTGTGCAAGGTGCCCTAGTATGCACCCCCTTGCATGCCGGTTTGCACACACAAATGTACACCGTGCACGTACCTATTAAAATCTGCCCCTTTCTGTGTCTGCTGTGTCATTTTTTAGATGGGGCAACCAGAACTGCACACAGTACTGAAGGTATGGTCGCACTGTGGATCTATACAAAGGCATTATGATATTCTCAGTTTTGTTACCTGTTCCTTTCCAAATAATTCCTAACATTATATTTGCCTTTTAAACCTCTGCTATACACTCAGGCGAAGATTTCAAGGTCCTTTTGCTGAGTGATGACGCCTATCATGGAATCCAGCATCTCTCCTGGGGGCGCCATGCGATATTCTAGTTAGGGGTCACACTGTCAAGGAGGCGCTAGGGTTGATTACGCACTCCTAGTGCCTCCTTGACAGTGTGCGCCCGGGAGAGGCCGGCTGTCTGTGGCCGTCCACCAGTTTAGAAAACGGATGCTGAATTTATTGGCATCCGTTTTCTAAATTGGTTCACAGCCACGGGTTCGGAAAATGGACGCTGGTTAACTGAGCATCTGTTTCCCGAACCTGACCATGGGCACTTTTTTTTTTTAACTTTTTAAAAAAATTTTTAATTCCTCCTACTTAATATCGCAATAATATTAAGAAGGAGATGTACAGAAAATCAGTATTTTCTGCTTTTCTGTACAACTTTTGAGAGTGCTCATAAATAAACGCCTGGTCAAGGCAGGCATTAATTTCTGAGTGCAAAAATGTGCGTATTGGATGCACATTTTTTTTTTATTTTGGGTGAGTAACTAATAGCCTCATCAATATGCATTTGCATGTGATAAGCACTATTAGTTTTGCTGTGTATCGGATGCATGTTGCTTAAGGGGAGTAGGTTGCACCTACGCAGCCTGCATCAGCTGCGGGTTATACAGTGCACTCAGCTGTATAACCCGACCCCAATGAATATGAATGCTAGAGATTTGCATGCAATGAAGGCTGCACACGCAAATCTATCTCATGCATAGTCATTCTGAATAGACTGGTCGGGGATGGGGGTACTGCCTTAGGTCTTTTAGTTATGCCTTTTTGGTCAGGGGAGTGAAAAAAACTGCTGAGGAAGAAAATAGGGGAAAAAGACATAGAAAAAAAATATATCTGAGTTTTAATGATTCAGTTGCTCTGAGCTGAGCCTAGAGGTGCTGATGTGACAATATTTTGACTGAAAATGTTCTAATTTTAGGCATATTATAGTAGAGACTTCACTTGTACTTTTGACTACAATAATGTAAAGAAATCCAGCAGTTCTTACAAAGCTTTGCATTTTGACTGCCAAAATTGCCCTTTAGATTGCTCTAAAATTCTGAACTCACTCATAGACACATGAAACTTTGCAGCTTCATGGCCAACAAGGTATGCTCTTTATTTAAAAGATTTTATATACCGTCATTCGTGGTTACATCACAACGGTGTACAATGACTTTAAATCTTAAAAAATAACAGAAATAATCATCTAGATACAAATACAAAGGTATAAAACATTTAGGTATACAGATCAATTAGCATACACACTTAGGGGCGGATTTTAAGAGCCCTGCTCGCGTAAATCCGCCCGGATTTAGGCGAGCAGGGCCCTGCGCGCCGGTGCGCCTATTTTACATAGGCCTACCGGCGCGCGCAGAGCCACGGGACTCGCGTAAGTCCCGGGGTTCTCCGAGGGGGGCGTGTCGGGGGGCGGGCCCGGTCGTCGCGGTGTTTCGGGGGCGTGTCGGCAGCGTTTTGGGGGCGGGTACGGGGGCGTGGCTACGGCCCGGGGCAGCCCGGGGGCGTGGCCGCGCCCTCCGTACCCGCCCCCAGGTCGCGTCCCGGCGCGCAGGAGGCCCGCTGACGCGCGGGGATTTACGCCTCCCTCCGGGAGGCGTAAATCCCCCGACAAAGGTAAGGGGGGGGCTTAGACAGGGCCGGGTGGGTGGGTTAGGTAGGGGAAGGGAGGGGAAGGTGAGGGGAGGGCAAAAGGAAGTTCCCTCCGAGGCCGCTTCGATTTCGGAGCGGCCTTGGAGGGAACGGGGGTAGGCTGCGCGGCTCAGCGCGCGCCGGCTATACAGAATTGATAGCCTTGCGCGCGCCGATCCAGGATTTTAGTGGATACGCGCGGCTCCGCGCGTATCTACTAAAATCCAGCGTACTTTTGCTTGCGCCTGATGCGCCAGCAAAAGTAGGCCTATTCGCATAGTTTGAAAATCTACCCCTTAATTCATACTAAAAAGTTAAGCTTGAGAGCTAACTATAAAGGCTTGCTCAAAGAGCCAAATTTTCAACCCTTTCTTAAATTTTTTTGACTCAGTTTCAAGTCTTAACTCAGCTGGTAAGGTGTTCCAGGTGCTTGGGCCTGCTATGGAGATTACTCTGTCTCGAACTAATGCCAAATGTGCAGTATTTATTGAGGGGACAGAAAGCAGTCCTTTATTGGCGGATCTTAGGGATCGGTGTGGGGTATGCATACGTACAGAGAAATTTAACCAGTCTGTCTTATGAGCGTAAATAGCTTTGTGAAGGATACAGCAAGTTTTGTACAGAATCCTTTGGGTAATGGGGAGCTAATGAAGGCTAATCAAAATTGGAGTAATAAGTTCTCATTTGTTGCAATTTGTTAAAACCCTCGCAGCAGCGTTCTGCAACACCTGCAATGGTCGAAGTGTTGACTGTGGGAGTCCCAATAAGAGAGAGTTGCAGTAATCTAATGAAGATAGTATAAGGGCCTATAATACTGATCGGAAATCATTATAGATTAATAAGGGCTTTAGACGTCTAAGGACTAATAGTTTATAATAACCATCTCTTAGTTTTGTAGAAATATGCTTACTAAAATTGTTAAAAACAAATTACACTTAGTTAAATTATCCAAGTTCATTCATACAGAAGGGTTATCTCCAAAATAATTGTTGATACTTACAAAGGATGAAAACTGTTCAGATTTGGTTATGCAATATTTATACTTATTTTATTAAATTGGCAGAATTTATAGAACCAGATACGTTTGGTCTTTCTTGAACATTTGGAGGTCCATATTCGGTCAAGGTCCGGATAGTATAGTTGGTTGGCTCTCTTAAAGTTAGCTGGATAACTTTATCCTGATAACTTTAGGACAGCTCTTTGATGTGACCAGACCTATGATTATAAGGCCCCAGTGCTCGTAAAGGCTTACACAAACAAGCCACCAGTTGCAAGGGTGCTGTATGATGGTCACTCATCACATATAAAAATATAAAAATACAAATATATAAAAATAGCATGAACCCATTTATATAGCAGAATATTTTCACTTTTGTCTTGATTCAAGTTTTTCCTGCTATTTTCCGGGTATTATTAATTGAGTTTGATTCATTTTGGTAATAAGCAGGTTATGAATACATAGAGAAATAAATGTACAAAGAAAAAATAATACTTTAAAATGTCTGTATGCGAATACTTGAAGTCTAAAAGAGAAGACTGATGAGTTAGAATGTATGGCATTATAAGAGGCTTATATGGCAGAAAGAGGATAACCAATGAGACACTGATACCAGGATATAAATTATATCAATGGGATAGGACAGAGAATTGGTTTGAAGGTGGCACTATATGTAAAAAATGTCATAAAGTCAAGCATGATAAAAGTCCTGCCAGAAACAAAATGCTCTTTGGAATCCTTATGAATAGAAATTCCTTGTGTGATGGGTAAGAGTATAGCAGTGGGTGTATACTACTGGCCACCTGGACAAGATAAAGAAACAGACTGTGAAATGCTAGCTGAAATTGAAAAAGCAAATAAATTTGGCAACACAATATTGGGAGATTTCATTTACCCCAGTATTGATTGGGTCAATGTCTCATCAAGACATTCTAGAGAGATTAAGTTTCTAGATGCCATAAATGACTGCTTCTTGGAGCAGCTGGTCCTTAGGTCAATAAAAAAGCAGCTACTTTAGATCTAGACTTCAGTGGAATGCACATCCTGGTGCAAAGGGTTACTGTGATGGAGCTGCTAAGCAATAATGATCATAATGCAATCAAATTGGATGTAATTATTGGAGGGAGGACATTAAATAAAACTACTGCTGTAGTGCAAAACTTTATAAAAGGATACTATGCCAGAATGAGGAAATAAGTTAGAAAAAATTAAAAGGAGCAGATAAAAGTTTGCATGAGGCTTGGACATTGTTTCAAAATACCATTTTAGAATCCTGATAAAATGTATTCCATGCATTAACAAAGGTCAACTTATGACATATTTTAAAAGAGGCAGTTAAAGCTAAAAGGTCATTCAGGAAAGCAGACCCAAATGATGAAAACATATAACAGCATAAGCACTGGCAAATTAAATATAAAACATTAATAAAACAAGCCAAGAGAGAAATTGAGAAGACGTTTGCCAGTGAGGCAAAAATTAACAGTAAAAACTTTCAAGTACATTTGAAGCAAAAAGTCTGTGAGAGAGTCAGTTGGGCCAATAGATGACCAAGGGGTAAAAGAGGTGCTCATGAAGGACAAGGCAATAGCTGAAAAACTGAATGATTTTTTTCCTCAATCTTTACTGAGTACTATATTGAATATATTCCACACCAGAAACATTCTTTAATTGTGGAGATTCTGAGCAACTAAAACAAATATTACTGGCAATGGAAGATGTAATAGATCAGAGTGACAAACTAAAGAGTAACAAATAACCAGAACTAGATGGCATCCATTCCAGAGTTCTAAAAGAACTAAAACATGAAATAGGCCACAGATTATTAGTAATAACAGGTTGGCAATAATTTAAAACAGACATAATACCTGAAGAGTGGAAGGTGGCCAATGGATTTTGATTTTTAAAAAGGGTGCTAGCTGTGATTTGTGAAATTATACACCAGTGAGCTTGATGTCAATGCTAGGCAAAATTGTAGAAGCAATTCTTAAATTCAAAATTACTGGTGATATAGATAGACATGGCGTAATAGGGAAGAGTCAACATGTTTTTAGCAAAGAGAAGGATTGCCTTACCAATCTTTAAGATTTTTTAAAACTATAAATGAACATGTATATAAAATTAAGTTGGTTGATATAGGGGTAGATTTTATAAAAGTATTCCCGTGCGTACTTTTGTTCACACACCAGGAGCAACAAAAGTACGCCAGATTTTAATAGATACACGCGTAGCCGCGCGTATCCTTTAAAATCCGGGGTCGGCGCGCGCAAGGCTGCCCAAAATCGGCAGCCTGTGTGCGCCAAGCCGCGCAGCCTGCCTCCGTTCCCTCCGAGGCCGCTCTGAAATCGGAGCGGCCTTGGAGGGTGTGGCCTCGGAGGGAACTTTCCTTCCACCCCCCAGCCCTATCTAAACCCACCCCCTACCTTTGTTTTAAATGTCACGCCTGCCTCTGGCAGGCATAACTTGCGTGTGCCAGCCAGCTGGCCAGCGCGCAATTCCCCGGCCTGGGAGCTGTTTCAGAGGCATCGGCCACGCCCCTGAAATGCCGTCAGGCCAGAACCACGCCTGCGGCCCCGCCCCCGAATGATGTGCCGCCGCAACATGCCCCCCCCAACACCCCCCCCCAGGAAAGCCCCGGGACATACACGCGTCCTGGCACTTGCGCGCGCTGCCGAACCTTGTGTGCGCAGGGGGGGTTTGGGGTAGGTTTTCGGGGGTTACGCGCGTAACCCTTTAAAAATCTACTCCATAGTGTATTTGAATTTTCAGGTGGAATGGATAAATAAAGGATGGTTATTTTCCTTTTCAAAAAATACTAAAATGAGGGAACACTCCATGAAATATTTAGCAACCAGCAGATATAAAACAAATAGCAGAAAGTACTTTTTATTCAGTGCGCAATTAGAGTATGGAATCTGTTGCCAGAGGATGTAGTCAAGACTACTAGCAAAGCAGGGTTTAAAAGAGTTTTGGACAAATTCCTAGAGGAAAAGTCCTTAACTCATTATAAGCCAGGTAGAGTCATGAAAACTATTGATAACCGTGGTAGTGAGTAACAGGAAAGAGATCTGCTTTATGTAATCTAGCAGGTATTTGTGACCAGTCAGCGACAGGATGCTGAGCTTGATGGACCTTGATCTGACTCAGCATGGCATTTCTTGTGTTATGTTCCTTTTCCTAAGAGGACATGTTGCTGCATTGCATTGGATGTTTATTTCCTATCTTTATCTTTGCAAATGTTTAGTTTGATTATGCCTTTAAATTTTAAATGTATAGCCGTATAATCATATGCACTATTCTTTCCGGGGCTGACCATATCACCTTTTTTTATAGTCAAAAAGAGAATTCTTATACCCAGGCTTCTGCTGATCTTCATTTTGAAGTAAATTGACATAGGCATGTGTTAACGCTTGCAAAACTAAGACGCTGAAAGTTCTTGACTCCCAAAACATGGTCCCTCTTTTGGTTAAAATATGAAAGCCTTGTGTATCCCCTTTCTTGGGAGTGGTAATTCCCTTCCGGGCACACATTTAATTTATACTCTTCAGGGCTGCTCCGGCTAGCACTCCTCCCAGTTCCCGAGCTTTCTATCCCAGAGGTGAGTTCTTTTATGGGAGTTTCTCCTACTGTCTATGGGCCTAGACAGTAGGAGAAACTCCTGTGTGTGTGAGTAGCTGTGGCAACCCCAGGAGGGAGCTGCAGTGAACAAGACAGGCAGGGCCAGGCTCTGGATGTTAAATAATAATTTACTGATTAAGTTAAAGCAAATAAAAGTTCATTTTTTAAATAAGTGTACAGTTGCAAGTGTTTCCTTGTACAGTTAAGAGTGTTTCATTCTGGGTACATGTCCATTTCATCAGCAAACTAGTAGAGCTTCCCATGATGGTGGTAATTTAAAATTTGCATTAAAAGCTCTCCCAGCGCCTTAACATGGGATTCCTATGTCAGGGATCCCCCTTCTATCACGGAAAGAAAATACATCCTACCTGATGTTCCAGCGTCTTCCTGAACACCCAGCCCTGTCTCTTGGTCCCATATTTATGGAGATCCAGATGGGGGGTCTCTCGGCTCTTACTTGACTCCTTTAGTTATTTTGCATAGATGACTCCTCTGCTGTATTTGGAAATTTGTGGTAAAGATCTACTGGAAGAGCTATTTAGAAGTACAGATATGAAAATTCAGAAGCAAGCCCTTGGGAAGGGATTTCAGATCAAATCTAATACTACAGCTTTTCTAAAAGGAATACTTTTTCTATTAATGATGGCTGTGTTTCCATCCATGGGAAGGATGGGAAAAATAAATACATCTTCAAAGATTAAAGGATAAATCTAGGGTCAAGTTTAATAGACCACAAAACCTTAATGAGGTCAATATTCAGCTGCTGTTTGGCTGTACTAATAAGACGGATATACATAGCTGGTTAGTTAGCAGTGTATATTCAATAGTGCAGCTTTGCCGCTGAATATACCCAGCTAACGTAAAAGCTAGTTGGTTACATATAACTAGCTAACTTTAGGACAGCTCTTTAGCCTGACCAGAGTTAGCCGAATACCAGAGTTAACCGATTAATTTATCTAGCTAACTCCGCTTCTCCCCGGAACACTTCCAACCCATCTCTGGAATGCCCCCGACCTTTCTGGCTAAATTCTAGCCGGGTAGTATAAGAACATAAAGTTGCCATACTGGGTCAGACAAAAGGTCCCTCAAGTCCAGTATACTGTTTCCAACAGTGGCCAGTCTAGATCATAAGTACCTAGCAGGACACCAAAGGGAAGATAGATTCCATGCTGCTAATCACAGGGATAAGAAGCGGATTTCTGTAACTCCACCTTAATTATGGTTTATGGATTTTTTCTCCAGGGACTTGTCCAAAACCTTTTTAAATGCAGCTACACTAACATCTTTCACCACGTCCTCTGGCAATGAATTCCACAGCTTAATTATGCATTTGTTTTAAATGTGCAATTTAGTAACTTCATTGTGTGTCCCCTAGTCTTTGTAATTTTTGAAAGAGTAAACAACCAATTTACATTTATTTGTTCTACTCCACTCATTTTATAGCCCTCTGTCATATCTCCCCTCAGCAGTCTCTTTTTCAAGTTGAAGAGACCTCACCTCTTTAACTTTTCCTCATAGGGGAATCATTCCAGCTCTCTTATTTTTTGGCCCCTTCTCTGCACCTTTTTTAAATTCTGCTATATCTTTTTTGAGATGTGGTAACCAGAACTGTACACAATACCCAAGATGAGATCACACCATGGAATGAAACAGGAGGCATTATGTTATTTTCTGTTTCATTCTCTATTTCTTTGCTGATAATGCCTAATTTATTTATTTATTATTTAGTTATTTATTTTATTTAAAGGCTTTTATATACCGATGCTCATGTACTAGTACATACCGCGTCGGTTTACATAGAACCAAAGTTGGAAATTACATCAAACAAGTGGGTACAAATAACAGGGATAACTTCGTAAGAACTTAGAACTTATAGATAAAGCAGAGAACAAGAATTAAATTATTATAAATCATTATAAATCAATACCCATAATTGCAAATAATTACAAATAACAGTCAACAAAAAGTTGGGTTTACATCTGACTTAATAAGCATGAGTGCAGCATAACGTACATCTAACAGGTGTACATCTGTTAGATGTACATCTAGATGTACATCTAGATGTACATCTAACGTTAGATGTAACATCTTAGATGTAACGTTAGATGTACATCTAACGTTAGATGTAACATCTTAGATGTAACGTTAGATGTACATCTAACGTTAGATGTAACATCTTAGATGTAACGTTAGATGTACATCTAACGTTAGATATAACGTTAGATGTACATCTAACAGGTATACATCTGTTATATGTACGTTTTAAAGACGGCCGGTGCCATCTTTAAAAATGGCGTGGGCCATCCAGTGCTCCTACCACGTGACAGGGGCCGGCCAATGGCACGGATACCCTGTCACATGCTAAGGGCAAAGGGCCATCGGCACCATTTTTATTAGTGGTAGCCGACGGCCCGAGAGTGGGAGATCGCTCCCGGGGCCCACTGGACCACCAGGTAATTTTAAAATGTTTTTTGGGGGGGTCGGGAGGGTGGTGGAGGCTAAGGGAGTGGTTTTAAAGGGTCGGGGTGGGTTTTTTGTTTATCGGATTGGGTACAGCCGATAAAAAAAACAAACGATCGGGCCGGACGAAAAAAAAAATGCACGATTTGAATCAGAACCGGAACCGAACTGATTCCGGTTCTGATTCACATCTCTATTTAATATATAGTGCCGCCCCCTCCACTAATTTGACCCATCCTATCATCTACCTTATAAATGGGCTCTGACCGACGGCCCGCAAATGCGCAGTAGAGAGCAGCTCTACCGCGCATGTGCGGGCCAGCACGTTGGTCAGAGCCGTGCGTGCCCGAAACAAAAAACATGGCGGTGGGGCCGCAGGAGCGGCGGCGGCCGCGAAGCAGGAGCGGGAGGAGGAGCAGAGGCGCCGCGCGCGAGTGACACACCCCCCCCCCCCCGAGATCTGCTGGCAGGAGAAGCAGCGCCGCGCGCGCGCGGAAAGCAGCAGCCCCGCGCGCGAGTGACACCCCCCCCCCCCCCCCGAGATCTGCCGGCAGGAGCAGCAGGAGAAGCAGCGCCGTGCGCGGGAGTGACACCCCCCCCCCCCCCGAGATCTGCCGGCAGGAGCGGGAGGAGAAGGTGGTGAGAGGGAAGGTGAGAGAGAGGGAGGGAGGTGACAGAGGGAGGTGAGAGAGAGGGAGGGAGGAGGGAAGGTGAGAGAGAGGGAGGTGAGAGAGGGGGAGGGAGGTGAGGGGGTGAGAGGGGGAGGGAGGGAGGTGAGAGGGGGATGAGAGGAGGGGGGTGAGAGAGGGAGGAGGGGGAGGGGGGTGATAGTGAAGGAGGAGGGAGAATGAGGGGAGGGAGTGGGAAGGAAACGGACTGAGCCCGTTGTTACGGGCTTAACGGCTAGTTATGATATAATTTGTACCCTGGTATCAGTGTGCCAATGGTTATCCTCCTTCCACCAGATCTCTGAGATGCGAATTATATCTATCTTTTCATTCAATGCTATACACTCTAACTCTCTCATCTTATTTTATAGAGATCTAGAATTCATATACAGACATTTCAAAGTATGTTTTTTGTTTGTGTTAACTTGCTTATCAGTTGATAGGCTAATTTGGAATCCTTCTGCTCTCTGCTCTATATTGAAAGGCACCTGATCCATAAGATATGTAAGAAGGGAGAAGTGGTGATCGTGGGTGACTTTAATATGCCAGATGTAGACTGGAAAATCCCATCTGCAGAAACTAAAAATAGTAGAGCGATAGTGGATGCCATGCAAGTATCTTTGTTCAAACAAATGGTGTTGGAACCCACGAGAGAAGGAGCTATACTCGACTTAGTGCTCACTAATGCAGATAATGTCTCAGATGTCCAGGTGGGCGCCCACCTCAGCAGCAGTGATCATCAAACGGTATGGTTTAATATCACTAAAATAATAGGGAAAAGAACCACAAAGACCCGAGTTTTACAGTTCAAAAACACAGACTTTGAGGAAATGGGGAACTACCTGGAGGAAGAACTTAAAGGATGGGAGAACGAGAGAGATGTGGATCAGCAGTGGGCCAATCTAAAAGGAGCAATCACCAAGGCAACTGCTCTATATGTTAGAAATGTAAAGAAAAGCAAAAGAAAACTGAAACCTATCTGGTTCTCAATGGAGGTGGCTGACAAAATTAAAGCTAAAAGAACAGCATTCAAGAAATATAAAGGATCCCAAAGGGAGGAGCACAAAGAAGAATATTTGTATCAACTGAGGGAGACAAAGAAATTAATCAAGTTGGCAAAGAGTCAAGCGGAAGAGAGGATTGCCAAGGAGATAAAAAATGGTGACAAAACATTTTTCAGATACATCAGCGAAAAGAGAAAGGTCCAAAGTGGTATAGTGAAATTGAAAGGTGGTAATGATCAATGTGTAGAGAGAGACGAAGAAATGGCAGAAATATTAAACGAATACTTCAGCTCTGTGTTCACTAAAGAAGACCCTGGAGAAGGACCATCTCTAAACAACAAGAAACTGGAGGGAAGGGGAATAGATGAAAATCCTTTTACAGTAGAAAATGTGTGGGAAGAACTAAAGAACCTGAAAGTGGACAAAGCCATGGGGCCTGATGGGATTCATCCAAGGATATTGAGGGAGCTCAGAGATGTTCTGGCGGGTCCGCTGTGTGACCTGTTCAATAGATCCCTAGAAACGGGAGTGGTGCCGAGTGATTGGAGAAGAGCGGTGGTGGTCCCGCTTCACAAGAGTGGGAACAGGGAAGAGGCAGGCAACTACAGACCGGTTAGCCTCACTTCGGTGGTGGGAAAAGTAATGGAGTCACTGCTGAAAGAGAGAATAGTCAACTATCTACAGTCTGGAGAATTGATGGACCAGAGGCAGCATGGATTCACCAGGGGAAGATCCTGTCAGACAAATTTGATTGACTTTTTTGACTGGGTAACCAAGGAATTGGATCAAGGAAGAGCACTAGATGTCATCTACTTGGATTTCAGCAAAGCTTTTGATACGGTTCCGCACAGGAGACTGGTGAATAAAACGAGAAGCTTGGGAGTGAGTGCCGATGTGGTGACCTGGATTGCAAATTGGTTGACGGACAGAAAACAATGTGTGATGGTAAATGGAGCCTTCTCTGAAGAGAGAGCGGTTTTAAGTGGTGTGCCGCAAGGATCGGTGTTGGGACCGGTCCTGTTCAATATCTTTGTGAGCGACATTGCAGACGGGATAGAAGGTAAGGTTTGTCTTTTTGCGGATGACACTAAGATCTGCAACAGAGTGGACACGCCGGAAGGAGTGGAGAGAATGAGACGGGATCTAAGGAAACTGGAAGAGTGGTCGAAGATATGGCAGCTGAGATTCAATGCCAAGAAGTGCAAAGTCATGCATATGGGGAGTGGAAATCCGAATGAACTGTACTCGATGGGGGGGGAAAGGCTGATGAGCACGGAGCAGGAGAGGGACCTTGGGGTGATAGTGTCTAATGATGTGAAGACAGCGAAACAATGCGACAAGGCGATAGCAAAAGCCAGAAGAATGCTGGGCTGCATAGAGAGAGGAATATCGAGTAAGAAAAGGGAAGTGATTATTCCCTTGTACAGGTCCTTGGTGAGGCCTCACCTGGAGTACTGTGTTCAGTTCTGGAGACCGTATCTACAAAAAGACAAAGACAAGATGGAAGCGGTACAGAGAAGGGCGACCAGGAAGGTGGAGGATCTTCATAGGATGACGTACGAGGAGAGATTGAAGAATCTAAATATGTACACCCTGGAGGAGAGGAGGAGCAGAGGTGATATGATACAGACTTTCAGATACTTGAAAGGTTTTAATGATCCAAAAACAACGACAAACCTCTTCCGTAGGAAAATAATCAGCAGAACCAGGGGTCACGATTTGAGGCTCCAGGGAGGAAGATTCAGAACCAATGTCAGGAAGTATTTCTTCACGGAGAGGGTGGTGGATGCCTGGAATGCCCTTCCGGAGGATGTGGTGAAGACCAGAACTGTGAAAGACTTCAAAGGGGCGTGGGATAAACACTGCGGATCCATAAAGTCAAGAGGCCACCAATGAAGAGTGGGTGACTCGCCAGAATGATGGCTATTGACACAATACCCTTACTAAATAAACATACACATGCTTACTGTGACTCCTACATCGCTCTAAGCTTCAACAGCAAGAGGTAATGGAAAAAAGGATTTTGCACTCATAAAGAGGGGAGTAGCTGGCTTGTTACGGCGGTTACTACCCCAAACCAAATATGCCTGATACTTCACTTTCAATGCATATACAGCATAGCTCTCTGCTTCAATGACAGGGGAGAAGAATAACTGATACTTCACACATCCAGCAGAGCTCTCTGCTACAACGGCAAAGGAGAAGAAAAAGGGTTCGCACTCAAAACGCGGGGAGTAGCTGGCTTGTTACGGCAGTTACTACCCCAAACCAAATGTGCCTGATACTTCACTTTCCATGCATATCCAGCATGGTTCTCTCCTGCATCGGCATGGGAGAAAGACTGATACATCACGCATTTCCAGCATAGCTCTCTGCTTCAAGGGCAGGGGGAAAAAAAAAAAAAAACCTGATGCTTCACGCATATCCTGCATAGCTTCAACGACAGGGGTGAAGAAAAAAAGGATTCGCAATCACAAAGCGAGGAGTAGCTGGCTTGTTACGGCGGTTACTACCCCAACCAAATGTGCCTGATACTTCACTTTCAATGCATATCCAGCATGGCTCTCTGCTTCTACAGCAGGGGAGAAGAAAAAAAAAAAAAAAAAAACCAACAAGAGCTGTACAACATAGTCTAGGTAAAACAAATAAGCATGGGTGTAGCTTGCTTATCGCGGCGGTTACTGCCCCTACTACCCCTAACTAATCAAGCTAGATATTTCACTTGCATGCAGCTCCATCACTGCTCTCTGCATTAATGGTGGGGGTGGAAGGGGAATAGAACAAGGAGCTAAGAGTAACAGATAAGAATGAGAGAAGAGATGTGTGAGGCTTGCTGGGCAGACTGGATGGGCCGTTCGGTCTTCTTCTGCCGTCATTTCTATGTTTCTATGTTTCTATGTTTCTATGTTTAGCATTTATGGTAACCTCCCTATTAACTTAAGCGTTCTGTTAGTATCCTTCACCGTTGTTAACTGTTTTTATAACTACTCTCAGTCCCCTCCCTCACCTGTATCCCTGCGCAGCCCTCCTTTGTAATTTCCACAGTCCCTCGTCATTCACCCTCCCCCCCCAGACCTCCCCCCCCTGCCTCCCCCTCTGTCATGTCAAGCAACTACAATGGCAACTTATCCTATCCCTCGTATCCATCATCCTCTCTCCAGACCCCCACTCCCCTCTGCCCGCTATCCCCCACCCCTGTGCAAATCTCTAATCCCCATTCTCACCTCCCCTTTAATGCAACTCTTAGGTCTCACCACCCTTTCTATAATACTATTCAATGCGCAATCCCTCTCTAAAAAGACTCCCATCCTCAATGATCTGCAAACCCGACATCTGTGCAGTTACTGAGACTTGGTTTAAAGAGACAGATATTGTACTCATCAATCAACTCCCCTCTTCCTCCTATCAGATTTTCTCAATCCCAAGACCCAAAAAAAGAGGAGGAGGCCTCCTCTTTGCAGCCAAGAAACTCCTAAACCTTAAACCTGTCCACATAGCTACCCCGCCTAAGCTTGAAATAGGCCTTTTCAAGTCTTCTGAACTACAAGTCTGTCTAGTCTACTCCCCCCCACCTTCCTTGACTCCAACCCATCACCCCTCATTGAATTCATCGCCGATTGGATCAATGCTGATATCCCCTCCATTATCCTTGGACACTTTAATCTCCATGTAGACTCCTTACCCCTCTCCTCTTCATGCGAAGCCTTCCTCAAGTCCCTACATGCAATAGGATTTCAACAAATCATTGCCTCTCCCACCCACAAAGCAGGGCATACCCTAGACTTGATTTTCATCAACTCTGGTGTCATTTCAACCACCACCCCTACCTGCACCCCTGTTCCCTGGTCCGATCACTTTCTAATAGAAAGCCTTTTATCCACTAATGCATCCCCCCCTAGCAACAATACCCAATGCACCACTATAATTTCCAGAAAGACCTGCCCTAGCAACAAACTAGTCGCTGCCTTATCAACTGCCTTACCCAACCTAGACTGCTCTGATCCCGACGCTGCACTAGCATCCTGGAGCAATCTGATTGCAGATATCGCCAACAAACTGTGCCCTATCTCTAAGCGCATCATTAACCCTGCTGCCAAAAACTCTAAGCCATGGTACACTCCTGAGCTAAAAACAATGAAAAACAAACTCAGGCAAAAAGAGAGAATATGGTGTAAGGACCCAACCTCTCAGCATTCCTCCAGTTATAAAACAGCCCTCCACTGCTACAGACTCACAACCCTAAAGCTCAAACAGGACTTCTATGCTGCCAAAATCCATGATTACAGATTCAACCCCAAAGCGCTATTCTCATATTTCTTTAGAGGATTTATTTATTTAGAGGATTTTATATACCGATGAACGTTAGGAACATCTCATCGGTTTACAAGAAACAACGTGTAGCAAACTGTGATTTACAGAGAAACTTGAAACAAATATACAATAAGGAAAGAGAACATAATATTTCTAACAGATTCCTCAATTAAGTTACAAATGTGCATCATATGTCTCAGGTCTCACGAAATTTATCCCACCCATTATACCTGACTCTGAAGCATCTGCCAAATGCGAAGAACTTGCTCTCTACTTCCATAATAAAATAGCTAACCTCCTCTCCAGATTCCCCATCTCGCTGAGCTCTCCCCCTTTAGGTACTTTACCTGCTACTCCCCTAATGGTCTCCCTCGACTACACCTCCTCCAAAGAAGTCAAATCCATCCTCAAAAAACTCAAACCTGCCTCCCACCCCAATGACACCATCCCCCCCAAAGCGCTCCTGGCCGTCCCTAATTCAATAGCCAGAGCCATAGCAGACATCATCAACTGCTCCCTCTCTACAGGCACCATCCCCGATACACTTAAACAGGCGGTAGTCAAACCCCTCCTTAAGAAGCCCTCGTTAGACCCAAGAGACCCTGCTAATTTCCACCCCATCTCTAACCTCCCGTTTATCACCAAGATAATGGAAAGAGTTGTCAACTCGCAACTCATGGACTTCCTTGAAAATCACAAGATCCTCCACGCCTCACAATTCGGTTTCCGGAAACATTTCAATACGGAATCCCTCCTTCTTACCCTATCCAACCACCTCCTTAGAGGAATGGGACAGGGTCACAACTACCCCCTTGCCCTCCTTTTTATCTCCACGGCATTTGACACCATTTGCCATAATCACCTCCTTGCCCGCCTAGAAGGAATCGGCATCTCAGGCCTAGCCCTCTCATGGTTCAAATCCTATCTCTCGAACAGAAATTTCTCCGTTAAAATAGGTAATGCCATATCCGTCCCCCACCCTCTCCTACAAGGAGTCCCACAAGGTTCTTCCCTTTCCTCCACCCTCTTTAACATCTACCTCACTCCACTCTGCGATCTTCTATCTGAACTCAATCTCAAGTTCTATCTATATGCAGATGATGTCCAAATCATCATACCTATTCATAACTCTATCTCCAATGCCCTGAAGCACTGGGAAACCTGCCTCACATCTATCAACTCCCTGCTCACCAACCTCCACCTTGCTTTTAACATTAACAAAACTGAACTTCTACTCATTTCCCCCCACTCTCTCCCTACAACCCCTCTGTCCACTGACCTAGCTTTTAACCTCATTGCAGCACAACCCTTTATAAAGGACCTCGGAGTCCTTCTTGATCAACAATTAAACATGAAGAAAAATGTTAGCTCTATATTCAAAGAAGGTTTCTTCAAACTCAACATCCTAAAAAAAACTCAAACCCTTACTACACACCCAAGACTTCCGCACAGTGATCCAAGCCACCCTGTCTGCTAAATTGGACTACTGCAACTCACTCCTATTAGGGCACCCCTACTCCACGATAAAGCCGCTGCAAATGCTACAAAATGCAACTGCTAGAATCATCACTAATACCCGCAAAACTGACCATATCACCCCCATCCTCAAAGACCTTCACTGGCTCCCTATCCATTCCCGTATACTCTACAAAACTCTGACCATCATACATAAATCCACTCACTTCCACAACTCCGACTGGCTTCATATTCCTTTTAGCCTGCATCAGACAAATCGGCCAACCAGAACAACTAACAAAGGAACCTTACTTGTGCCCTCCCTGAAAACAGCATACCTTTCCTCCACAGGAGATCGTGCCCTTTCAATTGCTGGCCCTTCACGCTGGAATTCCTTGCCTCTAAGCCTACGTCTTGAACCATGCCCCTTCAAATTTAAAAAGAAGCTAAAAACTTGGTTGTTCAAACAAGCATTTCCGGACTAGTCATCCCTTCCCTCCTTCATCAGCCACCTAGTCTGTAGAGATGTGTATCGTGTGATCGATCGTCTTAACGATCGATTTCGGCAGGGGGGGGGAGGGAATCGAATCGTCACGGTTTTGTGTTTTTAAATATCGTGTAAATCGTAAATCGGGGGAGGGCGGGTAAACCGGCACACTAAAACATCCCTAAAACCCACCCCGACCCTTTAAAATAAATCCCCCACCCTCCCGAACCCCCCCAAAATGTCTTAAATTACCTGGGGTCCAGTGGGGGGGTCCCGTTGTGATCTTCCACTCTCGGGCGTCGGGCGCGTTGATAGAAAATGGCGCTGGCGCCATTTTGGTTCCTGTTCCCCGATGTCACGAGCATAGGAGATTGCTCCCGGACCCCCGCTGGACCCCCAGGGTCTTTTGGCCAGCTTGGGGGGGCCTCCTGACCCCCCCAAGACTTGCCAAAAGTCCAGCGGGGGTCCGGAAACGACCTCCTGCACTCGAATCGTGTTGCCGTACGGCCGGCGCCATTTTGCTGTACGGCAATATGGCCGGCGCCATTTTAAGCAAACGGCGCCAGCCGTACGGCAACACGATTCGAGTGCAGGAGGTCATTCCCGGACCCCCGCTGGACTTTTGGCAAGTCTTGTGGGGGTCAGGAGGCCCCCCCAAGCTGGCCAAAAGTCCCTGGGGGTCCAGCGGGGGTCCGGGAGCGATCTCCTATGCTCATGACGTCGGGGAACAGAAACCAAAATGGCGCCGGCGCTATTTTCTATCAACGCGCCCGACGCCCGAGAGTGGAAGATCATAATGGGATCCCCCCACTGGACCCCAGGTAATTTAAGACATTTTGGGGTGGTTCGGGAGGGTGGGGGATTTATTTTAAAGGGTCGGGGTGGGTTTTAGGGATGTTTTAGTGTGCCGGTTTTCCCGCCCTCCCCCTTCCCCTCCCCCCGATTTACGATTTTTGACGATAAATCGGGGGGAATTCCTATTAAATATCGCCTCTAACGATTTTTGACGATTTAAAATATATCGGACGATATTTTAAATCGTCAAAAAACGATTCACATCCCTACTAGTCTGTCTCTATCTCAGAATTAATTTGACAGTGCATTTACTATGTACATATATCCTATGCTCACCCATACTTTATTACTATGATGTTATACTGTTACCTTTTCTTACATTATAGGACATTTACCTTATGTTAAGGTTCTTGTTTTATCTTGTTGTTGCACTGTATTTCTTCGCTGTTCTTGTGTGATCCCCTCCCCAGTTGTTTTCTCCCTGTTATCATGTACTTTCAAACCTGCTGTTTATTGTGAACTGGTATGATGTCCCCACTAATACCGGTATAAAAAAGTCTTTAAATAAATAAATAAATAAATAAATAAATAAACAAACCCACCCATCATTCAGAACCATGCATTCCTGAGTGACTGCTGGCTTTACCCGGCAAGAATTTAGCCAGATACAGACTAAAATTGGTTGACGGACAGAAGACAATGTGTGATGGTAAATGGAACCTTCTCTGAAGAGAGAGCGGTTTTAAGTGGTGTACCGCAAGGATCGGTGTTGGGACCGGTCCTGTTCAATATCTTTGTGAGCGACATTGCGGACGGGATAGAAGGCAAGGTTTGTCTTTTCGCGGATGACACTAAGATCTGCAACAGAGTGGACACGCCGGAAGGAGTGGAGAGAATGAGACGGGATCTAAGGAAACTGGAAGAGTGGTCGAAGATATGGCAGCTGAGATTCAATGCCAAGAAGTGCAAAGTCATGCATATGGGGAGTGGAAACCCGAATGAACTGTATTCGATGGGGGGGGAAAGGCTGATGTGCACGGAGCAGGAGAGGGACCTTGGGGTGATAGTGTCTAATGATATGAAGTCTGCGAAACAATGCGACAAGGCTATAGCAAAAGCCAGAAGAATGCTGGGCTGCATAGAGAGAGGAATATCGAGTAAGAAAAGGGAAGTGATTATTCCCTTGTACAGGTCCTTGGTGAGGCCTCACCTGGAGTACTGTGCTCAGTTCTGGAGACCGTATCTACAAAAAGACAAAGACAAGATGGAAGCGGTACAGAGAAGGGCGACCAGGAAGGTGGAGGATCTTCATCGGATGACGTACGAGGAGAGATTGAAGAATCTAAATATGTACACCCTGGAGGAAAGGAGGAGCAGAGGCGATATGATACAGACTTTCAGATACTTGAAAGGTTTTAATGATCCAAAGACAACGACAAACCTTTTCCGTAGGAAAAAAATCAGCAGAACCAGGGGTCACGATTTGAAGCTCCAGGGAGGAAGATTCAGAACCAATGTTAGGAAGTATTTCTTCACGGAGAGGGTGGTGGATGCCTGGAATGCCCTTCCGGAGGATGTGGTGAAGACCAGAACTGTGAAGGACTTCAAAGGGGCGTGGGATAAACACTGTGGATCCATAAAGTCAAGAGGCCGCCAATGAAGAGTGGGTGACTCACCAGAATGAAGGACTTCAAAGGGGCGTGGGATAAACACTGTGGATCCATAAAGTCAAGAGGCCGCCAATGAAGGGTGGGTGACTCACCAGAATGATGGCTACTGCCTGGAGACAATACCCTTATTCAATAAACGTACACATGCTTACTGTGACTCCAACATCGTTCTAGCTTCAACAGCAAGAGGAAATGTGGAATAAAGGATCTGCACTCACAAAGGGGGGAGTAGCTGGCTTGTTACGGCGGTTACTACCCCCAAACCAAATAAGCCTGTTACTTCTATTTCTATGCATATACAGCATAGTTCTCTGCTTCAATGGCAGGGGAGAAGAAAAAACTGATACTTCACGCATATCCAGCATAGCTCCCTGCTTCAACGGCAGGGGAGAAGAAAAAAGGGTTCACACTCACAAAGCGGGGAGTAGCTGGCTTGTTACGGCGGTTACTACCCCAAACCAAATGTGCCTGATACTTCACTTTCGATGCATATCCAGCATGGCTCTCTGCTTCAACAGCATGGGAGAAGAATAAACTGATACCTCAAGCATATCCAGCATAGCTCCCTGCTTCAACGGCAGGGGAGAAGATAAACAACCAATAAGGGCTGTATAACATAGTCTGAGTAGAACAAATAAGCATGGGTGTAGCTTGCTTATTGCGGCGGTTACTACCCCTACTACCCCTAACTTATCAGCTAGATATTCACTTGGATGCAGCTCCATCACTGCTTTCTACATTAATGGTGGGGGTGGAAAGGAAATAGAACCAAGAGCTAAGAGAAACAGATAAGTATGAGAGAAAGTGTGTGAAGCTTGCTGGGCAGACTGGATGGGCCATTTGGTCTTCTTCTGCCGTCATTTCTATGTTTCTATGTTTCTATGTAAAATTAGCCAGGTAAGCCATTATCCATCTAAATGGCATTTGAATATGGACCTCAATGTAAATAGATGAACTCGATAAGGTTTGATATCCTGGATGAGAGGCCATCAAGATGGACCAGTATGGTCAGATGTATTGCTAACAGGTAACAGGATGCCAATGATGAACAACAAATCTTTGCGTGAAAAAATGTACTATTCCTGAGTTATAAAATCTTTACATTGTAATGAAAAATGTTCTGCCAGCTAGCTTCATCACTTACTTACCAATCACTACTCCTGTCACTACTCCTGTCATATTTTGAATGTTATTAATATGCTCCTCAGCAGATATCAACTATAATAAAAATTCTCTGCAGGCAATGATTGCATATGGAAGAGGAATCATCATATTAGTAAACTGTAGCATATTCAAGTAAAAGAGCATTAAATACGGGCTGATATTTGTATCCCTGTTTGTTTTTGGCTTGCTGTTTTGTTATTACCTGTTTGCCCAATAAAACATATATTACAAAAAAAAAAAAAAAGAGCATTAAATGTTTAGAAAATGGATATATTTTGTCTTTAAGTACAGTTCATGCTTTCAAGTAAATTAACACTAATGAAAGTCATTGTGATGCAGTGAGATGCATTTGTACAGTGATCAAAATATTTTATCTCTTCTAAAATGCAATGAAAGAATATAAACATTTGTGAAGGCATCGGTTAAAATACATATGCCTTAAACTCAAAAGGAAGTGCAGGGATATATCATTGAAATATTTTCTTGGTTTCCTCTTCTGAAAACTATCTGTTCCAATTTCCCATTCTTTCATTTGGGGCTGTCATAAAAACTCAGTGTTAGCCCAATATGACATCTGGTGCTGGGTGCAGAATGTATATAAAATTTACCCTCCCCCTGCCTCTTCCCCTAAAATAATCCTGAAATGCAGATTCAGCAAATACACATGCAAAAGGAGCTCAGCTTAATTATTTTCATGCATTTCCTGCTTGACTGCCTTCATCTCACTACAAGTGGAATTCCCTGCTTAAGCAAATAACAGACTTTGCAGAGGACTTGGCAGTGGCACCTACAGTTGAATTTCTTCTAAATACTTCAGAAAGATCTGTATCAAAAAAAATGCATGTCCAGAAATGCTTACCACATGAAAATTCATGTGTGCTCTTAGGTACCACACCATAGTACTCCAAGAATCTGGCAAGCACTTTTGTGAACATAGATGCTTATTATAAAATGAATGCTAGCACCAGCCACTCAGCAGCCAGATTTAGAGGACATTAACTAACAGTAGACACTCATTAAATATGATGTGGCTATTTAAAATAAAATGTTTAATTATTTTCAATTATTTTGGCAGCCTGCATTATCAGATAATTGCCCTTGCTATATTGACAGATGTCAAGAAGTTTGGCAAGATGAGCACATACCTTGCAATAATGGTCGCAGCTGTATATACTATCAGTTTTAATGTTCAAGGTTTATGAAATAGTTTCCATTCGCACATTAACATGCATGCTCCTTCATACATCCATAAACATATAATATTATTGTAAAACCTGTACTAATTTAATATACCCTGTATTGTATTACTTTTGTATAGTTTTGCATGCATTGCAAGCGCTATATAAAAATAAAGGAAAAACAAATAGGGATGTCCCTTGTGGGATTCTTCTTGCTTGCCTATCCAACCTAATCACTTGCTACCAGGGCTGTTGCAAAGGCTGGGCCAGAAGGGCGACCACCTGGGGTGGTGAGGGGAGCTGAAGGTTTGCCCCAGCACTCTGTGAAGTCAGTTTCTGAGTATGACACTGGAAAAGGAAGAGGTTCCAAAAGCAACCCTTACCCAGGATACCATTTTATCCAGCGACTGCCCTGCTCGCTACTCTCTTTCCTTCCTCTCCTCTCTGCTCCACTTTCAAACCCCTGTTAGTTGATAGTAGAATTAGTTTTTCCTTCCTCTGGAAGAGTCACTTTACCCACCTGACTGATTTTCTCTGTTTTCAAATCATAGCTGAAAACTAGGGGTGTGCATTTGTTTGCAATGTATTGGCAATCTGCAACGTATAGGGCCTTATTCGTTGTATTCGTTCCCACAAATACAACAAATCTTCACCGAATTATTCGGCTGTCTAAAGGAGCAAATTTAAACAAAACCCCCACCCGCCTGACCTCCCCAAGACTTGCCAAAACTCCCTGGTGGTCCAGCAGGGATCCAGGAACCATCTACTGCACTCACGCCATCAGCTGCTGGTATTCAAAATGGCGCCGATAGCTCCTGTGACATAGTAAGGGCAAAGGCTATCAGCGCCATTTTGATTACTGGCAGCCGACGGTCTGAGTGCAGGAGATCGCTCCCGGACCCCCGATGGACCACCAGGGACTTTTGGCAAGTCTTGGCGCGCTGTTATAAAATCGGGGATCGGTGCGCACAAGGGGGTGCACATTAGTGCATCTTGTGCTCGCCGATGCCCACGGCCTTCACCCGTTCCCTCCCAGGCTGCTCCAATTTAGGAGCGGCTTGTGAGGGAACTTCCCTTCCCCCTACTCTATCCTTCCTACCCCTTCCCCTAATCTTCCCGCCCCCTAGCCCTATTCTAACCCCCCAGACCTTTATCTTAACTCTTACGCCTGCCTCTGGCCCCATCCTCGGACCGCCCCACCCCGCCTCCTCTTCGAAGCTTGGGACTTAGATGTGGCCCAGGGCTTTATACCTGGTACGCATAGAGCTTTGAAAATCTGCCCCTTTGTGCGCAACCCAGTACCACCTATGCAGACACATTTTGGACCACTTGCAATTTTCTGGTTACCCTACCCTGAAACCCTATATGGCATTGTAGTAGTTCAAACCCTATATGGCATTGTAGTAGTTCAAAAGCAACAACCGAGTTGATTTGATCTGTATCAAGAAAGTCGGTATATAAAAGCCTTAAATAAATAAATAAATAAATAAATAAATGAATGCACAGGCTCTCTTTTGCAATGCCTCCAATTCTAGAAAAGGTCGTAATTGTCTGATCCGTTTTATTCTACAGAATGCTATTTTGCTACTGATACAACATGCTTCTCAAATGCTAAAGGTGAGTCTAAATTTTACTCCCAAACATTTCACCTCTTCAGCTAGATATAGAGAAGAGCTTCAGGGACATAATAGACTACAGTCTAGTAGTCCTTGTGCCATTTTGGAGGAGCACAGTCATTTGGTAGGAGATCACCACCTTAGTGTGGAAGGAAGTGATCCTGTAACTAGGACCTGTTCTCCAGGTGATGCATCAAGGATGTTCTCCAGGGTTGTGTGCTAGGAGGAATGGTTTAAGATTGCAGTTATATTTGGTGATGCAAACATTAGAAATGTAGATAGCTGGGTGGCTGGTAGTTCTGAGGCTCACTTGGTAGCTTGCTTGCCTGATGTAAAGGTAGCAAACCTCACGCATCACCTAAACAAGATTTTAGAGAGTTCTGGGAAGTATCTGGCTGTTGTAGTACATGTGGGTACCAATGACATATGAAGGTTCAGGAAGGAGGTTATGAAAGCAAAATGTAGGCTTTTCGGTAGGACACTGAAATCTAGAATCTCCAGGGTTATGTTCTCAGAAATATTCCACATCTAGGACCCCAGATGCAGACTGAGCTCCAGAGTCTCAATGCATGGATGACACAGTGGTACTGGAAAGAAGGCTTTAGATTTGTTAGGAACTGGGGAACATTCTGAGGAAGGGAAAGCCTACTCCGACAGAATGGGTTCCACCTTAATCAGGGTGAAATCAAGCTGCTGGTACTAATAAAAAGGAGATAGAGAAGCTTTTAAACTAGACCATGGGGGAAAGCCAATAGTCACTCAGAAGCACATGGTTTGGAGACAGCTATCTTCCAAGGATACTTATGAAACAGGGAAGTACCAGTAGAGAGGTTGTAGATAAGGCTGAAGTAAGATGGATGTAGATATTTATTTTTATTTATTTATTTAAAAACTTTTCTATACCGTCATTAAGTTAAGTACCATCATAACGGTTTACAGGGAGGCACCAATATTAATATTGGAAAACAGATAAAATCTATCACTAAACAAGTGCCAAGGCTTTACGGTAACATAGCTCGTTTATAATTACTTATAATTGTAAGTGTTATCATGTTCTATCATGTCCATTCTTTATTGTATCATATTCTAAATTGTGAGCAAACATATTTAAAATAAAAGTAGAATATATACCCGTGTTGGTTGGGGTAGTGTGCATGAGTGTTCTGCAGATCGTTTTTTGTGTTTTCTCTTTATCCCTGTATACTACTCTCCTTTCTCATTGTTGTAGGCTTGTTTAAATAAACATGTTTTCAAGTGTTTTCTGAAGGTTTTGATGTCTGTTTGTAAGCGGATCTCGACAGGCATGGCATTCCATAGCATAGGACCTGCTAAGGAAAGCGCTCTTTCCCTTACTTGGGTTAGTTTAGCTGTTTTAATTGAGGGGATGGTCAGTAAGGCTTTATTTGCTGATCTTAGGTTTCTGTTAGGGACGTGTAGGCAGAGGGCTGTATTCAGCCATTCGGCTTTTCGTTATGTATTAATTTATGTATGGTACACAGGGTTTTGTAATGTATTCTTTGCTCGATGGGTAACCAGTGCAATTCTATTAGGGTTTCAGTGATGTGGTCCCTTATTTTTACCAGTCAGAATTCTGGCAGCCGTGTTCTGCATTATTTGGAGTGGTCTAATCGTTGTGTGTGGTAATCCAAGTAGGAGGGAATTGCAGTAGTCGGTGCTAGCGAAGATTAGAGCCTGTAACAATGATCGGAAATTGTTTGTTGTAAGTAGGGGTTTTAGTCTTCTAAGGGTCATGAGTTTGGCATATCCTTCCCTTACTTTTAGCGATATGTGTTGTTTTAGGTTAAGTTCAGTGTCAATTATTACCAATGTGAATTATACACCAATGTGAATCATTCTACACTGCCTTTATTGTCTACTAAAGTTGTTAAGTCAAATAAAAATGCAAATAATTTAAAACATACTTTAAAATCTCTCCATGTTATTGCCAGATGTCTGAAGAGTAAGTATGGTAGTTATAATGTATGGCATTATATGAGGATTTAGACATTATAGACATTTCAGAGACATTATGGGGTAGATTTTCAGAGCCCTGCTCGCCTAAATCCGCCCAAAACCGGGCGGATTTAGGCGAGCAGGGCCCTGCGCGCCGGGAAGCCTGTTTTACATAGGCCTCCCGGCGCGCGCAGAGCCCCGGGACTTGCGTAGGTCCCGGGGTTCTCGGAGGGGGGCGTGTCGGGGGCGTGTCGGGGGGCGGGCCCGGTCGTCGCGGCGTTCCGGGGGCGTGTCGGCAGCGTTTTGGGGGCGGGTACGGGGCGTGGCTACGGCCCGGGGGCGTGGCCGCGCCCTCCGTACCCGCCCCCAGGTCGCGGCCCGGCGCGCAGCAGGCCCGCTGGCGCGCGGGGATTTACGTCTCCCTCCGGGAGGCGTAAATCCCCCGACAAAGGTAAGCGGGGGGTGTAGACAGGGCCGGGCGGGTGGGTTAGGTAGGGGAAGGGAGGGGAAGGTGAGGGGAGGGCAAAGGAAAGTTCCCTCCAAGGCCGCTCCGATTTCGGAGCGGCCTTGGAGGGAACAGGGGGAGGCAGCGCGGCTCGGCGCGCGCAGGCTATACAAAATCGATAGCCTTGCGCGCGCCGATCCAGGATTTTAGTGGATACGCGCGGCTCCGCGCGTATCTACTAAAATCCAGCGTACTTTTGCTTGAGTCTGATGCGCAAGCAAAAGTAGGCTGATCGCGCTTCTTTTAAAATCTACCCCTATGGAAGGAGGATAACCAATTGGGCCACTGTGATACTAGGATAAAAATGATATTGACATGAAGTGGCAGCTCAGATTGGTGGAGGTGTGACACTGTAAGTAAAGGATGGCATAAAGTCTAGCATCATGATAATCATGTAGAAAAAAATCTTATGGATAGAAATTCCATATATGAGGGATAAGAGTATAGCAGTGGGTACATACTAGTGTCTGCTTGGCCAAAGTGAAGAAACAGACTGAAAAGATAGCTAACATTAGGAAGTCATTCATAAATAATTTTAAATAAATAAATACATTTGACAACACAATAATAATGGGAGTTTTCAATTACTCCAGTTTTGATTGGATCACTGTCTCCTTTTATATGAATTAAGTACTTCATGGAGCATATGGTCCTAGAACCAACAAGGGACAGCTACTTTAGATCTAGTCCTTGATGGAACACAAAACTTGATACAAGGGGTTACTGTGGTAGGGCTGAGCAATAGAAATCATAGTGGAATCAAATTTGACATAATCACAGGAGGGAGAACATTAACCCATTATGTCTCAAATTTTTAAAGAAGCTAACCTTTTAATGGGACTCTGGGACATAATGGGTTAAGTAAAACTACTGCAATAGAATTTAACTTTAAAAAAGAAGATTAGAATACAATGAAGGATTTAGTAAAAAAAAAATAAAAGGTGTAATTGCCAAGGTTAAAAGAATGCTTCCCATGTGGACAATAAAAGCAGTGTAGAATGATTCACATTGGTGTATAAAAATATATTGGTAGCCCAGATAAAATGTATTCAATGCATTAAGAAAAGATCAAAGGAAGTACAAACAACTGCTTTAAATGATGAGCTGAAAGAGGCAGTTAAAGCCAAAAGGGCATTACTCAAAAAATGGAAAGCAGACCCAATGATGAAAATAAGCACTGCCAAGTTAGATATAAAACAGTAGTTAGACAAGTCAAGAGAGATTATGAGAAGATTCATGCCAGCAAGGCAAATATTACTAATAAAATATTTTTCAAGTACATTTAAGCCAAAAAGCCTGAAAGCGAGTCAGTTGGGCCAACAATTGACAGAGGGGTAAAAGGGGTGCTCAGGAAAGACAAGGAAATAGCAGTAAAATTAAATTAATTCTTTGCCTCAGTCTTTACTGAAGAGGATTTTGGGAATATAGCCACATGGGAAGCATTCTTTGACAATGATGATTCTGAGGAACCAGAACAAATCTCTGGGCTAACAGAAGATGTAATAGATCAAAATGATAAACTAAAGAATAACAAATCACCAGGACCAGATGGTATGTACTCCAGAGTCCTGAAAGAATTCAAAATGAAATTGCAAACCTGTTACTCATTTATTTTATTTTATTTAAATACTTTTGATATACCGATACTCAAGACTAGTGTCTTATCGTACCGGTTTACATTGAAACAAGGGGTAACCAATTAACTATGAAGATAAAGTTACAATGAACAGGGGGTTTACAGAGTGGGAGAGTAGAGAGCAAAAGCATACGATTAACATAATAAGTTATAAATAACTAAGTTTAACATAACGAAGTTTAACATAGGAACGAATGTAGCAAGCTTAGACATTAGATTAGTCTTTAGGTCTATAAAGCTGCAGTGTAACACCAGTTACACTGGCCATCTTCAGGAATGATCTGGGAAACTCACGTCTGTATTGGGCCAAATGGTAAAAGCTATTCTTAGAAACAAATCACTCGCCATTCAGATAGACATGGCTTAATGGAGAAGAGCCATTATAGTTTTAACAAAGGGAAGTCTTGCCTTACCAATCTTTTTTAGATATTTTGAAGGTATAAACAAACATCTAAATAAGTGAACTAGTTAATATAGTACATTTGGATTTTCAGAAGGCATTTGACAAAGTATCCAATGAGTGACTTCTCAGGCAATTAAAAAGTCATGGGATAGGAGACAATGTTCTATTGTGAATAGGAAATTGGTTAAAAGACCAGTTGTCCAAATGGAGAAGGGTCATTAATAGAGTACCACATGAATCTGTACTAGGACCTGTGGTCTTTAACATTTTCATACATGATCTGGAAAAGGAAGCTATGAGTAAGGTGATCAGATTTGCAGATGATATAAAATTATTCAAAGTTGTTAAAACAGCAGTGGACTGCAGGAATGTAAAAAGACCTTGTGAGTCTAGGAGACTGGTCATCTGAATGGCAGATTAAACTTAATATGGAAAAATTTTAAATGATGCACACAGAGAAAAATAATCCCGACTACAGATACACAATAAAGGAAAAGGATCTTAGACTCCTTGTGGTCAATAGATTGAAATCCTTAGCTCAGTGTATAGTGGAGGTCAAAAAACGGAATTATCCAAAACAGAAAATACAACAGAAAATATCATCTTGCCTGATTATCGACTGAGTATTATGTGCAATTCCGATTGCCCCAATTCAAAAAAGACATAGCAGAACTAGAAAATGCAGAGGTGGGCCAAAAAAGGATAAAGAAGTTGAAACAGCTTCCCTATGATGAAAAGACGAGTGTGGGGAAATGATAGAAGGTTATAAAATCATGAGTGAGCTGGAATAATACTAAAACAAGAGTATGCTCCATGAAACTAACAGTCAATAGATTTAAAACAATTCGTAGAAAGTACTTTTTCACTCAGATCACAATCAAGCTGTCAAATCTCTTGCCAGAAGATGTGATCAAGGCGACTAGTATAGTGAGATTTAAAAGAGCTTCGGATAAGTTCCTGGAGAAAAAGTCCATAAAACATTATTATCCAGGTAGACTAGGGAAAGCCATCACTAATACTGAGAATAAGTAACAAGATGTTGATCTACGTTTTGGGATCTGTTGGGTACTTGTAGTCTGGATTAACCGTTGTTGGAGTCAGGATGCTGGGCTCGTTGGACCTCTGTCTGACTCAGCATGGCATTTCAGATGTTCTTATGTATTGCTGTATTTCCAACAGGGACTGCAAACTAATACATGTAGAGAAAAGGTGCTTCATAAAATACAATTGTAATTACATTTAGGAGTATTATCTGTGATTTTTAGATATTGGATGGAGCTGGAGATAATGAAAAATGGACCAAATACCTTAAATGCAAACACTAACTCTTGTTTCCTTTTGGCAAATATTTTACTTCTATGACATTTTCCTCCCAACCTTTTGAATTGATCATTTTTATTGAATATGGTTTTTCTGTCCCAGGATGTCCTAGCAGTCAAAACAGCATAAGACACATGCTACTTCATTGATGCTATTTTCTTTTTTTTTTTTTTGTGATGTAGTAGTTTTTTCCTACTTGTTTGGGCTTACAGCACAATTGGATGCAGGACTGTGATCTGCTACCATGATTTTCCCATTTATATCCCCTCAACTTATTTTTAGTTCATTCCTTATAGTGACAGTCTTTGGCCAGGAGCCATGCATCAAGACTCCTTCCAGAGTCCTTAAATTGTGGTTCCTAAATCCAGCCACTAAGTGTCACCATTGCACATTGACTGACTCCCACCACCCAAAGGCTGGTGATGCTATCTCTACAGCATCCCCAGGCCTGGCAGATTGAGAGAGTTGAAGACATGAGCTGAGAATTGAACCTGGGACCTTCTGCATGGTACTGCACAGCAATGCCACTAAGCCAACAGGCAAGCTTTGTGTTTTATTCCTTTTAGTTCCCCAGGTAAGTATTAATTGCTAGCATGGCTGTAGGAGGTAAGTTGGATGCTCAAATGCCAAATTGCATTAGGTGTACTTATACCAAACCTATTAAAGCTCCATGTGGCATTTTATAGACAGCTATATTAATGGTTTAGGAACTTTCAGAGGGTTGCTTCTATTATGAGGACTAGCAAGCTCTAATTGCTAGGAAATAGCCTGACTAAAAAAAATTCTGGTGTCTTGGGAGAGGGCAGAACTAGACAGGAGGGGATTCTCCAACCCCCCAGAAATCAGCAAAGCCTCGAGTGAGCTATGCACATTGCCCTCCAACAGAGAATGAGGCAACAAGACCTACTGTCTGCTACCAGTGTGGAGGAGAAAGCTACTTGCAGAAATCCTGCTTTATGCAAAGGGAATTGAGGAGAGACATGCAGATTTGGAATAAACCTTCTAAACCACTGGGAAACCTCAGCGGATTAGAGAAAGAAACATCACAGAGCCATAGTCATGAGGAATCTTTGAGAGCTGCAGCAAACATAAATCACTGAAGTTTTTTTCTTCCGTGAACCCAGGAGTGGTTCTATTATGAGGCAAGGTGAGGTTGCTGTCACAGGTGGTAAAATTGTAGGAGTGGCAAAAAGTGCCCCCCCCCCCCAAAAAAAAAAACAACAAAACACTTCTGTGGCAGCTCCCTCACTTTGCCAAAGAGCGAACCCACTGGGGCCCCTGTGGACCCCATCCTGCTGACGCTCAAAGGACAAGACCCAGCAGGGCTGCAGCAGAGCCCATCCTGATGTAGCCAGAAGAGAGAGAGGCTTGGGGGGGGGGGGGGGCTCAAGAAGAAAGGGGGAGGCCCTGAGAGAATGTGTGTGTGGGTGTGTGTTATGAGAGAGCCTGTATGTATGTATGTGTAGAGAGAGCGTGTGCATGTTAGAGATAGAGAGGATGTGAGTGCCAGCATGCATGTGTGTGTGTGTGTGTGTGTGTGTGTGTGTGTGTGTGTGTGTGTGAGAGGGCATGGTTGTATGTATGAGAGAAGGAGTGTGTGTGTGTGTGTGTGTATGTGTATATATATATGTGAGATGCAGGATAAAGTTTGTGTGTCCCCCATCCCCCAATCT
This sequence comes from Rhinatrema bivittatum, assembly GCF_901001135.1. Classification (NCBI taxonomy): domain Eukaryota; kingdom Metazoa; phylum Chordata; class Amphibia; order Gymnophiona; family Rhinatrematidae; genus Rhinatrema; species Rhinatrema bivittatum. Next base: position 95,423,125 of record NC_042619.1, read on the forward strand.
CAGGGTGACTGGAAATAAAAAAAAATCCCAGGTATGGAGAGCAGAGACTATTTTTATTCTTATTAGTTTTAATTGTTGGGAGTTATTTGATGTGACTGTTTTGAAATATTTTATTGATTTCTGAGAACTTTAAAAATATAATCTAATGATATTTTGTTCATGAGCTGTTTTGAAATATTTATTCTATTAGAATAGTTTTCTAGATTAATGTGTTATTTCTTGATTTTATTATTGTTTTATGAGGAATGATGGTGTTTTTGTTTTTCCATTATTGCACAGAATATGGCTTCTTGCATTTTCCAGTTCAGTTTTTGTCTGCACATATTTCTACTTTATGGTCACTTTATTCTGTATTTGGTGAGGGTCCATCTGTGTTCTGCATGTGTGACCGAGGTGAGGTATTTTTCTGGCATGTAGTTTCTGAGTAGGGTTGTATAGCAGCCTGATTTGTTCTGTATTCCTAATAGGAAGTGTATTGGTATTTTTGGATCTGGTGTAATATTTGCAATGTTGCATTTTCATAGGTAGGGTTGGTTTTGTTTGAGTACTAGCAGTTAGTACTGTTTTGGTATGGGATGTTTACTGTATTGTAATTTTAATTCAGTTTACTCAGGGTTTTCTAAGGGCCACACTCATATCAAACTCTCTTTACAATATGCCCAAGGACCATTGTTTTCAGTTTATATATTATTTTTCCTGGGGATTTCAATGAAATTTAAAAAAAAATCTGTGGAAAAATTAATTTTTGAATATTTTTTTTCCCTGTGTGTTATAACAAAGTAATTTTTCCACTGATTTTTTTTATCACATTGGAAATCCCAAGCAAAATAAAATAAATACTGAAAACACAGGTCCTTAAATATGCCTAATACCATATGGGTTCCAAGTGTCTTTTTTGCAGGGTTTTCTGTTTGGCACCACAGCAGTGCATGTAAAAATAATATGCATGTTGTGATATTTTGATCTCAGAAGGCTATGAATATTCTTTTTCATGTAAACTCTGTTACCATAAATGCACGATTTTTAATCTGGTGGCAGGCTATGTTTGAGGATATGCAGTAGCCAGGCTGGTAAGGATTTAGTCCAAAGGAACAAGGGGGATGGATTGACAGGGCAGGCAAGCGAAGAGTAGGACAAGCAGGAGGAATGCACAGAAGAACGAGAGAGGCAACCATTCGGACTGATGAGAAGACAAGGACCACAGAGGCTAGAGACTGAAGATGAAGGATGCTGGGCCTAGAGGTAAAGACAAGATGGGCCTAGAAGCAAAGAGAAGCTAGAACTGGAGGCTCAGGAACAAAGAAGCTGGCAAATCACACTACTAGGAGCAGGATGACCTGTTATCAAGGAAAGGACTAAGGCAGGCAAGGGCCTTTTATATGTGTCGTCAATCTCAGGAGCCACAGGGTTTTTCCTGCAGTGATCCCTTTAAATTGTCAAGAGGTGCATGCACCCACGTGTCTAAGGGGTCCCATGGAATGAGAGTGCCGGAGCAGCGGTGTCTGCCGTGTGTCAGTAGCATCTCACCACATTTGCAGGACAGGCTTTGATGGTGTCGACGGCAAATCTCTGAGGCCTGGGTCTGGAGGTAAGATTGGCGGTCCGTGGAAGCAGCCCATGGACCACCAATTGCAACACAGAGGGATCATAATGCATGGAATCCTTTGTAAGGAAAATATAATTTGCAGTACTTTAGGATTTTGCAAACTGTAAGTGTGTAAATGTAAATGTATATAAATGCCTTAGCATTTCTTTATGAATCGAAATTAAGTAGCCTACATGCTGCCTGTAGAGCATAACAAAACAGAAATGGCAGTCACTGCACCTAGCACATTTCCTTTATTTTGCCTTCCCTTTCATGTTTGTATTCTTGCAGCATAGTAATTGCTGCATGATTTCGAAAGCCATAATCCGTGCTGTGTAACGCCATTCCTGGAAAGTAAGCTGTGAAAATAATTACAGATGGGTCATGGTGTGACTTTTAGATCATCTCGCTACATTGCTCTTTTTAGACATTGATGTAAATTAAAGGAAAAAAAAAATCCGAACCACCTTCATTCTGGGGCTTTTGAAGAAATGAAATCCAAAAACTGTCTGTAAAGGGAGGATCAATGGAAACAATTTCTGAATCACAACCCTGGATCATGTGTGATTCGATTTGCACTGAAATCTTGAAGAGATTACCTATTACTTTAGGACTTCATCCACGCTTCTGCTCTGAGCATCCTCAGCTCATTGACACTCGCCTAAGGTCAGTCTGAGTGCTGGACGAGTGCCAGAGAGCTAGACGGGTAAGACGTGAAGAAACAACGCACAGGCTGATGCAATAAGAAACACGTTAAGATGGGTGCTTGATTTGAGCACCCAGTTTCCTAACGTGTGCACATCCAAATCCCCTCGGCGCCTGATGCAGCCTTTAAATTAGGGGCTGAATTAAAAAGGATGCGCTAGAGAAATATTGTTCGTCCCTTGTGCTCAAATGCATCGGGTGGCCATCCATTTTATCCCACTTCAGGCCGATTTCGCCCCTTGCTATTGTGTGTGTGTATGTTGTGCATGTATACTGTGGGGGTACAGTGTGCATTCAGAAAAATTTTTTTTTTTTTTTTTACATCAAACCATTACATTATACCTTTATTTTTAAACATCAACAATAGTGTCACAACAATACTAAGTAGAAGAAACCACAGAGGACAGCAATTTTTAATTCATCATGAGCTCTTGACTCGCAGATTGATTTAATGCCAGCTCTGGAGCTGGAGTTAATTTTTCCACGTTAAGAAGGGTGTGTTGGATCCCTGGTGATAATAGCTAATAGTCTCATCTACATGTAATTTACATGTGATAAGTGCTATCAGCTATGCAGTTGTTTGGGCGTACGTTTTGGATGCACTAATCCCCTTATTGCGTCGGGTGGTAGTCTAGCGCATCCAACTGCCTATAAACCTGTGCGCTAGAATGGGCGCACTTTATTGCATCGGCCCCACAGTGAATAAGAACTGTTGCAAGGAAAGAAAGTAGGGAAAAAAACCCCCGAAACAAGGCAGTGCCTCTGTACATGTTGTTGATGAGACCACATCTGGAGGCCCTACCTCCAGTAGGGCTGCCAAGCTATTCGAGTCTGTTCCAAAAGCCATAAGAAATAAGACTTAAGGACCTAAATATGTACACACTAGAGACTAGAAGAGGGAAGGCAACTATGATAGAGATGTTCCAGTACCTCAGCAGTAAAGATAATACACAGCAAGAAAACATGTTTTCGGTGGAAAAGAAGTTGGGGAGAGTTTGTGATAAAGAAGCTCAAAAGGAATAGATTGACATCAGAAAATATTTTTTTTCCCAGAAAGGGTTGTTCATGCATGGAACTGCTTCACAGGGGAAGTGGTGGAAGCAAAAACAATTCATAAAAATATGAGTTCAAAAAGCAAAAAATCTACAAATAATCTAATCCAAATGAAGTTTTATAAAAAAATAAATGATTGAATTAGTTTGATGTTCGTAAAAGTGAAAAAAGATATGTTTCATATAAGCTTGTTATCTCCACAAAATGATTAATCAAGAACAATTCAGTTCTACCTTAATCTCACACACCAAAAGTCACTCCATAATCCTTTCTTGAAAACATTGTGGGAGGAAAAGAATTGTTATAAAAAGCTTCAGACTTATCATTCAAGGTATATGGAATAAGACAAATACATTTCACGTACTCTATGCCACTTAAAAAAAATCAGTCTTCTCAACTTCATATGAAAACTACTGATCTGAGCTGAACAATCAGTTTTCATCTGGAATACCAATAAAGCAGCTTGAAATTCATTATTAAAGAAGCTGGTGGGATTCCAAGACTCCAACATGGTAAAAACAATACCAGAATTCAAGAGTGCCTAGGAGAACTACAGAGAATCCTTACTTGTGAAGGAATGTTTGGCGTCAACTGAGGATGATGGTATTGCACGAGGAGCGGATAGGCCTTACTGTCTTCATCTGCTGTTTTATTCTATATTTTTGTATATGTAACTGGGAGGAGGGAGAGGGAATGTTATTGTCCGTCTCGCACACACAAAGTGTGCCCTCCTGCACCCATAAGGGACAATATCCCAGTCCAGAGAATCACTAAGCCAAAATTCAAAAAGTACCCTGGCACCCGATGAAGCCAGTTCTAGTAACCAGGAGTCAGGATGCTCTGGTGATTGCCCATCACTAGCCAGTGATCTGGCTTCTGCAACCTCACAGGTCAATTTAAAAAGCGCTGCTCGTGCAAAAATGCCCACATATGCACGTATGTGTAGCACACGCAAGCAATGGGGATTTTAAAAAGCCACAAAATATCCGCATACGTACCTATGTGCGTGTGAGGAATAAGGAGATGGAAAAGGGGCGGAGCATGAGCACTCCGGGGCAGAGCCCAGACTTATGTACGTTACTCTGAATTTTTAAAGTGAAACCCGCAGCGCTTGTGCGCTAAATATCTGCGTAACTTTACTGCTGCCCCTGATGAGGAGCAAGTCTCTAGATCTCAAGTTTTAGGGCTTATAGGACAGGGTGAGGGTCTGGGTCAACTGGGCAGTGTGCAGGATGAAGAACCAGAGAGGTCTGAAAGACCTCGCTATTAACTGAACAAACTGCAGGACTAATTGGAAAACTGGGAATGTGCCTCGTGCAAGCAGGTTTGAAAATTAGTCGACACACGCGTGTAAAAGCCACTTAAAATTAGGAGCATACTTATGCAGGATTGGTGCATGTAAGTTCACGCACAATTAAAAATTCTATCATATCCTCGCTCACGACGATACGCGCATGTATGGGCACACGCATGCTCGTTTTAAAAAAAAATCGACCTCTGTTTGCAAAATATTTAATAAAAGAAAAGAAAATATCAATTCTGCTTACTTACTCTCAATGTTTCTCACATACTTCTTATTGCATTTTAATTACTGATTCTACGGGAACAATACACGCATGCACAGATAGAACATATCACCTATGCATTTTCTAAACGCAGTTCTTCAGACGTAGAGAAATATACATGGGTGGAAGGCAGGAGGTCTCACAGTGGTTCTTCTTGCAGGTCTCAATTCTTGTTTCCAAGTATCTTCTGCAGATAGAGAGGTAGTCTTCTTAGGTCACAGTCAGTCAGGCAAGCTGTGCTGCAGCCAGATTCTGCCTCAATCAGGCAATTATGCATTATTATTATTAAGTAGTGTCCCCTAGCTCTTGTACTGTCGGAAAGAATAAATAATCATTCCCTATTTATCTGTTGCACCCTACTCATGATTTTATAACTTGGAGTTTGTCTCCAAGCTGAAGTGTCCACACCTGTTTATCTTTTCTTTATAAAGGGAGCCATGCCATTCTTTTTAGCATTTTTGTTGCTCTTCTATGCCCCTTTTCTAGTTCCTCTATGTATTTTTGGAGATGGGAGCGCTTAGAATTGAACACAATACTCGGGGTACAGTCGCATCATAGATTACAGCATACAGAGGCATTATAATATTCCCCCTTCTGTTCTCCGTTCTTTTATAAATAATCCTTACCACTCCTATTTGCTTCTTTTTTTTTTTTAAACAGCTGCTGTATACTGAGTGAGAATTTCAAATTGTTTTCCAACATATACACTCACTGTAGAGAGGAAGTTTTGTCAGTTTTCAAAGTTGAATTGTAGTTTTATTTAACTATGATGCTTTTATTACATGTATGCTGTGTGTTACTGTTTGCCCGTTTATTGTCAATGTTATTATGTTCTCTGCTCAGCATGGTTTAGCAAATCAATGGAATATAAGAATTTAAAATAAATAGACTGCTTGATTTTCCCTATTCCCCTTCTCCTACTTGGAAATTGAGATATATATATATATATATATATATTATGTAGCACCTAGCTGTGACCACATGCTAATCAAGACCTACAGGCTAATCTATTTATTTTTTGTATTTAAAGTTTTTATAGACCACCTTCCTGTCCCCAAAAGTAAAAAGGTTTTTGCCAGATATTGAAAAAGGGGCATGTTTGGTTTCTGAAGGCCTTCTTCCTCCTTCATGTGAGGGATAGATGTTTTGCCAATAAGGATAAAGTGAAATGTGCCGATGGGTAGAGAGACATTTCTTTTAGTAAATGACTTGTAAGTTTAATGTCATCAGTTCCTTATCGATTTAGAACATTTGTATTAAGATGATTATTTAATATTACAGTTGATGTCTGAGTTAGCACATTCATTTCTTTTCCCTTTCCTTTCTTGTGGAGTGCCCTGCTCCACATGTGCCCTACATGTTTCAGAGCGAATTTAAATGAGTCCGTGTGATGGCTGAGAAATGGACAAATGGTTTGGATTCCTTGCCCTTAGTTTGCATTGACATCACGATCTGAGCATGCTCCATGCGCATCCTTAAAACTATTGAAGATGTTGCTGATAGGATATAGGATCTCAGTATCTGAAAAGGGATACTTTTTTTTTAAATTTAATATTCCACTTTTCAGGCATTTCCAAATAAATAAATTAGCTTCAATGAAGCTGACAATCGGGTAGATTTTAAAAGGCCCGCGTGCGTAAATCCCGGAGTTTACGTGCGAGGCCGGGCCTTGCGCGCCCCAGGTGAATTTTCAAAGAGGTCCGGCCACGCGTGTAAACCCCTGGTACATGCACAACTGCCCGGCCTCTTCAAAGGGAGGCGGGGGCTGGGATAGCGACATAAATTTCTACCCTGAAGACTCGCCTGAGGACCTGAAGTAAGTTCTGCAACAAACCTAAAAAAAAAAAGGTAGGATTTAGGGGTTAGGGGAGGAGAGGGGAAGGGGAAGGGGAAGGAAGGTTAGGTAGGGGGTAGGGAAGTTCCCTCCCAGTCCGCAGACTGGGAGGGAACTGGGGAATGTCCAAATGTGTCGCCGTGTGGAAATTGCGAGTCACCCCCTCCCCTTTGTACGCCGCCTGCACATACACGCACATTATAAAATCTACCCCAATGTGTAACATGCTGGAGAGCAGGACTGCTCTTCAAGCCTGTGTAAGTGGACTTTAATCTCTGTCTTCAAGATACATAGGTCTTTTCTGCCTGTGTTTTAAAAAAAGAGGATATGATTATTTTTATTCGCCAAACTCTTGTGAATAAATAATCTTTGACTGATAATTTTTCTTAGGTTTGAAGCTGGGTGAATCCAGCCCTAGAGGTTGGAATATGAATCACAAAGGCTGTACTATGATATATGGAATCATCTAATTTCTCAAAACCAACAATAACTCATTAATTTTAGATGTGACAAGACTGTGGAATTTACTCTGTACTTGACAAAACTTGTATTGCTACACATACAGGGCAGAGAAACAACTTGTAGCAACCTTCCCTTTCTTCCTGGCCCCCTACCCCTATGCTAATCCACACTCTTTCATGCACACTTCCTCTCCCTCCCCCCTCTACTCCTCTCCCCAGACCTGACCCCAGTACTCTCTTCCCTTCTCCCCATCCCTTAGAAATCGCTCACAGCTCCCTGACTTATGCTGTGTGATATGTCCTTCCACCTATTCCGCTCCGCTCCGCCCTCATCTGAGACCTCAGTCCTGGAAGCACAGACAAGACAATGCAATAAGATGAGCAGTTTTCCTAATGCATGCAGAGCCACCTTTCATGAGTGCCCGATGCGATATTAAAATGAGCCGCTGCATTAAAAGGGACACGCTAGGGAAGAATTGTGCGTCCCTAGCGCTCAAATGCATCGGGCATCCATAATTGCATTGGGCACTCAGTACAAGTGTCCATTTTATCCCACTTCAGGTCAGTTTTGCACAATATACACACACACAACATCAGCCTGGAGCTTGTCTCTTTTGTGTGTGTACATTGTGCATCAGAATTTTCTTTTCAGCAGTCCCTTACATCATATGATTCTTAAAGACGGCAAGCGATAAATTATAAGTACCAGAAACGATATTATTAGGAGGAACCACAGAGGACAGTATTTTTTAAAATTTTTCCTGAGCCCATGACTCGCGGATTGACTTAACACCAGCTCCGGGGCTGGAGTTAAATTTGCTGCGTTAAAGAGTCTGCGTTGCGTGCCCAGCAATTTTCTGCAACAGGGGTAATAGGTAACAGCCTCATCTACATAGAATGTACATGTGATGAGCGCTATTGGCTACGCATTTGTTTGGGTGCACGTTTTGGACGTGCTAATCTCCTTATTGCATTGGGTGCTGGTCTAGCGCGTCCAAAACGTGCACCCAACTGCTCGTAAACCTGTGTGCATCGGCCCCAGAGGGGCCTCCCCTCCTCCTGTTTTTCTCCATGCTTCCTGTTGGCACAGGAGAGGAGGCTGGAGTGGACATGGAGCAGAAAACAATTGCTTTGCTCCCCTTTCCAAGCCCTCCCCTACTGTTTTCTCCAAGCTGCCTGAAAAGTGGTGGGAGAGGTCTTGAGTAAAAAGAGGGCTCCTGCCTGGAGCTTTCCAGGCTTCTAAGACTCAGCAAATTCTTTCCAGGAGAAACTCATAAAATTCCCAGTTAAGTTCCTACATAAAGTGTGAAGCAGACAATGATAACCTGTAGTAGATTTGAAATATTATCTATATACATAATATCTATCATCTATTGGTGTATATATATTTATTTATTTCGAGGCTTTTATATACCGAAGTATAGCGGGTTGCCTTCATTCCGGTTTACAAGATAACAACTTAATACAATTTGGTAACACTGGAACAACTTAACTGTGTAAGGGATGCAACGATTACAAACCGAAGAAAGCACTTTATAACAAACGGTGAAATCATATAATGTGGGGACAGAGGGCAGAGCTCAAGGAAAGGAGTAACAGGGTATGGGAGGGCATACGGTCGGGGATCGAGAAGGGAAGTAGTGGATGGCTTAAGCCGACTCCATCACAGAAGGTTAGGTTGAAATACCAGGTTTTGAGTTCCTTTTTGAAGGATTTAATGTCACTAAGGGCCTCATTTTCCAAGCAGTTTACCGCGTGTGATAAATTCACGCTAACAAATTAGTAATTTGGTATTCAGGGGGCAGAGCATATGTAAAGCAGGAACCAGCTGTTACAGGCTAGTGTGGTCCACGATATGTCCAGACAGCAGAGAGAGAGAGAAAGAGAGAGAGAGAGAGATCCTATAATGCCTATGCCCTAGACAAGTATTTGTATCCCTATGGGAGGGCCACCTAGTAACTCGAGGTGGGGATTAGGTATGAGCGTCAGGGGTTGGGGGCCACTTTCGCATTCCACATGAGACGTACGGAAAGAACAGTGGTCTCTAGTGAAGATTTGCTGGCCGTCGGAGTGAGGAAACTCACTCCAAGAGGAGATTTGGGCAACGTTCTCTCCACCTAGCTTGATGGACACTACCTGGGCAACAACAAGCTAGGTGGAGAGAATGTAGCCCAAATCTCTTCTTGGAGTGAGTTTCCTCACTCCGACGGCCAGCAAATCTTCACTAGAGACCACTGTTCTTTCCGTACGTCTCATGTGGAATGCGAAAGTGGCCCCCAACCCCCGACGCTCATACCTAATCCCCACCTCGAGTTACTAGGTGGCCCTCCCATAGGGATACAAATACTTGTCTAGGGCATAGGCATTATAGGAAGACTTGTTCTCTCTCTCTCTTCCCCTGCCTGCAGGATACTGAAACAGGCTGCTGGCAAAAACATCGTGCACCACAATAAAACAACCAATGAATCATCATGGTGCACGATGTTTTCGCAATTTGCAACTCCAGTTCCATGAATGGCAAAAACATCACGTGCGGCGATGTTTCCCCACTGCATGAAAAATGCCTTATTTGCATAGGACACACCCCCTCATGCATTACTGCTGCGATATTGGAAAATGAGGCCCTAAGTGATCTTAGGTATTGAGGTAGGGTGTTCCATAATTTGGGTCCTGCGATAGAGAAGGCTCTGTTCTTCATGGTGGTCAGTTTGGCAATGCTGGGGGAAGGTATGTCTAGGTTCGTTTTGCATGCTGTTCTGGCAGAACGTTGCGCTTTGTGAAGGTGAATCATGTCATTGAGGGCAGGGTTGGTTTCTTTGTAGATTGAGTTGTGGACAATTATTAGAGTTTTGAATTCAATCCTTTGTGCTATAGGTAGCCAGTGGAGACTTTTCAGAGCGGGGGTGATATGATCTGATTTCTTCTTGCCAGTGAGGATTCTGGCGGCGGCCAGAATCTATCTTTGTTTAAATACATTACTACCTATATTGCCAGGGACTGTACATCTCCGGGTCACTAAATCTCCCCTGGCACCAACTTCATGTTGGATAGGCACAGAAGCGATTCAGGACTCTAGCACACATGGAATCACAGGGTGTCTGCGGAGTTTCTCTAAGTAAGAGTCAGCTGCATTTCTTCCATTCAGTGGCCTCTCTCAATACTCAGGCAGTGTGGAAAGCTTTCCCATGATGGGTATTCAGCTTTCACTTCCACAGTGGGGGGGCCAGCCCTGCTTCTTGGATGGAGTGCTTCATCTGCTTTGTGCACTAAGGGAACAGGACAACAGTTTAAAGCTCTCAATACTCCAGTTTCCCAGGAAATAGAACAGCTAGCTGACATTTTCTTCATTGCTGAACGAGCATCATTTTCGCTGACTATCCTACATAGCCATCTGCTTGCATTGTGGAAAATAACTTTGCAGGGACCAATTATTTTCTGGATTAATATTGCTGACAAGTTCTCCACAGTATCATTGGAGCTGAGGAAAGAGAGGGCTCATGCTAAGAGAAAAAGGTCATTAATAATTATTATGTTTTTGATTGCTATAAATTTGGTCCACTGACTGCACTCACATTACCTTTTATCTTTTCATTTACCCCTTGCCCATCACCTTTGTTCCTTTAATGGGGCAGTAACTTGTTTCTGTGCTTGAGCAAACTATCCCAACTCCAGTACCTGTTTTACATAGTCAGTGCTGATCTCCTTATACTTATCCTCACTCTTCCATTTCTGCTCCACTTAAAGATCTAAACGTGTATGCCCTAGAGGAGAAGTGAGATAGGGGAGTATAAAAGAGACATTTACATGACTCCAAGGTTTCCATGCACAAGAGGCAAGCCTCTTTCAGTGGAATGGAGGCTTTAGAACGAGGGATCATAAGATGATGGTGAAAGAGAGGAGTAATCTTAGAAAATATTTCTTTATAGAGACTGAAGTGAAGGCAAGTAACAGCTTCCCCATGGAGCTGGTGGAGACAATTCAAGAAAGCCTGGCATAATGAAGGGATTGATGGGAACTGAAAAGCTAAATTAGCTGGGTGGATGAGAAGAGTAGATGGGCCATATGGTCTTTTCTTTTCTGCTTTCATGTTCCTGTATTTCTGTGTTTCTAAACACTACCCTACACTGACACTCCCACACCACTCCACAATCAATGGTCCTCATGTATTAGTGCACATATACTTTTTCTTTTGATATTTTCAGGCGTTCATTCACTTTCAGTAAACATACATTTGCTTCAACACTTGGTTTACTATCATGCATTCTTTTCCTATTTGCATCATATCATTTCCACAAAAATCAAGCTGGCACAGCTCTTTAAATTTCAAATGATCAATAAACGTTGTACTTGTTTTCTGTGATAGTAAACAAAGGGAATTGGAAGGAGGCAGGGCAACCTAGGCAAATCTTCAGTCTTGCACCCCTCCCCCCAATTAATTTTCAGACTCATAGGCCATTCCCACTCATCCCATCCAGAGATTTTGATAATTAAATCATGATGACCCCACCACGTCTCTTCCCAGAACAATCCTGTAAAAACACATAACTGGACAGAGGGAGGATAATTTTCAAAAGTCATTTGCATGGGTAAATATTGATTTATCTGGGTAAAAGTGCTTTTTGAAAATTACCTACTCTAAAAGCACCTAAAAGTGTAAAGCCAGCAGGCAAAAGTACCCACGGACTTTGCACCGAAATGTACAGTTTTGAAAATTGTCCCATTACTTTTAAATGTTAAACTTTGTTTAGAGAATATATGCATAATGCAAATATGTTTCAGAAATCATGTCACAGTATCTGAATGTATCTGTGATTCTAGAGGGCAGACTGCAAAAAAAAAAGAAAAAGTCAAATATACATCTTTATAAATTAAATGTATTCCATATGGTATTGGCTGAATGTAGTCTCTGAAATGACTGACTAGCTAGTTGGACTTAGCTAGGATGCTTCCTTTTACTACTCACCATATTAAAACATTCTTTCGTCAATTCAATAACTGAGATGCAAACTTATTGCATTACCAGGTACATTGTGAAGTAACACAAAACAGTATCCATCCATTCATTGATGTCTGAAATAATAACCACCCCAGTATTTGGATAGCTTAGGCTACCTACCGATTGAACTTGGCTCTGTACCTTCTCCACCATCCAGCACAATTCATTCTTTGTCGAGGTATGATTTTGGACCAGCAGATTATTGAGGACAGCCACAATGAGGCAAGGCGGTTCAAGTCATCCTTGATCATGTTCAACAGAGCGAGGCCAATGCCATTGCCTAAATTGTTGCCACCAAGGAGTATGATGGCAGCATCAGCCAGAACTGGTGCCAGACTGCCAGTGCATGCTTCTTTGACCCAGGCATTTGATTGTCCAGCCTTTTCCCAACAACCCCTGGTGTTGCCCAAATTTCCCACTCATGGCACTTTTCCGGGCGTGCGTAATAAATGAGTGCCCGATGATCCATGCAGAACGACATCGGATGGCAGCTGTAAGTGAAAGGAGAACTTAGATCTTAGTGCGCCCAACTCGGCACCAGCACAGGGAACCATCTACTTGCCAAATGTATGACACAGGCTCCCGACCTCAATCGATCCATCTGCTGTATAATAGCCTGCAGGATACAGGTGGTGGCAGCACTGGAAGCAGCTCTGATGCAGAATGAGTGAGTGCCAAAACATTCGCTCTGAAGCCCTGCCTCCATTAGGGCTTTCTTGAACACTGCCAAAAAAATGGTAGTGGCTTAATAGGGAATTATCGCAGTGAAGCAAAAACAGAGCATTCCCGTTTGAGCGAAGGTTTAAATATAGGGTCACGGCCGCGACCGGACATGTCACCAAGCCTCTAACCGCTGTTAGTGTGATGACTTGACTGTGGATCCCTGATTAGTCTTAGACTGTCTCAGTCTTAGGTATAAGGTGCTGTATGAGACACTGACGTCCTCCCCAGTAAGCCACATAGCTGTAATACATTCCGCGATGGCGCTGTAAAATCGCTAACGCGCAAGGCACCGAAGAATGCCAGTGCAAATGCGGAAGAGCGTAGTCTCAAATTAGTCAGGGCAAGACGCGCCAAAGCCGTAGCAGTAGGTTGTAGGTCAGTGGTCTCCGTGCTTCATTCCGAGGCAGGGATTCCCTGGCCCCGCACTTTTTACAGCAAAATACTACTCTGCGCAGCACATTTCCAGCTTCGAGAAAAATGCTATTGCCGCTAGGTGTGAACAAATCATGTTCCTGGATAGTACCTGTTTGCATGCACTATATAGCCAATCAAGAGGTCCTCTCTAGAGCCTGATGACTGGACCAGCAGTTCACAATGAGAAATGCCTTCATTTTGTTGTAGTTGTGAATGTAGCCATTCCATGTAGATGGTGCAAGTGATCTTCACAGCATCTTGCGCGCTGTCAGGTTCCGAAGAACCGAAGCTGTTCCGGGAACTCTCTGCTATTTGGCTCGGCTTGCGGCACCAGCTTCCTGAACATGGACCACTTGCAACAAGAAAGAGAATCCGCTGTCTGATTGCACATTCCAGTAACATGCTTTGCTCACATCACAATGTTCGCTCGCAGGCAGCATAACACGAATTCCCTCACCAACTCTGCCACCAGAAGGCACTTGGAAGTCTGTTTGTTTACTGTCTGAATCACTGCCCTGTTGTCGCACCATAACACCACCCATTGACAAATAAGCGCTTCACCCCAAATGTGCACAACGAGAATGATAGGAAAAAGCTTGAGAAATGTGCTGTTCATGGTTAGGCCTCATGCCGCCCAGTGCTCAGCACATCAACCTCCTCTAAAATAGGCACCAAATCCAATGCCTCCTGATGTGCCAGAGTATAGCTGTAGGTCATCGCTGCTGAACAGACCATGAAGCCATGCTGAAACACCATTAAACTCCCTGAGGAACCTGGACCATAAGGGACAGGTCTTCCCTAATAGGCCTGCTAATCCTGGTCACAAACCAGATCTACCATTGACCAAATTAGGCGGCGCAGAAAAATCCTATCCATAGCAATTACTCGTATGGCAAAGGCTAGGCTGCCTATGACGGACCTCACGTGTCTCAGCATGACTTTCATGCTGTGCATGGTGATAGCCACCAGATTGGTCAGTTTCGCTAACTTGTCTCTTGGGACTCTGGATTCCATCCATGTGGAATCAAGCTTGATCCCCTAGGAAGGTAATGACAGTTACCATACCAAGGGACTTGTCTTCTGCCAAAGGGAAACTAAATCTGTGCGCCAGCTCATGAACCGTGTCAAACAACTTAACGCATTCAGGTGAGCCTTCTCTTCCTATAATTAAGAAGTCATCCAGATAGTGAACTAGCGACGCTAGCCCGGAATCCTCTTCAGTTGCCCAATGTAGGAAGGTGCTGAATATTTTGAAATAGGTGCATAAAATCAAGCATCCTATTGGCAGACATTTGTCAGAGTAAAAAGCCCCCTTGAATTGGAAACCAAGGGGACAGAACTGCTCGGGGGTACCGGGAGCAGTCAAAAAGCAGACTTGATGGCCGCTTTTGTCATAAGGGCACCCTGCCTCCAGGATCTTAATAAGTCTAACGCGGCATCAAAGGACAAATATTGTACTGAGAAGTATTCCAAGGGAATATGTTGGTTCACGGAAACTCCCAGCAGATGAGAAGTTATGTATAAGCCTGCATTTTCCTGGCTTATTTTTGGGAACAGCTGCTAGTGGAGACAGAGCCAGGTGCTCCAAAGGAGGCTCAGAGAAAGGGCTGGCAATGTGCCCCAGCTGAACCTCCTTCTTGAGTTTCTCCCTGACAATGTTAGCCAGAATGTGCACTGAAGGGGCATTGTCTACCTTAGTGGATTGCTGCTGACCCTTGTAAGGAATAAGAAAACCATCTCTGAAACCGCTCAAGACAGTATTTATCCCTACTCTATTGGGATAACGTGCCAACCAGGGAAGCATTGCCTGCCACTTTTAAGGGGGTTGGGGCGATAACCTGTCCCCGCCCTTTACTTATCATTTCATGTACACTTGTTTGCCTGGTGGGGTGCTGCACACCGCATGCAGATTTGCTTATATCTGCAATTGGCAGCGGAGCAGGCCCCCCCCCAGTTGTAATTCCAGCAGGAGCTGCTTGGGCCTTGCCCACTGTGCGTCTGCTTGCTGCAAAAGGGCCGCAAACTCACTTTGGAGTCAAATGCCTGTGTCATCATTTTTGTGAGCCACAGGTGGACATCGTTTTCCCTAAGAGATGGCAGACTTACTGGCCATTTTCTTGCGAAAGGCCTTGTCATAGTTGAGTCATACGAATCCGCTGTATTTTTTAATAAGCGCCCAAAATAGCGTGCAATTATGTGAACAGGGGCTGCCCCGCAGTGGGCTCTGCACGCATCACTACTAAAGAAATTCGCACGAATGCACACACCCAGTTTATAATCTCTCTGTGTGAGCTTGGCTGCCTCCAGTTCCTTTCTCCTCTCCCACTTAGTCTGGCTTCGCTTCCTATGTCCCTCCAAGAACTGGAACAAATCAATGTAATTCCTGTTCCTGATGCAATGTCTGAGGGTCTTGGGAACAAATTCCAAAAGTTCATGTTCCATTTCCGGCAGCTCAGGGGGGCAAACAGCGTCCTCCCGGTCTAATTGACTTGCTGCAAATGAGAACCCGAATGTCGTTAAGAAGAGGAAGGCAAGTTGGATAATCCTCCATGTGAGAAGATGAAGACCGTCTGTGCCTCACACGCTTGTGCCTATCCCAGCCTCTGCGCTCCTTTTGAGAAACTTTATCTACGCTTTGCATGTCAGACTTACCCTGTTCCTTGGTAGGCCGTGGCATCGGTGCAGGGATCTTTGCCAGTGGCTTCAGTGTCAAGGATCTGTGACCAGCGTCGCTGGATGGGACTCAGCTGATGGCTCCGATGATGAGTATTGCCACTGAATACGTGCGTCGCCATCTCCATCTCGCTGCGAGCTGCCTGAGGGCACTGCAGGCCGCTCCTTGCGACCATGCCTGTGACTGTATTGATCAGGAGAATGACTACACACTCCAGATTCCTTACATCTATTAGGATATGGTGAGAAATCCCGGAAGGGGTAGAGTGGAGATCTAAATGCGGTTGGGAGAAGCAAGGCCATTTTTCCTGCCTGGGCCAGGGATCAACATCAAAAGGCCTGTAGCCCCAGAAATTCAAGAAACTGTTCGGATCCCTTGGGAGGTGACCACAGTCTGTGGGCCACCAGTATGGCCTGTGCCATGGATCTGGACTATCTTGAAAACGCTCAAAAGATGAGCAAGAAGGCAGCCAGGATGGGAATCTGTACTGCGGCTCCTCCCTTAGGCTATGCGTGTTCCTGAAGCTAGGCTCGCAAGAAAGTGCTGAGGCATGTTGTACATGGCTGGCTGGATTTTGAGCACCTGTTTCCGGTACCGTATTAGGGAGACTAGTTGGGATGACTTCCGTCTGGAGACCCGTCTGATCCTTAATTTTGTCGGGAGTGAGCTGCGGCATCTCAGTGTTGAGGGCACTGACACAGCCACTGCTACCCCCCTCAGCTTTTCCTCCTTGGCCCCTTTTGCTTGCAGAATTATCCAAATTCTGTTTTACATTTGGGGTCTTTCTGACCTTTTCCCTGTGATTCACAGACCCCTTTTTAACCGCTTTTGCTCCTCGAGGCAACCCAAGTACCCTACCACCTCCCCGTCGGCTTCCAGCTCCCCTTCAGTCAGAAACGCCAGTGGGCAGGGAGGGCCATAGAGAGTGGACCTGAAGGTTCCGGACCTATGGCCACCTTGAGGGGGGGGGGGGGTGGAGGTGGAGGGGGTGCCCTCAGGGACATCTTTCACAAACGTTGGAGGCACCTTCTTACAGACAGACACAATCCTGATGGGAATTGGCCAGATCTTAGCAAATTACAATTATATAAATTTTTTTTCTCTGACAGAAGCAGGGTCTATGGAAACTGGGGACGAACGTGCAGCAGATGGGGCTTCAAAAGCAGCAGGCGGCTCTATTATTTTGAGCCTGCTGGGCTTGCTGAACAGCCAAAGGCCCCGCTGCTTTAAAGTTTTTTTGTTTTTTTTAATTTAGAAGAGTGGGCGTTCTGTTTCAGCAAAAATCACCAGCGAATGGGCGGGTCTCGAACCACCAGCCCGACAAGAATGGAGCCGGCTCGGTCAACCAGCCATTGCTCTGCTTTGGGGCCAAGGAGGAAGAGGCTGTGCTGAGGGAATCTGGCGGGTTTTAAATCCCCCACCGGCTGCCCCTCCCCTGACTGCAGCGTCCTGCGTTCCTGTGGCCAATCAGGAGGCCCTGCTTTGGGGTGCATTTTGATGACGACACTGCTCCCGACGCCGGTCCACCCCAGAGGAGCAGCGTCAGCAGCGGCATCGCCGTGAAGAGGATCACCCATGGTGCCGGCAGCATGGTGCCGGCACTATTATCCATGTAGAAGGGTGGGGAATGAACCCCCCTGACCCTGGTGCACCTGAGGTAAGGCCAGACGTGTTGGGGGCAGCTGCCCAGATATGCGTGAGGCGCCCGGTTATTCGCGGCTCCCCCCACATTCGTGCTGGGGGGGGGGGGGGGCCGCCCATGAAGAACAAAACTGTATTGTGGCTCCTTAATTTTCTAAATCTGATCTACCCATTCCTCTCTTCCAACCCCTTTTTTTTTTGCCTTAGCTTTACAACTCAGACACCCTAAAGGCTGAAAAGTGCATTATCCGTGATTCTGCACAGTCTTTATTTCCTGTTATTTCGTGAGAGCTCACCAGTTCATGCTTTCTGAGGAACAAATTTCGCCAGATTTTCATTGTTTATGTTTACAAGAAAGATAGAGTGACAAACTTGTTAATTTCTTGCAAAATCAGTATGAAATAAGGTAGTATTAGAAAGGAGAGAAGACAGAGCAAAAAGGAAGGTGATAGTTACTTTTATTTACTGTGTATTGCTCATAGAGCCTCAGCATTCCAGTGGAATTATGTATGCACTGAAGGCTGAGGCATTTCTTTTCTAATTAAAAATATTACCTCAGGCTCTTTCAGAGGACCTGAAAGGCTCAGCTTTGATTTTGCCTGTAGTTAACCTCTATAGTAATGAAGGGCAACACAAAGTGCCCTGTGTACTACTCATTTTTCTCACAAACACAAAATGAGATTAAACCTTCACTGCATTGGTTTTCAACCCTTTTCCTAAGTACTCCTTCACCAGTCAGGTTTTCAGGATATTCACAATGAATATATAAATTATGCATGTAAATGCTGAATTTTCAATACTTCCCCCACTTATCCAGTTAAAGTTTAGCCAGATACTAAGCTGGATAATTCATTATTTGGCTAAAATATAGCCAGAATATGAAGGGGCATTCTAGAAAGAGTTAAGTTAGTCAGAGAAGATATTCGGCTGACTCTTAATTTCAGACTTAGCCACTGAAAATCCCTCCAAAGTTAGCCAGATAAGTTTATATGGCCAGTGATTGAATATTATCCCTGTGTGTGTTTGTCTATATATTATGCAAATAATAATCCTCACCTCTGAGAGGATAATGAACTAAATTGCCTCTTTAGTAATCATACATAAAGATGAAATTGAGTGACCATCATAATAGGCATCATTGATGAAATGCTTTTCACATGAATGTGTTCTTCTGCGCCTTATATATAATCATAGGTCTCACACCATTAAACAATTTTTCTTTATCTTTTTCGATGCAAATAAAACACAGGGCCTGATTTTAGAAAGCATTTACATGCTTAAAATTGGGTTTTACACATGTAAATGAACTTTAGTTGAGTAAGTGAACTTTTGAAAATTGCCACAATATATGCCATTGAATTGTCCATGCGATTTACCCACGAAATTGTCACTTTACATGAGTAAATGGCTTTTAAACTTTTTATGCTAGCATGTTACATTTACACGTGTAACTCCTTTGAAAATTCACCTGATTGTGCGTAGCAGTATCTTAACGAATGTTCCAAAAGGTGAACTTATCTTTGTGGCTCTTTATAAAACTTATTGAACGCCATCAATCAATACAGAGCGCCTATCTTGTGTCCAGCCCTGACCTCCAATGCAATCCTTTGCTGCCAGTGATTTCCTTGTGAAGTCTCTCTCAGAGGGCACACTGAAATTACTGTGGATCAGCTTCAGAACGTGGTTTTCTTCCTAACTGTTTGATGTTATTACAGAAAAAGATTGCTATCCCATGGAGCAAGTATCAGAAATATGTCTGTATCATGGGATCTGCTGGGTTCATGTGACCGGGATTGTCCACTGTCGGAGACAGGAAGCTGGGTTTCTTGAACTTTGATCTTACCCAGCATGGCATTTCTTATGTTATGTTCTTATAACTAAAAAAAAAAAAAAAGATTAAAATAGAGTAAGGACATTGCTTAAATAGTGTGACTTCCTATTTAGGAAAACAGAGTGAACTCACTAGTCTAGCATAGAGTGCTGCCATGTTTAGTGATGCATAACTTCATGATTACCCAAAGGTGAAAAATGCTTACCAACAGAGATATCTCACTTTTGCTACAGTTTTCAAATAACAGTTTCAAAGTCTATGTATTGAATGAACATCAAAAGTATAGAAAAGTAATCAATTATTATTTATTTAATTTTATTTAAAACAGTTTTATATACCGATGACTAGAAAAAAATCCATCTCAACAGTTTACAACAATTCAAACTAATGGAAACCAAAGAAAAAGAAAACATGAAATTACATCTTGTCATATTATAAAATATTAAGAACTACATTCTAAAAACTAAACAGATTCCCAGAATTAGGAATAAAAATACTACAATTTAAAAAGCTTAAGAACAGTATAAGGTAAGTAAAAGCCGATTCCAAAAGACTGCTGTTTATCCGAGATTAATATATGCCATCTATTCCTCTGTATAGGCTTGCCAGAACAGCCATGTTTTTAAGACTTTCCGAAATTGTTTTCCATCGTGCTGTACTCTTAACTCCGATGGTAATTTATTCCAAAGCTTCGGACCAGCCAAAGATATAGCACGCTCTCTCACTTCACACAAGTGGGCTGATTTAATATTTGGGATAGTGAGAAGACCCTTATTAGATGGTCTTAAGTCCCGTTGTGGTACATGCAGTCTTATCGTCGTGTTAAGCCAATCCGTTAATTCTCCATATAAAATTTTATGGATAATACAGAGTACCTTAAATATTATTCTCTGTTCGATTGGTAACCAATGTAACTTTTTCAAAACTGGGGTTATATGTTCCCTCCTTTTGGTGCCTGTTAATAAACGTGCTGCAGTATTCTGTAAAATCTGCAAGGGTCTCAATGTAGTTTTTGGTAGTCCTAAAAACATTGCTATTAGGAGAAGGAGCTAGATGGCGTCAGGCAGCTAACAGCTTTGGTTTGTATTTTTATTCCTTTTATTATTTTTAAATGTTAATTTAAATCAGAGATTTTGTTTGGATTGTTTTTACTTAAGTATTTTTATGAACTGCTTTCATTGTTTTACTGATTACGCAATATGGGGCGGATTTTAAGAGCCCTGCTCGCCTAAATCCGCCCAAATCCGGGCGGATTTAGGCGAGCAGGGCCCTGCGCGCCGGTGAGCCTATTTTACATAGGCTCACCGGCGCGCGCAGACCCCGGGACTCGCGTAAGTCCCGGGGTTCTCCGAGGGGTGCATGTCGGGGGCGGGCCCGAACCGCGCGGTGTTTAGGGGCGTGCTGGGAGCGTTTTGGGGGCGGACCCGGAGGCGTGGTTACGGCCCGGGGGCGTAGCCACGCCCTCCAGACCCGCCCCCAGGTTGCGTCCCGGCGCGCAGGAGGCCCGCTGACGTGCGGGGATTTACGGCTCCCAGAGGGAGGCGTAAATCCCCCGACAAAGGTAAGGGGGGGGCTTAGACAGGGCCGGGTGGGTGGGTTAGGTAGGGGAAGGGAGGGGAAGGTGAGGGGAGGGCAAAAGGAAGTTCCCTCCGAGGCCGCTCCGATTTCGGAGCGGCCTCGGAGGGAACGGGGGTAGGCTGCGCGGCGGCTATACAAAATCGATAGCCTTGCGCGCGCCGATCCAGGTTTTTAGCAGATACGCGCGGCTCCGCGTGTATCTACTAAAATCCAGCGTACTTTTGTTTGCGCCTGGAGCGCAAACAAAAGTAGGCCTATTCGCGGAGTATGAAAATCCGCCCCTCTTTTTGTAAATAGGCGGTATACAAATTTTTAAGTAAATAAATATATAAATAAAACTCTGGACCATGCTTCCCTGCATTGATTTAACAATTTTTTTGGGCTTGAGCATGGATGTTCTTGTTTGGCAGTGCTTAGAGAATGCCTAAGCTCAAGGCTGCCCCATGGACCTTTCCAGTGGAAGACACCATCCAGGGGACTATTGTCCAGTTCACTATCAGGTTGATTTTAAATCCCCGGCGCGTGCAAATACCGGGAGATATGTGCGTGGCCGGGCCGCGTGCACACTGAGCGCATTTTCAGAGCGGCCCGGTCACGCACCTATCTCCCGGTATCTGCGCGGAACTGCAGAGTTTCTGAAGAGCGGCGGGGCGGGGGCCATTAGGGGCTGTCTAGATGAAGCACGCGCCGGAAGCTGGCCAGCACGCAAAACTCATCAGAGCAGGAAAGTTCTGAAATAAAAAGATTTTGTTGAGTTAGGGGTCGGGGTGGAGAGGAGAAATGGAAGGAAGGATGGTTAGGGATGTTCCCTCCCAGTCCGCTCTTTTATTGGAGTGGACTGGGAGGGAACTGGGGAAGGCCCAATCGCGTCACGTGCTTTTAAATAACCCCCCCCCCCTTGTGCGCATGAGTGGGCACACGTGCACATGCCAATATGAAACTGGGCATGCATGTACGCACAGGTAGCTGATTTTTATAACATGCATGGGTCAACGCACGCATCTTGTAAAAATTGGCACATCCGTGTGCACGCAGAGGTAACTGCACCTACATGTCAGCAGGGGCAACAGGAGCTCTTCCCATGGCAGCAGCTGTTGAGGTAGTGACAGAAGATGCTGGGTTTCTGCCACTCTCCTCAGAAGTGCTGCTTGTCCTCCATGCCAGTGGCAGCTTAAATAACATGCAAACTGGGGCCGAGAAAATTTCCAAGAGCCCTGGGTCAGAGGGCTCTCCTTGCGAAAGCTCCCAGCATGGAGAGTTCCAGCCTGCCTGTGAAGCAAGGCCACGAGGAGGAAGCTGCAGTTTCCCTAGGAATCTTTTCAGAGGGGGATTCAGGAGGTGCCGTAGTGGTGGAATGTGTTTCTTTCCAGGTGTGTGAACCCCCTGAAGCTATTTCTCTTCAAACCCCTTGGCAGGCTATTTTTGACCCGAGGAAAGATTTTCTATCAGCATGTCTTTGTAATAAGGTAAAGGTGGAAATGATGGATGCTAACTTGAATTGTCAGATTGATTTTAGGGCTTCTTCTATTGATATTTTATGGGCTAAGATGAAAGAAATGGATATTCTTAAAACCAAGACTGTTCAGAATAGTCTGATTTCAGCTGATAGGTTTGAAATCCTACAGAATTTTGTTCAAGGGAAGAATATTAGGGTTGTGAAAGTTCCTCATCTAATTCAATCTCTAGTTTAGAGTTATTTTATCTACTAGATTGTTTACAGTGTTCTCAGGATAATCTGCCTCCCATAGCCAAAGCTTTTTATATATCATCTGAAGTTATTCCTCCCCAAGTGCTTTCGCTTACCTAGGAATTGGAAACATCTGTTTCATTGTTGAATACTGTGTACAATTCTGGTCGCCGCATCTCAAAAAAGATATAGTTGCGATGGAGAAGGTACAGAGAAGGGCAACCAAAATGATAAAGGGGATGGAACAGCTCCCCTATGAGGAAAGGCTGAAGAGGTTAGGGTTGTTCAGCTTGGAGAAGAGATGGCTGAGGGGGATATGATAGAGGTGTTTAAAATCATGAGAGGTCTAGACCGGGTTAATGTGAATCAGTTATTTACTCTTTTGGATAATAGAAAGACTAGGGGGCACTCCATGAAGTTAGCATGTGGCACATTTAAACTAATCGGAGAAAGTTCTTTTTCACTCATTGCACAATTAAACTCTGGAATTTGTTGCCAGAGGATGTGGTTAGTGCAGTTAGTGTAGCTGTGTTTAAAAAAGGATTGGATAAGTTCTTGGAGGAGAAGTCCATTGCCTGCTATTAAGTTGACTTAGAAAATAGCCACTGCTATTACTAGCAAAAGTAGCATGGAATAGACTTAGTTTTTGGGTACTTTCCAGGTTCTTATGGCCTGGATTGGCCACTGTTGGAAACAGGAACCTGGGCTTGATGGACCCTTGGTCTGACCCAGTATGGCATGTTCTTATTGTCTGCTCCTAACAAACAGGCCGATATAGTACAGTGCGCTCCGGTGGAGCGCACTGTTAACCTGCATTTGGACGTGTGTTTTAGACGCGCTAGCTTTACCCCCTTATTCAGTAAGGGGTAATAGCATGTAGAAAATGCACGTCCAACCCCCTCCCCCCCCCCCCGAGACTAATAGCGCCCGCAACATGCAAATGCATGTTGATGGCCCTATTAGTCATTCCTGCGCGATACAGAAAGTAAAATGTGCAGCCAAGCCGCACATTTTACTTTCAGAAATTAGCGCCTACCCAAAGGTAGGCGCTAATTTCTGCCGGCACCGGGAAAACACACAGAAAAGCAGTAAAAACTGCTTTTCTGTGCACCCTCCAACTTAATATCATGGCGATATTAAGTCGGAGGTCCCGAAAGTTAAAAAAAGTTAAAAAAAAAAATTTTGAAATCGGGCAGCGGCTCGCGGATTGAAAACCAGACGCTCAATTTTGCCTGCATCCAGTTTCTGAACCCATGGCTGTCAGCGGGCTCAAGAACCGACACCGGCAAAATTGAGCATCGGCTGTCAAACCTGCTGACAGCCGCCGCTCCTGTCCAAAAAGAGGGACGGGCTAGTGTCCCTAGCTCCTCTTTTTACCACCGGCCCTAATTTAAATATTTTAGTTTACTGAATCGCGCGCACAGGACACTGGCCTCTGCGCACGACGGGAGAGCAGGTGCTCGCCCGCTCTCCTACAGACTTTTCTGTATCGGCTTGAAATGGATTAGCTACCTTTGTTTTGGGATTGAACAAGATACTGTGATGCATATGTTCATAATATTTTAAAGATTTTTATGGGTTTTCAAATCAGACTATTTCCAGACATTTTGCAAGACACAGGCCAGGAGTAAGAACTTCCTGGTTCTCCGTTCAGAAGCTGTTAAACAAGGGACAACCTTTAGTTTAAAATACCCTGCCAAGTGTTGTGTTTGTGATAAGGTTAATAGTTACACCATTTCGGATCAGCTTCCTGGGGAAAAATTATTCTTCACTTTCAACAGCTCACATTTTGAGCGAGATTAGTTCTGCTTCATCAGGAGGGCTAGATTACGGTTTCTATAATGGGTCAGGTTATTATTTCCACATAGCATTGTACGTTTGATTTTTTCAGTGATGTCATGTAAGACTGTTAACCCACTTTAGAGTTCTTCTTTTCTTTGATGGCTGTCATTGTTTTTCTTCCTTCTCATATTTGGAGATTTCTACTACAGTGTTTCCCAACCCTCTCATAGAGGCCCACCTAATCCAGTCAGGTTTTCAGGATTGCCACAATCAATGTGCATGAGATAGATTTGCAAACACTCAGTCTTAGATTTGCATACATCGAAGACCCGGTATTTGCAAATCTCTCTCATGCACATTGATTGTGGAAATCCTGGAAACCCAACTGGCTGGGTGTATTTCCAGGAGAGGGTTAGGAAATAATGCCCTGCTGGGACAATTTATTTTCTTTCTGATTTCCCTTTCGCATATTTATTTCTGTCTGATATCGTCCTGTTTGACTTATGTTTGTGATGCAAGTATTCAGTTAATGGATTATTTATATATCATTATTCTAAAGTACTACTTGTTCTAAATGTTTATATTCAGTATATGGTTATTGTATCCTAAATTTACATTTATATTTATTTAAAAATATTAAAACAGAATGCACATTTTAAAAAGTGTTCTATGTCTATACTTCTAGAGAGTAATTTTTGAAACAGTCTGCATAGAGTCTGTAACCACAGACTTTATCCTACATTTTAAAAAGGGACTTACGCACATACATCTACTTTGAAAATGTGTGGGTTCGGCAGTTCCACGCACAGACTTTCATGCAGAGCAGGTATAACTGTCTCTGTGTAGATTTATGCACATGCTTTCAGGAAATTGAAGGTATGCATCTATATCCTTTGCCTGCTCTAACTCCCCTCCCCCACACCCCTGCCAGGAATGCCTGCTTGCAGTGCAGGGGAAAAAAAATCCATGCAAAATTGGGTTTCACACTTTGAAAGTCAGGCCATTAGTATGGTTTGTGTCAAAATAGGATTCAATATACTTTCAATGTACTGCATTCTTTAGATTAGTGAATTTTAAAACATTTTGTGTCTATTACATGCTTACAAAGGGCTGTAATAATTGAACTTGTAAATTGTCCTTCACCCTCATTTACTAAGAATATTTCAATTAGCATGGTTATTGGAAACGAATGAATACTTTGTATCTGCAGATTGTTTCATTCCATAGAAAGCAAAGAAAATGTCCCGCATATTTCAGTGAGAAATCCAGTGCTATGGAAACCTAGAATAAACACAGCTAGGGTGGATTAATATATAGCAGAGTTTAAGGGTGGAAAATCAGTGCACTTGCAAGCAGTGAGCTCTTCAGAGTTTTAACTTGGCTGGATTCAGTTGCATCTCTAAGCTGAAGATCTAAACTCTTAAGAGGGAATAATTTTTTTGACAGCAGTTTCATAGCCTCGGGCCTTTATTCTGAGGGGATTTGTGCTCTGCTTAAGTCAGATTTTTCTCTAATTTATATGGCAATGAGGCAGAACATAACCCTCCTGTCTCATTTATGAATTGGGGTCTTGTAGAAATTAACAAGGCAAAAGGGACACACACAGGGGTAGATTTTCAAACAAGGCGCGTTGGCGTACTTTTGTTGGCGCTCCAGGCGCCAACAAAAGTACGCGGGATTTTAGTAGATACGCGCGGAGTCGCGCGTATCCACTAAAATCCTGGATCGGCACGCGCAAGGCTATGAATTCTGTATAGCCGGCGCGCGCAGAGCCGCGCTGCCTACCCCCGTTCCCTCCAAGGCCGCTCCGAAATCGGAGCGGCCTTGGAGGGAATCCTCTAATGCCCTCCCCTCATCTTCCCCTCCCTTCCTCTATCTAACCCACCCGCCCGGCCCTGTCTACACCCACCCCTTACCTTTCTCCGGGGATTTACGCCTCCCGGAGGGAGAAGTAAATCCCCGCGCGCCAGCGGGCCTCCTGCGTGCCGGGCCGCAACCTGGGGGCGGGTACGGAGGGCGCGGCCACGCCCCTGGACCGCCCCGGGCCGTAGCCATGCCCCCGTACCCGCCCCAAAACGCTGCCGACACGCCCCCGAAACGCCGCGACGACCGGGCCCGCCCCCGACACGCTCCCGACACGCCCCCCTCGGAGAACCCCGGGACTTACGCGAGTCCCGGGGCTCTGCGCGCGCCGGTGAGCCTATGTAAAATAGGCTCACCGGCGCGCAGGGCCCTGCTCGCCTAAATCCGCCCGGTTTTGGGCGGATTTAGGCGAGCAGGGCTCTGAAAATCCGCCCCACAGATTTTAACATAATGGAGTTGATTTTCAAAGCACTTTACGCACATAAAACCCAGCTTTATGTGCGTCAGTTTTGCTTTCAGTAAAGTTTGCGCAAAACTTAATTTCATGTGTACTTTTGCTTGCAGTTGAAGTAGGCATTCTGGGGGCAGGGCAGTGTTAATGTGGGGGAAATAATTTATGCACACATATTTTTATTTGTAAAAGCATGCCTGCCTGTATATCTACATGCACGAAGTTATACCTGCTCTGAAGGAGGGGTACCTTTGTGCGTGCATGTCCACACACCTACCAGCAAATCCACAAATTTTTAAAGCAGGCTTTTGAGCATAGTTCACTCTGAAAATTCAGGCTAAGTTCAGAGAGTAAAAAGTACCTGCAGGCTTTAGCCTATGTAGATGGTTGTAAAAATAATTCTTAATCTATATGGTATATATTTTAAATTCTCAACCATTGATTTTGCTAGGCAAACTTTTTTTTAATTTTCATATTTCACACGAATCAAATAGAAAAATCTGGTTTGAACAATATCTTTAATATATTGAACATTAACACAAAAATGGCAACCGCTTGTAAATTCCCAGTTAGCACCAGTACCCTGTATTATTACTATGATTCAACCCCATGGCTCAAGATCTCTGTCTGGGTTGCTGTATGTCAGTTGATGATGTGCAATTTGGACAACAAGCCGCATTGTGCTAGTGAGAGGCTTCTGGAGGGAGAGCATGCTGAGAGTTTCCTAAAGGGTAGGAACATGTGGATGGGGTCAGAGGAAGGATGGAATGTGGAGAGAGCATTAGGGAGGTCAGCAGCATAGAGAGCTTTCGGAGGGACAGGGTGTGTTTTATGGCACGGGGAAGAAAGGAGTATGGGAGAGGATTATGGGGGGTCAGAAAGAGAGAGGAAATGTAAGGAGAGCTTTATGGTGACAAGGGAAGGTTAGAGTCTAGGGAAAGAAGGTATTATGGGGGTTGGAGGAGAGAATATGGGAAGAGATTTCTAGGGGTCAGGGAGAGGAATGTGGATGGAATCTTCCTGAGGTTGTGGGAATGTGGGGCAAGTTTTTGAGCATTGGAGGGTGTGGGAATACCCTTTTAGGGGTATTGGGAATGTGGGGAGAACTTTTTGAAGATTGAGAGTGAAGATCAAACCAAGGACAGAGTGAGAGGGATGAAGAAGAGAGAGATGACCCAGGATGGGAGGGAAGGGGTACAGGGAGAAGGAGGACTGGGGACTGAGAGACAAAGAGTATGTTGGATAGAGAGAGGCTGAAGGAGAAAGAACAGAGGTTAGCGAGAGAGGCAAAGATGACATGTTAGTGGATGGAGGGATGGGGAGGAAAGGCCATCATGGGGAAAAGGGATGGAGAGAGAACTGTGGATGGGGGTGAGAAAGATGACCATGAGTTTGGTGGGGTAGCTGTAGAAATCCTAGGATATAACGTAGTAAGATAAAGAGTGGAGGACAGAGAATAGAAGAATGAATAGGAAGGAGGAGGAATGGGGAAAGGACAGGAAGAACGAATAGGAAGAGAAGACGAGAAAAAGAAAATAGCAGAGGAGCAGAAAGAGAGACAAGAAGAAAAAGAAAACAGCAGAGGAGCAGAAAGAGACAAGAATGTATTAAAATATTTAGACAAGAGTATGAGAGAAATGAAACAGAAAAAAGGGCACCAGTGAGAGAGAGAAAACATAAAAAGGAATTATGGTGTCTAAGTTAAAAATTCAATAAAGAAATTAAAAAAAAAAAAAAAAAAAAAGGAATGATCAGAGAATGAGAATAAAAGAGACACAATCAGAAAATAAAGTCAGATACACCAAAGTTTGGAGATTATTTGATAATTTACAGAGGATATTAATTCATCTGTTTAAAAGATCTTGGTACCCAGTTCAAGTTCTCTGACCTGGGCAAGTCTCCCATGTGGAATTTGCATGTTAAAAGCCAGATTTTGTTGGCTGATTTGGATTTCTTATGTATCATTATTTTTCTTGTATGCAGGACAAACTCACGAGCCTTGAGGCTTTTGTATTCTGTTCAAAATGTTTTGTGCTAACAAACTGTAAAAAATGTGCAGTTAAGTATATTTAGAGAGTAGATTACTATAGTTTTCAGTGTGAACACACTGGCCCTCTCCCCCTGAAAGAGTGTGAGGAGGGACAGAGAGAATGCCTGCAGGGAAGGAGGGCAGGTAAAGGAAGAAAGAAGAGGAAGTGCATGGAGGAGGGAGAAGAAGAAAGAATGCTGGAGATGGAGAGGGGAAAGAATAGATAAAGACAGGGAGAAGGGGTGGAGAATTCCAGGAGGGAGAGAAAATGTCTGATGGAAGGAGGGGGCACCAGTTGCTAGGGATGTGCAGTCAAAAAGTTCTCGTTGCATTCGTAATACGTATTCGTGGGGGGTCAATTCCGTTTCATGCGGAAGTATGGAAAATTCCATAAGTTGTCGATCTGTCAATACGTTACTACGGCGAGTTAAATTCCTGTCCCAGCTAAAATTAAAATTAACTACAACCCCCCACCCTCCTGACCCCCCCAAGACTTACCAAAACTCCCTGGTGGTCCAGCGGGGGGGTCCGGTAACTCACTCGCACCCTCGGTGCTGGTTTCATCACGGCGCCGATAGCCTTTGTCACAGGGGCTACCGTGCCATTGGTCAGCCCCTGTCACATGGCCATCGGCGCCATCTTGTGCTCCTACCATGTGACAGGGGCTGACCAATGGCACCGGTAGCCCCTGTGACATGGTATGGGCAAAGGCTATCGGTGCCATTTTGAGACTCAAAATCGCCGTCCGATGCCAATACTCAAAATGGCGCCGATCGCCTTTGCCCTCACTATGTCACACATAGTGAGGGCAAAGGCAATCGGTGCCATTTTGAGTATTGGCATCTGACGGCCGGCGTGCAGGAGGTTGCTCCCGGACCCCCGCTGGACTTTTGGCAAGTCTTGTGGGGGTCAGGAGGCCCCCCCAAGCTGGCCAAAAGTCCCTGTGGGTCCAACGGGGGTCCCGGAGCGACCTGCCGTCCGATGCCAGGACTCAGAATGGCGCCGATAGCCTTTGCCCATACTATGTCACAGGGGCTACCGGTGCCATTGGTCAGCCCCTGTCACATGGTAGGAGCACAAGATGGCGCCCGTGACCATGTGACAGGGGCTGACCAATGGCACGGTAGCCCCTGTGACAAAGGCTATCGGCGCCGTGATGAAACCAGCACCGAGGGTGTGAGTGAATTCCCGGACCCCCCGCTGGACCACCAGGGAGTTTTGGTAAGTCTTGGGGGGGGTCAGGAGGGTGGAGGGTTTAAATTTTTATTTAGGAGGCCGAATAAAACAGAAATCTGTTAAATACGTGGGGAGTCGCGATGCGTTTCACCTCCCCACGTATTTAACAGATAGGACAAAATAAGTTGCGGATTACAAATACGTGGAAAACGGATGCACACCTCTACCAGTTGCCCTAGAACTGGCCCTGTCTGCCTACATTGGTCACCAAGCATCTCATTCCACTGATTTTTGACAGCACTGCAGCCTCTGGGCTGAACCAGACACCCATGACTTGGGTTGCCACAGCCGCAGCTCCTTTGTAACACCAAGCTGAAGGATCTTGCACTGCGCCTACCAACTTGATGTTTTTTTCTCCTCAAGTCGCTGACTGACTGCTGCTTCTGTTCCGTTGCTGCTTTACCGCACATTCCATGAGCTGTCCACCCAGACTGCAGCTGATGCTTTGGCTGGTCTTCTCCTTGTGCCAGTACAGTCAAAGCTGCTGCTGCTTCCTTCTTGACTCCTTTTCCATAAAAAAAACTGCTGGTGCTCTTCCACCTCCCAGACCCACGATGCCCCACTGTCCCATCTGTGGTTTACCCTAACTGGTGGTGCTGCAGAACCTTACAGGTTCCATCCTGCTGCAATGCTTCCTACTGCTACCATTACACCTCTTTCCTTCTTCCCATGGTCGGTCATAGATTTGCTCTTTTCTTGGGGTTATTGCTACCAATAAGATCCCCATACTGGGGCAGATTTTAAAACCTGCACGTGGGCGCATATTTGTTCGTGCAACCCGGCACGAACAAATCTACGCCCGATTTTATAACATGCACACGCAGCCGCGCACATGTTATAAAATCCAGGGTCGGCGTGTGCAAGGGGGTGCACAATTGTGCAACTTGCGCGTGCCAAGTCGCACAGCCTGCCTCCGTTCCCTCTGAGGCCGCTCTGAAATCGGAGTGGCCTCAGAGGGAACTTTCCTTCCGCCCCCCCCCCACCTAACTCAGCCCCCAGCCCTACCTACAACCACCCCCTTACCTTTGTTGAAGAAGTTAGGCAGGCGTAAGTTATGCGTCCTGGCAGATGGCCAGCCCGTGATCCCGGGCACAGTGGCAATTGGCCGCTGTGCCCGTGATCCTGGGCACAGTGGCAATTGGCTGCTGTGCCTGGAGGCTCCGGCCACGCCCCACCCGCCCCACCCTGCCCCACCCACAGCCCGCCCCTTTTTGCAAGCCCCAGGACATACACGCGTCTCGGGGCTTGCAAGATAGGCTTGGCGCGCGCAGGGGCAGCTTTTCGGGGGTTACGCGCGAAACCCTTTGAAAACCTGCCCCACTGTGTATGGCCTCAGGTCTGACCTTGCTGTCACCTTTTCTTCTCCCTACCTTTGATCTCTGGTGTCCTGTGAGTAGCATCCCTGATTTTCTGTAGGGTGGTGGTGGTGTGCTCCTCTGGAGCCCACCGGTCACTTTCAGAGTAGGTGAAAACAGGTTTTATTTTTATCAATTTATTGGAGAACCTGTCTGGCTTGCACTCCACTCCTGGCCCCTCCTCCTGTCGTTCCCTATCACTCTAACTCACACCCTCCCCCTTCTCCCAGTTTTCAGGGCCATGGGGTGACAGTCATGTTCGATAGACCCTGCTATTTCAGTTGATGCCAGGGTTCACATAAGGCTTACTAATTATCAAAAAACCATTACAAGTTGTTTTTGTTTTGGAACAAGATTTTTTGTGGCCCAAATCAGAACAATACAAATATGCTCACCTGCTCAAAATGGAAACCATGAACATATTTGAAAAATTGTAGTTGCTCTGGTATACATTTTTGGGAAGAAATTTTGAAAATGAATGAAAACAACCAGCCGACATTCAGTGGTTCCTCTCTGGGCAGGAGCTGACCTATAGGGTCCCACAGAAAGATTCTAACTCAAGCTCACAAAACGGTGCTCTTGCAGGGGAAGAAGAGAAATAGTCTACATTTTCTGTCATTCAATTTTAAAGATTTTGTCCCCTTAAATGATGCACAGTGTGCCAGTTTGGAGTCAGTAGGTGCCCAGGGGAGCATCCCTTAACACAGAAAAAGAAAAACGAGTTCAGTTGCAGCATGCTGAATGTTTCCTTAAAGTTACATTAATGATTGTAGCTACAATTCCCGACAGCTCCTTAAGTACTTACGTAAACAGTTTGAGAGCACAGTTAAGCAGTACCGGCCTTCGTTTCAGTGGTGCCTTATGCAGTTGGGGTGAATAGCATCCTGTAATGGGTGGGTGGCAGTGCAGACCTGGATTCCCCCTGGAGCACCATGACAGCACTCCTGCAGTAGCAGTGCCCTGTTGCAGCTGCATCAAGGTCGGCCCTGTACTTAAGCAGTAAGCCAGGTTGTGTAAGCATATATAAAAAATGGAGATGGTATTATTTATGTAATCGTTTTTATATACCGAAGTTTAGCTAGAGGCCTTCACTCCGGTTTACATTTGAAACAACGTAATATCATCCAATTCTCATTTATTCTGAGAAAATCATCTCTCTCCCCCCCTCATAAAAGTAATCACTTATATTCCACATTCTGCATATTGTAATTGATTATTTTGTAAGGTACCTTGATTATTCTATTGGACTATGCAAGAATTTTGGAAGCTTTCCTCTTGTGAATGGGCGATATTGTTACTGATCACTGTTACTGAGGAAATATAACTCTGAACATTATGAGAAATTGCTACAGGACCGGCTCTGGAGCAGTTGGCGCCCTGTATGAAAAATCATTGATGGCACCCCCCCTCCCCCCAAAACAGCTCCCTGGGGTTCTTGGGGTGGAATAGCCAGGGCGAGAATTAACATAAGCATTCTCTACAAGTGAGCCGTGGGGGTGGGTTCCCTCCTCTCCCAGCATCTGCCTCCCCTCCGCTTCCTTAACTCCTTCCCCCAACATCCATTTCCTGTCTCTTATCCCCCTTGCCCAGTATCTTTGCTACTGCCTCTTGCCCCCTCCACAGCATCTGCCCCCTACCACCTTCCCCCAGCATAATCTCCCCTCCCTCATACCCAGCATCCACTTCTCCTGCCTCTTAACCCCTTCCTCCAGCATCTTCCCCTTCCCAGCAAATCCCTCCCCCCCACTCCACTGCTACCGCAGCATCTACTCATTCTTCCTGCCTCCTCCCAGGATAAACTCTCTGTTCAAAGGCAGCGCTGCTGCCGCCACTGTTCCTCCCCATTTGTGCTGGCCCTGCACACATGTTACAGAACTCACTGGTCTTATGTTAAGCACAAGATCAGCCTACAGAAAGTGCCAGACTGCGAGTTTTGAACATGCTCACAGGGCCAGCACAAACGCGAAGAAACGGTGGAAGTTGTGGCATGGGATTTCGCTGCTCACCCACGGGGGCTGAGGCTGGGTCTGCACGGCTTGAGATGCAGTATGTATGGATGTTTAGAAGCCCTGCTCAACCGTGCACACACGCAGCACAAGGAACAGTGTTGGTTATGACCCAGGGCTGTTAGCGCTCCCTTGTCATATAGCCCCGCATTACTATGTGTACAACGTCAGGAGAAGGATTCATTAAACCCAGGAGCAATATTAACTGCCCAACAGCTTTTGAAAGCTTAATCTCAAAACAAAGCTCTGCCTTTTCACCAAGCTGAAGTCACCGGAAGTCTTTTTCAAAACCCCTCTCTTGACTGTAGTGATGAACTCATCAAATAGTCGATTTCTGTGTTGGTTCTTCCTCTTTTTTGGGCCTGCTGCCAACTTTGTGCAGTTTAAAACAATCAGAAATCACAACAATGGGAATGGCACCACTCAATGGTTTCTAGGCAGTTCTCCAGTACAGCTGTATTTTATTTAAACAACTAATTCCTTTTCATGCTGACTGGTTGTAGTGCAACATTAAAACATATGCTGTGATTTCAAGCCCTCTAAAGCAGGGACCTGTGTGGTCTCCAAAGTTAATGTTCTGTAATCTTTTTTTTTTTTTTTACTAGCCTTTCATAAAGTATAACAGCCTAGAAAGACTCTGAACCTAAGTGCAACAAAGACAGACTGTAGAAAATTAGATGTTTCTCGTTGTAATGCTACTCACCTCTATTCTGAAGGGCCTCTGACATCATGCTGCATCCAAAGAACATGGCTGAACTTCCTGTAGCTCTGGATTTCGACTTTTATAGGTCCTCCACCCGGAACTTCCTGTGGTGCTGGCTGTGATGACATCACATCCTGTATGAGTATAGAAGAAGGTTTCTTACAACCAGCCAGCGCCTCAGCAACAGGTCCTCCTGCTCTGCAGTGTGTTGCTACTCTGTTGTTCCTGATCCTGCATGTGTCTCCTGTGCTCCTACTTCCATCTGTGTCCCCTGCTCCTGCCCTTGCCTCCTTTCTTGTGCTTGACTTTGGCCTGTTATCTGACTTTTGCCTGCACGCTGCCTTCCCTGACCATTGGCCTGTTCCCTTCACTCACTGGGACCTCGCCTAAGTCCTGCCAGCCCTGAGCTTAAGGGCTCAACCTGTGGGGAAAGAGGTTGGTAAAGGTGAAACCCAAACCCAGTCCCTGTGCATGTTTGCTTACCTATGGTGTGGGTCTAATGGGTTCGTCTGCTATGCTGCGTCAATCACGCCTCAGTCCCAAGGGCTCACCGACAGAGACACTGTGAATTTCTTTGTAACTGGCTACAGATCAGATTTCACTTTAAGCTGTCATAGAGGGTCATTTTCTAATGGGATCGCATGCGAAAAGTCCCTTTTCGCATGCGATAGCTTACTAGGGCAGAGTCGGGGCGGAGTCTGCATCAGAAGAGGAGGAGTCGGGGCGGTGTCGGGGCAGACCACGCGATGACTTCGCTGATGGTGATAAGGTAGGCCATGTTATCGCCGCTAGTAGCGCGCCCAATAGCACTACCTTTCATAGTGGCGCTATTGGGTGGGAAAACCGGCAGCGATAACACCGCGGTGGTGCGATCGCTGCCGGCTTTCACAGGACCGCACCCCTTTTCACCCCCCCCCCCGTCCCCCGTTACCGTGGGATTCACAAATCCCTGCGGTGTTAGAAAATCCAGCCCATAGCTTGCTAAATTGTAGAGCTTTTTTTTTTTTTTCAGCAGAGCTGTTACTTAGGAACTTTATATATATAAGTTCTGTTTGGATTCTTCAGTATGTGATTTGGGGAAAGCTGAATCAAAGTTTGCCATTTCTTGGAGCTTTTGTTGGGGGGGGGGGCAGAGGAGGTAAGAGATGTAGGATTGCAGATAGTGGGGGGCAACTCAAACTCCATCCACTACCAGGAACATTATATAATACAAAATCCTGCAAAAAAAACCCCTGTACTCTGAACCAATAGGAAACCTGCCATACCATAACACTGTAACGGCCAGGCTTAAGAAATAAAAAAACCTATTTATGAAAAGGCAACACTGCAAATATTGTAGAAGGCCCTAAAATACCCAATATACTTCCTATTACGAAAACAAAATAAGTCAGTCTGCTGTAGATCCCTACATAGAAACTACACGCTAGCAGAGTACCTCACCTAGGCCACACATATAAAGCACAAACAGAACTCACCAAATACAGAATAAAGAGACCATAAAGTAGAAATATGTACAGACAAAAACTGAACTGGAAATTGCAAGAAATCTTAGATACATGCAGTGCAACAATGGAAAAACAGAAACATCACCATTTCTCCTAAACATCAAACAATAAAATCATGAAATATAAATAAAACAGAGAATTAAAAAAAAAATCATGAAATATAAAACATCAATCATAATAAAAAACTATACTAATAATAAAGTAAATATTTCAAAACAACTGGTGAATAGAATTACATCCAATAATTAAAAACTCAAACATTTTTTAAACATTTACCAAACACTAATAAAATATTTCAAAACAGCATATACATCAAATAAAACCCAATAATTACAACTCATAAGGATAAAAATCCCTGCTGTCCATACCAGAAACCTTTGATTTCCAGTCACTCTGAGATGTGTTGGGTTAGTGGGGTAGAGTGTAGGTGCACAAACTTTATCCTCTTGTTGTCATATACACACATTCTATAACACATGTTCATGTTCTTACACACATTATCACACATACTTGTTGACTCTCTTCACACACATACTGAACACTTGCTCTCACACATATCCAGCCTCTCTCATATATACTTCCTCACACACATATTTACATTGGTTCTCACTCCGGGGCTCCCCCTCTTTTCTGGACCTCTTCTTCAGCCACTGCAGGATGGGGTCCATGGCATCTTGCCGGGCCTCTTCCTTGGTTGCCCTAGGTTGGGATCCATGGTGGCCCGTTGGGGCTTCTCCTTTTCTATGTGGCCAGACAGCCATGAAGGAGACTTGGGGCACTGATGAGTAGACTCGGCCACAGGCCTTGTGTACCCAGAGCTTGCAATTCTCTTAAGGCAAACTGAGAATGAAGTCAGAGAAAAAAATTAGTCTCTCGTAAGCTAAGGACACTTTCCTGAGTTATATATTCCGCTATACTGACTACAACATAGAGAGATTATTTTAGAATTCTTGTATGTAGCCACAGTGCCTTTATCTTGAACCATGTTAAATTAAATCAAAAGCTGTCATATAATAATTTACTTTTACTTAAAATTTTAAAGTGTGGGATTTAATTTTCTAAAAGTGTTTGGAAGACCAGATAAACTGTTCCTTGGTCCGAAACATCCTGATTTACTGTTCACTCAGCACCAGTATAATTTCTGCCCACTATTGCAGAAAACAAGACTGGCTGGTAGTTTTCAATTAATAAAGCAGATACATGCTGGAGGGACTTTGTGCATTATACTTCCCTCAAGGGTAAGATAAAGAATTCTGCTTTGCTTGTGTTCTGAATAGAATTCTAGCAAGGATGTACAATGGGAAGAAGAAAAGAGGAAAGTCAAGCGCTGATTAGCTAAATCTGTAATTCAGAAGAAGCAATTAAATCCCTGAGTTGGAGGTGTTGGCCCGATGACCGCCATTACGGTTCAGAAAAAAAAAAGAATGACTGATCCTGCATGTGTCTGCCTCAGAGCTGGAGTTAGCATTGCGTTGTATATTTTGCAACAGTGTAAACATTGCCATTGTGCCTATAGAAGCACATTATGCTAACACAGCATTGAAAACGCTATTTCACACATTATCCCCTCTCACCTCCTTCACACAGCCCAGAACTTTTTAAGCTAAGAGTAGGAGGAAAGTTTTAATAATCCCTTCTAAAGATGATCTTCAGCCTGCTAGTATTGAAAAACGACCTTCTTACCTGAATGAAAGCTGAGGATGCTGTGAGCATGACCAAGCAAATCTTGTGGGCTGGAGCAGAAAACCACTTTGACTCCAGCCTTTCCTAAAGCAGTTTCGACTTTTATTAACATAAACAGAGGAATCACCCTCACAATAATTGCCTACCTTCGCAATATACTTCCAGCAGAACTTCAGGGGGTCCTTGCTCCTGGAGACGCGGGGGCCCTCCTGATCCCAGCTGGGCTCACATTCTTATTCCCTCTAAGCAGGGTCCTGTCTACAGAGCTCTCTCCCTCTGGGGGATTTAAGGTGGACCGGTCTAAATGCCTGGACTTGAACAGGTTAACAGGGAAAATAAGGCCACTCCATCACATACCGCTCCCCCCTCAGCTTGGACCCTTTGGTCAGAGTGTTTTTACTCCCCCTGGAGCCCATCCAGGGAACTGCCTCTCATTGCCACTCCCCTTCAACTGGCCTCCCACCAGCTAGGCTTGGGGTCAGGGTTCAAGGGTCACGCTCACCCCCACCTATTAGGATTACCCCAGACAACACTATGACCACCACCCACTTTGCCCTTCATCCAGTGTGTACCCCCAGTCCTTTAACTCAGTCCTTTGCTGGCTCCGGGTTCCAATCTTGCCTTGGCTGGACTCTGGACTGGCTGTGGGACATCATATGGTGGTTCCTTTGGTTCCAGTTGTAGATGCT
Organism: Rhinatrema bivittatum; assembly: GCF_901001135.1. NCBI lineage: Eukaryota > Metazoa > Chordata > Amphibia > Gymnophiona > Rhinatrematidae > Rhinatrema > Rhinatrema bivittatum. The sequence goes on from NC_042619.1 coordinate 95,461,174, forward strand.
GTCTGGTGCCTCCTCGCTGGCATTCCTCTCAGCACCCTCTGGCCACTCTACAGTACCAGTCCCTGGCTTCTCAGTAGTGCCATGCATTGGCTCCTCTGCAGCCCCTCTCACTAGCCTCTTCACGGCTTCTCCCTCTGGGCTCTCCACAGCACCTCTCTCTGGGCTGACTGCGGCAGTACCTCCATCCGGTTTTCCTGCAGCACTGGATTGAATGAGGTTAATGGATTAAATAGATACAGTTGAACTACTGTGGCTAACCTGAGATTACTTTACAGTTCCTGTGGTGCACATACTATACCTGTTCTGTGGAAAAAAGAAGGACTTTCGTTTATTGCTATCAATATGGCATTATAATCCCTAGCAAAATAACAAAATATGGATTATTGGCCCCTCTCCTCCCCCCAATCATGAATCTGACTTCAGTTAGGAAACTAGGGGAGAAAGCTTTGACTCAGTAGCATATTTCACAGACATTTTTTAAAAGAAAGGAGGTGGAAATTATCTGGCGAGTTTCCAGCTGCATGGGAGACAGTGTTGAGCTCATTTATGAGAAATTAGCAACAGCGCTGTATTGTTGTAGCTATTTAAGAACCTGCGCTAATTTAATTAGCGCCTAGATAACTCCCCATTCGTGAAACATACACAGACTGCCCTGAAAGAATCCTGCTTCTTCATTACAATATTGCAATGAAGGTAATATAATCAATTCTATGTAAATTGATTAGAAGAGGCTCTCTAGTCACAAAAGGCTGTATGTTACTATTTATCAATCTTAATGAGCTACAGAAAGCTTCGCTAGTGCTCAGAGTTTACCACTTCTGAGAACCAGAAGCCAAATTTTAAAAGCATTCATAGACTGCAAGAAGGGCTTGTAATCACTTATGTTAATATTGTATAAGTTGATTATTCCCTGATTCCCTAAATAGGACTTAAATGGCATGAAATGATATTATGTTACAAGATTGATAGCATCTTACTATATGCTTCAGTTTACACTTTATACATTTGCAATATCCGTATTGTTGGGGCAGTAGGCTCATTAAAGATTATTGTGAAGCTTGGGGGAGAGCGGGGGAGAAGGCAGCTGGGTGTTGGCTTAAATATGGAAACTTGTATGCTTATCTTCCCAGAATGGTACAGAAACAAAAAGGACGACGGTAAAAATTGACAAGCATAAAAAGCAATGTCTTGCAAATGATCAAGCTTCTAATTCTGGCAGCTGGGATGTATCCTTGGAGTGGAGGGGCTGGGCAGACTGGCTGGGTCATTTGGTCCCTATTGGGCCATCATCTATTTTGCTACTATGTTTTACGGTGAATTCTGAGGTCAATTTTGAATAACTTACAATCGTTTGCAATCTAAACAGGCACTTCCAGCTCATATTCATTATAGCCAGTTTGCTAAAGGAAACTACCCACATTATTTCTCTTTGAAAATGAGCAGGCACAAAGTGCCCTCACTAAAGGAACCAGTGTACTTTGCACCTGCTTTTTATCTGGGTTTCTGAGTTGGGGGCGAGATAGCACACTTGCATTTGAAAATCAAAGAGTTGCGCACCAGTTTACTTCCCCGCCCTGCACGTGCCTCTTTTTAACCTGGCTAAAAGAATGAGAGGTGAATTTTGAAAGCCCAGCATACGTGAAAAATCGGGAGATACCCGCACAGGTTGGGCTCACATGCAGTCACCGAATTTTAAAAGCCACCCAGATGCACACAAATCTCCCACTGTGCACACATCTGAAAAGTTTTCAAAAAGAGGTGTGGGGTGGGCACGTTGAGGTATGACCAAGAGATGTGCACATAAATAGCTATGCACCTGGACGCACCCAGATCTCCTGTTGCATAAGTTTGCTTCTGCTAGTGAGGAGGTGTAAGTTTAAAAATAAAACGAAATAGCCATTTCTCAGGGGTTTAAAGGGTCTGGGGTAACTGGGGGTAGGGCAGACTATCAAACCAGCTGGGTTTGGAGGACCTAGCTGTTAATTGGGTGAACTCGTAGATGAACTGGTGAAACTGGCAATGGTGTGGACGTGCGTCCCTTTTAAAATTCCACGGCTTATGCAATAGAAGCAGGATTTTACGCGCATTGGCGCATGTCCACTTAAAACTGAGTGCACGTGCATGTTGTCAGGCTATTTTATAACAAGCACGCATAGATGTGTGAAAGTTATAAAATGGGCACGTATCTGTGCGCGCCGATGCACAAGCGTCAAAGTGTGCCCTCGTGCCACGGGGCTGATTCTTCCATTAGGTAAACTAGACGGGTCACCTAGAGGGCCAAAATTGGGGGGAGGCAGCAAAAGCCCAGAATCCTCCAGGTGCCACCCACTCATTTTTAAGGAAGCCCTGCTACTTCTGGGTTTGCCACGCTGATCAGCAGCAGTGGCAGCTAAGCTGAAATGCCCCTGCTGTATCTCTCCTGCCAGGTCTCTCTCTTCTCTTAATTCAATGGGAGCTGTCAGTATCAAAACATGTTTCCACCCACTGCTGGCTCAGTCTCTTCCTGCCCTCCTCCTCACTTCTGGGTTGGGCCCCAGACAGCTTACAATTTCAGCCACCCCTGCTTTTTCCTTAGTTCTCTCCTCTTGCCTCAGCTGGTAAATAAACTGAGGGGAAGGTGAGATGCACAAGATTAAACGTTTGCCTATGGCTCCTGATACCCTTTTGGGCTCTGGTCAGGCAGAAGAAGGCATTTTTCAGATAGGCCAAAATTACTTCAGTAAATAGCTTTGAAAATAGCCCTCCAACATGGCACATCATGGCCTAACTAGAAATCAAAGTTATTAATTCCCCAAATAAATTTATTGTATATGCATTAACTAAGTAAAGTAACCTTCATGGAGAGCTTGTATTCATTGAAAGAATTAGTTTTGGAGTAGTAATAAAGTAAAAAAAAAAAGGAATTGTGTCATGATTGAAGGAAGGAATTCAAAATATTAAGCATTGAAAATCCTATCTAAAACTCAAAGGCAAAAACTTCAATTAGAGAAGACCTCATCATTTTCTTAAAATACTTATAGCTGCAGTAAAGTGTTTTATTTATTTATTTATTTATTTAATTTCTTTTCCTATACCGATGCTCAAGACTAGGTCTTATCGTACCGGTTTACAATGTAACTGAGGGGAAACCAATTAACATCAAGGTAGAAAGTAAAGTTACATTAAACAGGGAGCATAAAACCTGGGCAATGGAAGACAGTACAGAGTTTAAACTAAGAAACAATTAGAGAGAGATAAATATATAAATCAACAAAAACTGTAAGATACAAAACATAGGTTTATCCTAGGCAGTTATTAGCCTGGTATGTCCAGAGGGAGAAGGAAAGGGTGAGGTTGGGTGGGGGGAAGGGATTGGGGAGGGGTGGGGGAGTGAGAGTCAGTGATGGTTGAGGAGATCCTTTTGGATAATATATATAAAAAATAATATATATAAAAAAATATATATATAAAAATAACTTTTCATTCACTGAAAGTTAACTTGAAACTTGAATGACAGAATAAAGCTCCTGAAACAAAGTTTGTGAAAAGTAGAAATGTGTGTACTAGGGGAGAAGGCAAGGTAGGGCAGGGGAAAAAAGGAAGTCCTATTGACAATCTGAATTATTCAGAATTCTATTAAAAATATTAAGAATGTCCGAGTCTTCTTTAAAATAAAATGATCCCCTGTAAACCTGTTTTTATGTTTGCGCTTGAAATACAGCTCCAGCTTAGTATATTTTATATACAAATTTGAGGGTTGAAATTCAAAAGATTTACTCAGCTAGAATCGAGTTTTAGCTGGGTAAATCTATCCTTTCAAAAAATGTTAACCCTTTAATCAGGTAAACTTCTATGGTTAAAATTGCCAACTACACAAATTTAGCTGGGTTAAAAAGGGTGCCAGGTCAGAGGTGTTCCTGGGGCAGGCTTTCATATTTACCCCATCATTCATCAAAAAGTGTTAGTAATGCCCGCAATAAGGAAAAGAGGCATGTTTATGGAAATTTTTGAGTTACCTCTTGGTGCAGTAACTTAACTGTGATAATCCCTATTTTTCACATCCTACATATGAGAGAGAGAGAGAACCTCTCTACAAGGCCTGCTTAGTAGTTAAGTATTTATATCTCTATAGGAAGGTCACCTAATAGGTCGAGGTGAGGTATTAGTGGTGGTTTAGGGGCCAGTTTCACATGTAGAGTGAGACTTACGAACAGCACAGTACACCTTAGTGAAGATTTGATGTCATTTGGAGTAAGGAAAGTCTCAAAAACATGAAATTCCTACTATGTTCCCTGACCCTAGCTTGATGGACTCTATAACAGGGTACCATCAAGGTAGGGTGAGATAACGTAGTACAAAATGTCATCTTTATGATACTTTCCTCACTCCAAATGACGTCAAATCTTCACCAAGGTGTACTGTGCTGTTCGTACATCTCACTCTATATGCAAAACTGGTCCCTAAACCCTAAACTACTACCTCATCTTGACCTATTAGGTGGCTCTCCTATAGAGATATAAATAGGTACACACAGTGAGGCCCTCCCCAGTAGCTCTCTCTCTCTCTCCCAGAAATGGCCAAAACGCAATTCCAAATATTTATCACGAATTGTGTTATGGCCATTTCAGGCATATTGCACAACTTAACGCCAGGGAAAAAAAGGTGTAGTTAATTCTGGCATTAAAACCATGTGATATTGCCCCTAATTTAACTAATTCCTGCCAAAAATTCCTCCCTGATCCCACCCCCCAAAATTTTGCATTCATGCCATATGCTACAGTGTTTTTCACATGCGTTAATGCCATAACACATTTTGATGAATGATGCGGTTAGCTAGGTAATCGCATAGTTAGTTGTAACTCCTAAATTTAGCTGGGTAACCCCCACCAAGCAAATGGCAGACCTAAATTTACCTGCTCAATTTCAACCAGACAACTAACCAACAAAGTGCAGCTGAATATCCATGTAAAGATAACTGGGTACATTTTCCCAGTGAGTTTTGGAATATCATTTCTGAAGAAACTGTGCCTGCTTATGACAAATACCTGTTTCAGGGTCATTTCCTCCTCATTTCAAGAACAATCACAGTTAATTGAGTCTGTACCTCAGCTTAAAGACTCAATGATCAAAAGATAGCACAAGGTAATGCCATTCTAATTTTGTATTTGGCCTAAAGTTGCCCAGTGCCTCATTAAGATGGGAGATGCCCATAATCAGATCTGTGTGGGCACGAGCATACATACACCTGAATTTTATACTTATTATTAAAATTATTTAAAATATGCCTAGCACACATACGTGTGCTCCTAATTTTAAGCAGTCACATGAGGACACGTTATTCGCGTGAGCACAATTTTAAAACATGAGCGTGTGAAGGATATTACCAGTTATACCAATTTGTCCGCCTGTTTGCCCAGTCTATCTCTGTCATCCAGACCCCACTGGTTCTTCTGCTTGCCCTCTCCCCAGTTTACCTCGACCCCTCACCCAGTCATTTTTTTCACTTTTATGATATTTATTTATTTATTTAAAAACTTTTCTATACCGTCGTTTAGTCATGTACCAGCACAACGGTTTACAGGGAGGCACATACATTCATGATTGGGTAAAAATATCTAACAAAGTGCCAATAGCATTTTGGTTACATGTTTTAATAATATAAGTTAAATGATAGGTGACATGGATCTTGTCCATTTATATGGTTACAGGGGTAACCATACAATTATTGTATTTTATACTGAATTTCTTTATTCTTAGTAGTTAAGTAGGAGAAAAATAATAAAATATGCAAATATGCATCTGGTGACTTTGTGCTGTGTATTGAAGTTCATTTGCCTGTTCATTTCTATTTCTTATTCTTCGTTCTCACTGTAAAATGCTTTTTTGAAAAGCCAAGTTTTTAAACTTTTTTTGAAGAGTTTTAAATCTCTCTGTAATCTTGTTTCGAGTGGCATTGTGTTCCATAATAATGGACCGGCTAAGGATAGTGCTCTCTTACTTGGGTCAGTCTAGCTGTCTTGACCGAAGGTATGGATAAAGGGGCTTTATTAGCTGATCTAAGATTTCTCTGGGGACCATGTAAGCGTAGTGCTGTGTTTAACCAGTCAGCTTTTTCTTTGTTGATTAGTTCATGAATCGTGCAGGGTGTTTTATATTGTACTCTTTGTTCTATTGGCAGCCAGTGTAATTCGGCAAGTGTTTGAGTGATGTGATCTCTTTTGGTTTTCCCAGTAAGTATTCTGGCAGCAGAGTTCTGTAGGATTTGTAGTGGTCTAATTGTTGAATATGATAATCCCAGAAACAGTGTGTTACAGTAATCTGTGCTAGCGAATATGAGTGTCTGGAGGACTGTTCTAAAGTGTGCTTGTGTTAGCAAGGGTTTTAGACTCCGGAGGACCATAAGTTTGGCATAGCCTTCTTTAACCTTTAGCGATATGTGTTGCTTAAGGCTGAGTTCCGTGTCAATTATTACTCCTAGGTTTAGAGCTTTCTCGGCTAGCTCCACTTTCTGATCATTTTTAATTTTGATGGGATTTTGAATCAACTCAATGTTTTTTCGTTCAAGGTGTATAAATTCTGTTTTTTCTATGTTAATCACTAATTCCATTTGGTTTAGTAGTTGTTTAGTTATATCTAGGTACATCATTGCTAGATTTAAATTTTTTTCAATTGTTTCATCTACGGGCAAGATTAGTTGAATGTCATCAGCGTATATATAATTTATGATACCTAGTCCTGCCAGGAGGTGGCATAGGGGTAGCATGTAGATGTTAAAGAGTGTCGCTGAGAGGGCTGATCCCTGGGGTACACCTGTTTTTAGCTTAATTTTGTCTGATATTGTATTTTTTATCCGTACTTGAAAAAATCTATTGTTTAGGTAAGACCTGAACCATTCAATTGTTTTGTTTTCTAGTCCTATCTCTTCTAGTCTTTTTATTAGTATAGAATGGTTAACTGTGTCGAAAGCTGCTGACAAGTCTAATAGTATCATAATGTAGTGTTTTCCACTATCAAATCCTCGCAGTACATGGTCTGTTAGAGAGATTAACAATGTTTCAGTACTATAATGTTTTCTGAAACCATGTTTGCAAAGGATAAAGTATGTTATTGTTGTCTAGATGTTCCGTTAGTTGTTTTTGTACCATTTTTTCTATTAATTTAGCAAGTAGAGGTAGGTTTGAGACTGGTCTGTAATTACTTAATATATTTGGGTCGCTGTTTTTTTTCTTTAATATTGGTTTGATTATTGCCCCTTTAAGTATGTTTGTCATAGTTCCTTCATAAAGGGATAGGTTTATAATTGAAGCTAGTGTATGGGAAGCTGTCAGCTAGTTTTTTTATTTCCATGTTAGGAATGGTGTTGATTTTATGTGGGGCAGGATTTACATTTTTTAGCATTGATTCAACTTCTATATGTGAGACTTTGTCAAATGTGGACCATTGTGTCACCTCTCTTGTACATTTTAATTTCTTGTTTTGTTGAGTTCGGGATCTTAGCTTTTAGGTTTGTGATTTTGTCTATGAAATATCGTGCTATTTCATTACATTTATTCTCTTGTGGGGTTTGTGGCGCCTCTGCTTTATCATTTGTCAGATTTTTTACTATGTTAAATAGTGTTCTAGGGGTGTTTGCAAATTTTTCAATTTTTGAGCTGAAGAATAGTTTCTTTGCGTCAAGAATTACTTTTTTGTAGTAAGCTGGTTGTTTCCTGAATTTATTTATGATCACTTATGCCCAATATTGAGCAGAAGTAAACATACACAGGTAACAGATTGACGTGCATACCTTTTACAGGTTTTATAATATAAACTTATGCGTGTACATGTTGGCCAGAGAATGCCTCTGCCCCACCCCTGGTCTGCCCCTTTTTCCTACTCGAGATCCCTGTGTTACATGCGTAAGTAGTGGGTTTCAAAATACAGTTCACTCGTGCATGTGCTTTTTTATGCACGCTCATGGTCTTTTTTGCACATGCAGCTTTTTAAAATCTACTCCTAATTTGGCACTGGATGATGACAAATTTATCCATTGTTAAATTACTCAAATCAGTGTGGGGCACCAGGTAATTTAGGGCTAGCACTGGTATGGGCCACTCAGCTGATCAGTGAGTTCCTGTGCTCCTTAGATATGACAAAACATGCAGAACTTGCTACTCTTAGCTGTCTGAATTTCCCAACACTGTATTTTGTCTTAGGAATTGAGTTGCAGAACAAGTACTTTGTAAAGGTTCTACAGATAAGTTACCTCCCCAGTTGTGAGCATGAAAGGAGAGCATTATTGCAAGTGATCCTAGAAGAGAGACAAAAGTAATAGCCTCTAATGTTATTTCACACAGTATCTTTGATCCCTTAGTCAGTAAATTGTGGTCCTCTTAAAGAAAATGACAGGGAAGTAGCAAAATGATGGCAAAAAGCTACCTTCTTTGTGGCTTTTGTTTGATACACGTCTAAAAATGAAGTTTCAGAATGAACATCAAAGTCAAATGTCTTTATAAGGTGGGGGAGGCAAGGTGAGAGAGGAAACATGAGTCTGACTAGACGCCGGGGCAAGATCTACATAGATCTGCAAAACAGTATCTTCACAATATTATTTGTAGGACATTTTGTGAGGGCAGGATTTTCCTTATGAATATGGGTGTAAATGAAATTCAACCCAAATGCGTGTTCATTTTTTTTATGATTCACAGCCAGACTTTGCTGGCTTCAGGAGCAGTAAGTAAAAGATGTAGGTGGGACTAATTGATCAGTGTCTGCCACCCCAGCATCATCAGATTTAAATAAAATGAAAAAGACAGAGAGGACTGTCTCAAAGGGATTGTCTGTTTCAGATTAATTATCAAAATGTAGGAAATTTTAATGGATGGGTGCCACATTCAAGATAAGTTAGATATGAAAAACTGGGTGATAGAATATAAATTGATCAATTTTACCCTACATTTGAACAGCTCTTTTTTTGGCATGCTAAACCATTTGGAAGCTTTGTTAGATTTTCTTGGAGTGTTCAGTTTCTTTATTTTAGTAGATAAAGTATCTTTACCTCTTTGGGTTCACTTAAAGACAAATACAGAAATAGCTGGAATGATGTTCCCCTTTCAGTGTTTCTATTTCCTTCTATTTCTTTTCCAATATGAAAATATTAAGGCAAATTTCTTTCAGATTATGCATTTTTTTATGACATAGTAAAATTCTGTCTCTATACATAAAGTAAGAGGGTTATCATAGAAACATAGAAATGACAGCAGAAGAAGACCAAACGGCCCATCCAGTCTGCCCAGTAGGGGTGTGCATTCGTTTTGAACTTAAATGTAAAACGCAACTTTTTTTTTTTAAACTTAAAAAAGTGATGAGGCGAAAACGATCGGATTTCCAACTTATTCAACATAGCTATGTGCAGAGCTATGTTGCTCTGCACATCCCTACTGCCCAGCAAGTTTCGCATTTTTTTTTCTCGTACTTATCTGTTACTCTGGGCTCTTAGTAACCTTTGGTTCTATTTCCCTTCCACCCCCACCATTAATGCAGAGAGCAGTGATGGAGCTGCATCTAAATGAAATATCTAGCTGAATTAGTTAGGGGTAGTATCCGCCGCAAAAAGCAAGCTACACCCATGCTTATCTGTTTACCTAGACTATGTAATTCAGTGCTTATTGGTTGTTCTTCATTCCCCCCTGCCGTTGAAGCAGAGAGCTATGCTGGATATGAATTGAAAGTGAAGTATCAGACTTTCTCCCCTGCCGTTGAAGCAGAGAGCTATCATGGCTGGAGTCCGGCTTGGCTTCATGCTGGAGAATTTATGATGTAATAAAATCTTTCCAGCCAATCAGTACACACACTGGATGACCAATCATGTTTATTGGTCAGTGTGACATCAGCATGGCGGATAAGGCTGCTATGTTTTGTCATGGGCTAGGACCAGCTTTATGAGCTTTTCTGTCAATTGCCTGGCACCTGGCATAAAAAAATATATACAGACAGAAAATACACGAGCACACAGTCATACACACACACACACACACACACAACATAGCTATGTTGAATACGTTGGAAATCGCGATTGTTGATCCTAAATAAAAATTTAAACCCCTCACCCTCCTTAATCCCCCCCAAGACTTACCACAACTCCCTGGTGATCCAGCGGGGAGTCAGGACGCCATTTCTGAACTCCTTTGCGAGGAGCACGTGACGTCGGCGCCACGTGATTCCCCGCGGGTTCGCTCCGGGACCCTCGTTGGGCCCAAAAGGAACTTTTGGCCAGCTTGGGGGGGCCTCCTGACCCCCCCAAGCTGGCCAAAAGTTCCTTTTGGGCCCACGTCGGCGCCACGTGCTCCTCGCAAAGGAGTTCAGAAATGGCGTCCTGACTCCCCACTGGATCACCAGGGAGTTGTGGTAAGTCTTGGGGGGGGGGGGGATTAAGGAGGGTGAGGGGTTTAAATTTTTATTTGCACTTATGGACATAGACTCAACTTATGGAATTCTCCATATGTCCATATTGACCGCAAATGGGACCCCCTTTCGACTTATGGACTTATGAACATAAACTTTTGCTCTGCACATCCCTACTGCCCAGCAAGTTTCGCATTTTTTTTTCTCGTACTTATCTGTTACTCTGGGCTCTTAGTAACCTTTGGTTCTATTTCCCTTCCACCCCCACCATTAATGCAGAGAGCAGTGATGGAGCTGCATCTAAATGAAATATCTAGCTGAATTAGTTAGGGGTAGTATCCGCCGCAAAAAGCAAGCTACACCCATGCTTATCTGTTTACCTAGACTATGTAATTCAGTGCTTATTGGTTGTTCTTCATTCCCCCCTGCCGTTGAAGCAGAGAGCTATGCTGGATATGAATTGAAAGTGAAGTATCAGACTTTCTCCCCTGCCGTTGAAGCAGAGAGCTATCATGGCTGGAGTCCGGCTTGGCTTCATGCTGGAGAATTTATGATGTAATAAAATCTTACCAGCCAATCAGTACACACACTGGATGACCAATCATGTTTATTGGTCAGTGTGACATCAGCATGGCGGATAAGGCTGCTATGTTTTGTCATGGGCTAGGACCAGCTTTATGAGCTTTTCTGTCAATTGCCTGGCACCTGGCATAAAAAAATATATACAGACAGAAAATACACGAGCACACAGTCATACACACACACACACACACACACACCAGAAGCCTTCCTGTATGCTCATGTGGCCATTGGGTCTCCTCCCTGAGCCCCACTACCTGGCTTTTGAAGAGGTCATCAGGTCTCCTCCCACCACCCCTTCAGAATCTGTACTACAGTACATGTGCTGAAGGACTAGGAGGTGGCAGCAGTGCCAGTAGGAGGACACTTGCATCCTTCCTGCCAATGAAGATGGAGAGTTTTCCAGGATCACAAGTACAAATTTAGACGGGATGGTGGGGGTGGGAGACCTGATGGCCAGGGAAGGGCATTGGTGGATTTTTTGAGGAAAGGAAGAGGCAGTCAGGTAGGAAGGATATGAGAGCCCTTCCACAGGCACCACTGTAGCTACCAAATAATACTGCCTACTAGTGGCATTTGGTCAAGCACAACTAAGTGGTCTCATTTTTTGGCAGCAGTGGGCCAGTGATAGGGTTCTCATGTTCTTCCTGCTATGCTGCCCTTGACGACAGGGAGTTGAATTTTGAGTGTTGGCAAATGGGTAGAGTGAGGCCAAAGAACCTTTGTGAAAGTTGAAGGAGAAAGACTGGCAGAGTTGAGCTCTGGGATCACCAAATGTAGTGTGGCAGAGCCAGCTGAGGGGAACACCATCCTTCCTGCTGGGGAGGTGGTGGAAGTATCTTTGCTCCTAATTGGGGCTGGTAGGCAGCTGGTAGGCAGCAGCAGAACAACATGCAGGAGAGCTTCAAGAGGGTGGGGGAGGAGAGAGAGGGTGGGGGAGGAGAGAGAGGGTGGGGGAGGAGAGAAAGAGTTCTGAAAGGAGAAAGGGGAGAATGTACCTTCTGTCTTGACCAAGACCTGGAAGCAATAGCAGGGCCACAGGGAGGGGGAAGCTTGCGGGGGGGGGGGGGGGGGGAAGAGAATGAAAGTTCTGAAGGGAGAGGAAAAGAGGGAAGAGAGTGAATGGACTGAGGTAGGGGAGTGAGAGAAGAGGGGGAAGACAGAAGGAGAGTGTTAAGGCTAAGGTACAAGGGAGTGAGAGGGCTGCAAGGATTTCAGAGTGGAGGGGGGGGGGGGGAACTGCACAAAGGTGGAAAATGGGGGTTACAGGAGGAGACAGAGTGAGCTGCACAAGGGAGGGGGAAATGCACTCCTATACTCCCACTATACCCCCAGGGGACAGTACATGGTGATTGCATTTTGTCCCTGGTGAGCAGGTCCTAGAGGAATTTTCCCAGAGCCAACTCAATAGGCTTAGGTGGCCAAAATTGTCCTTATCGGCTGCCATCTACTATGCTGTGTTGCCATAAACCTGGAAGTAATGCAGGAAGGAAAACAGTGTGGTACCTCTTCAGAAAGATATTTTTAATATCAGTTTTTAATAACGCATAAAAATAGGGAAACCCATCCCATGTCTCTGAATAGCTGGAGTCTCAGTTTTTATTTTCTAAAGGTTTGAGGGCCACACTACATTGTTTCTTAGATTTTCTGTTCTTGCATTGGAAACATGCTAGAAATTTTCAGTTTCTGTTTCAGCAATTCGCGTCAAGCATAGAAAGAGAATCTGATGGTAGATAAGGACCACAGGTCCATCTAGTCTGCCCAATGCCATTTCTGGTGTATTTCCACTAAACCCAAAAAAACAAGAATGGGGCCCCAAAATAAGACATTTTTAAAAATAATGTAATAAATGTAGTCGTGGGGAACAGTATCAGTTCAGAAACAATCCGCTATCTTGTGCCCGCAGTGGGCTTTAAACAGAATTATTAAAATGCTTTAGATATTCCTGGGGTAGTGCCATAGATCTCTGCTGATCTTTTGGTTTTCTCCTGACTTCTTCATAATTAAGGATTCTCTGTGCTTATCCCATGCTTTTTTTTTTTTAATTCTGTTACCACCTTTGTCTCCATCGCCTTCACTGGGAGGCCATTCCATGTGTCCTCCACCCTTTCCATGAAGAAATATTTCTTGACATTGTTCCTGAGTCTTTCTCCTGGGAACCTTTTTTCATCTGAAAATGGATTGCTTCATGTGCATTTTTTATATAATTAAGTTATTTAATTGTCTGTCATATCCCCCAAGTCTCTGCTCTTTCCTAGTGTATAGCTATGTAGATCCTTAATTCTCATTTCAGATGGCTCTTGTTTAGAGCCTGTACCATTTTGGTAGTGTTTCTCTAGACCAGTGGCTCTCAACCTTTTTCCCGTCATGACACACCTGACAGATGATGCTCACATGTGAGACACACTGCACACTACATCTAACAGCTATACTAAAAAAAATAATCCTAGATATTATTTTAGTGTGGAAAATGATGCAGCAGAAAGATAACATATTATTTGATTTCAATAACTGCTTACAAAATATCATTATTAAATATTCTTTTTTCACAAAATTTTAATCTTTGCTTACTGCATCAGTGAGAAATATGAGACTGATATGCATTGCATATACAGCACACAGTTTTTTTTAATACAGACACTCTCATGCATTTCACTGCCAACCTCAGAAAGTTCTGACCTCTTCTAGAGTTTACACAGAGCAGTTAGGAAATTTCCCCTTTCAACTCACCATATGAAAAATACAATAATAATACTTCAAAATCCCTTCCCCTGTCAGCCACTCTGTGAAATATGAAAACCTGCTAAAAAGACATTTAGAAATTTTGTAGCATACCAGCTATACCAACTGAACAGCAACCATATTAGCTATGAAAAAGCAAGTCTGCAAATACAGAACACGATACACTTACTACTGGAAAAACCAAGGAAATCCAGACTGCTCTAGATTCCTACACAGAATCTACATCCAATTAGCAGAATCCCTCACCTCTGACAAACATGCAGAAGGCAGACTGACTCTTATCTTATCTAATACAGAATAAGAGACCATACATTATAAACAAGCATGCAGAGAAAAACTGAAACTCGAAGAAGCGGGGGAGGTGTTGTGGGATGGCAGGGCAGGGTAAATATTTATTTATTTATTTATTTATTTCGGATTTTTATATACCGACATTCTCAATACAAGTATCGAATCAGGTCGGTTTACATAGAACAAAACTTTCGTACAAAAGGCGTTACATGGAACAGCGTTTCTTAACATATAATGTATAACATATAGCATATAGCATGTAACATATAACATATAGATATTAATAATAAAATTAAATATTACATAGATAATAATAATAGTGACTCGTCAACAGGAATAAGCATACCTTTCTGGCTTGGATTGGTGGTGACAGTGATGTATTTATTTTTATTTTTTTTTTAGATTTATATTCCACTTTTTCCACTTTTTTCAGTGCTTCAAAGTGGATTACATTCATGTACTGTAGGTATGATTGCCAGGGTTGAGAGAAAAGCAGCAGTGAGGAACAGTGATGAGGAATTTTAGGTTCCAACTCCTTACTCTGCACTAGGGATGTGCAATCGTCCTGGTTCGGGGAACCCGAAAACCGAACCAAATTTCCCGAAATTTCAGGAAAACTCAGTTTTCAGGTTAGTGCGCACTGACTCCCATTAGTGTGCGCTAACGTTAAAATGTTAGCGCACACTAATGGGAATTAGCATACACTAACCCGATATTCGGGTCCCCATGCCCGAGGCATGGGAAATCCCCCTAGCTCTGGCCACCAACTGCTTTGCTGAGAGGAGATATGATAGAGTTCTACAAAATCATGAAAAGACTTGAACAGGTCAATGTAAATTTTATTTATTTATTTATTTATTTATTATTTTTATATACCGACATTCATCTCAATTGAGATATCACACCGGTTTACATTCAGGTACTGTAGGTATTTCTCTATCCCCAGAGGGCTTACAATCTAAGTTTTTGTACCTGAGGCAATGTAGGGTAAAGTGACTTGCCCAAGGTCAGATAATAGAAGGTCTAGGGGGCACTCCATGAAGTTAGCAAGTAGCTCATTTAAAACAAATTGGAGAAAATTATTTTTCACTCAGCGCATAATTAAGCTCTGGAATTCATTGCCAGAGGATGTGGTTATGGAAGTTAGTGTAACTGGGTTTAAAAAAAAGTTTGGATAAGTTCCTAGAGGAGGAGTCCATAAACTGCTATTAATCAATAAGCAATAATGGCTTGGGATCTATTTAATGTTTGGGTACTTGCCAGGTACTTGTGACTTGGATTGGCCACTGTTGGACACAGGATGCTGGGCTTGATGGACCTTTGGTCTGGCCCAGTATGACATATCTTATGTTTTTATGTACAGTCACCCTGGGGTCTCTGTCTTGGTTAGCAAATGAAAACATCACTATTTCACTCTCTATCATGAATTATTCCATTGGATTTCAGTATCTACCTCGGCTGAATGATTCTGCACCTTTCTTGCATTGAATCTCAAACTTTCCTATATTACATCTCATTTTGTGTACCCCCCCTCAGGGGTGTCCTCTGGATCGCAGATCTTAGTGTCATCTGCAAAAAGGCAAAGTTTGAGCCCTCCTCGATACTACTCGTAGAGAGTTAGAGACAGTGAGCAGAACTGGCCCTGGGACAGATCTCTGAGACATTCCACGAATCACCCTTCTCTCCACAGAGGGAATGCCATTTACCACCACCGTCCTGGTTTATCACTAAACCAGTTTCTCAGCAGCTTGTATCTCAAGCATATTAATCTAGTCCTTTTGGTTAAATGGGAGTCACTTTAATAAAATAAGTTACACCCGTGTCCATTTTTATCTCATATAAGATAAAGTTAAATTAGCACTATAATGTAAATTAAGCATAATAGTTTTCTTTTAAGCAGTTAGAGATAAGTGGCTGAGTCATATGTTAAGAGATTATTCAAATCATGGAATGTAGAATATGATATAACCAAATATTGTCAACTCTCTCCCGCCTGCTTTTGTGGGATGCGCTAACCAAACCAAACTTCTCCTCCCCATTGTCTAATTGCTCTAAGATTGTCCTAATGCAGTATAGACATTAGTTCAGCTTTTATTTGCTTATAATATTAAGGGCATGTGTGGTTATGAAATTAAGTGATTATACAACTGAACTGAATGAAATGCACTGAATACATTTGTAAGTTTAATGCTCAGCTGTCCGTGAGTCTGTTACCCAGTTTTGGTGATATATTCTCATTTTGCCCATTTAACTAGTTTCTTGTGACCCCTTTCTTTGCATTAAGATTAAAGGATTTAAGTCCATTCATTTTTTTTTTGTCTTCTGGGAGATGAGGGGGGAGGTGTGCGTATGCCGCAGTGAGCAGTGATAAGTTCTTGAGAAATTATGCCTCTGCTGTACATGCCCTACCCGAAGAGATGTCAAGACCATGATCATTATTCTTCAGGCTACAGGAAGAACAACACTTCAGGATGTCTTTCATCTGCTCAAAGATGCCTTTCAATCTTCCCCTCCATGCTCTCTCCATCTTATCTTGTTTCTCTCTCATTTGAATATCTTTCCAGTGTAATTACATTCTTCTCTGCACTTGCCCAGTGACTTTTCCTCTCTGATGATCTTTTCATTTCTGTTTCCATTAAATATTAAACTTTTTCGTAGAGAAGACTGAGGAGAGTCATGATTACACTGAACGTATGCATTAAAGGGTCATGCATAGATCTTACAGAGGGGACTGTTTACCCCTCAAGCAACTGCCGGAACAAGGGAGCCTGCTCTGAGAACTGAGCACCGATGCTTTCATCATCTGCCTAGGAAGGAGCTTTTATACTGAGTGGGAGCAAAAGCTGTAGCATATGCATGCTGAAGAAGTTGTCCTGGTTAAATCTAGGGGCATGTTTGAAAGGAAGTTGCTTCTGGAAGACAATGGATGAAACTTACTGTCACAGTGTTTCTTTTGCTTATTACAGAGCTGCCAGAGACAGCTGAAGAAAGTCAAACATGACTGAGCCCTTCCTCGGTTTGTTTGGGGTTTTATTTATTTATTCGGCCTACTGATACTACAACTTGTTTTTAAATTCCACTTTTATTGATCCTGTATCTGAATAGGTAACAAAGTTGCTGGCTTTTCTTAATTGTCAAAAAAGGTCACTAGGTTAGCAGTTTCTCCCTGTTTAAAATTCCTTATTACATTGTGTGTGAATGACAGAGTGATCATATCCTCTTATTTATTTATTTTTTTTTAATCTTCAGAGATATAAATGTGGATATACACAACAGAACAACAACATATAGGTCATTAGATGCCACTGGTAAGGCCCAGGTTTGCAGCGGGAGTCCAATTTTCAGTAGTCTGCATAAGTCACCAGATGTGCACGTAAGTGGTCTCTGGAAAATTATGCTAGTATTCTATAACTTTGTGGCGATAGCATGCAGTAGCCACATAGTTTATAAAATACTGAGTATTTCTGCCTCGAAAGTATGTGTGTATGTGTCAGTACATCTATATATGTAAACACTGGGATGTTAATATGCAAAACGCATTCAGCACTATTTAGCCAGATAAGTAGGTCTTATGCAACTAAGTAGCAGCTGCTGAATATGTGCATACATTCAGCAGCCACTGCTTAGCTGTGCAAGTCTCTTATACGACTAAAATATACACACGAAAAAAGTGGGCATGCATTGGGTGGAGCGAGTTAGACATTTAACTTATATGCCTAACTACTGATATTTGGAGCAGGTCTAAGCTTAGCCGACTTATCCAGTGAAGTGCGCACATATATGCGTATATTAATTAACTTTGCTGTGCCGCTGAATATATTTAGTAACTTAATCGTATAAGTTATATCTGACTAACGGGCCGATACAGTAAAAATCGCGGGAGAGCGGGTGAACGCCCGCTTTCCCAGCGCACGCACAGGACACTCTCCTGTGCGCGCGATACAGTAAATAAATTTATTTAAATTAGGCCCGGTGGTAAAAAGAGGCGCTAGGGACACTAGCGCGTCCCTAGCGCCTCTTTTCGGACAGGAGTGGCGGCTGTCAGAGGGTTTGACAGCCGACACTCAATTTTGCCGGTGTCGATTCTCGAGCCCGCTGACAGCCACGGGTTCGGAAACTGGACGCCGGAAAAATTGAGTGTCTGGTTTTCAACCCGCGAGCTGCGGGCCTATTTCAATTTTATTTTTTTACTTTTTTAAACTTTCAGGACCTCCAATTTAATATCGCCATGATATTAAGTCGGAGGGTGCACAGAAAAGCAGTTTTTACTGCTTTTCTGTGCACTTTCCCGGTGCCCGGAGAAATTAGCGCCTATCTTTGGGTAGGCGCTAATTTCTGA
This sequence comes from Rhinatrema bivittatum, assembly GCF_901001135.1. Classification (NCBI taxonomy): domain Eukaryota; kingdom Metazoa; phylum Chordata; class Amphibia; order Gymnophiona; family Rhinatrematidae; genus Rhinatrema; species Rhinatrema bivittatum. Next base: position 95,479,487 of record NC_042619.1, read on the forward strand.
AAGTAAAATGTGCGGCTTGGCTACACATTTTACATACTGAATCACGCGGGAATACCTAATAGGGCCATCAACATGCATTTGCATGTTGCGGGCGCTATTAGGTTCGGGGGGGGGGGGGGGGGTTGGACGTGCGTTTTGGACGCGCTATTACCCCTTACTGAATAAGGGGTAAAGCTAATGCGTCGAAAACGTGCGTCCAAATGCCAGCTAACAGTGCGCTCCATCGGAGTGCACTGTTAGCCGGCACTGTACTATATCGGCCTGTAAGTTACTTAAATGGCCAGCTTTAAATTTTGACCTCCTACGTTCTACCCATTTTATAAAATTACACGTATAAATTTTATATGTATAATAATTGTAATGCGTGTGTGTATGTTATAACCCTGAGTTACACACAGAGGCAGGCATTTTATAAAGTTTGCATGCACTCCACTTCTGAAACCACCGAGCCCACCACCAGTTCACCCAGGCCCACCAGCACTTAACCCCCCGCCACCAAGCCTGGACACCCCAACTTTATTTTTTCTTCCTCGATCAGCCGGCTGGCGTGCCCCTCTTCAGGATTGTTCATGCCCCCTTTGGGCTCCCCCTTTCCGGCACCCCTGTTAAAGCTCTTTTTGCCATCTGTCTGCCTCCTGCTGCTATTCTGGCCTTCCTCGCCTGCAACCTTTGTTCTTGCCGCTTTATTTTCATCTCATCTGCAAATACAGCAAAAATGCTTTCAGTGCTCATTCCAAAGTAATTTATGACTCTGATAGTTGGCAATTAAAGAGCTACACATTCCTCTATTTCTTACATCTGCCCAACTAGATACAGTTACACTAAATTGTTATTAATGCAAGGCCCCCCACCTCCTGCCCCCACAGTGGTTAAAAAATTTAGTAAGATAGAGGAGAAATGTAAGGTTCCACAAAATAATCAGAATAAGTAGGAACTGCTTATTGAGCTCCAGCCATTTACAGTCTAGCTGGCAATAAGGAAAAGAAGAATAAAAAATAATGAGCACAGTGCACTTGAAACAAAAGTGGCAGATTAGCATTGTCAGAGGCCTGCGGGGCCCGACCATAATGGCACAGTTGTTCTCCTTTGGTGGGACGCTCTCCCTTCAGCCATAAAAGAGGAGACAAATGCAAGGGGGGGAAATAATTGATTTTCCCAAGGAAGTGATTTCCTGAGTGGGAAACTTGTGCAACTTACAAAATGCTGATAGAGAAGGAGACCAGAAAGTCAGAGACTTAAACTTTAGTAGTGGAGTTCCTGGGGACTGGTTCATGGCAAAAGGTGACGAATCCTTAATTCAGCTTTGGAACAGCTTGAAGCTGGGGCCAGGACAGGGCTTAATTTGTAGACAAAAAGGAAGTGGAACTGCTTTTATAAGCTCCAAGTGCTGAAAAGAATACGACCTCTCTTCCACACACATGACTTCAGAACGATCCTACAATCAATCATTTTCGCAAAGCTGGACTATTGTAACACCATCATGCTTGGTCTCCCTTCATCACATACCAAACCATTACAAATGGTACAAAATGCCTCCGCCCGTATACTCACCAACACCAGGAGAAGAGAACACATAACACCCATCTTGATGGACCTCCATTGGCTGCCCATCCACTTCAGAATAATCTACAAGGCCATTCTCACCATTTTCAAAAACATCCATCAATTAGCCCCAATCGATCTCCATATTCCTCTCCGATTACACCATTCCACAAGACCGACAAGAGATGCTTACAAAGGATCACTTCAAGTACCTCCAGCCAAGACTACCAGACACATCACGCTTAGAGATCGGGCATTCTCCACAGCCGGTCCAACATTATGGAACTCCATTCCCCCCGATCTTAGAATGGAACCCAACATTTCAACATTCAAGAAAAGACTCAAAACGTGGCTGTTCACACAGGCCTTCCCTAACTCCAACTCCATCTAACTCCCTTCATGCAACAAGCTCCGCTAGCATTAGCGTTAATAACCACCTTTCACAATGTTATTTATACTTGTATATAACTATCTGATCTTCATTTCCTCTCTCATTCCAAGTTATTGTTTTCCTTGTTATATGTAACTGCTTTTCTGCACTTTTGTTTAAATGGTAAAGTTTATTATAATTTCACCCCTGTTTCTTGTGAACCAGCATGATGGGACCACCGTCTTGAATGTTGGTATATAAAAAACTTAAATAAATAAAATAAATAAATAAACTGTGGAAGGGGAAGGGCAAAAGCAGAGTAGGGCCAGGTGTGTGACCTGTGCAGAGGAGCAGTGACAGGTCTGGACGTGAGCTCTCTCTCTCACACACACTTTCTCTTTCACACACATGCATGCAAACACTCTCTTCTTCCTCCTTATCCCAGTGATCCTCCACCCCATGCCCCCACCACTGCTCAACTCCCAGCCATTCTTCACTTAATGAGCACTGCTGGGCAAAGGAAAGCTGTAGATTAAGCATTGCAGAGGCTTTGGAAGGCATGTACTGGAGTACAGAGGAGGAGGAGGTTAGAGCGAATGGGGCCCTCTCTTTCTGCCTTCCTCATCTGCCTTGGGGATCCTGGTCCTCCATTCTAGCCCCTCCCCTGTCATTAATCCCCCAGTGGTCCTTCCCCCTCCACCCTGGGTGGTTCTAGGGCCCCCAAGTATTACCCCCTAATCTCTGGTAGTCCTTGACCCCTCCTCTTCCCAGAGAATTATCCTCTCCATCAGCTTTCCTCCTCTCCTTCCTTAGCCAAGAAGGCAGAGGCCTCCTGTTCAAGACAGAATCAGCTGGTTCTCCTCTGCCTTGAGAGTGAGGGCAGATGGTATCATCTACTGCCTGATCTTCTCAGCCTCCTTGGATTGGGGGCGGGGGGGGGGGGGGGGAGAGGAGGGATGGAAGTGACCTAGAATTCAAAAGTATGGCCTGCTCTTTGCCTCCTCGGGTGCAGAAGGAAGGGAGCAGCACCACATGCTCTTACCAGGTTCTGTCCTCTCCCCTCATTCACTCTTTCCCTGACTCTCTAATCGCTTCACTCACAGACCGCCCCCCCCCCCAACTCTAAAAATCTCATTTACATCTCAGTTCCTCCAGTCTCCTCACTTATACCCATGTTGCGACCGTCGCTGCTCAACATCTCCACTCTGCCCTCCTTACCTCCTTGGCGACTCCCTCTTGCTCAAGTGGAAGGTTGGCTGCCACGGCGTCATTCTGCCAACTCCTCCCGGCATCCCCGGAGCGGCTCGACGCTGCAATCTGCCATGATTCACAAGAGCCTAAGGGTGCGCTAACTATGGAGTTAGCAAGGAAGGGGTTACTCTACCTAGCTGCTCTGCCTCTTCGGACTTAGCAGGGGTACCCGCTCCTCGGGGGCCTCGCTCTCTCTTTGTTTTTCAGGTCACAGTCAGGAACCGGTACTTGCTCCTCGAGGGCCCATGTTCCCGGTCTGGTTGCTGAATACTTATTCTGCCTGGAAGTCATTGCTGCCTACTACACCAGTGAGTTACCATCTCTCTCTCAGAGCTTTCCCTGGAACCAGATACTCGCTCCTCGAGGGCCTAACTCATTCCAACACCTGGGCTACTTCTAGAGACTATTGTGTGAGTGTTACCATCAAGGTTCTGTTCCTGAACTCTGCATACCCTGCCTACTCACTATATTCAGTTTCTCTACAGCTCAGTTATCCAGGATCGCTATTCCAGTACCTGAGGGACTACAGCCCTGCCGGGCACTTCCAGCTCACTACTGCCACCTCTGGTGGTTCAATATACTGTTTAAAAAAAAGAACTAGAGTGTGTCTGTCTCCATTCTCTGAGCCTGACCGGTGGTCCCTCTCGGGATCTTCCCCGGGGGCGTGGTCATCTGCCACTGGCCCAAGGATCCACCCACAACTACCTCAAACCCCAACAGATTGCTAACTCCATGGATCCGGTACAACTTAATGCCTTGCAGGCCATACCAGGCCTGGCCCAGCGCATTGTGGAGCAGCAAAACGCCTTGGAGAAACTTACTTCAGCATTTCATCAGCTACACACACAGAAGGTTCAAGGCACAGCTTCCAACCAAGAAGGTCAGTTACTGGAGGTAACTTTAAAAACTGCTGTACCACTGGCGGCTCCAATTCGCTTTTCCGGTGAAATTCAGAAGGCCCGGGGCTTCTTAAACCAGTGCTGCATGCATTTTGCCTTACAGCCATCTTTATTTCCTACGGCTCTTCCCAAGACCACCTACATCCTTTTATACCTGGATGGTAGGGCCTTGTCTTGGGCATCTACCTTGTGGGAGCACAAGGACCCCATTTTGCAGGACATAGAAGGATTTATGGACTTGTTTAAATCCGTTTTTAATGACCCTGCTCGAACTGCTGTAGCTGGTTCTGCTTTGGTGGAATTAAAGCAAGGCAGCAGATCATTGGCTGAATTTGCCATCAAGTTCAAAACTCTTGCGGCAGAACTTTGCTGGGACCCCAAATGTCTCAAGACACTCTTTTGCAGAGGCCTGAATACCCGTTTAAAAGACGAGCTGGCCACTCGCGAAACACCTGACTCGCTGGACGAATTAGTAGCCTTGGCTACTCGAATTGATCACCGGCTCCGGGACAAGGTGAAGGAACTCCGGCCTAAGGTGTTACCTGGGTTGAAACAAGCTAGTTCTATATCCGCACGTCGGATGGTTCCAGTAATTCTTGCAGCTGATAAAGAGGAACCGATGCAAGTTGGTCATGGACATTTATCTTCCAAAGAAAGAAGACTTCTGAAAAAGTGTGGCCTATGCATGTACTGTGGTCAGCCCGGCCATAATGTCTCTACATGCCCCATTCGTCCGGAAAACGACAGGCCTAAGTCCTGCAGGAGGACATTTCTTAGGCCATACTGCGTCCACTCCTCCGCTTTCTCTTCCAGTCTCTTTGACTCACGGACCGGTCACGGTTCAGACTCCTGCCCCGATGGACTCAGGGGCAGAAGGCAACTTCATTCTCAGATGTCTAGTGGAAGACGTGAGGAGTCCCTCTATCAAGCTGGAAGTTCCACTACTGTGTCATCTTTTGAAGTGGTCTATGGACGTTCCCCAACACTGCCACTTCCACTGAAGCTCAGTGACGTCCCAGCAGCTCAATCCACTGCTGCTGACATACTTATACTCAGTGAAAATTCTTCCAAACCTCATGATCCACTTGTCATCAATGCAGAAGACAACTTAGATTCAAGTCAAAGAGGTTCTGGATGTTTGTAGAAAGGTATGCTTTTGAATACTTTCTAAAGTGGGAGCCTCAGGCCTATATCCTGGACAAGGAGATGCTTCATCAGTTCCACCTCGTGCATCCTTCAAGATCCAAGTCTGGTACCCGAAGAGGAAATCACCCTTTGAAGGGGGGTACTGTTGCGACCATCGCTGCTCGATGTCTCCATTCTGCCCTCCTTACCTCCTTAGCGACTCCCTCTTGCTCAATTGGAAGGTTGGCTGCCACGACGTCATTCTGCCGACTCCTCCCGGCGTTCCCGGAGTGGCTCGATGCTGCAATCTGCCATGATTCACAAGAGCCTAAGGGTGCGCGCGCGGCACGGCCCCGACTGATGTACCAGCAGTGGCGTGAACCCCAGGGGCATCCCCCTTAGATGACATCATCCGTACCGGATATATAAAGTCTCAGAAATCGCTAACTATGGAGTTAGCAAGGAAGGGGTTACTCTACCTAGCTGCTCTGCCTCCTTGGACTTACCAGGGGTACCCTTGGGGGCCTCGCTCTCTCTTTGTTTTTCAGGTCACAGTCAGGAACTGGTACGCGCTCCTTGAGGGCCCGTGTTCCCGGACTGGTTGCTGAATACTTATTTTGCCTGGAAGTCATCACTGCCTACTACACCAGTGAGTTACCATCTCTCTCTCAGAGCTTTCCCTGGAACCAGATACTCGCTCTTCGAGGGCCTAACTCATTCCAACACCTGGACTACTTCTAGAGCAGTGGTTCTCAACAGGTGTGTCAGGACACACTGGTGTGTTGCGAGGTCCCGGGAGGTGTGTTGCAGAGCCAGCTGTCTCCTTATCAGCCCGGGTAAGAGTTGGTTGACTTCTCTTACATTGGGCCTGATGGGAGGCTGCTCTCACTTCCTTCTTTTCTTTCTGGCCCAGTGGGAGGCTGTTTCCTCCTTCACCCAGATCAGAGCAAGACATTGCCAACTCCTGCTGTTCTGGGCCCCAGTGGGATACAAACTTTCTCTTTCCCAGGTGAGTCTGGGAGGGATGCTGATGATGAGCTGTTCACCCTGTGGAGGGTGGGGGAAAGGAGGTTGGGTTGCAGGGAAAGATGAAGGTGGAACTGAGAGGGAGTGTGGGGGCTGCTGAGCAGGAAGGGATGGGAAACAGGGGGTCAGGGTCAAGCAGGGGAGAGCGGGAGCACAGGGAAGAGGATGGGGGGGGGGAGTCGGGAATGCTGGGCTGGGATGTGAGTGTGAGTAGATGATTGAAAGGGAGTAATTGGGAGACGTGAAGAATGATGGAGATATGGAGGGTGAGTGACAAGGGGTGCAAAGGCCATAATATGTCAGTCTGGGGAATGTGCATTTCTTCTATCTGTGTACTTTGTTTAATGTAGGAGGATATATATTTCTGTTTCTAGCTCTCCAGTTTTACATGGCATACAGAATGGCTTTTTGAAGTTTCCATTCCAGTTTTTGTCTCCACATTTGTAATTTGTGGTCTTTTATTCTGTATTTGGTGAAGGTCGGATCTGTATGTGTGACTGAGGTGAGGTATTTTACTAGTAGGTAGGGATTTGTATCAGTCTTCTGTGATGTGTTTTCTCATTCTCAATAGGACATGCATTGGTGCTGCACTGCTGCCTTTTCATAGGAAGGGCTATTGCTGTTTGAGTTCTTGGAGTTAGTATTGCTATGGTATAGCAGGTTTGTTACACATCTGCTGAGTGGCTTTTTTATTTCAGGTTTTGTATTCTACAGTGCACCTGGTAGTAAGGGAGTTTGTGTTTCTGTTACTGAGATAGCACCAGAATCAGAATATCTTTTTTATATGGTGAGTTGTCTGTGGAAATTTCCTCTGCATCCATTGTTTGCTCCATGTTGCTCAAGTGTTCAGTGTGTCATGCATGTGAGAACCATCTGACAGGTGTGTTCCAATAGAAAAAAGGTTGAGAACCACTGTTCTAGAGACTATTGTGTGAGTGTTACCATCAAGGTTCTGTTCCTGAACTCTGCATACCCTGCCTACTCACTATATTCAGTTTCTCTGCAGCTCAGTTATCCAGGATCACTGTTCCAGTACCTGAGGGACTACAGCCCTGCTGGGCACTTCCAGCTCACTACTGCCACCTCTGGTGGTTCAATATACTGTTTAATAAAAGAACTAGTGTGTGTCTGTCTCCATACTCTGAGCCTGACCGGTGGTCCCTCTCGGGATCTTCCCCCAGGGGCATGGTCATCTGCCACCAGCCCAAGAATCCACCCACAACTACCCTAAACCCCAACAACCCAGAGCATCTTTAATCCCTTCACTCACTCTCTGCTCTCTCTCCTCCACACAACACACAGCCCCTCCCATCTGCTCACTCATTCTATTATTATTATTTTTTTAATTATCTCCTGCCAATTCAAGGTTCTTGGTGAGGTACAATGAAAACATCCTCCCACATCCCCTCACGCACCCTCTTGTCCTCCTCCCTTACCCTCACTCTCCTTTTCCTCCCTTTGATCACTAACTCTGCCCCTGACCTAGTGACTGTGATCACCAGTGACAGAGATGACAGGGCTCAGGAAGCCAGCATGATAAGCAGCAATGGGCCCAATGAACTAACCTGCCAGTAATAGCAGAAGCAATGGAGTTGATGGGCATTCACCCTTTGTGTATTTGTTCTTGGCCATTCTCTCTCAGAGCCTCCTCAATTATGCTGGGAAACTGCACAATACTCAAGGCCAGGTGACTGCCCCCATCCTAGGGTAAGCAGCTCCAACATTCTGATCTGCTCTCTTTCCTCCAGCGGCCTGCTGGGCTAGAAATGATCTGTGCCACTACTGACTCTGCTCCGTTTCCATGGGGGAGCCAGAACTGATTTACACTGCCAGCTCTACTCTGTTTTCTTGGGTCCCAAGAAAAAAAAGATGGCAGGATGCTATTCTGGATTGTTCCACCAGAAGTAAAGCAGTAGGAAAAATTCTCAAAAAGAAGTTGAATCAATTTAGCATGAGTTTGAAACTTGTGAGCAGAGGGCCTGTTCATCAGGGCCAGGGTTGATGGCATTACTATGACGAGTCCCGCTGTCGCTCCTTGTGACCTTGGGCAAGTCACTTTACCCTCCATTGCCTCAAGTACAAAAACTTAGATTGTAAGCCCTCTGGGGATAGGGAAATACCTACAGTACCTGAATGTAAACTGATGTGATATCTCGATCGAATGTCGGCATATAAAAATAATAATAAATAAATAAATAAAATATTGCCGCTACTGCTCACAATTTCAAGCTCTTTTTGTGCCTGTCTGTTATTTGCTCTGCAGTGTCTGCTTCAGGGTCATACCCTCCCCTTCTGCTCCCTACAGAACAGGAGAGAAGGGGGAGTTGGATTAGAGAGCAGAGTGGCTGTTCTCTTCTTTGTCTACTCCAGGTTCACACCTAGCTCTTTTCTTTCCTGCAGACAGCCTGGATGAGAAGGGCTAAAGCAGAATACTCCCGCAGCTCTGCCTGTTAAGCCTGAAAGTAAGTGGCGGAACTCAGTTCCAGGCCATTTCTTCACAAATTAAGCCCTGGGCCACCTTAGAATTAGGATAACATCTTCAACAGAACAGGGCTGGTGCTACCTGGTTTGCTGCCCTGTGCAAATGACTACTGTGCCATCCCCTTAAAGGCAAATTTTGAAAGCCCTGCGCATCCCCAAGCCGGGAGATATATGTGAGTATCTCTCTCGAGCTGGCATGCACCGCATGGATTTTAAGAAGCTCTCAAGTGCGTGCGTATCTCCCTGTACGCGCACAGATGGGAAAAGCAAAAAAAAATGGGAGGGGCGTGGGTGGGATCTGGGCAGGGCATGGGTGGGACATGGGCAGTCCAGGTATGTATGAAATGTGCTCATAAGTATTTAGGTATACCTGTGACTGTCGGGGTCCCCTACCGTGTAACTTTACTTCTGCTATGGATGGCGTGACAGTAATGAAACAAAAACCGTGAGGCTAGTTAGTGGGCTTTTAAGGGTTGGGGCTAAAAGGGTGGCATATTAACTAGCGGGGTTAGGAAGTCCTATCCTTTACCTGGGTGAATTGGGAGCAAACTGGGGAAACTGGTAATTGTGTCAGCATGCGAATCTAATAAAATCCCCCCATGTACATTGTAGAGCCACCATTTGCATGCACATGCGCGCGTCCATATAAAATCACACACACGTGTATGAGCGTACGGATGATTTTATATCCTACGTGCTTATACACATTTATGTTATAAAATGGCCGCATCAATGGGTACAAGCCGGCATACGCGCATACATTATGCCCATGTGGCTGTTTGAAAGTTTCTGTCCCCCGTAGTAGCCGTGGGTATCGTGGCACACAGAGTCCATGAGCCAGCATTCAAACACAGTCCCCATGGGAGCCCTGTCTCCCCCACAAATTTCCTTACTGGACTGGAAGTCTGTATTTGAGAAGTGGGCAGGGACACTGAAGGATTTGTGATCACGTGATGGCTCATAACCCCCCCCCACCACCACCACCACCACCACCATCTCAATCCCACCACCTTTTTCTAGGCAGGGAAAAAAAAGAGGAGGGGTAGGTTTATGGTGATATGCAAGGGAAAGGAAGAGTCTAAGTCAGGAGTGGCCAACTATTCACATGTGAGAAATTTTGAGGCTCCAGCTTCAATGAGAAAAATTTAAAAATAAATAATAAGTTCTTCATTTTTTTTCTTCCATGCTTACTCTCTTTCAATATCCTCACCACATTTCCCCCTTCCTTTCATTTTCTTTCCTCCATCACCATCTTTTCTCATCTTGTCCCCCTCCAAACTCTGCTATAGGTTTTTTTTCCCCCTCTGTCACTACTAGGGATGTGAATTGTGTGCCCGATCGTCTTAACGATCGGGTTCGGCTGGAGGGAGAAAAAAATCTGATCGGTGGAGATGTGAATCGGAATCGGTTCCGATTCACATCGTTAATTTTTTTTTAGTGAGGCCTGACCCTTTAAAATTGACCCCTTACCTTCCCCCACCCTCCTGAACCCCCCCAAAACTTTTTATGCGTACCTGGTGGTCCAGTGAGGGCGCGGGGACTGATCTCCCGCTCTCGGGCCATCGGCGCCATTTTGGCTGCCACTCAAAAATGGCGCCGATGGCCCAATTAAAAAAACCCCACCCGACCCTTTAAAAATGACCCCTTAGCTTCCCCCACCCTCCTGATCCCCCCAAAACCTTTTAAAATTACCTGGTGGTCCAGTGGTGGTCCCGGGAGCGATCTCCCATTCTCGGGCCGTCGGCTGCCACTCATAAAGATGGCGCCGATGGCCCTTTGCCCTTACCATGTGACAGGGTATCCATGCCATTGGCCGGCCCCTGTCACATGGTATGAGCACTGGATGGCCGCCGCCATCTTTAAAGATGGCGGCGGCCATCTTTACCTTCCTTTCCCTTCCCCTTTCCTCCCCATCCCGTAAACCTAACCTACCTGGCTGGAATTTTTTTATTTCATTACTTGCTTCTCCTCCGGAGCAGAAGTAATTTACATGCGCCGGCTGGCTGCTGGAGTGTGCTTCCCAGGACAGCAGCTACAAATAAGATAGAAATCTGGTGGGGTGAAGAAAAAGTGAGATCTACCCTGATTTGTTGTTACACAAGCTTTTTCAAATCTTGATTTTAGCTAGTAATCTGTAAATTATAAAAATGCAACTGAACAAATAAGAATGATCAATAAACCTAAGTGTTCATTAGAATGCAATTCTTGGGCAATTATAGAGGTGGTTGGAAATGTGAAAAACAACCCAATAACTATTTTTAGAAATGGTTAATGAAACCATATTCCAAAATGTGTGTCACTGCTTTTCAGCACCAGTGTCTGGACAGTTCCCTAATCCAGTTTAAACAAAAACCAAAAGCTGTGCAAGGAATGCCCCGAATGGATACTAAATGAAATGCTGAAATACAACAATGTACAAATCCAAGAAGCACTAATAAAACTATTTAACCTGATTCTACATTTTGGCTATTTCCCTAAGACATGATCAGAGGAATTAAATTACACAAATCAATAAACATGGAGATACCGCTAACCCAAATAATTATAAAAGCATCTGTGTCAACAATAACATAAGAACATAAGCAGTTCAGACCAAGGTCCATTGAGCCCAGCATCCTGTCTCAGACCGTGGCTAGTCTAGGCCACAAATACCCAGCAGATCCCCTAATAGCTGACCTGTTTCTTGTATTTCACTCCCAGGGATAAGCGCTGGGTTCCCAAGTCTGCTTGGCTAATAACCAGTTATGGACTTTTCCTCCAGGAACTTGTCCAATCCCCTTTTCAACTCCGCTATGTTAGTTACCTTGTCCACACCCCCTGACAAAAGATTCCATAGACAGATTGTGTGCTAAGTGAAAAAAAATACTTCCTATGATTTGTTCTAAACCTGCCAGTTGCTGGTATCACGAAGAGTCCCCTAGTGCTAGTATTGTGTGAAAGGCTAAATAACCATCTCCTCTTTACCCATTGCACCCCATTCATCATTTTATAAATTTCAATCATATCCCCTCTCAGTCATCTCTTTTCCAAGCTAAAGAGCTCTAATCTGTTTATCTTTTCTTCATAAGGAAGCTTATCTACCCCCTTTATCATTTTTATCACTCTTCTCTGTAACTTTTCTATGCCCACTATGTCTTTTCTGAGATGATGTAACCAGAACTGCACACAGTACTCAAAGTGTGGTTGCACCATGAATCTATACAAATGCGTTGTGATATTTTCAGTTTGTTCTCTATTACTTTCCAAATAATTCCTAACATTCTATTTTAGGGATGTGAATTATTTTTTGATGATTTAAAATATCGTCCGATATTTTTTAAATCGTCAAAAATCGTTAAAGAGTGCGATACAATAGAAATTCCCCCGATTTATCGTGAAAAATCGTTAATCAGGTTTGTGTCCACTAATGGGAGTTATTTGGGGGGGGGGCGGGAAAACCGGCACACCAAAACAACCCCTAAACCCACCCCGACCCTTTAAAACTAATCCCTTACCTTCCCCCACCCTCCCAAACCCCCCAAAATGTTTTAAAATCACCTGGTGGTCCAGTGGAAGCCCCGGGACCGATCGCCCGCTCTCGGGCCGTCGGCTGCCACTAATAAAAATGGCGCCGATGGCCCAATAAAAACAAATCCACCCCGACCCTTTAAAACTGACCCCTTAGCCTCCCCCACCCTCCAGACCCCCCCAAAAAAGTTTTAAAATTACCTGGTGGTCCAGTGGGGGCGCCGGGAGCGATCTCCTGCTCTCGGGCCATCGGCTGCCACTAATAAAAATGGCGCCAATGGCCCTTTGCCCTTACCATATGACAGGGTATCCGTGCCATTGGCCGGCCCCTGTCACATGGTAGGAACACTGGATGGCCGGTGCCCCCACTGGACCACCAGGTAATTTTAAAACATTTTTGGGGGGGTCGGGAGGGTGGGGGAGGCTAAGGGGTCAGTTTTAAAGGGTCAGGGGGGGGGGTTTGTTTATCGGATCGGGCGCAGCCAATAAACAAAAACCAATCGGGCCGTATGATAAAAATTATAAGATTTGAATCGGAACCGGAACCGAACCGATTCCGGTTCCGATTTACATTTTTATTCTATTTGTCTTTTTGACTGCTGCCACATACTGAGCCAAAGATTTCAAGGACTCTGTGGTCCTTTTCCTAGTGGTGACTCCTAATACGGAACCCAGTATTAGGCTTATTTTTCCCTTCGTGCATTCCTGTTATTTGTCCACATTAAATTACATCTTGCATTAGATGCTAGTCTCATAGTCTCACAAGTTCCTTCTGCAATTCCTGGCATTCCACTCCTGTTCTACCAATTCAAAACAATGTTGTGTCATCTGCAGATTCAGTCACCTCGCTTGTTCCTTCTCTAGATCATTTATGAATTTGTTGAATAACACAATACCACTAGGGCACTTCACTAATGACCTTCCATTTGGAAAGCTGACTATCTAGTCCTACCCTAAATTCTTTGTCTTTTATTCAGTTACCAATCCACTATAGAATACTGCCTCCAATCCCATGAATTCCCAATTTTCTGAGGAGTCTCTCACAAGGGAATTTGTCAAATGCTTTCTGAAAATCCAAATATACTACATCAACTAGCCCACCATTATCTGCATGCTTAATTACACCTTCAAAAAAATCTAGTAAATTAGTAAGGTAAGACTTCCTTTTGAAAATATCATGTTGAATGTCTTCCATTAAACAATGTCTATGTGGTCAGTAATTTGGATTTTAAGAATAGCTTCTACCATTTTGCGCAGCAATAACATCAGGCTCATCAATCTATAGTTTCTTGGATCACCCCTGGTCCCTTTTAAAAATTGACATTACATTTTTAACCCTCCATTCTTCTGGTACTATGGCTAACGATAGGTTGCAAATTACCAGAAACAGGTCTGCAATTTCAAGTTTGTGTTCCTTCAGAATGCTGAGATGAATACCATCTGATCCTGGTGATTTGTTGTTCTTTAGTCTGTCAGTCTGATTTATTACATCCTCCAGTTTCACAATGATTATGTTTAGTCAATCAGAGTCCTCACCATCAACAAATGTTTACAATGTGGGTATGAATGAACATCTTTCTCAGTAAAGACAGAGATAAAGAATTCATTTTTTTCTGCCTTTCCTTGTCCTCCCTAGGAACCCCTTTTACTCTTCAGTCATCTCACGGCTCAACTGACTCTTTCACAGTCTTTTTACTTTGAATGTACTTGAAAAGGTTTTTACTTGTTTTTATCTCTATGGCAAGCTTTTTTTTGCTTAACTTATTTTTTACATCTATCTTGCTAGTGCTTATGCTGTTCCTTGTTTTCTTATTTGAATGATGCCCTTTTGACTTTAATTGCCTCTTTCATCTCATTGTTAAACCACACCAGCAGTCATTTGGTCAATTAACAATTAACCCATGGCTCGGCCCCCTCACCTCTTTCAAAGTGATCCAGCACCTGGTCCCTCGTCTCTGGCGGCTGTGGGCCGCCGGATCCGTCCTCGGGCCGCCCCGGGGACTCCGGCTCTGCTACAGCTCCTGATGCTCCATGTCTGACCTCTCCGCATAGCCCACAGAGAGATGCCATCCTGACCAGCGCCGCGCCCACACAGCTGATTGTTTCATAGGGCCAATGGCGGGAACCTGGCCACAGCCCCGGATGATGATGTCAGCTAAGCTCTGATATATAAGGCTGGACTCTGCTCTCTCAAATTACCTTTGCAACAGGTCCTCTCGCTAGTCGAGAACTTGTTGCTTCTTCTGTTCCTGGTTCCCGATCCTGATTGCCTTCGTTCCTGTTTCCTTGTTCTGGTGTTCCTGTTCCTTCATCTCTCCTTTGGATTGCTAACCTGCTTTGACCCTGCATTGCCTGATGACGCTGTTGCCTCTCTCCAGCCCCGGACCTCTGCATTGCCTGACTACTCCATTGCCTCTCTCCAGCCCCGGATCTCTGCATTGCCTGACTACTCCATTGCCTCTCTCCAGCCCCGGACCTCTGCATTGCCTGACTACTCCATTGCCTCTCTCCAGCCCAGGACCTCTGCATTGCCTGAATACTCCATTGCCTCTCTCCAGCCCCGGACCTCTGCATTGCCTGACCATGCCGTTGCTTCTCTCCAGCCCTGGATGTCTGCTTCGTCTGACCATCCTTTGACTCTCTCCTCATCTAGACCTCAGCCTTGCTTCCCACTGCTTCCAGACTGCCACCAACCCAGAACTCAGCTTGCTTAAAGACACCTCTTCAGCCTTTGTCCTGGACGTGGTTCATTCACACTTCAGCCTGCTCTTGCTCAGGTGCCCTCTGTCAGACTGTGTTCCAATTGGTGCCCAGGTCTCCGGGACTCTGCCTTGTCCAGTACAGACTGATACCTACACCAGTGGCTGCATCTGGGCTGACCTCGATCCACCTATCAATGACCACTGTCGGAGGCCACCTAAGTCCAGCCGGCCCCGGCACCCAAAGGCTCAACCCGCGGGGAACGAGGGCTGGTATTGTTGAAGCACCAGCCGGCCTCCCTCCATCAGCCCTCTCTGCCTGCCGATGATGGGGACCCATAGGATGCCTCCTACAGGTAGCATCAACCCCACCTCAGCCCAAGAGTTCACCTCTGGCGCAACAGATGTTAATTTTTAAATGATGTTCATGCCTCCTGCAAATGTTTTACCTGGTGAATTGCTCTGTTTCTTTCCTCATTTTATCATAGTCTTTCTTTTTCTAGTTAAATGCTACTGCAGTATTTTTCCTTAGTATTTGTCCTCCAGTGGTTATGTCAAATATAGTTTTGAAGTGTTTTCAACAAATTAATATTAAACTTTCTAATGAACAGCAAAAATCTGTATAGAAGTCAGATTGGGTTCCTTCCAAAACAGAACCACTGACCACATCTTTACTTGACAGACATTAACAACCGTCATGTAACAACATCCTCTCTGAGAGAGTATTTGCATGTTTTATTGACTTTACAAAAGCCTTTGATTCTGTCTGGCATCCTCGCCTGGATCATAATGTACTACAAATTAGAACTCGAGGAAACACATGATATAATTAAATCCATGAATTCATCTATCAGCTGTAAAGTAAAAATAAACAGCAAGCAGATAGGCAGCTTTAAACAGAAGTGAGGAATGAGACAGGGTTGTGGTCTGAGCCCCACACTCTTCAATATCTACATCAATTACTGTATCTCCTCGTTGTACTGGAGACATCCCCAGCTGCATATCTTGTATGTTTTTATCATTTTTCAATGCTTTATCAAATAAACCACCGTGATTTGAATCTGGAATGATAGTATATAAATAAAATTAAAAAAAAATAAATAAATAAGGGGCGAATTTTCAAAAACATGCATGCAGAATGCCATTTAATATGTATATATAGGCCTTTTGAAAATTATCCCGAGAGTTATATATGAAAGGGTACACGTGCAAGCAACCTCATGCATACTTTTACACATACTTGAAAGAGGCATTCCTAGGGGTTGAGATAGGGCAGGGAAACCATTTACATGCATACTTTAAAAAATAAAAAGTCTGCATGGCAAAGTATATGTGAAAATTTACATCTGCTCCCATGCAGGCATAAATATAGATGTGTTTGTCATGCAAGGGTTTGTGTGTACCCACACATTTTCAACGTAGACTTACAAGCATAAGTTAATTTTGAAAATTATGAATGAAGTCTGCATATATTTTGTATTTGTCTTTGAGATGCTTTTAAAATTTAGCAAAATGGCTTACACTACATTTCATTACATTACATGGACTTCAACCTTAAACACTTTGTTATAAAATTGGGCTCTTTATGACTCAGAAATCAAATGCTTGCTACATGCAGACAATCTGGTCATTTTATCCATCACCCAGAATGTCTACTAGAGAACCTAAACTTACTGGAGACGTACTGCAAATAAGGGGCCTTATAAGTAAACCTGGAAAAAAAAATTATGATTTTCTAGACCAGGCCAAAAAATCTCTAACACAAATTCAAATTCTTCCTAAATGAATAAGAAATTGAGCATACTCTACATTATACTTATCTTGGTTTGAGACTAAATGCATCTGGGATTTTCAGATTGGCTATAAGGATTCTATAAGAAAAAACTCTAAGAGTCTTATATGCAATAAAGAAACCTCTGGACAAATACAATCCTCCAATAAAACTACTATTAGAATTATTTGATGGACTCATTCAACCAAGTCTCTTATATGGAAGTGAGAACTAGGGCCTTATTAACCCCAAATTATACAGAATGGGACAGAAACCCAACAGAAATCCTTCACCTTCAGTTTTGCAAATAAACACTCCATGTCCACAGAAACACCCCTAATAATGTGTGCAGAGCGGAATTAGGATGTTATGTTTCCCCTAAATACTCAACATGCAAAAAAGAATATTCGAATTCCGGTGAAATCTCAATAGCAGTATGTTAGGGATGTGGACTTTTGTGCTGTGGTGTGGTTGGTGCTGCTGGCCGAAAAGCCCATATGCCCACACTGACAGCTGACAGTCTTATCCTGAGTGGGTCTGACAGGAGCTTCGCCTATACAAACTATCATCCCTGCAGGTTGGGCCCTTGGGTTCCGATGGCAGGCAGGTCTAAGGAGGGTCCCTGAGGTAGTGACAGAATGAGAGTCCAAGTCCAGGTGAAGATTAGGGCAGGCAGAAGGCAAACAGAGATCCAGGAGGCAGGCTGAAGGTCAGGGGAGGCAGCAGACAAGCAAAAATATAGAAGGCAGCAAAGAAGCAAATTTCCAGGAGGCAGGCCGAAGGTCAGGGCAGGCAGCAGTCAAGCAAAGATACAGGAGGCAAGCCAAAGGTCAGGGAAGGCAGTAGACAGCAAATTTCCAGGAGGCAGGTCAAAGGTCAGGGCAGGCAGCAGACAAGCAAAGATACAGTAAGCAAGCCAAAGATCGTGGAAGGCAGCATACAAGAAAAGATATAGGAGGCAAACCAAAGGTTGGGAAAGGCAGCAGACAAGCAAATTTCCAAGAGGGAGGCCGAAGGTCAGGGCAGGCAGCAGACAAGCGAAGATCCAGGTCCAAGCAGAGGGTCGAGTCCAGGAAGCAAACAGGAGAGTCAAAGAGCAAGCGGAGGTCAATACCAAGAATTTAAGCCAGAGGAGACAGGGGAAGGCAAGGGAAGGAGCAGGGCCAGACCAGAACACTGAGGAACAGGAACAGGCAACTAAGAAGGACCAGGACACAAAAGGGCAGCAGGAAACTGGGACACACAAACACAAGGAACCAGGAGCAAGGATAGACAATGCAAGGAGATGCAACATGTGCTAAGGAGCAGATCCATCAGGAGACCTATTGCCGAGGCAAGGCGTGCCAGGCTGAGTGGGTTTAAATGTTGAAAGTGGGTGGCATCATCCAATTGTGACTCCTGAACTATTCCTGCTAAAGCGCATAATATGCATGTAGGATGTCCACTGCCGGATCCCCACTGAGCGCGTATAATGGCAAAAAACAGACAAACCTTCACCAAATATAAAAGAAATGATCACAGATTAGAAATTGAAATATTCTGTCAAATAATGAACTGAAAACTCCAAAGAGAAAGACTCTGTATGCAGTGCAACACTGGAGAAAGAGAAACAGAGATGTATTTCCTCCTGAGCTGTGTAAAATACAACAACAGGCCGATTCAGAAAAATGCACGGGAGAGCTGGCGAGCGCCTGCTCTCCCGGCGCGCGCACAGGCCACTCTCCTGGGCGCGTGATTCAGGAGGGTGGCCTATGCAAATTAGGGCCCGCAGTAAAAGGAGGCGCTAGGGACACTAGCGTGTCCCTAGCGCCTCCTTTTTGACAGGAGTGGCGGCTGTCAGCGGGTTTGACAGCCGATGCTCAATTTTGCCAGCATCGTTTCTCAAACCCACTGACAGCCACGGGTTCAGAAACCGAACGCCGGCAAAATTGAGCATCCAGTTTTCAACCCGCGAGCCACGGGCAGATTTTTAATTTTTTTGTTTTTAATTTTTACTTTTTTTTTACTTTTGGGGCCTCCGACTTAATATCGCCGGCGCCAGCAGAAATTAACGCCAGCCTTTGGGCAGGCATTAATTTCTGAAAGTAAAATATGCGGCTTGGCTGCACATTTTACTTTCTGTATCACATGGGAATAACTAATAGGGCCATCAACATGCATTTGCATTTTGCGGGCGCTATTAGTTTCGGGGGGGTTGGCTGCGCGTTTTCGACGTGCTATTACCCCTTACTGAATAAGGGGTAAAGCTAGCGTGTCGAAACCGCGCGTCCAAATGCGGGTTAATAGTGCGCTCCACTGGAGCGCACTGTACTGTATCGGCCTGTAAGAGATTAGAGATACCCTTTTCCCAAAGCTGACAAAGAAAATGAAAGACTTCCCACTAAAGAGTGAGAAGGAAAAACTCTCTAGAATCCTGGGAGAAACAGGAGAAATAGCATTTGTGGCAGCGAAATGTATGGCACCCTGGAACCAGGACAGAAATGAAATCTGACCAGGGACAAAGTGGAGCAGCATGAAAACCTGAGACCTGTCCCTAATATTGTACTTCCTGTAACCTATAACTTTACTAAAAATGACACGAGGTGGGTGGCACCTTATAGACTAACCAATTTATGGCCCTATTTTAAAAACCCAGCACGCACAAAAATCCAGCAGATATGTGTGTGGCCAGGACGCGCTTGTGCCCTGGGGATTTTCGAACGACCGCGGCCACACGCATATCTCTCAGTACGCATGGAAGAACCGGATTCGATAAAAGGGGTGGGGGCGAGGTCTGGGTGGGGCGAGGGCAGATCAGGACAGCGCCATTAGGCACTGTCTTGCTGAAGCATTCACCGGTAGCCAGCCGGCGCACGCAACCTGCTACTGCTCTGGAGAGCAGGTAAGTCTGAAAAAAAAAAAATGTTAGCGGGGTTTTAGGGGTCGGGCCGGAGAGGGGAAAAGGGAGGCAGGCTAGCTAGGGGTTTAGGAAGTTCCCTCCCATTCCGCTCCTTTATTGTCAATGTGTGAAAAATATTTTTTTTTAGAACATGAGTTCCAGAAGTGTTGCGAAATATAAATGTTTCTTCTCATAGCATCATAGTGTCGCTATGGAAAGGCACTGATTGTTTTAGTATCAATATTCATGCTGACATATTTTTAAGGAGGCAGACCTTGCTTATTGTTATTTCTGTTTTTGGCAGTATGGTATCTCCATGAACCAACTGGTATGAATCCACAGCATTAAAAAGAGTGATATGTTATTACTGGGCCACATGCCTGTGCTTGCTTCCTCAGCTATAACATATTTCTACAGACATAAACAACACACCTCGACCTTTATACCTCGTGGTAAAACTGTGGACATCAATATTGATACTAATAGGGACCCTTTTAATCATGGTGTGCCAATGTATTAGCTAGCCCTTGCTGCCCTAACTGGAGGAGTTGAAGGGCCAAGGTAAAAATGCACCCATAGCAGCAAGGATTAGCTAAGTCCTGAGCACCCATGTAAGCTGAAAGAGCATGCTGATAGTGCATGCTGACAGTGATGTCGTATGCTAGTGGCGATAGGTGCAAAGTTTGGTGAGTATTAACAAAACCTAGTAAAATTCATTTATAAAATCTATCTTATAGTAACTATATGATTATAATATAAATATATAAAAGTCAGGAAATGTTGGGTTATAGCCATTAACAGCATTTTTTTTATAGTTATTATATCACTAATGGTATCAGGAATTGTTTTTATATGACATCATCCCACAATTATGTGAAATAAAGAATTTTAGGCACTTTTCCCGTTTAGAAATCCAATACACTAGAAGCATTCTAGAATGGTGAATGGGTGCCAAATCTGAATTTTCTGACTTATTCATTTAAATACAATCACATCAGTGGATTGGATGGCTCGGTGGATTAGCTTGAGTTAGAGATCACTTTGCCTCTAGATCACTGGTTCACATCCAGCTTAGGATAAAAGTGACTGAAAGTCATTTTACCATCTTAGAGGTATTTGATAGTCAATGTGAAATGAGTTGGCGCTCTCAGTCCCGTTGCTAGTGGACGAGAGTCCAAATTCCTAACAATACTGCAACTTCACAGTATTGTTCATGGAAGGATAAAAGAATAGGCAGGCATGCAGCATGAATTCCCTTTTGCATTGCTACTGCCAGTACTGTACTCACTGTATAGACAAATGTTGGACTTTGGTTGCTAGTGCTTTCAGACTGGCACCTTTCAAATACATTCAAATCTCTAAGCAAAAAGTATAATGCAACCATAACATAATGGCAATAGTTTTTCCTAATACATTTATGTAACTCTTATTTAAAGCATGCTGTCCTTTCCTTGCTGGGCAATGCATGCAAACTGGTCCAAAAACTACTGGCCTGTAGTACCTTCTGTGAGATGAAACGCAGCTGCTGCTTTCTTCCAGCGCACCATTTGTTGACTGTCAGATCACTGTAGTGACCAAGTGTTTTTCTGCTTAGAGTTTCCAGGATAGCATATGGGGTGCAGAATCATTGTATATACTGTACGACATGTATCCATTGCAGGAATGAAAGCCTGAAGTATGTACCAGAAAGTGATTATCTTTTATAGGCTCAGCAGTGAATCTGTTGTCCTATTCGTGTGATTACAAGAATCTATTCCTCCTCCTGCCTACATGTATCAACAGCTTTTACATTAACCTCTATTGATTATTTCATCAATGACTTGCAAATTTGGTTAAATGCATGCATTTTTTATTTTTGAAACTTTTTACAAGAAGTAAACAAAAAAATGTGTACATGAATTGCTGACACTTGTAACATTGAAAATTAATCCCATCAACTAATTTAGAAACAACCTGGATTGGAGCTGGTCTGATGGCCCTGTGCTAGCACCATGTACAGCCACAGAGGAAGCCTTGTTCTGTTTCTGAACCTGCCTTCTAATTCTTGGGCCCTGTAACTCCTAATGGCTGGCACACAGTATACCAGGCTCCGAAGGGAGCTGTAATCCATGCTTCTTGGTCAAAGACTGTGGCTGTGACAGCCAAACTGGGGGATATCAAAACCATAGCCTGCCAACAAAGGCTCATATGCCCAAAAGAGCTGCTAATGCTGGAGGCCAACACCAAGCATCAGGAATGTGATAGGGCATAAGTAGAAAAGGAACACCCCTCCCAACATATACAGCACTAAGTACTTGTTAATATGCATTTCCAGTCATGGAAAGATCTACATAACAACTTACTGTTATTTCTTTTTTTCTAATTTATAGGTTAAATGGATTAATTGACTGCCTACCAGAGGAAACTCAACAAGACTGGTTCACTTTCATTATATTACTCTGTACCTCAAAGACTGCCTGGGTTGTGAAATTAACTGAAATACAGTAAGAGTAGGTGAAACTGACAAGTGTGGCTCCAAGAAACAGAAAAAAAAAGGACCTGTTCTAATGATTTGCAATTAGCCTTTTAATTTAAGTATGTTTAACTAATGAGCTTGCTGAATAAGAGACTCGTTTTTCCATGCAAGTGTGTTATCCGCCAAGACACTCAATTAAAACCTCAGCATGAGTGCACCACTGGTTCCCAACAAGACATGCTATACTAATCTTCAAGACAATCGCAGCCAAGTACAAAATAACAATGAAAACCTAATAAGTACAGGAGATACAAATGCCAACCAAATTTTGACGCACAGTAAAACCCCAGAAGATGAAGGCAAGCAACGTGATGAGATAGATGGAATGGAAAACGTTTATCTTGGTGGATCGAAAAAGCTTACACAATTGGGTAAGGCTTCCGTCAAGCCTGAGGACTGTGGTGAAGAGTCTCAGGGTGTTAAGAGGGCTACACTGGATTTTAGCCAGCAGCATGCAAGAAACAGGGCACCTAATGAAGACCGTATGACTGATGGTACCAAGGACATGTTGAAGACTACTCCTGTTTGCCATGGACAGCATCAGCTGAATTTGAAAAGCAATATGAATGAGAGCAGTTTAGATTTTACTGTAAGCAGTGATAGAGAAGCAATGCAGACCGGGTCACAGGATAAATTAAAGAAGGTAGTGGAAACTGAAGGAACAAAAGACATTTCTTTGGGAAGATTCAGCAGTTCATCTAACAGAACAGAATCATTTGCAAAAGAGTATATTGGGAGTTTATCATACAGGAATTTGCTATCTGCATCACTGGATTCCCATGGAACATCGTGCCATGTAATTGGCAGCACTGAGAAATCACAGAAAACACCAACAGTTCAAAATCTAGGCCTAGCTTTTCATCCACTCAACAATACCTCAGAAGAGAAAAAGATTGTTTTTTATGCTAAACCATCTACCTCAGAAATCAAAAAAACAAATATTCCAGAATTCCAAACAGATCTGGAAAAGCTGTCAAACTTTAACAAGCAAAGCACATGGCATCCTACTTATGTAGATCATCTTAATTTAGCTGGCAAACCTCAGGAAATTTCTAATATATCAGAAGCACAGTTCACCCAGGAGGGTTTGTGTAGAAAATCAGAGATGCTACAGTCCATACAGCAAAAGACTGAGAGCATTATGCTAGTGGAATTGGTGGGATGTCAAAGCAAAGGAGGCATTTCTTCACAGGATGAAGAAAGACGGGGAAGAGAAACCAGAGAGTCTCACTTGCAGGACACGTGCAATAGAGCAGAGGGTCCACTGTCAAACCAAGCTGAAGCTACTGACAGATTACTAACTGGCAGCATGTGCCCTGTGTTTTCAAGTGAAAACAGTGCCAATGCAAACAGGACAAGTCGTCTAGACAGTGAAGGATATGCTATAGCCGACAAGGACCAGCAACCAGAATTTCCTGTGGCTTCTCCTCCTGTCAGTGACAAGTTCAATGGTAAATCGTCACCTAATAGAAACAGAAACGCTGATGAAGCTCACGCCACTGACTTTCAGGTAGGAAGTGACTACATGTCTTTTGTGCATACTGTTCATCCACCTGGAGGCAAGTTTTTGAAAGCCATGGAGAATAAAGCGAAACCTGCTGAAGGGAAACCTGCGAGCAGCACTGAACCTGCCTTAGAAAACCAGACTGAAGAGACTGTGCCGGCTGAGCATGCTAGCTACCCAGACGGAGACAATAATTTCCTGACAAGCAGAAGTGAGGCTTTTGTGGAAGGTACTGCAACATCTTCACTTCAGAGCAGGCAGACAGCAACTGAAAGGAAACAGCATCCAGATGAAGTAAAGGAGAGCTGTAAGACTCTGGCAGCCACCGATGCTTTTTTATGTGTTCCCACTCCCTTCTACCCAGTGGCAGCAGCTAATATAAACAGCCAGCCCGTCGGAGTGGACTGCAACCTGAAGAATCTTTATGCAATTCATGGTGACAGACTATTGCCGTCTCCCGTCCTATCTCCCATGGAGAGTACACAATTGTTAAACATATCCACTAAAACACCCATCAAGACTATTTGCAACAGTGGGATCCCTAAACCCGTACTAATACATTCCAAGCCTTCCCCTACCAACAGGGGGGAGGTAGAGAGCAATTACAGTGAAAAGCCCGAAGAGAAGATTGAAACCAAACCAATCCTACCTAAGCCCAAACATGTGAGACCTAAAATCATTACCTACATTAGAAGAAGTCCTCAGGCAATGGACAGACTTGATACGCCGTTTGAAGCAAGTGGGCTCTCATATGGGACCTCAGCATGCAATATTCCAATGCCAAAAGAACAAAGGACATTAAGCAGTGACAATAAACCATCTAACATTTTCTATGACAAATTTAAACCTGACTTGCAGAACCCAAGACTATTTGGCCCTGGATTGATGGTGTCAGGTATTAAGCCCCCTGCACATCCATTTGCTCAAATGAATGAAAAGTTTTTACAGCAGGTAAGGAAACCTATCGATAAATGTGCTTCTTCTTCTTCCTATGTGCTGTTGGCCATCTGATTTTAGGATTAAGCCTGATAAACCCAAGAATTATACAAAGATACATTTCCAAATTTGAATGAAATCTTGGTAAAACATTTGTTTTCAAGTCCAACAGAGCTAAGATATGTAAGGAAACTATAGGCAGTCTCCTTATTCACCCACACTATGAAGAATAACTTTCTAATATGCATAGCATTCAATTCCTGCCAAAATGTGTTTACAAAAATACAGTAGAATTAAAAGCTGATCCAGTCTTCCCCTCCCCCTCCCCACAGCTTTTATCATTTTGTTATCTAAATTTGGTAAGGAATATAAAATAAGCCCCCCCCAGAAAGGATGAAATGCATATTGTATATCCGGTTCATGAAATGGAAAATATCCTATAAAAATCCAACCTTTTGTTGAGAAACCCAGTTCACTTGCAGCAGATATTACCAGTGCTGTAATCAAATATCATAATAATTCCTCCTTTTCAGCAAAATTGAATCAACTTAATCTTTTTAAAATTCTTTTCAAAAACAGATTTCTAACTTCCAGGTATCAGTGCAAGCACAATTGGCAGGAACTGCTCTGTAGAAGAGTTTACCAAACAAGTATATATATATATATATATATATATATTTTTTTTTTTTTTTTAACATTTCTTATGGAAAAAGAGATCATTCTGAGGAAATTTGTTTTTTATATTTTTCTATGGAAACTTTATTTTGCATGTCCCAATACTAGGAAATTTCTTCCAAATTACTATCATGCCAGGCTTAGACATAAAGCCACCCACAAGAAGCAGTGTAAAAGCCTAAGTAAAAGCTATAAAAAGCTGCCAAAAATCTGGTGTCTGAATATTTGACATCTCAGTTTGCAACATAACCATGTTTTTTGGTTACGAGGTAATGTGCAATTCCAGATTTATTTTTTTGTGAAGACTTAAAATGTGATGCCATGGAAAAAGTAATTAAAATTACAAATACTTGAAGTTTTATGGCCATGAGGAGAAAGGGTTGCAATTGTTTTGCCCAATTCTAGGGATGTGCAGAGGGACCGCATACATTACATTCGGTATTCGTATTCGTTGGGGGGGGGGGGGCAGATACGTTGCATTCGGCAAGAAGGGCCCCGATCCGTTCATGCATTCCATTCTTAATCGTTTCCTGGCTAAAATTTAATTAACTACAACCCCCCACCCTCCTGACCCCCCCCAAGACTTGCCAAAACTCCCTGGTGGTCCAGCGGGTGTCTGGGAGCCATCTAATGCACTCACGCCGTCGGCTGCCGGTATTCAAAATGGCACCGATAGCCTTTGCCCTTACTATGTCACAGGGGCTACCGGTGCCATTGGTCGGCCCCTGTCACATGGGAGGAGCAATGGACGGCCGGCGCCATCTTGTGCTCCTACCATGTGACAGGAGCCGACCAATGGCACCGGTAGCCCCTGTGACATAGTAAGGACAAAGGCTATCGGCGTCATTTTGAATACTGGCAGCTGACGGCTCAAGTGCAGGAGATCGCTCCCGGACCCCCGCTGGACCAGCAGGGACTTTTGGCAAGTCTTGTGGGGTTAGGAGTGTCCCCCAAAGACTTGCCAAAAGTCCCTGGTGGTCCAGTGGGGGTCTGGGAGCGATCGCTGCACTCGGGCCGTCGGCTGCCAGTAATCAAAATGGCGCCGATAGCCTTTGCCCTTCCTATGTCACAGGGGCTATTGGTGCCATTTTGAAAACCGGCAGCTGATGGGATGAGTGCAGTAGATGGCTCCTGGACCCCCGCTGGATCACCAGGGAGTTTTGGTAAGTCTTGTGGGGGTCAGGAGGGTGGGAGTTTTGTTTAAATTCGCTCCTTTACACTGCCAAATAATTCGTGAAGATTCGTTGTATTTGTGGGAATCGCGATACGTTTCGCTTCCCCACGAATACAATGAATATGGCCCTAAACGTTGCGGATTGCCAATACATTGCAAACGAATGTACACCCCTACCTAATTCTTCTTTCAGCCCTATTTACCAAACACCAAGTCTAAAACTATGCTTCTCAACCCTTTCCTATAGGCACATCTAACCAGTTGTGTTTTCAGCATATCTATAACGAATATGCATGAGATAGATTTGCATACAATGGACACTTCAGATATGCAAATTTATCTCATGAATATTCAATATGGAAATCCTGTAAACCTGAATGGATAGTTGTGCCTCCAGAAGAGAGTTGGGACTCACCAGTCTAAAATGTAATGGAAAGAATTAAGGTTGTGTTAAACATTTATTATTTAAGGAAACTGTTGCATTATATCCCTGGGTCTGTTCTAGGAATGTGAATCATGTGATCGATCGTCTTAATGATCGATTTTGGCTGGGGGGGGACTGAAGTCTGATCGTTATGTTTTTTTTTTTGTTTAAAAAATCGTTAATCGGGGGAGGGCGGGAAAACCAGCACACCAAAACAACCCTAAAACCCACCCCAACCCTTTAAAACAAATCCCCCACCCTCCCGAACCCCCCCAAAATGTTTTAAATTACCTGGGGTCCAGGGCAAAGGTAGCGCCGGTGCCATTTTGGTTCCTGTCACCCGACGTCACGAGTGCAGGAGATCGCTCCCGGACCCCCGCTGGACCCCCAGGGACTTTTGGCCAGCTTGGGGGGGGGCCTCCTGACCCCCACAAGACTTGCCAAAAGTCCAGTGGGGGTCCAGGAGCAACCTCCTGCACTCGGGCCGTATTGCCAATATTCAAAATGGCACCAGCGCTACCTTTGCCCTCACTATGTCATACGATGACATAGTGAGGGTCGGGGTGGGTTTTAGGGTCGGGGTGGGTTTTAGGGTTGTTTTGGTGTGCCGGTTTTCCCACCCTCCCCCGATTTACGATTTTTTGATGATAAATCGGGGGAATTGCTATTGTATCGCGGCTCTAACGATTTTTGACGATTTAAAATATATCTGACGATTGTTTTAAATCGTCAAAAAACGATTCACATCCCTAGTCTGTTCCACCTTTTTTTTCTAATGACATTTTTGAGTTGTAAGGACAGGGAGAATAGCTTTCAAAACTGCTTGTGCACACCTATATATGCATTTACTCCTGATATACGTGAGGA
Organism: Rhinatrema bivittatum; assembly: GCF_901001135.1. Classification (NCBI taxonomy): domain Eukaryota; kingdom Metazoa; phylum Chordata; class Amphibia; order Gymnophiona; family Rhinatrematidae; genus Rhinatrema; species Rhinatrema bivittatum. Next base: position 95,507,131 of record NC_042619.1, read on the forward strand.
AGGTGCCAATTATCATGCGTAAAGTACTTATAAAATGGCAACTTACTCTTATAAATGTATGCCCCTCCCTGGAATGCCCCAGGTCTGCCCTTTTCTTACACAGGTAAATTTACTTGCAAACCCTGATTTATGTGTGTGTATTGAGGTTTCTAAAATAGCATATACTCAGTTATGTGCTATTTTAAACACCTAAGTGCTATTTATTTATTTATTTATTTTTACACTTTATGTGCGCAACTTTAAAAAATTCACCTGACAATCCTTTGTAACCAAGATCTATTCACAGGTAAGATATGTTGCAGATGTATTGCTATTGTAGTGCTGTTCATTAAGAGCTTCCAGCAATATGCAGCATCACTCAAATCTGCAGCCACTTGTGATCAGCTGCCTTGAAACCCATGAGCCTGCAATGGGCTTATTAGTGCAAGCCCAAACAAAAGCCATGGACCTCATGAAGATTGTCAGCTCTTATAAATACTGACTATATAATTGCATCTGCCTGAAATGTAGTGGAGTTCACTGCGGGCACCTTTTGATTGCCCACAGAAGATGCAAGCCACTAAATATATTCTATCTGTAGCCCTAGAAGCACATTTTTTGAAGAGTAATAGGAATCTATTTTTATGTATTTAAGTCCCCTGCTAGTTTTCACCACTTGGCATCCTGTCTGCTAAAATTCTTGTGCAGTTTTGTGAAATAAGTCGTAACATGGTACACATTATTCAAAAGGACATTTTCCCATTCTGTGTCCACGGATAACCTCCTTATTAAGTAAAGTTCAGTGAGACCAACACTGTTGCAGAGAAGGAAACACTGACAAAATGTAGAGGCAGAATAAAAGGACTTAAAAACTGTTGATTTATGCCAAATTTTAAATACGTAACAAGTGATGAATTCACTATAGCATGTCAAAGACAACAATGAGAAATCATAATGAAGGGAATCTATATTTCATAAGGAAAATCATCTTGAAATATTATGCAAGCTCTTGTTTACAGATTAAACCTTACCCATGATTCTCTCTGTTTCTGAGTACTCAGTCATTGCAAGTTATGAATTCTGTAGTACTATGTACTTTCAAGCAAGCTGGAACACTAGACATTAAAATTTGGTATCATATATTGTTATGCTTCCAGCACTTAAACATTGATTTTCTGGCAGAATATATTTGGCAGTAGTCCAGAGCACTTGTTTTTGCTGGATATCTGAAAATTATTTGTCCCAAATAATATTCTTAAAGGCCTAAAAGGAATATTATCTTTACTGCGCCACTCTTGCCTAGGATAAGATTCTAACTTATGTGTATTGTGGTAACAAATTGTGCTCTAGGATGGGGCATTTCTAAATACATAAAACTGGGCTGACCCTAGGAGGATATAGAACCTGGGGCAATTTACCTGTTTGGAGTTCCCCCCACCCCCAGCTTATATCTTTCTGCCCCCTCCCCTCAGCATGATCTTCTGCCTAACTGTTCCCCCCTGCCCTGATACAATCTCTTCACCTCCAATCCAGTTCTTTCTCCCCTTTTCTCTTTTTTCGCCAGCAGGAGGAGGGCAGCATTTCTTACCTAAGTCTATCAGCTTTACTCTAAAGTCTGAATGCACAGCACTCATGGGTCCCAAAAGATTGTGGATCCTTGCATAGTTCAGAATTCAGTGTGAAGCTGGCAGAAGAGGCGGCAGACATGGGTGAGAAGCAGTGATTTCCTCCTGCTGTTGGGAAAGGATTATACTAGGGGGCGAGGGAGGGTGGTAAAGGGGATTGCACCCAGGGGGAATCGGAAGAGTCTGCCGGTTCCACTGCAGACCCATGAAACCAACTGGAAGGGCTTTGACATGGGTGGAACACCAGACGTTTCTGACACATGAGGGACTTCCCTACCCTATAAATCAAAGCATGCAACACCGCAAAACCAGGACTGCATTAGCCTGGTTAGTTGACCTGAGATGAGGTGGTAATCCTACTGCTGACCCATGAATGGCACTGAGTGTGCGCTTTGGAGGAGGTGTCCATTGGGCTATTGAAGGATCACCTTAACTAGCCATCATACTGGCTGGGGAGTGTGTGCAGCAAAGACCACTGAAGGAGGAAAGGGGGCAAAATAAAAAATTAATCATTTTCTCCAGCCACTCCTCTTCCACCTATCCTGTGCTATACATGAGCCACTCACATTGTAGCAAGACACCTGATGCTACCTCTCTCCCACACCCTAGGAAAGATCTCACCAGTAAAGGTCTGATCAGACTGAGGGTTGGGAGTAAAATGAGAAGAATATGGGTTGGAGAGGGTTGGAGCTACATATTTATTTATTTATACAATTTTTTTATACCGTTGCACAGTGCAGTTCCATCGCTACGGTTAACATAAATAAGAGATAAAAATATAAAATTAAAACTCAATTCAAAATATTAACCTATTAAAATATTACAGACAATTATAAAATCTTAGACTAGTATTCGATTCAGAATATTAACATATTACAACCATTTATAAAATCTTAGACAAAAAACTAAAACAGGAATTTAATATTAACCTAATACATAGGTGTAAGACATCAAATAGATCTCTCTTTTTTTTTTTATTCTACTCTCCCTTCCCAACCCCTAATCAATAGAGTTGGGCATAATTTATACAATTAGTTTAATCCCCCTTAATTTAAGGGGGGATTGAATTCAAACAGTATGATGCTGAAAGACTGGTTTGACTGGAAATACAAAATGGAGAATCACAAGTGATGATTAGTCTGCTTCCAGTTCTAGAGTAAATGCATTGGGGAAAAAGCCCTTTCCTGATATGCTAACCTCGCTGCTCTAAATGTGCTGAGGCCAGGGTCAGCCTGAATTCTAGGGTGGGGAAGGTCAGAATGAGCAGCTTCCTCTGTGTGCTGGGAGGGAATAGGGACAGAAAGAGGGCAAGAAAGTAAAGAATCAAGCCCTCCAAATCCAAAAGAAATTATTTATTCCATACCACTTCAAGCATTTCAGTTTAAGAAATGGACCTTCATCAGGGATTAGTATAAAAATGGAATGGAAACAATTCAGCTTCATCTGAAGTCAATCATCCCTCAATCCCAGCATACAGTACACACACCAAAATAGGCAGTTCTAATTCATCAATATTCATTATTCACATCATCTGCATGATGATCCACATTTTCAGAAATCTGAGAAAACAATACAAATACCCAATTAAAACAAAGAAAAGAATTCACTCAATGTGCAAAGAGTCAGTTCTGAGTACCAGGTCTGTATCTCTACTTGGTACCCATAACCACCATAGAATACAGGCTACATCACAATAAGAAAAACACGCAAAAGTGATTAACATGCTGCAAATCAAAACTATTGCCATTATTGACCTGCCTGCGAAGAAAGACAGAAACATAGGGCCTGATATTCAAAAGATCTCAGCACCTAACTTATAGGTGAATTTTCAAAAAGTTGTGCATGTGAAATTAGCATTTACGTGTGTAAAATACCATGTGCTCACATATATCCTATTTCATAAACCCAAATATGCATGTGTAAGTAAGCATGCCTGAGCAAAATTGCATAAGTAAAAAAGGTGCGGGCCAGGGCATTCCTGAGCGAGGCCCATATTTACACCTATTCGGAGCTATTTTTTAACCTTCCAAAGAGACATGCATAAGTCTGCTACCTACGTAGAAGACTTATGCTGGCACTGCTTCTGGCACTGCTTCTGGATAGTGGCTTGCACTATGGGATGATTCCATGACAACCCCAACAGGCTGTGTCAATCTTGATGCAATAGTAAATCTCAGCCTGGACCCATTTATCACATTTAATAGAAGAAGAGATCACATTACGCCATTTATCACATTTAAGAGAAGAAGAGATCACATTACGCCAGTCCTTAAAGACCTTCACTGGCTGCCAATACACTACAGAATAATCCATAAATCCCTCACCACAATCTTCAAAAACATCCATGGACTAGCTCCACTCCATCTACAAATAGCTCTCAAAAAACACTCCTCCAACAGACCCACTAGAGAAGTGTACAGAGAATTTCTACAGGTACCACACGCCAATACCACCCAACATATAACTCTGAGAGACAGGGCCTTCTCTACAGCAGGTCCCCCACTATGGAACTCAATCCCCTTAGAATTACGACAGGAACCATGTCTTCCAACCTTCAGAAAGAGACTTAAGACATGGCTGTTCAAGAAAGCCTTTCCGGACTCAGACTGATGCTCTTCCACCAAATACAGAAAGACGGATTACCTCCCACTAAACTGATACAGACATACCAAAAACTGCTCGTTCTTCTTCTTGCTAAAACTTCTATCATACTCTTCTTCTTCTCCCAGTTAGAACCATCCTTGTTTTATTGTAACTGATTTTTCTGCGCACTTTTATAACTTGTTATAATGTTTAAATGTTTACTCTCATATTTATGCACGTTTATAATGTTTTGATCACCCCTTGTTTTATGTAAACCGACATGATACGAATTCCGTGAATGCCGGTATAGAAAAAACTCAAATAAATAAATAAAATAAATGTAAGCCCTAGGTGCACCATTTATCACATTTAAGCCCTAGGTGCACCAAAGCCCGGAGATATGTGTGTGGCTCAGGCCGGCACCCTCACGTGGATTTGAAGAAGCGTCCGAGTGTGCACGTATCTCCTAGAATGCGCACATATCTGAAAGTAAAAGAAGGGGCGGGGCATGGGCGTTTCGGGAAGGTGACTTGAAATGTGCACACACCGGGATCCCCTACTGTATAACTTTACTTCTGCTATGGATGTTATGTAAATTTTAAAATAAAAAAATCAGGACTAGTCAGCAGGCTTTGAAGGGTCGGGGCTAACAGGGTAAAAGGGTAAAAAGGAGGAAGGTTAATTATAGGGGTTAGGAAGTTGAGAGCCTTTACCTGGGCAAACTGGGAATAGACTGGGGAAACTAGTAATTGCGTCAGCATGTATATGAAATAAAATCCCCCCATTTACGCAGTAGAGCTGGCATTTGTGCGCACAAGCACATGTCCATACAAATTTGCATGCTCATGTACTTGCATACAGCCAATTTTATATCATATGCACATATGCTGTAAAATGGCTGTTTCCATTTGCACAAGCCATCATTCGCGTGTACAAGTTTGCCCGTGCAGCTGTTTAAAAGTTACCGCCCCTGTTCATTGGCACATAGGGGGTAAGACTGTCCCCACAGATCCATTACCATCCACTTTATACAGTGCTCCTGTCTAGACCAGTTGATAATCTTCTTGCATCCATGACATTCAATCATTATCTTAGGTTTGTCTTCCAAATTGTAGTGGTGAAATCAAGATCCAGCTCATCTCTCCATCCTTGGTTTCCTCTGAATTGCCCAAGTCATCAGCTGCTGAACTAGCTATTATACCAGGCATCTGATCAGGATCAGGGCTAGCGATGGACAACCCTGATGATATACCAGACATAGATATGGTCTTGAACAAAGAGCATCTCTTTTGATGGTCATGAAGCAGTTGGGGCTATGGATGTTACATTGGATGCATGTACACTCTGGGCTTCCCATCTCAACTTTCTCAGCCCAGGTAGGGACAGGCTCACCAAAGGCCCCCAGAGCTTCTTCATAGACCTTTTGAAGGGTCTGTTCCTTTCCTCACTCTTGGCCAGCACTCTTGCTCTGCACTGAAGCTATCCCATGTATAGGTCTTGACCCTTCCAGTTGGTCTAGCCTCCTTCATCCATCTCCGCATCCCAACAGCCTGCCTCATACATGGCTTTGATCACCACATCTGCTGCAGCTCCATCATTCCCACCGGCCCAAGTGACAGTGGTGCTTTTGGGGGGTCAGGTCACCCCATCCCCAGTATTCACCCCACTGTGTCTTGTGGCATGGCTGTCTCCACTGCCATGTTTGATTGCTGGGGAGGACCCTGGATCTCCATCTTCTCTGGACTCACCTCTGCTGTTTCCCTCTGAAGTCAGAGTTGATGAATGACACCTCTGCAGTCCTGGAATAGTTCCAGGCACATGGAATTAAACCAATAATGTATATTTGTATTGATGTGATGTTTTATTTTATTGTATGCTTTTGTTGTAATCCACTTGGAATGACTGTGTAACACAAGTGGAATTTAAGCATTTTAAATAATAATAATAATAATAATAATGGAGCCCAGATTACTTTTGGAAGACCCTAGAGGAGAATTATCTAAATTTAGGGCCCATACCTCTGTTTTAGTTCTAAAACAAAAATAATTTATTGCAAAAACCACAATAGTGTCCAGATTCAAAAGGTAAAAAAATTGAATTATCAGGATACAGTCCAGGAAAAACAAATCTTGAAATAAAACAGGTAGAGTAAAAAAAACCAAAAAACCAAGTCACAGATGCAGAACAGTTACCCCAAAGCAATTTTTTCTTCAGTCTCTCCTCCAGGGCCTTTGGGGTAGCCTCCTCATATCCACACCTCTGGGCTTTTTCCCCAGCTCCACTCTTTCTTCTCTCAAGGACTGCATTCTTTTGGAAGGGCCTCTCTCCCACACCACTTCTTTACACCTGGGAGGATGTAAGCAGTTATACTCTTTTACTAAGCAAACTCACTTGTTCACTTTTTCTAACTAGTTGGTTGCCTTGGTGAGGAATCCCCCTCCCTTTTCTCTACCCTTCACTTCAAACTACGCTCTCAAGCTGGCTTGGTTCAGCTCTAGGCTCTGCCTCATGCTGGAAGCCCATCCTTCAAAGGGAAGGAAGGAAAACAAAACACACCTTGCATCTTGCGGAGCACCGATAACCCCCAGCTCTTTGAACTCTTATTGAACTCTCTTGGGAAAAGGAACACTCCAGATCTCAAACCCCTTTCTAGCAACTCTAGGAAGGGCTACATGTACCAACAAATCTAAAAACAAATCCGGAGCAGCGTACAAAACTGGAAATGAGCAGGGATTCAACGAGAGGCCTTTAGTTTGATTACGACCCTCACTATTTCCGCTCTGGAAACAACTTGAAATTGTTCCCACTTCCCTCTAGGAGGGAAAATACTTAATCCAAATTCCAGTAAAGGCTCCTCCTGGGGCAACCCCTGTAATTGTTTGGTATTTACCCAGTCCTGTCCATGTGCTCTCTGAACCCAAAAATCAGCAAAAGCTTGTAGAACAGGAATCAAACTGGAACCTCCCCTCATCAGGTGCTTTCAATATGCAGTTTCTAGTTAGAAATAAGCCTTGTGGGTGATTTAAAGAGGGCTGAGGACAGGTTATAAAATAAGTCTTCCTACAATGCTCAAAGCAGTCTTGTACTCCAAGCAGGTCAATATATAACCCTCTGGAACAATTCAGAATCATGTCCTGTGCCATTTCCTTTCCACCTTATGCATCCCACGATTCTTTTATACCAGTTCTAAATTAAACCATGGAGGCCTACAATGATGATGTTCTAGACCTAACTGTAAGAGAAGCTACCTTTTTTGTCACGGAGGACAGATAACCCAGTACAGATGAAGACAAAGCTGTAGCTGAATCAAAGTTAACATTCCCCTGCAATATGATCTTTTTTTTTTTTTTAAATTACTCCAAATCTATTGGGGAGGGGTGTCATAAATTCCTTTTTTGCCAATCCTCCAGATGTCCCGTTACTTTCAATGTTATTAAATGATGAATGGAACAAAGGACTGGGGAACTCAAAAGATAAGTAATCCAACACTAATATTAATATTAGAGCTAAAGATCAAAAGCTGATCTAAAATGTGGCCAGCCCTATGTGCTAGTTGTAAAATTAACCGAGAAAATGTAAGCACTGTGATCAGATCTTGAAAAACAGTAAACACCCCAGTGGGTTTACTATTAACATGAATATTCAAGTCCCCAAGCAATAAAACATTTTCTGATTGCAAAAGAAGGGAAGCAACAAAATCAATAAAAAAGTAATATCCCTGGCAATCTTTCTGGGGGACTGTAAAGTAGGCATAAAACCCAATCATGCAGCTTGACTACCAAGCTCTCACAAGCATCGTCTATATCAAGACAAATTTGTTTTATAGGCAAAATAGCCTTATATATATATGAACAATCCCCACCCCCACCCCTTTTACCTTCCCAAGCACCATGAAAAAAACCATTTGGGCATAAAATATTAAGATATAAAATATCAGAATCTGAACACCATGTCTTGTCTAGACATCAGGGGCCCGACATTCAAAGCACATTCAGTGCTGTTTAGCCGGATAAGTGGAACCTATGTGGCTACGTAGCGGCCGCTGAATCTGCTCCTAAGTCCAGCAGCCACCGCTTATCCGCATAAGTCCCATATACGGCTAAAAGTTACACACACAAAACATAAGCGTGTACTGAGCGGATCGGGGTGGAGCGAGTTAGTGGTTTAACTTATACTACTAACTACTGACATTTGGAATTAGCTGCATAAGTTTATGTCTAAGTTCAGACACCCCATAGAGCAAGTCTAAACTTAGCTGGGTAGACTTATCCAGCTAAGTGCGCACATATAAGCAAATATTCAGAGGCTTTGCTGTGCTGCTAAATATAATTCGGATCTTAACTGGTTTTGGTCTAACCGGCTAAGGCCTGGATTTTCTAATGGCGCATGGCTTTCTGAATCCCACAGTAACGGGGAGCGGGGTGGGGGTGGGGGCAAAGCTGGCAGCGATCGCACCACCGCAGTGTTATCGCTGCCGGCTTTGGCACCCAATAGCGCCACCGTGAAAGGTGGTGCTACTGGGCGCCCTACTAGCGGCGATAACGGGTCTTACTTTATCACCGCCAGCGAAGTTACCGCCGCGTCTGCCCCGACGCCTCCTCTTCCGGTCCCGACTCCACCCCGATCTAGTTATTGCATGGGAAAAGGGACTTTTCACGTGTGATAGGGATAGAAAATGACCCTCTAAGTTACTTACACCGCCTGCTTTGAATATCTACCCCAAAATATCTAAGTCCTTGCCAAAAAGCTCTGTAAGAAAAACATCACTCTTTTCTTTTTTATTGAATCGACAAAGATAGATTGCAACTCATTTGATAACAAATTTACAAAAAAAATGTTCTGATAACAATGATACCTAAATCAAGTCCTTTCCCCCAGAGTAAGCTTTAGAGCGAGATCTTATTGATGGAAACCTATACCTACTCCATTCTGTTACAACAGAAATGTCCATAGCACACCTGAAGAAATTCACCAAAAAACAGCAAACGAGTTGATAATCAAATAGTCACATGAATGTTTGAGTGAAGGGGCAAGCAAAAGGAGTAAGACCTGGCAGGCAGGTCCTTTTAAAGAGCCTACAAGCCAGCATTTTGCAACATCACAAAGTGAGCAGAGCCACCCTCTGATGCTCAGCAAAGCAGGCAGGTAGATCCATTCAAAGGCGGCAAATCCCACAAAAAGTGCACAGAATGACAAGATGGTATGTGCAGGATATCACAGGCTTTTTTAAAGGCCCCATACAGGCCCGGCGTGACCGGCTGTGCATACCGTGTATTTGCACGGGGTGGCACACCCGGAGGAAGCGGCGAGCTGGTGGCAACAGGAAGGGCCGCGGGGCCACCGGCAGCCGAAGAAGGAGAGAGGCTGCAAGCAGTCGGCGGCCGTCGGATAGGCTCGTTTTCCGTTCGCGTGTGCGCCCGCAGAGTTTACAGTTCAGGCACAGGACGTAGTAAAAAAAACACGAAACGAATCAGATTGAAACACGAGGATCTGGACCATCCACCCTAAGAGGCTCGGGAACGCACCTGGGTGGAGGTGGGCATGTGGCATCCTGTGATTCACGCGTGCGTGCGCGATCACATGGTGCTGCTTTCCCGAGCAGCGGCTCAGAACTGGGGAGCGAGCGGGAGGGGCTGGCGGTCGCCCAGTCTCCTCTTGAGGGAGAGCGGACCTCTTAGCTCTCCCCTTTATGGCTTCACCATAGGTCGAAGCTGGAGAAGCTCTTGCATGAGGACTTGTTGGCCCCTCCCACTTTTCTCTCTGGGGGACAGGCAGAGCAAAAGTTGGCAGGTGGGCGTGGGGGCACAAGGTAACAGAAAAGCGACAATCCGCCCTCCCATCCGCTCGATCTGCCTCTGGACCCTGACTTTAAACGGGACTTCCATCCAGCCACTGATCCGATGGGCACCTCAGAACTGCCAGTCCAGGCAGAACTTTCTTTTCTGTGATTTGGATTTTGATTGATTATATAGGTGGGGGCAGGGACCATCACTTCCCTACTGCCCCGGGCCAGTGACTGAATTTGAACATTTGTAGAGGCAGACGCTGCGAGCCAGGCATGGGGCTAGCACTGGAAGAGAGATTCTGTCTTCCTCCTCCCTGCAGATTTCAGAGGATTTCTTTGAGCAGAGGATGCCTCCTCCTTTCTCGATGGGGAAGCATAGGGTCCGCGATCGCAGGCTCTCGGTAGTCTGGGTGAGTGCACAGCTTCCGCTCTCCCCCCCCCCCCCATCCCCAATCAGGAAGGCCCACGGGGCTGCGGTAGAGCTCATTCCCTTCACTGCTCGAAGACAACAGAAGACCATGTGTGTATGTGTGTGAGTGACTGAGAGCCTGTGTGTCAGAGAGCCCTTGTGTTTGTGCATGTGTGTGTCTGAGAGACTATGTGTTTGTGCATGTGTGTGTCTGTGTGAGAGCCTGTGTATGTGTGTGTCTGAGAGCCCTTGTGTTTGTGCATGTGTGTGTCTGAGAGACTATGTGTTTGTGCATGTGTGTGTCTGTGTGAGAGCCTGTGTATGTGTGTGTCTGAGAGCCCTTGTGTTTGTGCATGTATGTGACTGTGTGAGAACCTGTGTGTATATGTGTGTATCTTTGTGAGAGCCTTTATATATGCATCTATATGAGAGCCTGTGTGCCTGTGAATGTGTCTGTGTGAGAGCCTGTGTGTATGTTTGTGTGCCTGTGAGAGCCCATGTGTCACATATAGGCTCTCACAGGCACACACACACAATGTATCTGTGAGGGAGAGGGAGCCGGTGAGAGAATGAATGTGTTATTGTGCGTGTGAATGAGCGAGAAGAGAAAATTTGGGCATCCCTACCTCCTCCAATCCACGACAATCTCAGGGTGACTGGAAATCAGAAGATCACAGGTATGAGATTTTTTTTTTTTTAATCCTTATTTGTTTTAATTATTGGGTGTAATTTGATAATTCTGCTCTTTCAAAATATTTACTTTTTTGGGAGAAAATAGAACATTTTTTAATTATTGTAGTTTTTATTCATCGGATATTTTGAAATATTTTCTTGGCATTTCGTAAATTTTGTATATTCTATTCATTAACTGTTTGAAATATTTATTGTTTTTATGAATATGATTTTACTATTATAATTGTTTTATTTTTCTTGACTTTATTATTTAATGTTTTTATGAAGAATGGTAATGTTTCTGTTTTTCCATTGTTGAGCTACATATAGTGGCTGGCTTGTTTTGGGTTCCAGTTAAGTTCTTCTCAGAATGTTTCTGTTTATACTTTCTGTTCTCTTTATTCTGTATTTGGTGAGAGTCTGTCTGTGTTCTGCATATGTGACCGAGGTGAGGTATTTTGCTGGCATGTAAATTCTGTGCAGGGATCTATAGTAGCCTGGTTTCCTAATAAGAGTTTTATTTGTGTTCTAGGGCCTGGTGTAATATGTGCAGTGTTGCCTTTTCATAGATAAGGTTGTTAGGGTTGTTTTGGTATGGGATGTTTACTATATTGTAATAGTAATTCTGTTTGTTCAGAGCTTTCTGAAGGCCAAGCTCATACCCAATACGCATTACAAAAAGTCTAATTGCATAGGAGTTCCAAGTGTCTTTTTTGCAGAGTTTTCTGGTTGGTACCACAGGAGTGCATGTAAATATAATATGCATGTTGTAAGTGTTATTTTTGTCTCAGCAGACTGTACTTTTTAATGTTCTTTTTCATGTAAAATGTATTATACATGCATAATTTAATTTTGTTGTCTGTAAAGGATGTGTATTGTAGGGGGGTGTGGGGGGGTGTGAGTTATGGGTTCAGACCGTGCACACTGGTATCCTGTTGGAAACAGGATGCTGGGCTTGATGGACCCTTGGTCTGACCCAGCATGGCAATTTCTTATGTTCTTATGCCCAGGGACTCTGACCTGGGGGGCTAATCTCAAATAAACACACAATTATTGGGATTATACCTGGGGGTTTGAAACCAGGGTCTTATCCTCTACACAAACAGCCACACACACTTACTGGGATTATACCTGGGGGCTTGAACCCAGGAGCTTATCCCCTACACAGAGAGCCACACACAAACTTGGATTCAGTACGTCAAGGTTCCAGGTAAGGAAGTAAGTTTATTTGAGCAATAGAAGGATAGAACAAATAAAAAATCAGATCATATAGAAAAAGTAATGATAGATAATAACAGTTGCTACATAGATATAAAAGATTTGTTCCATGTAAACTGCCACCCGGCAGTAGTTATTACTGTTTACTGTGAACCGGAGTGATATGTATTGTATACAGGAACTCCGGTATATAAAAACCATAAATAAATAAATAAATAAATAAATAAAAAGCTTATATTTCAAAAGGATCAGCCATACCATCACATCCAGGGCTCTCTTCTCTTTTTTGCTGTCTTTCCTTATACACTACAAATACTTGTGAAAACAGCCCCATTCCCTCCCTCTGAGTTCTTATCAGTTTTTCAGACACAGCTGTGTGGCCTTGATTCTCTTTCTCAGGCTTTAGTATAAGTTAATTTCTTGCTTTCTCATCATAGACTTAGTGGAATAACTAAATAAACACTCTTGCCTGTTTGTAAACATTTCACAGCGCAAGACAATAAACAGGAGTTCACTCAGAGGTTGGCCTGTGGCCTTCAAACTAATCTGTGTCTGGGTGAAAACTCTGATTCTAAATGGCTTAACGTCTATATATATATATCCTCAGCAAAAAGTAACAAAAAAATGACTCCTTGCATGTATGCAAGGCTATAAGATTTGCTTAAGGTACCTAATACCCTTCCCTATCCATGGGTTCTGGTGTGGGGAAGGTATGTCAGATTGCAGGACGGAGCTGGGCTTTATTTGATGGGCTTGGGACAGACACTGAATGAATCAGGGGAGAGGGGGGCAGCACAGTAATTTTTCGCACAGGGCAGCAAAAAAAAAAGCTAGCACTGGCCCTGGCTCCATAGGCAACACTCTCATATACACAAATGCTTTCAGTCACACATACACATGCTCTCTCAGTCTCACACACACACACACACATACACACACACACACACACACATTCTCTCTCTCATGCTCCTTCTCTCTCTCTCTCACACACACTTATGTTTTCTCTCACTTTTCCTCCTCTTGAAACAGCAGCAGTAGCCTCCTTCTTCAACCCCCAATAGGAAGACTTCTACTTGGGGCCAACCCAGGTCTGGCCTGGTGCTCTTCCTGCAAAGCAGGCCGTTCTGCTCCTTTTCCTCTTAAGGTCCTTCCGGGAGCACTGCCAGGCCACAGGGCTTCTCCTCCTATGACGTTTCAACAACATTTCTCCCCTTTTTTCCTAAGGCCCCAGTGGTAATTCTGATGAGACCACAACACTCCTCCTCTTACAGAGGCTGCGCCAGCAATTCTGGCACGACAGCAGTGCTTCTTTCCTCTTAAGGCTCCACCACCAATTCTGGCGGGGCTATAGTGCTCTTCCAACTATTCAGGCTGTGCAGCAGTTCCAGCAGGGCTGAAGTGCTCTTCCTCTTCCTTAGGTCAGCCCCACCACTGATTCCAGAGGAGCCACAATGCTTTTCCTTCTACTCAGGCTGCACCAGCAATGCCAGTGGGGCCATGGTACTCTTCTTTCTAATCAGGGCAGCCCCATCAGGATTCCAGAAGGGTCACATTGTTCCTTTCTGTCCTGTTGGCAATTCTGGCGAGACCATGGCACTCCTGATGACAGCAATAGGAGACATCACCAGCAGTCCTAGGATACCCTTCAGGTAGTGACGCCTATAGCAGCGGCCATATAGGCCATTGACACACTACAGCTCTGCTAGTTTTGGAGGGCCATCAAGTCTGTTGTGAAAGAAAAGTGGATAATTTTTGTGTTGATTGGCCCTATGGGTAGGTTGTCTTCCTTCTGCCTTTTGCTTAAGAAACCCTAGGTTCCCTTACCAGAAGTCTTACACCAAACAGTTTGAGGCAGTACACAGTTATTAGTAAGTAGAGGTTGAAGTCTTGGATTCCTCATGTGGGAGAAGTGGATGGTGTGTGCTAAGAACATAAGAACTCATGTCAGAACAAGGGTCCATCAACCCCAGCATCCTGTTTCCAACAGGAACCAATCCAGATTACAATTATCTGGCAAGAGCCCAAACATTAAATAGATCCCATGCCATAATGCCAGAAATAGCAGTGACTATTTCCATAAGTCATCTTGATTAATAGCAGTTTATGGACTTCTCCTCCAGAGACTTATCCAAACCTTTTTTAAACCCAGATATACCAACTGCCCTAACCACATCCTTTGGAAATGAATTTCAGAGCTTAATTGTGCATTGAATGAAAACGATTTGTTTTAAATGTGCTATTTGCTAACTTCGTGGGGTGCCCCCTAGTCCTTCTATTATCTACTAGCCTTTATAAACTGCTGCCACCATCTCACTGTGTGGATTCTTAATTCAATTTCTCCTGAGTTATCCTGCTGTGGGACCGCCCTGCCTGTGCAGTTCTCACTTCTAATTATTTTCCTGGGATAAGTAATCTGAAGTTCTCTCAATCAGAGGCCCAGTTAAAGAGGGTCTTAACTCTATTTTGGTCTAGCAGTTTTGGAGAAGGAAGTTTTTCCACCCATCCTTTTTCTCATTTTTTCCCCCTTTTGAGTAATATTTTTTATGTCTATGTTTCATGGATTGAGCCCCCTAGGACTCAAGGACTTAGATTTGGGGATCCAGAGGAAGAGGTTTCTTTTCCGTAGGAAAAAAAAAACAGATGATGTAGTGGGATTGTCTCAGAGGAATGGACTCTGATCCATTTCCAATCTGAAGGAGTTGAGAGGAACTATGTAAGAATTCTTGCTTGGGATTCAAGGGAAAAACTTTATGGAAGAGAAAAGAAATCCAGTACCCACCTAGTACTGAGAGTGGAATGGAAAATATTGGAAGTCCATATGAGAAGTATGAAAACTGGGATTATTTATATTGATAATTTTTTTTTCACTATTGCCATGGGGAGGAGCTGAAGAGTAAAGTATAAATTATGGAGAAATACAGGGTCAAATCTGAAATAATTGGGAGACGTGTTGCTGAAAACATTGGGGTCACAAATGTTAAGTCATCTTGTAATAATCAGTTGGACATTTTTTTTTTAATTTGAGCTGTAAAGATCCACCAATTCACTTTTACAACCCAACAGTAAAAATTGAGTTGGAATCCATATGGTTTCTAGTGTGGTTATTGCTGCAATTCTGGTTAAGAACTCATCAGTGCTGTTTACAGGGGACTGGAAGACTAGTGGGTTGTGGAGCCAGTAATGTAAAAGGACTTTGGGATTAAGCTCCCTCTCCTGCAGGGAGCCCTGGACACTGAGAGGAGATATTGGGCTGAGAACTGTGCAATTAGGGTCCACAACTGAGATGTGAGCCTTTGGGACCAGAATCCGGGTTCTCTCGCCCCAGGGGGTTACATTTGTTCTTTATTTATTTATTTTTATTTTATTTATTTAAAAACTTTTCTATACCGTTGTTTAGTAGAGCACCATTACAACGGTTTACAGATAGGCACAAATATGTTTGGTTTGGTTTCTAGATTATCCAAAAGGTGCCAGTATTATACGGTTACATAGCATCACAGCCTGTTTTCATTTGTCTGCAGCCAAATGTTTTTGATTGTGTAAAGCAGCCAAAAAACTAGCATCTTGAGGTTTCAATGTGCATTGATATGTCTGTTAACAATTTACTGTTTTTGTTATTTTAATAGGAGATTTAACCCTTCTTGTTTTCAATAGTCATAGTATCATCATGTCTACATGTTTGCAGGGCGCTGTCCCCCCATATTCTTCATGTTTTCGATCTCCATGAAAAGGCCAGCAAAGAACCAAGACTCATATTTTTACATTTGATCTTATCCAAAAAGAGGCCAGGAAGTAATGAGGATATTAGGTTTAAGGTTTCTTTTAGCAACGATAGAAGTCACAGTGTGCTGAAGTTTTTGATTTACCACAGAAATGTACATACATGTTTTTTACGGGGCTTTCCTAGAGAAATGGAAACCACGAGTCCAGTGGAAGATATCAGAAATGGATCGTTCTCAGGGTTGACTTGAATCAGGTGACGACCTAAAGTAAGACTGCCAAAGGTTTTCAAATGCAAGCTTTTGAGACTTTTTTAGGTCCCTTCCCCAGCTGTTCTCACCAGTTGTCTTAGAAACATTGCAGCAGATAATGCCGTTCCCCGAACTGTCATCATCACCATTACTATCACAAGAACAAGCATCTCAGTCTGGCATAGGTAGCAATTCTATCCATCCTATATAGGAAAAGAGCCTGTGAACAGCAGCAGAAAGGCAATTATACTGCTAGCATAAAAACATAGGAAGAGCTATACTGAGTCGGACATGGTCCATCGAGCCCATCATTTCTGTCATTAGCAGTTAATAATGTGGAAATCTATTCCATCTTGCTCCCAGAAATAAGAGAAGGCAAAGTCCAAGTCTAACTTGTAAATAATTAATTGACCTGCCCTTCAGGAACTTGTCCAAATCTCTTTTTAAACTCAGCTGTAGTATTAACCTTGATCACATCCTCTGGCAACAAATTCCACGGCTTAATTGTGCACTGGCTGAAAAACGCTTTCTTAAATTTGTTTTAAATCTGCTACCATTTAGTTTCATAGAGTCCTATTATTGTTTGAATTAGTCCAAGTATTATTAACCTGTCCCACAACACTATAGGCCAGTGATGGCGAACTCCAGTCCTTGAGTGCCACAAACAGACCAGGTTTTCAGGATATCCACAATGAATATGCATGAGAAAGATTTGCAGGCACTGCCTCCATTATATGCAAATCTTTCTCATGCATATTCATTGTGGATATCCTGAAAACCTGGCCTGTTTGTGGCACTCGAGGACTGGAGTTCGCCATCACTGCTATAGGTGATAGAGACATAAGTAGAAATCCAGCCAGTCGGTGACATTTTTTTAGTGATGGCACAAGATCCAGAGCCTAGGCGGTGCTCCAGGCCCCACCAGGCTACCAGGTATTGAAAGGTACGACCAATGAGGGGATCAAAGAGAAGAGAATTGGGGGCCTAGGAGAAAGGTATGGAGGCATGAGGGGACATTTTTGAAAAAGGGACTGGATTTGGAAGGGAGGGGAAAGGCCTACACTGCAAGTTTTTATCTGATTTTTGTTTATTTCCTCCTTTCGAGCTGCCTCAAGGGGTGACAAAAGGAAGAAGGGGTGGGGGTGTCTTACAAAACAGAGGTATTTTCTGCAATTTGGGGGAGGTACTTCAGGTTACTCAAGCTCTTTAATAAGATGGTGGCCCCGGGCAGTGGGGCCTCATCTGCATGGACGTTTTTGGGGTCTATTAACCCAAGGTATTTTCCCCCATGGATTTACTGCTAGGGAAAATACCACTGGGTTTATTAAGCTGCAATACTCTGCACTACGGTTTAGTAAATCCCATGGTATTTTTCTCCTCCAGAAAACTATTAAAGTTTAGTAAATGTCCCCTTATATTGTAAACTCTCTGGAAATACCTACAGTACCTGAATTCAACTCACCTTGAGCTACCAATCAAAAGGCATGAGCCAACCAAATAAAAATAATAAGTCTAGTGATTCCAGATTGGCCCAGATGCCCTTGATGTGCCAACTTCAAGAGGCTCAGGATCCAAGAGTCCCTGAAGCTCTTCAGGAAGAGGGTTTCTTAACACAAGACCCAGTCCACTTGTATCCAATCTGTCTCATGTCCTGGATATCACATGGACTTAATTTGAAGAAAGAGGATTATTTGGAAGAGGTCATAACTACTCTCGTACATGTGCTTATGAAGCTAGCATCCCTAGCTTATGGCTGGATATGGAGACTATTTGAAATCTGGTACAAGGGAGAAGTTGGTGTTGCCCTTCCAAGCTGCAATCCCTTTGAGTCAGGTCTTCCCACAAAATGGGTTTCAGAAAGGTCATATATTTTCTAAAGGTTCAGGTAGCAGCTATAGCAGGCTGTAAAGGACTAGTTCAGGGAGTCTCTCTTTTGACATATCCTGTTGACAGTTTTCAGAGTAGAGGATCACCTTCATTTTCAGATAAGAGGCAACATACTTTCAGGGGACTATAATCTTGTGCTTAAGGCCATACTTTCTTCTCCATTTGACACTACTAGGGGTACATCAATCCAGGTTTTGGTGCCTAATGCATTCCTGGTGGCTGCTGTGCTGAGAGGAAGATATCAGAGTTGCAGGATCAATCCTGTAGGGAATCATTCCTGCATTGTTCTGATGAAAAAAAGTGTTCTATTCATACAGTACTATTATTCTTACATACAGTGGTATTTCCATTCTATGTGAATCAGAAGGTCTTATGACCAATCTCCAGATAGGATGAACCTTTGGAGACCCCTGAGGACAGTCATCTCCTAGATGTGTTAGGGTTTGCCTATGGTATGTACAGGTCTTGAATTCCTTCAGAAGATCATATCAATTAATTGCTATGTTTGCTGGTAAGGATGTGCATTCATTTGAAATGAAAATGGAAAGCATGACAAATGAAACAGTTTTTATTTTGTTTTGTTTCAAACTAACCACATTTTTTTCCCAAAAATGAAACATTTGTGAATTTTTGGTTTTCGGGAAATAGTGCACCCTATTAGCAAATAAGGAACACTCTTCAAAATAGGCCTCTGGCAGGACCAGACTTTGGCCAAGTCCTGTTGCAAGGGCCTGGGCTTGAGCCTCAGCCCACCCATGGCCAGGTCCTTTTACTGATGCCAAGGCCGGGAGCCATTGCCCAGGCTAGGCCTGATTGCAGGACTCAGCACAGGCCTGAAGCTGGGACCAAGGCAAGGCCAGATCTTGTCACTGAGGTTCAGGCTTAGGCCTAGATCCAGTCATAGGCCCAAGGCCTAGGACCAGGTTTCACGTTGTCCTTTTCTGTCAGACATCCTCTTCAAATGACACCATCTCCTGAAAGGACATCCCTTAGTGACATAAGTACGGTGCCTTCTTCCTGTGTGGACAGTGGAGGAGTAGCCTAGTGGTTAGAGCAGTGGGCTATGAACCAGGAAACCAGGGTTCTAGTCCCATTGTTGCTCCTTGTGACTTTGGGTGAGTCACATTACCTTCTATTGCCTCAGTTACAGACTTAGGCCTGGATTTATCAAAATGCGATAAGTATCACATGTGATAGCAAAAGAGGTGTGTTTTCTGCTAATATACAGTTTATTGCAATTTGTGAAGAGTTAAGTTAGCACAAATTTCAATAACATTTTCAGACCTTGTGATGTGAGACGTACGAACAGAACAGTGGTCTCTTGTGAAGATTTGATGGCCTTCGGAGTGAGGAAACTCACTCCAAGATGAGAGTTGGGCAATGTTCTCTCCACCTAGCTTGATGTTACCCAGGTAGAGTGTCCATCAAGCTAGGTTGAGAGAACATTGCCCAAATCTCATATCTCTCTCTCTCTCTCTCTCAAAATCTACTCAAACAGGCCTTTCCAGAGATATTGCAAAATGCGATAAATCCGTAACGCAAGCTATCGTAATGCAAGCTATCAAAAAGATGTAGTTAAAATCGGCGTTAAGTCTATGTGATAGCATTTCGCAGACTGGCAAACCCAGCCCACTCCCTGCCCCTAACTCCTCCTCTTTTTGAAATTTGCATCGTACCATACGATATGGTGCTATCGCAGTAAGGGCCTATCGCATGCATTAATGGGGCTTTTCGCATGCGATAAGCCCTTAACGCATGCGAAAACACCTTAGCGCATTTTGATAAATGACCCCCTTAGATTGTAATGCCTCTGGGGATAGGGAAATACCTACAAAACCTGAATGTAATCCGCTTTGAAGTGCTGAAAAAAGTGTGAAAAGCAGAATTTAAAAATCTAAATAAATATTGATGTATGACTATTGAAATATATGTGCTCAGGAGGAAAGCACCACAGTAACATCACTGAGGTGTATCTTTCTAATGTTGATGAGAGGCCTGGGCCTTGGCAGTGGGACCTGGCCTTGGCTGGGCCCTAGTGTCATACCTGGGCCTTGACTCAACAGTGGGATCTTGCCCTGTCATATCGACTAGGCCTGGGTGTCGATGATGGGACTGTACCTCTACCGGGACTCAGCATTGGACCTTGGCCTTTGTGATGGGACCTGGCCTTGAGCCTAGGCATTAACAATGAGATCTGGTCTGGGGCTGACTTAGGCCTCAGTTCCAAGACTCACCTCAGGATCTGACCCTAGGCCAGGCCCCAGTCCAGGTCTGGTTTTTTTTTTTTTTATATTGACGTGAATGGGGCTTAAAGATTGATTCCCCCATTGACTTCAATGGAAAATGAAAAAGAATGGTATGAATAAACAAAAAAATATTTAATTTGTTATGAACCAAACGAAGGTAAGTAACCTACAAAGCAATTGAATGAATCAAAACAAATATTTTGCCTCTGCACATCCCTTTTGCTTGACAGAAGGAAGGAGAGGTTGTGCCAAAGGTAACCATAATTTGCTGAATTTAGGAGACAGTAAGCTCAACTTATATCTGAACAGGGCTAACTCTTTTGACAAGGCTACAAGCATCTTTGGGGGGCTGAGCATCATCTGATCCCTCCTTCTTGGATATAGTTAGGTCCCACCCAAAATAGGGTGTTGCTTAGGTATATCCTATGCTTCTTGATTGGTCTGGTGGAATGATAAGGAAGGAAAAAATTGGTCCTATCTGCTATTTTTCTTTACTTGAGTCCTACCAGAATAGCCCATGAATATTCCCAGTTTAAGTCTGGCTGCTTACTAGCAGAAAGAGTTTCAGCTATTGCATTGCATTTTCATGGTTATTCAGCTTGAGTTATAGTTGTCAAGAAATTTTATATTCCCCAGGAATCAGAGAATCAGTAGAGGCCAGGTACTGATACAACACCCTCTGAACATAAAAGGGAAGGTAAAGTTACTCAGTTACTTTGATACAGCAATACTGGAGAGCAAAGGCTACACAGAAACCTACATAGGGAGATGGCAGAACTCTAGTGTTCTCTGTCTCCATCTGCTGGTAAGTAGACTAAGACCTATGCATCTGATAGGACTCAAGAAAAGAAAGTTATCAGGTAAGTCTACATTTTTCCTTAGTTTTAGTGCTATGGCCTTCTTCTCCCTAAGCACTCACTTTACTCCCTGATCATCTAATGGTCCAATTAATTGGCTTAGAGGGATTGTGTTTTTATTAGCTTTTGCCTCTTGGGCAAGTTTTTTTTCCCCAAATTCTCTCCTGTCTTATTTTACATCTAATTTGTCAGTGTTTATGCTCTTTCCTATTTTCCTCATTAGGATTCATTCTGGTTTATAAAGGATGTCTTGTTGGCTTTAATTGCCGCTTTCTGTTATGAATATGGCTGCTGTGCAGCCTCCTCACCACCAGAGGCTCCCCATGAGCATGCTCCCCTGGCTGGCTTGGGCTTCCTTGCCTACCTGCTCCATGTCCAGAACCTTCTATTTAACCCCGCCTAGCCCATGCCTTGGTGCTTCAGCATCGAGTTCCTTTGGGCTCCCTGCCTTGCGTGCATCCCGCTTCCCTGCCTTGCTCTGTGGCCTATGGGCCTTTGCTGATCTTGCTCTGTAGGCATTCTAGTCTTAAAAAAACAAACCGGAAATTGATCCAGTATTGCAGTAGCAACCAAAGGAAGAAAGGATCAATAAACACCAGGAGTTCTTTATTGATTTATTACATTCTGTGATCAATAAAGAACTCCTGGTGTTTATTGATCCTTTCTTCCTTTGGCATTCTAGTCTTGCCTTCCTTCTTGTCCCCTCTGTCTCTGAATCTCTTTCTGTAGCTGCTCTATTACTCTTCTGCTTCCTTGGACTTCCTTGCCTTGCTGCCTTCAGGCATTTTGTGGTTTCATTTTCAGTGTAGTCCTTGTCCTGGTTCTCCTCCTCCAGCTCACGCTTACGTGAACGCTAGTCTAATTTCACCCATACCTGCACTCACTTCCAGTGTAGCAGTTCACGCTTACCTGCATTCACATCCATGCGTACTCACAATCTATTCCAGTGTTTCCTGAAGTTCACCCTTACCACCTCGCTCTCAGCTCCAGAGACCCTTCTCAGCCAGCACCCAGCACCAGAGACCCTTCTCAGCCAGCACCAGAGACCCTTCTCAGCCAGCATCCAGCTCCAGGAATTCTTATCATCCTGCACTCGGCTCCGGAGACTCTATCCAGCCTCACCAGATCACCTGCTATTTCTCCCATCTTCCTGTCCTCTGTCACTCACGCAGGTGGTGTTCACTGCTCCAGGCTACAGCCCCAAACCATAACAGTATGCCGAAGCCATCCACCTCCAATTACAGGGACAGGAGTCTGCATCAGTTTGGTGAGTCAACTTATTTTCCTGCTCTTCACAACATTTCTGATTCTCAGAAGTATTTTACCTGTACTCATTGCCAAACTTTGAATTACTCACATTACCAAGACTGTCTAGCCTGTCAGCTCTCAGAGCAGAAATCCTGAACTTGCAGTAGCTGTCAGAAAAATGTTTAAGTATACCAAGAATGCTTGAACTGTAACACTCCTAAGCCAGGATGGTGGCAATGTCCCTGTGTCCCTAGCCTACTGCCCCCAGACAAAGCTTGCACCCGTTGCCCAGCTACCAGACCAGCTGTTCCACAAGAAACACCCTGTTTAATTAGCCTGTGTTCTGTGCCTAGCCAGGCAAACTATGTAATTACAACTGGCACTGCCTTGGTAAAAAATCTCAGAACACCTTCTCATGGCACCTTAGAGAAAACTTCTCAGAAAAAATTACAATCTCTACCAGAAAAGGCTGGTACTCACCTGGTCAGTAATGTTCCTGTGACTCCCTTGCTCTGTCCCCAGAAACAAGGTTCTCTAGAGCAGAGAACACTAATGAAGCCAAGCAGAGCTCTGCCTCCCACAGCTGCAGGTCAGTCACGGCTGAGGAGCTGCTTCCCAAGACGTTCCAGAACAGCCTGTGCTATTGCTAATCTGCAACCCCACCCATCAGAACCAGGGACCCGTGATCAGAGGATTGGCAGCTTGTTTCTACCCACCAATTGCTCTGTAGCCAGGTCTATACACTCTTCTCAGTCTAACAAGGCCAGTTCAATCATGGAAAGTCCTGCACCTTGTGGCCAGTCAGCAGCAAGCTCCTACATCCAGCCAGTTGAGCTTGCCCTGCGTCCCTGGAAGGGGTCTGAGCTTGCCTCACCGCCCCAGGAGAGGTCAGATTTTGCCTCGCCACCCCAGGAGGGGTCTGGGCTGGCCTCTCAGCGGCCACAGCTGTTCCAGAAGGGGCTTGACCCAGCCTCTCAGGGGCCCTAGCAGTTCCAGCAGGGGCTTAAACCAGTCACACCATCCCAGTGGAAGTCTAGACAACCTTACCCTGCAAGAGGCATCTGTTTCCAACAAGTTTATTTAACAAAAGAAATCTGTCCATGCCAGCCCACAGCATCCTCCTTCAGTCAGTACCCCCTGCAGAGCTGGGATCTAGGAGGAGGAGGAGGAGGAGGCTTAAAGGGGGGGGGGGTACTGTTATGACTATGACTGCTGTGCAGCCTCCTCCCCACTGGATGCCCCCCATGAGCAGGCTCCCCTGGCTGGCTTGGGCTTCCTTGCCTATCTGCTCCATGTCCAGAACTCCCTATTTAACCCTGCCTAGCTCATGCCTTGGTGCTTCGGCATAGAGTTCCTTTGGACTCCCTGTTTTAGCCTTCTAGTCCTTGCTTTGCGCGCCTTTGGACATCCCGCTTCCCTGCCTTGCTCTGTGACCTATTGGCCTTTGCTGATCTTGCTCTGTAGGCATTCTAGTCTTGCCTGCCTGCCTTGTCCCCTCTGTCCCTGAATCCCTTTCTGTAGCTGCTCGATTATGCTTCTCCTTCCCCCTGCTTCCTTGGACTTCCTTGCCTTGCTGCCTTAGGGCATTTTCTGGTTTCATTTTCAGTGTAGTCCTTGTCCTGGTTTGTCTAGTCCTGTCATTGTCTGTCTTCCTTGCCCTGGTTCCCCTCTTCCAGCTCACGCTTACCTGCACGATATTCTGATTTCACCCATACCTGCACTCAGTTCCAGTGTAGCAGTTCACGCTTACCTGCATTCACATCCACGGGTACCCACATGCTGTTCCAGTGTTTCCTGAAGTTCACCCTTATCACCTCGCTCTCGGCTCCAGAGACTCTTCTCAGCCAGCACCCAGCACCAAAGACCCTTCTTAGCCAGCACCCAGCACCGGAGACTCTTCTCAGCCATCACCCAGCACTGGAGACCCTTCTCAGCCAGCACCCAGCACCAAAGACCCTTCTTAGCCAGCACCCAGCACCGGAGACTCTTCTCAGCCATCACCCAGCACCAGAGACCCTTCTTAGCCAGCAGACAGCACCAGAGACCCTTCTCAGCCAGCACCTAGCATCAGACGGCCTTCTCAGCTGAGACCCAGCTCCAGGAATTCTTATCCTGCACCCGGCTCCGGAGACTCTACCCCGCCTCACCAGATCACCTGCTATTGCTCCCATCCTCCTGTCCTGTGTCACTCCTGCAGGTGGGGTTCACCTCACCAGGCTACAGCCCAAAACCGTAACACTTTCACAGTTTCATTTAACCATGCTGGCAGTTGTTTGGTAGACTGTTTCAATCTTTTTAAATCTGTT
Organism: Rhinatrema bivittatum; assembly: GCF_901001135.1. Lineage (NCBI taxonomy): Eukaryota > Metazoa > Chordata > Amphibia > Gymnophiona > Rhinatrematidae > Rhinatrema > Rhinatrema bivittatum. Next base: position 95,531,917 of record NC_042619.1, read on the forward strand.
GAATTATTTTTTCTGTGTTTCCAAATTTCATGTAGACTTTCAATCTTCACCACTGCTCCTTGCTAGTTTCTTGTTCTGTCCCCAGCAGTGGGTACATGTTTGTATCTGTATAAATGTCATAGTTTAACTGTGTTTAGTGCAGTCCTCCCTTCTGAGGATTCTTGATACTGAAACACTGTTTGTAACCCATGATAAAAATCTGTGAGCCTTTGCCTTTAAGAGGAGCCTTTGTCCTTAAGAGAAGCTCCCTCCCCCCTCCACTTTATCTTACCATTGGAAGAGCTTGAATCCCCCTCAATCTAACTTGAGTCTTACTAGGTGCCTCATAGGCTCAAGGGACTGCTCTTCATGCTCCCCCTGTGTTACATGGTTCTCAGGCTTGCTGCCATTGGACCCTGTCCCCTTCCTTCCAGCTTGTGGAGGCATTTCCTTTAGCAGCTCTCGACGAGAGTTCAGTCTGCTCCATGTTTGATTCTGAGCCAGCAGTGCTCTGTAATAACCCCTGAAACGGATCGGGTTTTTTACCTTCTCTCTTATTGTCTCCTTCTAAAGACTAAATCAGCCTCATATTCCTCATGCTTCCTACCTCTACCATAAACCAACTCCTGCAGCACAAGAGACTCCCTTCTCCCTTTCCTACCTCGTCTCCAGTTACCAAAGATTTTTGCCTAGGGGCTCGCGTTTGAAATGCAACAATTGTAAGTAGAATTTACCTGTACGATAAATAATTTCAAATTTACAGAATCTTTGTCTTGAGGACTGATTGGAGAGAAAGTTTAGCTGCCTGCATAGCAAGAAACATGGATGTTTACCTGATCCAGAACATTTCTTTTTAACTACTTTCCTCATTTTATCATATTCTCTCTTTCTAAAGTTAAAGGCTAATTATTCTCCCTCCAGTAATAAAATCAAATTTGTTTGCATTATGATTACTATTACCAAGTGACTCTACCACCATTAATCCTTGCATGAGGTCCTGCTGCGAAGGACAGAAGGGGTATGAGCCCTTTGTGCTGCAGCATAGTTGACGCAGACTTGAGGGTGAACCCACAATGCCTATGCTGGCAGCTGGCGAACCCGCCCTGTAGTAGGACAGTCTGAAGTTTCACCTATACCAGCTGCCTCCTCCGCAGGTTGAGCTCTTGGGTTGTGGTGGCTTGCAGGACTTAGGCAGATCCCTAGGGCAGTGAAGAGAACTAGAGTCCAAAAGCACACCGGGATCAGGGCAGGCAGCAGATGAATGGAGTCAGAGGCAGTTCAAGGTTGCGGAAGGTGGCTAGCTAGAGTTGTCAGGTCCAGGCAGAGGGGTCAGATCCAGGCAGCAGGCAATTGTGGTCAGGTCCAAGCAAGAGATCAATATCTAGAGGGTCATGCCAAGGGTGGACGAAGACATACTGAAAACACAGGACAAGACAAGGCTGGACAAAGAAGACTAGAAGGCAAAGCTGGATGAGACAAGGCTGGAACGTAGGAGAACAGTAACGAGGAAGATGTGAGCAACATGTACTGAAAAGGCAGGAGACCTGTTGCTAAGGTGAGGTAATGCTTCAGTGCCCTTGCTTAAATAGCCCAGTCAGGCTGATTTCATTAGGGGGTGCCATTTACTGTTTCCCATTGCGGGGCCTATATTATGATGGTACATGTGCGTGCAAATACCTAAGGGAAGGTGACAGCCTGGCAACATCAGCAATGGTATGTAGCATGCGGCGATTGCAGCATTCTGCTGCAATAAGAGTCCTCCAGCAGCATTGGTCAAAAGTGGGGGGTGAGTCTGACAGCTCACAGGGCAGTCCTGTGAGTCGCCAAACATAACACTTGCATTCCACTGTGTAGTATATCTAGAGTAGTTTCTCTCTAGGCAATACCAGGAGTAGATGCCGTATTAAGCAATCATTTATGGCATCTAGAAACAGCTGCCCTAGTATGCATTACATGTAGATAAAGCTGAACTGGTATTTATTTATTTTTATTTTATAAAATTTATGAATCACTATATAGATCTTACAATAAGATCTTTCATAGCGATGTACGGCAAATTAATACATCACAATAACAACAAAACAATAAATAACATACAAAAATCAGTCATAAACCAATTTGTTACCTGTCAAGATAAATTCATTTATAAGTCTGAGATCATCAACCAGATCTTCAAATTAGTTGTCGTGTATTTAGATTTTCAGAAAACATTTGACAAAGTCCCTCAAGAAAGGCTTCTTAGAAATCTAAAAATTGATAGGATAGGAGGCAATGTCCTTTGTGGATTGCAAACTGATTAAAAGACAGGAAACAGAGATTAGGTTTAAATTGTCTGTTTCACATGGAAAAAGGTAAACTATAAAAGTGCTTTAGGGATCTGTACTTGGACCGGTGCTTTTTAATATATTTATAAATGATCTGGAAAAGAATATGCAGAGTAGTTAAATCACAAGCAATTTGTGATAAATTGCAGGTGGACCTTGTGAGACTGGAAGATTGGGCGTCTAAATGACAGATGAAATTCAATGTGGATAAGTGCAAGGGAAAAATAACCCATGTAGTAGTTATATAATGTTAGATTCCATATTAGGAGCTATCACACAGGAAAAAGATCTAGGCATCATAGTGGATAATAGGGATGTGAATCGTTTTTCAACGATTAAAATTATCGTCCGATAATGTTAATATCGTCTTAAATCGTTATAGAACACGATACAATAGAAATTCTAACGATTTATCGTTAAAAATCGTTAAATCGTGTTAGTGCGCACTAAATCGAGTTAGTGCGCACTAAGGGGCGGATTTTCAGAGCCCTGCTCGCGTAAATCCGCCCAAAACCGGGCGGATTTACGCGAGCAGGGCCCTGCGCGCCGGGAAGCCTATTTTACATAGGCCTCCCGGCGCGCGCAGAGCCCCGGGACTCGCGTACGTCCCGGGGTTCTCGGAGGGGGGCGTGTCGGGGGCGGGTCCGGAGCGCGCGGCGTTGCGGGGGCGTGTCGGCAGCGTTTTGGGGGCGGGGACGGGGGCGTGGCTACAGCCCGGGGGCATGGCCGCACCCTCCGTACCCGCCCCCAGGTCGCGGCCCGGCGCGCAGCAGGCCCGCTGGCGCGCGGGGATTTACGTCTCCCTCCGGGAGGCGTAAATCCCCCGACAAAGGTAAGGGGGGGGTGTAGACAGGGCCGGGCGGGTGGGTAAGGTGAGGGGAGGGCAAAGGAAAGTTCCCTCCAAGGCCGCTCCGATTTCGGAGCGGCCTTGGAGGGAACGGGGGGAGGCAGCGCGGCTCGGCGCGCGCAGGCTATACAAAATCGATAGCCTCGCGCGCGCCGATCCAGGATTTTAGTGGATACGCGCGGCTCCGCGCGTATCTACTAAAATCCAGCGTACTTTTGCTTGAGTCTGATGCGCAAGCAAAAGTAGGCTGATCGCGCTTCTTTTAAAATCTACCCCTAACTCCCCGTTAGTGCGCACTAACTCGATTTAGTGCGCACTAACTGAAAATGATACAAATAAACACTTTCCAGGTCACTGAAGGTCAGTTAGGAATGAATATGTGTTCCTATTGGCTGGCTGCCCTCTTATCTATTGATGTTACCAAGGTTACCACTGAGGTGATGGTTGGGGGGATGGGAAATGGAACTGGAAACTAACGAACACCAACAGAAAATGAAACAAAGTGTTCACACTTCCCAGGTCAGTAAAGGTCACTTAGGAATGAATATGTATGTATGTATTCCTATTGGCTGGCTGTGCTCTTATCTATTGATGTTACCAAGGCTAACACTGAGGTAATGGTTGGGGGGATGTGAAATGGAAACAGTTGGAAGCTTGACAAAAAAAGTAATGTAATGATCAGCACTCACGTGACTAGAACTTGTTTGTTTATTATTTTAGTTAGCAGGCACCTGAAATGCTAGTGCATGTTGAATTTGCCAATCACTGTGCATTTTAGAAAGGTGGTCCTGGCTGGAACTGTACACAGTTCAAATATATGTAATTGATTGTTGGTAAGTGTATTTTTTAAGTAGCCACACTGGCACAAGTATGTTTACTTTTCCTCCTACTTAACTCACTAGCTCAGCTTTGTAAGAAGGGCTTCTCTGCTTGTGTGTTGTTTTTGTTTGGTGTGAGGAGAGCAGAAACATCAGATCTTTATTCAATCTACTACAGTCATCTCTTACAGTGCCCTATCCCTATTAATACCAGGAGTGTTTTGATCTTCCTGCACACAGTGCCCTAACCCTGATACCAGTCTGAGACAGCTCCCTCCCTGCATTACTAGTGAGAGGCTGGCTTCACAGACAGGGGGGAGCTGCCTGACCCTCACTCATGACTTCCCCCATGTCCCAGCTAGTGAATGGTGTGTGGGTGAGGGGGGGGGGAGGATGGTGAAGTCTGAGACAGCTCCCTCCCTGCATTACTAGTGAGAGGCTGGCTTCACAGACAGGGGGGAGCTGCCTGACCCTCACTCCTGACTTCCCCCATGTCCCAGCTAGTGAATGGTGTGTGGGTGAGGGGGGGGGGGAGGATGGTGAAGTCTGAGACAGCTCCCTCCCTGCATTACTAGTGAGAGGCTGGCTTCACAGACAGGGGGGAGCTGCCTGACCCTCACTCCTGACTTCCCCCATGTCCCAGCTAGTGAATGGTGTGTGGGTGAGGGGGGGGGGGGGGGAGGAGGATGGTGAAGTCTGAGACAGCTCCCTCCCTGCATTACTAGTGAGAGGCTGGCTTCACAGACAGGGGGGAGCTGCCTGACCCTCACTCCTGACTTCCCCCATGTCCCAGCTAGTGAATGGTGTGTGGGTGAGGGGGGGGGGGGGAGGATGGTGAAGTCTGAGACAGCTCCCTCCCTGCATTACTAGTGAGAGGCTGGCTTCACAGACAGGGGGGAGCTGCCTGACCCTCACTCCTGACTTCCCCCATGTCCCAGCTAGTGAATGGTGTGTGGGTGAGGGGGGGGGGGAGGAGGATGGTGAAGTCTGAGACAGCTCCCTCCCTGCATTACTAGTGAGAGGCTGGCTTCACAGACAGGGGGGAGCTGCCTGACCCTCACTCCTGACTTCCCCCATGTCCCAGCTAGTGAATGGTGTGTGGGTGAGGGGGGGGGGGGAGGATGGTGAAGTCTGAGACAGCTCCCTCCCTGCATTACTAGTGAGAGGCTGGCTTCACAGACAGGGGGGAGCTGCCTGACCCTCACTCCTGACTTCCCCCATGTCCCAGCTAGTGAATGGTGTGTGGGTGAGGGGGGGGGAGGAGGAGGATGGTGAAGTCTGAGACAGCTCCCTCCCTGCATTACTAGTGAGAGGCTGGCTTCACAGACAGGGGGGGAGCTGCCTGACCCTCACTCCTGACTTCCCCCATGTCCCAGCTAGTGAATGGTGTGTGGGTGAGGGGGGGGGGGGGGGGAGGATGGTGAAGTCTGAGACAGCTCCCTCCCTGCATTACTAGTGAGAGGCTGGCTTCACAGACAGGGGGGAGCTGCCTGACCCTCACTCCTGACTTCCCCCATGTCCCAGCTAGTGAATGGTGTGTGGGTGAGGGGGGGGGGGGGGAGGAGGATGGTGAAGTCTGAGACAGCTCCCTCCCTGCATTACTAGTGAGAGGCTGGCTTCACAGACAGGGGGGAGCTGCCTGACCCTCACTCCTGACTTCCCCCATGTCCCAGCTAGTGAATGGTGTGTGGGTGAGGGGGGGGGGGGAGGATGGTGAAGTCTGAGACAGCTCCCTCCCTGCATTACTAGTGAGAGGCTGGCTTCACAGACAGGGGGGAGCTGCCTGACCCTCACTCCTGACTTCCCCCATGTCCCAGCTAGTGAATGGTGTGTGGGTGAGGGGGGGGGGAGGATGGTGAAGTCTGAGACAGCTCCCTCCCTGCATTACTAGTGAGAGGCTGGCTTCACAGACAGGGGGGAGCTGCCTGACCCTCACTCCTGACTTCCCCCATGTCCCAGCTAGTGAATGGTGTGTGGGTGAGGGGGGGGGAGGATGGTGAAGTCTGAGACAGCTCCCTCCCTGCATTACTAGTGAGAGGCTGGCTTCACAGACAGGGGGGAACTGCCTGACCCTCACTCCTGACTTCCCCCATGTCCCAGCTAGTGAATGGTGTGTGGGTGAGGGTGGGGGGGGGGGGAGGAGGATGGTGAAGTCTGAGACAGCTCCCTCCCTGCATTACTAGTGAGAGGCTGGCTTCACAGACAGGGAGGAGCTGCCTGACCCTCACTCCTGACTTCCCCCATGTCCCAGCTAGTGAATGGTGTGTGGGTGAGGGGGGGGGAGGATGGTGAAGTCTGAGACAGCTCCCTCCCTGCATTACTAGTGAGAGGCTGGCTTCACAGACAGGGGGGAGCTGCCTGACCCTCACTCCTGACTTCTCCCATGTCCCAGCTCGTGAATGGTGTGTGGGTGAGGGGGGGGGGGGGAGGATGGTGAAGTCTGAGACAGCTCCCTCCCTGCATTACTAGTGAGAGGCTGGCTTCACAGACAGGGGGGAGCTGCCTGACCCTCACTCCTGACTTCCCCCATGTCCCAGCTAGTGAATGGTGTGTGGGTGAGGGGGGGGAGGAGGATGGTGAAGTCTGAGACAGCTCCCTCCCTGCATTACTAGTGAGAGGCTGGCTTCACAGACAGGGGGGAGCTGCCTGACCCTCACTCCTGACTTCCCCCATGTCCCAGCTAGTGAATGGTGTGTGGGTGAGGGGGGGGGGGAGGATGGTGAAGTCTGAGACAGCTCCCTCCCTGCATTACTAGTGAGAGGCTGGCTTCACAGACAGGGGGGAGCTGCCTGACCCTCACTCAAGCAGAGAAGCCCTTCTTACAAAGCTGAGCTAGTGAGTTAAGTAGGAGGAAAAGTAAACATACTTGTGCCAGTGTGGCTACTTAAAAAATACACTTACCAACAATCAATTACATATATTTGAACTGTGTACAGTTCCAGCAAGGACCACCTTTCTAAAATGCACAGTGATTGGCAAATTCAACATGCACGTGTCTGCTAACAAAAATAATAAACAAAGAAGTTCTAGTCACGTGAGTGCTGATCATCACATGTCAAGCTTCCAACTGTTTCCATTTCACATCCCCCCAACCATTACCTCAGTGGTAACCTTGGTAACATCAATAGATAAGAGCACAGCCAGCCAATAGGAATACATATTCATTCCTAAGTGACCTTTACTGACCTGGGAAGTGTGAACACTTTGTTTCATTTTCTGTTGGTGTTCATGAGTTTCCAGTTCCATTTCCCATCCCCCCAACCATCACCTCAGTGGTAACCTTGGTAACATCAATAGATAAGAGGGCTGCCAGCCAATAGGAAACCATATTCATTCCTAACTGACCTTCAGTGACCTGGAAAGTGTCTATTTGTATCATTTTGAGTTAGTGTGCACTAAATCGAGTTAGTGCGCACTAACGGGGAGTTAGTGCGCACTAACTCGAGTTAGTGCGCACTAATCGGAAAAAACGATTTTTAACGATTTTTCAACGAAATAATCGTGCCAAACACGATTTTCTTCTCCTGCCACACGATTTCTATCGTTAAAACGATATGGAAAACGATTCACATCTCTAGTGGATAATACATTGAAATCATTGACTCAGTGTGCTACAGCAGTCAAAAAGCAAATAGAATGTTAGGAATTATTAGGAAAGGAATGGCCAATAAAATAGAGGATGTCATAATGCCTCTGTATTGCTCCATGATGAGAACATACCTTGAGTACTGTGTGCATTTCTGGTTGCTGCATCTCAAAAAAGATATAGTTGCACTGGAGAAAATAGAGTGAAGGGTGACCAAAATGATAAAGGGCATGGAACGGTTCCCCTATGAGGAAAACCTAAGAGGTTAGGGCTGTTCAGCTTGGAGAAGATATGGCTGAGGAGGCATATAATAGAGATCGAAAAAATCATGAGAAGACTGGAACGGGTAAATTTGAATCGGTTATTTACTCTTTCAGATACTAGAAGGACTAGGGGGCACTCCATGAAGTTAGCAAATAGCACATTTAAAACAAATTGGAGAAAATTCTTTTTCACTCAATGCACAATTAAGCTCTGGAATTTGTTGCTAGAGGATGTGGTTACTGTGTTTCCAATTTTACTAATTTACCTTATCACTGTTAGCATTTCATAGTCTGTTTTACTATCCTTATCAGATAGATGATACCTTACTGCTATACTCTTCTACATCATTTATGGAATTTCTGTTGATAGGGATAACAGCGTTAATCTGATTCCTGCAGAATTGTTATCCTAAGTTAATATATGGTTTCCTTAAAATAGTGTCACTTCACCACTTATTTGATATACAGTACTCTGCCCTTTTAAAATATTTTGGATCCTGGTATCACAGTGTCCCACATTGCCTCAGCTGGAAATTTTTCATCACTGACTCTCAAAAACCTTCTATTGAGTAATATGTTGATTGTGTAATAGGATATGTAGTAGAGGGTCAGCCTGTCTCTGCTTGCTTTTGCATAATATATCTTGGCCAGATTAGGTTTCCAAGAAGCAGAAAATGCTGACAGCTTTCGACCAGGCTGCATGCTAGGCCTGTCAAATGAGGTTATTATGCAAAGGCAGGGGAAGCTGGATTTATTAAATGGTTATAATATTGTTTGGGGACTTGTATGTTTTTATTAACTGATTTTATTTTTAAAATATGTTATAAATCGCTGCGAGTTTGACAAAAAAAAGCAATAAATAAGTGCAAGAAAATAAATAAATAGGTCACTAGAATATTCCTTCCTCCAAGATTGCCTCTGTTCATTTATTTATTTGGAATTCTTATATAGCGCTTTTAATTCCCAAGAACTATCAAAGTGGTGTACAATAAATTCAATACATAAAAACATAAAATACAATAATACTAAAATATCCAATCCCTTGCTCCTTCCTAAATATTTACACATGAACAAAATCCAACATTAAGAAATCATCTTGTATAGTTAGTGGGGCAAAGACCTGAATTCTTTCAACTTTTCTCCATCGCATAAAGTGGGACCTGCTCTCCATTAAAGCCCACCTATTAAATGACAAAGACATTTAAATTCCTCCAAGGTATTAATGCATAGGAGGTGATTCCAGTTCAATAGAAAAAAGTCTCAACAACTAGGGGTGTGCAGGGAAAAAAAATGTGTTTTTGGGAAGTTTTTTTCCCACGAATTTCAGTTCATGGCATGTTTGATTTGTTTTATTCATGTGAAAAAAAAACAAATCAAACATTTAAAAAAAGTAACAAACAAACAAAAACGGACCAAAACCAAAAACAGGGCCAAACAAGGCCTTCCATCTGGAAAAATGCTAGGGCTAGGATACCCCTTGGCCCTCACCTGGTTTGGTTGGGATCCAGCAGTGAGGCCTTGACCTTGCATAGGCCTAGAATGCGGTACGAGGCCAGAGTCGTATGGTGGCCTTGGGCCTGGGCCTGGGCTCCAAGTTGCTCTGAGGCCTGGGCCTTGGCCTAGGGTCAGGCCCAGGCCTCAGAACACCTCTTCTTGATCTTCTTTCTTCGGTGCTTGAAAGCCTATTGACGCCATTCACTGGGGTCGCGCCAGAGTTAATAAACTCCAGCACATTCAGTTCTCAGAAGATGGCTCCATTTTGATGTATGGCAATGCCCCCAGGTATGATCCCAACGGACAGTATCAACTGGCTTTCAAGTGCTGAAGAAAAAAGACCAAGAAGAGGAGCTCAAAGGCCTGAGATCCAAGGCCTAGGCCTGACCCTTGGATGAGGCCCAGGTATTGGAATACAAGGTGCCAAGGATGGGCCCCGGTATTGGACCTAGGTCTGGGTTGAGGCCATGGGTACAGGACTCAGTCTCCAGACCGGGCTGCAATATCGGGCCTGAGCCCAGACCAAAGCCACGGCCTAGGGATCTGGTCTTCAGGCCAGGCCATGGCATTGGGTTTGGGCCTGAGACCTGGCCTAGGCCGAGGCCCAGGTGTTAGGACCCAGCCTTCTTTGGATACCCAATGAATCAGGTATGGTTTTGTTTTGTTTTTTTTTTTTTTAATTTTCAGAGGTACAGCCAAGGCCCTGGCATCACCCTGGGCCTCCACCGAGATCCCGGCATCACACTCAGGCCTAGGCCATGGCCCCTGGTTTAATTCTTGGCCTATGCCCTAGGTGAGGCCCTGTCTTCGGGCCTAGGCTCGATGCGTTAGTTTAAAATGAATGGAACGAATAAGGTTTATTTCATTCAGGAGACCTCCAATTGGATTCAAGGCCCCCAAATGAAACAAATGGGCTTTATTTGTTTCTTTTTGAACATTTGTTTTAGATGCATGTACATCCCTATCTACAACAAAGGATCATGGGATGAGAGTGAAAGGGAGTAGACTTAGGAATATTTTAAGGATATATTTGTTTACAGAACGGGTGGTGGATGCATGAAACAGTCTTCTCTTGGAGATGATGGAGACAAGGACAGTATGTGAATTCAAGAAATCAGGGGATCTCTTAGTGAGTGGTAGGGACAGTAGAGCTGAGCAGTTGGCATGGATGGGCAGACTAGATAGGTTATATGGTCTATATGCCGTTAAGTTTCTATCTAGGAGCAGAGGAGATGAAAACTCATTTTCTAAAGCAGGTCCAATCATATGAGAGTGAAAAATAGGTATATGAAATTTTATATTAAATATTCTAGCTTAATTTGTCATAATAAAGGCTAGAGATGTTCAAACCTTTGTTCACATCGACTTGGAATGCTTTCACCTAAATTATTATGGTTTAAATTAGTTTAACTGGTTAACTTGGGTTTCACTGGATAATTGTTTTAATGGTGACATTTTTTTTATTTTTTACCATTTCTTTAAGTGTCTGTTTATTGGTGGCTTGGCCGGTATGTTATGTGCTGAGAGTTTGCCTGTGTTGTGCAAATTAATAGGTTTATATAGAACCACACCTTCTGCCCCTCATCCACCCACCCCATTTCCTAATTCTCTTATATTGTTAGTGAGGCAGAGGTCTGATAATTGCAGTTTTTTGTAATTACATAAAGTAGCCCCTGTCCTCCATTAAACTCCTCCTGTTAATCTACCTTTGTGACTTAAATATTAAACCCTTGGTCTTCCCCACCTTTCCCTGCTTGGCCACAAAATACTTATTTGTCTGATATGTCTTGACTAGATTGTAAGTTCCCTGGAGCAGGCGATTGTCTCTTAAGCATCTCTTAATAATTACAGTAGCTGAATTGTAACTCACTTAGAGCTCAGATAGGTAAAAGGTTAGTAACTGGAAAATCTAAAATCCAAATCTCCCCAAAAACCTAAATCTACCTGTATAGTGCTGCATTTACCGTGTAGCACTATATAAATGTTAAATTAATTTACTACTACTACTATTATTAATCATCTTGTCAGGCCAAAGTTATTAGTTTGGGATAAAGGTTATCACCTGCAATTAATTTGTTGACCTCTATTTCTATCTAAAATAGATGAACTGGAAAATTAGATGAAGAACTTCCAAGCTGATTTTCTGTCCAGAGATGTGCAAGTCTTAAAAAACAAAGGAATAATTGGATAAAAATGTGTTTCATTTTTTGAAACTTTTGAAATATTCAACAAATCTGTTGAATTTGAACCATTTTAGTAAACTTTCAGATTTTCAGGTCCTACAAATCTTTAGACAAGATCCACCAGCATTTAAAGTTTGACAGCAGTTGTCTGTAGATTCCTCTCAGAAATCTGCAGCAAGTGTGTATGTGGTTTGTCAAGCATTAGACGAACAAGACAGAGCCTATGAGCGAATCTGTTATGGTTCTTTTACATTGTGTATGTGTTGTGCATGCGTTCTTCTCTGTCACATGGGTATATGAGTTCTTTTTATTTTGCTTTTCGAGGTGTCTCACATCTTTTCATTTCTGTATCCTATTTTGTATTTTCAAATGCCCTGATGCAGTTATTACCAAAACATGATCATGTTGGGATTTTTTACTTGATTTTTTTTGCATTTTAATTCCTAATGTTTGAACGTTATTTGTATGCTCCTTTTTAATTTTATGGATTGTTTTTCTATTTTATGTGATTGATATTCTTTTACAGAAGTGTTTATTATTGATCTTTTAGTGTGCCACCTTTTTATACTTTTCTACTACTACTACTACTGCCAAGTGGCAGGGTGTCAACACCTCTTCATCGTGCCAGTCCTGCTACTGCTTCTGTTACTCAGAGTGGCTTTGACTCTTGTCAGTCGGAGTGACATCCACCACCAGCTCATTCTGAGTGGTATCTTCAGGAAGACAGAACCTATAATGTAGTATATTTATACTTTCTGTCAGATGGACCCATTAGATGCAGTGAGCTATCTACTGGTCTATATGTGCAGGACATCACTGGATTGATGACCGCTCATTCTCACAGAATAGTGCAAACATTTTTCAGAGTGGGCCAAATGTTGACATTTTTAACTCAGGGTGTTTCAATGCCACAGGAATTTGTTGAATCTGTGGAAAACACCTGCTGCAGCAAATTTTCTGAATTTTCACAATGAACCAGAAAAAAATCTAATAAACTTAAATTAGGCTGGGATTCATCTGGTTCAAGTTCTACCTTGAATTGTGTGCACATCTGTCTCTGACCCTGCAGAAAACTCTATAAACATGAAAAGGGGTAGTTTGAAAACTTGTCTAGACTAACCAAGCTTATTAAGACAAGAGTTATTTTGGTACAGCATTGACCTACTCTTGGTTAGGAGCTTTCTATGCTTAACCAGAAGTGATCATGGCAACAAGACAGACAGTAAAAATAAATTGTGTTACAGGGTTCTTCATTGAGCAAAAGCAATATTCTCATTATTTACCATGAAGAGTTCATATTGGAGAGCTGAATTATTGATTAAGAAAGAATTCTGGAGGGATTAGGAAGAAGAAAAATGAGAGTGTATGTTGCCAGGAAACTGTCTTATATCCAGAAATCAATTTTGTTCCCTTCATGATTTGTTTATATATTTATTTCTCTAGCACAGATTAGTTCTAATTGGGTGCCATATTTAACAACTGTATCAATTAAGCCTAAGTAGGGCACACCATGATTAAGAATGGGTGGAAAGGAGGTTCTCTGCATGTCTTCTACAGTTATGAAAACGAGGAAGGGAAAATCTGAATGACTAGAAAACACTTAAAAAATTAAGGCTTACAAAGAAGTTAGATGCTGTGGTCCCATATCGGGGGCAGCAATTTGATAGGAGAGATGGGTACCACTGTATTCAAAGAAAGAAAATTCAGTTTCAGACATCAAAGGCTTGCAAGATTCAAAGCTCATTCTTCTTTAAAGGTAGTTTGGAGAGCATTTTATAAAGTGCATTTTGCAGTATTAGTGTTGAGCCAAATTAGATTTATGGTGCCTTTAATTGTTATGGGAAAAACACTTAGAGCTATTATTGTTGAACTTTATTTCTATAAACATGTCACTGCTACACGAATATTGGTTTGGCATTTTAATTTACTCCTCTGTCAACTGCATCAAAGTAAATTAATCAGCAGATAGCATTTTTTTTTAAATTATTTTAATTCTCTCTGTTGGGTTTTATATCATATCAGATACAGGAAACAGCAAAGTGATACACAAATATAATGAGGTCAATATTCAAAGGCATTTATCCAGATAATTTTAGAGTTACTTTTGAATGTCATTATCAGTCTAATATTTAGACAGATAATGTAGGGGCATTTCAGAAGCGTTCTGGGGCAGAGCTGAGATAGCCAAATAACTTATTCAGCTAACTCTGATATTTGGACTTAGCCAAATAAGTTATTTGACTATTTCCAGATGTGAGTGGGAGGAGGTTTAAAGTTATCCGGGAACATGTTCCCATATAACTTTAACTTAACCAGCGATATTCAAAAAATATTTCCAGCTAAGTGGTAGTTAGCTGAAAAAAAAAAGCCTCCAACTCCCAAATGGGCATCCCAGGCCGATCTTCTGCCCCCCCCAAAACCCAAAGATCTTCAAGCCTCCAGCCACCTGGACCCTTCAAGATGAGAATAGAAACAGAGAGGCAGAAAAAGACCGTGTGGCCCATCTAGTCTGCCCATCTGTCTAATTTATCTAGCTCTTACAATTCCCATCACTCCCTCAGAGATCCCATGCTCTCTTGAATTCAGATTCCATTTTTGCCTCCACTGGGAGGCAGTTCCATGCATCCACCACCCTTTCTCTTGTAAGGTGGGTTAGGCTGGAGTGCTGCTAAGAGAGAGATCCAACCCGTGGAGACCTGGGGAAAGCGCTAGTGTTGCTAGCTTCCCAAGCATTATGGGCTGGACTGCACCCAGCCAGGCAGTCTTTGGTTGCGGGTAGACCCACCCTGTTCTCCCAGCTGTTTTATGTCCTAGCCAGCAGAAAGTGCACTGCTGGCTTAAAGTCTTTCTAGCATCTAAAACTGGATCAGAGCAGGGCTGTACTGGAGTACATTGAATTATCTGGATCTCTTTTTTGCTGCCCAGTAAGGGAAGCCACGTTTTTATTGTTTCTGGGTTGTTCTCCTGGTAATTTTGTAATAAAGAAAGAAAGAAAGAAATCTGTAAGACAGGAAACCATTATGTTCTAATTTTTACATCTTTTCATTCATTAACTTCAGATGAAAGCATAGCCCCTGTGTTGTGTTCACTGACCCTGACATCTGTAAAGAAATATTTCCTGAGTCTACCCCCTCCCACCTTCGACCTAGGCCTGATGCATTGGTTTAAAATGAATGGAATGAATAAGGTTTGTTTCATTTGCCCACCCCGTCCCCCCCATCCCCCAAATTAAACAAATTGGCCTTAGTCACTGTGTTTTGCACTTTCGTTTTAAACCAATGCACATCCCAAATGAAGACCACTGAACATTTTAGTAGCCACCCTCTGGACCAACTCCAACAGGTTTATATCCTTTTGAAGGTGCGGTCTCCAGAATTGTACACAGTATTCCAAGTGAGGTCTCACCAGGGACCTATAGGAGGACAATATCACCTCCATTTTCCTGCTGACTATTCCTTTCCCTATGCAGAAAAGCATATTTCTGGATTTTTTTTGTTGCTTTATCCACCTATTTGGCCATCCTAAGATCATCAGATTCAATCACCCCCTGATCCTGCTCCTCTTTTATGCCCCTCTTCCACTTTTTAGTGGAATATAATTCAAATGAATAAATACATAGAAGAATTTCACCTCCAATACTGTACCTCTCCCTTGGGTTTTTGCAGCACAAATGCATTACCTTGCATTTTTTAGCATTAAATTTTAGCTGCCAGTCTCTAGACCATTCCTAAAGTTTTGCTAGATCCCTCCTCATGTTTTCCATACTTTGCTGAATGCCTTTTGGTATCATCTGCAAAAAGACAAAACTTTTTTCCTGACAGTCTTTCTGCTATGTCAATCACGAAAATATTGAAAAGAACAGGTCCCAGGACTACCCTGTGAGGCGCACAACTAGTAACATTCCCCTCCTCAGAGTAAAGTCCTTTTATTTATTTATAACTTTTATATACCGACATTCAAATGAATATCACATCGGTTCACACACACATCGGGGAGCCAAAAAACTAGTAGGGAGAAAGGAAGGATAAAGTTACAATTAACAGGGAATCGTAAGGAACGGGGTGAGAATGCGGAACGGTCTAAGGGACCAAGTGAGAGTAATAGCAGGAAGGATACAGCAAACTTAAATCTTTGTTGAGATAGCAACTATATTACATAATATATTTACAAAAACTGTATGACAGTCAAAAGCACTAGCTGCTGCAGCAAGTTGTAGTGACAATGTATAATATTTGGGGGTTTTATATTCTTTATTTATTTTAGATGTTTATATTCTGCTTTTCGGCGCTTCAAAGTGGATTACATTCAGGTACTGTAGGTATTTCCCTATCTCCAGAGGGCTTACAATCTAAGGGGGTAATTCATCAAATCGCATTAGGGCTTTATCACGGACGTTAGGGCCCTAACGCCCACAATAATGCCATAACGCATGCGATAAAAAACACATCGGGAAATGCGTATGCAAATTTGAAAAATGTATTCAAGTGGGAGAGGTTTGGGCAGAGTAAATAGAAATAAGACTGTTTAACGTTGAATGCGATAATGTAACACACGCTATCACTGGATTTAACACCAGAAATAACTACACCCTTTTTCTTGGCGTTATAGCTGTGCGTTATGGCCGAAATTGACTTTATCGCAAATCTCCATTGAGGGAGGGGGAGAGGGGGAAGGGCAAGGGAGAGAGAAAGAGAACCAGCAGCAGCCCAAAATGTGATAAAATCCTATCCGGGCACTTCTCAGCTTGCAATGTGAAAATATCGCGAGTGCGATATATTTAATGCATGTTGCGGTAAAATAGTTATACAAAGTAATACCAAGAAAATTAGCCGTGCCCCTTTTTTTTATCGCGGGCGCTATTCTTGCTATATTTATTGCAAAATGATTAATCTAGGCCTTAGCCTGTACCTGAGGCAATGGAAGGTAAAGTGACTTGCCCAAGGTCCCGAGGAGGAGTAGCCTAGTGGTTAAAGCATTGGGCTGCAAACAAGGAAAACCAGCATTCAAATCCCACTGTTGATCCTTATGACCTTGGGCAAGTCACTTTACCCTCCATTGCCTCAGGTAGAAAATTAGATTGTAAGCCCACTCGGGATAGGGAAATACCTACTGTACCTGAATATAATCCACTTTGAAGAGCCAAAAAGCAGAATATAAAAAAATAAAATAAATAAAAAAGCTTGCTTTGGTGTCGGTTACTACGCTTAAGCAATAAGTCTACATACAGTTAAGATAACTCCATCATTGCTCTCTGCTTCAGTGGAAAGGGATAACAGGGAATTGGATTCAGACAGTAACCAATGAGGGCACTGACTTTTATGGTTTGGGAAACTGATAAGCATGGGGGGTGTAACCTACACGATGCGGCAGATACTACCACAAGCTTGCTGGGCAGACTGGATAGACCATTTGGTTCTTTTCTGCTGTCATTTCTGTGTAATATGCAATATTGTGAATCAGAAACCTAATTCTGTATGCAACACTACACTTCAGGCAGTTTTAATGCCTTCCCTATGCAGCTGCTCTCTGATAAAAGCTGTCTTCTGAGTTTCATTTTTGTAATTTTTAAGACTTAATACAGCCACCTTTGTTCTACTAGAGCTGAAGGTGTGCAAAAATGCATTCATAGAAGTACATTTCCCTAGGACAAGTATCTCCAGATTTCTTTTCAGAATACAAATATTTTTGTTCATACTATGAACAAATACAGAAGAAAACATATCAGAACTGCATGTTTACTATAAGGTAGGTATTTTTTCATAATTTTTACACAAAATGGACAAATATCTGCCATCACTATGCAAACCTTTTACAATTTCTCAGTAGCCCATGTAGTGACATTCTCTCTAAAATATGCATTTACTTTTTCTCCACAAATTTTTGATAATGTTTGTGAAGCTTGCACATTTCCTGAAGATGCATTCAAAATAAAACCCATATTTGATTCTGAATTGAATTGCACTTACTTGCTAGATTCATGCAGCACAGCTGTTACCCTTGGGCACTGGCATGAGTAGGGTTGCCACCTGAACCAGGCCTGTGGTGACAGCCTGAACCAGTTCTGGTTTTTGTCACATTGCATTTGTGGACATGCATGCTTTTCCCAGATAAATTGGAACTGCATAGTCCACAGATGCAATGCAGTAAAACCAGAATTGGACCATACTGTCTGAGTTGACTTGGGTCAGAAGGCAGACCTAGGCATGAACAAGAGAGAAATAATGTCATATTTGTTCTCTTGTGCTATCAAAAAGTCTCATCTGGGCTGGAAGGGAGAGGTTTCCTAATTTTGAAAGAGAGATGTAATACAGTGCATCAGGGGCGGATTCTCGATGACGACCGGCCCAGGGATTCGCCGCCCAGGCCGGCCCAGGAGATACCACGTGGTCTGCCGAGCGTGGCTCTGTCACAGCCACGCTCGGCAGACCACGTGACTAGAGCGACCGGCCCACCGGGGGATGCCCGATCCCCCGATAGGGCAATCCGCCCCTGCAGTGCATGCATAATGTATTTTCTGTAATGCCTGAATGTAATCAGCTTTGAAGTGCTGCAAAGCAGAATATAAAAATCTAAAATAAAATAAATAAACTTGCTGTGGTGTCAATCATTTACCACTAGGGATGTGCATTTGTTTAAAATGTAAGTGCAAAATGCAATGAATTAGGTTAATTCATTCCATTCAGGGGGCACGGCATGGTCAGCTTTTCTAGAATTCGGAGTTATGTGCATAAATCTTAGCCCCGCCCTGAGATGCCCATGCCCAGCCCATGCTCTGACTTTTTCCCACCCCCTTATTCATGATGCACGCATGGGTATGTACATGTGTGTTTCGCAGATTATTAAAATTCACGTTGCTCATGCGCAGCCCACATATGTGGTCGTTTTTGTGCGAGCAATGCTTATAAAATCTACCTGTAAGTCAAGGGCCTTCCTGGGGTGGGACATAGGCATTCCAGGAAGGAGCGGCGTTAGCTGGTTAACATATCCAGCTATCTCTAGACGTGCCATAGTGCAGGTCTAAAGTTAGCTGGATACCACATATCCAGCTAACTCTAACTTATCCGGCTAACTCCGGCTAACTTAACTAGCCTCTCAGTTGCTGAATATTTATCCCTTTGTGTCTGTTTTATGTTGTCCTGCTCAAGGCCTTTTCACAATGAACACCAAGCAGAAGAGACACAGCGACGAAGCAACTTACTTTTTGCAACCCCGATCGGAGCTCTCCTGCCTCCCGCTGGCGACTTACTTTTTTTGCAGCCGTCCGGCCATCTGGAAGAAGGTATCGCGGCTCCCCTGCCTCCCGGGGAAGATGGATGCCAGCACGAGGGAAAGCGGCCCCTGTGCATGCAATTGGCTGCTCAAGACGTGACGTCACATGCCGTGACGCCAAACGTCGTGACATCACGTCTTGAGCAGCCAATTGCATGCACAGGGGCCGCTTTCCCCCGTGCTGGCATCCATCTTCCCCGGGAAGCAGGAGGAGGCAGGGGAGCCACGATACCTTCTTCCAGATGGCCGGACGGCTGCAAAAAAAGTAAGTCGCCAGCGGGAGGCAGGAGAGCTCCGATCGGGGTTGCAAAAAGTAAGTTGCTTCGCCGCTGTCAGTGTCTCTTCTCCCCTCCTCCTGGAGCAGGGCGCGAAAAGCAGCCTTGCTCCGGGAGGAGGGAAGAAGAGACACTGACAGTGAAGCGGCGAAGCGACTTACTTTTTGTTTTTACGTTTTTTTCGCTTTTTTTTTTTTTTTGCTTCGGGAGGAGGGGAGAGGTATCTGTCATTTCAAATGACATTTGAAATGACAGATACCAGCGTGGCGTGAAGCGTTAGGCCCGCGCACCCAGGATACTGTCTAGGCGCTCTATCCAGTAAAATGGGTTGCGCGGGCCTAAGGCTTCACAGACCCTTCTTAGACGCGGTTTTCATTTGCATAAAATTATTGTTCAGGATCGAGCGGTAGGTGAGCTGCACTGTGCGTGCGGCAACCGCGGGTGCCTTGGGCACTAACGCAGCTCTTCCTACCGCTCGGTACTGGATAGACCTGTTAGTGAGGGTGGAACCTTCTGATGCTGTGACCCTTACCACATTTTTTAACCTGGGGGAAATGGAAGGGGGCAGAAGACTTGTGGGGCCTAGAGGCCTGCAGCTTTCATTCTTATTTTGGGGGATTTGGAGATCTTTAATTTATGTTATACTCTGCTTTTTGGTACTTTAAAGTGAATTACATTCTGATGCTATAGGTATTTCCCTATTCCCACAGAATTTATAATCTTATTTTGTAAATGAGGCAACAGTGACTCACCCAAGGAGCAACAGTGGGATTTGAATGTTGGTTTCCTGCATCTTAGCCTGCTGCTCTAACCACTGGGCTACACCTCTACTCCTTTGGCACTGGTGGGGACAGAGAATCTGGTCGTGAGGCCCATTTGGGTTTAACCTGCGATATTCTTTGAATATGACAGCAATGCTGGGTTGTTAAAGTTGTCTGGGTAAACCTACCCAGCTAACTTTGCAACCTAGCCAATTAGGTTTCAAAGTTATTTGAGTAAGTTTACCTATTTAATTTTATTTGGAGATATTCAACAGAATGTTTATCCCATTGAGTATCCGGGTTAACTTATATGGCTAACGTTATCTGGATAGATTAGTTTTGGAGGCGTTATTGAATATTAGCCTCAATATGTCTAACATATGTGATGCAGACCCTTACCCATTTACGTCTTAGTCCAGGGTTAAAATTTACTATGAAATATCCAATATATGTCTGTTTTTGTTTCTTTCTTTTACTCATTCAGAAAGTCGAGAAATGCTGTCTATTTGCATACAGCTTTAAGATTCCCTTTATATTTGTCTAGACTTTTTTCTGAAGGTCTTATCATCTGTAGCTCTGCAATTCATGAATCAATCAATCAACAGAGCCAGTATCCAAATACTAACAATATATTTATTTATAGCAGCTTCTAGTGCGAGAATCTAAAATTTTGTACCTGCTTTTTCTTCTTTTTAAATCTAATTACTGTATTATACTGAATTGGGAAGATATATATATATAAATAAAAATGTAAATGTTCGTTTGTTCAAAATCTTAAATCTCCGAAAGTTCTTCACTGATTGCTTTGAAATTTTGACACAACGTTGCATTCGAATACGCGCGTGTTTCTATATACCTATATTATATAGATGTCACACCTATGACAAGTAAAAACATGCCTTTTTGGAAAAACAGTGCCATCTGTTGGACATAAAAGCAACACACGCTATCTACAATATAAATGGGCCCGCAAATGCGCAGTAGAGAGCAGCTCTACCGCGCATGTGCAGACCATAGAGCTCTGCGCTACGTGCTGGGTGTCACAGAGGGGAGGAGGAAAGGGCAGACGAGTCGCCACTCCGAGAAATGGCTCAGCCCGTTCCTCCACCGCTGGGGAAGGGGGGAGGGAGTAGGGACTGCCGGACAGTTACACACAGGAGGAGGAAAGGGTAGAAGAGTCGCCGAGCCAGTCCGTCCACAGCCAGGGAAGGGGGGGAGGGAGTTGGGATGGCCAGAGCAGAGCAAATGCAGTAGAAAGCGGCTGTGAAGAGATCACAAGCAGCTGCAGCCTGCAGCAGCCAAAGTGCAAAGAGCTGAACAGAGAACAGCTCACCCTCCTCCCCCACCCTCTGAGTCCCACGGATAAGGAGAAGCCAAGTAAATATTCCGCAACTGCGTGGGGGGGGGGGGAGGCAGTGCTGTCAAGCCGCCCGTGGGTCTCAGCGACCACGGAAAGAGTTTACATGGACATCGCTCCACCCCCACTCCCAGCAAAGCACCGTGACGAAAGTGAAAGCCAGAGCCCTGCTCCCTACTCCCTCTCAAGCCCCCGATCAGATTTCTTAAAGGCACAGGTCTCCCAGAAAGAGCAAAGTAAGCTAGGCAATGTGTCCCAAATCTGTTGCAGTGCCTGCCTCCTGCCCTTTGCGAGGGGGACGGGGGACGGAGTGTTTTCCTCACTCTCCCAGACACAACAGGCGTGGGAACTTTGCAAGCTCTTGTGAGTGCAGAGCAAAGACTTAGGTGGAGAGGGGACAAAAATCTCGCCCGTTTTAACTGTGTGAGAGAGACGTGTGATAATGTGCGCTGAAGGCGAGTGTGAGTGCCAGAGAGAGGTAGACTTCATGAAGGATTGTGTATATGTGTGAGAGGGATTGGGCGTGCATGTGTGAGGGACAGAGGGAGAGTGTATGTGCAAAAGAGAGAGAGAGAGAGGAAGCCTATGTAGGGGGCTGTATGAGAGATAGATTCTCTTCCCCCACCCCCAGCTCTCCACTTATAGGTTAGAGTGGAATGGGTTGAGTATAGAGGGGAATGGGAGAGCAAAGGAGTTGTGGCCTGTAAGGATAGAGTGAAAGGGGTCTGAGCTTGTCCCTCCGCCCCTGGGGAAGGGGGGAGGGAGTTGGGATGGCAGGACCATTACACCTCGCGAGATCCCCCTTGGCCACCGCTGTAGCTCCTACCACCGCCGCCAGCTCTGGCCCTTCGTGGTGCTGAGGGGGGGGAGGAGCGGAGCAGAGCAAAGACGTAGGAGGAGAGGGGACAAAATTCTCGCCCGTTTTAATGGGCTTAATGGCTTGTACTAAATATTTTACGATTCCATTTCAATGTTTCCAATTGCATTGTTAAATTGAATATTCATAGATTTCAATTTATTTTCATTTTGATTTAATTATTTCATGTGACATTGCGTTGGAATTGAGCTGTGTCATTTACCATACCGTTCATTTAGTGAGTATAGTTTATTTTTTTTCTTTTTTCATTCTTTTTCATTTCTAGAATTATGTGTTTACATCTAGACACGGATTGCTTCTCACATGGACAATTATATTAGAGATGTGAATCTGAACTGGAATCTGATCGGTTCTGGTTCCGATCCAAATCTTAAAATTTTTAACGCCCGGCCCGATTGGATTTTTGATTATCGGCTGCGCCCGATCCGATAATCAAAAAACCCTCCCCCACCCTCCCGAACCCCGAAAAAAGGTTTTAAAATTACCTGGTGGTCCAGTGGGGGCACGGGGAGCGATCTCCCGCTCTCGGGCCATCGGCTGCGTTAATAAAAATGGCGCTGATGGCCCTTTGCCCTTACCATGTGACAGGGTATCCGTGCCATTGGCCAGCCCTGTCACATGGTAGGAGCACTGGATGGCCGGCGCCATCTTTAAAGATGGCGCCGGCCATCCAGTGCTCCTACCATGTGAACCGGAGAATGCTCAGATAAAACATAATTCCATAAGGTTTGCTTGAGTACCATTTTAGCTAGTAACCATGGGTTTCACTAATACATTCTTAAATTATATGCTCTAATTTGTCCATAGAATTTTCACTTTTTTGACGCAGATTTGTTTCTCTTTTACGAGTCTTGTGCAGTCTTTCTGGAGCGTTATCATCACTATGTAAAAAAAAATTATAATAAACTATTCAAAGAAGGGGATATACCAGAATGCAAATTAAAATCAAGAATCAATAGGAAAAAAATCCCCATATACCTACCAGTACCAAATTTAAGAGAAATCTGGGCCAGCCTGGTGACTCAGAGGTAGTGATGTGCACTGCTGTGTGGAAAGCAGACTTTGGAACGAGGGGTTATGGGAATAGGGTGAAAGGAAAGTAGACTCAGGTGTAATCTAAGGAAGTATTTCTTTACCAAAAGGTTGGTGGATACATGTAACAGCCTTCCAGTAAAGGTGGTAGAGAACAGAATAGGATCTGAATTCAAGAAAGCATGTGGCTACAGAGGGGATCTCTGAAGGAGTGGCAAGGATTGTAGAGCTGAGCAGTTGGTGTGGATGGGCAGAATAGATAGGCATTGTGGTCATGTTTCTGTGATTCAGGGGGTCATACTTTCCTGGGTCAGCTGGGGCTGGGGATAATGTAGAGGCAGTGTTCACAGCTCTTGGGCACAGTGGGGGTGGGGGGAAGTGCTCCAGTCATCAGTCATGGTACAATAGTGATATCTAGTGCCCAGAAGTAGGGCCCATGATTGTAGGATTACTGCTGGTTGAGTTGGGAGGGGATATGAAATAGGAGAAAATCTCCAGGTAGTTGTGAATCAAGGCTTATAAGACCAGATTCCAGCCCCAGTTTCGATTAACCTGGAAGCCCAAAGAGGCAGAAGGAAACTACTGGGCCCCAGAGTACAAATTAAGGAAAATTCTTTTATATCATCAAGAAGGTAGTCATTATATTTTGCATGGCAAGATCGCCTATATCTATGTAGCATTCTGATCACTGGCACTGACTGAACCATGAAAGGTGCTTTTGAGAGAGGCAGTTGCCAAAACACCAATAGTGTTGAGCAGGTAATAAGATGAATAAGTAGCTTTTTATTGTGCTTTCCAATTTCACTGAGAACTGTAGAATCTTGTTACAGAAAATGAAGGTTGATGATTTGAATGCTACATACGCACAGGTGGTCTTATCATGCTCAATATGATCTGTTGGCCCTCTCATTGGTATAAAACAGGGATGACCAACTAAGGAACCACAAACAAGTCGTGGATTCAGGATATCACAATGAATATGCATGAGATAGATCTGCATGCACTACCTCCATTGTATGCACATCTATCTTATGCATATTTCTTATGGATATCCCAGAAACCTGGCCTGTTTGTGGCTCTTGAGGATGAGAGTTGGCTACTTTTAGTATTAAAGAAATTTGAAATTGTTGGAGATATGATTTTCATTGATTAAAAATTATAATAAACGATTGTATATCTTATCTTTATAGAAACTGCTATACCTTTTCCTAAATTTCCAACCTGCCTTCATGACTGAATCGTGATTTGCAACTCTTACTCCCATTTTTGCAATCAGTAGATATGTTTTTGAACTTTCAGCCACTGGTAATGTTTTTGATGAATTTTTAAAAGCACTTTGATTCATCATTTACAGACTTTTCATCTTATATATCAGGGAATAGTGAAAAGACTAACTGAATCTTGATTAACAAACCTGGACTACCCAATGTTTAAAATGCAAAGATAAGGTGCCAAGCCATGCCCAAATAGGGCAGTGAGGCCACAAGATGGGTGGAGGGTCTTCAGTGCCACTCAGGAGTTTGTTCAGCTTCTGGGTAGACCAGGGGGTGGGAGGGAAGAGGGGGAAGTAGACGAGGGGTGAGGAGGATTGGAGACAGGAGGGTGGGCTGTGGAAGAGGTTGAGCACCAATCGACCTGTTGGGCTGAGGAGAGTGGGAGACTGGAGGTGGGACCAGAGCACAGCCCATTAAATGGGGCCTCTGCCACAGCAACAGCTTCTTGCATCTCCATGGTGGCATCCCCACGCACCTTCCCATACAGGCATATGGGAGGGAAGCTGCTCATGATAGTTGGAGCAAGTGGAGCAGAAGATGTCCACATCTGAGAGACACAGCGAGTATTAGGTTTATGATTGTGTAGGCAAGAATGAGGCACAGTCTCTTTCCCAGAATCACACATCGTATTATGAAAGTATTCAGAGCTACAGCCAAGCCTGGCTTCAATGGCTGGGTCAAGCCTACGAGATGCACCACTCTACGGGGCCTGTAGGATGATGACTTCAGCTCTTTTAAGGAATGAGGACAGTGCACTGGAAGTTAACATCAGAGACAAAGCATTAACGGCTCCATCTCATCACTGAGCAAGATAAAGAGGATTAGGCTTCCACGATTAACCCCCATGCCTAAGAACTAACTGTCATGGATGAGGCATTTATGTGAAATTGTGCTAATGGGTTGGTGTCTACAGGCAAGGGTGAAGTCACCCCCAGTGTAGAAGTGTCTAGAATTGGGAAATGTTACAGTTAAGTTATGGTCTGTTGTTTTGAATATCGTATTTCAGATTTTTATCTGATGTTTTGAAGTGTTAAGCATTTTGCTATGGCCAATTATATACAATAAAAATCTCTCTTTTCAAAAGACCACAGAACTGCATTCTATGGGGGTGGATGAAAAGGAGAGGGGAGGGGGATGGCACATGGAGGAGAAGAAAAGGTAATTTGGTAAAACGCATAGAACAAAAAGTAAAAATAAAAATTATCGTTTCCCTTCCCTGTTCCTATAAGAAAATGGATGTAAATGATGTCTAACCATTCTACCTGTATCATTTGTTGAGGCCAGGACTTTTTCTGAACTTGGTTGGTGCACAGCATGTCAGTTATCTGTTATATTTTCTCAGATTACGTGTGTTATTTGTTGCATAGAAGGCATTACAAAATGAACTAAGCCATCCAATTTTGTATATTTGCTTGAATTAAATTCCTGCCATCAGTATTAAAGTCTATTATTTGTCATAGGCTATTATTTAATCTGTGGCTCTTCAGCGCTTTCAGTGTATCTCTTCCAGACCACAAAACTAAAAGTAATGCATTAATGTTAAGATTATGAAGAAGACAATATTTGAATGTGGCTCTTTGAGACTGCTAATTTGGTTCAGTGAATAACTATGGTTAAGTATGAAACACATGAGCTCAGCAGGCTATTGAAGTAGATATATGATGTGTTATTAATATGCTTCTTCTTCATTGAATTGCTTCTAAATAGGTTGGTGAAAGACCTGGAAAAGAAGAATTCTGTTCTCCGCCATATGCCCATTATGAGGTTCCTTCAAGCTTTTATAGATCGACCATGATCCTTAAACCTCATCTGGGATTGGGTGCTGTCTCCAGATTGCCATCGACAAAAAGCAGAATTCTAATCGCAAGTCAGCGATCCTCAGCTAGCTGTCTACATCCACAAGGACAAGTGACAACAGCAAACAGTCTTTATCATCCAGATGCTTCAGGTACAGTGAAAGGTGGTCAAAGTTAAGCTTTGTCCTGCCAGATTCATACTTTACAAGGACTGAAAATGGTCAGCACCTCGAAAAAGTCATTATCGATGAACCATTTGAAACCCCCATTATAAAACGTTTTTAATGCATTATTAATCATGAGCTAAAAGTGCACAACTTAAAATGCAAAAGAAAAATGATTATATTTTACCATGACTGCGAATTTTCTTTGCAATTTACTATCACCAATTGTATATTACATCTATAAAGTGCTTTGGATAAAAGCATCATGAAAGTGTAATGATGTTACTGTTATTACGTATATTTACTAAGTGAATACAGTGACTCAGATCTTGAATGGCTGACAGGTAGGGATGTGCATTCTGATTCTACAAATGGGAAATTTCATCTAAGGGAGTTGATTCTGAGTTTGATTTGAGCCATCCAAACCAAATGGGTGCAGTCCCCTTTGGCCTAGGCCAAAGCCCATGCATTGGGACCCAGTCTGGGCCCAATGTTGGAATTGTACTTGGGCCACTATGAGGTATCCCTGACTGAAAAGATAAGAAGGCAAAAGTTTTGGGGACTGGGCCTTTGCTATGCCAGCAACCCTGGCATAGCATTGGCGTAGGCTGCGGCCTCTGCATCAGGCCACAGCCTATGCCTAGGTGAGCTTGAGCCTAGGCTGGAGCACCAGCTTTCTGCTCGGAAGTAGGCAGAGGCCTAGGGCCCTAGGCTTGACAGATTAATTTTTTTTTGCAATCTTCAAAACAAAGTGTGAAAACCAACAACATTTCATCAGATTTTCAATTCTTTTGTTTTGAGAATGAAATGAAACAAAATAGGAAATTTTATTGTTATTTCCTATTTTGTTTTTCCCAAATGCACAACTCGAGTGTGTGTGTATATATATACATATACACACACACTCGTGTGTGTGTATATATGTATATATACACACACGAGTAAGTGTATATATACATATACACACACACTCGAGTTGCATTTTCAAACTTAATAGTAATATGGTTGTATACGGAAATTCCTTTTGACGCTGAATAAGAACTGGAGTACATTTTTCTATTTTGATACAAGTAGAAAGACTGTCAGTCGTTGAATTGTTATGAATGATTCTGTACTTTAGTTTTTGTATAATTTTTGTATGAATATTTTAATGGACAAATACTGTTTTAAAGTTTGATGGAATAAAAATACTTTATTAAGGTTTTTTTTTATGTTCCCTCATTAGTAATAATATATTCTGGTTTGGGTGGGGATTGAGTGGGGACTGTATAATATTTTTTTCTGTCTTTTTTGTTTGACTGTATATATATATATATATACATATCACGGTACCTTTTTCTCTATCAATGTAACCTTTAGGAGTGCGTGATTTTCCTTTTCTAGTGTTTCCTCTTGCAGCAAACATCAGTACTATCCTCTGTGTTATTCAGATTTGGATTATCAAACTCTGGCTCTTCAGGGTGCATGCTAGTCTAGTTTTAAAAATGAACAAATTAACTAAATTAATTGTAAATTGGAGCCACTGAATGCATATCTCATGCATATATCCTGTGGATTTCCTGGAAACCAGGCCAGTTTGCAGTTCTTAAGGATGGTGTCTAATACTCTGATTAAACCGCAACAGTTTTGTTTTTTTTTAATTGACAATAAATCCATGTTATAATGACTTTAAACTTGTGTTATACTGATGAATATATTCACTCACATTCTTGGTAGAAATACTCTACCATCTTGAAGTTGGCCATATAGAATTTCAGATATATTACTTGGTTACAGCAAACTCTGGTTTATGTTTGGATTCTGGTTTATGTTTGGACACTTGCTATTGATATAGTAGAAACATGGTTTAAATGTCAATTTAAAACACAGAACTTTAGGTCTGTTGAAAAATAAGTTTGGCCAAAAGTGTCACACAAATTCAGTAAAATGAATAAAAATTGAAGTAAATACCTTGACCATGGGCTGACCAAGAGGAGAGAGAGAGATTTCAATTAGATACGCTGAAGATCCGGGAAGAGAGAGAGATCTGATCTGGGTGCCCTGAGTTCCAAGGAAGAGAGAGAAATCTGAGTTGGTAAGGTTAGTTCTGCCTGGCCTGCAAGAGAAGTAGCTGCACTGATCAGGGAGAGAGTCGGTCATAGACAATCTGGATCTTAGTGCATCTCTAGGCCAATCCCCTTCTCCATAGATTTATTGCTATGAACAGAACCAGTACAAGAATATTAGACACCTAAACCAAACCTTCAGCCTTGTACCCTCTGCCACCACCACCTCTCCTAGAACAATCCTGTAAAAACACTTAGTGGGACATGGGATAATTTTTATTAGCCATTTACATGGGCAAATACCAAGTTAATTGGGTAAAAATATGTTTGGAAAATTGTTAGCCTAAAAGCACCTAAATGTACACACAGTTCATAGGAACAGCATGCTCATACATTCCTTGTGAGAACAGGTGCAAAGTCCATGAGTTTAAAAAAACCCCATACTTTTCAATACTAAACTTTGTTTTATATATTGATATGTAATACAAATAGGGGTAGATTTTAAAAAGCATTTACTCGAGCAAAACTGGTTTTTGCTCGAGTAAATACACTTTACTCAAGTAAGTGGGCTTTTCAAAATTGCTACAATATATGCCATTGAATTGTCCATAGGATTTACTCAAGTAAGTGCACTTTACTCGAGTAAATAGCTTTTGAAAATTGCTACAATAGTATGTCACATTTACATGCGTAACTCCTTTGAAAATGACCCCCATATGCTTCAGAAATCATGTCCATGTCTGATAAATGTATCATCTGTGATTTTGGGGAGTAGACTGCAAAAATGCAAAATCAGGAAATACATACATTTTATAAATGGAAAGAAGTCCTTACGAATTGGCTGAAGGTAGTCTCTGAAATGATTGGCTAGCCTGGCTGGTTGGGCTGAACAAGGTTGTTTCCCCTTACTACTCACTATAGAAAAACAGATTTTCACCTCACTAACATTGACACAGACTCCCTCCATTACTAGACATGCTGTGGAATTGCACAAAATCCTGCAAAAAGAAAAGTCACATGGAAGCTATATAGCAAAACCTGCCACCTCAAAGCAGTACTAATTCCCAGAATTCAAACAGCAGTAATCCTACTGATGAAATGGCAACACTGAAAATATTAAACCAGACCCTAGAACATCATTACCATTCTTCCCAACAGGGAAAGGGAGTGGCCTGGTAGAGCAATGGGCTGAGAACCAGGGAAACCACTTCCCCACTATTTTTTTTGGTTTGGTTCATTTGTCAAACAAACAAAAAAAACCCCCTTAAACAAAGAACCCCCCTGCCCCCCCCCCCCAAAAAAAAAAAAAAAGAATAAAAAACAATTCTTGAGCCTCTGGGGACCCTGCCAAGGCCTCCACAGGCCAAAAATCTGGCAGGGGCCTGCTCCGAGCTAGCTTGGCAC
The DNA here is from genome assembly GCF_901001135.1 of Rhinatrema bivittatum. NCBI lineage: Eukaryota > Metazoa > Chordata > Amphibia > Gymnophiona > Rhinatrematidae > Rhinatrema > Rhinatrema bivittatum. The sequence goes on from NC_042619.1 coordinate 95,561,665, forward strand.
TGAGGCCTAACTGGGCCAGGGCTCACTTTCTCTCCTTCCCTCTCTTTAAAATCGCCAAGGGGCCGATACAGTTCTGACACATGGTAAAATAGGTGCTTATATCGAGCGTGCGTTTCCCTAACGCATGCACAAACACCTCTTCTGGGCGCCCGACGCAGTAATCTAACATGCTGATGCGCCACAAAGGACATTCTAAGGGAAACTGTGCATCCCTAGTGCTCCAAAGCATCGGGAGCCCAGGACACATGGCTGTGAGCGGGTTAGGAAAATGGATGCTCGTTACGAGCATCCGTTTTATCCTGCCACGTCCAGTGAAGATTGCGAGCCGAGTGCCCTGATGTCAGCTAGCTCACTCCCTCTGCGTTGTGTCATAAACACTTCACTTACAAGCGCATAAGTGCACGACCCAATCAAAAAAAAAAAAAAAAGGTGTATCAGCTAGGTGAGGCAAGGGATTAGAAGCAAAACAGTAAAACCAAACCTGCAAACGCTGGTGATAGCAGTTGCAGACAAATCAAAAGAGAAAGCAGAAATTTTCCCGTTTTGTTGAGCCCTTGATGCGCAGCAAAACTTGATGCCAGCTCCGGAACTGGCATTAAATTTTCAGTGTTAAAAAGTATGCATTGGGCGCAGAGTGATTTTTTTGCATGGGGGGTAATAGCTAATAGCCTCATCTACATGGCTATTACATGTGATGAGTCTGTTAGCTTCGTGCTTGTTTGGATGTGCATTTTGGATGCGCTAATCCCATTACTATGTCAGGAATTATTCTAGCAAGTCCAAAACGCGCATCCAAACATGCGTCAAGCTGTGCGCTAGGCTGAGCACCCTTTATTGCATCAGCCCCCAAGGCTGTACAGAAAAATGTCGCCAGCTATACCAGACGAAGTGGATGAAATAATGTCACCTTGGCACTGTCCTCCAGATGCCAGCGTTATATTTAAAACTTGGGATACCCAGATGGGAGTTCTCCAGCCCTAGTTATTTTAAAGGGAGGAGGGAGGAGAGAAAGCGAGCTTCGTTGCCAGGCCAGCTCACGGCAGGCCCCAGCACTATGTAGGTCCTTGGGCAAGCCCCAGTACTGGGGAAGCTTTGGGACAGGCCCTGGCACTGAGGTCTCAGCGCTGAGCCGGCTCTGGGTCGACCTAGCCCTGGGCCAGATTTTTGGCCCAGGAGGCCCGTTTTTTGTTTTTTTTCAGTAATACCATGAATACAAAAATATCCAAAAATGTTTGGGCATTTTTGTATTTTCAGTTCGTTCCATTTGAAAAGAACCAAAAAATGGCCTCATTTGTTGCATTTTTTGGAAACAAAAGTGTTATAAAATGGCCGTGCCTTTTGGCGCAAGCCGGCTTCTTTATTTATTTATTTGAGAACTTTTTTATACCAATATTCGTGGGGACATCATATCGGTTTACATCATAACTAAAGAGAGGAAAATACAATGAACAGGAGGGGGGGGGGGAGAGGGCTCACATAGGAACACGTAAACAGCAATGAATTGAGAGGAATATCAAGGGGCTGCTCAAGAGAGCTGTTAAAAAATAACATGATAGGGTGGCAACTGTGCCCATAAAAACTTTGTACAAGGTTCAGTAAGTACTAATAAGGAGGCCAGGAGGGGGGGTCAAAGATTATGGGGGGGGCGGAAGGGTAAGCTTGTTTAAAAAGCCAGGTTTTAACATTGGCCCTGAATTTAGATGTGCAGGTCTCGAGCCGGAGGTTGGGGGGTAAAGAATTCCAGAGTGTGGGTCCGGCAATGGAGAGGGCCCGGTCCCTCGTGGAGGTGAGGTGTGCCTTTTTTAGGGAAGGCACGTGGAGGGTCCCATTGTTGGAGGCTCTGGTGGCATGGTTAGATCGTATTGGACGGAAGGGCTCATCAAGCCAATTTGAGTTGTGGGAGTGTATGACTTTGTGGATCACAGTCAGGGTTTTATAGCTGATGCGTGATGGGATCGGGAGCCAGTGCAGATTTTTCAGAATGGGGGTAATGTGGTCATATTTACGGGTGTTAGAGAGGGTTCTCGCTACAGCATTCTGTAGCAGTTGGAGAGGTTTTACAGAGGAGTAGGGGAGACTGGACGTGGCAGGATAAAATGGATGCTCGTAACGAGCATCCATTTTCCTAACCCGCTCACAGCCATGTGTCCTGGGCTCCCGATGCTTTGGAGCACATAGGCATATGTGTGTACATGTGCGCCCAGGCTGCTGTTTCAAAGTTACCATCCCTGTGCTTTGTCTGCCTAATGGTTCTGCTTCTCACTGATAAGAATAAAACTTTTCCTAAAAGTTTCACAGGCTTCCATTTGTAACTGATTATATATGAGAGAAGTTCTGACAAAGGCAAAGGTTTAAAACGCACTCTTGTTTGAGGAGTTATTGATTTCCTTATGACTGCTTTGAGCCCACCACCCTTCCTGGCCATTCTAATTTTGTCTAGATCTCTAAGCACTAATGCCTCCTTGCTTAACTTTGAAATTTACTTGTAATCCTATCAAGGAAGTTGTGACCATAGAAAGATTTGAATCCCTGAGGTTTTTTTTTTTTTTTAACTTTAGACAATATGTTGCTGGGTTTTATTGTTGTTATAGCAAATGTTGTCTTCAAATAACCATGTAGATGTATTACACTGGTACATTGCCAGCAAATAATATTGGCATACAAAAAATTTCAAGGCAATTTTAAAGTCATTTTTGCTAGGACTGGCTTTCATTTGACTCTTTATTCTATTACTGATTTTGCAGACATCTGGAATATAAATCTGAAGTTGGCCACCAGCATTACTGAGAGTAATTGTCATAGCTTTGGTACAAGCTTGTTCTAAATATATTTTAATATGAATGTGATTGTATTAATTATGTATATTTTTATGTATTTCGCTTAGGGCCTTGGTACAAGAGATTAATACATTTTTATAAATACAAGTAGAGATTAATACATTTTTATAAATACAAACAGGTTGTATGAACGGGGGCAGGTGTGGGAGGAGTTGAGAAACGTTTTCATTGACTTTGTAGATTTTGAGTTTTGTTACATTATGTGGAATGAGATCTATAGCCTATTCTGCTGTGCTTTAAGTTGACATTATTTGCTATTCTAATTTGATGGCATACCAAGATGTCCAAAGGCTTGCATTAAAGTCTTTTGCCATCAAAATTTTACATCATACAGTATAGTAATGCACACTCAATAGATTTACATTGATATTGATCATAACGATGACTAAACAATCAATAAAAATATGTAGAGAATATAGTGAACTATAAAAAGCAACTATGCAAGCTCAGGAGCTTGTTTCAATTTAAATACATCAGCAGGTTCAAATTTAATTTATTGATAGATCATAATCTGCCTTGAGATGTGTAATATTTTTATTTGCATATACAAGATATAAGCATTTATAAATATAGTCTTACTTTCTTATGGAGTTCCTGCATAAGATTTTAGGACCAGGCTGAGAGGTCTGTGTAATAATGTAAATTCAAAGGTCCCTATTCAGCACTGCTTATCTGGCTAAGTGGTGGCGGCTGAATATCTCCCCAGGATCAGAAGTTACCACCTTGTCAGGTAACTACTTAACATAGTTACTACTTAACATAGTTCATATCTATTTAGCTGGATAAATGGTTATCTGGCTAAGTAGTGACAGCTAAACGTGGCCAAATATTCAAATGCCAGCACTTAGCTTAGTAACTACTTAACATAGTTACTATCTATTTAGCTGGATAAATGGTTATCTGGCTAAGTAGTGACAACTGAATGTGGCCAAATACTCAAATGCCAGCACTTAGCTGAACTTATCCGCCTAAGTGGCGCTGAATATCGTATCTTTTATGGGGAAAATTTTTCTGTGCCTGATTTAATACACACAATTTTTAGCCATATAAGAGGTTAGCATTAAAAGGAGAGAGGATAACTTTCAAACAAATGCGTGCGGCGACAAATACACATGTATATGGCCACGAGCAGATCTATGCTAGCATTTTACAATCCACACATATGACATACACATATTTTATCGTATCCCCCTGTATTCCAACTGTTATGATCTGCTATGCTGATGGGAGGAGCAAGTAGATGGGAGTTAGCAATCGGTTAGGCTTTCCTCTCAAGATGGGAGGAGTTAGCAATCTGTTATAATCTGGTATGCTGATGGGAGGAGCAAACAGATGGGAGTCATCAATCTGTTATGAACTGACTGCTGGATACTCCCATTGAAGGAGGAGTTTAGCAAACTGTTATGGTCTGCTCCTGTAGAGGGAGGAGTTAACAATCTTGTTATGCTCTGTAGCAGAGTTAGTAACATAGTGAGGATATAGACTGCAGAGTTAGCAATCTGTATCAGCGGAGTGTTAGAGAGGGCACTCAGCTGTAGAGAAATGTAAATAGGTGGATCCTTGGGCCGATGGCAGATGACAGCGCCCCCAGGAGGATATCCTGAGAGGGACCACTGGCTAGGCTTGGTTATGGAGACAGACACAGATAGTTCTTTTATTAGACAGGTTAGTAGAACCACCAGAGGTGGCAGTAGTGAGCTGTTGTGCCCGGCAAGGCTGAAGTCCCTCAGATACTGGAACAGCGCTCCCAGGGTTGCTGAGCTGTAGAAAGACTATAAATAGTGAGTAGACAGAGTATGCTGTATACATAGCCAGAACTAGATGACAATCTCACATAAGGTCTTAAGGAGGCTCAGTAGCTGGAAAGAGTTAGGCTCTCGAGGAGCGAGATGATAGAGTTAGGCCCTCGAGGAGCGAGATGATAGAGTAAGAACATGTAATGGCTAAAGGGTAGATTTTAAAACTCCTGCACGTGTAAATTGTTATGCTTCGACTCCTGAGGATGGAAGGAGTTAGCAATCTTGTAGGTTTTGGCTCCTGTGAAGGGAGGAGTTAGCAAACTGTAATGAATCTGCTCCTGTGGAAAGAGGAATAGCAATCTGATATGCTCAGCTCCTGTAGAGGGAGTAGTAAACAATCTGTTAGGGTTTAGACTGCGGAGTAGCAATCTGTATGAATCTGTTGCTGAAGACTCCTGATGGAGAGGGAGTAGCAATCTGAGTGCTTGGAGAGGGCACTCAGCTGTAGAGGAATGTAGATAGGTGGATCCTTGGCCGATGGCAGATGACTGTGCCCCCAGGAGGATATCCTGAGAGGGACCACCGGCTAGGCTTGCGTACGGAGACAGACACAGATAATTCTTTTATTAGACAGGTTAGTAGAACCACCAGTGGTGGCAGTAGTGAGCTGATATGCCTGGCAGGGCTGAAGTCCCTCAGGTTCTGGAACAACGATCCCAGGATTGCTGAGCTGTAGAGAAACTATAGATAGTGAGTAGACAGGGTATGCTGTGTTCATAGCCAGAACTGGATGACACAACTCACATAAGGTCTTTAGGAAGCTCAGTAGCTGGAAAGGGTTAGGCCCTCGAGGAGCGAGTACCTGGTTCCAGGGAAAGCTCTGAGAGAGCGATGGTAACTCACAAATATCTGTATCTGCGATAGCTTCCAGGCAGTAGAGAATCTTCAGAGTGTCCAGGAACATGGGCCCTCGAGGAGTGAGTACCGGTTCCTATCTGCAATCTGAAAGTAAAGAAAAGAGCGAGGCCCCCGAGGAGCGGGTACCCCTGGTATGTCCGAGGAGGCAGAGTAGCTTGGACGAATCCATAGCGAGTCCGAATCAAAGTCTGAATTCATGTCCGATTCATAGTCCTTGCTAACTCAATCTGTTAGCGAAAGTATGAGACCTTTTATACTGGAAGCGGATGACATCATCTCAGTGGATGCCCCTGAGGTTCGCGCCCTTGCTGGTACATACATCGGAGCGCGCGCGCGTCCTACATCATCAGGAACATGGCGGATCCGCAAGGTTGAGCCGGTCCGGGTGTGCCGGAGAAAGGCGGCATTGAGACGCCGCGGCAGCAAGCAGACCATCAGACCTGGAGGGAGTCGCCACAGAGGTAGAGAGGGTGGAGGGAGAGCGTAGAGCAGCCACGAATGCAACACCAACGATCACCTTCCCAGCCTTGGGGAGCAGGGTAATTACTGTCTCGAGGTGGGGAAACAAATCTCCAGAGCCATGAGCTGGGGACAGGATAACCTGCAGGGCTAGTACCAGGCTGAGAACACTCCACATACTCTCCAGACTCAAGTTGTGCTCCAAATAATAGACAGTTTCCTGCAGAATGTTCAGGATCAAACATAGTGACAGTGACAGTTCCGGTAGATGCAGAAATCAAACAGAATTACAATTCCAGAAATCTTAACTCTTCTCTTTTTAAGTAACAGTTTTTTCTTACAGTGACACAGGAGTCCTGGTTTCTTTGTTTCTCCTCTTTCTTCAGCTTTGGCACCCCCTAGCCTGGTCCTCTCTTTAGTTTCCTCAGATAGTAAAAATGTTACAAGAATGTCTTGCTCAGCTCAAGGAAAAACCCTTATGATGCAGCATCATGATCCTTCAAGTCCCAAAACAAGTTCCTTCTGGCACAGTTTGGCTTCCTGGTCCAAAAACGTTCCTGCCTCTGTTAAGCGCAGATTTTATCTTTTAACGTCCAACTTCCAGGCTGTATTACACTCTTTGTTCTCTTCTGCTCTCAAGCCTCTGGGGATTTCTCTGGGAAAATCCCAGTCCACTCCTGAGGCTCCCTTCTGAGATCCTGCTTGAGGATCTCAGCTCTATCCAATTCTTCTTCCCTGCAATTTGGAACAGCCTCAAACACTGTAGAATCAGGGTTTTTATCACTTCTGTTTTTATGACCGAGCCCCTAAGGGATGTACCCTCTTGTCTGTCAAGAAGGCAGGTTACACATAGCTGACCCAGGGCTCTGGGTTATTCCTATGCTGGTTCCAGACTAATCTCTTGTCCCATGCACCTCCTGTGCACTTCCAGCAGATGCTGACACGCAGGTTTATAACCATTCAAGGCTTCCATAAAGAGGAAACCTGCATTTTACCAGCACCTCCAACCTCTATGCACTCTCTGTGGCATAAGTGCCACATTATAAAATACACATATTGCCTTCTGGTTCTTCAGCTTGAATGCCCCCCACCTAGTCAGCAATAAACATGTTTGATATCGCTTACATCAGAAAATTTGCAGGTGTAAAATTATACTAGTAAATTGGAAAATCTTTGTGCTTGTCTTTTAATATAGCGACTTGTTGTGGAGCATGCCCTCAGGTCCGGTTAGGAGCTCAGAGGCACAGCCCCCATCTAAGGAAGAATGTGAGCCCTTGAGCCGCAGCATGACTCAGGGAGGAGCCGCAAGACACACCGCGGGAGGTGAGCTGATACGAGCACGGGTGGAGCAGGAGTGAGGCTGGAGTTGAAGACAAGGCGAGGATTCTGGAACAGGAACTAGGCAGGCTCAGACCTCCACTGGACCTATACGCACCAATGAGATCCAGCAAAGCAATGCTGATCTCGAGAGTAGCCATCCGGCCACTCGATAGCCCTTCCGGACCCGTCACTAGGGAACAACAAGTGTGTGAGGCCAGACAGAGGCTGAGGGCAGGAACATGAAGACTTGGACGAAGACTCAGGATATTCAGAGGATTCAGACGTAGATTTGGATACTCAGGATACTCGGACGAAGACTTGGATACTCAGACAATGACTCAGGATACTCAGGAAACTCGGACAAGGATTCAAGATACTCAGAAGACTCGAACAAGGATTCAGGTTGCCCAGAAGTTTCAGACAAGGATCCAAGAGGCAGGCAAAAGTACTGGGTGAGAACTGCATCACAGCGTGCCCTACACAGCCATCCATGGCTGGTCGCAGACCACGCTGAACGCGAAGCAGACTCCAAGCGAAGACGTGGAACTTGCGACTGGAACATGGCGAAGATTCAATAGAGGTCTGCACCAGGGCACGTCCTACACAGCTGTCTGTGACTGGTCACGGACCACGCTGAAGCGGAGCAGGTTCTGGCAGAGTCTTTGGCATGGACAGAAGCAGGCACAAGGGAACTCCATAGATCAGGAACAAGATACTCAGGAACAAGGCTTTAAAAACAGAAGTCTCCCAGAGGCTTGCGCTGCAGGCGAGAAGAAAGCCTTGTACCATGAGGTACCATGCCCTACCAGCCATCCCGTGGGCTAGACTCGGACCCCGATATGGCACACCAAGAGAGGTAGACAGACGATGGACCTGGGAACTGGACGAAGAGCTGAAGATGAGACAGACGGAGTCAAGACAGGAACATCGGACATCAGGAACAGGCAACATGGCACCTCAGGACTTGGGACATCAGGACATCTGGACACGGAACATCTGGAACATCAGGAACAGAAGACAGGTGATGAGGGAGCTTCGATGAGGGACGAGACCAGGGACATCAAGGAGACGAAGATCAGGAACACGAAGAACATGGAACGAAGATCCATCAAGGCACAGGCGACCACAAAAGACCTGGATCGGAGGGAAGAACACAGACGATGTGCAAACCCGATCCAAAGGCACTGAAGAATGGCAAGCAGGGCCCTTCTATAGAGCTGAAGCAGGAAGTGGTGGATGTTGTCACTCCAAAGGGCCGCGGGGCTTTTCCCGCCGCTGGCCCTTTAAATATCGGGGAGAGGCGCGCACCTGCGCCTAAGGAGAGGCAGGAGAGAAGACAGGCAGGTTGGCAGCATCCCTGCTGCATGGGAGGCCTGAAGAATGGCGGCGTTGTCAGCGGCAGCCCTGCCGCAAAGGAGGAAGAAGAGGCAAGCTGCAGGAGCAGCTTCCTGCTGCAAGAGGAAATCCCAGCGGGGGCTTCCCCACCATGGAGGCGGTGTCAGCAGCGGCAGCTCCAGCCGCGAAGATGAAAGAAGACATTGGGCAGGCTCGGCCTGCCGCGAAGGATGACATTGGTGGCCTGTCTGGCTGCGCTCGGAGAGCAGGTAGGTAGGGGGGCTGCCCGCGGCTCGCGGGCAGGCCCACAACAGCGGCTTACACACATAAATGTTGGTCCCTCCACAGAATGCTCCTAGACCAACCTTTTTAAGTGAAAATATGTGCAAATATTTTACTTTTATACAATACAGAAAACGTGTAGAGGCTACTCACGTGCGTAAATGCTAATTTTTATGCACGTAATGTTTTGAAAATTCACTCCTAAGTGTGCCAACCATGGAGTGGATATTCAAAACATAGCCAGGTATCTAAGTTAGAAGGCTAGACTTATCCAGCTAACTTAGATGGAATATTCAGCTGCATAGCTATGTAATATATATATATTCAGTAGCTGCTATTTAGCAGGATAAGTCCTATTTAGACGGCTAAGTAACTTTTGAATTTCAACCTCCATGTGCTCTAACTTCATATCTATCGCTCTACCTGGAAATGTCCAATTGTCCCCTCTGTCCCCCACCTCAAGCATCCCGATCCTTCCCCAGCCCTGAGCACTGATCAGGCACCTGGCAGTGGCTGGGCCCACATTTTAGTTTCTGCCATGTGCCCTCAGTGTTTCTAATGTCAGCCCCACCTAACTAAGGCCTAGATTTTCTAACCTACCGAGGCTTCGTGAATCGTGTGGTGTGGGGGGGCGGGGGGGCAAGCGGGGGGGTGGGCCTGCAAAAGCCGGCAGCAATTGCTCCTTATCTTTTTGCCATCCACGCTGTCTTCACGGCGTCCGCCCCTGTGCCGCCCCGACTCCTCCTGTTCCGGTCTTGACGCCGCCCCTTTTTAGTGATCGCACTCGAAAAGGGACTTTTCGCGTGCGATCGCTTTGAAAAATGACCCCCTAACGTAGAGAAGACATTAATCCAAAAGCTGATGAGAAAACACTCAGCCCTCTTTTATTGGGTGTTCCACTTTTGAAGGTCCCCTGTCTGCCAAGGAAGACTAAGTAGTTAATAAGACTAAGCAGTAAATATTTAGGCCTGCATAGTTACTTTTTAAAATTCACTATGTACGCTACATATTTTTATTGATTGTTTAGTCATCATTATGATCAATATCAGTGCAAGTCTATTGAGCGTGCATATATTATATGGGATGATGTAAAAATTTGATGGCACAAGATTTTAAAAGAAAATGGCGTGGACCGGCTCAGAGCTAGGGGTACTCCAGGCTGCCACTGGTTCAGCAAGGTACCTTTCCTTAGATAAGGGGTGGTCCAGGAGGCAGGCCCCTAGACCACCAGGGTGACTCTTCTTTGTAAGGTGGGGGCAGATGGGGGATGGATGACTAGACTAGCATTGAATATGTAGTATGTAAAGGGGGGAGGCCAGAAAGTTGGGGGGTGCTCCTGGGAGGGAGTGGCTGATTGGATCGGGAGGGTATTTGATTGGGGATGACGTTTGTGTAAAGGGGAGGGGTTTGTGAAGGGGGAGCAGGGCATTGCCATACAATAGAAAATTGATTTTTTTTTTTAAATTACATTTTGTGCTGCCTTGACAGGTGGCAAGATCTAACCAGACCCCCGGGGGGGGGGGGGGGGGGGGGGGCGGATTTTTATACTTTGGGAGGAGCTGGGGTTTTTTTTTGGTCCACATAGGCCTTTTAAAAGATGGCAGCCCCATGCGAAGTGAGCTGCCATCCCATGTTTTTGAACTTTCCCCCATAATAATTTTTCTTGCGGAGATTTCTGTGAGAAAAAAGATCATGTAGAAACCGCCATCATATTTGCATGGGATAAGCCGAATATCTCAAGAATGCCCTCTGTGATATTTTGCCCGTTACGTAATAAAATATTGTAGCATAATAAATGATCCCATAAGCAGCTCCTTGCATTACAGTGGCTTTCATTTTCTCTTGTGCTTGTATATAGAGGGGAACTGGTCTACTGTGATGGATTCATGTGTTTCTGCCTCCTCTCTCTTTGTTTTAAAATTTGGAAGAGACTGGTGCTTCACTAGCTCTTTTTTTGACCATATGAGACCTGTCCATGTCTGCATTGCCTACCCCATAGAGGCTGATGTGCTACACAACATTTTTGTTAATGTAGGTGTGCCTTGGGCTTGAAAAGGTTGGGAAACACTGCTCTGGACTCCTGTACACTTTTATTATTTTCTGTATAGATTCCAACAGAGGCTGCTGAAACATTTGAAGCAGTAGCTCTTGAAGCTTGAATAGTGATGTGACTATTGCACATTAAGGGGTAGATTTTAAAAGATGCGCGCAGGCGTACATGTGCGTGCGCTACCCGGTGTGCATACATGTACACCCGATTTTATAACATGCACGTGCAGGTGTGCGCAAGTTACAAAATTGCCTCTGGGCACCCTGCCGGCACACGATCCTCCGACATTGCGGCAAATGGCCGCTGTGTCGGAGGCCTCTGGCCCCGCCCCCACTCTGCCCCCGGACCTCTCCGCCCCCAGACCACCCCTGTTTACAAGCCCCAGGACTTACACATGTCCCAGGGCTTTACACACATTGCCAGGTCTTTTTAAAATAGGCCCGGCACGCGTAACCCCCCAACGTACGGCTTTTAAAATCTGGCCCTAAGAACATAAGAACATGCTATGCTGGGTCAGACCAAGGGTCCATCAAGCTCAGCATCCTGTCTCCAACAGTGGCCAATCCAGGCCATAAGAACTTGGCAAGTACCCAAAAACTAAGTCTACCCCATGTTACTGATGCTAGTAATAGCAGTGGCTATTTTCTAAGTCAACTTAATTAATAGCAGGTAATGGACTTCTCCTCCAAGAACCTATCCAATCCTTTTTTAAACCCAGCTACACTAACTGCACTAACCACATCCTCTGGCAACAAATTCCAGAGTTTAATTGTGCGTTGAGTAAAAAAGAACTTTCTCCAATAAGTTTTAAATGTGCCACATGCTAACTTCATGGAATGCCTCCTAGTCCTTCTATTATCCGAAAGAGTAAATACCGTAATCGATTCATATTTACCCGTTCTAGACCTCTCATGATTTTAAACACCTTTATCATATGCCCCCTCAGCTGTCTCTTCTCGAAGCTGAACAAAATCCATGATATTAAACTTTCTTTGGTCATCTTTTCTCTCTTCCTCATGGATAGGAATGCACATGGAAAAAACTTTTATTTTGTTTTTTGTTTTATTTGTTTTTCATTTCATTTGGTATTTGATTTGGCTCATTTATTAGAAATGAAATAAACACCAATAGTTCTATATTAAAAAAACATTTACACGGATAACATAATAGTTGTCCATCTAAATGGCTTACCCGGCTAGAGTTTAGCCAGATAAGAAAGGAGGTGTTGCAGGGTGTGAACGGGACACATTTTGGGGCAGCCCAGAGTTAGCCTCTTAACAAATGTGGCTAACTCTGGTCGGCCTGTAGAGGTGTCCTAACGTTAGTTGGTTAAACATAACCGGCTAACTTTAGGATGCGTGACCACACCACTGAATATACCCTGCTAGTTAGCCAGATATGTTTATTTGGCTAATTATCTGAACTGCACAGCAGCTGAAAATGTACCAAAAATGAAGGAAAGAAAAGAAACAAAAGGAGAAGATGAGCCCTGCCTTCTGAAAAACCCCAGCACAATGAATGTTTAAAATTGTAAACCCCCGGATCTTCCCCATCCATCTACACTTCCCCAGAGCCCTCATAACCTGTTTGTGGAGTCTCAGAATTTGAAAGGGGCCACCCTGCCAAGATCCATTTTCAAAATGATGCTGGCCAGTTGTGCAACAAAATGGTTTACCTTTGAAAATGGGACCTGGTGGAGCAAGAGCAACTAGGAATTGGTCCTGCTCCATTTCAGATTCAGAGACAGCACAGACAGAGTAAGAGGACTCCAGAGACGATGGGAATAGATGGAGTTCTAGGGGTGGTTCAGCGTTTAAAAGGTCCATGGTGTTGCGGTGGGGGGAGCGGGGGGGGTTCCCTGCGACCAAATTTCAGCAGAGAGGTTTTTTTTTCTTTTAAACCAAGCAAGGTGTTTTTTTTTTTGTTGTGTTTTTTATTTTGTTATAAAGTGAATGCACATCCTTATAAATGGTCATCCCATGAGAGAGGAAAAAAAAAATGCAGCAGAATTGTCTCCTAGAAGAATTGACTTTGTGACCCCAAAATGGCACCTAAAGTTACCCAAATCATCATACCCACTGATATTTTTGTCATCTAGAAGATCGTTAAACTTACTCAAAAACTTCCAAGGATGTTATCTTAATAATTTTCTCTGACAGCTTATTCCACAATTTTACTGCCATCAATATAAATACAACTTCTTTCTCAAGAGATGACTAAACACACATCTTTCTAATTTCAGGGGCACCACCATTTACTAAAGGTTTTTTCCCATTTGGTGTCTTATGGGAAAAATGCTTAGTAAATGGCCCCCTTTGTTAGTTACTTTGTTGGGTAAATTATTCCACTAAAATATACTTTTCTGATCCTTTTGTGCACAGTGTAAACATGTTCTACTCTCAACCTTGTTTTTGTTACGAAAGGCAATTTAGTCTTTGGTAAATCTTTTATCTTAGGGCAATCTCTCCATCACTTCAACTTATCTGCCATTCTGTGGGCTTTTTCTCTGCTATTCTTCTGAAAGGGTGGGACTCAGGACTGTACCCTATACTCCATGTGTGATGTAATATGTCTTATACCGTGACAAGATACCTTCTTTATTTCTTAGTGGCACACCTCATACACTGACACTCTGTAAAATCATTAAGGGGTAGATTTTCAGACGAGCGCGAACAGCCTACTTTTGTTTGCGCTCCAGGCGCAAACAAAAGTACGCTGGATTTTAGTAGATACGCGCGTAGTCGCGCGTATCGGCTAAAATCCTGGATCGGCGCGCGCAAGGCTATCGATTTCGTATAGCCTGCGCGCGCCGAGCCGCGCAGCCTACCCCCGTTCCCTCCTAGGCCGCTCCGAAATCGGAGCGGCCTAGAAGGGAACTTTCCTTTGCCCTCCCCTCACCTTCCCCTCCCTTCCCCTACCTAACCCACCCGCCCGGCCCTGTCTAAACCCCCATCCTACCTTTCTCGGGGGATTTACGCCTCCCAGAGGGAGGCGTAAATCCCCGCGCGCCAGCGGGCCTCCTGCGCGCCGGGCCGCGACCTGGGGGCGGGTACGGAGGGCGCGGCCACGCCCCCGGGCCATAACCTCGCCCCCGTACCCGCCCCCAAAACGCTGCCGACACGCCCCCGCAACGCCGCGCGCTCCGGCCCCGCCCCCGACACGCCTCCCGACACGCCCACTCCGAAAACCCCGGGACTTACGCGAGTCCCGGGGTTCTGCGCGCGCCGGTGAGCCTATGTAAAATAGGCTCACCGGCGCGCAGGGCCCTGCTCGCGTAAATCCGCCCGGTTTTGGGCGGATTTACGCGAGCAGGGCTCTGAAAATCCGCCCCAAAGTGTGCATATTCATTTTTAGGCTGAAAAGAAAATTGCATGCATTGGGGTAGATTTTAAAAGAAGCGCGATCAGCCTACTTTTGCTTGCGCATCAGACTCAAGCAAAAGTACGCTGGATTTTAGTAGATACGCGCGGAGCCGCGCGTATCCACTAAGGGGCGGATTTTCAGAGCCCTGCTCGCATAAATCCGCCCAAAACCGGGCGGATTTACGCGAGCAGGGCCCTGCGCGCCGGGAAGCCTATTTTACATAGGCCTCCCGGCGCGCGCAGAGCCCCGGGACTCGCGTACGTCCCGGGGTTCTCGGAGGGGGGCGTGTCGGGGGGCGGGGCCGGAGCGCGCGGCGTTGCGGGGGCGTGTCGGCAGCGTTTTGGGGCGGGTACGGGGGCGTGGCTACGGCCCGGGGCGTGGCCGCGCCCTCCGTACCCGCCCCCAGGTCGCGGCCCGGCGCGCAGCAGGCCCGCTGGCGCGTGGGGATTTACGTCTCCCTCCGGGAGGCGTAAATCCCCCGACAAAGGTAAGGGGGGGGTGTAGACAGGGCCGGGTGGGTGGGTTAGGTAGGGGAAGGGAGGGTAAGGTGAGGGGAGGGCAAAGGAAAGTTCCCTCCGAGGCCGCTCCGATTTCGGAGCGGCCTTGGAGGGAACGGGGGGAGGCAGTGCGGCTCGGCGCGCGCAGGCTATACAAAATCGATAGCCTTGCGCGCGCCGATCCAGGATTTTAGTGGATACGCGCGGCTCCGCGCGTATCTACTAAAATCCAGCGTACTTTTGCTTGAGTCTGATGCGCAAGCAAAAGTAGGCTGATCGCGCTTCTTTTAAAATCTACCCCTAAAATCCTGGATCGGCGCGCGCAAGGCTATCGATTTTGTATAGCCTGCGCGCGCCGAGCCGCGCTGCCTCCCCCCGTTCCCTCCAAGGCCGCTCCGAAATCGGAGCGGCCTCGGAGGGAACTTTCCTTTGCCCTCCCCTCACCTTACCCTCCCTTCCCCTACCTAACCCACCCGCCCGGCCCTGTCTACACCCCCCCCTTACCTTTGTCGGGGGATTTACGCCTCCCGGAGGGAGACGTAAATCCCCGCGCGCCAGCGGGCCTGCTGCGCGCCGGGCCGCGACCTGGGGGCGGGTACGGAGGGCGCGGCCACGCCCCCGGGCCGTAGCCACGCCCCCGTACCCGCCCCCAAAACGCTGCCGACACGCCCCCGGAACGCCGCGACGACCGGGCCCGCCCCCCTCCGAGAACCCCGGGACTTACGCGAGTCCCGGGGCTCTGCGCGCGCCTGGAGGCCTATGTAAAATAGGCTTCCCGGCGCGCAGGGCCCTGCTCGCGTAAATCCGCCCGGTTTTGGGCGGATTTACGCGAGCAGGGCTCTGAAAATCCGCCCCATTGTGTTCAGCCTGTAATTCTTGTGTATTGTGGTATTGCTTTGAGCTAACTTGTGTTTTTGATCTGATAATTAGAGCATGATCTGTCAGAGACTTTTGCCCTAATTCTGACTCTGTCACTGACATGCATGATATGGAGCAAGTCAATGTATATCTCTTTTATTGTCGCTAAATTGCTTAATAGAATACCCCGTGATATTGTTCTTGAGGAAGGGTTGCTCTGCTCAAAATTCCATAATTTTATAAACCCAAATTAGCCTTTTTCTTCCACTGTAGATTGTGCATTAAGATTTAAAAGCAGGAACTAAGGCAGTTTAAAAAGAATAATGTTTGACGGAAGACTCTGAGCATAAAAGCTATTAAACTGTCATCATTTTGTCTTCATACAGCTAGCAGTCTTTTGATGTGTTTCACATTTTGTAAGTTATTACAAATTTTAACTGCCTTAGATTGTCATTTCTGTGAGGAAACAAGCAGTTTAAGGAGCTCAAGGCAGACATTCATATTTTATAGGGGTATTGGGGTGTCTTAGTCGTAAGAATGTCACCATGTCCAGGTTTGGATTGGAGAGAGATGAGCAGTAGTGATAGTGAAACCTGTCCACATCTTAAAAAGTAAGACACATTGGCTGCAACACCTGTTATTTTACTGAAAAGAATCAATGCATGTTATTAGAAAAGACCTAACTACAGACATAAATATTGTTGTTTGAATTTTAAAACGTGCCAGGAGGAAAAGGTTCCCCTGCAGCCTGCTGCAGTGGAATGGTCCAGCTGTCACATTGGTGGATTTTCTGCCAATTTGTGGTGCCTTTTTTCGCTAAAAAATTGTTCTGTGGGCCATCTATGTATTTAGCAACAGATCAGTGTTTTGAAGATTCACATATCAGGGGAGGAAGGTGTGATGTGTCAGCTAATTGAACATTTTTGACTGGCTGAGGCTTTACAATATGATGTGTTCATTTTTTTCCTTCCCACTTTATGATGTGCTTGGGTTTGTCATTTCGACTTATATATATTTTTTTATCTCTACAGAAGATTTAAAGAAAGGATCCATTCCAAATGCTGCAAAATCAAATCTCCCCAAACCCTATCAGTCCGGACTGCGCCCTCCTGGTTATGCACGCCTGCCTGCGGCTAAACTGGCAGCTTTCGGCTTTGTCCGGAGTTCCAGTGTGTCTTCTATCTCAAGCCACCAATCAAGTGACAGTGGTCAAAGTGATCCCCACAAAACAGCCAATCGTAAGTTGAAGATAAATAGTCTGTTTAGATCTACATTAAGGCAAGTAAAAAGCTACGTAGCCAATGACTTGCACACTTTCTTGGATAAAGTTATGGCCCCTTGTGCTTTAGTACTGTGTAGGAGTAATGGCAAAGAATTGCTTTTGCTAGTTACAAAGGAATGTTTTTGTATGGTTTTATTCTTACGTGGCTGAATAACAGCCTTTCATTTGCAGTCAAAGTGTCATATTCTGGTTATGTGACTCATCCTGCTCGAAAGGAAAACTGAAGTCTTGGGTGGGAGGTTTGGCGAGGGAGAGGCAGATTGGTATTAGTTCGCTTTCATGGATTATATGATATTTAGCATTATGTGAGTGCCCTTTTAAGTCGCCTACCTGGCAAAGTATGCATATGTTTTTTTTTAAGCTTCACAAACTGACCTGATTTTCAGATGCAGACTACCTGTACATTTCGTGCATGGCTATCTGGATAAAAAGTACAATCATACTTTAAGTCGTCTCAGAAGAGGGTGTATAATATGCTTGAAATGTTTTTAAACTGTGATGCACGTGCATGGTTTTCTTCTCTGACCAAGTTATGTCTCTTTTTGGCTGTGGATAAAATTCTGCATGCTTTGAAAGTAGGCAAGTAACTGAAGGTGACTGACAATCCACTTAATTACTTTTAGACATTCTACCCACGTAAATCCCATTTTTATCCATGTAATATCAAACTTAAACATTTGAAAATGTCCCCCATGTGCCAAAAGATTATCTGAAGAAAGGCGTGCACTCTTTATCATGTCTTACTACTCTGTGCTCCTCTCCTGGCTTCAAAGCTCTGTAGATACTAGCTCAACCCTTTATTTGAAAACAATGCTATTAATAATAATAAAAAAAAAAAAACTAGGAAGAGGGAATCGAATCAGAGGTGATATTTTAGCTATGTGATCTTCATTAACTTGAAAGAGGCTTCATAGCTGCTGTGATTACCAGTTCTATTTTATTAAAGCCTCACTTTATCTTTGCTGACTGCCATGTATCTTTGATGCTTCCAGCAGAGCATAACTCTTCAATAAAAAAAAAATATATTTTTGCTGTAGTTTGGTGGTTGGCATATGCCAAGAGAATTTACATTCCCTTGTGTTTTGTAGTCTAAGCCCTGTATGGCTTATCAGGGAATCTTGTGCTCCCACAGCAGCTTCTGACAGGCCCCTAGCTATTTAGCTTCCCCTTGATAAATAATGGACTCAGGTTAATACCAGTCCAAGGTACGTATTATTTATTTTATTTTATTTATTTTTCATTTAATTCCATATTTCAAGCACTTCAAAGCAGGTCACATTCAGGCACTTTAGGTACTTCTCTATCCCTAGAAGGTTTACAATCTAAGGTCCTCATTTACTAAACATTTTTCCCATAGACACAGAATGGGAGGAAGACCTTGGTAAATCAGGCCCTAAGTTTGTACCTGAGGCATTGGAGAGGGAAGTGACTTGCCAAGGTCACAAGGAATACCAGAGGGATTTGAACTCTGGCTTCCCTAGTTCCACAGCACACTGCTCTAACTGCTAGGCTACTCATTTGATATTCCCCCACTTCCTGTGAAGGCACAAAGCAGATTACAAGAAATAGTAAGAAATACATTAGGTACAGGGAAGGGTGCAGGTTATTGGGCATAGTGGGAGAGTAAGGTAACAGTAGCATAAGGCAAACAAATAATATAAAACCAAAGATTAAGGGATTAAAATAATTTGGGTACAGTAAGGGGGATCTTTGTTGGATACTCAAATACAGGAACCAATCGCATAATACATAATGAAATTGTGTCTGTTTATTGAGCTCTCGCTAAATAGCATGGCGGCTCAGCATAACATCCTATTTAGGGTGAGCTCACTAATCCATCATTTGTATATGGGGTTCCTTAGTTTGCATGCACAGAGTTGTAGATTTTTGCATG
The DNA here is from genome assembly GCF_901001135.1 of Rhinatrema bivittatum. Taxonomy (NCBI): domain Eukaryota; kingdom Metazoa; phylum Chordata; class Amphibia; order Gymnophiona; family Rhinatrematidae; genus Rhinatrema; species Rhinatrema bivittatum. The sequence continues at coordinate 95,580,499 of NC_042619.1, forward strand.
CTCACACTGTCTTCTAAAACACCTTTAGCATGTACACTAAGGGGTAGATTTTCAGACGAGGGCGAACAGCCTACTTTTGTTTGCGCTCCAGGCGCAAACAAAAGTACGCTGGATTTTAGTAGATACGCGCGGAGTCGCGCGTATCCACTAAAATCCTGGATCGGCGCGCGCAAGGCTATCGATTTTGTATAGCCTGCGCGCGCCGAGCCGCGCTACCTCCCCCCGTTCCCTCCAAGGCCGCTCCGAAATCGGAGCGGCCTTGGAGGGAACTTTCCCTTGCCCTCCCCTCACCTTCCCCTCCCTTCCCCTACCTAACCCACCCGCCCGGCCCTGTCTACACCCCCCCCTTACCTTTGTCGGGGGATTTACGCCTCCCGGAGGGAGACGTAAATCCCCGCGCGCCAGCGGGCCTGCTGCGCGCCGGGCCGCGACCTGGGGGCGGGTACGGAGGGCGCGGCCACGCCCCCGGGCCGTAGCCACGCCCCGTACCCGCCCCCAAAACGCTGCCGACACGCCCCCGGAACGCCGCGACGACCGGGCCCGCCCCCCGACACGCCCCCCTCCGAGAACCCCGGGACTTAAGCGAGTCCCGGGGCTCTGCGCGCGCCGGGAGGCCTATGTAAAATAGGCTTCCCGGCGCGCAGGGCCCTGCTCGCCTAAATCCGCCCGGTTTTGGGCGGATTTAGGCGAGCAGGGCTCTGAAAATCTACCCCTTTATATTATTACATATTACATCCTTCTCCATTACATAACCCATAATGAGGGAGCTATCTCAATTAAACAGTAATAATAATAAACAAACAGATTAGAGAGAGAGAAAATGATTTTACTGGCCTTCTATCTTATTTCCTCTATTTGGATCTTTATCCAAAATAAAAGTCTCTAAGTGTAAATGGTCAGTGAAGCTGTATTTCTTCCCTCTAAAAGTAATTAAACAAACAGATGGATATTGCAAAAACAAAAGTTGCCCCTAGGGCCAACACTTTAATTTTTAGAGAGAGAAAGTGTCTCCTTTTAGCCTGAGTGGCTCGAGACACATCTGGATACATGTTTCCAGATGTGTCCCTCCTTCAATATTTTTATCCTGTAAAAAGGTTTCAAATGTAGAGGGTCAGAGAAAGTATATTTATTACCTTGATAGGTTATATGACATAAACAGGGATATTTTAGGAAAAAGCTACCATCTATGGCCAGCAATTTAACCTTTAAGGAAAGGGAATGTCACTTTTTTGCCTGTGTGGCCTGGGAGACATCTGGAAACATTAATATTCTCTGCCCACAGAAACGTAAATCTTTATGTTTAAAGAAATCTTTAAACAACTTGTCCTTATCTGACTCTAATTGCAGTGAAACAAAGAGAGTAGATCGTTTATGAATAATGTCTATAGACTATTCGAGGAATGTTGAGACTCCAATACTTGAGGTCTCTAATCTTTCCTCTTCCTGTATATCATTTTTCTTCATTATTCTTTTAGGAAAATATCAAATCTTAGAAATAACTGGCATTTCATTTTCTCCATATTGCATTATATCTCTAAGATATTTCCTAAACATCTTTTTAGGTGATAAGAGTCTAGTTTGTGGAAAATTAATTAACCGTAAGTTCTTATATCTCAACATGTTCTCTAAATTTTCTAATTCTTTATGAATAGACTGTTCATATCTTTGATATGAACAGTCTCAGTATTCTGAAGCTATTTTATCTTTGAAGTTGTTTTTTCCATTTTCTGTTCTAAACTAGTTACTCTTTTCCCTTGCTCTTCTATCTGCACTCTGTTTACATTTACTAGAGCTGATAAAGATTCATTCATTTGAGAAACATTTTCATTGACTTTTGACATCATTCTCCAGATATCTTTTAAAGTTACATTATCAGGGGGGTTATTAGTCCACTGCTTGGCCTCTTTAACTCCTCTTTAATTTCCACTTTATCCAAAATAGAAATTGATTAGTTATTCCCATACCCCCTGAGTCTACACAGTCTCTTCCGATTGGTGGACTGCTAGGTTCAGGTTGTACAAACCCATCCGGAGGCGATGCCAATGGTTGTGGAAAGAGTGATGGTCCTTCACCAGGACTTAGGGAGGCTGAAAAATGTGCCCCCAAACTGTCCTCTAGTGGCATCTCGATCTGCCATAAGACGTGATCATCCATGGGGCCTCTTGGTGTTATTAGGGATATAGGGAAACTTTTAACCTTTCTCTTTCTCCCCATGAACTTGGGGTAAAATAAAAAGCAAAGTCCACCAAAATCCAATTCCCAAATCACCTTTCTACCGGTCCCCCGGTCTTCTCCGGGCTAAGCGCCCCTTCGGATCGCGCAGCTTAGGAGGTGCACCAGTGGCGACAGTGCGCTGCCTGCCGCTTGATTTTATGCCAAAATTATAAATCCTGTATGTATATATATATAGCGGGAGCAATTATTTTATGAAAACTCAAAGTGACCTCATATAAGGTGCCCAGAGGGCTACAGGCTTCAAAAAGCTTTCAGCGGCAAGGGCCTTTTTAATCATTGGTCACAATGAGACATTTAAAGCAGCTCCTGTGCATGGAGTGCTTGATTTTATGCGGCAGGCGCTCACCGATGACATCACCCGGGTCCCGCCCCTCACTCGGGGCTTTCAGCTGTTTTCAAACAGATGGTAAAGAGGTGAAAACTATAAGACCTTGGAAGCAACTGGTTTCTGGATGGTCTTACTTTCATTAAGAACAATTTTTAGGTCTGTGGTTTCGTCACATTGTTCTGTTCCTCTTTAGGTTCGGAGTACCCTAGGGTTTTTCGGCCAAACCAGCTTTTGTCTTAAGTTTTATGTTTTTTTTGTGTGTTGGTCTTTGTGTTTTGTTTTGCACCGTCTTGTCGGGCGGTGTTCGGGAGGAAGTTGTACCCATCACCTCTCTTGAGTTATGTACCATCCTATCCCTGGAGGCATGGACGGTCCCAGGTAGCCCAGCGGAAGGTAGGCCTCTTACCTAAGCCCTTGGATCCTTGGAGTCCAATAGTGGTCGGATCCAGAGCTGGCAGGGCATAGTGGGAACATCTGAGGCAGCAGTTGGGCCTTCCTTAATGGTATCGGGAGCCGGGGAATAAGCCAGAAGCACTGCGTTGCAGTTGGGACTTGGAGAGATGCTTGTATTACCAGAGATTTCAAAAATCGATTTGGTAAGACCAGCTGTTGTTTCTTTAGATTCGATTTGGGAGGCCATACAATTATTGAACACTAATATCTATAACCAAATGGCCCCAGTCTATGCCTATATGGGAAAACTAGACTCTCGTGCTGGAAACCTGGAAAAAGAACTAATGGTGAATAAGAATAATATCAAGCAATTGCAGCAGGTTTTAAGTAGTAAACCGTCATTTCAAGCATCCCTGATGAAGGCTAATCAGTTGCTATCTGTTAGATCAGAAAATATGGAAAATATGATTACAGGGAAAAATCTTTGTTTCATAAATTTCCCCAGAGATCAGTTGATTTCACCAAAAGATATGTGAAAGATGTATATGCTAGAAGTTCTCAAAGTTCCTGAACACGCACTCCCCTTAACTTCAAGAGTCTCCTATATTCCTCCCTTCAAGAGTAAGGACTCTTTGGATCAGAATGGAGTTCAAGTTCTGACACCTAATGTGCCACCATAGTTAAATTTAACAGATATTCTAGAAACCACTCAGAAGGACTCTGTTACACCTGCTTCATTAGTGGTATCGTTTCTTCTCGAGGCGGATAAGGATTGGACATTAAAAATGTACTTTTATCATTGTGGATTATAAAGTTTATATTTTTCCAGATTTGTCTAGAACAACTCAAAAAAGAAGGAAACAGTTTATTTTGTTAAGATCTAGGGTTATTGCGATAGGTGCTTTATCTCTTTTAAAATTTCCTTGCAAATGTCTTGTAAAATCCCAAGGTCTCTCTTACATTTTCTTTCAGCCAAATCAGCTTTCTGCTTTTCTTGTATATAAAATTATTCCGGTTATTAGCTCTTCTCCTATCACAGCCAAAAGAGTGATAGGTACGGCATATAGGTCCATAAGTGAAAGTGTTAGTACTTCATACAACAGTCTTTGTTTCTCTTTTTGAATTGTTGAGTACAATTTTTCCTCAGGTTGAGTCCTTGATCTCAATGTTGTGGACTTGATTACAGAGATATAATTTTGTTTTTTCTTTCCTTTCTTTATTTCACAATATTTTTGTCTATTTGTATCTCTGATGTTCAAATCAAGATGTAAAATTTCTTGAAAATAATTTGTTAAATTCAATTAAAAAAAACAATTGAAGACAACTTTTCAGAGATGGCAGAATTTCCCACTCTCTATCACGGGGAGAATACAGTTAGTGAAAATGACTCAGACTCATCCCTCATCGAAATGAACTCCCTATCCAATCTTATCCCTCACAAATCCCTCCCTAGCTACAATGTTATTTGTTCTAAATACCTAACATAAGAGACACCCGATACAAGTTACCATGTTACAATGTTTATTTTAAACAAGTTACAATGTTTATTTTATATAATTTACATTGTTTATTTCATACAAGTTACCATGTTTCCACGTTACCCTGTTACAATGTAAAAATGTTTCCATGTTACCTTGTTACAATGTAAAATAAGCAGTTCTGGTCTTATTTGTTTTAGTTATATGTAAACCGATGTGATATCTCGATCGAATGTCAGTATATAAAAGCAATTAAATAAATAAAATAAATAAATAAATGATGGAGTTACCTAAGTGGTTATATCTATTGCAGATGCTGCCCATCTGGCTGCATAAGAAAGATCTCAAGGAGATACAAAGGTCTTTTCGATCTTTTATCTGGAAAAGAAAGAGAGCACAGATACCTATAAAGATCCTCATCGGCTCTATGGAATGTGGATGCTTGAAGTGTCCTAATATGCAACTGTACAACTTAGCATGTATGTTACTGCTCATATCTGATGGACTATTTGAAACTTCCCATTTCTCCCCACAAGACACTTTACATTTTTGGTTGAGCTCACTCTCAATGAACTGCTTGATTTAGGTTTCTGGGACAGAGATCCCAGGAGAGCTTAAAAGTTATTTACTAGTTAGGTCTTGTTGTTCAGCTTGGCCTTTCTTGTGCAAAACGATTCTTCACCAATCTACAATTTCCCCATTTCTTTCCATATGGGGTAATTTGCAATTTTTGCTAGGTATGACCAATCCAATCTTCTGGGGCTGGAGAGACAAAGGACTTGAATATCTACATCAGTTTCTCATGTTGGGCCTAAACTCGATGCAGAGTTTCCAAGATTTACAATCCCAATTTCAGTTGTCCTCTAAAGAATTTTGGGCCAGATTTTAAAAGCCCTAAGCACCGGGCCTATTTTAAAAAGGCCCGGTGACGCACGTAAAGCCCCAGGATGCATGCAAGTCCTGGGGCTTTACAAAAGGGGCAGGGCGGTCGGGGGGGGGGGGGACAAGAGGCCTCCGACCCAGTGGCTATTTGCCTCTGTGTCGAAGGATCGCGTGCCAGCAGGCTGCCCGCGCAGGCAACTTTTGCCTCCCCAGAGGTAGGCCCAAAAGGTAATACAAAGATCAGGGAGGGGGTTAGAATAGGGCTAGGGGAGGGAAAAGTTAGGGGAAGGGGTGGGAAGGTCAGGCTAGGGGGGAGGGAATAGGGGAAGGCAGCGCGGCTTGGCGCTCGCAAGGTGCACAATTGTGCACCCACTTGCGCGCACTGACCCCTGATTTTATAACATGGGCGCGCTTGCGTGACCGTGTTATAAAATTGGGCGTACATGTGTGTGCACCGGGTAGCGTGCGCACATGTATGCCTGCGCGCACCTTTTAAAATCTACCCCTTTATACTTTCTTACAAGTGAGACACTATCAACCATTCTCAAAATATACCCGAACTTTGGAATAGTAGACTCCCATGAAGAAGTATTAATAAGGGAAAGAAAAAGTTCACCATTCTGTGCTAAATTTATGCATAGATTGCTACATATTTCACAGGAAAATATACTTCTTTCTGCATTTAACAAATGGTCTGGATAGCCTGAATTTAATCTGTTTCAAGAATTTCAATCTTGTTTCTCTAAAATATGTAAAATACAGAAAATGTTAATTTACGAGAAACCCAATACAGATTTTTGCATCAGTCCTATTTAGCTTCAGATAAAGCTTACCGAGCTAAACTTTGCAATTCTCCAAGCTGCAGGAGATGCGGGGATAGACACAGGAGATTACATACATAGTTTTTGGAATTGCCCCAAAGTTCTTAAATTTTAGACTCAGATACAATCATTTATAATGATTTATTTAATGAGTCTGTACTACTTACTCCAAGAGTATGGTTATTCGGTTGTCATACTGAACTGCCTAGCTCTGATTCTTGGAAAAGGAAGTTCCCGTGTTGGTGAAGAAGACTATATTATCGGTATAAGTGGGTGAATATTTCCCAAATATTTTTGGGAAAAATAGGGTATTTAAATTATTAATCTTTGAGACTATGACAGCCAAAATGTCATCTGAATCCAAAATAGAAATATATTTCCAAATCTGGTAGGACTCACTTTCTCCTTCCCTTTGAAATTCGATGTTTACTTTATGTTGAAGGATTTATCCCTATTCTAGGATATACAAATTAAGGGGGGAATGGAAAAATGTTATTCTCAGAAAACAGTACTGCCAGGGGTATTCCATTCCAGGGATCAAGCCTAGGGTGTCAAGGAAATGGAATGGTTACTGTGGACCCATACATTTCCAGCTTATAAGTATAAAAAAATAAACATTTATCATTAATTACAATTTTACAGTAGAATGCTCGGGAGGGGAATAAACATCAAAGGTGCCTTGGTTAGGTTTTAATGTCTTTTTAGCTTTGTTTAAGTATTTGTCATGCTTGGGCAATCTCACTCAATTTCACCCAAGCTGAAACATAGAACATGACAGCACATAAAGGCCACAAGGTCCATCCAGTCTGCCCATCCTCATATCATGCTTAGCTTTAGAATCCCTTTCTCCCTCTTAGAGATCCTCGGTGCTCGCTCCTGAATTCCGATACTGTCCTTGTCTCCACCACCTCCACATGAAGGCTGTTCCTTGCATCTACCACCCTTTCTGTAAACAAATATTTCCTTAGATTACTGCCCCCTTTCACCCTCATCCCATGATCTTTTGTTCCACAACCTCCTTTCCATTGAAAGAGACCCATCTCCTGTGCATTTAATGCCTTAAAGTTATTTAAATGTCCGTATCATATCTCCCAATCCTTTCCTTTTCTCCAGGGTTTATATGTTTCAATCCTTATGTCTATCCCCATTGCTTTATGATGAAGACTATTTACCATTTTAGTAGCTGCCATCTAGATTGACTCTATTCTGTTTATATCCTTTTGAAGGTGCAGTCTCCAGAATCGTACACAGTACTCCAAATCAAGTTTCACCAGAGACTTATACAGAAACAATATCACCTCCCCTTTTCTACTGGCTATTCTTGAAGTGATAGCACCGTGTGCTAAATGGCTTGAATGTATGCACCAACAGTAGCGTCATGTAATGAATTGGCTTCTTAATAGGCAACTCACACAGAGATAAATTCCAAAATGATGCATAACTTCCATCACTGTAGAAAAATACATACCCCCTGAAAACAATAATCTATTTAAGTACTGTAAATGCAGAAAGACTATCATTATGAAACTGAAGAGGTCTTTGCAATAGAGATACACTTGTATAAATGCAAAGCAGACATATAGTAAAAGTTAGACTTACAGCTTGGCATGGAAACCTATATGTCATCAAGGACAGTCTGTCCGTTTGGGCACTAGTGCAGACAGAATTGTGCTCTGTTATCTGACTGATGCCCCTCCTGGTACTACGGGATGTGAACATACCCAGGCCACTCTTCAGCAACAGTGTGTTTGCTATGTAACACTTAACTTCACATTCACTACAGTGTTGCTCCAACCCAACATCTCCCGCAAAAATAGGAAGGAGGGATTTGTATTGCTGCAGATTTTTTAAACAATTTGTCAAGCCTTTTTAAGCTAACTCATTTCTTTTAGACCTCTGTTATGCAAACTTCTGAAGTGTTCACAAATTGTACATATTAGTAAATCTCTGTGGGATGCCTCTGAATGTCCTTTGAGTCAAATCGCATTTCTGTTTTGTAGCAGAAAACAGCAGTATCTTTACTCTAGATATTTGGCTGTTTATGTAGCTTCAGAATTTTGCAGAATAGAAGGCAAAGTATAGATACTAACAGGAAATGAACTGGGCACTGTTTTGAGCACGTTCCCAACAGCTTATCAAAGAAATAAAATAAACCATGAACCTGGTAAGACTGTGATTTGTTTTAATGATGACAGCGGCAGACCAGAAGAGCTCATGGGCCATCACAAAGCGGAAGAATGGAAGATGCATGTCCTATTGATGTTGCCATTCTTAAGAGCGCACCTTCAAATTATCTCTTCAGTGTATCATACAGAAGCCCAAGCTTTTGTTAGCCAGTCTTGGCTAGTGCCACCATTTACAGGCTCAGCCATCAACTAAAGATAAAAGTATCTAACACAGTATAGTGTAGGAAAAATGAAGAAAATCTCTTAGATCAATGAACAATTTTGTAAGTTACAAAAATGTTTTTATTTTATCAACTAATGTAAACTTCAATAAAAATCTATTGTTTTTTTATTTTCAAAAATATTAAAAATTCAACATCTCCTAATCATATCAAAACCACATCTAAACCTATGAGAATGACACCTATATCATTGAAATGCAACAAGCCTCTGACATGCACCAAACATGTACAAAACAAAACACAAAGACCAACACACAAAAAAACATAAAAATTAAGACAAAAGCTGGTATGGCCGAAACACCCTAGGGCACTCCAAACCTAAAAAGGAACAGAACAATGTGATGAAAACACAGTTCTAAAAAATTGTTCTTAATGAAAGTAAGACCATCCAGAAACCAATTGCTTCCAAGGTCTTATAGCTTGGGACTCATTGAACCTGGGATCCATTATATTCACTGATGTGATGGATTGAAACTGGGCTCCTCCAAAGTGGTTTTGACTGGATCTGTGGGCTTGGGGCCACTCTTGGATTAATGGGAGGTCTACTGCATTAACATCACGCAGGTCTTCATGCATACTGAAATTATTTACGATTGGATTGTTCCACTTGTTTCATAATTGAGATATTTCCTTTCTTTCTACACAAAATTGACAGCATAAAAGGTTTTTTACCATGTATATTTGCCATCATAAAAGTTATGTAGTAGAGCTGATATCTTTAGACATCAAATTTTGACATCCTTGGACATTTGAAGTCTTATCACAGTGAGAACACCAATAACATACAGCCACATGTTGGGATTGCTATCTTCAGAAGCTATAAGACCTTGAACCAACTGGTTTCTGGATTGTCTTACTTTCATCAAGAATAATTTTTAGGACTGTGTTTTCATCCTTTTTAGGTTCGGCGTGGCCTAGGGTATTTCGGTCATACCTGCTTTTGTCTTAATTTTTATGTTTTTTTTGTGTGTTGGTTTTTGTGTTTTGTTTTGTACATGTTTGTTGCACGTCAAAGGTTTGTTGCATTTCAATGATATAGGTGTCATTCTGATAGGTTTAGAAGTAGTTTTGATATGATTAGGAGATGTTGAATTTTGAGTAGCTTTGATTAACCAAAAAACAATAGATTTTGATTGAAGTTTACGTTAGTTGATAAAATAAAAATTTTTTTGTAACTTTCAAAATTGTTTACTGTTCTAAGAGAGTTTCCTCATTTTTCTTGCAGCCTCTTTTGTATTAACAGAACAATTTTTCTTCAAAGCTAAGTAATGTGGAGATCTAGTGGTTACAATGGTCTTGGGGGGAAAAAACTGGATTCTTTGCACACTGTGATAGCACAAGAAGTATCCCCAGATGATTTTAATGAGGTTATGAGTCCATATATTGTCTCAAAAGCTCTTATTCTATGACATCTTTGGTTCCTAAGTTGACCCAATAAAAGTCATCGCAGCCTGTAAATAATCAAGTCTTAGGGCCAAAATATTCATGCCTGAACTACAGGATTTATTTATAACATAATAAATGAGGCAGTCAAATAGAGCTATGGTGACAAGTTATACATCTAATAACTGATCTCAGTTTTTTTTGTGGTTGACTTCTAGCTACATTATTTTATTTTGCACCATTAAGGCAATTCAGGCTTGACTGCATAGCAGAAAAGGAAATAATAAAATGATGAGTTTCATTAATTTCCTGTCTTGGGGATTATTACACATGTAAGCCCTGAAGAACAATATAACAGCAGTGTTAATTTTAGATGGGAAATCCCTTTTTCAGACAAACCTTTACATTTATGTCCTTGAATACTGAAGTGATGTGGTGTGGCAGTTCAAAACATTAAAATATCTGTGCAAAATAACATTTGTATAGAGTAACATACTAACCACATGTGCGCGCAAATGTGCACGCATTGGCCAGCTTGAGCACATGGACATGGCAGTTTTCTAACATATGCGCGTATATGCACATATACATGTGTCGGTTATAAAATTGGCTTTACGCGTGTACATGTACACACAACTTTATATTGATGCGCATATGCGCGCACATGCCACCTTGATTGCATAAGTGAGGGAGGGGATTTTAGTAGATATACACGCTGATGCAATTTCCTGTTTCCCCAGTTCACCCCAGTAAAGGAGAGGACTTCCTAAGCCTTCTAGCTATCTTGCCTCCCTTTTGCTCTATTAGCCTCCAAACCTTAAAACCCCACTGACTAGCCCATTATGCGGTAGGGGACCCCAGCACATGCTTATGTGCATAAATGCTTACCCACAGACTTCATCTTACAGACTCAGCTCACCCATGCCCTGACCAGACCCCCATCCATGCCTCGCCCTTTTTTCAAACTTTTTGATTTGTGTGCATACCAGGAGATAAGTGTGTACTTGCACAGTTTTAAAATCCATATGGCGTGCGCTGGGCCAAGTCACGTGCATATCCTCCAGATAGTGATTGACAAGACATAAAAAGAAAAATGGTACAGCTAGTCTGCCCAAAAGATGTTTAGGGTTACAATTGCCGCTCCTTGCAGGTTACCTCTGTGCAGGTTCTGTTTAGGGTTGTAACTAACTGCCAGGTTACCCCCCATGCAATATTGTTACACCAAACGTTACCTTTCCCAGCTTGAATGTGCACACACACATGCATGCCCATGAATTTTAAAATAACCTCTCAGATAGCAAAAGTTTAGAATATTGCTAAATTTATTTATGCAATGGGGTAATTTTTGTAACTGTCCGCAAATATTTAAAGGGAGTCATCTGAAAACTGGCATTTTCTAGATAAGCGTCTCTGACCCAGAACATCCCCAAGCTAGCTAGATAACTTTTCAGCCACTAATACTTTATCTGGCATTCTCAGGGCTAGTCAGCATGGCAGGATTTTCAAATCCTGGTGTTTGTCCAGTTAAGTCCAAACTTAGCTGAACAAATGGTACTGAATATCTGCCTCAGTGTTTCCAAGTTCTTGATTCAAGGTACATTAGTTTGATTATGACCCCAGTGTGTGGAAACAGCACTATAACAAAAGACACATTGGCCTTTTAGGACAGTTTACGACTAATTCAGAAGCATCATTTAATAATGGAAATCAAGCAAGATATCCCAAACCTAGGTATTCATTCTGGATATCCTGAAAACTAAACTGGCTAGGGTATCCCAAGGAGAGGGTTAAAAAGCTACTGTGATAAACTTGTAAGTATGTTGAGTCACTGGGGGCACCAGATGTTGAGTCACTGGGGCACCAGATTTAGTTGCTTTAATCTGTTTTCTTAATAGGAGGTGTATTGGTGTTTAGGACCTGATGTAATATTCGTAGTATGATGATTTCATAGGTTGAGTGCTGGCAGTTATAATGTGGAAGGCTTACTATATTGGAATTGTAGTTCAGTTTATTCCTGGCTTTTTCTGGCCACGTCCACACCCAGTGCACTTTATCATAGGCCTAACACCATATGGGATCCAGTAAACTGCCTTGATTATTATGAGAAAGGTAGTTTATTAAGTTTATTAAACTACTATTGTTGAAGATATCTTTTTTTTTGCAGTGTATGCAAATATAATATATGTTGTTATAAGTGATATTTTTACTTTAGAAGATTGTACTTTGAATTCTATTTTTCATATGTAATCTTCCTTTTTAGGTTGGGGAATTAGTTAATTAATGTTAACATGGAAAAGAATGCATAAGTTTTAATTGTGTGGGGAGGGTAGGGAAGGGGAAATGAAAGACTGTAAGGTTTGTCTAGGCATCTAATACTCTTGTAACAGTCCTAAGAGAGTGTGTCATACACACAGAGACTCCCACCATTCACCAATCTCTCCCATCTTCAGGGGGCAGATCCTGGAGAAGAGTGGGAGGCAGGCAACAGGGAATGGAAGAGTCTACTGAAGACTGAGAACAAAAAATAGCAGGCCCAAAAAATGAGTGGTTAGAGCAGTGGGCTGCAAACAAGGGAAGCCAGATTTCAAATCCTACTGCTACTCCTTGTGACCATGGGCAAGTCACCTCACCCCTCCATTGCCTTCCCCCTGCCCTGGCCTTCTTGGTGATTTCACCTGCTGCGCCATGGGGGAGGGAGCACCATTTCATCCCTCGTCTCAGGCAGCAGATTGCCTTGAGCCGCCCCGTCACTAGTTACAGTTTCTGGTTTTAATACCAGCCTCTGACTGAAAAAATCCATGGATTTAGTGTTCAAATTCACAATCAAATAGATTACATTTGAATTTTTCTTCACTCAAGCTTTTAACTACAGCAGATTACTATTTCCGTGCATCTATGCTGGTGAACTTTAACTTTAAACTAAATTTCCTTTCACACAAATTTCTCCTTTTGCTTACCCTCTTTTCAAAGGTTCTCTTTTTGTAGTAGAGTTATAAGGACTGCCAGGATTAAGAACTTTCCGTTGCCAATTTTGTTTTGCTCTCTGACCAAAAAACAACTTTTCTTTCTCACTAGCTGCAGCGACACAGGAATGCTTCTGGTCCTCTCCAAATCTCTCTGGAATCTGGCTCCAAATTGTTCCTTTTCCAACATGAGCACTACTCAGTTCCACTGCTTGATTAGTTTTCTTTCCTGTCCAAGTGCTCTTTCTGTTTGCCTTTCCTTCCTGTAGAAGGCTCTACAGATCAGCAAGCAATTAATTAAAAATAAACACACGACCTGTGTTAGAGCTAATGCAGTTCTGCTTCTCTTTCTCTCCCAGGATCATTCTTCAGGCAAATAAATTATTATTATTATTATTTAAAATCTGTTACCAACACAAAGTGGCAATATAAAATAAAGACACAAGCAAAATGTTTTTCCATGCACATCCCTTACTTTTTTTGTGATTGATAACTCTAACCCCACTTCCCTCATCTCATCTTCCTTTCCATTTCTTTCCCTCTTCTTCCTACTTAGTCCTCTTCCGCCTTCTGAAATGTGTACCCCTCTCTTTTTCCCATTTTCTTTCCTCTGCTTGACTTTGTTTTTCCTCCTTCATCTTTTCCTTCATTTTCCCTCCATCCATTTACTTCCCTTTTCTTATCTCTTGCTCAGCAGTCAGTAAAAGCAGGAAGAGCTTCGGGAGCTTGTGCCCTTTTACATGAAAAGCTGTAGGCCGGGCTTAACTTTTAAGAGTGAGGCTTCTTCCCTGCCTCCATCAGCACATGCACTTCTAAGTGCTGTCACACAACAATAGAAAGGAGGCATGAGGACCAGAGACTGTCTCAGCATGTCCTGCTGCCATTCCAGGAAAGCTGCAGCAACTGAGTGCTGAAGGGTGTCAGTTCCTTGGGTAACTCTTGTTATACAGCACCAAACCCAGAAGTGCTGGCCTCAGAGATGGAAAGGGGACATTACCTCCCTTCCTAAATATTGGGGGGAGGAACTTGTCCCCGCTGTGTCCACCTTTAATTATGCCACAGGGGGAAGAGTGTATATGGAGAAAAAAAGAAGTAAGAACAGTGAGAGGAAGAGACCATGGAAAGAGCTTAAACTCAGCTTTGTCTATGTCTACATTTAGATAACAGATGGTTGTTCATTAAAATGTGGTGAACAAGCAGCAAAACAGTAAATGGATTGAGAAATAGTAGGGAAAGAGGAGAAGGCATCAGCTATCTGAGTTAAGCTGTCCTACTGTGAGGTACCACAACGATGGCCCAGAAAAAATTAAAAAAGAAAAAAAAAAGCAAATGTTAAAAGCCCCTGGTTTTCAAAAGATGTTTTATAGGAAGACAATTTGAAACGTGCCATAATATTTTGACAGTGTTACCGTGAAGGAAAGTAGTACAATGTGACTGGAAGCTGCAGTTTACAGACGTTAATACAAAGTGACACAGAAAAGGAGGCGGCACATCAAGATACCTTTTCAATTCACTTTGCTGCTGTAAAATGCAAGAAATTCATTTGGAAACATTCTTTCTAGTGTAGAAACAACAATCTCCTGAGATCAAAGACCATAGTGGTATCTGAGAGCTCAAGAAAATGTATTCTTTTCTCAAGTATTATAGCCAGGCCATGCGAGAATTACATTTTATTTTCCATTTTCTGGATTTGTAAGAAAATCCTATTTGTTTTGTTTCTATATACTGAAGGAAGGTGAAATGTCTTGCAAAAGACTTCTCGGGTAGTTGAATGCTTCCTGAAGCATGCTAAGTGCTATACAGCTTGCAAAAACCTCAGCTGTTGCATATGCCACTTTAACCCTCTCTAGTCACACAGATTCTGCCTACTGGTGAGGTCAGTGGTCTTGCTGATACACACAGCTCTTGATCCCAGCAGGGGTCCAGCTTTTAAGGTATGTGCTAGCTTTAGCCATCTACCTCCCTCTGAGCACAAAATGCCACCACAAGATTAAAAAGATTTTTGCACTAGAAAAACATGACACTGGAAGATCTATTTTTCCACTAAAAAATGAAAAAATAAGGGTCAACAAACAAGTTATAGCTGATACCTTTTTATTGGATTAATTCGCTTTGGACATCTCCTACACCGGCTTCCAGCTCTTAACTCACTACACACAGTGACATAGCAGGGAGTGCAGAAAGAGGTTCTGATCTGTGGATTCCTTTGTTTGTATTTTAAGATATGCTATTGTATTTTTTGTTGTATTACTTTGATTGTTATTTTTGTTAAGTTATAAGCTGCTCTGGGTCAATTTTTCAGAATGGTAGCATATAAACTTATTTTATTTATTAAGTTATGTTTATTCCATGCCTTGTCATTGGTAGCTAAAGATGAGTTACATTCAAGCTGTAGGGTATTTCCTGTTCCCAGAGCGCTTCCAGTCTTAAGGGGGTCATTTACTTTTTCCCATAAGGGAGAAAAGCCTTAGTAAATCAGGCCCTAAGTTTGTACCTGACGCAATGGAGGGTGAAATGACTTGCCCAAAGTCACAAAGAATGGCAGCAGGATTTGAACGCTGGCTTCTCTGACTTGCAGCCGGCTTCTCTAACCATTAGGCGATTCTGCCACTCTGTAGAGTGCCAGTCCTGGGGCCAACAGGTGCCATTTTCAACCGGAGCTGGTGGGGCAGAAGCAATTGCAGATCACTCCTGCCTCTTTCTTCATCAGAGACCCCATAGTAGCGTTGGGTGGGGTGGTTATTTTTTTAATTTAATATATATTTCAAATTGAGTAACAAGCCAAACTGCAATTAACATTAAATGAACCAAAACCGAGAAAAATCCCTCCAAAGTGAATAAAACAAACCAAGACAAAACATTTCCCCCCGTCACATCCCTATCGATAGCTTGTGTGTAGAACAGAGAAGTTGTGTGTCCGAGAGAAATGGAGAATGTGTGCATGGCAAAGGTGATGGATGTAGTTGTGTGTGGTATAAACAGAAGTGTTTGTTAGAAACAGAATGATACTGTGCGTGTGACAATTATTTTAGGCTTTTTCCGATAAACAGTATAAAAATAAAGTCATTGACAACTAGAAAGCAGTATAACTCATTATGACTTGAAATGTTGCAAGGTATGATTGTAGGCATCAAGCTAAAATTAAGTCAAAGTTGTGTAAATCAGCTCTGCAGCAATATCTTTATGGTTAAATGACAAGCATATGGTATTGATTACTTGAAAAAGGACTGGAGAAAAGTAGCTCAGCTTTTCATTTCCTTACTCGGTTTGAATAGCCAGTCTGTTCTTTGACATTTTACTTCTCTCTATGCCAGCGACATCCATCATCTTATAGCCAAGGCACTACGTTTAATAAAAAATGCAGAATGCTTTGATTTTAGCCTTGGAAGCGACATGGTACATTAGTGCTAGTAATCAGAGAGGTCCATAATCAGATGGTTTGTCCAGCTAAGTTTGGGATTTAGCCGAACAAAACGAAGGTTTTAAATTTCCTGCCTTGTTCACCACCCCTGACTTATCCAGCTAAATTTTCAATCCAAATAAAAACTTGGCCAGATAAGTCTGGGGTGGTGCTGACTTATTCAGATAACTCAGCTGGATAGCACAGATATTCAGCATTATCCAGTTAATTTATCTGGAAAAATCTGCCTGTGCCATGGAGCAGTCCTGAAGTTTAATGTTTGGGTTTCTGCCAGGTATTTATATTCTGGATTGGTCACTGTTAGAAACAGGTTGCTTGGTTTGATGGATCTTTGGTCTGTCCTAGTATGGCAACTTCTTATGTTCTTATCTGGATAGCTTTGATTTATCCAGGTAGATTCAGCAGTGCAACCATATTTATTTATTTTATTTATTTATTTAAAGGTTTTTATATACCGTCATTAAGTTATTTACCATCATAACGGTTTACAATAGGGCACATATATCAAAGAAAATATAAATCATACTTTACATAGAGGGTGCCATTATCATTCGGTAACAAAACGACATTAAGTATAATATGGTTTATGACGTGGAATTTACATTAATAAAATTCTCATGGGGGATTGTATGTTTTAAGGCTATTCAACCTGTCGGTTTGACTACAATTATCAGAGGGATAAAATAATTTCCAGGTAGTATCTGGAAATTGTGCGCTGGGTGCTCTATGTCCTCTTATCCTTATTTATTTGTTTGTGTCGTTCTCTTTCTTGAAAGCTTGTTTGAAAAGCCAGGTTTTGAGGTGTGTTTTGAAAAGTTTATGATTTCTCTGAAGTCTTAGATCAAGGGGCATGGTGTTCCATAATATGGGACCGGCCAGGGTCAGTGCACGTTCCCTAACCTGGGTTAGCCTTGTTGTTTTCACAGATGGAATGGTTAAAAGAGCTTTGTTTGCTGATCTTAAATTTCTATGTGGGACGTGTACTCGAAATGCTGTGTTCAGCTATTCTGATTTTTCGTCATGGATTAGTTTGTGTATTGTGCAAAGAGCTTTGAACTGCACTCTTTGTTCTATGGGTAGCCAATGTAGTGAGGCAAGTGTATCTGTGATGTGATCATTTTTACTTTTTCCAGTGAGAATTCTAGCTGCGGAGTTTTGTAATATTTGCAGTGGTCTTATCATAGTGTAGGGTAAACTGAGTAGTAAAGCATTACAGTAGTCAGTGCTTGCAAATATCAGTGATTGAAGCACTGTGCGAAAGTTTGGCAGCGATAGTAATGGTTTAAGTTTTCTGAGTATCATGAGTTTAGCATACCCTTCTTTAACCTTTAGTGTTATGTGCTGTTTGAGGTTTAGCTCTGTGCCAATTATTACTCTGAGGTTGTGTACTTTCTCGGCTAATTCAATTTTTTGGTTACTGTTGGGAATTATTGGAGTTTGTGTAATGTTCATGCTCTTTCTTTCTAAGTGGATGAATTCAGTTTTATCGATGTTAATTATCAGCTCCATTTGGTTTAGTAGTTGTTTTATTATAACTAGATACATAATGGCTAAACTCATTGTTTTTTCAATAGTGTCTTCTATTGGTAGGATTAATTGAATGTCATCGGCGTAAACATAGTGTATGATTCCTAGTCCTGCGAGGAGATGGCATAGTGGAAGTAGATATATGTTAAAAAGAATAGCTGAGAGTGCCGCAGAAAGAGTAGCTGAGAGTGCCGCAGAATGTCCAATTTAAGTTATCTATAGAAGTTTATCCAGATAATTTACCCAGTCTGTCAATAGCTGAATGTAGACCTAGCATATTAAATTCTCCAACATGTTTTTTTACAATTTTCTATGTGAAATTTGAAAATTGGGAGCAAATAAAACTTTTAAGTATATACGATGAGGTTCATATTCAAAAGCATGTAGCCAGCTAACTGAGAAGTTAGCTGGCCAAATGAAAATTTGGGCACTTATCTGGCTAAATTCTAGCTGACTAATAAAATATCCAGCGAGAATTTAGCCAGCTAAGGCCTGGATTTATCAAAATGCACTAAATACTGCATTGATAGAAAAAGGGGTGTGTTTTATGGTAATAGGCAGTTGATTGCAATTATACCTATGCAAAGAGCTAAGTTACTGCAAATTGTGATAACTGCAGCATGTGGTATTTCCTACATACAGCCACTGGAGGGAGGGAGAGAGAGAGAGAGAGAGAGAGAGAGAGAGACTAGCCATAATGACTGCACCCTAGATAGGTATTTATATCTCTATGGGAGGCCCACCTAGTAACCCGAGGTGAGGTTTAGGTATTAGTGTAGGGGGTTAGGGGCCACTTTGACATTCAGTGTGAGATGTACGAACAGAACAGTGCTCTCTTGTGAAGATTTGATGACCCTCGCAGTGAGAAAACTCACCCAAAGATGAGTTTTGTACAATGTTCTCTCAACCCAGCTTGATGGACTTTCTACCTGGGTAACATCTTTCTCTCTCTCACTCTCTTTCTCTCTCCCTGGATAGCTAGACGGGAGCTTCAAAACTAGTAAAACAGGCCTTTGAGAACATATTGCAAAATGTGATCAAGCATTAACGCAACCTATCACACGGCTTAACGTTACTGAAAAAGGTGTAGCTAAAATCGGCGTTAAAGTCATGCGATAGGACTTCGCAAAATGGCAAACCCAGCCAACTCCTGCCCCTAACTCCTCCTCTTTTTCAGATTTCTTCACACCATACGTTATGGTGCGATTGCATGCATTAAAGGCGTTTTCGCATGCGTTAAGGGATTATCGCATGCGTTAATGGTGCTTTTCGCATGCGTTAAGCCCTTAACGCATGTGAAAATGCCTTAGCGCATTTTGATAAATGACCCTATAAGTTAGGGGCATATTGGGTGCGTAACTAGGAGTTGAGTTAGCCAGATAAGTTATCTGGCTAACTGCGATATTCAGTCTGGTCGGTCCATAGACTTGTCTTAAAGTTAGCCGACTACATTCTAGCTGGCTAACTTAAGACAAACAACTAGATATGTGCATTGTTCTTTAGGTTTTAAAATTATTGCACACTAACGGGGTTACTGTGCGCTAACCTGAAATACAAATTTTTCCAAAATTTTGGAAAAATTATTTTCAGGCTTCATTGCCACGGAACCATGTCAAATCAGACAGTTTCATTGAAATTGTCTAATTCGGCAAAAACGAATGCACATCTCTATAAACAACTATATTCGGTAATGAGGCTGCACTATTAAATATACTTCCAAAGTTAGCCAGGTAAGTTTTTCCAGCTAAGGACCTGATTCACTAAGGCTATACTCCCATTCTGTGTCTATGGGCAAAGATCTTGATGGATGAAGCCCTAACTTTGCTATCCTAGCAGAGACTGAATATGGACCTCAGTTGCTGTAAAAAGGACAGTTTAGAGCAGGTTTTCCTAACCTAACCTGGTGGATCTACAGACATGTGGGTTTTCAGGATATCCCCAATGAAGATGCATGAAACAAACTTGCATGCATTGACGTCCTAGCATATACCAATCCATTGGCTATGTAGGGTCACCAGGACAGGTTTGGTAAGCCCTGGCTTAGAGTTTAGTGCTGTGTGCAAAGAAGCCAAAGATGATCAGGGCTGGTTTGCCAGTTCAGGCTTTTGCTTCTCTGACTGCTGAATGCCACTGAAGTAACATTCACTGCCCCTGGCATAATAACTTGGTCAAGTACTGTTCTTCTGGTGACCCCTTAGTGGTCAGTAAAAGAGTATGTCACAAGAAAGGTGCAACCGTCTACTCCGTTGACCATAGAGGCTCCCTGCAGTATTTGTATGGAATAAGATGTGCAAGAATAGTGGGGAAGCACTGCAAATAAGTCAAATAAGAATCACTAAGGGGAGAAGCCTTGCAGATCAAGATAAGCAGAACATATACAGACAAATATCAAACAAGTATTATTCTTCTAGCTGTATAGGGCATTGGAACACCCTTAAGATACCGCATAATTCTTGCTGCTGCCTTTATTGTGCTGCTGACAAGCTTCTTCACACAATTGGCCTTGTCTGCTTCTTTTATTCCATTCACTTTTTAAGGTTCTACTGCATCCCTGTAATTTTCTACTACAAGAAAAGAAGTTGAAAAATGTGTATTATTCCTTGAATGTGATTCCAGGTTTGGACTACATAAGGGTCTTGTCACCTTGATTGGTTAGTGATCGCCAGAGCTTTGCGGTATGCCATGCGTAAGGTATATAAAAATGAAAGTCATGGCCACTAATGATATAGGGGCCGATGTAATAAGCTGCAGTAGATCTGCCAGGGGTTTTTGTGTGTGGTATTTCATGCGCTTTCCTGCACTAATCTACAGGCCTCTCCTGGGTGCCCGATTTTATATTAAAATTGGGTGCCACGGTAAAAAGGAGGTGATAGGGGAAATTGCGCGTCCCTGGTGGCTGACAGTGGGTTAGGAAACAGATGTTCAATACGAACGTCTATTTTCTCCGGCTACTGGCACAGTATACAACCACAATATACATGGCCTGGATTGTGTATTTTCTGGGTGTATATTGGGCGCCCAGGAATTTTTTTTTTTTCACGAATCCTTTTTTTTTTTTAAATGATTCCACTTTCTATGGTCCTTGCAGGAATTTCGGGTCTTTACAATGCAGCCTTGCGCACGGCAGACCTTTACGCCAGCATCGGGGGTTATGAACAAGCATCCAAAACACGCTCCCAGTCGCGTGTTGAACTGTGAGCTGCCTGCAATACACGGTATTGCATCGGCCTGCTTATGCATGTACGTAATAATGTGGTTAGCGTGGAAAAGACGTGTGCACAAACCCGCTCAAAAGCCGTGACTGGTTTAGCTTGAGTCCATGCTGATGCCATGCAAAGGAAGTCATTAAATATTCAAGGGCAGTGCAGAGAGCTGTGCTGGCGTTAGTGCGAGTCTTTTTTAAGCACATTTTTTAGCGTCTGGGTCAGGGCAGGAGTTAAGTTTAAGAGCCTGTCTGGAGGTTCAAGAATTAAGCAGCAGAAGCAAGAAGAGAGGTTGGAGAAGGAACAGGCACATGTCAGAAATGCTGAATGCTGACCCCGGCTTCACTTTTGCCTCGCATGTCATTGCATTGTGAAACGTGCAGTTGATGCTGCAACCTTAGGGACAGATTTTTAAAGGTATGCGCGCGGGGGTACATTTGTGCACGCTACCCGGCGTGCACAAATGTACACCCGATTTTATAACATGTGCGTGCAGCCGCGCGCATGTTATAAAATCCAGGGTCGGCATGCGCAAGGGGGTGCACACTTGTGCACCTTGCACGCACCGAGCCCTAGGGGAGCCCCGATGGCTTTCCCCGTTCCCTCCAAGGCCGAAATTGGAGCAGCCTTGGAGGGAACCATTTTTTTGCCTCCCCCCCCAACCTTTCCCTCCCTTCCCCTACCTAAATCCCCCCCCCCACCTTATTTTGGCGAGTTACGCCTGCCCAAGGCTGCTGGTAGGGATGTGCAGAGCAAAAGTTTAAGTTCATATGTCCATATGTCCAAAGGGGGTCCCATTTGCGGTCAATATGGACATAAACAGAATTCAATGAGTTGAGTATATGTCCATATGTGCAAATAAAAATTTAAACCCCTCACCCTCCTTAATCCCCCCCCCCAAGACTTACCACAACTCCCTGGTGGTCCAGCGGGGTCAGGACGCCATTTCTGACCAACTTTGCAAGGAGCACGTGACGTCGGCGTCACGTCGGAGTGACGCGGCGTCACGTGATTCCCCGCGGGTTCGCACCGGAACGCTCGTTCGGCCCAAAAGGAACTTTTGGCCAGCTTGGGGGGGCCTCCTGACACCCCGAAGCTGGCCAAAAGTTCCTTTTGGGCCGAACAAGGGTGCCGGAGGGAACTCGCGGGGAATCACGTGACGCCGCGTCACTGCGACGTGGTGCCGACGTCACGTGATTCCCCGCGGGGTCGCTTCCGGGATCCTCGTTCGGCCCAAAAGGAACTTTTGGCCAGCTTGGGGGTGTCAGGAGGCCCCCCCAAGCTGGCCAAAAGTTCCTTTTGGGCCGAACGAGCGTTCCGGCGCGAACCCGCGGGGAATCACGTGACGCCGCGTCACTCCGACGTGGCGCCGACGTCACGTGCTCCTCGGAAAGGCTTTCAGAAATGGCGTCCTCACTCCTCGCTGGATCACCAGGGAGTTGTGGTAAGTCTTTGGGGGGATTAAGGAAGGTGAGGGGTTTAAATTTTTATTTTGGATCAACAATCGCGATTTCCAACTTATTCAACATAGCTATGTTGAATAAGTTGGAAATCCGATCGTTTATGTCTTATCACTTTTTTAAGTTAAAAAAAAAAAAAAAGTAGCGTTTTACATTTATGTTCAATACGAATGCACACCCCTAGCTGCTGGTGCGTGAACCTCTGGCACGGCCGCTGTGCCGGAGGATTCAGGAATGCTCCCAGACCTCCGCCACACCCCTGGACCACCACCATTCCCCTGGACCCGCCCTGGACCACCGCCACGCCCCCGGACTCGCCCTGGACCTCCCAAGTTTGAAAGCTCCGGGACATACGCGCATCCCGGGGCTTGCGTGCGCCACCGAGCCTATGCAAAATAGGCTCGGTGCGCGCAGGGGTAGGTTTTCGGGGGTTACGCGCGTATCTTACACGTGTAACCCTTCGAAAATCTATCCCTTAATGTATAACTCCTAACACCTTGGCCTCTGCGTCTGGGTGACAGCCTCATAGCCGACTGGGTAGAGGGAGGCTCTGAGGCAGATGCAAGCCTTGCTGTGTAAGGTTCGTCTTTCAAAGCTTCCTTGCACCCTTTTATTGCCCCTTCCAAATCTCTGCTACATTTACCCCGCGGACCAGCATCCATCACTATAGCTCCCACACGGTCGGTAATGGATCATGAAGGGATTAGACATTGCTCTACAAACCTTCAGCCCCACCCTGGACCTCTGTCTCACTACTGTCTTATGAAAGGGGAAGGCTTTCAACTGAGACTCAATCACAGGTCACCACATTAATGTGATTTTATGCGCGCTTTATTGCCTTCAGCACGTGTTCTAGCACACATATCTGCAGGAATATTTGTTCGCACAGATTTTCTGAGCATATCTCCTATGCATGCCGTCCCCTTATTACATCCCGCAGAGATACCTGCTTTTGCCGAGAGCGCTAAAAAAAGTACACGCTGAAAAATAGCGATGATTTCTCCACGGTTTTTTTACATTGGCCCCATAGAAAGCCAGGGTGGTGTTTTCTTGCATGCAAAAAACTGAAATGACAAAATTAGTTCTAAATCTTAATGAAATTCACAATTACTTTCATACTGGTTATAGTCCATGCAATTCTCATCTTACATATTTGGCAATGACATATCAGGAAAGCATAATTCATACAATGAAAGAGAGCATCCAAACTTCTATTTTGAAACTTTTTTGATTGTCATTATTCTGGTCTTTCCATTTTCCATTTTCTTCCTCTGCTGAAACTTTGCATATGATAAAACAAAATTATGTTAATTTACTTATAAAAATTCCAAAACTACTTCTGGGCTCTCACAGAGGGCAGTGGCCCTTTGAATAATTCAAAAAGCATGCCAACAAAATGTCTGGCTGCACCCGGAGCCTAAGTATACTGGGGCAGGCCTTTTTCTGGCAAAGTCAAGAGCTTTCCTAGTCCTACATCCACTTCTGGCTTTGGGGGCCAGTTAAGCTGGACTCCTGGAAATGATTTCACAGTCACAACATTTAAATCTGCCTTTCAAGGTAGTAGTAAGCACAGCAGTCCTGGTCTCACTAATTTATGGCCTCTGTCACATAGGTCACTGGTGAGGACTCAGTTGAAGTACTGTGTTCAGCTCTGCAGGCTGTATCTCCAAAAAGAGAAAAATAGGATAGCAGTGGTCCAAGGAGAAGCAACCAAAATGGTGCAGGGTCTGCACCAAAACATATATGAGCGGAGACTTGAGGTCCTAAATATGTATACCCTAGAGGAGAGGAGAGACATTATCGGGGGGGCTATGATAAGGAATTTTTAAATACCTGAAAGCTATTCAAAATATACAAGAAACAAACCTTTTCCAGTGGAAGGGAAGCTGTAGAACTAGGGGTCATGACATGAAACTCCAAGGGATGGGGGTGGGGCGGGGGTAGACTCAGGAGCAATGTCAGGAAATATTTTTTCATAGAAAGGGTAAGGATACCTTCCCAGAGGTGGTGATGAGGGAGAAAATGGTGACGGAATGCAACAGGTCATGGGATAAACACAGAGAATCCTTAGTGGCAAGAGGGTGGATATGACGCACTGGAGTAACCTATGGTAACTTCTCTGTGGGTGTGGTGGGGTAATCTACACAGAGTGGCAATTACAACCCTAATAAGAAAGAAAGGGGGTAACCTGCATGAAGCAGCAGCTAAAAGCCTAAAAAAAGAAGGCGAGGGGGGTAACCTACACAGAGTGACAATTACTATCCTAGACACTTAGATTGGATGGGCCATTTTGGACTTTCCTACTGTCATCAAATATATTACTATGTCTCCCCTTTACTCCATTATATTCTTTATTGCAAATCCTTCTAATTAAAGGAACTTCAAGTCAAGTCTGCAACAAACAAAACTCACTTCAGGCAAGTACAGAAAAACTTCTGTAAACAAATTTGAACATATGATTGTCTAAATATTATGACTGTGTATCTGACACTGATTAGAAATTGTATTATTCTCAGAATATTCATGATGGTCAGGAGGTAATCTTAGTGCTTCATATGATGATTGTGGCTAGTCAAAGTTTATGTCAAGGAAGAAAGGCATAGCTAGCTCCAGGGGTGTTAGAAATTAATTTTTTTTAGTTATCCTAGCATCAGCATCATCATTGCTGAGATGGGTAAAATGCAAATAACTTCTAAGGTAAACCAACAGAAGATACTACTTTTTACCAGATGGATTGCAAATCTATTTTTAATACTTGGAGACTAATTGTTTTCTGATTTGGCACATGTAAAATCTTAAAACACAAGCCCGGTAATAGAATGGGACAATACATTTTGAATGTTTAGTTGGTCATAGCTGCTATGTGCAATGCTTTTGTAACTGTATGTGACTGAGATCTGTCAGTATTTTCTGTTGCTATTCAGGACTGAATTAGCCATAAAATGTGGGTTGACGTCATCCAGTGCCATTGAACGGTCCTCTCTCTCAGAGCTGGTAGAGGTATTGCTCTACTGAG
The DNA here is from genome assembly GCF_901001135.1 of Rhinatrema bivittatum. Lineage (NCBI taxonomy): Eukaryota > Metazoa > Chordata > Amphibia > Gymnophiona > Rhinatrematidae > Rhinatrema > Rhinatrema bivittatum. Next base: position 95,606,016 of record NC_042619.1, read on the forward strand.
GATGTGTGGGAATCACCATTTGGGCATTGCCTTGCGAGCCCCCTAAGTCTTTTGTCGTCGGAGCACTAGCACGGGCGAGCTGTGGCCAAAGAGAGGACTGGCCTGGCCAAGGTGGAAGGTGTGGCCAAAGAGAATGATAGCCGGTGAATTGATCATTTGTGGGTTTCTCCCTGGTGGTTATGGCAAGCTATTCTCATTAATTTGAGTGCCCTGCATCTCTTTTATAATAAACATCTGACTGTACTAATAAAGCTCTGAGCTTATTCGCAAAAGTACTTGGTGCCTGATCTGTCAGTGGCTTCATATTTGTCCAGTCTTCTTCTGGGTATGAGTCAGGCAGGATTTGTGTGTCACTTCTCAGATTTCATTTCAACCGCAATTATTCTCCCAGTGTTCCCTTGTTGCAAATGTAAAACTCAGCAAAAATAACATCTGCTTGATATAGGTGTGTGCAATTATTGCAGAACTAGATCTGTTGAACAATGATTTTCAATTATTTTTGTGCTCTGGATCTGACATAATGCGTGCTTATGGCAGGCATATAGTTACAAATGACTTTTAAACTTAGTAATAGATGAATGCAAGCCAGAAAATGAAAAGGTAATGCCAAGTTAAAGTAAATATTCAGTAAAGGCATTTCTATTTCTTGGACAAAATGGAAGTTCTGGAACATTCACTGCTGCTTTCCCAAGACTTCTTTTGGATCCAGCAGATTCCTCCTGCTCCTCTAGGCTTTTGGCTCAGTCAGAATGAGATCTGGTACCAAGAGCTTTCATTCATAACTACCCAGGAATTATTTTTCCATATTTTGTACCCCCTTTAAACTCACCTAGCTCAGTCATTGCAGCAAAAGTCCTTGGCTCGGGACCTTGTACAGGTGATTCTTCCAGAGCCTGCACTCATAGACCCAAAATCCAGCCTACTAGGTATGGCCACTGTGCAATAGCAACGCTCTCTTCCACTCCAGGGGCTATGAATGTTGCCCCTGCGGCATTCTGAACCCCAGCCAACCCAAGGAGAAGAATGATGCAGGAATTACACCCAGGTGCCTCCATGTGACAGTGCACAGTACTACCACAGAGTCACCAAGCCAGTCCTTCTCATGCCTTTTACATCGCCTTAAAGCACCATCACAGTATTGCCCTGCCCTTACAGCTGTTGTGACTGAATGTGAGCATCTGCTTAGTTCTTTCTAGGTTCATTTCATTTGTGCACACAGGGTTCATGTTGCGCCCCGTCGGTCGCAGACGGCTGCGACCTTTGCTGCTCACCTCTCTTTTCCCTGCTACAGCGATTCTCAAGGCCATGGCGGCCTCACCCTGCAAACGCCGCCTTCCTCGGCGTCCCCGGGACGGCGTGGACAATCCTATCCACCATCTTGAGTCGGGGATTACTTAGGGCACGCGAGCGCGTGCCAGGCCCCTCTCTTATCCACGTCAAGGCGGGAACCTCGGGGACGTCCCCTCCGCATGACGACACCCGCCAGAAGTATTTAACCCATCCAGCCTATGCTTTCTACGAGTTAGCAAGGACTTCCTTCCTGCTTATTCCACTCCTTTCGGAGACCTTACGCTTTGCTACCTGAACTGCTGCCTGAATTTAGAACGCCTTAGGTACCCGCTCCTTGGGGGCCTTGTTACATTCTGGCTATCCGCTCCTCGGAGGGCCTTCCTGCCTGGAGATTCCTGTCATCCTTATTCAGGACACCGCCAGTTCAGCTTTGTGAGTACTATCATCGCTTCCACCATCTTGCTGTCAGAACCGCCAGTGTACCCCGTGCCTCAGGCCACTACCGTACTCATCCCAGCTACCTTCCTATACTCCGAAGTAAGTACCATCATCTACTTCGCTCTGCTGACCTACTGCACCTCTCTGAACTACTACTCACTGATCCTGGGCATACCCCACGCTGCGGGCCACTACCGGATCCACCCTAAGGGATAACATCTTGAGAGGTGTTCCCTGGCATACCCTGCTCTGCAGGCCGCTACCAGGGATATCAACATTGAGCAGGCTTAATCCTCTGGACTGTGCCTTCTCTCCATGTTGTGGTATCACCCACGATTCCAATACAATAAAGAATCTCCTATCTCTGACCATCTCTGCTGAGGCCACGCCCATCGCAGTGAGTCCCCACAGGGCTTCTCCCTGTGGGTGGAGTCAGCTCTCACTATGATCCAGGGTCCACAACCACACCAGATCATAACAGTTCACTAAGAGCTCAGGTTTGTGTTAAATCTATTTTGTATTGTTCACCTTTACTTAAGAAAAATTTGTCAGCAAAAAGAAATCTTAACAAATTGGTGTACCCAGATATGACAGGGTTCATACCTTACACAAGAAATGGCTCCCCAGAGAGAAATGTAGAGATAGAGTTCTGAGGTGCCAGCAGGCCAGATCTCTAAAACTCAGCTCCACCTAGTAACTTAAGGCTGAACTTCAAAACAGAGAAGAGAGAGAGCAGAAATGACACACATTAATAGCTTTCCCACATACGGTAGTTGAAGAAACTGCTTGCAAGAAAGGAAATTTCAACAACTATTTCCAGGACCCAATAGCTAAGATAACAGAATGAGGCTGGAAACTTTGGACTGTATTGCACTATTAGGGAGGGGGCAGGAGAATCTCACTTTCTGCTTCTCAAAAGCCTGACCTTGTGAACTGGACTGGAGAAGGAATCTGAGGGTTAAGAAGGACAGTGGATAGGCAGTATCAGCAATCCTGAGCTGAATTAGTATACCTGGCCAGTAACTGGCAGAACTGAGCCTAACAAGACTTTTGCATCGAGTCCACAGCTTGGCTATAGACATCTTATTTAAAAACATAGACTGCCTAAGATAGACTGTTCTTAAAGAGACAATGCACAAGAGCTGTCTGTTCACAAAACCCTGTTTTCTGAATCCAGAGGAAAGGATATGCAATAGGTAGGTGCACTGACTAACCATGTTCTACCCTATCACCTCACCCCTTCTGCCCCTGATGATGCACACATGAACAAACCCCCAATCTCAGAGTTAAACAATTGTAAGAACATAAGAACATAAGAAATTGCCATGCTGGGTCAGACCAAGGGTCCATCAAGCCCAGCATCCTGTTTCCAACAGAGGCTAAACCAGGCCACAAGAACCTGGCAATTACCCAAACACCAAGAAGATCCCATGCTACTGATGCAATTAATAGCATTAGCAGTGGCTATTCCCTAAGTAAACTTGGTTAATAGCAGTTAATGGACTTCTCCTCCAAGGACTTATCCAAACCTTTTTTGAACCCAGCTACACTAACTGCACTAACCACATCCTCTGGCAACAAATTCCAGAGCTTAATTGTGCTTTGAGTGAAAAAGAATTTTCTCCCAATAGTCTTAAATGTGCTACTTGCTAACTTCATGGAATGCCCCCTAGTCCTTCTATTATCTGAATGTGTAAATAACCGATTCACATCTACTCATTCAAGACCTCTCATGATCTTAAAGACCTCTATCATATCCCCCCATAGCCGTCTCTTCTCCAAGCTGAACAGCCCTAACCTCTTCAGCCTTTCCTTATAGGGGAGCTGTTCCATCCCCTTTATCATTTTGGTTGCTCTTCTCTGTACCATCTCCATCACCACTATATCTTTTTTGGGATGCGGCGACCAGAATTGTACACAGTATTCAAGGTGTGGTCTCACCTTGGAGTGATATAGAGGCATTATGACATTTTCCATTTTATTAACCATTCCCTTCCTAATAATTCCTAGCATTCAGTTTGCTTTTTTGACTGCTGCAGCACACTGAGCCAACGATTTTAAAGTGTTATCTACTATGATGCCTGGATCTTTTTCCTGGGTGGTAGCTCCTAATATGGAACCTAACATCGTGTAACTACAGCAAGGGTTATTTTTCTCTATATACAACACCTTGCACTTGTCCACATTAAATTTCATCTGCCATTTGGATGCCCAATCTTCTAGTCTTGCAAGGTCCTCCTGTAATGTATCACAATCCACTTGTGATTTAACTACCCTGAATAATTTTGTATCGTCTGCAAATTTGATAATCTCACTTGTCGTACTGCTTCTCTAGCCTCCAGAGATCAGACACATTCCCTGAGAGCCAGGAGCTCTTTGCACCGAGTGCACACATACAATCTGTCACTGGCGGGTAAAAAAATCATTCATGTGACACTCAATGCAAAAGACTGGAAAGCCCCCCTCTTGCTGCTGGACTGCTGCCTACATCTTAGTTTTATTGAGTTCCTAGTTAAGTTTAGGATACTAAGGGAGTTGGAATTAGAGTACTTTAAATTTACAGGAGTATTTACTAATTAATCTACTATTTAAGTTTAGGATACTAAGTGAGTTGTAATTTACAGGTGAATTTACTAATTAATCAGCTAGTGTCCTATAAGGGGATGATTAAACTTTCAATAAGGGCTGGTACAATAGTATGATTTAGATAAGACCCTGATTGATTTTTAATGAGAAAGTGTCTCTTGCCTAAAGATCAAGGGTTGAGTGGGTGGGAAAGACAGACACTAGAATTAACTATCTCTGGCTTGCTTATTACCTCAGACACACACAAACTCTAAAGAATATATCCCTCTATTTCATCTTTCACCAAACTTATATAAGTCCAAAGGTTTTCCAAAGCTATACTTACCAGTCTTCTTTAACCATCATTAAATTGATCTTTGCTTCCGGTCAATTCCTGGCTCACTTGCAGTGACCTCTGGATTCCTCTCCCAGGGGATGCTGGGAGCAGTATGCAGATGAGCCTTCCGGTCCTCTTCTACTGCAAAGGGTGCAGGGCCTCTGGAAGCTAGGGCTGTGGAATTCAATCTCTGGATCACTTGCGGTGACCTCTGGACTCCTCTCCCGGGGGATGATGGGAGCAGTATGCACATGAGCCTTCCGGTCCTCTTCTACTGCAAAGGGTGTGGGGCCTCTGGAAGCTGGGGCTGTGGAACTCAATTCCTGGATCACCTGTGGTGACCTCTGGACTCCTCTCCCGGGGGATGCTGGGAGCAGTATGCACATGAGCCTTCCGGTCCTCTTCTACTGCAAAGGGTGCAGGACCTCTGGAAGCTGGGGCTGTGGAATTCAATCTCTAGCTCGCTTGCGGTGTCTCTGGACTCCTCTCCTGGGGGATGCTGGGAGCAGTATGCAGATGAGCCTTCCGGTCCTCTTCTACTGTAATAAAATGAGAGATTTTCATTTAATTTATGATTCTTTTCAGTAACCGTTGTGCAACTCACCATGAGCTCTGGAGCATATGGTAGTGTTATGGATGACTAAAATGGGTATAAAGGAAACAATTGGAGACTATCAAATAGGTCAATAGGGTTCACTTGAAAAGTCAAATTTAATTGATCAAAGCTTCTATATGAGACTGAAAGCCCAGTTTGGCAGTCTGTTTTTTTTCTGTCAATAAGTAGGTCATTTAGCCATGCAGCATGGGTGACATCATCCGTGATGTTAAGAGGCAGAGCTTTACTGTCTAAGTTCAAAGAGCTTTGCACTGTGCCTGCACTGGTATTCCCGTGCTCCTTGAGCCATCTCCTCAGTTCTGTTTTTCCGCGAATCTTCACGGACATGAGGAGCACTCTCTCCAGTCTCGTAAAAAAAAAAAAAAAAATAGAAAGAAGACAAAAGAAGAAATGAGCTAGAAGATTGTCATGCGAAGAGCCCAGGATTCAGATATTGCCAATGCAGCGAAATAATGTCGGTGACCGATGGACATAATTATTTATAGTTATGTCTCAGTCCTGACATCAACCAGGCCGCAAGTAAAGATTGTGGGGAAATGTCCCCGCTGGCTAGATGACAAAGGGCCAAAAAAATTTGAGAGGTTAAGGCACTCATCCTCCTAGTGACAAACAATCAATGCAGTCTTCTCTGGGTAAGAAAAAACCCCAGTCTGAAACTTGTTGATGCGCCCTTTCCGTGGATATGGATGGCTGCTCAAATAAACCGTCAGCGGCGTCGACAGTGTCAATGATTTGTACTCCGAATCCCGCCTCTGAGCCACCACCAACGACGCAGTCAAAATCAGGCTTGGCATCAATCATAACCATCCCAACGCCGGAGCACAAGAGCCCACTTATGATGCACCCAATGCATGCGTCGGCGTCGATAAATGCTCGGTGACTATGACACACTCCGACACATCTAAAAAACACTCGATGCACACGACGCATAAAAGTAAAAAAATCTTCCAACCTCGAGACTGCGTCATATAAACCGACACATATGCCAAAAGAAACACCTCGCAAGTCTTCTACCAAGAGAAAGCACCTTCTACCAGCATCTTGAGCAACCTCTTTAGCTCATTTAGATGCTCCACACCCCACCTCTCCCCAAAGAGGCTACCAGTCTCCTATATCTGTATTGCAATTCTCTGATAAAGATCTAGAGAATTCAACAGGCAGCTGGGTTTCATCACTGGACACTGCATGCCTGCCAAAAGATCTACCTATCCACTCCAGGAAAAGACTAACTTCACAGCATGAAGCCTCACCACAAGATTTAATTAGAACTCCAAGCAAAAACCACGCAAGGAGGATAACGCTAAAGTCCCATCTCATAGAATATTGGCCCAGGAAACGATGTCTCAGATCACAAATCTTCTGAAGAATTTTTTCCACGGTTTGCAGACACATCATTCCACTCACACTTCCCCGTCTCCTTTTGGGAAATGTAAAATTACACCAATACATAGTTCTCCTTCCTCACCATTGAAAGAGCCATCCCCATAAAACTTGGTTTCACCTCCAGCCTTTCTGCATGAAACTCCACCTGGGAATTCTCCCTTATCATCCCCAAAAAGTTCTACTGTAATTACGATGGACCCTCCAAGAGATCAGCCACAACCATCTTCACCACCAGAAGATCTCACTTATTCCAAATTTCTGGAAAAGTTGAGCTCAGCTCTAAAAATAGAAAACTGAAAACTCTCGGACCCCAGATCTGAAGTTTTGGGAATCTTACAGATTTTGGATGTTCCAGCTGAAGCAACTGCTGTTTCTTCTCACCAGATTTTAGAATCTCTTATGGGACACCCTGCATCTCATACCTCCAGCTTCCAGAAAGCTTGATCTTGAATAGAGAATGCAGAATTACATTAAGAAAGGTGGAAAGAAGGCAAAACGATTACTGGCATGGTTAAAAGGGGAGGTGAAAGAAGCTATTTTAGCCAAAAGATCTTCATTCAAAAATTGGAAGAAGGATCCAACAGAAGAAAATAGGATAAAGCATAAACATTGGCAAGTTAAATGTAAGACATTGATAAGACAGGCTAAGAGAGAATTTGAAAAGAAGTTGGCTGTAGAGGCAAAAACTCACAGTAAAAACTTTTTAAAATATATCCGAAGCAGAAAGCCTGTGAGGGAGTCAGATGGACCGTTAGATGATCGAGGGGTTAAAGGGGCACTTAGAGAAGATAAGGCCATCACGGAAAGATTAAATGAATTCTTTGCTTCGGTGTTTACTGAAGAGGATGTTGGGGAGGTACCCGTAATGGAAAAGGTTTTCATGGGTAATGATTCAGATGGACTGAATCAAATCACGGTAAACCTAGAAGATGTGGTAGGCCTGATTGACAAACTGAAGAGTAATAAATCACCTGGACCAGATGGTATACACCCCCAGAGTTCTGAAGGAACTGAAAAATGAAATTTCAGACCTATTAGTAAAAATTTGTAACTTATCATTAAAATCATCCATTGTACCTGAAGACTGGAGGATAGCAAATGTAACCCCAATATTTAAAAAGGGCTCCAGGGGCGATCCGGGAAACTACAGACCGGTTAGCCTGACTTCAGTGCCAGGAAAAATAGTGGAAAGTGTTCTAAACATCAAAATCACAGAACATATAGAAAGACATGGTTTAATGGAACAAAGTCAGCATGGCTTTACCCAGGGCAAGTCTTGCCTCACAAATCTGCTTCACTTTTTTGAAGGAGTTAATAAACATGTGGATAAAGGTGAACCGGTAGATATAGTATACTTGGATTTTCAGAAGGCGTTTGACAAAGTTCCTCATGAGAGGCTTCTAGGAAAAGTAAAAAGTCATGGGATAGGTGATGTCCTTTCGTGGATTGCAAACTGGCTAAAAGACAGGAAACAGAGAGTAGGATTAAATGGGCAATTTTCTCAGTGGAAGGGAGTGGACAGTGGAGTGCCTCAGGGATCTGTATTGGGACCCTTACTGTTCAATATATTTATAAATGATCTGGAAAGAAATACAACGAGTGAGATAATCAAATTTGCAGATGACACAAAATTGTTCAGAGTAGTTAAATCACAAGCAGATTGTGATAAATTGCAGGAAGACCTTGTGAGACTGGAAAATTGGGCATCCAAATGGCAGATGAAATTTAATGTGGATAAGTGCAAGGTGATGCATATAGGGAAAAATAACCCATGCTATAATTACACAATGTTGGGTTCCATATTAGGTGCTACAACCCAAGAAAGAGATCTAGGTGTCATAGTGGATAACACATTGAAATCGTCAGTACAGTGTGCTGCAGTAGTCAAAAAAGCAAACAGAATGTTGGGAATTATTAGAAAAGGAATGGTGAATAAAACGGAAAATGTCAAAATGCCTCTGTATCGCTCCATGGTGAGACCGCACCTTGAATACTGTGTACAATTCTGGTCGCCGCATCTCAAAAAAGATATAATTGCGATGGAGAAGGTACAGAGAAGGGCTACCAAAATGATAAGGGGAATGGAACAACTCCCCTATGAGGAAAGACTAAAGAGGTTAGGACTTTTCAGCTTGGAGAAGAGACGACTGAGGGGGGGATATGATAGAGGTGTTTAAAATCATGAGAGGTCTAGAACGGGTAGATGTGAATCGGTTATTTACTCTTTCGGATAGTAGAAAGACTAGGGGGCACTCCATGAAGTTAGCATGGGGCACATTTAAAACCAATCAGAGAAAGTTCTTTTTTACTCAATGCACAATTAAACTCTGGAATTTGTTGCCAGAGAATGTGGTTAGTGCAGTTAATATAGCTGTGTTTAAAAAAGGATTGGATATGTTCATGGAGGAGAAGTCCATTACCTGCTATTAAGTTCACTTAGAGAATAGCCACTGCCATTAGCAATGGTTACATGGAATAGACTTAGTTTACTTAACTAGACTTAGGTACTTGCCAGGTTCTTATGGCCTGGATTGGCCACTGTTGGAAACAGGATGCTGGGCTTGATGGACCCTTGGTCTGACCCAGTTTGGCATTTTCTTATGTTCTTAACTTACTATACCACTGTACAAATTCCACACAACTCAGTTATCATGGAATCAATGATGAAAAAAGCTAAGAAAAACAGGCTATATTCCAACTCTCCACCTGGGAAAGATAACAAAATCTTGGACGAGTTTGGACACAAAATCTACCAGAACTCCATGCTCAGTTCGCGTATCCATCAACTTCAGTTCTATATAGTTCAATATTTATATGAATGTACCCAGCAGTTGAAACCATTCTTCATAACATCACAAGGGGATTCACCTCTCCCGCAGCCCTTTCAAGACTTGCAGGAAGGTTTGCAGCATCTTCTAAGAACAGCATATGAAGCCTTTGATACATCTGCCATATCTTAGGCTATTTACATATCAGCTAGAAGACTGACTTGGCTATGTGCAAGCAGCATACAAGAAGATGTCCATGACAAGTTAACTAATTTACCATGTAGACCAGATAACCTCTTTGAAGAAAAACTCAGAGAGATAGTTTCCGAAATAAAAGAACAAAATCTGGCGGTCCAATCGTTGACGTCTCCTTAAGAAGCACAAAGCACATCTAGGCATTATTACAGCCAATACAAGAGAGGATATTACTATAGAAGACCGTACCTTTTATTATCAACCATACTATCAAAGCTATAGACAACTGCCTTACCAGCAGCCAAAACCTCAAGCTCAGTAGCAGGCACAAAGACTTCGACAGAGAACCCAGAGGCAGCAGAAAATTAAACCAGCTCAGCCTCAGCCCAAACAGACTCTTTAAAACCATTTGCCGCAACAACAATTCAGCTTACGGGCGAAGACTTTCCTTCTTCCTTCCGAAATGGTCCGCAATTACCATGGACCAGTAAGTATTAGATATAATCTCACAGGGTTACAAACTGCAGTTCTAATATTCCTCAAAACTACCACAACCTGTTCAACCCAGAACATCTCATTCACAAAACCCCTTGTTCCTTCAGGAAGTGAGATTGCTTCTCCAACAAAAAGCAATCCAACCAGTCCCATTCTCACGAAGAAAAAAGGAGTATTACTCCCAATACTTCCTCATTCCCAAGAAGTCAGGAGGTCTTCAACCCATTCTGGATCTACATGCACTCAACAAACATCTCATGAAGAAGAAATTCAAAATGGCCTCTCTAAAGACAAAGCTCCCTTTTCTTCAAACCAGACTGGTCGAAGATATGGCAGCTGAGATTCATTGCCAAGAAGTGCAGAGTCATGCATATGGGATGTGGAAATCTGAAAGAAATGTATTCAATGGGAGGTGAAGGGCTTGATAATTCACATTGATGCAGCTCCAGCACTGCTCTCTACATCAATTGGTGGGGGTGGAAGGAAATTAGAACCAAAAAGTTACCAATAAGGGCCCTGACCTAAGCGGTCAGGGTAACAGATAAGTATGAGAAAAATAAGTATGAAAGCTTGCTGGGCAGACTGAATGGGTCATTTGGTCTTCTTCTGCTGTCATTTCTATGTTTCTATGTGTTCCCTAGACCTGAAGGATATATATACACCCATTCCAATTCACCAAAAATTCTAGTGATACCTATGTTTCAAGTTGGGAATCAACACTATCAGTACAAAGTACTCATGTTTGGACTCTCCTCTGCCCTGAGAATCTTCACAAAATGTCTTGCTGTTGTTGTGGCGCACTTGTGCAAAAAGGGAATAAACATTTTTCCCTACCTTGACAGTTGGCTAATTGTCTCCTCGAATATTCATACCCTCCAGACTCATTGGGAGAAACAATCACTTGTCTAGAGAGTCTGGGATGGCTCATAAATTATGAGAAATCGCATCTTCATCCCTCTCAAGATCTTCAATTCATCGAAGCAAGGATCCAGACTCCCATTTCCAGAGCCTTCTTTCCATTGGACAGGATTCAAACTTGCAATCCCTATGACTTTCTCTCCACCATCAGAGGTATGCTTCCGTATGCCAAGTAATGGTTTCAAATGGAAAAGGTATTCAGCTTGGTGCAACCAATAAGGTTTTAACCCCTGTGACTACCCTCTACAAAGATTACTTTCATATCTACATACCTTATCTCTCTCTGTTCTAGCAGTTACATCTATTTGGGTACACCTAAGTGCAATAGCAGCTTACCACTCAACAAGAGACAGATCATCCATCTCTTTTCATCCTCTCATCTCGAAGTTCATGAAGGGTTTAAATCACATGCATCCACCTTGTCAGAATCCTCCAATTCTGTGGGATGTAAATCTGGTCCTCGAAGCTCTAATGAAAGCACCGTTTGAACCCATGACATCCTCATCCTTAAAATATCTAACCTGGAAAGTCCTCTTCTTGGTAGCCATCACCTCAGCAAGGCGAGTAAGTGAGCAAGCATTGGTAATCAACTTTCCATTTCTACAATTCCACCATGATAAGGTCTTATTAAGGACTCACCCTTCCTTCCTACCGAAAGTAGTCTCATCTTTTCACTTAAATGAATCAATCTCCTTACCAGTCTTTTTCACGAAACCACTCTCTGACGACCGTCAAAAAACTCTTCATACACTAGACTGTAAAAAAGCTTTGGCTTATTACAAGAGCAGAATTCAGTCTGTCAGATATACATCTCAACTATTTGTCTCCTTTAACCCAAATAACTCAGGACAACCAGTTTCCAAAAGAACTCTCTCAGATTTGCTTACTGCATGCATTCAGTTCTGTTACTCTCAAAAATCCATGACTTTATCAAATCCAATTAAAGCTCATCAAATCAGAGCCACAGCCACTTCCATAGGTCATGTACAAGGCGTATTCATTCATGACATCTGCAAAGCAGCAACTTGGTCTTCCATACACATTTTTACTTCACATTACTGTCTGGACCAGAAGTCCACTGCAGGCAGTGCGCTGGGATCGGCAGTTCTACACCACTTCCAAAATTCCTAAGGGCTGTCCACATCACACAGGTTGCTCTTCACCATATCAAAACCTTACATATAAAGCAACCTATGTGCTTGGGACTCCCACGCTGCATGGCTAAATGACCTGCTTATTGATGGAAAAAAGCAAGTTTGCTTACCCTAAACAATGTTTTCCGTAGATAGCAGGGAATTTAGCCATGCAATCCCCTCCACCTCCCTGGACAGCCATTTCTTACGGCATCTACGCTCACAACTAGCTTAAAAACCAACTGAGGAGATGGCTCGAGGAGTGCGGGTATGCTAGCGCAGGTGCATTGCAAAGCTCTTTGAGCTTAGAGAATAAAGCTCCACCTCATGGCATCACGGATGACGCACCCACACTGCATGGCTAAATTCCCTATCTTCGGAAAACACCATTTATGGTAAGCAAACGTGCTTGTATTTTCAGTTCTTGATGACTTTCTTAGATTACGATGTTACTTTAATTATGTTGTTTAATAGAGTCGTCAACTGTAATTGAAATGCTGTGTTAATTTAAATCACAAGGCCATGTACTGCTATACTTATGCAGATGTAACCCTTTTTCCATGGAGTTGACTGTTTCCACAGGGCACACAAAAAATATTTGTTTGTGGGGCTGTCTTTACTAACAACAGCCCCCTCTTGCTTGCCCCCAAGGTGTGGGTCCTTTCTGTGGGAATAAAGACAGAGCTTCATGGCCCAGTCAATGGTGTGAATTTTTCCCATCTGGGGGGATGTCTCTGTCACTTTGGTGATGTCTATGATGCTGTGCCGCAGGGACAGATAGGCTGGGCACAGTCCTGGGTGTTCAAATAAAAATGTACTGATTTCTGCAAAACGTTAAATCAATGTTCAGTCATGTATGCTGATGTGAGTTACAGCTGCAGGTTGGTCTGTTTGTGTGTAGTGTTCCTGAGCTCAGATTCCCTGGGCTTGAAGCTTACCACTTTTATACTGAGTGCATAAGTGTCCCAGATGACAAGGGAAATCCTACCGATGAGGAGATCCCCTTCATCAGAGAAAAAAGCCTTCCTGAGTCAAAAATTTACTCCTCTTTCACCAGCTTGCACCTGGTCCCTTAGGATGGAGATCACGTTTTGAGTCCCTAATGTCCTTCTCCTCCTTCCTGACAAATGTGACCTCTCTCGAGGAAAAGCCTGATGTTAGAAGTTGGAACTGGGCTATTACAGCTCAGCCAAGGGTGAGGAGGGGTGGAAAAAACCTCCTCACCAACTAAAAATGGTGAAAACTCTCCACAGTCAAAAATCTCCTCTGGAGGGAAACACTGTCACTGATGATCCTTCCATAGCTGGGACAGGAGTTCACAGGTCTTCAATTCCTTGGTCTCTGGATCCAGGGAAAAACCATCAGCAGGAAGGACCAAGGTATCCCATCCAGTTAAAACTCTCAAAATTAGACAACTTCTTAATAAAGGTTTCTCTTTCAAAACAGGAGGAAGACCCTACTGACAGATAGTGCCCTGTAAGGATATTTCCTCTAAACAAACTTTATCAAGTGAGGGGGACGGGCCTTACTCTGAAAAAGAAAACCAGAAGAGCTCCTCACTCTTTGCTAGCTCAACTCAAAAGTCCACAACTAGCTTACTCCTAGCCCTCACTTCTAGAAAGGTATCCAACCATCTCAGATACCCTCTGAGGGAGGCACTGATAGGATGGTATCACCATCTGTCTAACTCCTATGGCAGGGATCTAGTGCCATCTAATGGCTGACCAGGGAAGGGTTTTCAGCTTATATTGTAGGCAGGTTGAGCTGTAATCTGCTTCACTGTTGATCCATTGAATCAATTTAGAATAAAATCATGTGTGATAAGACTGAAGCATGATTTCATTAAGAATTCAACTTTAAAAAGTACTTTGTTGGATTTTCTATAGGTCTAATTTGCAACTCAGAAATACTCTCTGTATTCTTGTGATTAGCGATAGACAGAATAATTGAGTTTCACAGGTAAATGAATGATCTTTAAAATCATTTGCAAAGCTTCTGCATAATTCAGCTTGTAAACTGAGTACACGAGTTGCTGACTAATCCTGACTGCAAATATAATAACAATTAAGAAATTCACTGGCAAGCCACTGTTCAAATGAGATAGTGATGCATACACTGGCAGTGCCTGAAAGAGTACAGAACTGGTACTCCAGGACTCCAGCTGGAAATCATTGACTTGTATATCTCTTTTTGCTTATCAGTGCTAGTTTAAATTGTGCAATAGGGGAAGGAATATTGAAATAATGATGGGAGCTGAAAAAATAACCACTGACAAGTAGTTAGTTGTCTTCTGAAACCCCCAAGCAGGTTGGACTGCTGCACCTCAAAAAGGAATTCAAAAAGTAAATTAAATCAGTTTTGTGAACTGCCATCCTATTTAGTGAATAATGCTATAAATGCTTTCAATGAAATAAGTTTCCATACCATGCCCTTATGGCAGATTAAAATCCCTGTTCATGGTGTTTTCTTACCTATATCAAATCTTGCTTTCAGCTAGAGACTTGTAAGGCCTGATTTATAATGCATTAAGCAGTGAAGGGCAAGGGGGACCCCTTTCTGATATCCAGATCCATGCCAGATATCCCCTTTTCAGGAGTTTTACAGAATTCAAACTTTCCTTCTCTCATGGATTCATTAGTCCCTGATCTTCTTTATTTAAAAGCCATACTTCTCCCTTGGAGCACTGGCAGCCTTGCCAGAGAATTAGCCTGAAAAGAACCAAGATAAACTTACTTCTCATCCCTTCACTCTGTGGGCTCCCGCCTTTTATTCTCTCAAAGGAGAGACTCTAGACTTTTCGCATTGACTACCTAGTTACTCCCTGGAACCGACCACATGGAATCTCACTCCAGAGGTTTCTTGGGGCATTCCATATCTTAACCATAGGGCTATAGAAATAAGATTTAAAGTATAATACATTTGTTTTTCCAAATTATGTTCTCATTGCTTTGCTAAAATTAGAGGCTTGGCTTTCTAAAGCATTTGTGCACATAGGGGTAGATTTTCAAAGGGTTATGCGCGTAACCCCCGAAAACCTACCCCAAACCCTCCCTGGGCACGCCGAGCCTATCTTGCATAGGCTCGGCGATGCGCGCAAGCCCCAGGACGCGCGTAAGTCCCGGGGCTTTCCTGGGGAGGCATGTCAGGGGGCATGTCGCGGCGGCGTGTCACCCGGGGGCGTTCCGGGGGCAGGGCCACAGGCGTGGTTCCAGCCCAGGGGCGTTCCGGAGGTGTGGCTTTGGCCTCCGGACCAGCCCCCGGGCCGGAACATGGTGCGCCGGCAGCCGGCCAGCACGCGCGAGTTACGCCTGCCTCGAGCAGGCGTAACTTCTGGAATAAAGGTGGGGGGGAGGGGTTTAGATAGGGCTGTGGGGGTGGGTTAGGTAGGGGAAGGGCGGGGAAAGTGGGGGAGGCTGAAGGAAAGTTCCCTCCAAGGCCGCTCCAATTTCGGAGCAGCCTCGGAGGGAATGGAGGCTGGCTGCGCAGCTTGGCGCACGCAGGCTGCCGATTTTGCTCAGCCTTACGAGCGCCGATTCTGGATTTTAACAGATGCGCGCGGCTACGCACATATCTATTAAAATCCCGCGTACTCTTGTGTGCGCCCAGTGCGCGAACAAAAGTACGCGTGTGCGTAATTTTGTAAAATCCACCCCATAAAATACAGTTTTATTCATATCGATGGGCTTTTAGAAAATTGTCCTAGAGGTTGTGCATGTATATATATATATATATATATATAAATATATATATATATATATATATATATATATATATATATATATATATATATATATATATATATACTAGCGACCCCGCCACACATTGCAGTGGCAGAGTCAGGTTCTTTTCCCTCCCTCCCCCTTCCCCTTGCTCATTTACCTCAGTCACTCATCCTCCTCCCCCTTGGTCACTCACATCCCCTTCCCTCCCCTGTCCCCACTCCAACTCTCTCCCCTCACACTCACCTCTCCCCTCATTCTCCCTCCCCTGACACTCACCTCCCCCCTCATTCTCCCACCCCTCACTGTCACCTCCCCCCGCCTACTGCCTACCCTTCAGATCAGAAAACTTTTGTCTTTCTATTTCTGTGGGAACCTCCCCACCCCAAAAAAAAAAAACCCAATCCCAACCCTTTAAATCAAATAATAACCCCCCACTCACCTGCCCCCCCCCCCCCCAAGACCTGGGATATAAAAATTGTTGGAGCTACATGTGGTCTGTCCCTGAGCGTATGTGCGCATTATGTAGCCAAATAGGGGAGTGCCTAATCAAATTTGCACTTCCAAATTTGTTTTGTGGTCTGGGGAGGGCAATTTTGGTGCGTTCCTGAGATTGTGCAAGTTTAGTGTATGTATTTGTGTGTGTGAACCTCCCCCTTCCTCCAAAAAACAACCGTATGAGAAAAGTTCTCTTAAACTAACCAACTCACACTCTCCTGCCCCCCCTCCCCCAGCCCTGCGAAAAACAGTAGCCCCCCCCTGCCCCCCCCCCCCAGGAATTGCCGAATGAATGAAACCTGACCCCCCTCATGACCCCTCCCCAAGATGTTCACAATAAATTCATTACCACCCCCCACCCTCCAGACCCCCTGAAACCTGATAAAAATGTCAGTCGGTGGAGCAGGCATTCAGGAGCTGTCCGGGAGCGATGTATTGGCGTTGGTCCGTCGGCTGCGAGCACTGAAACGGGTTCCGATGGCCCTTTGCCCTTACTATGTCAGTAGGGTGGAGCAATGGCAGCGGTAGGTCCTCTGACATAGTAAGGGCAAAGGGCCGTCGGCTGCCAGTCCTGAAAATGGCGCCGAGGGGCCCTCGCCCTTACTATGTCACATGGGCTACTGCCGCCATTGGTGTCCCCGAGTGGCATAGTAAGGGATAGGGCCGTCGGCGCCATGTTGATTGCTGGCAGCCGACGGCCGTAGTGCAGGAGATGTGTCCCGGACCGGTCCTGGCCCCCCCCCGCTGGAGCCTCCCGGACTTCTGTCAGGTTCTGTGTGTGTTGTGAGGGCCTGGAAAGTAAATAAATTTGGCATGTGTGTGGGGGGTGTGAGGAGGGTGGTTTTGTGTATGTTGGGAGGCTGTGGGAAGTAAATCAATTTGGCATGTGTGTGGGAGGTGTGAGGAGGGTGGTGGGTGTATTTTATCTGTAAAGGAAATAGTTATCTTCCGGCGAAAAAAGTGCGCAAATGTGTTAAAATGGAAGTGAAACGTGGACCTGGACTGGCGAAATGATTAGTGTAGCGTGTGTTAGTGTAAGGTGTAACAGATGGCGCTTACGTCCAGCAGATGTCGCTGTTTTCTCAAAAAAATCTTTAAACCTATTTTACCTGTCACAGGTATGACATATCTGTAATGTAAGTACAGAAGAACCTTCCTGAATGCGAAATGAAGGTTGTGTCCAAATTTGAAAGCAATCGGTTCAGTGGTTTCTGAGATTAGCGATTTTGTCCAAACTATTTAACATTTTTATTTATATATATATATATATATATATATATATATATATATACACGCACATATATATATACACACACATATATATTCATAAGTGATTTTGTATGCACATATATGCGTACTATAAAGAGGGTTCTCAAGGGTGGCATTGGATTTTTGAAATTATGCACAGAAATGTATGTATACCTGCTCCCAAGCAGGCATAAATGTGTGTGCCTGTGCTGCACTGAGTTCCATGTACACCCACTAATTTTTAAAGCAGATTTATGCATCTAGGTCTGCTTTGAAAATATGAGCTGAAGTCTGCATGTGGGCTGTCACAAACGTACCCTCACTAGGGAATAAAAAGTGAAGCGGGTTTGTTTTCTATAAATTAACATACATGTATCAACAAAGAAAGTTGTAACATCCTTGTTAAAGCCTGTTAGTAGCTGAAAAAAAATTCCAGATTCCATAATCAACAAAACAGCATTTAATGTTGCTAAGTAACAGAAGAATGCGGTGAACCATATTAAATCTATTGTCAATTGTAAATGCCTCCCAAAGTCTGTAGCTAGAGAAATGATTTCTTTAATATCATCATTTTTACATAATTGAACACTGTAGACAAGAAAATAAATTTTAGTTAGTGCTGCATTAATGTTAGGGTATGTATAAAAAAAAAGTGCTGACTGCATATTTTAGCTTCTTTTTTTTATACCATATATTTGTGGATATTCACCCAGCTAGACAACCACACATGGGAATAAGACTCAGTAAATTATCCAAGTTGGGATAAGAGCTATAGCTTTTTTTGTTTTTGACTAGAGATATATAACCAATTAAAGGTCAAATTCCTACTGAGTGGATTCCAGCCTGATTTGGTTTTTATGAATCTTCTCAGTTTTGCAGTTAATACAGAGAAATTCTTCTCAGATTTGACAAGTCCACCAAAGTTTCAATATGCAAGGCTTAGAAGGATCATATATGACAAATTTGTCTTCGCTCCTGGTGAAATTGTCCATTGCTTTGGCAATTTGTGTTGCGGTCCCGGGCCGTGCCCCGGTCCCTCCACCTACCTCAGGGATGGCCCGGGCCGTTTCGGGGCCTCCGCGGGCCTTTCAGGCCTTTCAGCGCGTCTCTCCCTCCTCAGGAGAGACGTCGACGATCCGCCACAGCTGGCCCCGCCCCCTAGATGCGTGCGCGGAGGAGTTCCACTTAAAGGGGCCAGTACGGGAAAACCTCAGTCCTGTCTTGGATGACGTCAGACGCCTTCAGGGTATTTAAACCCTGCATCTGGACTCCCTCAGTGCCTTGCAACGAGGTTCCCTCTGGTTTCGGAGTGTCTAGTTGCTGCATAAGATCTTGGATCGTCTCTTCCATCTTCTGGCTTTGACCCAGCTTCGTCTCCTGACTTGTCTTCAGTTTCCACCCCTGGTTTTGGTATTCGACGTCTGACGTCTGGTTTCTGACCTGGCTCCGTCCCACGACTCTGTCTTCAGCTTCCGCCCCTGGCTTTGGTTTGGCTCTCGGACTCCTGGCTCCTAACCCGGCTTCGTTTCTGGACTCCGTCTTCGACTTCTGCCACCACCTCAGGTATCCGGTACCCGCTGGCCCAGAGAATTCTTTTAAGTCCCAGCGGCTCGGGCTCTCTCGGGCTCCTCCCGGGGGAGCCGCAGGCTTCCGAGGGTGAAGACTCTCCTGCCTCCTGTGCCCAGCCGACCTCTCGTCCACCTCTTCGGCCGCTGCCCGGATCCTTGGTCACATAGGGTCCTACCTAAGTCCAAGAGCTCCGGGTCCCTACGGGCTCCTCCTGGGGGGACCTTGGGCTTCCGGTGGTGAAGTCTCTTCAGAGTCTCTTCTGTGCCGCCTCTCGGCTGTGACGTTCGCTGTGGGTCTCCACAGCACTCCTCCAACTGTCTCAGCCGGCCCAAGGGTCCACAACCGTAACAATTTGGAATCTACCACACAATCAGTTTTCACCCACAACACAGAATATAAATAGATGTGACTTAAGTTGCTTGGTGTCAGTGTGTACTGAGAGGAAGAGGAAAGAAAAGAGATTTTCAAGCCAGTGACTAAACTCAAAGCTCAGGTTTAGATTAGGTCAGTTAGCTCATCTCTGCCATTCAATGTCTATACTGACTGATTTGGGCACTACTTAGTAGTAAATATACAGATCTGCATTCTTGTTCAGTGTTTTACATAGTGCACACATACAATAAGTGGATTTGTGGCAAAGACATGTTTGCATGCATTTACTTATTTAAATGTATTATCTGCCTTTACAGAGAGGCTTAAGGTGAAAAACCAAAACATTCACCAATAAAATACAATACAAATAACTTCATAAAATAATAAAACATAGTTAAGCAATATTACAATAAATAATACATTAAATCAAACATAACACATTAATATAAAATAAACACTATAACAAAATATTTTTCTGATTTTGTTAATGTGTCTACTGTGGTTTGCTGTAGATTACTGGTTAATGTGGCCACATAATCACACAATTGTGTAGTGGTAGCTGGTGAGTAAAGTTTTGTTGGGGCACTAGAACTAGGGTGCCTTTACCTACTGCTAGACTGGCAGGAGAGGGCTGTGCACCTTCTCACTCTTTGGCCTCCACTTACTCCCTCATGCCCTGTACCCTCAATTCCCCATCTTATGCATTCACTCTCACTCTTCCCACACACACTTTTGCATCTCATTCACTACTGCCTACCATGTGCTCCTCTCTCACTCTTCCTGTGCTGTGCTCTTCATGGCCCACTTCATTTTGTTTTCTTCCCCCTTTCTGTGGCCTACAGGACAACAGGACATAGGACTTAGCTTGGAGGAAAGAAATGGTAATCTCTAAACTACCATATGGAAGGTACTGGCAATCCTGGTTCTGACTTTCCCCCTACATCTCTGGTTGTGAACTAGAGATGGGCAAGCCAGAAACTGTGCTAAATGAACTTATTTAGAGCCAAGCCAAGGAGTTTGAAAACTCTAAGAGCACAGAAGAAATCAGCCCTATGGCTGGTTGGAATGTGGTACAGGATTTTCTGATTTGAGTGTCCTTCCCAACAAAGAAAGTGCAAAGTATACAAGTACAAAAGCACCCATGGTCCTCATCTGCTCTAAATTTGAAAATTAACTTGTATGCGCAAATCTGCAAGCTCCCTGCAATTTTTTAAAATTGTCCTCTGAATGTCTCCCTCCCGACTAGCAGGGTTGGTACTGCCAGCACTTTGGCAACATTGGTTGACTCCTGTTCCACATACAAAAGAAAGGCTTTGGACTAGATGGCATCATCTTGTGATATGAGGAAGGCTTGTAACTGTAAAATGGCAAACAGTGGGAAGCGCCAAAATATAAATTTCTCTTGAAACTGAATGCAGATACAGAAACCCTCTCCCTCTTCCCACAGTGTGATCATTTATCCGTGTGTGCTAAAATACTGAAAATGGACGCAAAATAGCAAGAATGAAAGTGAAAGTCTGAAGGACCTACTCCTCCCCAGTCACGTGTCCGCTGCAACATCTTGAGGCTGACCTTTGGCCTTCTAGATTTCCAATTGACTAACATAAAGGCACTATTAAGTATTTATAATCAATATTTATTTATTTAAGAGTTTTTTTTATACCAAGGTATAGCTAGCTGCCTTCACCCCGGTTTACATGTACAACAACGTATTACATATAACAGAGATTGAAACGTGCATAACAACCTATTACAATTAACAGTGTTTGAAATCTGAGAAAAACTAATTATTACAGTCGACAGCAACATTTATAACAGGATATATCTATGATCAAAACATGAGCAAGGGGTGAACAGATTCTGGGGGAGGATCAATAAACATTCCCTAATACTTTAGTTTAACTCGTTCTGTGTCAGCGTCTTGGGATTGGCATTGTGGTCCAGAACCGTTTATGTAGTAGGTGTTTTATTTGAAATTAACCAATACCATCCTTGAGATTCTATAATCTTTCAACTGTGGAAGAAAGAACGCCATTAAATATTTCATACTTCAGCGAATAGACTGTAAACTAATGTCTTTTAGTATCTTCATCTGCACAGTCAGAATTTCATAATTGCTGAGGTTGATTTTATAGCTAGATAAGTTCCTTTAGTTTTCAAGGCCAACGTTCAAAAAAGGAGAAACGGATAACTTATCCAGCTAAAGTTAGCTGGTATGTTATCAGGTATATTTAATGGGATAAACGTCCTGCTGAATATCCTCAAATAAAGGTATCCGGTTATACATAGCTGGATAACTTTGAAACCTAATTGGTTTTGTTTGAATATAACCAGTTGGGTTTCAAAGTTATCTAGGAATATGTTGCCAGATAACTAACTTAAATGTCTATATTCAAATTATATAGTTGGTTAAGTGCCAACACAGTACAAAAAAAGGATTTTGGGCCTTCAGGCCCAATCCAGCCACCATCTCACCCATAAAACATATGACATAAATGACGGCTAGCATCTGATACTCCCCCTACAGCCCCCTCCCCAACCCATCAATTGTTTTTAGGAAATGAAGTCACAGCAGCCTATGCCTGGCCCCACCTCCTTCCATGAAATTTCTTCCAAAAACCCAAGCCCCCTCCTGCCCCAACCTAACTTTGAAATCCAGCTGATGATATTCAGTCATAGCCAGTAAGATTTCATAATAACTGTGATGAGGGGGGATGGTACAACAACACAAGAACAGAAGAATGTCAACCCCCACCAGGATGAGTAAAAGGTACACAGGAAACAAATGGGGTAATCTCAAACCTGGGAAGGAGAAGAAGCCAGACAGATAGCTGCTACTGCCTAGAGTGACAGGCTGAGAGAGGCATATACGATGGGGTGGGCGAAGTCAGTCTCCGAAGAGAGAGGGAACAGGATACCGAAATTCCCATGGAGACCAGCACAGTAAATAAGGGAGGGTGGAGACAGGAAGAGAGGGTGGAGAAGATGGAATTCCTGTCTGCAAGGAGTCAAGAGGAAGAGAAGGTATTTCAAATGCAGAAGGAAGAACATGGAGACTGAGGAAGCCATGGAGATGGAGGAGTGAATCCAGGAGGAGGATATGGTCTAAAGAGAGGAGGAAGAAGGCCTGCAATGAGGTACAGCACAAGACACTGAACCAACATTGTTTGCATGGGTGGTTGTGGCTGTCCTGACGGTGAAGACTGAGAAGAAGTTCTTAAGGAGTGTCAGACACTACCACAAGAGAGTGGAGGCAGACACCTTGGTTCTATAAGGAGCAGGTGAATGGTGCACTGCTGTTTTTAGGCTGAGCAAGCCTGTGAACAGAAAAGAAAAAAACCCAGCTTGTTTGGGACATAGACTGTGAGTTTGTGATTTTTTTTTCCAATTGTGCACTGCTGTGTTTAGGCTGAGCAAGCCTGGGAACTGAGAAGAAAAAAAAAACAGTTTGGGATTATAGATTGGGAATGTATTATTTCTCCCAATTGTGCACCACTGTACCTGGGCTGAGCGAACCTGAGAAGTAGCCAAGAAGGGAGAGCCTGGGGATAGGACTAGAGACAGTCAGGGCTCTCCAGTTGTTGTTTTCCACACTGTACCTAGACAATCTGCAGACAAGATAAGCCATCTGCATTCAGAGGGAAAGTGGGATGACTTACACTCATATCCCCGAAGAGGCATCATCAGAGAGTTGAAGACTTAACAGGAACATAGTATAGATGGCAGAAAAAGACCAAATGGTCCATCAAGTCTGCCCAGCAAGTTTCTTATAGTAGTAACTGCCACTCCATGCAGGTCACCCCCATGCTCTGTAAGGATAGTAACTGCTGCTCCATGCAGGTTACCCCTAAGTTTCTGTTAAGGGTAGTAACTGCCACTCCATGCAGGCTACCCCCAAGCCTTATATATTACATATTAACAAAGCAACATTTTTACTGGGTGAGGAGACTTCTTGAAAATTCAGACAATGCTGCTTGACGTGCTTTGCTCTTGAACTTGTTCATAGAAGCAGTCCTGTGCTTTTTCCCTTATGTCTGTGTATCAGTACCCCAGACTGTAAAAGTCGGGGCCCGAGTTGGTTGTTCTGTGAATCCAGTTTTCCTTTCCCCATGCCGTCAAAGCAGAGAGCAATGTCAAAGAGGAGAGCAGCTGCGTCAAAAGCATCAAGGCTTATTGGTTAAGAGGAGTAATCCCCATGCATATTATTAAGGGTAGAAACTGGCACCGAGTAGGTTACCCCCATGCACCCTTTTCTTCATTTCCGTCCTTCAGCCTGTAGGGATCCACAATGTTTATCCCATGCCCCTTTGAATTCTTTGACTGTTTTTGTGTTCACCACCACCATCTCCAGAATGTCATTCCAGGCATCCACTACCCTTTCTGTGAAGAAATATTTCCTACAATATAAGTCAAAAAAACATACAGACGAAATATCAATGGCTGGTGAAAAACAGACGTCGCCATAATATTTTTCAAAAGGTTTTAAAGAGCAAACAAATCCAAAAATAATTTATGCTAGGGACCATCATACTACCCTGCGGATACTGAAGCGAATTTTTTAGGCTTTCAGTTTTTTCATCGCTTCTGGGTACACTTTAATCATAGGTCCAAACAAATATTTTAACAATTTTTTTGACTTTTAAGTTTTTTATGTAAAAAAGAGATACTTCCCCCATTTGGCATAATCCAACTTCAATAAGGTGTATCTCACAGGGTAATTGCTGAAAAAGAGCGTGACATTTAATCTTAAGCATGCTACACTGAGTGCCGACAAGTAGTATGCTTGTCAGATGGTTGCCTGAAAAATATGAAAGAAAAGGAAAACCTGACCATACTAACATAACTATTGCTTTCAGGTGCCGCCATCTTGAAATCCTTCTTAAACCATTTTTCTTTTTAAGATGTGCATTTCTCTACTTATTGTTTACCTCATTATCTTTGTTCTACTCCTGAGAGGAATTCTGTGCAAAAAAAACTGAAAATTCTGCTCACAAAAATTGAAAATTCTGCAAAATTCTGCATTCTTTATATTGGTCAAAATAGCACAATATACATGACAGTCTTTAAGTAATTAATTTGAAATGTAATACAGAAAAAAAGGTTATTACTTAAAGATGCAGAGTTTTAAATATTTTGAGTAGAATTTCCCCAGAAGTACATTGTAAGAGTGTCCCTTCTACCCTATCACCCTTCTCCCCTGGCCAGTCTCCTTTCATTTTGTCTTCTCAGGCTCCACCCGCCCGCCGCCCCCCCCCCCCCTCCCAACTCCTCTACCCTCCACTATCTCTCCCCTTCCCCACTAGGTTTAACCCCTTCCACATTATCTCCACTCCCAGAGGTTGACCACTCTCTCAGTACTGCCCCTCACACAGGCTCCTGTTGTCTCTCCCCCCCCCCCGCCCCCGCAATAAGGCTCCCTCTCTCTCTCTCTCTCTCTCTCTCTCTCTCTCACACACCCTCATACAGACTCCCTCTCTCTCACTTGCACAGGCTCCTTCTATTTCTTGCACACACATACATAGAGGCTTCCTTTCTCTCTCATGCATATACCCTCACACAGGCTCCCCCAGGAGTAATGAATAGCTTTTTCTAGCACAAGTGAGGTTATGGTGAAGCCCAGCATCCTGACTCCAACAGTGGCCAGTCCAGGCCATTTGGAATACCCATTAGATCCCAAATAGGAAGCCCATTCCATGCTGCTCACTTCCA
This sequence comes from Rhinatrema bivittatum, assembly GCF_901001135.1. NCBI lineage: Eukaryota > Metazoa > Chordata > Amphibia > Gymnophiona > Rhinatrematidae > Rhinatrema > Rhinatrema bivittatum. The sequence goes on from NC_042619.1 coordinate 95,631,269, forward strand.
GAAGTGGGAGGTGGAGATACCTAGCGTTATCTGGCTAAATAATAGTTTAACCTTGATCGCATTTTCTGGCAGCAAATTCCACAGTTTAATTATGTGTAGATTGGTACTTGCCAGGTTCTTATGGCCTGGATTGGCCACTGCTGGAAACAGGATGCTGGGCTTGATGGACCCTTGTCTGACCCAGTATGGCATGTTCTTATGTTCTATGTAAAATTTGTTTTAGATCTGCTATAAGTTAGTTTCATACAGTGCCCCTAGTGCTAGTACTATTGGAAATATTGCCCTATCAACTTCCACCAGTGGTTCTTTATTTTTTTAAATAGTTACTCTTATTTTTCCCTTCCAAAATCATGAGGATGCTTCCAAGTTAGGAGATTATAGAACTTTTGAACTTCATAAACTTAAAACATAACTAATCCCTAACTTCTGGTTCTCCCATGGAGCAATAATTGTTGGGCTCTTTCTGCCTAATGCTGCAGATACCTCTGAGAGAGCCTCTGTGAATTTACTAACCCACATTTCATATTTTTTTTAAATGTGGCCAACAAGCATCAACCTTCAGTGCAGTCCACACAAGTCACCTGAGTTAAAGTGAGCGAGCTGGAGTGGCCATACCCTGTCATGCTGGCGTTTGTTGAGGATCCTGAAGTATGGTTGCAATTTCCAGGCATAGCATGATTTATTATCCTCGTTCATCACAGCTGCCTGGCATGCCTGTGGGCCCTCGTCTGCAGATGGTAGTACACCTGGAAATAGATATCCTGTAATAAAACTGAAAAAAACAGATGCCTCATCAGTATCTAATATTACCTTTCCTTATTCTTCCTACTGTGCAGGGGACAAAACCATAATTCCTTGAGATACCTATTTCTGCTGCAGTGTCCTAATGCAACATTGGAATGGCTATTTATAGTCAATGTGATCACCCCGATGCAGTATGATGATCAACATAATAGATGCTACGTGCAGTGCTGATTTCCCATTCTGTATTTTATGATGACCTAGGAGGACGCTTTGAATTGCTATAAGTCCCGTTATGTTATCGTTTTATTACTCAAGTACCAATTTATTTCTCTGTCTTATGTTTATATTCATTTTGTCAGAAGCCCGGTGCCAGCACATCATTGTTAGTGTAAAATGGAAAGATAAAAAAAGCTAGACTATCAAAGAAATGCGAATATAGAATATTTATAGTCTTTAATGTAGATGATACGTAAATAGACCATGTGCACCAACTATCAAGATCAAATTAAGTTTTAACTGTTACATATCTATCTATATGCTAATGGCGAACCGAAGTGTTTTGCGTAAACGCAATGTTAGAGCCCTTCCTTTTGCCCTAGAAACATTGATGAGGTGTAAAGTGCAGTGCATATAGGGAGATGGTGCGAAAATGGCCGATGCACTGAATCAGAACCGACAGTAGTCTTTCTATAGTTCCAAGAGGAAACAGGCCTGGATTTCCTAGTAGGCACACTAGGACTCTGCCTAGGGCGGCAAAAATCGGGGGGGGGGGGGGGGGGGGGCGGGCTAGCAGACCCACATAAGACTTGCTGTCTCCCAGCTGCGCTGAATCTCACTCATCAGAGAACAGCTTTCTGCTGCAGCCTCCCTTCCCAATGCAGAGAACTGGAGGGGAGGGGTGAGGCTGGAAGAGACGGAACAAAGACAAACTGGCCTATTCCCTATTCCATTCCATCCCCTGCTGGAACAGGAGGAGAAGAGCGAGGCCACAGTAGGCAGCAAGGATCAAAGAAAAACTACTCTACTCCCTAATCTCGCCCCACCTCCTCTTGTTATTTAGGGACGTAAGGGGAGGAGGTAAGCCTGAAGCAGACAGAACAAAGCAAAAAAAAAAAAAAGTGCCTTATACCTTCTGCTCTATGGACCCCTGTCGGAGGAGAGAGGGCAAGGGGGCGACAGCACCAACAGTGCCTAGGGGCGTCGAAATCCTAAATCCATCACTGAGGGTAAGTGTAGGATGCTAGAGAAGAGCAGGAGCCCTGACAGCTCCAATAGGTAGAGCAGGAGAAGAGGGGCAAGGATAGTCTCTGCTTAGTGAGTGGTGACAGTGAGGCCCATGCCAGGTCAGAGACTGCCGGGTCAGAAGAGGTCATAGATGAGCAAGGACGCTGCCAACTACAGCAGCAGAATACATAGCTGTAAATTGTCCAGGGTTTCCACTTGTCACGATGTAAGACCTTGATTTATCAAGGGCTTTTTTTTTTTTTTTTTATCATCCCTCACCTATGTGGTAAATCTTAAATAAATGGGACTCGTTGCTTTTTATTCTCAGAAAAGGCAACCTGCTTTTGGATTAAAGAATTTCTAATATAAATCATACCACAGAGGCGGTCAGGAAGAGGCCTTTTTATTGCATAGTGCAGGATTCAAGAATAAGCGTGCTGGTTCACCTTTCCATTTCTTTCTCTGCCAGAAAAGAGCAGGAATGCCTTGATTGACTGTTCTGTGACACTTGCATATAATTACCCAGAATCATTGTGAGGGTGGTATTCAGCGCCAGTTAGCTGGCTTGGCGAGCTAACTGGCTCTGTGTGACTATTTGGTCACGCTGTGTGGCTACCAGATAGAAAGAGATTGAAATGTGAGCTAAAAACATGGCTGTTTAAAAATGCATATAACCTTACTTAAAATCAAGAGCGTGTAAGAGAGCTACAGTATCAAGAACGACGAGAGATTTTAATTCAAAGCATGAGAAATAAAAATGTAATGTGAGAGAAAGGGAAGTTCAATATTAAGAATGGAACTGGAAGCCTGTAGGACAAATGTAATGAAACATGATTTACAATGTACTGATTATTATGTATTAGTTGTTATAATATTTCCTGTATCATTTGTTTTATGTTTTTAATAAGCGGTTTAATTTATATTGGATTATTTCATTCCATATGTGTTAATTGGTTTTTTTTAAATTATGAATGTTATCTTTGTAAACTGTTGTGATTTTGATGTGGAGCGACAGTATATAAAATGTATAAATAAATACCACTCTGCCGTCTTTTTATCTGGCCAAAGAGCCAGATAAGTGAGGAGTGGGCCAGGAGTGTTCCAAGGCAGAGTTACTTATCTGGCTAACTTAACTGGATAAGTGCCAATTTTTAACCTTATTCAGCTTAGTTAGCTGGATAAGTCTAGGACAGAAATTTGACTATGCTACATTTAGTTGGATAAAATTATCTGGCTAGCTATGATAGCAGAGTATATTCAACAGTGTGGCTGTGCTGCTGAATATCTCAACCAAGCTAAATGGATAAGCATGTTCGGCTATCTTGGTCAGCTGAATAGTGACTGAATATTGGCCTCTAAGAATCTGTGGTACTAATCTGTCACAAACAAGGGTGTTCTCGCATCTCTTTCTCCCTAATGCAATATTAAGAAAACCTTCTGAATATATTGTACATCTAGGTATTCAACTTGTCATGTTTTAGGAGTACTCTGTACAGGAATTTGCTAGTCACTGATGTGTTGGCAGACCTTAGCACTCACCCTGTTTCACTTTCCCATAAACTTGATATCTTGATAATGTGCAGTCCTGTTTTCCAGCAATTCCTATTCGCTGAGGCCACCGATAAACATCCTATTTCAGAACAGCTACTGTGTGCTTGTGGGATAATTAAAATGCTTTGGCCCATTCTTTATATGACATCATGTATTTGGTTAAAGTCTGGAACATGTCAGGGGTAGAAACTTGCACTCTTCTAAAGTTGTTTTGATACACAGTGACTTCAGTTACCTAACAATAACTCCCAGATGAAAAAAAAATACAATAACATTTCTTTTACTGGAAATTACCCTCATCTGGTTATTTAAAATAACATTCCATCTACCACACTCATGGCATTGGCTGAATACAGCCAAATAAAGAAAATAGAGCTTCCAGTATACAGCAGATGAATTCTGAGTGGAAAACTAGTGTACTGTATTCTATATTCCAGCAGTACAGTGCTGACTACTGCTTATAACTGCTGGCAACCAGTGGTAGTCCTATGGCTTTGCTATGGTCTCTGTGGCAACCCGCTGAGGTTCCATTGATATCAAGTTTGCAGAAAATGCTGCCTCTGATTTTTAAGGGAAATACTGCCTTCTTTCTAAGGTTTAATCATTGATTAAGAAACTAGCAACACAACTGTGCAGTCAAATTACAGTTATTTACTATTTCTTTAAAATATTTTAGATTTTATCATCCAGTCCACCTGACGTGGAGAAAGGCACTTTGACAGTGATGACATGTGCGACGAGTTTTACCTTTCCTTTTGGTAAAAACCCACTGGACTAGCAGTGTTTTCCTTGTCGCTCTTACTCAACTGTGCTTCCTTTAAACTGTAATGTTCAGGCATGCACCAGAGTGAGAAAAAATAAAATATTGCTATTTTACTCAGCATATACTGAATAGAGAGGCAATACATGCCACCACTAGTGAATAGTATCATGCATTGATTGTATGGTAAAGTCTGACACAAAGTAAAAAACATATTTATGACTACATTTTCAAAGGTGTTCTGTGTGTAAAAATAGCAATATGCACATAAATAGTTTGTATTTGCACATATGCTGTTTTATAAATATCGAAAGTATACACACAATATTTTCGGTATTGTGCATTTGCACACTGTAAGCGGCCTTAGCTTGTGTCAAAGGACAGAAGCAGCTGACTCACTTCTTCTCTCAACTAGAAGTATGTTTATTATGTACAATGAAAATCACATGCAGTCTGCTTACATTAGCCTGTCATAAAGTTAGGGCAACCCTGTCACAAATTTAGGGCTTCAAGACGTAAAATATTGTCTGGTCTTTCTTCCTCTAATCCTAGGCCTGTCTACTCTATCCAGGGCCTTGGCTTTTCTGTCTTTCCCCAGGGAGCCATCCCCTGCCTTGGCTTCCTTCCTAGATGTTCCTTATTGTGAACTAGCTAGATAACTGGAGCCGGCCCTTTAAGGTATGCTGGGGGTCCCTCCTGTAAACTCTTTCACACGTGCATATTTTCTTGGTGGAAAAAAGAGGCTGTCTAGGGACATTCTGGGGTAGGGTCAAGAATTACTGTGCGTGAGGGAATTCCTATTTTATACGATATTTGAGCGTATAAATTAGCCAGTTTATTCGTACAATTTTACACCTGCTAACTGACCAGCACAAGTGAAATCGGCTTTCTTTTCTGCAGTTTTTGGGTAGGAGGTCTGAGTGAACTCTGAGAGTTCAGAGTGAAGTGCTAGAGGGCCTAGGTGAACTGAAGATGAACTGGTGGAATTATTGGCAAACTGATGCCTCCATTTATACTGTAAATCAGGGTTTTTACGTGTGCATGTTAACTTTTTTTCACATGTAAAATATACATGTATACGTTTATAAAATAGGTAGAGAAAGTAAGTACTTTCTTGCAATGGAATTATTTGCGTGCAGTGAAACAAATGCGCATACTTTCAGAGCAGAATTACACTGCACAGTTTATAAAATACTAGGATAAATCTCTGCAAGAACACTTGGTCCTGGATTTTTTGGTGGGCCCTACGTTCCGATCACTGCGTAGCCTTTCCTTGCAGTTATTGACCTTGAAGATACTGTTCCTGGTGGCTATATGTTCTGCACGTCAAATTTTTGAGCTGCAGGCATTGTCTTGCTGGCAACTGTTCCTTCGGGTGACTCTAAGGACGCTGCAGCTGCGAACTGTTCCATCCTTCTTGCCTAAGATGGTCTTGGAATTTCATTTAAATCAGTCCAATTCTTTGCCATCCCTGGATAAGGTCAGGGATGTGGAGGATTATTGCCTCCTGCTCCCCTTGGATGTCAAAAGACTTGTCATGCGGTATAAGGAGTTTCTGAACCTTTACGGACGACGGATTTATTTATTTATTTATTTAACAGGTTTTTTTTATACCGACATTAAAATACACATCATATCGGTTTACATTATAACAGTAGGTGGAAAATACATCGAACGGGTGAGGGGAAGTGGACAACCAGCAAACAAAATTAGAGTTAGGGGGGCTCTAACAAAGAGCCCGAAGCATAGCGGAACGAGAAGGGGGGGAGGGGGGTTAGAGGAGCAACTATTTACAAGGATGGGGTAGGGGTATGGGAGAGACTATATACAAAAGGCTGCAGGGTGAGAAGTTACTAGGACAAACAGGACTGCCTGTTTGTCCTCCATTGCAAAAGTAAGGCGGGCGCTCCAGCTTTGCAGGCTACAGTATCTCACTGGATTAAAGAGGTGGTCACAGCAGCATATGTGGTTGCTGAAAAGCCGTTGCCTACTCAGGTTTGGGCTCATTCCACTAGGGCTCAGGCAGTGTCATGGATGGAGGTTAGATTGAAGTCTCCCGTCGATATCTGCTGAGCTGTGACGAGGTCCTTCTTTTATACCTTTTCTATGTATTATCGTCTGGATGTGCAGTGTTGACTGGACTGTGGGCAGCCTCCCACCCTGTTCGGGAGTACCTTTGTTACATCCCAATGGTCATGAGTCCATCTGTCTGCACGCTAGGAATTGGAGAAATTACTTACCTGATAATTTCATTTTTCTTAGTGTAGACAGATAGATTCAGCTTTCTACCCTCGGCTGCTGCATGAGTGTATCAATAATCCTCCTGTGGAGCTCTGGGTCCCAAGGGATTACTGGTAAGTGTTCATCCAATCCCTAGCTTGGGGTCCCTAGGTTCTTACGTGAGTTCAGAGTTTCTTGTTGGTTGAGTACACTTATGGTTGTCTGTTTTTACTTACGTTTTTTGCTAGTTTGTCCACAGTTGCTTTTGAAGAGAATACTGGCAGGCTGGGGGTCACTGCAGGAGTATATATACTGTGACGTTAGCTTGCTCAGGCTCCATCTGCTGGCAGGGGAGCATAACTCAATGGTCCTGAGTCCATCTGTCTAAGGAAAATGAAATTATCAGGTAAGTAATTTCTCCAGTTCTCTTTGGGGCAAGGCTAGCTGAAACTCTCTTTCAAAAGTCTCTTTCTCCAGGGCCTAGATTCTTTTAGTGACAAGGGGAAAAATCTAGCTTCCAAGGCCCTAGATGGCAGGGGTGATGCTGTACTTGTCCCTGGGAAAGGTATACTCCGGTGAATGTGGGTGTCAAACAAATCATGCAGGAGACTCTGGGTCACTGTTCAAAATTAATCGTTACTAAAGATGTGTTCTGATTCTGAATATTAAATGGCATGGTTCTATCAGTTTTTATCCCATCAATAGTGATTCTAATTTTTTCTCTATCTGTGCAAGGGTCTCTCTCTCTCTTTGTTTGACAGAGCAAGGGAAAACACTTATCCACCAAGGCTTGGACAAAAGTGTTTCCCAGGGTGCCAGGGGTGCTCTTGTTTGGGCAGAAAATCCCCCCCAATGCTGCCAAAAATGTTAACACTGATTCTCCATAGAGAGTCTCAATTCTTCTCTCTCTCCTAGGATGAAGACTCCAAGTGGGGACCTCAGAAGATGTAATTCAATATTAATCTTACAGTTTTCCAACGTATCTTTTGATCTCTTTCTCTTATCTCAAGTTCAAAAGGGATCCCCTGGAACACAAAGCTATTGGTTTATTTCTGTCAGGACAGGAAAAAAGGGCAGAAAATTTCTTCCTCACAGGTCTTCTAACAAAACTGTCTTTTTCCCAAAAACTGATTGAAACTAAAGAAGATGATGTGAAGGGTCAGCAACTTTCCTTGCTTGCTAGGAAGGTCACAGTGGGGCATATCCTCCCTATCCTGCCCCCCCCCCCCCCCCCAGGGTTCCCTGTGTCCTATCCCCAAGTAACACCCAGGGTTCTCCCATCTTCTTACAATGAAAAATCTCTGAAATCCCAAAACAATCCAGGATACAAAACGCTGCCAGCCAGTGAGTGGGCTGGAAGGGCAGATCCCCAACCTTGCCCAGGGACTGAAGGCAGGATGTTACTGAATCCAAGGAAATAAGAACATAAGAACATGCCATATTGGGTCAGACCAAGAGTCCATTAAGCCCAGCATCCTGTTTCCAACAGTGGCCAATCCAGGCCATAAGAGCCTGGCAAGTAGCCAAAAACTAAGTCTATTCCATGTTACTGTTGCTAGTAATAGCAGTGGCTATTTTCTAAGTCAACTTAATTAATAGCAGGTAATGGACTTCTCCTCCAAGAACTTATCCAATCCTTTTTTAAAAACACAGCTACACTAAGGGGTAGATTTACAAACACGGCGCGTTCGTGTACTTTTGTTGGCGCTCCAGGCGCAAACAAAAGTACGCGGGATTTTAGTAGATACGCGCGTAGCCGCGCGTATCCGCTAAAATCCGGGATCGGGGCGCTCAAGGCTATCGATTCCGTATAGCCGGCGCGCGCCGAGCCGCGCAGCCTACCTCCGTTCCCTCCGAGGCCGCTCCGAAATCGGAGCGGCCTCGGAGGGAACTTTCTTTTGCCCTCCCCTCACCTTCCCCTCCCTTCCCCTACCTAACCCACCCGCCCGGCCCTGCCTAAACCCCCCCCTTACCTTTGTCGGGGGATTTACGCCTCCCGGAGGGAGACGTAAATCCCCGCGCGCCAGCGGGCCGCTAGCGCGCTGGGACGCGACCTGGGGGCAGGTCCGGAGGGCGCGACCATGCCCCCGGATGGCCCCGGGCCGTAACCATGCCCCCGGGCCCGCCCCCGAAACGCTACGTCCCGCCCCGAAAACGCCACGCGGATCGGGCCTGCCCCCTCGACACGCCCCCAACACGCCCCCCTCGGACAACCCCGGGACTTACGTGAGTCCCGGGGTGTGCGCGCGCCGGTAGGCCTATTGAACATAGACGCACCGGCGAGCAGGGCTCTTAAAATCCACCCCTAACTGCACTAACCACATCCTCTGGCAACAAATTCCAGAGTTTAATTTTGTGTTGAGTGAAAGAGAACTTTCTCCAATTAGTTTTAAATGTGCCACATGCTGTTATGGTTAAGTATGTTTTGGTGGATCCTTGGGTGCTGTGGGAGATTACCACGCCCACGGGGAGGAGCCCCGTGACGAGCCACACCACTGGGCTAGACTCGTAACGCACAAAACACAGTTAGTTCTTTATTAAACAGTTTGAAGAGAGCCACCAGAGGTGGCAGTAGTGAGGCAGTCTGGTAGTTGCAGTCTCAGGGACCTCGGTAGAGGAAGCCCTTCTCTCCTTAATGACGAAAGGAGGTTCCACAGCAGGTTTCCCAGCTGGAGATACTGTGGATGAGATAGACTGAGAGTTAGAGTACTCACTAGGTGCTTGCTGTTGGTATGCGATTCCACCAGGTATGATGAAGAAGGTACAGGCACAGAGGCAGGAGCAGGCCCTCGAGGAGCAAGTACCTGTTCCCTGTAAGGCACCTGAAATAAAGCAGAGGGCCCCCGAGGAGCCGGTACCCAGGTTAGCAGTTACCCCAAAGGGCAGAGAGAGAGCTTCCAGCGGCAGCACAGAAGCGGCAGAGTAGCGTAGACAAGAACAAATTCAAGTCCTTGCTAACTCAAAGAGCTAGCAAACTAGTGAAGATAATATACCCAGATGGCATGATGTCAGCATGAGGAAATGTCCTCGAGGTTCGCACCAAGGGTGGTCCAAAGATGTAGGTTGCGCGTGCACCCTAGTTGGTACCTGGGAGGAGCAATGGCGGGCGGCTGCGCCATAGCCATTCTGGGGACGCCAGAGAGGTCGGCTTGTAGATGCTGTGGTAGCTATCTTTACTAGGTAAGCGGGATGAACCGTGAATAAGGTGAGGCAAACGGGGCGAAGCCGTCTAGTACCGTTGGGCGCAACACATGCTAATGTCATGGAGTGCCCCCTAGTCTGTCTATTATCTGAAAGAGTAAATAACTGATTCACATTAACCCGTTCTACATCTCTCATGATTTTAAAAACCTCTATCATATCCCCCCTCAGCTGTCTCTTCTCCAAGCTGAAAAGTCCTAAACTCTTTAGTCTTTCCTCATTGGGGAGCTGTTCCATTCCCTTTATCATTTTGGTCACCCTTCTCTGTACCTTCTCCATCGCAACTATATCTTTTTTAAGATGCGGCGACCAGAACTGTACACAATTTTTAAGGTGCGGTCTCACCATGGAGCGATACAGAGGCATTATGACATTTTCCGTTTTATTCACTATTCCCTTTCTAATAATTCCCAACATTCTGTTTGCTTTTTTGACTGCCGCAGCACACTGAACTGACGATTTCAATGTGCTATTCACTATGATGCCTAGATCTCTTTCTTGGGTGGTAGCTCCTAATATGGAACCTAACATTGTGTAACTACGGCATGGGTTATTTTTCCCTATATGCATCACCTTGCACTTATCCACATTAAATTTCAACTGCCATTTGGATGCCCAATTTTCCAGTCTCAGAAGGTCTTCCTGCAATTTATCACAATCTGCTTTTGATTTAACTACTCTGAACAATTTTGTATCATCTGCAAATTTTATTACCTCACTTGTCGTATTTCTTTCCAGATCATTTATAAATATATTGAAAACTACGGGTCCCAATACAGATCCCTGAGGCACTCCACTGCCCACACCCTTCCACTGAGAAAATTGTCCATTTAATCCTACTCTCTGTTTCCTGTGTTTTAGCCAGTTTGTAATCCATAAAAGGACATCACCACCTATACCATGACTTTTTACTTTTCCTAGAAGCCTCTCATGAGGAACTTTGTCAAATGCCTTCTGAAAATCCAAATGTACTACATCTTCCGGTTCGCCTTTATCTACATGTTTATTAACTCCTTCAAAAAAGTGAAGCAGATTTGTGAGGCAAGACTTGCCTTGGGTAAAGCCATGCTGACTTTGTTCCATTAAACCATGTCTTTCTATATGTTCTGTGATTTTGATATTTAGTACACTTTCCACTATTTTTCCTGGCACTGAAGTCAGGCTAACTGGTCTGCAGTTTCCCGGATTGCCCCTGGAGCCCTTTATAAATATTGGGGTTACATTTGCTATCCTCTAATCTTCAGGTACAATGGATAATTTTAATGATAGGTTACAAATTGTTACTAATAGGTCTGAAATTTCATTTTTTAGTTCCTTCAGAACCCTGGGGTGTTCTGAAGGAATTAAAAAATGAATGTGGCAGTTTGTGAGATAAGTGTTTAAAGGGAATGAAGGAAGGTAGCTGAGAGGTTTGGCTGTGATGGGCAGAGTTAAAGGAGTGCAGATAGCATTTGGTGTTGTTTCCTACTTTCCACACCAAAGGAGGCCAAGAGAAGATCATGCAGTACAATACCAGGGAACATAACCATGTCGAAGGAGATCAATGACAACACATCAAGCACAACAATATGTTTCTGTCCCCCTAAGCAGAGCTAAGTCTGCTGATTGTCATTTGAGGAGGAGACCTGTACTTGAATGGTTAAGGAAGGCGAGAAAAAAAACTAGATTTGGGCTTAATTTGTAGATAAAAGGAAGTGGAACTGTGGAGGTGGAGGAGGACAGGGGAAAAAGAGGAGGCGGTAGCAGGTCAGGTGTGACCTGTGTGATGGGAAGGAGCCAGGGCTGGATGTGAATGTTCTCCTAAATATACCCTGTCATACACTCATAGATGCTAAAACATTCTACTTCCTACTTATCACAGCGTTCCTTCACCCCTCCTGCAGTGCTCAATCCTCAGCCATTCTGCATCTACCAGATCTCAATAAGCACTGGTGTGTGAAAGATAACTGCGAACTATTGGTGGCTGCAGATGGAGGGTCACAGAGGTAAGAAGGAGGGTAGACAGAATGGGACTCTTTCTCTCTACCCTCCTTCCTCCTTTCTGCTCTGGTGATCCTGGTTCTCCATGCCAAGCCCCGCCCCCAACCCCTCTTCCTGATTTCTCCAGTGGTCCTCATCTCCTCCCAATGGTTCTAGAGTCCCTAAATCTCATCTCTATCTCTGTTGATCTTCAAGCTCCCCAACCTCAATGGTCAAAATTTCCCCCTTTTAGAAATTTCTCCTCTCCAGCATCTCTCTTCCTAATGCTCCTTGACTAGTACATCTGCCATACAGGCCTCCTCTTTTAGCCAGAATCAGCATACTATCCTGTTCCTTGGGGTTGGAGGCAGACTGGTATGCACTGCCTGCTTTCCTCAGCAATTCCAAAGTACATTCAGCAAGGGAAGAGGTCATGGAACAGCACTACATGCTCTCCTTCACCCCACCACATACCTTCCTCTCTTTTACATAAGATCATAAGAACATAAGAAATTGCCATGCTGGGTCAGACCAAGGGTCCAAATGACAGATGAAATTTAATGTGGATAAGTACAAGGTGATGCATATAGGGAAAAATAACCCATGCTATAGTTACACAATGTTAGGTTCCATATTAGGAGCTACCACCCAAGAAAGAGATCTAGGCGTGATAGTGGATAACATTGAAATCGTCAGTTCAGTGTGCTGCGGCAATCAAAAAAGCAAACAGAATGTTGGAAATTATTAGAAAGGGAATGGTGAATAAAACGGAAAATGTCATAATGCCTCTTTATCGCTCCATGGTGAGACCGCACCTTGAATACTGTGTACAATTCTGGTCGCCGCATCTCAAAAAAGATATAGTTGCGATGGAGAAGGTACAGAGAAGGGTGCCCAAAATGATAAAGTGGATGGAACAGCTCCCCTATGAGGAAAGGCTGAAGAGGTTAGGGCTGTTCAACTTGGAGAAGAGATGGCTGAGGGGGGATATGATAGAGGTGTTTAAAATCATGAGAGGTCTGGAACGGGTAGATGGGAATTGGTTATTTACTCTTTCAGATAATAGAAAGACTAGGGGGGCACTCCATGAAGTTAGCATGTGGCACATTTAAAACTAATTGGAGAAAGTTCTTTTTCACCCAATGCACAATTAAACTCTGGAATTTGTTGCCAGAGGATGTGGTTAGTGCAGTTAGTGTAGCTGTGTTTAAAAAAGAATTGGATAAGTTCTTGGAGGAGAAGTCCATTACCTTGTATTAATTAAGTTGACTTAGAAAATAACCACTGCTATTTCTAGCAACAGTAACATGGGATAGACTTAGTTTTTGGGAACTTGCCAGGTTCTTATGGCCTTGACTGGCCACTGTTGGGCTTGATGGACTCTTGGTCTGACCCAGTATGACATGTTCTTATGTTTTTATTTTAATATGCTATGTTTCTACATGTATATGTATAAAACTGATGTATAGAATAGGGACTCAAGTACTTCATCAGAAAAAAATAATCATCACCTGTCATATAAAATGTTAGACATATATTTATACAGACATATATTTGTAATTTACAATGTTAACATCTCTAACTAAATTTATGACAAACACACAATCAGGCCCTATTATGGGGTATTTTTATGAAACCTATCCAAAAGGATCCAACTTAATGGCTCCATCATGCTTATTAAAGTATCTGGTTATTTGCTGTTTGTGAGTGGACAAGATTTATGCACTGAAAATTCATAAAGTGAAACTATGCTTCAGGGAGATTTTATCTCTAGGCAGTAGCAATAGTAATTTACACTTTGATGTTATTTAAAGTTTTTCATTATATTCAATGCCAAATGTATTCTCCAGAGTGGATGACAGGATATGTCTTCATCCTGGGATGCTACTTCTCTTGATCATCAAGCCTCTTTCGTGCAACAAGATATTTTAACTATCAAGAACTCTTGATTAAAGGAAACATGTACTGATTAAATAATGAGTTATAGATTTATTGAATTTGGAGTTTTCAGAAAGCCAAAATGATGCAAAGACCCAACAGAATTTGCATCAATAACTGTGGATATCCATAAAAGTAAATCTTCAAAGAAGAGAAATAATTGGTAAATAAAGAGCTTTCATAACACAAACAGCATGAACAAACAATTCTCTGCTTTAATTTACAAATATAATCACTGGCCCCCTTTATTAAAAAAAAAAAAAACCAGACCACATATTGAAGTTTCTCATGCCACAAAATCCAATGTAGCTGTTCATAAGATGTGTCATATCAAATTCTTATCATGCAATTATAAACCTCTGTATGGGAAGCAAGAACCTCCAAAACTGAACAAAAATTCCCTACTATCTGGGCAGGCAGGTCCAAAAAAAATAGGACAGTTATGTAGCTCCAATCCTGGCCAGAACTGAAGCACTGAAGGAAAACTCCAGCAGTCTTCACAAGACCAAGCAAATCCAGTGGTCACCATTTCAGCACACACAGTGGTTGCTTTGGAGTTCAGTGCAGCACATTCATGGGTATTCTCTGTATGCACATGGCACATTTCACCTGGCACATCTCCTATGTCTGTTTTTTTAATTTTACAATTGTTTATTAACCTTGTGCAGATATACAATCACAAACATCTTAGACAAAAATTTCCAGTTTTCTGTTCCTTCTCCCTTCTCCCACTCACCCCTCCCCAATCCCCATACATTTCTAAACAATAGGGATTAAAAAAAAGAAAAGAACAAAGAACAAAGCAAACAAAATGAGCAAATAAATGCAGGTTGGGATCCAGCATACTAAAACCATCTGGTGCCATATATTTATGAAATTTGCAGGACATCTGCCTCACACTAGAATCTAAAGACTGTAGAAAGGGTTTCCATATTGCTATGTAAATACTTTTTGCTTTTTCTGTTTTAAGGTCTGCCGTTCTATATTCCATAATCTTTAAATCAAACAATTGAGAACACCATATTTCAATGTTAGGAGGATGCACATTTTTGCACTGGGAGTGGACCCTTGACCTGGTGCAGGATTGGTACGGCCCTCCAGTCGGACCCGGAGAGCGCCTGCCACCAGGAGGTGGAGCACAGGAGGAGACAGAGGCTAGCTGGAGCTTCACCAATAGCAACTTGGGGTTCCCTCAGGTTGGTTACCCGGGCTGCCTGGTCTCAGGTGGGCCTCGCAGGGTCTCCTAGAGAGAAAGTTCAAAGGAGTGCCCACCACGAACAAGGGTGTGTGGTCGGTGCTCAGACAAGGAAGTCCAGAGGTCGCAGGAGGCCAGAATAGACTGTCCGAGTGTAAAGCAAGAATTAAGGCCAGAGTCTTGGTACAGATGGTCAGCCAGGCAGAGTCGGTAGCAGAGGTCAGTCTGGATGTAGTTAGGTCAAGCAGGAGGTTGGGTTCCAGGTGGCAGGCGAGAGTAGTCAGTGTTCCAGGCAGAGGTCAGGACGGGCAGCGATCAAGGAGTAATCGGAGTTCCAGGCAGAGGTCAGGGCAGGCAGCGATCAAAGAGTAGTCAAGAACAAGCAAAGGTCAGTACCGTGAGATCAGTCTGAAGGGTACCACCAGGGATGGAGAGGCGAAGGAGCAGGAGAGGCTGGAACGGAGACACAGAAGACGCTGGGATGGGAGACACAGGAGACGCTGGGACGGGAGACACAGGAGACGCTGGGACGGGAGACACAGGAGACGCTGGGAACGCAGGAAGGCAAACATGCTATCACTAAGTGATCGACCCGATTGCCAAGGCAAGGAAGTGAAGTGAAGCACTTCCTTTTATACTAGACTCAATCTGGGTGCACCGCAGAGCTAGGGCCCACCCTTGGCCATTTAAGAGGGCAGTCAGTCCGTGCGTGCGCGCCTAAGGGCAGGGCCGACGTCACGGAGGACGCCGAGCCCCGCCATGAGGCCTGGCCAGAGCTGGGAGGTGAGGCTTAGGGGAATGCCGCCACAGAACGCCATGGCCGTGAAGAGCTGGCAGCAGACACGAGGGAGGCTGACCCGGGACTGGCTGGTGAGGAGGAAGGGTAAGCGGGCCCGGGAGTGGGTCAGGCATGAGCGGGACACGCAACACAAATCTAGCCACCTTAAAAGGATACACCATTTTGCTATTAAACAGGCCTTAATAAGTAAATACTTATGAATCTTTCCCATACCTTGTCTGTGAGATACATGATGTAGCAAAGCAAAGCCACACTTCGCTCGGACTGGCAAAACTATTATTCTGTGTAAAATGCAAAGCTATAATTCTTCTAACAACACATTTTATGTATATTTATAAATGATACAAATGCAAGTCCCCAAGTTTCCTCCATCTATTGCAACTTTTAAATCATTTTGCTAGACCGATGCTAATGTATCTAACAGAATATGATCATTTAAGTTGTGTAGGTATTTGTATAAAGCAGAAAAAGAATGTCTATGTTTGTAATATATTTGCACATAGGCATTAAAAGCAGAGAAGACCAAAGGCAGTTTCGTTTTCCTCAGTTTGGATGTAATATAATTATGAATTTGTAAATAAAAAAAATAATTGTGTCATAAAACCCACAGTTCGTTGAATATGCATGAAATAATGTATCTGTAACGTCACTTTAATTAGAAACCCATCTAAAAGAGTGGCAAAGTCCTCCATCCCCAGTTGAGAGAAGTGGTCCCCCAGACCCAGAGGAAAACCAGGAATTCCACAAAGGGCAGTGAAAGGGAAACAATAGTAGACAAGCCCAGCCTGCCTCTGAGCCTCTTCCAAGTATCTCAATAGTGCGTAAAAGATCCCATCCTGCCAATTCAATTGAAATTGCCTCCTTATGAGCATGTATCAAAAACTTCAATTCAAACGGAATATAACTGTTCTTTTATATTGAAAAATCTACGTAATCACTATTGCCCAATAGCCAATCTCCCAATACTCTCATATTACTGGCTAGGTTGTAATAGCAAAAGTTTGGAAATCCCAAACCCCTGTCTCTCTAGGTAACCACAACTTTGATAAAGATAATCTATCCTTTTTCCTTCTCCACAAAAATTTAATGTACATGGTATCAAATGTCTGAAAATCCACAGTGGACCACCAAAATGGAAATAGTTGCATAAGATAAAGTAATTTAGGTAATAATATCATCTTAATGAGTGCCATCTGGCCCTGCAGGGAAAGTGGGAGAGGCATCCAGCTATAAATACATTGCTGTAATTGCTTGCGTAATGGAAGAATATTAGAAGAGTACCATGATTTGGGGTCTTGGATGTATTTGGATACCTAAATATCTGAGGGTACCCGTTTTCTACTGGAGAGGAAAATCAGGCCAACACAGTGCTAGCGTGTCCAGAATATCAACAGCCTCAGTTTTGTCTAAACTGAGTTCAAAACCTGATACCTGCCCATATTGTGCTATTACTTGTAAAGCCTTGGGCAGAGAAGTAAAGGCCTGCAAAAGTTATAATAGCAAATCATCAGTGAATAATATAGTTTTCACCACCCCTCCACTCATTGGAATACCATGAATCCCTTCATGGGCATTTAACAAATATACTGAGGTTTCCATGGACAAAATGAAGAGCAGGGGAGACAACTGGCATCCTTGCCTGTACCTCTCATGAAATGAAAACTGTCTGATAGATGTCCATTGGTCAAAATTCTAGCCATTGAATTTGTTTATAAAATATTTATAGCCTCTAATATACGGTCCTTAAAACCATATTTAGATAATAATGTTCTCAAGAACTCCTAGGAAATCCGATCAAATGCCTTTTCAGCATCACAGACAACTAGTAGAGGGTCTTTTACTTTCACCTGATGACATATCCCACTTGGTCCTTATTTATCAGCAAGGGAATAACATATTTCAATCTATTAGCTAATATCTTAGCATATAATTTTATGTCAGTATTTAAAAGGGTGATAGGGTGATAACTAGCCAGATAGCGAGGATCCGTCCCACTCTTGTGAATTATTGTAAGAATTGCCTCTCCCAATGTGGAAGGTAAATGGGATTAGGTGGGCAAATGGTTAAATAATGCACAGGGATCACTAGCTATATGTTCTGCTAGATTCTTGAAAAACCCTGCATCTAGACCATCTGGGCCAGGAGCTTTGAAATTGGATAACTCTGCTATGACCCTGTGAACGTCTGGCAAGGAGACAGGTTCATTCAGTTTTTTAGCTGTCTGCTCAGGTATTCTTGGTATATCATTGAAAAATTCCTTGCATTGACCTACTTCTGTGACAATGCCTGTGTAAGATTGGCATAAAAGACCCTGAATACCCTACTAATATCTTTATTATATGTCCATAGCTTCCCAGCTCTATCATAAGAAGAGGAAATAAAATTTGATGACCTTTGACCATGAATGAGATTAGTCAGCAGCTTGCCTGCCTTATTACCATATAAATGTAATTTATATTTAAAAGAGAGAGGTATTCGGCAGGACCTAGTATGCAAAAGGTCATGTAAAGATTGTTGAACTTGCTTATATTGTGCATGATCTGACAGGGAATTAGTGAGCAACCAAGTTCTCTTAAATCTCTGCATTTCTTTCCCCAATTTCAAAATATTCTGATTTAGAATCTTTTTCATATGAGCCACATAGCCTATAATTTCTCTCTAGAGGACTGCATTAGCTGCCTCCCAAAATAATAGGGGATTGGATCTATGTTCAGCATTACATTCTGCGTAAAGATTTCATTTTTCCTCTAAGAATTGTGGGAATACATTATCTTGATAAAGAAATAAAGGCATCCTCCAGATATTAGCCTGAATAACTGAGGGATTCAAATCTAAGTCTCAAACCACTGGGCAGTGATCTGAATTAGGTAAAGTTTCTACCTCCACCTGCCTCAATTTAAAATTATCTCTTCTGAGACCATCAGATAATCAATGCAGGTCCTTCTAGCATGTGCTCTAGCTTGATGGATGTAATCAATTGTCATACACAAGCTTTAAATTAGAATACAAGTATTCCACCCCCCTATATTTTCCCAATCCCCCTTTAGTGCAACTAGAATTCTGTCCAATAGTAGGTCTACAATACAATTGAAGTCACCTCCAAAAATAACTGGATAATTCCCTAGAGAGGATATTTTGGACATTAAAGTAACAAAAAAAGGAGCGAGTGTAACAATTGGATGCATAAGCAGAGACAAAAATCACTTTGAAACCTTAAAGATCCCCCAAAATAATTATAAACCTACCCTCTGGGTCCACAAGGATCTGCGCTCTCAGCCACACTCTTCAATATTTATCTACTCCTCCTTTGCCAACTTCTATCAAGCATAGGATTAACCTTCTATATGTATGCCGATGACATACAACTCCTCATTCCAATCTCCACCACAATCGAAGATACACTGATACTAGCAGCATCTTACCTTGATTCTATTAGAAATTTACTAAACCACCTAAAACTATGTCTAAACATGAGCAAGACCGAATGCATTCTAATAGGAAGAAAAAACACAGGATCAAAGACCACACCACCTCTTCAAATAGATGACATCTTCATACAACTTAAAGAAAATGTAAAAGACCTGGGATTTTGGATTGACAGTGAACTAAACTACAAAAAGCACATCTCCACAAAAACGAAAGAAGGATTCCATAAACTTCAAATACTTAAACATCTAAAACCAATGCTACACCACCAAGATTTCAGGACAGTCCTACAACCCCTAATCTTCACCAGCCTTGACTATTGCAACTCGCTCCTGATAGGTATGCCTAAAATAGCCTTAAAACCTCTGCAGCTACTACAGAATGCTGCAGCTAGAGTACTAACAGGCAAAAAGAAATCTGACCATATCACCCCCGTACTCAAGAGCCTACATTGGCTTCCGGTTGAAAAAAGAATTGAATTCAAAATCTTAACAATTCTTCACAATGCAATATACAAGGCAGATAACACTGCCCTTGATAACATCATACAGATACATAGAGCACAACGTATGACCAGAACAGCAAGCAAATTAAATCTTGGAATACCATCACTCCCATTAGCTAAGTTATCCACAACAAGAAGTAGAGCCATATCTATCGCTGGTCCAAATTTATGGAACTCACTACCAAAAAACCTGAGCTCACAAAGTAATATTAAATCTTTTTAAAAAGAGCTCAAAACATGGATATTCAGTCAAACATTCAAGGACGGTATCGGTTAAGTTCACAGAACATATCGAAAATAACTAACACTGATACTTAACCTTACATCTCATGATTTACAATATCACCCCTAAAACTGCAGCTCCAAACACCATAAACAAGTCTATCCGATAATACTTGACTTTCCCAAAGTTACTTATCCCGCTTACCCGGTTGAAACAATTGACATAACCTATTAAAATGGTAAACGTTAAAATGTAAATTTGTGACGATTAATTGTAATATGTATTGTTGTCTGACACAGTTACCACTAAATGCTTACTGTCAAATGTAATAGGTTGTTGTATAAGTAAACCGGGGTGAAGGCATCCAGCCATACCTCGGTATATAAAAACCTTTAAATAAGTAAATAAGTAAATAAATAAATAAATAAATAAATAATAGATTGAAGCAATTTAAATAATGTATTTCTATGGATTAAAATTGCCACTCTTCTACTCTTTGAATTAACTGTAGCTGAAAAACTTGAGCTACCCTGTGCTTCCTCATCGTCTAATGACATATGCAGTTCCTGGATTAGGCTGATGTTAATTTTGAGGCATTCCAGGTGACTAAGAACTTTATCACATCTTATGGATGTACCTAGTCCAGACGCATTCCATGTGATAATAACAAGCATCTAAATGATTTCAGAAGAAAAGAACTAAGAAGTAGATTGATATTTTCTAAGAGAACCATTTGTCCCATATCAAGCACTGATTCTCTTACGAATTAAAAACAAATGTATATGGAAAATTTAACTTGCAACACAGTGAGATCACACCCAGATCCCATCTGCATAAAATGAAATAAAAATAAACCACTGTGTCTGTCATACCCCCCATTCTGTGATTCACTGAATCCCATTTCCCCTACCTCTACTCCCTCAATTTCCCTTTCCCAACTGCAACCACCAAAATTTTAAATGGCTCAGAATCTTCTGAATAGAGGATCATAATGACATTTAAGGGTGCCGTCCCCACTTATAAAAACTAACAAAATATGACAAAATTTGGAAATATTTCAGCTAAAAACATAAGCTTGATGACCACAGTCTTGATCTTAAAGTACTGAGAGGGAGAGATGATTTGCTTCCCCTCCTTGTTTCCTTACATGATAAGCAAATGCTGTAGATCTTCATCATAGAG
This sequence comes from Rhinatrema bivittatum, assembly GCF_901001135.1. NCBI lineage: Eukaryota > Metazoa > Chordata > Amphibia > Gymnophiona > Rhinatrematidae > Rhinatrema > Rhinatrema bivittatum. The sequence goes on from NC_042619.1 coordinate 95,652,196, forward strand.
CAGACAATGGTAACAAAAACCCATGATAGCAAATTCAAAAGAATAAACTGCAGGCTCCACTCTGTACCTTACTATGGGTAGAGAACTAAAAAATCAACATGAAAAGATATCCATGAACAATCATAGCTGGTCCACTTGATGTCATAAGAGCATGAGAACATAAGAAATTGCCATACTAGGTCAGACCAAAGTCCATCAAGCCCAGCATCCTGTTTCCAACAGTGGCCAATCCAGGCTAAAAGTACCTGGCAAGAACCCAAACACTAAGTAGATCCCATGCTACTGATGCCAGTAATAGCAGTGGCTATTCCCTAAGTCAGCTTGATTAACAGCAGTTAATGGACTTCTCCTCCAAGAACTTATCCAAACTTTTTTTAAACCCAGCTACACTAACTGCACTAACCACATCCTCTGGCAGCAAATTCCAGAGATTAATTGTATGTTGAATGAAAAAGAATTTTCTCTGATTAGTTTTAAATGTGCCACATGCTAACTTCATGGAGTGCCCCCTAGTCCTTCTATTATCCAAAAGCGTAAATAACCGATTCACATTTACCTATTCTAGACCTCTCATGATTTTAAAGACCTCTATCATATCCCCCCTCAGCTGTCTCTTCTCCAGGCTGAACAGCCCTAACCTCTTTAGCCTTTCCTTTCCACAGATATATAATAGAAGGCCATCAGTAAACAAAATAAAGTAAATTAAATTGAAGACAGAACGTTCGCCTGAAAATCTTCATAGAAAAAACAGAAAAAAGAAAGAAAGAAATCAACTGTATCACAACTTGCAGTCCACAATCCAAATCTAGGAATCCAATATCGCCACAAGGGACAGTGCATGAAGCACAATCCCAGTTGCTTCAACCAGAGCCTGAGGACGAACCAGACAAAGCTTCCACATGGTGCTTGGCATCTGCTGCAGACTCAAACTGTTCCAGATCTGTAAGCGGGCTGAATATTGAAGCGTGAAGCGGCTTTCTTGTTTGACCACTCTGAGCACATTGCAGGAAATTCCTTGTGTTTAGCAGCTGCTGTAGCTGAAAAATCTTGAAAAATAAGCATGGTTGCATCGTTTTGTTTTACTCCTACTCTATACGCTCTTTCTACCATAAGTATGCCAATCAGCTCCAGGGGTCAAGCGCTCTGGGAAACCATTGTTCCATCAAGTCTGGTAATTCCCAGTCTTATACCATTTCGCTGATCCCCACCAATCTCATTCATCAAAATGCGTTAGGACCCTAATGCCTGCAATAAATATCACATTGCATGTGAAAGCAAATGTTCTCTTGCCCTAGCTTGATGGACTCTCTACCAGAGTACTATCAAGCTAGGACAAGAGAACACTGAAGAAATCTCATCTTTGTTTGACTTTTCTCACTCCAAATCATGTCAGATCTTCACTGATGTGTACTGTGCTGTTTGTACATCTCACTGTGCATGTAAAATTGGCCCCCAAATCCTAAATCACCACCAAAATCTCACCTCGAGTTACTAGATGGCCCTCCTATAGATGTATAAAGAGTTGACTACTATGAGAGCCTTATAAAGAGTCAGTCTCTCTCTCTCTCTCTCTCTCTCTCTCTCTCTCTCTCTCCCCTTCACAACTTGTAATAAAGTACCTGTGCAGTAACTCTTAAATTATCATAGCCACACCTCTTTTCATTATTGCAGGCATTGTTCATTTGAAATTTATCACATTTTGAGGAATCTAGGCCTCAGATTGTTCCACCTGACCTGTCTTCTAGGTTGTCTGTCTTGTCACTGAATTCCCTCATTTTTTTCTCTAAAGCAGTCACTTTATTGTGCAATGCGAGCGTGTAATCTTCCAACAGTGGAATTCTTCCCTCTTTAGCAGATATGTGGTTGCCCACCTCCAAGACTGTGGACTTAAGCTCTCTAATATTATAATTGATTACAGCAAGGCAATTTTCCAAAGCCTCGACTACTGCGTCAGTTATGGTCGACGTCATTTGTTCTTGTGCAGGCCTCACTGTATCCCCCGTACTGGCCGCTATTTTGTCATCTGTTGGCTTGCCCTTTCCCTTCTCCTTATGGGCTGTGAGAGTCATCTGTATCTGGGGCGAGTTCACCATTTGCTTGTGCATAAGTCACCACAGGGTATTTACAAAAAAGAGGGAAACCAGGCATTGAAAAAATTAGAAAGAAACAAATCTGAGCAGGGACAGCACCCAGAGCTCTCTCCACTCACATCCATCCTGCTCACCACATCACATGATCCTCCCTGCTGTGTCTATATTAAGCTGTTTCTCAAAACAGCCATTAATGGCAGGAATCCTTAGTGACTTCATAGGACAAATATGGGCTACTCCATTTTAAGCATAAAAAAGTAAGGGTTGTATAGGGACATTTTTTGGGTTTGTTTCAATTTTTACATTCATTTTTTCATTTTGTAGGCTTTTTCATTTTCAGGAATAGTGCGCACTATGGAGTTGATTTTAAAACCCGTGCGCACAGTTCCCGGTGCGTGCACAAGGATGCGGCTATTTTATAACATCCGTGCGTCACCGTGTGCATGTTATAAAATACGTTTCCCGCGCGCACATGCGTGCCGCATTTTAATATCCACACATGCATGTGCAGATGGGTCGTGATTCGAGCGCAAGCGGGGGAATTTAAAAAAAAAACGCAAGTAGGCCTACCCCAGTTCCCTACCAGTCCACTCCAATTAAGGAACAGACTGGGAGGGAACTTTCCTATCCCCCTACCTAACCTTCTTCCCTTTTCCCCTCTCCTCCCCGACCCCTAAAACCTACCCTAACACCTCTAAATGTTTTTGTTTTAATACTTAAGTGCTCTAAGGAGCAGATGTAAGTTGTTTGCACCGGCCAGCTTCTGGTGCGCGCTTCCCCAAGACAGGGCCTAATGGCCGCTGTCCCGGTCATCACCTGCCCAGACCCTGCCCCGGCCCGTCCCTTTCACTAAGCCCGGCACTTCTGCTATACCGGGAGATACGCACGTGGCTAGGCTGTTTTTAAAATGCTCTCGGTGCACGCACGGCCCAGCCACGTGCGTATCCCCCGGACTTGTGCCAGGCTTCGAAAATTTGGGCGTATGTACTAACATCGCACTATTTCCTGAAAACAAATAACTAGAAATGTTTCTGTTTTTTCAGAGAGATTGGACATTTGTTGAATGGTAAAACAAACTGAAAAAGAAAATACCCATTTTTGGGTTGGATTACCATTTGTTTTTAAAAGTATGCAGCAAAAGACACCCAGTAAGTGAATTGGGCTCCAGGGAAAGCCCTAATGATGTCATATATCAATAAAGATGTATTATTTGGCAATGCAGTTCAAAGAAACACTGAGAAGAAAAAAGCTTCAAGTAGATCTTGAGATATGAAGCCCGGTCCTGACATTACTATATATCATGTGTAATATCCTTTAGCCTTGGGCAGAGGAGCATACAGTCAACTGCTATCAAGACCAAACAGCAGAAAAGGCATCAGTCATACAGTGCATCAGTCATACAGTGTCCAAGTAGCAGTGGACTTAAATCCCTGGCTGCCTTTTGGCATGTGGACAGTTGGCTACCTCCCTTAGACTCCACAAGGCAGTGTGGTGCTGCAGGTAATGATGTAAAAAAGTGATTCATGCAGCAGGGCAGCTGCCCCCCCCCCCCCCCCCCCCCCCACACACACACGTTCACGGTAATCTCATGGTGACTGGAAATCAAAAGTTCCCAGATATGTTCATAGTATAACTTAGGAGCCTATGCAGTTAAACTCATGCTAAAATAAAGTTTAACGCGGTCTTGCAAAAAAATGAAACGTTCACATTAATATGTTATTTAGAGTGGTACAATAAACTTTAGCATGATCACTGTAAAAAATGGCCCCGATAGCATATTATACAGTAAATGCTACTTGATCTCCAATGTGATGGATCCTTGAGAAAGCTTCTCTGACGGGTTTGACCAATATATCATATATATGCAAAATATGCCAATGTTTCTGTTTGATAAGGACCAGATGAAATGCCCAACCTTCTCATTGGCATTACTGGGGTCTAGTTGGAAACAGGATATTAGGCTTTTAGGACCTTTGGTCTGACCCTATATGGCAAGTCTCGTGTTCTTATGTTCTTGTTGGATAGATAAAGCATGTTTTTTAAGTACACTGTACACAAAACTGGATAAGCATGAACTGTACTCCAGGACCCATGCCGCCTGCCATTTACACTCTGTGCTTTCCCAGCCCAGAACTAGCCTCCTCTACTTCCACTCCAAGTTCGGTCCTTGATTCCGTTTTCCACCTGTCGATGACCTGAGGAATTAGAAAGGGCCAGTGCAAGGTGGGCAGCCAGGACTACTGTTTGAGAGGGAGACAGTTGGCAGAAACCTGAAAATCCAGTGATGTGGCCACTATCTTGCTCTCCTACCTGTTCTTTACTTCCTTCCTCTTTCTTCTTCTCTTCTTTCTCTTGGCTTTTCTTGTTCTTGCTGTCTGTCTTCAAGTTGCTTGCAGAAGTAAACAAATTACTTCTATTTTACCCAACAAACTGCCTCTGGACAGAAGGTAGCTTTTATAGCATGTGTAATCAGTGCCTACAGCAGTGTTTCCCAACCCTCTCTTGGAGGCACACTTAACCAGCTGAGTTTTCAGGATTGCAGCAATGAATATGCATGAGATAGATTTGCATACTCTAGGTCTCTAAGGTATACAAATCTATCTCATGCATATTCATTTTGGCAATCATGAAACCCTGACTAGTTTGGTGTGCCTCCAGGGGAGGGTTGGGAAGCACTGATCCCTACTCAAAGTGGCCCCTAACCCCTAACCCCTACACTAGGCTCTCTCTCTCTCTCTCTCTCTCTCTCTCCATCATAAAAGGTGGTGCTATTGGGCACAAAATTGGAAGCGAAAAGGCTCCTTACCTTTTTTGCCATCCACACTGTCTTCGCGGCATCCACCCCAGTGCCGCCCCGACTCCTTCTGTTCTGGTCTTGACGCCGCCCTTTTTTAGTGATCAGGGACTTTTCGCGTGCGATTGCTTTGAAAAATGACCCCCTTAGGTACCTAATTTGGAAGCATATATTTAAGAGCTCAGCTTTTTTTTTATATCGGCCTCATTAGGAATCAATGTTCATAAATTCAGGAGCGATAGAGCTCATCAGCATGTAACATCGGGAACCTCCTGGAATGCAGGGGCACACAATCCCTGGGGCCACTTCCACATTTCTATCCAGACCTCTGTCTCTAGTCTGTCATTCAACACAGTTCTCTACAGGCCATAAGGGGGCCGGGGGCCAATCCAGTAAGGAGGAGGAGGTACCTCCAGGACCCTGGACACACTGGGGTGGGGGCCCACTTTCAGTCTCATCACTTTCTCTCAGTGGTACTCACTGTCCATTGATTCAGCTTGTGGGTACTTTCTCTTAGAAGAATAGGTAGGACAACTTGAACTGTTGTTCAAAATAAAGTTTTACTGCAACATAATAAACTATAAATTCCAATTCAAAGCAAAGTTCATGAATCTTCACACAAAACCAAAATATCCACACTGCCTCTTCTCAATTTGCTGTTCTCTGATCCAGTATCCTTATGAGTTAGGAACATCTGTAGTACCCATACTCCTGGCAAAAAGGTCATCTCAGTCTCCCTGAAGTATATCATTAATTCTTGACTTCATTTGTAAAGTCCAAAAACAAATTGATTCTTCTCATATCATCTAAGGCAGGTACAATCCCCTTTTCAGCTGGTGGTAGGGAAAAGCAGTACCCTATCCTGGTCCCCTAAGGCAGGAGGGCTTCCCTCCTGAGTGGAAACAGACCCAAAACAAAAAACTCTCTTCAAAAATTGAAACTTCATTTCCACTCTTCCCCAGGGACAGTCTTCTCAGGTCTGGAGCAAAAAAACCCAGTGTTTCTTTTCCCTGTTGCCTAGGCCAGGGTGCTCTAGAGAGGGTCCTCTCCAAAAATCTCCAAAAATCTTCTCTTCTCATTCCCAAAACAAAAATCAGCTCCCCTCAACTCTCCCTTTTGCACATGCTCCGCCAGCTTTTAGAAGGCAGAGCTGAACCCTTTGTGTGAGGAAACTTTTAGGGATGATCTAAAACGTTTGACCAAAGGTCATCCTTAGAGTTAAAACAAGGGAAAACTTGGTAGTAAGGGAACAGAGCATCCTTTACAAGCATATAAACTGTGCACACATTTGTATCAAACATAGAAACATGAAAAACATGTAATGTGCATTGAAAAATAGATAAACAAAGAGCACAGAAGAAATGAACCAACAATGTCCACGTAAAACCTGGAAAAACCCAGAGAAAGCCCAGTCCAGTGTTTAGGCTAGCAAACTACCTTTTTTAAAGACATGGAGACTGCTAAGAAAGTCACATTCAGGCAGGAAAAACTATTGTCCTACTGTAGTTGAATAATATCAAAGACTCTGGGATACTATGAAGGCAATCTTCACAGCTCCAGGAAGGAGGAAGTCTTAGCTATCACTCAACAGCGACAACTAGAGGCAAGACTTGGGGGTCTAAGTTAGCCAGGTTCTTGGGAGAGCCATGGTGTCTTTCCTCTAGATTTATGCATAGGTTATGTGCCTAGGGTGTCAGATTTTGAAGGTGCCCAAAACTGGGAGATTTCCCAACTCCCCATCCCCTGCTCTTCAGTCTCCAAGGGGGACACAATTGTCACTGTTATCATAAATCTGAACCTGGGACTGTTGCTGTGATGACTGGGCTGAATTGGGCAAGGGATATCAACACAGGCGTGGGAGGAAGAGGGGAGAAACCATAGATAGTTGTGAATGAAGGCTTATTATGCCTTGGCCTAATGGAGGCCTAAAGGAACAGGAGGAACATTGCCAGGCCAAAACCCCTCAGACTATAAGCAGCTGCAAGAAGCCCTCTTCAAGGTAAGTTAATGCATAAACCAGTTTGGTATGACCTTTATTATTCATTCAGGTGGGCATTTTCACCTGGCTGAACAATAAACCAATCTAGATTCCTGTGTGCAGAGGTTTCCCTTTGATTGTCTCAGTGCTGCTATTCATTATCATTGCAAGTGAATATACAATGAGTGCATTGTTAGAAATCATGTGTTAACCTGTCCTGGCACAAGCTCATTAGTGCTTGCATGATTTGAATAGCATTTTATCTCCTTTGGCACTTACAGCACAGTGTATTGTCTTCAGAGTTTATCAAGACAACATCCTTCATATATTGTCAAGATTAACACTTAATCTTTCCTAGTCCCCACTTATGATGCACAGACCTCTCTCTCTCTCTTTCTGTCCCAGTTTTTCCCATTGTTATTTTATTGCCTAATTGAATATTCGGAGGAGATGAAAATTCAAGGCTTTTGAAAGATAAGACCAGAGCCCCAATATTTTATCTGTATTGGTAATGTGCTCAATAACCACTAATGACCTAATGTACAGTGCTAAAGGTCATGCTGCATTTGTGGGGAAAATGCTTAGTACTTCTGACCCTACATGAAATATTTATTATAAAATGTTTGTGCTAGACTTGCAGCTGAGTTTGGGCTTTTGTGATAGGTTTCTGGTCAGTTTCTGGGTTCTGCGCATTAAAAAAACTACTCAAACATCTGGAGATCTATATTCAGACATAGTCCAGATAGCAAAGTTATAGGGTCATTTATCAAAATACTATAAGGCATTTTTGCATGTGAAAACACCTTTAATGCAGACCTTTGGTCTGACCCAGCATGGCAATTTATTAATATATGGTGTGATGCAAATCTGAGAGAGAGAGAGAGAGAGAGAACCTAGCCATAATGGCTGCACACTAGATAGGTATTAATATCTCTGTGGGAGGCCCACCTAGTAACTCGAGGTGAGGTTTAGGTATTAGTATAGGGGGATAGGGGCCACTTTGACACTCAAAGTGAGACATACAAACAGAATAGTGTTCTCTTGAGAAGATTTGATAACCTTCGGAGTGAGTAAACTCACTCAAAGATGAGATTTGTGCAAGGTTCTCTCAACCTAGCTTGATGGACTCTCTACCTGGGTAACATCAAGCTAGGTTGAGAGAACATTGCACAAATCTCATCTTTCAGTGAGTTTCCTCACTCCGAAGGTCATCAGATCTTCACAAGAGAGCACTGTTCTATTCGTACGTCTCACTTTGAATGTCAAAGTGGCCCCTAACCCCCTATACTAATACCTAAACCTCACCTCGAGTTACTAGGTGGGCCTCCCATAGAGATATTAATACCTATCTAGGATGAGGGCATTATGGCTAGGTTCTCTCTCTCTCTCTCTCTCTCTCTCTCTTCTGGCACTTATGTCAAAGTGTGAAAAAGTTATTGCAATTTGTGGTAACTTAGCTCTTTGCATAGGTATTAGCACAAATTGTGATAAACTGCCTATTACCATAAAACACACCCCTTTTTCTATCACATGTGATATTTAGTGCATTTTGATAAATCCAGGCCTTAACCAGATAAATTTATCCAGCTAATTTTGGAGGCATATTCAACAATGCAGCCACACTATTGAATATAGCCGGCTATCTTAGAGGGTCATTTATCAAATCACGTTAGGTGAAGATTTAATGGGATTTGGAGTGTTGAAAGGTGAAAGAAGAGTAGATTTATTCCATGTTCTCTCTACCTAGCTTGATGCTGCACACTTGATGCTGCAATCAAGTTAGGTAAGAGAAAACATGGAATAAATCTACTCCATCACTCCAAAGCACATTAAATCTTCACTGATGGTAACTGCTTGTATGTATGATTGTGCATGTAAAACTGCCCCCCAAAACCCAACGTACCTCTAAAAACATTACCCCGAGTAACTAGTACCCCCTCTTACAGTGGTATAACATTTTTATGAGGTGCTCATTCTCTCTCACTCTCTCTCTCTCACAAGCCTGTCCAGTCAACTTGCAATGTGAAGATAACTATAGCTGGCTGACTTTAGGACAGCTCTTTGACCAGACTTAGGGCCTCATTTTCTAAAGTATTGCAGGCCTGCCATACTTTAGGTAATGAGGGGCGGGGGGTCAAAATGGGGGGCGGTCCTGCGCTAGCCGGCAGCGATCGCACCGCCGCGGTGCAATCACTGCCGGTTTCGCACCCAATAGCGCCACCATAGAAGGTGTAGCTATTAGGCGCGAAATAGGCAGTGAAAAGGCCCTTACCTTTTCACTGTCGGTGCCGTCTTCGCGGAGTCGGCCCCGATGACCCCCCGACTCCTCCTCTTCCGGGGCTGACTCCACCCCATCTTAGTATCGCATGCGATAAAGGACTTTTCGCGTGCGAAACATCCCTTATCGCGTGCGATCCGCCTGGTAAATGACCCCCTTTGCTGGCTAACTCTGAATATTGGAGTTAGCCAGTTAACTCATCTCCTTCCAGTTACCTAACTTATTAACAGGCTAGAATTTAGCCGGATAAAGGCTGAATATAGCCAGGTAAGCCATTTGGGCGGATAACTATTACATTATCTGTCTAAATGGCTTTTGAATATGGACTTCCTAAAGTACATTTTGTTCATTTTATGGCAACTAACATTACAAAAAAGCATGAACTAGGTTCAAAAAAATGTCATTGACCTGCAATTCACAACCAGCACTTCATTAATTGAATTTATGCACAGTCCTTCTTAATGTCAAGTTTGGGTTCTTAAAATATTGACAAGAATGGTGGTTATGTCATGTAAAAATATATGCAAATGTATCTTAATTTACTTTTGAAGTTATATATAGAACCCCCAGTTTCCTGAAGTGGCTCAGGCATAAATTCTGTGTCAAGAGTTAGAAAATTTTACTGCTAAGCTTTTTAAATTCTGTGGTACGCCTGCAGGGACAACGCCATTCATCGCTGTCCGGCGCGTGCAACTTACTTCAGGTCGGGCCCTGAAGTAAGCTGGAAAACAAAAAAAAAAAAAGGTAGGATTTAGGGGTTGGGGTGGATAGGGAAATGAGATTAGGGTAGAGTAGGGAAGTTCTCTCCCAGTCCGCTCCTTAATTGGAGCAGACTGGGAGGGAACTGGGGAAGGCCGGGATGCGTCACCACGCCAAAATTGCATTACTCTCCCCACCTTGAGCGCACCACCCGCACATGCGCACGCAAATTATAAAATCGCCGTGTCCATGTGTGCTCGCTGGGAAGCAAGAGCACATGGACGTGCATGCGCGTCTATTAAAATCTTCCCCTAAAGGTTGCGCCATGGTTCAGTGATATCTTGCAGGAGGGTAAGAGGAAGGCGAGTAGAGCTGAAGAAAAATGGAGACAGTTTAAAACTGTGATTGCAAAGAGGAATTATGAGGAGGCATTGTCAGTGTATAGAAACCTATTAATGGAGACTAAGAAAAATTAGAATTAATAGGAAATTCTATTAATAAACCATTAGATCTGTTTAGTATTGTAAAATCATAGCTAAACCTTTGCAAGCTGGAATGTTAGATATACCCAGCTGTGATAATTTAGCTTTGTTTTTTTGTGATAAGGTTCAGCATTTAGTATCTGACTTGAGAATTAATGAGCAGTAATGTGCCGAGTTAGACAATACTGATCATCTTGAGACAAAGTGGGAAGTCTTCACCCCAGTGGCTAACAATTTGTTGGTAGCTTTATTAGGTAAAAAGTGTCTGCCATTGATTTAGATCCTTGTCCATTTTTGTTGGTGAAAAATAAATCTGAGATGTTTGAAAGATATTTATTGCAGATTATTAATCTTTCATTAGTGGAGGGAAAAGGTTCCTGCAAGATTAAAAAGAGCTATAGTGAGATCTATATTTAAGGATCCTTCTATTTCATCAAGTATGCTGTCAAACTATGGACCTATATCCAACTTATGCACATTAGCATTTTTTGTTTTTATTGTTCTTTATTTTTCCTAGGAATTTATCAGGGTCTATTATGACAAGAACAAAAACAGGAGAAAATCATTTGAAAAAAACAACTCCATATTTTTCTAGGTAAATATCTGATTTTATTTTGGTGGACAGAAGCCAGGACAATAAAATATTAGGCAGATTCTCCTACCCACGCACTCAGTAACATCCCCATCTTTTACCCCCATCTCCTGCCTAGCATGTCCTTCTCCACCCCACCCCCCAACCCAACCCTGCCAAGAATATCCCTCTCCCTCCACCCCTGCAGTTCCACAGCATTCATCCTTACCAGTGGTGGCTCCAGGCTTCTCTCGCCTTCGGCAGCAGCTTCCTGAGGCTCTCATGCTCTGCAGCACAGCACTTCTGATTTTGTGCAGGGCCAGAAAGCCTGCCGGGAATTACTTCTGGTGGACAGGGACGGCTTCCAATGCATTCATGGCACCAGACAGCAGGCACTTTGGCTGCTTGAGGGGGTGAGGAGGTGGGACTTGAAAACACGGCATGGGCAGCAATGGAGGGGGAGCGCTTTCACTAGTGGGGTGTGGAACTTGAAAGGTGGCATATACTTGGGCCCACAGTGGCTTACAGCAATGGCTGGTGGCCTTGAAACAACTGCATCTGAAGCTGCAAAGCAGCTTTTTAGCCATCCTAAAAATAGGGTGAATATCAGTTTAAACCAATTGTCACCTTTTGAAAAAAATCCGGGAATTTATGGGGGAAAATCAGTTTAACCTGAAAACGAAGGATCCTATGGATGATGTATGCTGCAGTGAGGATAGTAAAAAAGAGTGGAATTTTAGTGCAATTAGATGTAAAATCAGCTTTTGATACTGTTTCACATTCAAGGTTAAATTGGTGTAGAGGGTGTTGTGTTAAAGTGATTTGCTTCTTTTCATTTAGGGAGAATGCAGCAAGTGCAGGTTGATGGTGATAGTTCTGGTTGGTATTATAATAAATGGGTAAGTCCCACAAGGACTGGCACCATCTGCAGTATGTTTTAATTTTTTTCTTTTTACAACTTTTGGGTGCGGTTTTATCTTCTCTGCAATTAACATATAGGATTTATGCCAACAGCGTACAGTTTTACTTGCCAAGTGTAAAATAGGAGAATTTCCAGTGAATGCCTTTTATTTTCATTTTAAGATGATCAAACATTGGTTTAAAGAAATAATATGGTATTCAGCTGAGCTAAAACTTCAGTGTCATGGCTAGGATTGTTGCCCTTATCTGCTGTGCCTCCATTGCCAATTTTAGATGGTGATGGTCTTCAATTCCTACCTGAGACACAGCATTTAGGTTTTGTTTTAAATTCCAAGTTGCTACTTACGGCACAAATTCAGAAGGTAGACAAAACTATGCTCTACAAGTAACGATTACTGAATCCTTTGGGGTATATTCTAGCTATTTTAGATTTCTGAATAGTGATACAAACCATTCTTTGATCTCTTCTAGATAATTGGCATTCTTTGCATGGAGGTCTGCCTAAGTGTTTACTGCATGTACTACAACTAATTCAAAATGCAGCTGTTAGAACAATATTTGGTTTACATTGTAGAGCTAGCAGTTCACAATATTTGCAAGATTTGCACTGGTTACCGGTGGCTCAGAGGATCAAGTTTAAATTGTTTAGTCCATAAATCTTTACATGTTGATTCTTTTTGTTTAAAGTCTAAACTGATGTGTTATGTGCCTAACCATTCTTTGCAGTCTGCATCTCAAGATCTGTTCAGTGTACCCTCTGTTTCTGTAGTCAGATTAAGCGGTACAAGAACTAAAGCTTTTTCTGTTTTAGCTCCTGAGCTGTGCAACTCTATTCCCTGGAAGATTCGAATTATATCTGATAATTTAAAATTTAAGAAGCTGCTGAAAGCTTTTTTTTTATTTACACAGGCTTTACTTATTAGTTATATGCTATCCTTTATGTATGTTTGTATGTGTTGTTGCGCTCGGCGGTGGACCCTTGTCCTGGAGCAGTGGACTGCCCCCAGGGGCAGAGCACTAGAGGAGACAGAAGCTAAGACAGTGATGGCTAACCTATGACACGTGTGTCAGAGATGACACGCCGAGATGTTTTTGCTGACATGCGCAGCGCTTCATGAACTATCGGGAATTTTTTTTTTTTATCGGCTATGCCGAGCCTTTTTTTTTTCAGCTGTGCTGACCCTTTAAAATTAGGTTTTTAGTATCCCCCCACCCTCCGGACCCCACCCCCCCCCCTCCCCAATGCCCCCTGGCACAGGGAGGCTCATTCGGCGCAGCGATAGGCAGGGCCGTGGTGAGGCTCACCACGGCCCTGCCTATCGCTGCGCCGAAGAAACACTCACCACGGCCCGAAGAAACAGATTGCATTTAAACGCGCTGATGCTCCTCCTCCTTCCTGCCTGTACGGCCCCGGAAGTAAACATTGCCGGAGCCGCGTGGGCAGGAAGGAGGTGAAGCATCAGCGCATGCAGAAGAGGAGCAGCACTTGTGCTTATGGGCCGCCATGAATTCCAAGTCGCAGCAGCCTGAGAAGAGGAAGAGGCCCGGTAGCAGGGCCACCGCAGCCCAAGAAGATCAGGGCCACCTCAGGGCCCATCCTGCGGCGACCCGGGAAGAGGAGGCCCAGAGGTGAGAGAGAGGCTGAGGGTCTGTAGAGTGTGTGTGTGTGTGTGCGTGTATGAGATGAGTTGAGAGATTGTGTGCGTGTATGAGATGAGTTGAGAGATTGTGTTTGAGAGTGAGGACCTGAATGTTTGCAGAGACAGCATGTGCTTCAGCAAGACAGCATGTGGGAGAGAGAGAGAGAGAGCCTGTGTGTGAGAGGCAGACAGCATGGGCCAGTGAGAGACTGTGTGTATGAATGATTGTATGAGAGACAGCATGTGACAGTGAGAGCCTGTGCTTGAGCAAGACAGCATGTGGGAGTGAGAGAGAGCCTGTGTGTGAGAGAGTCAGACAGCATGTGCCAGTGAGAGACTGTGTGTATGAATGATTGTATGAGAGAGAGCATGTGAGAGTGAGAGCCTGTGCTTGAGCATGTGTGAGTGAGAGAGAGCCTGGGTGTGTAAGTCAGACAGCATGTGCCAGTGAGAGATTGTGTGTATGAATGATTGTATGAGAGAGCATGTGACAGTGAGAGCCTGTGTGTGTGAGAGAGAAATGCATGTGATAATGAGAACCTGACGGTGTTTGAGGGAAGAAGATGGAGAGAAAAGAAACAGAAAAAAGACACGATAGGAGCACAAGATGGCACCGATGGCCATGTGACAGGGGCTGACCAATGGCACCAGTAGCCCCTGTGACATAGTAGGTCAAAGGCTATCAGCGCCATGATGAAACTGGCACCGAGGGTGTGAGAGTGCAGGGGACCCCCCCGCTGGACCACCAGGGAGTTTTGGTAAGTCTTGGGGGGTTCAGGAGGGTGGGGGGTTGTAGTTAATTTTAATTTTAGCTGGGACACGAATAGAAATTGCCGTATTATCGCACCGGGGCGCCATACGGCCAAATGCAACGTATCTGCTCCCCAACAAATCCGAATCCCAAATGCAACGTATGGCGTCCCTCTGCACATCCCTACCATTTATGGTAAGCAAACTTGCTTTTGTCTTTGGTTGGAAAAATTGTATACTGGGCTTGCAGTACTGCAGGGGAATCACTGGATGGCATCTAGCATAATGCTGAGGAATGAGTTGTGTTGTGTTCTTTTGAGATGTTTTAACCTGAATTTTATTAGAGGGGTTTGTTGTGGATTTCCACTTATACAGTTTTAAGGGAGATGATTGGTGGGGGAGTGGCCTAGAAGGGTAAAAAACCCTAGGTCAGTCTGGTGAGAAGGGCTCTTTTAGTTGCGGTTTGTAAAAGGAGAGGATCTCCAGGATGTTGGGAGCCTAGAGTGGCCAGCCGTTGTGTTGCTGGGCCTGGAAACCCCTACAATATAGAGTGGGCTCCACAGAGACTCTTCCCCTCAGGGAAGGAGGCCCAAGGCCAAAAGCTATGGAAAAGGAAATTCATTCCCTTAGAAAAGGGCCAGGAGTTAGGAGGAGAAGGGATTCCAACATGAGGAATGCCCCAAGGAGACCGGGGACAGCTGCACACTGCTGGAGGGATGGACGAAGTGTCTGATGTGCAGGGAATCAAGAGTAGGAGATGGGAGTGTAGTCAAGGATGGAGTTACATAGCCCCCAGGATGCTTAGATATGTGAGCTCTCCATGTCCCGCATAGACTTTGGTGTGTAGGAGGGAAAGGAATTTGAAGGGGGGGGGGGGGGGTGAATTCCATGTCCCCTGGGAAAGTTGATGAACAGTGTCTTGGAAGGTGAGAAGGTATGCTCTGCTTTGGCATTGAGTGTGATATGGAGGGAAGAAGAGATTAAAGATGAAGGAGATATTCCAAAAACAAGGATGCAGATTATTACTAGAGATGTGCATTAGTTTATTACGAATTAGGCAATTTCAACGATTTCAACGAAATTGCCTAATTCGTTGTGGTTCAGGAGGACCTGAACCACGAAATGGATTTTCCCCGAGCCTCGGGGAAAATTTGTTTTTCAGGTTAGTGCGGGGGGAGGGGCACATTTATTTAAAAAAAAAAAAACCACCCCAACCCTTAAATTTTACTTTCTTACACCCCCCACCATCCGGATCCCTCCCCAAGACTTACTAAAAGTCCCTGGTGATCCAGCGGGATCCCGTGAGCGATCTCTCCCTCCATGTTGTCGGGCCTGCTATGACTCAAAATGGTGGCGATAGCCTTGCCCTTACGATGTCACAGGGGCTACCGGTGCCATTGGTCAGACCCTACCGGTGTCATTGGTCAGCCCCTGTCACATGCTCCTACCATGTGACAGGGGCTGACCAATGGCACCAATAGCCCCTGTGATATCATAAGGGCAAGGCTATCAGCGCCATTTTGAATACTGGCAGCCGACGGCCCGAGTGCAGGAGATTGCTCCGGGTCCCTGGTGGAGCATGTGACAGGGGCTGACCAATGGCACCGGTAGCCCCTGTGACATCATAAGGGCTATCGGTGCCATTTTGAGTCATAGCAGGCCCGACAGCCCAACTGCATGGAGGGAGAAGATCCCTTGCAGGACCCCGCTGGACCACCAGGGACTTTTAGTAAGTCTTGGGGAGGGATTGGGATGGTGGGGGGGGGGGGGTAAGAAAGTAAAATTTAAGGGTTTGGGGTGGGTTTTTTCCCCAATTCACAGGTTTTTTTCCCGATTCGTGGGTTTTTCTTTTTATTCATTTTTCCGGTTTCGGGTTCGGGTTCCAGTTTTGTTTTTGGCAAAAAAACGATCCGTGGGAAAACAAGTTTTCCCACGAAGCGCCCGAACCAAAACCCGACCCGAGCCAGAAAAACGAAGCTCATCTCTAATTATTACCCTTGCTATTGAATGTTTAACTTGGCTGAGTACCCCATGAACTCTTAATAATTCAGTATGCTCAGAGGACCTTTTATAAATCCTGTACATATTTGCTGACTGGACATCCCAGAAAATAAATGTGAGTGTTTGGTTGAACCCAGTGTGGAGTGAATTTTGTGGAACTTCAAGGGGGCCAGCATCAAGAGGGACAGGGTACATGGAGCGGAGGGCGATAGACATAACTCCCAGACCAAATAAATTAGAGAGATTGACTCTCCGTCCAAATGAGTCAGATCCTCCCTTTTTTTTTTTTTGTATGCCTGAGGTAGGGCTGCACACGGTTCCAGCAGATCTGAATCAATGAGCTCAGATCCCCACATAAGGATGAAAGATTTTTTTTTTTTTTTTTTTTAAATCTGTGGGGAAAACAAGCAGATTGAGGCTGCCCAAGCTGACAGATTCCTGGATGGAGTCATCCAGACTGCAGGAAGAGAAGACATGGGCAAACCCTTCATGCTGGATGAAGGTTTAAAATTAACTAGATAAGACTTATCCTGCTAACTGGCAGTTTATTGAAGGATATTCAGCAGCATAACTGTGCTGCTGACTGTGCCTTGTAAGTTAGCCAGGTAAGTCTTATCCGGCTAACTTACCCCTAGATGCACTAAGCCACAATGTTTTCTCACAGAAGGGGTCCCACTATCGCGGGCAGCCCCAATAAAGCATTGCGATTGTATGGCACGTTCTTTTGTGTCGCGGCCAAACAAAAGGCACAAAAGAAAGCAGTGAGCAGTCCTTTAACGCGAGGGTGGCCCCAACCTCACAAGACTGCTATCTCCTTATAGGGTTCGCTAGTCCCCCCAAAAAATCCCTCACAGCCAGACAAGGAGGTTGAGTGGGGGGGTCAGTGCTGATCCCTGTCGCAACCCGGGACTGCCAATCTAGGTCGCCCTGAAACCCCCAAAATGTCTAAAAGTAAAGAAAAGAACTGAGCGGCCCTGGCCCTGCCCCCCCCCCCCCCCCACCAATCTGCACCTTTTGGGGAGGGATGGGGGTGTATTGGTATCGAGGGTTGGGGCCACATTTTATTGTATGCTTTGGGGAGGAGGGAAGGGGCTGGGGCCATCACCACATGGTTCTTTTTTTTTACTCTTAAATATTTTGGGGGCATCGAGGCCACCTCAACTGGTGGCCCCAGACTGAGAAGGTGGTCAGCACTGACCCCCGCTCAATCTCCCCGTTTGGCCGTGAGTTTGTTTGTTTTTTTTTTCTGCTGCTTGCGCTCCTTTCCCACCGGGAGGGGTTTCTATGTGCTTTGGCATGAGGTCCTGCTTGCGACATAAGCTGCATGAGCCGTGGCTATTTGTGCTGTGTGGCTACCGTGGGAGGAGCTACACTGCCTGTCCCCGTTTTGTGTGGGGTGGCAGGGGTTGGAATACTCTGGTCTCTCGTGGCTCGTGGAGGAGGTATCTAACAAAGGAATGCATTTAGATTGCAAAAACCCAAGGCAGAGGTGCAGTATTAAAGGTGAAATTCTTCTAAGCACAAAGGAAGAGCAGGATCTGGGGATAATTGTATCTGACGATCTTAAAGTGGCTAAACAGGTGGATAAGGCAATGGCAAAAGACAGAAAGATGCATAGGGAGAGGAATGGTCAGCAGAAAAAGGGAGGTAATATTGGCCCTATATAGGTCCCTGGTTGGAACTCATTTGGAATACTGTGTACAGTTCTGGAGACCCCACCTTCAAAAGGATATAAACAGGTTGGAATTGGTCTATCGGATGGTTACTAAAATGATCAGTGGTCTTCGTTCTAAAGCATATGGGGTAGATTTTCAGAGCCCTGCTCGCCTAAATCCGCCCAAAACCGGGCGGATTTAGGCGAGCAGGGCCCTGCGCGCCGGGAAGCCTATTTTACATAGGCCTCCCGGCGCGCGCAGAGCCCCGGGACTCGCGTACGTCCCGGGGTTTTCGGAGGGGGGCGTGGTCGGGGGCGTGTCGGGGGGGCGGGCCCGGTCGACGCGGCGTTTCGGGGGCGTGTCGGCCGCGTTTTGGGGGCGGGTACGGGGCGTGGCTACGGCCCGGGGGCGTGGCCGCGCCCTCCGTACCCGCCCCCAGGTCGCGGCCCGGCGCGCAGCAGGCCCGCTGGCGCGCGGGGATTTACGTCTCCCTCCGGGAGGCGTAAATCCCCCGACAACGGTAAGGGGGGGGTGTAGACAGGGCCGGGTGGGTGGGTTAGGTAGGGGAAGGGAGGGTAAGGTGAGGGGAGGGCAAAGGAAAGTTCCCTCCGAGGCCGCTCCGATTTCGGAGCGGCCTTGGAGGGAACGGGGGGAGGCAGCGCGGCTCGGTGCGCGCAGGCTATACAAAATCGATAGCCTTGCGCGCGCCGATCCCGGATTTTAGTGGATACGCGCGGCTCCGCGCGTATCTACTAAAATCCAGCGTACTTTTGCTTGAGTCTGATGCGCAAGCAAAAGTAGGCTGTTCGCGCGCCTCTTAAAATCTACCCCTATGGGAATAGACTTTAACATCTAAGTATGTATACCCTAGAGCAGAGCTTTCCAAACTTTTCATGTTGGTGACACACTTTTTAGACAAACATAATTTCGGGACACAGTAATTAATCTACAAGCAAACCGGAGGTTAAAGGTTAAATGAACGAAATGTATTTCGACAATTTATGTATGTTTCCTTAAATATATACATAATAAAATGTTTCACGACACAACATATCTTGTGAAAACCTTTCGTTTATATTAAAAATATATAATATTCCAAGATTAATGTTATTGTTATAATTTATGAGTAACAATAATAAAACAAAGTTATTGTGTTATTCAATTTACTTCTTTAATGAGATATATGAGCTTGATGGGATGAACACAGCTTTTGAATATTTGGTGTTAATAAAAAAGTCCAAAGGGACTTCTGCATAATTTTAAAAAGCTGGCCAGTTTCACACTATATAATTATTTGATAGCCTCATTCAACTAATTCTATATGGCTATGAGAGGGAAGTCTGGAATATATAGGAAGGGGCAGAATGTCAATATAAATCCTGCACCTCCAGTTCTGTAACTCTGTGCATCCACTGAAATTCCCCCAAACAATGGAGCTTGGATGTTTCCCTTACAGCTCATCATACTAAAAGATATTTTCAAATGCTGGTGCACCTCACAGTAACAGCAGCACAAACACCTTCCACTGTGAACTAAAATAAAACCTCACAAAAAAGACTCAAAATCTATACTGCAATCCCATTGTAACACCAAGGACTCAAACAATAACAACCCTACCTGTGGAAAAGCAAGGGTAAATATTACACTGGGTCTTAGAATACCAATACACCACCTACTGAGGAAACAAAACAAACCCGATTGCTATAGATCCCTATGCTAGCAGAATCTCTCATCATGGTCACACACACAGAGCAGAGACAGACCCTCACCAAATACAGAATACAAAATAAAGGAGCACAAATTAGACAAAAACTGAAATGAAAACTCCAAGAAGCCAGACTCTGTGTATTAACAATGGAAAAACAGAACCACCATTCCTCATAAAACAAACAAAATCAAGAAACATAAAGCATCAGTTATAATAGTAAAACCATACTAATAAAAGAATATTTTAAAACTACTGATAAATAGAATTTCTATTAATTAAAATCATATACATTTTTTACAATTTCCCAGAGGTTATCCTCTCTCACACAGACTCACATGTCCATTCTCTCTCACACATACACTGTCACATACATACACATTCATGCTCTTATACCCACCATAACCTCTCGCTCTCACAGACACTGACACACTCTCAGGCTCTAAGACACTCTCTCCCCCTCCACACACACCCCACACACAAACTCTTACTCCCCTGGATTTTCTCATACACACTCTCTCTGGCTCCCTCACATACACACAAACACACACACCCAGGCAAGTTCCCAATCATTCTCACACAAACACACACACCCAGGCAAGCTCCCAGTCATTCTCACACACTAAAACTGACCCCCAGGCAGGCTCCCATTCATTTTCACACCACTCCCTCACCATCCCCCAGGCAGGCACCCATCCATTCACACACATACACCCCCAGGCAGGCACCCATTCATACACATGCACACACTAAAGGCAGACCCCCCTCTCTTTCTTTTGCCAGCAACCTCGGAGCCTCTCTCATTCCTCTGCTGCCACTGATGCCGCATGGCTATTGGGGAGGCGCTGATTGCTGCTATTGGCACTGAAGCCCATTCTGCTGCCTCCTCTGTGCAGGCCCCGTAGGTTTCCAGTTCCTCCATGTTGATCTCGTACATTGTGAGATCCGCATAGAGAAAGTGCTACTCTTGACATTAACAAAGATTACATGTGCCAATCAGTAAAAAGTAATTTATTTCTTTTTTTTTTTTACCTTTGCTGTCTGATCTTAGTTTTCTAATTGGTTGGTCCCAGGCTTTTTTGTTCCACCTCCCCTTTCTTATTTTTTTGCCAATTCATTTCATATTGTCTTTTTTTCTATTTCTTTTCTCTCCATCTATCTTCTTCCCTCAAACATACAGTCAGGTTCTCATTCTCACATGCTTTCTCTCTCTCACACACACACACACAGGCTCTCACTCTCACATGCTCTCTCTCTCATACAATCATTCATACACAGTCTCTCTCTTGCACATGCTGTCTGACTCTCACACACCCAGGCTCTCTCTCACTCCCACATGCTGTCTTGCTCATGCACAGGCTCTCACTGTCACATGCTGTCTCTCTCTCACACACACACAGGCTCTCACATGCTGTCTCTGCAAACATTGAGATCCTCACTCCCACACCCAATCTCTCAACTCACACAGGCACCCAATCTCTCAACTCATCTCATACATGCACACAATCTCTCAATTCAGCTCATACAGGCACCCAATCTCTCAACTCAGCTCAGCTCATACAGGCACCCAATCTCTCAACTCAGCTAATACACGCACCCAATCTCTCAACTCAGCTCATACACGCACTCTACGGGCCCTCAGCCTCTCTCTTACCTCTGGGCCTCCTCTTCACGGGTCGCTGCAGGATCGGCTCTGCAGCGGCCCTGATCTTCTCGGGCCAATCGCGGCGACTCTGATCTTCTCGGGCCGATCCGATCCGCGGTGGGGGCCCTGCTACCGGGCCTCTTCTCGCCTGCTGCAACAACGCGGCTCCTCTTCTGCACGCGGCTGCTTCATCTCCTTCCTGCCCGTGCGGCTCCGGCAACATTTTTCTTCCGGGGCCGCGTGGGCAAGAAGGAGGCGGAGCACCTGCACGTTTAGACGTGCCCTTTTTCTTCGGGCCGTGGTGACGTAAACTCACCACGGCCTTACCGATCTTCCGGCTGTGTCCACAACGATTCTTCACTGCTCAGCCGCCAGTGGGATGAGCTCCACTGGCGGCCGCATTGGCTCCCACTTGCCGGTGTGTCACGTGCACCGGGCTTGTGAGACACACCGGCACACCTCAGGCGACACACCAAAGTGTCGCTACACACACTTTGGAAAGCTCTGCCCTAGAGGAAAGGCAAGACAGGGGAGATGTGAGAGAGACTTTTAAATATCTCAAATGTTTCCACACACAAGGAGTCTAGCCTCTTTCAACAGAAAGAAGGCTAGAGAACAAAGGTTCATAGGATGAGGGTGAAAGGCATAATCTTAGGAAATATTTCTTTACAGAGGGGTAATAGATGCATGAAACAGCCTCCCAATGGAGGTGGTGGAGGCAAAAATGGTTTCTAAATTCAAGAAAGCATGGGATAAATACAGGGGCTTTCTGAGGGAGTGATGGGAATTGTAAGGGCTAGATAAATTGGATGGCTGGGCAGACTAGATTGACCATATCATCTTTTTCTGACATCATTTTTCAATGTTTCTAGGTGAACTTTTGAAAATTGCCATTGAATTGTCGATAGGTTTTATGTGCGTCAGCATGTGCCCAGAGACATGGCATATATGCGCACATGTTAGAAAATAGCCTAGGTACGTGTATCTGTGCGCCTAATTTTAAACTTGTGCACATCCAGCAGCGTAAGTCGGTTTACGGATGCGCAACTGCCTGTATTTTATAGCACACGGACATCCAGCCGAGGACCAGTTTCAACAGTTCCTCCACCAGTTTGCCCACCAGTTTGCCTAGTGTTCTCCTAGGTCCTCCCAAACCCCCTGGTTCTTTAGCCTGCACTCTCCCCAGTTACCTTAGACTCCCTCAAACCCCTCACAGATGCCTGTAATTTTTTTTTTTAAACTTACATATCCTCCATAGCAGAGGTGAAGTTACGCAACGCTGAACCTGGTTGTGTGCCCAGGTGCATAGTTATTTGCGCGCATATCTCTTGACCCCACTCTAGATCGCCCACTCCCCGCCCACACTGCGCCCCTTTTTTGGCCAACGCCAGATGTTCGCATGTCGGCACTTAGGTGCGCATCTGCCAGCCTTATAAAATTAGGTGGACACGCAAGTGCCAGATGCATGCCCATCTCCTGATTTTGGCACACGTCCAGCTTTTAAAATTCACCTTTAAGCGCAGAAACGGGCTTTTGAAAATTGCCACAGTAATATTTTACATTTACATGCACGACTTCTTTGAAAATCACCTCCATAAGGCCAAAGGATTCCATGAACCTGGCTGCGGAATCTTCCCTCTGAACGCTAGACCTTGCCTTTGACTGATATTGCTACTGTTTTGGTTTTGTAGCTCGTTCACAAGTGATTGACAGCTGCCCTTTTTTAAAACAAAAGTTATCATTGGAAAGTAAGCATTGGACAAACTATTCTAAACAGGGTGCCTAGAAACTTGATGGGCCCAGCGGATTTTATGGCTTGTTAGCCAACAGAGTGCAAGCCCACTCCTTAATTACCAAGCAACCCGTGTTGTGGTTACCCTGTTCCCAAGTCTGTTTTCAAGTGACAGCAGATTCTGATTGTAATCCTAGCCCATGAGAACATTTCATCACTGTGCTCTTCCCGCAGCGATGTATTCATGCATCTCGGCACTCGAAATAATTTATTGAGTAAACAAAGGGCAGTATAAAGAACAGGCATTCGTCTTGACTGAGTATTTTTTTCAGGAAGCAGAATGTTGCTCCAAAGTACAAACCGCGGAACAAATAAATTGGTCCACTAACGTTTTGAATGTCCAACTGTGAATACAATCAGTAACATTTCCCTGCATGGGGGGGGGCAATCCCAATGCTAGTCCCTATCCCACTAGTGTTTATTTAGGAGACTGTGGTTAAAAAAGTAGATCACAGCCACAGAAAAACAATTATTTGTGCTTGTCTTTGTTTTTGACAGAGTTAAAATTTAGTGCTTCTGCTACTCTGTCATACTATACAAACTCTAGGACAAGGTTATTGTCAAGCAAAAAAAATACAATTCTGTTTTGATGAGGAACATTGAGAGCTTCACATTGCTCCATATGTCTAGTAGTGCTTTAAAAATAATAGGTAGGTGTAGTAGTAATAATTGTAGTAGTAGTAATAGTAGTAGTAGTAGTAGTAGTAGCAGCTTTGTGAATTCAAAATAAAGAAAAGCAAGTGAACTGGTGGTGAGAGTGCCAGGTGTTTATGATAAAGTGCAGAGTGCACATAAACCTTTGTATGGTACTGTTAGCACTGCTCATAGCCAGAACAGTTCAGTTGAACTACCTGTCTCAAGTCTGGCAGCGGTTCAGAGTCCTGAGTAATGACTTTTATAAATATAACATGCTTATTCCAGTCCCATTGGTTAGATTTTTCTGCAATTTATCTGCAGGAACTAATTTATAATCCAAGCATAGCTTCCCCACCTTCTTTCTGTGGATGCCAAAGAAATAGCTAGCCTTGGTACTTAGCAGGCTCCTCTATAGTTTTAAGATGTGGGAGGCTATTATTTATAACTGGCGGGGAGAGGTAGAAAACATTCTTGCAGTCACATTTTCAAGCATTCTGCTAGCCCCTAGGCTCAGGAGCCTTTTCCAGTGTCAGTTTTTCTGGACGTGTATTATGTCTGTATTGGTTGCTAGGCATAGCACTTCCTGGATAGGGTAATAAATACAAAGGGGTGGGTAAGAAAATACACTCTGAAGGGAGCTGTCCAGAGGCGGGGAGGCCCTGATCATGATTATCACCACCGCCTTTGCTGATTTCCTTGTGCATAAAGTACTCTGGATTCTGCTAGGTACTTTATTCTGGTTTTGGTCTGTACTTTTGTTAATGTATGAGAGCATCTGCAAAGGAAGACGGTGCCTTCAGCTGAGGAAACGTAAGTGATTTATCATGTGTGCTTTATCATGAAGAAGCACTTTTTCGACAGCAGCAGCATTTTCTTCCAATCTGTCCCCTATTTCCAGGAATAAAGAGTGAAGAGAGGCAACTATTTTTGATGAGGCTGTGCACATTCATGCAAGCTAAGCCAAGTATTACCACAGCTCTGCCATCTGGAGCTTTCCTGCTGAAGCTAAGCAGGCAGCGCACTGTCAAATGGAGCACAATGATGTGTTCAGTGGCTAGGAAGGTTTTCAGGGAATGAGCGGGTTCTTCTGTAATCTGAACCCATCAAACAGGTATAAGTGTCCATTGGATTTCTGTAGGAAAGTTGTTTATGATGATTTCCTTATCTGGCCAGTCTTCTTTGTCAAAATAAACACAGCACTTGCTCACATGCTGTCTCTATTACCCATCTGTTGTTCAGAGTGAGTTGCTTTGTTTTCAAAACTGTTTTACAGCTAATAGGACAGGAGGGGCTGAATATCTGAAAGCTCCTAAAAGTTAGATTTCATATTTTTCTGGAGGCTACTTAGATCTGAACTAGACCAAAGAGTTCCAGCTTGAAGTAAATTTTTGGGCTTTTTTGCAGTAATATCTCCAAGAAATTCCAATCAAAGAAAAAATATGTATGAGACAAGAGGTTGCCCTTGAGTAATACCTTGTAACACAGCATGAAAGAAGGACTCAATGAATCATCATAAACAGAGCACATAACTTTGTTTATGTTGGTTATGTGTGATTTTAGTCTTTTGCCAGTAGTGGTTCTGGCCGGCATATAAGCTGTCAATAGACTTTGACTTGGAAATTTTATGGATGATTTACCTAGAAGTATTTGAACTGGAATAAGTGTTATGATGGTCCAGCATTTGTCATTTAAATAATCATACAGATATTTAAAATGTTGAAAGTATTGTTTTTAATGTGTTACCTGTATTCATTATTACTATATTTATTTGATAATAAAAAATTCTGAATAAATAAAAATAATTGCATTCATAAAAAAGAAAGAAAAAAGAGTTATTGAAGGAAAATAGCCTTAAAACATTACTAGGCAATGGCTGAGTCCAAAGTATCAATGTGTGTTTGTTCTGTGTTTTTTTTCCAGTGATACAGAATTACTTAAATTTAATAAATATGTGACTAACTTCTGAAAGCCATACTCCCTTTATCAAATTAATGTACACTGACCTGATGAAGGAAGCAAACTCTCAAACTCTAGTCATGTTGTTATTAGGTTAACATTACATTTATATGAGTACATTATAACTTGCTTGTTGACTTTTATTTCTATGCATCTAAAATGGACTAACACAGCAATCAGACTACTTTTTTTTTTAAAAGAATTTATGTAATGGCAGTAATCTGACATCACACCTAGTTCCAGAAGGGAGATTTTAGGTCTGTCCAGGATTTCTGTAAACCTCATTCTAATGCATTATGGGGATCTGCAGCACTGATTTCAATGCGTAGACTCAGAGAGTACAAATACCACACTGCACTGGGATTATACATTCAAAATCAGGACTGGCCAAAACGTTTCCCTCCCTGAACTAGGTAACTTGGCATGAACTGCATTGTTTCCAAAAAAGAAAGGGTGTGGAATTTTGAGACATAAATATAGCTGATTGGATGACTGTATTCTCTTACAGCATAAATATTTCTACATGTCACCTTAGAATAACTGGCATTATTTTGCATCTACAGTACTAGAGAAACATGAGAATGTGATGCTGTAAGACCAGACAAGCACGTATTAACGAACACAGATCTTTTAGGGTCATAACCAGATTTCAATCAATGAACAGCTTAGATTGTAAATCTGGTTATGAATCTTGAGGCACAGATTCTGAATTCAGAGAGACTGAAGGAATTTGAGCTAAAAATATTGCATACAGTCAGCAAATGTGACTGGCTGTCCCATTCTCCTTGATGTCTCGCTATTGTATTCTGTTTTTCTGTCTTGAAGAAATGCTAGACTCTATGTGGCATATTCTGAACTGGCAGTTAAATATGACTATTGACTAGATGCAACTGAATTGTAAAGCAGTTTTCTGGAAGTGTGGCAACATTTAACCTCAGCGAAAGGCCTAGGATTTGTGGAGGAAGCCAGCTTTGAATGTTTCCCTCTGAGTAAATAAGATACTGTAACTCGGATATGTGTATGCTCAGTTGGTGTTCAATAAAAGAGAGAAAGAAATGCCAGAACTAGAAAGCCACTCGCACCTTGGGGGATGGATGGAGGTAGCCTAATGTCTATTTAATTTTATTTTGGAAATAGTGTTTGGAGGAACGGAATGCAAGAAAGCATGGTATAAGCACAGAGGAAAGGAGATGAAGGTTGAGGCTGAGGTCTGTGGCATTCCTCCAGGAGTGGGATGAAATGGACTGAATGGGCCTAATGGTCCCTTTTTAATGTCATATTCCATGACAGTGGTAGGAACAGGATTGGAAGGTTGTAAACAACCCATCCTTCATTCCTAATAGGACAGAGGCAGGGGAACAGGTGGATAAAATAAGCATGATTTATCAATACTGCAAGCCATAAGGTAGCTGGGTTCGCACCAGCAAGCTTCAACTCCCCAGAAATCTATTGGGTCAGTGCCAGCAGGTTGCTGATGGTTGAATATTCTCCAGGAAGGGCATGGGGACTTAGGAGACTGGATATCTGGGCAACTGAAGCTGAAAGTGGAACTATCCTGGTTAGTTCAGAAGTGTTTTGGACTAGGCGACCGGATAGCTCATCAAGTAAGAACTTTGTTCTACAACACTCTAAATTCCCAGCTCAGATCTGAATGTTCCTGATAAAAATGTTTGGATAATGCCTCACTGCTATAGTGACTGCTTGTAATATCGTGTCTTTTAGCATTTTTCAGTGGCAGATGCACGTAATAAGGTACAGCTGCAGAATAATCAGATGCAAAATGATTCTGATGGTTTTTCTAACTCGGAAGCGGTGTACATTACAAATGTATAATCTCACCATATTTCCGCCTTTCAGCCTCATGAGTAAATTCCATTTGATCTCCATCGCCACGTCTGAGCAGTTCTCAGTGGCAACAGAGAACAAGATAGCAATGAATAGGAAAGCAACAGAAAAGGAAAAGAACCAGCGAGGAAAGGAAATGAAGAGAAATAAATAGTTTAAAGGAAAATTTAAAAAAAAAACCATAAGCAAAGAGAGGCTGTGGAGGAGGGGGGAGCAATAGGATGATAGCCACACACATGATCACAGTGTGCCGGCAGTCAGAGTGCCCAGTTTAAGAGAATGACTAATGATTTTGACTTATTTACTCAGTTTGAAATCATTGACTATAATTATATAGTGGTACTACTGGCATTTTTCTGTGAAATAGAAGACTAGATAGCTATTGTAGTACTTGCGGATGCTATATATACACTACAACGTACACTACAGCAGAGAGGAAGTGGAGGAGTAGCCTAGTGGTTAGAGCAGTGGGCTACAACTCTGTGAAACCAGCATTCAAATCCCATTGTTGCTTCTTATTTATTTATTCATTCATTCATTTTTTGTATGCCGATATTCATGGAGACATCATATCAGTTTATATCTATACAATAAAACATGACAGGATCAAACTAGTAGAATACATTCATAAAGGTATATAAATCATTTAGATTAAAATAAAAATGCATCTAATTAAAATTAACTCAAACTACCTATAAAATGTTAATTATAATAAAGAAAATAAATGAAAGTACAGTAAAATAAGGTAAAAAAAAACCACAGCATAAATAGAATAAAATAAATAAAATATAATGAAATAAAATCAGATAAGAGTAAGAATCCAGGGGCTGAGTCTGACTATGATAATGCATGCTCAAATGCTTGCTCGAATAGCCATGTCATAAGTTTTTTCTTGTGACCTTGGGCAAGTCACTTTACCCTCTGTTACCTCAAGTACAAAATTAGATTGTAAGCCCTGTGAGAACAGAGAAATACCTACAGTACCTGAATGTAATCTGCTTTGACGTACACTTTGAAGTACCAAAAAGTGGATTATAAAAATAAAGATCTAAATAAAACAGAGACAATGGCTTCATGGTTGACAACAACTATCTGTGAACCAATTTTATTTAGGCATGAGCATTTGAGGACAGAGTCCACTTTGTCAGATGCATGACGTGAAGTACAGAGGTGAGTAAAATATATGGGGATGGGGGGAGATACAGAGCAAAGAGAAGGCATTGAGTAGGAAGGCAGAGTGTGGAAACCAAGAGATAATAGCATTATAATCCAACTGAGGTAAATGTGAAAAGACAGAATGATCTGAGCACAGTTAAGTTCATAGATAGTTGTAGTGTGTTCTTGGAGGAGAAGTCCATTAATGGCTATTAATCAATTTTACTTAGGGAATAGCCACTGCTATTAATTGCATCAGTAGCATGGGATCTTCTTAGTGTTTGGGTAATTGCCAGGTTCTTGTGGCCTGGTTTTAGCCTCTGTTGGAAACAGGATGCTGGGCTTGATGGACCCTTGGTCTGACCCAGCATGGCAATTTCTTATGTTCTTATGAAGCCGTTGTCTCTGGTCAGTCCTAGGGTGATGGTGTTAAGTTTTTTGATGAGTTCCAATTCAGCAGTTTCATGCTGGAGTGTTCCTTTGAAATTCCTATTTAGGAATATGACAACTTTAAGGTCAGATAGAGAATGTCCTGGAAGGTTGAAATGTTTCCCTACTGGTTTTTGAATGTTGCCATTTCTAATGTCAGATTTATGTCCATTTTTTCTTTTCCTTAGGGATTGTCCTGTGTAGACATTGCTGGCAGATGATGGCATACAGTATATTACATTGGAAGAAGAGCAGGTGAATGAGCCCCAGATGTTGTAGTTGATGTTGTTGGGTCCTGTGATGGTGTTGCCTGGGTTAATATGTGGACAGAGTTGGCATCTAGGTTTCTGGCAGGGTCTGGTTGTTGAGCTGGTATCGTTGAACAATTTGTGATTGCTGTGTTACGAGCACACGCGGGCGCGGTCGTCTCGGGCGGGTGGTGAGCCCTTGGGCCACGGCAGGACCCCAGGAGGAGCCCAAGGCCACACCGTGGGAGGTGAGCTGAGCAGGCATGGTGAGCCAGGCAGGCAGGAACAGAAGCAGGGAGTCCGACCCTCAGCCGGACCTGCATGCCCATGGTAGCCAACACGGGGAAGTTGACTAATGAACGGTCCTCAGACTGTTCCCGGCCCTTTCGGACCTGCCGCAGGGAACGGCAATGGGCAGCAGGCCGGACATAGGCGAGGGCAGACAGAGTCCTTAAACAGAAGACATCAGACGGGGCAGAAGCAGGCTGAAGCAAGACAGAGACATCAGGACAAGGGCTGAAGCGAGACACAGGAAAGGTCCAGGCGAGCAGGAACTCCGATGCTGGGATACTCACATCCGAAGCCCCCTCGGCTGGCAGAAGCTCAAGAGCCCGTGGGACGAATCCCTCCTGTTGGCCACTCCAGGGCCCAACAGGACAGAAGGCTCAGGAACCAGGTCAAGGCAGAGACAGGAAGACATCCGGACAAGGGCTGAAGCAGACACTGTAGACAAGGCTGGACGGAAACATTGCACTGTCCATCAGGGCGCCCTACTCAGCCCACCCGTGGGACTGAGTCGCGGACCACCCTGTCCCAGACGCGCCCTACACAGCCCAGGAAGGCTGGTCGCGGACCACGCTGAGAAGGAGGGTGCGGGGAAGACCCAGGCGAACAGGAACTCCGATGCTGGGATACTCACATCCGAAGCCCCCTCGGCTGGCAGAAACAGGAGCAGACATCAGGCAAAGACACTGGACTAGGAACCATGGAAGACCTGGATCAGCACGGTTACAACCAACTGTAAGGCCTGATCGAAGGCCCTTTGCAAGTGAACAGGCAGTCCTTAAATACTGGAGGCAGAAGGCAACTCCCTGGGAGGAGCTTGCCAGGACCGCCCACCACTGGTCCTATAAGTCAGGTGGAGAGCTGCGGGCCAGCCCCTAGGAGAAGGGCGTCGCCAAACAGGAAGTCCAAACGCAGAGGCATGCAAGCCACAGGCACAGCTAGGCCTCTCAGGCCCTGGAGCAAGTCCCGGATGGAACACAGGCGAGGCCCTGGCTTCAAGGCGGCCTCTGGAGGAAGGTAAGAGACCTCCTGTAGCGCAGCAGCAGGGGGGATCGCAACATGCTGGTGAATATCCGTTTGAGATCTGGGATTGTCGGTAGGCCAGGACAGGCTTGCAACCCATATTCATAAACCAGTAGGTGAATATTTCAGCCTTCCAGGACATTTTCTGTCTGTCTTTAAAGTTGCCATACACCTAAACAGGAATTTCAAAGGAACAGTCCAGTGTGAAACTGCTGAATTGGAACTCATCAAAAAACTTAACATCA
Source organism: Rhinatrema bivittatum (assembly GCF_901001135.1). NCBI lineage: Eukaryota > Metazoa > Chordata > Amphibia > Gymnophiona > Rhinatrematidae > Rhinatrema > Rhinatrema bivittatum. The sequence goes on from NC_042619.1 coordinate 95,683,019, forward strand.
TCACCTTAGGGCTGACCAGAGACAATGGCTTCATGGCACACTACAACTATCTATGAACTTAACTGTGCTCAGATCATTCTGTCTTTTCACACTTATCTCAGTTGTCAGTAGTCCGGAGTCTCCGGACTACAATGCTATTATCTCTTGGTTTCCACACTCTGCCTTCCTATTCAATGCCTTCTCTTTGTTCTGTATCGTCCCTCATCCCCACATATTTTACTTACCTCTGTACATGCACCTAACAAAGTGGACTCTGTCCTTGAAAGCTCATGCCTAAATAAAATTGGTTAGTCTATAAGGTGCCACCTGCCTTGTGTCATTTTTGCTAAATGAAGTGTCTGTAAAACAATAACAGGATTTCATAGTTTAATATTTTATAGTTTACTGCAGTAGATTTAAGAGTAGGGTTATAGTGTAGGAGTTATATCCTCCCTTTGCAAATCCAAATGGTCAACAGTTGTAGGCAACAATTTTTATTGAGAACATTTCTCAAGATAGAATTTGTAAAATATTAATTGCATACTATTTTAATTTCAAAAGTTCTATTGTTTAGTTTATTGAAATATTTAGATTTAAGAAGATAGGACATAAATGCTTGTAGCATCTTATTTTCTTCTTTTATTAATTGCTCAGTGTTTTGCTGTACTGTATATCATTCTTACCTTTCACATGCATGACGTTTGTGTTGTCTTCCATTCTCCATGTTTTGTAATCATTTGTTGCATTTTTGTTCTGCATAGTTTATGTCTATGTTTGCGCGTGTGTGTGATTGAAAGAATGTGGCTGTGAGTGGGTAAGAGACTTTTTTTGCATTGTCAGCCTTGTTTCTTTTTAAATTGTGTGCCTGTGTGTGTGGCTTTATGGCACATGCATCTATGTCGGTAAGAAAGGATGGCTCTGTGTGTGTGTATGTGTGTATATGCATGAGAGTGTGGCTGTGTGTGAGAGAAAAACAGGAAGGCTATGTGTGTGGGTGAGATGGAGAGGGAAGGAAACTGTGCATGTTTGTATTTAAGTGAGAGAGGAAGGGTTTAGAGTGAGAGAAAATGTGGTTGTGTATAGGTGAAAGAAATTGGCATTGTGGTTGTATGTGAGGGAGAGTGTGTGCGTGTATGGGTGAGAAATTTTCAAATTTGTGCCATACATCTAATAAAATTGTGTGAATGTGTAAAAGACTTTTTTTTATTTGAATGCTTTCCTTTAAGAACCAGAACTGTTGGGCTGATGCAGCTGTCAGCAAACGTAGTAGCAACTTCTCAATACTCTGTATCTAGGGTAGGTTGTCAGCATAGGAAGGAGATGGCAGGGTGGCACAATGGTAGCACCAGTGGAGTTGGGCCTATATCAGTGGCAGTGGTAAGTTGGCAAGTGAGAGTAAGCAGTTTACAGCTAAAGCAGAAACAGTAGCTGCTTCCATGCCATGTCATCTGTGAGACTGCAGCATTGACAGGTGCATTGACAGTGGAGCAAAATAGGGATGCTACAGAGCAAAAAGTATGGGTGAGTTTACCGCAACTGTGGGAATTTTGGGGGAGAAGTTGATGGTAGTTTGGGCTGCTTCAGGCTATAGACCAGAGATGCCAACCTTTAATCTTCCAGCCAATCAGCAACTCCAGAAGTGGGGCACCAAACTCCTTTTATGGGAACGTGGCAGACAGAAATCCGTTTTTATTAGATAGGATCCGTGGTTGCAAGTAGTAGGTATTTATGTACTCTGAGTCCAAGTGACTTAAACATTCTAGGGATTTAGCCATAGGGAATTTTGTACTCCACAAGAATAGCTCACTATAGTCTCAACTCTTTGGTTGACAATGCTGAAATGCTGATGTAAAACATAGCTTTTTATCAATTGCATCCTCTGCTTTATCATATCTATTCTGTTTAGACTAGTAGCTAAATGAGAAGGATATATTTATGTTGCAATGCATCACTATATTTATGACAATTTTTTTTTTTACCTTTTTTGTAAGGGTAAATGTCATTTTGGGGGTTTTACTGTTTTAACTGGTGAAGGAAGAAAATATTGATCAAACCCTACAAAATGGTGGTGGTGGGGGAGGATGATGTATTATTTGGAGTGAACCCTTCTAAGCATGCTGTGTTCTGGTTATGTTACGGGCACTGCACTGTTCTTGTCATTAGCTGATTATTGATGTTTTCCAACATTGTATTAGACTTGCTTGCTATAGTGCTATTATAGTGCTTAAGTTCTTATTTCTACAATATTATTTTGTTCTTAGAGAACCGTATCACCACTGTAAATCACAGGACTGGCTTTTTTTTCTTACCTGCTCCTAAAGAGCAGTAATAATATGCATAAAATGATATATTACATGAAGCTGATTAAGTGGAAGTCATTATTCTCACTGCTCTTAAGAAAGTCATTTCCTGAAGTTGAATATGGAAAATGCCAGATTTCTATTCTTTTGGTCTTTTGTCTCCTCTATTTCAGTTTTCCTTGTATACTTTCTAACCTCCAGCCAATGCCTGCAGTCTCAAGATCACTGTGAATCTTTGATCTAATTTTGTTTTGTATCTCATGTTCCTGTTATTACCAAACCTTGATGTCCCTGCCTCTGCACTTTCTCACTTTTGCTATTCTTTTTTTACATTTTTTACATTTACATATTCAGGCTGATTCAATATCGTGCGCTGAGCCTAGTTCACAGGATATCAAGACTTGGACATACAATTTGGATATATGCCCCTAACCCCCAATGCAATATGGGGGTTAGGGGCATGCGTCCCAACATGCGTCCCAACTCGAGTGTATCTAATAGCAGTCATCACCTGAAAATTCCATGTAGATGAGGCTATTAGCTATTACCCCGCAATGCAATAAATCTCCATGCACCCAGGCACACTTTTTAACCCATCAAATTTTACACCTGCAAGTTTTCCCACACATCAAGGGCTCAACTTAAAAACAAAAAAACTGCTTTTCTGTGGTTCCTTCTACCTAGTATCGTCGCAATACTAAGTAGGAAGAACCACATAAAGCAGCACCATGCAAAAAAAAAAGTCTTGATGTAAAAAAAAAAAAATTGGGGGCATGCAATATAAACCCACAATATACAAGCTCCAGGCCCTGTATATTGTACATGCGTATTGAGCCAGTAAATTATCTGCTGCGGGATACAATGGATGCTCATAAATTGAGCATCTGTTTTGATAACCTGCACACCCAGGGCAACTTAACATTAATTTATTCACTGATTCACTTACTACTGAGTGGTTCATTCACTGTCACTTGTCAGAGAAAGGACCAATCCCCTTTCAGAAAGCTGTCCTGAAAGGGGATTGATCCTTTTACTGACAGTTGTCAGTGAAAAGGACCAATCAGGAACAGCCCTACTGGAAGGTGGGGAGGGAGCTCTGGCCAGGCTGTTGTGGATGCTCAGCCACTTCTCCTGGGTACCTGATGCAGAGTGCTAAGGATGCACAGTTTATCTATTGTGTGTCCCTTGTAGTGTGGCAGCTCATTTGCATATTGCATCAAGCACCCAGGAGAGGTGGATATGTGTGCGTTCAAAAAACGTGTGTCCACTTTGGATGCACATTTTTAACATGCATGATATTGCCTCGGCCTGTTTATATTTATGTACTGCTTAATCAACCCCAAAGGAACACCCTAAGCAGTTTACAGCAAGTAAAAATCCATTATATAAAATACAATTCATAGATATAGAAAATCACAGGCTGATGTAGTAAAGTGCGTTCAGCCTAGCACACAGGTTTACATGTGCTTGGACACGAGTTTTGGATGCACTAGACTAACACCCGACGCAATAAGGAGATTAGAACGTCCAAAGTGCTTGCCTAAATTCCATGTACATGAGGCTATTAGCTACCCCCCAATGCAGAAAATCACTCGGTGCCCAATGTGCACTTTTTAACACAGCAAATTTATCTCTAAATTTAACTCTAAATTAATCCGTGAGTCACTGGCTCAGGAGAAATTTAAAAAATAATGTCCTGCGTGGTTCCTACCTTTATTCTTAAACACCTAGGGGCGGATTTTCAGAGCCCTGCTCGCCTAAATCCGCCCAAATCCGGGCGGATTTAGGCGAGCAGGGCCCTGCGCGCCAGTAAGCCTATTTTACATAGGCCTACCGGCGCACGCAGAGCCCCGGGACTCGCGTAAGTCCCAGGGTTTTCGGAGGGGGCGTGTCGGGGGGCGTGTCGGGGGGGGCGGGCCCGAACCGCGCAGCGTTTTCGGGGTGTGTCGGGAGCGTTCCAGGGGTGGGCCCGGGGGCGTGGCTATGGCCCGGGGCGGCCCGGGGGCGTGGCCGCGCCCTCGGGACCCGCCCCCAGATCGCGTCCCGGCGCACTAACGGCCCGCTGGCGCGTGGGGATTTACTTCTCCCTCCGGGAGGCGTAAATCCCCCAACAAAGGTAAGGGGGGGGGGGTTTAGACAGGGCCGGGCGGGGGGTTAGGTAGGGGAAGGGAGGGGAAGGTGAGGGGAGGGCAAAAGAAAGTTCCCTCCGAGGCCGCTCTGATTTTGGAGCGGCCTTGGAGGGAACGGGGGTAGGCTGCGCGGCTCGGCGCGCGCCGGCTATACAAAATCCATAGCCTTGCGCGAGCCGATCCCGGATTTCAGCGGATACGCGCGGCTACGCACGTATCTACTGAAATCCAGCGTACTTTTGTTTGCGCCTGGAGCACCAACAAAAGTACGCCTATTCGCGGTTTTTGAAAATCTACCCCCTACTGCTTGCGGTGTTTAAGAATAAAAGTATAATGTAACGGCTTGATGGAAAAAAATATTCTGGACGCATAATATACATGCACAATAGACATGCTCCAGGCCGATTTTGACCCTTGCTATTGTGCATGTATATTGGGCGTCCAGAAATCAATCGAAGCGGGATAAAACGGATGCTCATATTGCGTGCCCATTGCAATTTTGGATGCACAGCCACATTTCCTGGGCGCCTGATGCATTTGAGCACTAGAGACGCATAATTCCTCCCTAGAGTGTACTTTGTAATGCAGCAGCTCATTTAAATATTGCATCAGGTGCCCTGGAGACATGGCTGTGCGAGTGTGAGAAAAACGAGTGTTTAATACCAGCGCCCATTTTAACGCGCATCTTTTGCATCAGCCCCCTCAAAAAGTACAAATTTAAAGCAATTCAACAAATGATATATACTAAACAGTTGAACTGTTTAGTCATGCCCTAATCTCAACTTTTATAATCCAATCCTGTAGTCTCACATCCTTTCCCTTGTACCTCTTTTAGATAGGTCAGATCACATAATTCTTCAGGATTGTCCAGAACAAATAATCTTTTCCATCAGCCCAGAATGTTCCAGAAACTCCAATATATATATATGATTCCTTTGTTTCAAGCAGTTCATTGGCTCTCAGTCATCCAGCATATCCTATCCAAGATTTTGGCATTGTCTTTACTATGTGTGTTACAAAATACTGTCAGGCCGATACAGTACAGTACACTCAGGCGGAGCGCACTGTTAACCTGCGTTTGGACGCGCGTTTTTGATGCGCTCACTTTACCCCATATTCAGTAAGGGGTAATAGTCCGTCAAAAACACGCGGTCAAACTCCCCCCCCCCCCAAGCCGCACATTTTACTTTCAGAAATTAGCGCCTACCCAAAGGTAGGCGTTAATTTCTGCCAGCACCCGGAAAATGTACAGAAAAGCAGTAAAAACTGCTTTTCTGTACACCCTCCGACTTAATATCATGGCGATATTAAGTCGAGGTCCCAAAAGAAAAAATAATTAAAAAAAAAAAATTTAAATCGGCCTGCGGCTCGCGAGTTGAAAACCGGACGCTCAATTTTGCCGGCGTCCGGTTTCCGAACCCATGGCTGTCAGCGGGTTTGAGAACCGATGCCAGCAAAATTGAGCATCGGCTGTCAAACTCGCCGACAGCCGCCGCTCCTGTCAAAAAAGAGGCTCTAGGGACGCGCTAGTGAACCTAGCGCCTCTTTTTACCGCGGGCCCTCATTTGAATACTAAATCGTGCGCACAGGAGAGTGGCCTGTGCGTACGCCAGGAGAGCGGGTGCTCGCCAGCTCTCCCGCGACTTTTACTGTATCGGCATGTGTGGCAGGTTTGCTCTAAACATGAACACTAGCTTTGCATGGCTATTGAACATGCTGATCTTATTTCTAGTGTTCTGTGGTCACCAGACTTTGGGCTAGATGTACTAAAGGGCTTTTCCATTTTGTGCATGTAAGAAAAATGCTTAATACCTTTGGCCCTGTATGATGTCATCTGTCTTATTTGCTGTGGCTCGAACCATTTCATCCTTGTAATTTGGTTTAGACTGCTTTAAATTATTTTTCTTATGTGATTTCTTAAGAATTTGTTTCACATGTCCCATATGTTTCCAACCCCACTGAGTGCAGGGCAGCTATTTACATGCACTAATTATTCTGAATTACAGGCATTTTGCATAATGTATGTTTCAGTGCATATATGCTTTTACTTTTAATGCATTTCTCTTTACGTCTGGGAATATCATGGACCAATTTGGTGACAACAAAAAAGAGGAGACGAGACCCGTGACAGATTGTGCATTCCTATTTATTTTTTGTAGTACCCTTGAGAAGTCCTTTACATGTGTTAAACTGCACAATAAAAAGGAAAGAGAAAACATTTCATAAGCTATCCAAAACGGAATAGCAGCTTAGCCACTTTTGCATTTATTAGTGTTTGTGCATGTGTCCTGCAATTTGTATGTTGAGTGATTGAAATTGAAACAATGGGGGTCAATATTCAAAGGATTTATGTAGTTAAAATCGGCTTTTAACTGCATACATTTAACTGGTTAGAAATCCCTCTTTCCCCCTCCCCCACCTAACAGTCCAGCTAAAATCTGTCTCTTTGAGTGCACAGCTTTAATTGGGCAAAAAAGAGGCTGGGTTGGGGCTTGCCCAGGGTGGGGGTTTCATATTTAGCCAGTTAGCAGGATATTCAGCACTAACCAGGTAAACTTGTGCTGACAGCTCCATCTTCCTAAATGGCTTCATAAAACTAACCAGCTAAGGCCTAGATATATCAAAATGCTATATTTATAGCATGAATTGCGCCCAAATTAAAAAAAAAAACGGGGGCATGGTAATTACCCTATTTTTTCAAGGTGCAATAAAATGTTAGAGAGAGAGAAAGACTCTGTAGAGAACAATATGTCACTTTTACTATTTATATCACTATAAGAGGAGGCACTTTTAACTCAGTGTGGTGTTTGGGAGAGGAGTGGTTTTACATACACAGTAAGAGGTACAAACAGCAAGGTTGACATCACTGAAGATTTTCTGCTGTTTGAATTGATGAATCAAACAAGCTAGGAAGAGAGTACATTGTACAAATCAACTCCTCTTGTACCTTTTATTGATTCAAACAGCAGAAAATCTTCAATGATGACTACTTTGCTGTTCCTACCTCCGTTCCCCCAAACCTACCCCACACCGAGTTAAAAGTGCTCCTTCGTACAGTGGTATAAATAGTAAAGTGACATTGTTTTCTACAGATAGCAAATGTCACAGTGTGCTGTTTAACGCACCTGTTATGGTGTTATCGTGTGCATTAGGGTCCAAATGCAAAAAGATAAATGACCCTGTAAGTTTGTCTACTTTGCTGCTGCTGAATATCACTCCCAATTTCACTTGCAAACAAAGCAGTCCTGGCTTTCAAATGTTTGTAAGTAAATAAATACAGTTTGTAGTCTGCACTATTTCACATTGTAAAAAACACATCATAAAAAATTGTTTATTTTATTTAGGTATTTATTAATCGCTTACAAATACTTAAGTGATTTACAATGCAATATACATAATAAAACAACAAAATCAGAATCTGATATTCATTTTTTATTGTTTGAAAATGTGTGTGGTAACAGCTCTTAGAAGTCTAAATTAGAGTGCATGATAAATACTTCTGACAATAAATCTAGAATATTTGCTTTCAGCCATGTGTAAGAGTTCATTTACTTGAAAACCTTCTTCTCTTTTTCCTTCCCAACATAAGTGCTAAATGCATGTGAAGAGCCTTTTCTGCTTGTGCCTGTCAATGAACTGTGTGCTGTGCACTGAATGTTTTATAGAAAGATTTCCCACTCTTAAACTGTTGGTGTTTATTGTTAAAGCAAAATGCTTTCAAGTGCAGGCTTGTGATTTTTATCAATATCCATCACTGTTTCACTCTTTTAAAGTTTGTGAAAAGTAGCTGACATATTTTTTCATGATACACCCAGATGAGGGTAATTTTCAAAGAATGGAAAGTCTGCGAGCATTTTCCCACCCATAAACGTTTTACAAAATTCTCAAAATGAAAGCATGCACACATCTGTTGATTGGAAAATGTGCATTCTGTCTGCACTCACTCACATAAAGTTACACCTGCTAATGGCAGCACATACCTCGTACATGTGGATTTATATGCATACTTTGGAAGCTCCTCCCCACCTCTACCCCCAGACCAACTCTTTTGTTGCACACATAAAAGTATGCACAAACTTGAATTTGAGAAGAAGCTTGTCAGAGAGGCAAAAACGAATAATAAAAATGTTTTCATGTACATTTGAAGCAGAAAGCCTGTGAGGGAGTCAGCTGAGCTGCTAGATAACCAAGGGGGTCAAAGGATGCTTAAGGAGAACAAGGAAACAGGAGAAAAACTAAATGAATTCTTTGCCTCGGAGCATATTAGGAGCATATTGGCACCAGAAACTTTAATGGTGATGATTCTGAGTAACTAAAACAAAATCTGTGATAATGAAGGAAGTAATAGACCTAATTGACAAACATAAAGTTAGCAAGTAGCACATTTAAAATAAATCAGAGAAAATTATTTTTCACTCAACGCACAATTAAGCTCTGTAGCTGGGTTTAAAAAAGATTTGGATAAGTTCCTGGAGGAGAAGTCCATTGACTGCTATTAATCAATAAGGAATAGCCATTAGCCACTTCTTGTTGCTGACATTAGCAGCATGGGATCTATTTAATGTTTGGGTACTTGCCAGGTTCTTATGGCCTGGATTGGCCACTGCTGGAAACAGGATGCTGGAACTGATGGTCCCTTGGTCTGACCCAGTATGGCATATCTTATGTTCTTAGGTAACTAAAGAGTAACAAACCAACAGAACCAGATGTTATCCTTCTCAGAGTCCTAAAAGAACTCAAAAAAGCAATTGCAAACCTGTTACTAGTAGTCTGCAACCTATCATTTAAAACAGCCAAAATAGTTGTGGCCAATATGATGCCACTTTTTAAAAACGGCTCCAGGGCTGTTCCAGGAAATAATAGGCTGGCAAGCCTGATGTCAGTGCTAGCCAAAATGGCATAAACTAGTCTTAAAAACAAAATCACTCACCTTTAGATAGACATGATTTAATGGGAGTTAACATTGTTTTAGCAAATGGAAGTCTTTCCTTACCAGTCTTTTAGATTTTTTGAAAGTGTAAATAAACATGCAGATTAAAATAGTATATTTGCATTTTCAGAAGGTATTTGACAAAGTCCTCCATGAGAGAATCCTCAGGAAATTAAAAAGTAGTGGGACAGAAGGCAGTGTTCTATTGTGGCTTGGGTAACTGGTTAAAAGACAGGAAATGGAGGCTAGGTCTATATGGTCAGGTTTCCCAATAGAAACATCTCAATAGGGGGAAGTGACATCATCCCCCCAAGATGGACGCTTGAGCCATTTCCTCCGGGCCCGTTCCCCTAACTATTCTAAAAATAACAGCATAACAGTAAGAGGAACTGTACAAAGATTCTTCAAGATTTCAGTGGGAGAATGTGGAGGGATGACCACCCGGGAAAAATCAGTGGATCTAAAACATTTTTCCTTCGATTCCGACGGATTGAGCTTTGTGGTCTTGGGTGAAATAACGTAGCCTAGCAAAGACAACATGGCCGACATAATTGTAAAGATGTCAGAGGCAAAAGATCCCCACATAAGCAATACCGAGCTTACTAACGAGGACTTCAAAAATGGTTTTAGTGTGCCGGCTCACGATTTTAACGATTTTCACGATACTTTACACACCCAAACGGCAACAATACGATTCCCTCCCCCTCCCAGCCGAAATCGATCGTTAAGACGATCGAGGACACGATTCACATCTCTATTATATGCATCAAGATGAAGAGGGAAGGTTTCAAATAGTGCTTTTACTACTCAATAAAGAATTATATATTCTAGTTAACATTTACTGTCCCAACACCTTTCAGAGAGAGCTATTTCAAATTTTGGCTAAGGTCCTATTACAATCCATTTGTGGGAAGTTAATCATTGGAGGGTATTTTAATTTATTATGTAATCTTGCAGTATATTGCTCTAAAAGAGGGGATGCAATACTCTACACAAGACAGGAAGGCTCTTCTTCGAGTTATGCATAAATGGAACTTGATAGATGTGTGGAGAGATAGACACCCAATGGGGAATGAATCCTGTTGTACTTTGGGATTGCCTAAAAACTGTCATGAGGGGGAATCTAATCTCTTTAGCCTCATATAAAAACCGGGAGAAAAACCGGCAGAGTCAATCATTGAAAGATCAGCTATGGAAGGCAGAAGCGGCCCACAAGAGAAAAAATTCTCATAGTTTATGGCAGGAATTAAAAGATATTTGTTACAAGTTACAACTACTAGAGGCTGAAGAGATGGCATTCAAAATGGACCTTATAAAGCAAACCCAATATGAACAAGGCAACAAGGCTGGCAAGCTACTGGCTCTTGTGCTAAAAAAAAGAATGTGCTAAAAAAAAGAATATCCCAAGCTCTGATAATTAAAATTAAAAATAGGAATAGATCAATGATCACAGATGGGGAAGGAATAAGGGAGCAGTTCAATCAGTATTATGCTGAATTATATGCGAGAGACTCTACAGTGGCCGAGATAGAGATAACAAAGTTGCTATCTCATGTCCAACTTCCCTGTCTAGATACCGATTTGGGGGAGAAACTAGGACAGCCCATCACTGCTGCTGAAGGCCTGGAGATTATCACAGAGTTGAAACTGGGGAAAGCCCCAGATATAGATGGCTACACTCCTTTTTTCTATAAAAAATTTTAAAAAGTATTGGTTAACCCCCTAGTAGAGATGTTCTATTTTCTCAGAACAGAAGGGCAGCTACTACCCAGTTCTAATGTAGCCGGCATAACCATACTCCCCAAGCCAGGAAAAGACTGGACGCTATGCAGCTCATATCATCCGATTTCTCTCATAAACATAGATTTAAAAATATTAGCTAGAATCTTGGCAAAACGATTGTCCTTTGTCATCCCCATACTGATTCATGATGACCAGGGAGGTTTTATGCCAGGGCAGATGGCGGGAGACAATGTTAGAAAAGTCATTAATCTCATTCACAGTGCAAAACAGCACAAGGTGCCCTCTGTGTTATTTGGAGTGGATGCCGAAAAAGCTTTCGATCGGGTACATTGGTCATTTCTCTTTTATGTAATGGAAAAGATGGGGCTAGATGATTGTTTCTTAAAGTGGGTAAAATCGTTATACCTAGGCCCAAAAGCCTGCATCAACGTAAATGGGGGATATTCCCAAATCTTTTCTGTACAAAGAGGTACAAGACAAGGGTGTCCGCTAGGGATGTGCAGCAGGGACGGATTCATCCCATTCAGTATTCGTATTCGTCAGGACCCAAATCCGTTACATCCGTTCTCGGGGACCCCGATCCATTCATTAGTTACATATGTATTCATTTCCCAAAAAGAAAAAACCCATCCCAACATTTACTACAACCCCCCACCCTCCTGACCCCCCCCAACACTTGCCAAAAGTCCCTGGTGGTCCAGCGGGCATCCTGGAGTGATCTCCTGCACTCGGGCTGTCGGCTGCCTGTATTCAAAATGGCGCTGATATCCTTTGCCCTTACTATGTCACAGGGGCTACCGGTGCCATTAGTCGGCCCCTGTCACCTGGTAGGAGCAATGGACAGCTGGCACCATTTTGTGCTCCTACTAGGTGACAGGGGTTGACCAATGGCACCGGTAGCCGCTGTGACATAGTAAGGGCAAAGACTATTGACGCCATTTTGAATACTGGCAGCCGACAGCCCAATTGCAGGAGATTGCTCCAGGACCCCCGCTGGACCATCAGGGACTTTTTGCAAGTCTTGGAGAGGTCAGGAGTCCCCCCCAAGACTTGCCAAAAGTCCCTGGTGGTCCAGCGGACCTCCCCAAGACTTGACAAAAGTCCCTGGTGGTCCAGCGGGGATCCTGGAGCGATCTCCTGCACTCGGGCCGTCGGCTGCCAGTATTTAAAATGGCGCCGATAGCCTTTGCCCTTACTATGTCACAGGGACCGACCAATGGCACCGGTAGCCCCTGTGACATAGCAAGTAACATAGCAGCGTTTTTGGCAATGGCTGAAAAAGCAAACACCATAGACTCTGCATGGGTTGAGAGCGGAGTTATGCTCTAGTAACCTTCTATGCTCTCAGATCCTAAAGGAGAGGTTGCAGCAGAAGTAGCTCTTCAAGACTGGTTTTTCTTTTTCCTGAAATCAATATGCCTCATACCAAGAGGAAGGGAAAGATTAGACTGGAGACCATGGCGCCAGTTATATCTATACCTTCCCAACAGACAATTGAGGGCTTTTTTGCTCCAGCTATAATATCAACCCCAGAGAGGAGGTCCGCGGGGATGCCGGGTGAGAAGCACACCACATCGCCCCAGAAAATACAGACATCATTAAGCCCTGGGGCACCCGAGACTCCCTCACCCCCCAACTCACAGTGTGAAATGGGTACAGGCTTGGCTCCCACGGCAGTCGAGGCCAGATGCAGAGCCGTCAGCAGTGGATGTATGCAGCTCAGTTGCTGTTTGTTTGGCTGAGGGCGTAGTGGCTTTGGAGGAACAGCGGAAGGAGGAGAAAGCCGCTATGGAGAGGTGGGCTATATCGAGCCAAAACACCTCAGCTACTATCAACACAGGGGGAAAGGAACTGACAAACGAAATCGAGAGGATTTCAGAGGTTTGTCAGGGTAGTGAGGTAAGCACAAACCTCAGATTAAACTGACAAGACCGCAAGTAATAATGTTAGAGACTATGTGGAATGCTCTAGTCACGCTAGAGAAAGCTATTACATCTCTGACCATTGCATTAACGCATTCATAGGAAAATATCCAAGAAATAAAACCTGTTTTGAACCAGCATGATCTTAAGATTAAAGAAATAGATTTGAAAGTTACTGAGATGCAAGAAGTACAAGCAAATAGAGTCATTTATCAAAATGCGCTAAGGCATTTTCACATGCGTTAAGGGCTTATCGCATGCGAAAAGCCCCGTTAACGCATGCGATAGGCCCTTAACGCATGCGAAACGTGTTTAACGCATGCGATAGCACCATATCATATGGTGCAATGCAAATTTGGAAAATAGGAGGAGTTGGGGGTGGGGTTTGCCTATCTAGGAAGAGCTATCACACAGACTTAATGCCGATTCTAACTACACCTTTTTGAATTTATTTATTTTATTTATTTATTTGTTCAGTTTTATATACTGTCATTCGGTGCAGCTATCATAATGGTTTACAAAAATCAAACAGAGAATAAACCATTAAAAACATTGATGCATAAATTAATAGTGGGAAAGAAGAAGGGATCAGGGAGAGGTTGGTGGAGAAAAAGGGAGCATAAGGAAAAGAAGGGAAAAGGATTATGGTAACAGTATTGGTATTTAAACATCTTCGGGATGGTCTTCTAGTGTTGTTAATTATAAGTTCATATTGCTATTATAATGGTCATTGCCAGATGATATTTCATTATCTCTTTTGCATGAGTATGGTTGGTAGTCTTGGTTAAAATTAGATTGTTGAAATAAATAATCGTTAATGTAGACTTTATGAAAAAGAAAAGTCTTTAGATCCTTCTTGAAAGTTTTTATGTTAGTTTGAGTTCTTAATTAAGGTGGTAAGGAGTTCCATTTTTTAGGACAGGCAATGGAGAAAGCTCTATTTCTTGTTGTTGAAAGATGAGCATCTTTAATGGGTGGAATTATTAGACGAGAAGTATTATTTGATCGAAGATTCCTGTTGTTGTTCTGTAGCATGATTTTTAAGCTTGTTTGTTTGTGGTGATCGGAATGAATTAATTTGTGTATAATTATTAAAATCTTATAATCAATTTGAGATTTAATAGGAAGCCAGTGTAGTGAAGCTAATATAGGGGTAATGTGATCATTCTTTTTTTTTTTTCCAGTTAAAATTCTTGCTGCAGAGTTTTGAAGAATCTGTAAAGGCTTGATGTTGATATATGGAAGGCCAATCATAAGGGAATTACAGTAGTCAATGGTTGAGAAGATAATTAGTTGTAAAACTGTTCTGAAATCTACTAAATTTAGAAAAGGTTTTATCCGCCGTAGAATTAGGAGTTTGTGATAATCTTCTTTGATTTCGGTGGTAATGTGGTCATTATAAGATAAGTTATTGTCAATTATTACTCCAAGGTTTCTGGCGTCATTGACAAGGGATATTGGCTTAATTTGATTGTTAGTTGTGATAATGGTGGTGGTAATACAATGGGTTTTTTGTTCATTATAAGTATTTCGGTTTTATCAATGTTGATTATTAATTTTAATTTTGTAAGGAGTTGCTTGATTGATTCAAGTAATAAAGACGTGTCTTTATAAGTATCATCAATGGAGTTTTTTATGGGAATTAAAAGTTGTATGTCATCAGCATAAAGGTAGTGGGTGATTTGCAGATCATTTAATAGCTGGCAAATTGATAAGAGGTATATGTTAAAGTCGCAGATAACGCTGAACCTTGAGGAACTCCAGTATTGAGGATAATTTTTTTTAGTGATGTTGTTATTAAATGAAACTTGATAAGTTCTGTTAGAGAGATAAGATGAAAACCATTGTAATGTAGTCTCAGCTAAACCAATTTCAGTTGGTTGCTCTAGAAGAATTTGATGATTAACTGTGTCAAAAGCTGCAGAGAGGTCAAGGAGTACTTGAATTGCATTAGGCTGTGTGATAGTTGCCATGACATAAGGTATTATTGCCTTTTGCAATGTCTCCTGCAAGGCCTATTTTAGGTGAATTGAAGCTTCCAGAGCATTAGGGGAGAGAGAGAGAGAGTGAGCAAGCACACACCTGGCTGTAATGTCATCTCCCTAGATAGGTATTTGTATCCCTATGGTAGGCCCACCTAGTAACTCGAGGTGAGGTTTAGGTATTAGTGTAGGGGGTTAGGGGCCACTTTGACATTCAAAGTGAGACGTACGAACAGAACAGTGGTCTCTTGTGAAGATTTGATGTCCTTCGGAGTGAGGAAACTCACCCAAAAATGAGATTTCTACAATGTTCCCTCCACCTAGCTTGATGTTACCCAGGTAGAGAGTCCATCAAGCTAGGTTGAGAGAACACTGCCCAAATCTCATCTTGGAGTGAGTTTCCTCACTTCGAAGGTCATCAAATCTTCACAAGAGACCACTGTTCTGTTCATACGTCTCACTTTGAATGTCAAAGTGGCCCCGAACCCCCTACACTAATACCTAAACCTTACCTCGAGTTACTAGGTGGGCCTACAATAGGGACGTGGGATAAACACTGTGGATCCATAAAGTCAAGAGGCCGCCAATGAAGAGTGGGTGACTCGCCAGAATGACGGCTACTGCCTGGAGACAATACCCTTATTCAATAAACATACACATGCTTACTGTGACTCCAACATCGCTCTAAGCTTCAACAGCAAGAGGAAATGTGGAAAAATGGATTTACGCTCACAAAGAGGGGAGTAGCTGGCTTGTTACGGCGGTTACTACCCCAAACCAAATAAGCCTGATGCTTCACCTTCAATGCATATACAGCATAGTTCTCTGCTTCAACGGCAGGGGAGAAGAAAAAAGGGTTCGCACTCACAAAGCGGGGAGTAGCTGGCTTGTTACGGCGGTTACTACCCCAAACCAATTGTGTCCGATACTTCACTTTCGATGCATATCCAGCATGGCTCTCTGCTTCAACGGCATCGGAGAAGACTGATACATCACACATTTCCAGCATAGCTCCCTGCTTCAACAGCAGGGGAGAAGAAAAACAACCAATAAGGACTGTATAACATAGTCTGGGTAAAACAAATAAGCATGGGTGTAGCTTGCTTATTGCGGCGGTTACTACCCCTACTACCCCTAACTAATCAAGCTAGATATTTCAATGGTGGGGGTGGAAGGGAAATAGAACCAAGAGCTAAGAGAAACAGATAAGTATGAGAGAAAAAAACGTGTGAAGCTTGCTGGGCAGACTGGATGGGCCGTTTGGTCTTCTTCTGCCGTCATTTCTATGTTTCTATGTTTCTATGATACACATACCTATCTAGGGAGATGACATCATAACCAGGTTCTCTCTCTCTCTCCCCCCCCCCTCCCCCCTCCCTCCCTCCAGTGGTTGTATGCAGGAAATACAACAGGCCTAGCACCTATCTGCATAAACTGAATATTTGCACCCCTTTTGCAATACTTACTGCATTTTGATCAATCTAGGCCAAAGTTAGTGCAAAGTGAATTAATTTCATTCAAAAAAATGGAAAATATGAAAAACACCCAGAGATAGTTGAACCTTAGGGTTTTAAATTTCCCCTCTTTGAGACTGGTCTCGGTAAGAGACCAGTTTAAAAAATATATGTTGGATATTTTTCAAATGCCGGTAGAAGCTTTGCCTCCTATTTCAAATATTTATTATGTGTCAAAAAGAAATGAAGAGCAGTCGATTTCCCCTAATATGCCTTTGAATACTGGTACAGATCTCACTGCATTTCTTGAAACATCGACGGAAGATCAAGTGGAATATCAGGGAACTTTGTTGAGTTCTTTCATTTTTCCTGCTGACAGAGATTCTGTCTTAAAACATTTTCTTCGTAATAGAGAAAAACTTTTCTTTGGCCAGAAGATTTGGATCTACCCCGAAGTCACAAGATCAACACAAATTCATAGAAAAAAAGATGTTAGAGATGTGCCAGGAAGCAAGACAATTAGGCGCCAGAATAATAATAAGATATCCATGCAAATGTTTCGTGTATATTAATAATAATCGTTATGTCTTTTTTGAGCCATCACAACTGCATTATTTTCTGGATAATTATAGAGCTGAGGGTGCTGATCCTTAGCTAATCATGGGTATTAAGAAATATAAATGCCTCCTTTATTTTCTTTTTTCCATTTCCTAAGTTGCTCTTATAAAACCTTGGATCTCCCCCCTTTTGCCTATGTTATCTATTATGATTACAAGAGTTTCAAATGGATATTATATGTTAGTAATTTAATTATTTGTCTTTTACTTATTATTGTTTAAGAAAGTATTTTTGGAAAATTTAAATGATGGTTTGATTTTTGAAATTCTCTGTTAATTATGTAAAAAAATCAATAAATAATAAATTAAAAAACAAACAAACCTTCTATACTCTACCAACCTTCTGTTTACTTATTTGCAATGATAAGATTTATGTACTTTACACCGATACCATATAATGGGGGTCATTTTCAAAGGAGTTACGCATGTAAATGTGACATACTATCGTAGCAATTTTCAAAAGCTATTTACTCGAGTAAAGTGCACTTACTTGAGTAAATCCTATGGACAATTCAATGGCATATATTGTAGCAATTTTGAAAAGCCCACTTACTTGAGTAAAGTGTATTTACTCGAGCAAAAACCAGTTTTGCTCGAGTAAATGCTTTTTAAAATCTACCCCAATGTGTTTATAGACCTCTCAGGGCAGAGTTCAATTTGTTGAAAATCATACCGCCTTTGGGGGGAGGGGGGACATGGGGGGGGTATTCAGGGGGGATTGGTAGTTACTATTTGAAACACCATGTTGAGGGCGCAGTATAAATGTTTCACTTGGTTTTGATACAGAGGTGTGTTATATAATATATAAAATATTATATTATATTAGCTTCACATGACCCTAGGCGTATAGATAGATTAGTAATGGTTGTTCATTAATCATTTCTTTTTTTTAATTTAATTTAATTGTTTTTATATACCGACATTCGATCAAAATATCATTGGTTTACATCTAACATAACCAAATAAGGCAAAGTCTGCTTGTTTTACATTGTAACATGGTAACTTGTAAAAATGAAATTAAGGAGGTACATTTATGTAATAGGATTATAACATTCTGACCTTGTAACATAAGAAGGATAAATTCAAATAACAATCTACATGTAGCAGTATGACATTGTAACATTGTAGCATGTGAGGATAACTTAACAATAAAGATCTACATGGAGTCATGAAATGGATAAATGTAGAAGATTCCTTAGTGGGTAGCACATAGCAGGTGGCTGGGGTGGGATAAGGGGGGAGGGAAGGGGGGAGGGAAGGGGGAGGGAAGGGTACTGCACTCCTTATCTACAAGGTGCAAATGTCCAAGGGTACTTTTTACCCATGGCAATTCTCAAAATGAAAGTACTTTCACTTTGAAGATTGGTGTAAAGACAGCAGGGGAAAAAAAACAACCTTGAACTTTGCAGCTATGCGGGCAGTTTGAAAATTTCCCCCTAAAATATTGTCTCATTTTATACAGTACGGCCACAACTGTCTGAATATATTGTTCATAAATTCTGTACACTTCATGCCTATTCTAAAGATCTCATGTACATTAGATGAGGTTACTTTTCTCCAAAGTGAGAAAGCCAAAATTATTGAAATAAGTACATCTTAAATGATTTGGGGTGCTTAATGAATTATCTGAATGAGGAATGCATTCCATAGTCAATCCTATGTATGGCCCTGTTTAAGTATAATGGGATATGTCATTACTACAATAAAGCATGAGACTTTGGAGATTATTATCACGCCCAGGGGTGCCGTAAGCCACAAGATGAAGTTGAGTGTTTAAAGCACCAGAGAAGTGGCAATATCCTGTAACTATCCCACATCCTGACATTTATTATTGCTTGCTTTGATCTGTGGACCATAAAAACAATGTAATTGGTAACATAAGAACATAAGAAAATGCCATACTGGGTCAGACCAAGGGTCCATCAAGCCCAGCATCCTGTTTCCAACAGTGGCCAATCCAGGCCATAAGAACCTGGCAAGTACCCAAAAACTAAGTCTATTCCATGTAACCATTGCTAATGGCAGTGGCTATTCTCTAAGTGAACCTAATAGCAGGTAATGGACTTCTCCTCCAAGAACTTATCCAATCCTTTTTTAAACACAGCTATACTACCTGCACGAACCACATTCTCTGGCAACAAATTCCAGAGTTTAATTGTGCGTTGAGTAAAAAAGAACTTTCTCCGATTAGTTTTAAATGTGCCCCATGCTAACTTCATGGAGTGTCCCCTAGTCCTTCTACTATCTGAAAGAGTAAATAACCGATTCACATCTACCCGTTCTAGACCTCTCATGATTTTAAACACCTCTATCATATCCCCCCTCAGTCGTCTCTTCTCCAAGCTGAAAAGTCCTAATCTCTTTAGTCTTTCCTCATAGGGGAGTTGTTCCATTCCCCTTGTTGTAAATGAAGGCTCAGGGCATCAGTATCCCAGCCCTGCTTGCAATTCAACTGGAGACCCAAAGGAGCATTTGTCTCTCACTGTGTCTCTCCGTCCCACATCCCTTCTCTTTACTTGGTTCCATGTGGGAGCAGAGAGAGAAAGCAGTGGGGTGGTGTCAGATCGAAAAGATCCTTTCAGAAGACTGCAAGCAAAACTTCTGCAAAAACAAGGGCCACTTTTCACATAAAGAATCTAAATTTAAGAATTGAGCAAAAGTTCCCCTGTGTTCTATGGAATTCTCACTTCTAAAAAGCTGCAGGAAATTAAACCCTTGTACAAAAGATGGCTATTTTAAAATTCTGTAAGCACACTGATTTTATGATCTTTTGCATTTTTTTGGCAGACTTTCCTAAAACTTAAATCTGGCCTTTAGCTTGGAGCAGAGAAAAAGTCCAGACTATGAAAGTTAAACAAAATAAATGTACTTTCCCTTTTGTTCCCTGTAATGAACTCACATGGACCAGGAGAAGAGAAGGGGAGAAATAGCAGGAAATTGGAAAAAGAGAGATAGAGAAAGGGAGATGGACAGACTCTCAAATTGTGAGAGAAATGAAACAAAAGAGAAAGTGACAGGGATTTTCTATTGTTGGATCTCGGTAGGTTTGTGTAGGAAAGGTTCCCTACATTTGGTCCTGATTGGCAAAATTATGTCTGACTTGTAGTGTTATGCTGGGATATTGTCATGACTATGATCTAGTTTTAGACAATCAATTTTTACCGTTCCATTTTGTTAGGTTTTAAGAATGATATTGATCTTGCTTGTGTGGCCCCTGTTTTAAGGGACTCCCCAATAAGACAGAAGGTAAACTCTAAATACCAGGGTTAAATCTCTGGTTCCATAACAGCTTTTATCACTCTTCCCTGGTTCAGGTTCCTTCATCGTGGGAGAGGAAGATCACCTCATGGGGTCCTAGGCATTAAAATCTGTTCATTAATAAAATGTCAAAGATGAAGCTAGAAACAGTACTGGTGTGGTATTCCAACACAACTTTACTGAGGACATTGCTCAAACATGAAAAACCTGCATTTTCTATCAGTCTCTCTTAGAATATACAGTCAGGTAGTAAAATCTGTAAACTCATTGCTTTTTTGTGTCTAGATAAAACTGTGATCTCTTGGTCCATCCCTTGAGGTCCCTCCTTATCCTGGAACTAAATATGAAGCGTCCCCTGGGAAACCTGGAGTAAAGGTATGAGATACCTGGAATTCTCCACCGCTCTCTCTCCTGCTGGGCACCTTCACAGTGATGAAGAGCTCCTGGCGGACGATTCACTTCTTCGCTTTCCTCCCAGATTTTGGAACCGGTTGGGTATCCTCTTCCTTTCCTTCACTTGTCGTTCGAGCAGTTTGATCCCCTGGAATAGAGAAATCACAGCTAAACAAACAGCTCTTGTCTTACACCAACAGGGGAAGAAGGGCGGCTGGAATCCTCTTACCAAAACGTAATCAGTTTCTCAAGAAGGATAGTAAAAAAATCACTTAGGAGTAAATCTTTTACGAAAGGAGTGTGAATTTAAGATTAAACAACCACCCTATTTTTTTTGTAGGGCTCCTTACTCCAAGTCTCAGGGCCTTAATGTTACAAATTATCAGGAATTGAACAAAAAATCTCCTTCCTTCTCAAAAGCATACTCGAAATCCAGCATCTGCTTTTATACTGAGCGGATGAGCGGATGGCAGCAGCCTCATGTGTGGGTGCCATTATAAAGATGGTGCAATTCTCTCTCCTCCTCTAAGTGCATGATCCTTCTATAAGGTCACACCTCCTCGGGAATTCCAGTGGACCCTACACTTGTAAAAAGATTAAAAAAAAAAAAAAAAAAAAAAAGCTTTATTAAACCGTAGTGATACTAGTAAGGACCAGCTTGGGAAAACCTGATACCTGTTTATATGACCAAAAGTGCTACCTCAGGGGGCCCTGGGTGTCAGCAACCGCACCATGCACTATAGTGCAGGCAATTCCATCTTTGAATCTAGAACAGGAGTGCTGACTTCTGCAATATGCCCTTCCCTTCAGCTTGGGATAAATACCTCCTGTTGTGATCAGCCTGGACTGACCAAGATATTTACTTAAAATAAATGTTGATTATTCTGTTTCATTCAGGCTAGGCTGCCACTATTGATGTCCTATCTTGGATCTGCTTTCTCTTCCGAACCACATTGGATAATGTAAGGATTGCATGCACTAATCTAGACTCCTTCCTATACACAATTAACACATTTGAAGATTCTTTCAGGAGAAAATAGATTAGAAATAATAAGTAAGAGGATATATTTTTGTAAGTTGACCATCTTCATTAATATGCATCTTTTTTTTTTTTAAAAAGGAAAATGCTTCCCATACCTTTCAAGAACTTAGTCCTGTGATTAAAGGCTTTACAGAATGATAAGTGATATCGTAGGGGCCTATTTACCAAAGCTTTTCTTCCATTCTGTTTCTATGGGAAAATGCTTAGTAAATGACCCCCTAAGTTAGGCTTGATGTGTTCAGAGCTGGAAGGTAGGTTACTCAGTGAAGGTCAAGATGAATAACCAAGCATTAAGTCCTAAATTCTGAGCCATTACAATATTGCTTCAGAAAGCATGATGTATTTTAAAACCTTTTAAACATTAATAAAACAAACACCACTTGCTTACCTAAGGTTTACTTTTAATTACACAGTTCACTGCTCTTCTTCTGTTAAAATTCATTGTTCCAGGGCACATCTATCCTATTTAATCCTTACATTGCTCAATGGATGTGAGTTCCTGCTTTTTCTTTTGCAGCAGACCAGGCTTTTAATCCACATGTTGCATTGCTGTTTTCGGGGGGGGGGGGGGGGGGGGGGGGGGGGGGGGGGGGGGGGGGGGGGGGGGGGGGGGTTATATTTTTATATTCTGCCTTTCATCGCTGGCCAGCCACTTCAAAGTGAATTCCGTTCAGGTACAATAGGTATTTCCTTGTCCCCAGGGGGCTTACTATTTTTTAAGAGGGTCATTTATTAAGCTGCAGGGTTTTTCCCTTGAAGGGGAAATTATCACGGGATTTACTAAGCAAACCCTGCAGTGCTTTCCCTGGTGGTAAAATTCTGCAGGTTAGTAACCTCCATACAAAGTCGGCCCCCACAGCTCAGGACCACCGTCTTGTTAAAGGGTCAGAGTAACCCAAAGTCATCCCCCAAAGTATGGAAAAACACCTGGGAGTCTTGTGAAGACCCCCCCACCCCCATCTCTCTGCTACTGTTAGGGGCCTAACGTGAAAACCAGCTGGCTGGCAACATTATTAAGAGACAGCGCAGGGCCCAGGCCATAGGGAGGTGCTCCGGGCCCACACTAGGGCACATGAATTTCAAAGCCTTGACTGAAAAGGGGGTTGAGGGGCAGGGGGAGAGATAGGGTAGGGGATTTGGAGGGTCCAGAGGCTGGGGGGCAGTCTGAAGGCTGGGGAGGGGGGAAATTTTGACAAACGGACTGGGTTGAGAAGTTGACTTAGATAATAACCACCGCTATTACTAGCAACGGTAACATGGAATAGACTTAGTTTTTGGGTACTTGCCAGGTTTCTTATGGCCTGAATTGGCCACTGTTGGAAACAGGATGCTGGGCTTGATGGAACCTTGGTCTGACCCAGTATGGCATGTTCTTATGTTCTTAGGGAAGGGGCCTGAGCCACACGTCTTTCTAAATATTGTTGTTAAATTCTGGCACTGGAAGCACCTCTAAGGGTGGCAAGGGGTAGGGTGGGACATCTCACGAGACCCAAGGGGATCTTCCACACTTTGAGGGTGGGGGGTGGGGGGTCTTCAGGTGCACTGGCCCTTTAACTTGCAGCCCCAGGAGTATTGGGACCCGCTTTAACATCCCAGCTCTCCCGAGGAAAGTAGCTATAACTTCTGAGTTATAGCTAACTTTCATGAAAATAGCATGGCTTGTAATTTTTCAGGCAAGCCTCCTTTTGTTATTAACATAAAATTGCCTATGAGCTAGTTTACATGGCAGGTAGAGCTTTAGCCAGTTACATTATAGTTGGCTAAGTTTAACTGAATATTCAACTGCAAGTAGGGGATTCAGTAAATGCATATCATTACCTTCCCCTTCCTCTCCGCCACCTTCCTGGCATATTCACCTTCCAGTCCCTCCCCCTTCCCATCCCACTGGCATAAATATCTTCTCTTACTCTCCCCCCTTCACCTCCCAGGCATAATCACTTTGTCCTCTCTTCCTTTTCCTTCTTGTCCATCTAGCATAATCATCTTTCCTCTCTTCTACTCTCCTGGCATAATCACTTTCCCCTGCTTTTTCTTACCCCATCCCCCTTGTACTGCCCTCAGCTCTTGATTTCTAACTTGAGAGCCTAGACAGTCAGTTACCAGCCTCAGATGCCAGGGAAAACTCAGTTCTTGAATACCAAACATTTATTAGAATGATGAGCAATTCAACACTCATGAATGAAAAGACATCAAGAGTAGCCGTACAGATAGGAGGGACTGTTACAAATGTGATATGTTCTGTCTGGAAAACCAGCAGACTGAAGGAAACAAATTGGAGCTGTAGAAGAAGCTGTGGTGTATGAATAGTGAAAAGCAATGCTTCTGCAGAGCTTGAGTTAGGTTTCAGAAAGAGCTGTTAGTTTGCCAAGAGCCTTCTTCCAATTGAAAACCCTTCCAGGAAATAAAATGTTCCAGGCTGCTTTTGGTCAGGGGATCAATAGGAAGAGGAAAGGGGCACAGAGAGAGAGAGAGAAAGAAAGAGAGAAAGCAGAATTATATCCAATAGGGAGTTCAGAAACAGTCAAAGAGTAACCAATCAAAATAGAGAAAGCTTGTACCGTGTAGATGTAGAAAATCTAAGCCAAGCAATCTCACAAGATAACACAGGGTGGCAGCATACTAAAGAAACATTACAAATACACTGTGGTGACAGAATACGCCTAACATAATCATTTTCCTTTCTCGTCTCTGTTCATCTATCCTCTGTATAATTACCTCCCCTTCCCTGTTTCCTACTCCCAACCCCACCACCATTACCACCTCCTGGCATTATCTTCATCCTATCCCTTCCCTCTCCTCCACCCCCTGATTTAATCCCGCTCTCCCAATGGCTCATTCCTGGCTTATTTCCTAGTTTCTCCCACTCACCTTTTATGGCTTTTCTGGGCCATGGTGGCTGTAGCAGTAGCAATAGAAATCCAGTGTGGGGCCAAAGCTAGCTTGTATTCTCTGGCATACCCTGCACCATCCTACCCCTCACATGGGGTTCTTTGGTTACGGGAAGCCCATGTAGAAGTGCTGAAGGGCCTGCTGGAGCCCACACACTTATTTATTTATTTATTTATTTATTTATTTATTTATTTAGGTTTTTTTATATCCTGCTTTTCAGCACTTCAGAGCGGATTACATTCATAGTTCTGACACCTGGCTGGATTTCCTTTCTGTTGAGCTGTGGTCACTAACCTTTTTATTTCCGGCAGTTGACCTGGTCAAACGACATTACCAGACCTGCTGAAAATCGGCCAATTGGCAACCCAAGGGCTGGGAATGCATTGAATCTCTAGAAGGCTCTGACTCCGTGCCACTGAAGGCAGAGCTAGGTTCTTTTTTTTTTTTTTTCCAAGACTTAATCAAAAAAACGTACATATACAGGAGTTTACTCTTCTCTTTATTTTTGGCTGCTTCCTGCAGCAATTCCACCCAATACGAGTTTGGGAGCAGAATGAAGGGGGTTCTAGTAAGCTATTAGCCATCCCCCGGACACAAGCACAATTCTCCTCCTCAGTTGAAAGCAAGGGTTTTATTTACAAGACATTCGTTTCTTTACACATGATACTAAATCCAGTCCAGCAGTCCAATTACGAATGTTAGTCCATGTCTGGACATACCAGGACTTCACCAGTATCTACCTTGCAGCAGCGGAGCTTCACCTTTCTGTTCCACCATTCAGCCTTCAGTCATTAGGTTGCCAGAACATTGGCCCTTTCCCAGCAACCCCTTTTTGAACTGCCTGAGGACTAATCTCGATCCCCAGGGATGGACTACAACCCGGGCTTCCAAATGGGTGGGCCTTAGTTTGAAGCTTGCCAAATTCCCTTTTTGCCCTGACACTCTCGTAGCCAGTCTGGTTTTCAGGATATCCCTAATAAATATGCATGAGATACATTTGTATAAGTTAGAGATCCATAACATATCTCATGCATATCCATTAGGAGTATCCTGCAAACCAGACTGGGGGTAGGGCGCGGCTTGATGATTGGTTTCAACACCACTGATCTAGGCAGCTATCTTGCCACTATACACAGCTTACAGACAATTGTCCTAAATTTTTTTAGCATACATGATTAAATCATATTTGGGGGGAAATTTTCAATGCCATTTACTTGCATGAAACATGGATTTATGCACATAAATGACTTCTTATAAAATTACCTGTGCTTTGTGCATATAAAAATATATGTAAAACCTGATTTTGTACATACTTTCATGCACAAAAAAAAGAGGCATTCAGGGGAGTGCAATGGGGTGGATTTACATGCGCATTTTTTATTTAAAAAATTATGCACAAATTACGCATTGTGAAGATCATTGTGAAGATCATTGTGAAGATCAGCATAACTTTATGCAGGTGAGTTTTTGCGCATACTTTCACATAATTTTCAATGCAAATTTATGCGGCCTGAGAAATTTCCTGATGACTCCCCCCCCCCCCCCCCCCATACTTACCAAATCTGATGCCACGTATTAACCCAGTCCCGATGCTATGGTCTCAGCCAGACTGAGACCTGACACCTGGGCCAGTATCAGGCCCGGAGCCCAGACCTTGGAGCTCCTCTTCGTTGTCGTCTTTCTTCGGCTGTTCATTGCCAATTGATCGCCAACAAATTAATAACTCCGATGCAGCCTCCCCAGTGGAGGGTGCCATTTTGATGAAAAGCAGTTGAATTCACTGCCTTACATCAAAATGACTCCCTCAACTGGGGAGGATGCGCCAGAGTTAATAAACTCCAGTGCAACGACCCCAGCGGACAGCATCAGTTGGCCAGGAAGAGTCAAAGAAAGAAGATAATGAAGAGGAGTCCAGGCCAGGCTCTGCCATTGGGTCTGAATCCGGGCTGAGGCCCCGTCATCAGGCCTGGGTCCAGGCTGAGGGCTCAGCATTGGGACCCGGCCTCTGGTCCGACTGCAGTATCAGGTCTGGTCGCGGACTCTGGCCTAGGTCGTGAACTGGACATTGGGACCCGGCTTCCAGACCTGGGTGCGAGCCGAGGCCCCAACATTGGATCCCTGCCTCTGGGCTGGAGTGTGGCATCAGACCTGGGTTAGGACCCTGACCTAATCCAAGGCCTAGCTTTCGGAACTTGGGGTAGATGAGAGAGAGGAAGCTAGTGCCCCACGATCTTTTTCTTTTAATTTGCCTTTAGCGCAGATTGGCATGCAAATAGACCATGTGACAAAAATATGTTATTTCCAGTTTAATCCATTTTTTTCACTCCTTGTCTATTTGCATGTCATTAGTATCCTGCATTCCGTGGGACTACTGGTTTTTAACACTGCAGTAAAATAAAGCTCACGCTAAAATCTACTCCAATTTTAGCATAAGATTTATTACATCAGCCCCCTTAGGGACTATCATTTTATTTATCATGCATACTAAACCAGTTTAAGGTCCCCAATAATTGTTAGCAGTGATTAGTGAATAAGTCTCTTAGACCAGTAGTTCCTAAACCTGGCCTTTGGGACTTCCTGCCAGTCGGATTTTCAGGATTTCTGCAATGAATATGCATGAGATAAATTTGCATGCAAGTGAGACAATATATGAAGATCTCTCTCATACATTTTCACTGGCTTGAGGTCCCCTAGGACAGGTTTGGGACTCAATGCCTTAGAGGCCGATGCAATAAATATGCACAGAAAGCGAGTACTAAACTGTCAGCGCCCACTTTCTTAATGCACCCCCAGGTGCCTCTCTTGGGGGTGCCATGCAATATTTAAATTAGGGGGTCGTGTTATTAAGGGGCACTAGGGTTGCCTGTGTGCCCCTAGTGCCTCCTTGCTAACAAGAACCCGATCGGCGTCGGCTGTCCGCCGGTTTTCCTAAATGCCGCACACCCGCACAGCCAGGGGGTTCAGGAAACGGACGATTGTCAGTTGAGCAGCCGTGTCCTGCATCTGACTGCCAGTGTTTTTTGTTGTTTTTTTTTAAACTACTTTATTTAATTTTGTTTTTCCTCCTACTTAATATCGCAATGATATTAAGTAGGAGGCAGTACAGAAAAGCAGTTTTTTCTGCTTTTCTGTACTGGTTTAAGGAGCGCTTGGAGCAGGCATTAATTGCTGAGGGCTAAATGTGCATCTTTGACGCACATTTTTTTTTGTATCTGGGTGAATGCTAATAGCCTCAGTCACATGCATTTGCAAGTGATTAGCGCTATTAGAATCACTCCGCGTTGGATGTGCGTTGTAGAGGCGCCTATACAACCCGCGTCCAACTGCGGGTTAAACAGTGCACTCGGCTGAGCGCACTGTATTGCATCGGCCTCTTAAACTGCTATGTCCCAGGCAATTAGCACTATAGAAATGGTGTTTTATTGTCTCATCTTCTTTCTGTGTGATGTCTGCATCAAGTGAGACTTACTGTAACTCCTGTGTGGGAGGCTTTCGAAGATATAACTACAGCTGAATAATTAGTGAGACTGTTGACTCAATAGTATAGGGTCAACCTTGTCAATTTAAAATAAAATTGTCCCATTCATGCATTTTTCCTTATTTGTTCCTTTTTCTGTTACGGCCTCACTGTTCTTTAGAAAAGAATCTCTGTTCTTTGAACACGATAAGCCTTTTCTTTTTTTCCCCTCTCTCAACATTTTGGCTATGTTTTAGGTTTTAGACCAAACTAAGAATCAGTGAGATCTCAGAAACAAATAGCACAAAAGACCAACCAATGAGAACCAAACAAAGTATATAAAAATGCGGGTTTTTCAGCATAAGCAATCAAGGAATGTTTGTAAGTATAAGCATTGAATAAACCAATTAAAATAGATTTTTGATTATTACTGAGTACTTTAATCTAAGCTTGCTGACACCTCCTTACTTAGATTAAAGTACTCAGTAATAATCAAAAATCTATTTTAATTAGTTTATTCAATGCTTATACTTACAAACATTCCTTGATTACTTATACCAAAAATCCCACATTTTTATAGACTTTGGTTCTCATTAGTTGGTCTTTTGTGCTATGTTTTAGGTATGTTTGTAATTTTACAATGACCTAATTGGCATTTAGGTGTATAGTAGTTGAATGCTTGACCAAGTGCTGGGCAGTCAGTGAAATCAATAGGAGGCTAATGTAGTTGTTTCTAAATGTGAATAAAAACAGTGTTTGGTAAAAATAAATGCAAGCATAATTCTATAGCATATTTCAGCAAGAGAGACTACTGTTACTTGAGTTTAATGAAGACAAATTATTCTGATTTTTTTGTTTCACCAGTTGTTATTTTGGCATGGGCAATAGACAGAAGTACAGTTGCCTCTTTAGGGATTAATCTTTAATAAGTTACGGAGCCTACTTCCTGCTCCACTGAAGCATTAGGCTAAGGGTGGGCTAAATAATTCACACATCTTTAACACTGAAGTAGTATGTTAGCCCGTAAAGGGCAGTATTTCATAATGCTTGAATTGATTTCGCCTCATGAACCAAGAAGATTTCATGAAGGCCGCAAACCCCCACTTAACTATAGTAGCTTGACAGGCTACATGGTAAAACTCCCTTGAATCTTCTAGAAAATTACAGTACTTAACATGACTGTTCAGGCCTGATAGCTGTTATTGTAAATTGTGACTGCTTCAAGATTTCAATTTACAATATATTTAAAAGCAGAATAGGGCATCACTTCTCCTCACTGTGGAGGTTTTTACTTCCTTAACCCCATAAAATAAAAAGAGAGAAGTAATTGCCTTCCAAAGCAAGCTCTTCATTCTGAACTAGTGGGGGTTTTTTATGTGTGGAATATTATTCATGTGATCTCCAGAAGTAATAAAAACTTCTAGTTTTCTATATAGGCATTTTTTCCAAATGTAAATTAAACTGACACTCTGTTTTGGGTATGAGGTATCTCTTATGACTCTGTAATTGTTTTTTTCCACACTCTATGCCAGTGGCATAATTTTCTTCATGAGTGGAGCCATTAAAGAACAGTTAGCTTTGCTCTGATAAATATAATAGCAAACTTTTCAGTTAAATTAATGAGAATAAGTGGTACATAATGAAAATTGGTCTTTAGAGTTGAAAATAAACATCCAAAATGACAAAATCAGGGATGCATGGTCAGTGAACTGTTTCATATTCTACAGAGAGCTGGAGAAGCTGTTTCTTGTGAGTTACCAGTAGCCCGTTCAGACTCTGCAAGTTCTGTCTGAATTATTTTTATTTAGGCTATGCTTAAAAAAAAAATCTGTTGTTGAAACTTTGAGGTCAGAATAAAATAAAAGTATGGACATTATAGCCCCTGCGTGCATAGCATAAAGATGTAATAATCTTAATCTTGTGTCAAAAATAAGTAGAAATAAAGGTAGGCAGACAATTTAGATGTGATACA
Source organism: Rhinatrema bivittatum (assembly GCF_901001135.1). Classification (NCBI taxonomy): domain Eukaryota; kingdom Metazoa; phylum Chordata; class Amphibia; order Gymnophiona; family Rhinatrematidae; genus Rhinatrema; species Rhinatrema bivittatum. The sequence goes on from NC_042619.1 coordinate 95,713,086, forward strand.
TTTTTATTGGACAAACATTTTGGTGACTACCCTTTGAGAGCAATGCTGCTCACTTCTTAGCAAAGTGAGCTAAGCATGATTATGTCTGATTATGTCTGAATATATAAGTTCATACTAAGGTAGCCTACAACTCTGTTGTTTGTTTTCAAAACTGTAAAGAGCTCTGAAGTAACTGGTGAGGTGAAGAATGCAAGCAGTTTTCATACAAAACTAAAGGAGCGTGCTTCCTGAAACGTACACATGACTAGAGATGTGAATCGGAACCAGAATCGGTTCGGATTTCAGTTCCGATTCACTTCTCTATAGATGTGAATCGGAACCAGAATCGGTTCGGATTTCAGTTCCGATTCACATCTCTACACATGACTGATCTGCAGGTATGTATGGATCTGGGAAAAAAAAACAAACCTCTGATATAATTCCCCTCTCACTCTTGACATGTCCTAAAAATGTGGTGTGGCTTGGAAACCCAACTAAAAATGTCTTAGTTGAGGACACGCACACACACAGACACACAGGTTGTTGGGCTTGATGGACCCTTGGTCTGATCCAGTATGGCAATTTCTTATGTTCTTATGTTCTCTCCTGGAGGTACACCTAACCGTACATGAATAAACATGAGATAGATTTGCATACATTGGTGACCTAGTATATGTAAATCTATCTTTTGCATATTCATTGTGACAGGCCTGAAAACCCAATTTTATAGATGTGCCTCCAGGAAAGTTCTGGGAAATACTGTCATAAGCTTCTTCAAAAGCTAGGCTATAAAGTCTGTTTGTTTAGACTTGAACATTTTAAGAAGGTATAAGGAAGTTAAGGGAGACAAGGGGATAAATAGTAATAGGAAAGCTTTGTAGATGTAGAGACTCCAGGGTGGTAGGAAGACTTAGCCCTGTGATGAACCTTCAGTCTGGCACCCTACCCCTTACACAGTTGTCTATCAGCAGCAGCAGCAGCAGCAGCAGCAGCTTTGGCATTACATCCTCCTCTCTCACCCCACTCAGCATCCATCGCTCACTCTCCTCTTACCCACTATCAAGTCCTGCACCCCCCTTCTTTTGCCCCTGTCCACAGTGACCAGCATCCCGTCTCTCAATCTCCCCCTGTCCAGCATCTCTCCTCTCTCTCTCTCTCTCTCCCTACCCCCCAGCATCTTCCTCTTTCTCCCATTTACTCCCTGTTAACTACAGAAGCATCACCCCAATCTCTTTACCCCTTTGGCAGTGCCCAGCATCCTTTGTCCACTCCTACCTGACCAGCATCTTCTCTTTCTCTCACCACCCTCATCTGCCCAACACCCTCTCTCCATAACTCCCCCACCCAGCCAGCTTCCATTCTGCCTCCATCTCCCCACATCTGCCCAGCATCCATTCCCTTCTCTCTTGTGGTTCAGTGCTTTAAAAGTGGGTAGCTGGCACCTGTAGTGTTTGCTGCCCCCTCCCATCCCCCCCCAAAAATCTTTGCCCTTAGGCAAGCATCTAGTTGACCTGAAAGAAGACGCAGCCCTGAAACAAATACCTCTGTGTATTTGCTTCAAAGTATTTGATCATTTAAATGTCATTGAAATTCCCTTTTAGTATCTGGATCATAAGGTCATTGATGGGATAGTCTGGCCTGAAAAAAATATTCCCTCACAAGTGTGCCACATTTCATTCTCCTCTTATGTCTGAAGGATTATTCTTGTCTTTAGATACTGGCTTGTTTCACCAGCGTAGTTTCCCTCTGCACATTTCTTGCATTGGATGATGTATACTCCATTAATTCAAAGCAGGAATATAATCTGTTAATGATAAAAGCCTTTCCATGTGGGTAACTATAAGATCCTATGATATATGCTGGCACAGTTTGTGGTATGGCATCTGGTAGGGTTTCATGCCATTTTCTTATTTTTTTAATTTCTATTTGACGTTTTTTAAATTAATGCTTTCTTCGATTAGGTGATCAACAGAAACTGAAGAAGCATGAAATTCCAGAAGTGATCACTATGATTTTTCTAAGCTTTTCTTACCCAGAGGTGTACCATAAGAGGAATCTGCCCCTCTGTTTGTAATGCGATAGGTTCTCAATGGGTTTTCAATTGAAGATGCAGTTTTTCTTGGAGATAATTTTAGTGTTATAATCTTTTGATGTTAAGGATTCAGTTAATACCTTGAGGATGGCATTCATATATCCGGGTTTATTCAGTGCCGCTATCTTTTAGCCACATACAAAGTGGCAGTGGGTGGATCAGGGTGGTGCTACTTATCCGGTTAACTTAACCGGATAAGTAGCATTATTCACTCTTACCCAGTTAAGTTAATCGGATAAGTTAGACCAGCCATAGAGCTGGTCTAACTTAGCCGGATATAACAGTCCCTCAGTTGTTTATTTCTGACTTTTGAGTCAGACCATATATGTAATATTTTGTAGCTTGTCTATGTATAATGGACTTTTTTTGTATACAAAGGGTAGAAACTGGAGCTGTAGCTACATCTGGCAGTTTGTTTTCTATATATGAGATCTGTAAATATCCATTGTCAATTGAAATTGTAATGTCCAGAGAAGAAAATGGTAGAAAACTCTGCAAGATATGATGTCCTAATCAGGCCTGGATTTACCAATAGACACACCAGGTCTGTGCCTAGGGCAGTAACAGTTGAGGAGGGGCGGGGGGGGGGGGGGGGGGCGCGTACAGCTGGCCGGCTGAAGATTTGCTGCCTCCCAGCTGTGCTGGATCTCACTCAACAGAGAGCACCCTTCTGGTTCCTGCTCCAGCACCTCCTCTCCCATTGCAAAGAACCGGAGGGGAGGGGTAAGATTGGAAAGGACAGAGCAAAGAAAAACTGTTATACTCCCTATTCCAGCACCTCTCTTCCTGACTTTCAGGGATATGAGAAGAGGAGGTGAGTCAGGAGCAGATTCAACCAAACTAAGGGGGTCATTTATCAAAGTTCTCTATGTCGTTTTCATATGCGTTAAGGCGTTTTCGCATGCGAAAGGCACCTTTAACGCATGCGAAAACAACATAACGCATGGTGCGATGCAAATTAGGAAAAGGAGAGGAGTTTGGGGCGGGATTTCTGGCCAGGTGGACCGGCTTCGCAATTTGTGAAGCCATATCACACAACTTTAACGCGGATTTTAATTACACCTTTTTCATTTGCATTAAGCCGTGCTAACTTGATGGACTCTCTACCTGGGTAACATCAAGCTAGGTTGAGAGAACACACTGCACAAATCTCATCTTTGGGTGAGTTTCCTCACTCTGAAGGTCATCAAATCTTCACAAGAGAGCACTGTTCTGTTCGTATGTCGCACTCTGAATGTCAAAGTGGCCCCTAACCCCTACGCTAATACCTAAACCTCATCTCAAGTAGCTAGGTGGGCCTCATATAGAGATATAAATATCTTCCTAGTATGAGGGTCTTATAGTTGGTCTCTCTCTCTCTCTCTCTCCCTCCCTCCCTGTGGGTGTAGGTAGGAAATACAACAATTTTGGCACTTATCGCAAAGTGCGAAAAAGTTATCGCAGTGTGTGCTAATATCTATGCGAAGCACTAAGATAGCGCACTTTGCGATAAACAGCCCATTACCATAAAACACACCCCTTTCCCTATCGCATGCGATATTTAGTGCATTTTGATAAATCCAGGCCTAAGTAAGCTGTACTTTAAACCTTCTGCTCCATTTTCCCTTGTCTGGAAGGGGGAGTGAGGCGACAATATGAGCAGTGCCTAAGGGGCAGCAAAAGCCTAAATTTGTCACTGGTTCTAATGGGAATACTAAAAGAGGGCCTCAGAACTACCCATTACCTTAAGACATATGAAACTGAAATCAACAAACCCTTTGAAACAAACAAAAGGGTCTTAACAGAGAGCTTGATTTCTTTGTTCATTACCAGATATTGGAATCTATGTATTAACCTGTATTAAAACCAGCAGATTAATGCATGTTATTTGCCAGTTTTAATGTGGCTGGTATATCATACTGTAATGCCCAATGTGCAACACAGCAGCACTAACATGACCACATTAAACGAAATGTTGCCTCATTGGGTAGCTGAGTTCTCCCTGCGCTAACTAGCTCAACACGGCTTCAGAACCTCCTTCAGTACAGAAACAATACTACTCTCCCTCTCAGACACAATCCTCAAAGGACTCAACTGTAACACCTCCTACTTGCTCATCCTCCTCGACATATCAACCGCATTTGATACCGTCAACCACAAAACGTTAATACACAGACTACAGGAAATCGGACTACAAGACAGAATGCTCAACTGGTTTAAATGGGCAGTTTATGGTTTATGGGCAGAAGGTTTATCCAACAGGTCATACAAGGTCAAATTCAACGACACCAAATCCAAGCAAATCCCCCTCCCCCATGGAGTTCCACAAGGCTCTTCTCTATCCTCCACTTTATTCAACATCTATATGACCCCACTATGCAAACTCCTCAACAAAACAGGTCTGTTGCATTACGTATATGCCGATGATGTACAAATCTTACTCCCAATCATAGACTCCATCGAACACACCTTTGAGCGATGGAACACACACCTTTCATCAATAAAGCACCTACTATCACAACTATCCCTTACTCTCAATCACACAAAAATTGAAATCTTATACATATCCAGCAAACCTCCCCTACCACCCTCCACTGACCCCTCCACACAATATCTTAGAAACCAAACACTCTCTACAGTCAAAAACCTTGGCATCATGCTTGACAATCAACTGAACTTCAAGAAACACATCAACAACCTACGAAAAGACGGATTTTACAAACTCCAAATCCTAAGAAAGCTCAAGCCACTGGTATACCGTCAATACTTCCGAACAGTTCTACAGGCTCTTCTCTTCTTTAAACTTGACTACTGCAATGCCCTACTACTAGGTCTCCCAGCCTCTACCCTCAAACCCATTCAACTACTCCAAAATGCTGCGGCCAGAGCACTCACAAACAGCAAGAGATCAGACCACATCACACCCATCCTCAAAGACCTACACTGGCTTCCAATCCCTCAGTGAATACAGTATAAAACTCTAACCATCATTCACAAAATCCTCCACAACAACAAAACCAACTGGCTGCCCAGCCCCCTTCTCCTCCATACTCCCACACAGAATCTTCGCTCCTCAAACTCTGGCCTCCTACAAATGCCACCCCTAAAGCCTAAATGGATATCAACAAGGGAACAAAAATTATCTTTTGCCGGCCTCATCCTATGGAACAAACTCCCCACAGAACTAAGAACAGATCCATCCACCCAATCATTCAAGAAAAATCTTAAAACATAGTCATTCCGCAAAGCTTTCCCAACATCACACACGAACTAACCCTAAACCAGACCCTAACCCTGCACTCAGAGCAGTCACCACCCCCCACCACCACACCAATAAATTCACCCCTCGACTCAATAGACACCTGCTCCCCTTAATACATTTCTCCTCCCCATCAAGCTCCTTCAAGATAAGCCCCCTATTACTGTCTTTGATACAACATATACCTAATGATAATTGTTGTTACTCTGTTACTCTAATGCTAATTATTGCTATTATATTATTATTTATGCTGTCTATTCCTTTATTGTTACACTATTATTATTTATGCTATTTATTCCTCCATTGATGCTGATAGTTTCCATTATTGGCACTGTTTTTACCCATGTTTCTGCTATAACATCTTATTATATTTCTCTAATCATTTGCTGTACCTGTCAAAAGGAAAGGACTCCCTTCCTACACCTTCAAATTATTTGTAAACCGATGTGATATGTAAATCGAACACCGGTTTATAAAAACAAATACATAAATAAATAAGAAGGGGGACAGTGTATAAAAAACACCCGTGCATTGTAAATGGGACCATGAGACCTCTTCAGACATCCCCCCTCCGTAAACTCAAATGGACTTCCAGAACTTACTCATTTTCTCCTCTCTCCCCATCCTCCCTGCAAATATGCTGTCAAAATCTTCACCAGCAGAAGAGATCTAGCTTCTCAAAATCCGGAATAGCATCACGCTCCGGGCTCTCTGATCTGCATGCCAAAGCACGTGTTGTACAGGTTTAAGTGTCAGTGGAATCATTTTGGATTTGGTGCTGCTGCAGCAGAAGGGAATTTGAGATGTCCATATTCAGTATCATTTATATTTCTAAGTTTGGACTTAGTGGGACAGATGGACAGATTTGAAAGTTCTTCTGCGCCGAATGCCTCTGAGTAATCTGGCTAAATAGTTAGCCAGCTAAAACTGAACTGGATAACATGGAGGTGTTCCAGGTGAGTTCAGGGGGCGCTGCTGCTTATCCTGCTACTTTAGCCATATATACTCTTATTTGGTCTTATCCAGGTAGAGATTACCAGCTAATTTCTCGATAGCTGGGTATGTGCAGCTGCATATCCATGCCACTGAATTATCTGGTATGTGTGAAACAGGTAAGTTTATTTGGCTAACTTAAGCCTAGATTTTCTGACCTACCGCGGCGTCGTGAATCGCGCGGTACAGGGGGGCAGGGGGGCGGGCCTGCGATAGCCGGCAGCGATCGCACCTCCGCGGTGCGTTTGCTGCCGGCTTTCGCACCCAATAGTGCCATCGTAAAAGGTGGTGCTATTGGGCGCGAAATTGGAAGCGACAAGGCTCCTTACCTTTTCACCGTCCACGCTGTCTTCGCGGCGTCAGCCCCGGTGCCGCCCCGATTCCTCCCCTTCCGGCGGTTACTCCTCCCCGATCTAGCTAGCGCACGCGAAAAGTCCCTTTTCACGTGCGCTAGTTTAGAAAATAACCCCCTTAGCCAGACGTCCAGTCTCTCAGTATTCATCTCTGAATCCCTTCTGCCCATAAATATTTAACTGAACTGCTAATTGTAATGTTAATGCTATTTAAGTATTATGGGATCATTTAAAACATTTTCAGTAGTATTGTTCTTCTTATCGATGAATTTTAACCACAAGAAGAAGTATGATCAATCATTTTAATTGCTTTGCTTCAAACATTTCCAACATGTAGACCCTCTATAGGAGGACAGGCTGCACCAACTGAGACAGTTTGAATCAGATCTTCTACTAATCCTACTAAATTCTATGGAAGCTGATACCATGTCCACATCACATATCTGTTTTATATGGCATACAGTATTCCATAAGGTATATGTTCAAGCAAATGTTTATTTTCCAAAGCACAGGACACCTCATTAATATCTGTTAAGTTTTCTAACATGCTTTTCTGAACTACAGATTTAAATAATGCCCTTTGATTTTTAAGTACAAAACATGATGGGACACCATTATAACAAAATAGATTTAGTAGACCCAATGGGAATCAGGATTTATGACCTGCTGCTTAAATACAGAAAGAACATTCAGTTTCTCCTGTAATTGTTATTTACTGAAATCATTGTTTTACCAGGGCTGATGATACGTTGCGAAGCTCTTTCTCAGATGGGTGGGTTCTGTTTTAGCATACAGCGTTTATTCAGTATGGTGTCTTCTCCAGTCTGCTGCCATTGTGTAAAACTGGCAAAGCAGCAAGGACAACTAAACTAGCCCAAAAGTACTTATATACTCAATGCCTTGCTACTGTTCATAATCCGCCTTGGGCCTACCTCTTGGAAAAGGCGGAATATCAAATGCTTATAACTAACTATAAATAAAACGGTTAGTCTGCTAAACATTGCCAGACATTCCAACATACCCTCTATGGGGAAAGACTAAAGAGGTTAGGACTTTTCAGCTTGGAGAAGAGACGGCTGAGAGGGGATATGATAGAGGTGTTTAAAATCATGAGAGGTCTAGAACGGGTTAATGTGAATCTGTTATTTACTCTTTCAGATAATGGAAAGACTAGGGGCACTCCATGAAGCTAGCATGTGGCACATTTAAAACTAATTGGAGAAAGTTCTTTTTCACTCAACGCACAATTAAACTCTGGAATTTGTGCCAGAGGTTAGTTAGTGGTTAGTGCAGTTAGTATAGCTGTGTTTAAAAAAGGATTGGATAAGTTCTTGGAGGAGAAGTCCATTACCTGCTATTAATTAAGTTGACTTAGAAAATAGCTACTGCTATTACTAGCAACAGTAACATGGGATAGATTTAGTTTTTGGGTACTTGTCAGGTTCTTATGGCCTGGATTGGCCACTGTTGGAAACAGGATGCTGGGCTTGATGGACCCTTGGTCTGACCCAGTATGGCATGTTCTTATGTGCTTATGTTCTTAACATTCACAGGATTCACAAGTCTGCAGTTTTCAATTTTAGCTTTCAGATGTACAGTGGTACCACATGCAGCAATTTAAGAAATATTCTTTAAATCCTTCTCTGTGCAGTTCACCTTTTGAACCCTTTCTTCCAGGAACCATTGCAGAGTGGCTCCTCTTTGGAACCCTCACTGTCTGAGGGCTGCTTTGAAATATAAATTGCTTTCTTCTATTGAAAAAAAAAAAAAACAGCCAAAAAAGGTGAGATTTCACCATGTCTTTTTGCAAGAATTATGTGAAACCATTTCACACATTTAACAACAGTTTCATTATGTTCTGTCTATAGCAAGAAATGGACAGTTTTCTGACATCACATCAGATCAACAACATGTTATCTATACAGAGGAGTTGATAATGAGTATTTCAAGATCTTTTATTTTCTATGCTGATATAAAGCAGGAAGTGTGATTTCTTTTAGCTAATACAGGGAAAACAGTGCAGCCAAAGAATTTAAAAAATAAAGTAAAAATCTGATAGAGTTAAAGTGATTTAGGCAGGTGAAGATATAGAACCTATTCTTGTTTATGCAGTTGACCTCTTGGTGTTGAGAGACCCTCAAAATATTTATACCCCAGAAGATAGGGGGGAGACTGCAGATATGATAGAAGCTTTCAAATGCACGGGTCCGTTTACCTAGCTGCATTAGGCATTTCTTGCATGGTAAATGCCATAGCTATTCAAGTGTTATTCCTCTCCTCTCTGCTAATACAAATATACTAATGAGCTACTATGTATACAAATAGGCGCATTACTAGGCAATATTATGTAAATAAAATAATATTTGCAAGCTGTTATTTTCTAGAAAGATAACTACAACTCAGGAATTGTAGCTAACATTTCCTAATGTCCATCCTGACAGTCCCGGGATCATAACTTAAAGGACTTTAGTGGCCCGAATAACACCCCTCCCCACCCCCCAATACAGGCCAAATTCCCAGGGGTCTCTTGAGATATTTTGTCTCAACCCTCCCCCCTCCAACTGTCCCATAAGGAATAAAAGTTAAGGAGATAATGAAAGCCCAGATCCCTCCTCTTTGGTAATGAAACCTTCTCCCCCAAGGTCCTTACCAGAACTTCTCTGTTGGCTCAGTGAGAGCACTCCATGCCCTATGGCTCAGGCCATGAAGCCATCATTTTTCAAAATGGCACTGACCGGCCAAAGTCCTATCATGCAGGGAGGGGGTGAGCTCCGAGCTGGGGCATCTTTACCAAATGGAAGGTTTGGGGAGGGAGCAGAGCTAACACTTCATTATCTTTTTAACTTTCTGTGAGCCTTCCCAGAATCCTCGGCGGCGGATGTTCACTGTGTGGCAGGGAGCCTCCATTGGATGCTCTGACGCATGTGATACTAGGACCCGTCGAAGAGACGCTTAGGGCGTGCATGCTCATTGGTACACACGGTTCGGCTCTCGTTGGCAGGAGAGTTGAAGCTAAGTGTTCTGCCTTTATTTTGATTTTGATTTTTACATGCAGTTGAAAAATTATTAAAAAGAAAAATTAACGGGACAAGATGTGGACTGATGATTAAAAAACTTTGGGCATTAGTGAGTGCATTATCTGCAAGCTGCTAAACATGCAGGAGAGCCCGCAGTTATGAAAGACCTTTGACAGTATGTATCAGAAATATTTTAGCACGGCCTGCAAAATAATTGTTTTCTGTTTGTAAACGAGTAAAAATCAGTAATTTACATGGCCATGTTCATTTTCAGATTGTGTTTAGGAAAAAAATGTAGGAGGTCATATTTATTTATTTATTTATTTGATTAGATTTGTAACCCACTTTACCATGGAGCTCAAACAACTAGCAAAAGACATAAACAACAGCATATAAAGCCTACCAGTGTCTTTATACCTATGATTTCAATATTCACTGTTAAACAGGGAGCGCAGGGGTAGCCTTGTGGGTAGAGCAGCAGGCTGTGAACCAAGGAATCCTTGGTTCAAATTCAAATCTTGCTTCTACTCCATGTGACCATGGGCAAGTCTCTTGGCCTCAGATACAAACTTAGGCCTGGATTCACTAATGCCACAAGGCATAGTGAATCCCTGCATCGGCGTGACGAAATAGGCAGCAATATGGAAGCTTACCATTTCGCTATCTGCGCTGTGTTCGCAGAGTCGGCCCCGGTGCCACCCTGACTCCTCCTCTTCCAAGGCCGACTCCGCCCCGATGTTGCTTTCACATGCGTGTGCTAAGCTTTCTAGCTATCGCACGCGCAAGCGTGCGATAGCCTTACAAAATAACCTCCTTAGGGGCCTATTTACTAAAGATTTTATCCCATTTTGTGTCTATGAGAAAAGTACTTAAGGGTGAATTTTAAGAGATATGTGCGCCAAAAAGCACAGATGCGCACACATCTAGCACACGTGCATATCCAACCTATTTATAAACCTCGCACATGTACTGGTGCGCGAACAAATTGGTGTGCTTATAAAAGGGGCGTGGCCAGCAGTTACAAGCATAACTTCCGATTTTATATCCAGGGCAAGCTATGCGCATATGGCTGTTACCTGCGCTTATTTACTTCTGCTGTTTATCAGGTGTAAGTCACAATAACTCTCTTTATAACTAATTACTGATGGGGTGAAGGGCCTGGGTAAACTGGGGGAAGTGCAGGTTTAATCACCAGGAGGTTTTGATGATCTAGGGATTAAATGAGCAAACTGGTGAACAGATTTATAAAACGAGTTATTTCCTGCACGTGCGCATTTTATAAAATTACTTGATTTGCTCATGTAAAAGCTGATATTTCCTAAGGAAAATGTGCGATTAGCAGATGCTCATTCAAGTGCTTAACATTAGGAGCACATGTGCGCTCTGAAGTGTATTTTATAAAATGTGCATGCTCTTGCATGGGCAATACAAGATGCCAGCGCATGTGAACTTGCACCTACAATATGCCTGCATACGGGCACACGGGTACTCGTTTTAAAGTTACCGTCCCTGTGATAGGGGCCCTTAGATTGTAAACCCTCTGAGGACAGGGAAAAGTGTACAGTATCTGAAATGTAACTTGCTCTGAGTTTAGGTTGGAAAAGTACATACAGTAATTAGATCCAAATTTCCTGACATGCAGAAACAAAATACCATAAATTACTTTAATGGCCTTAACTTACCACCCTTTAGTAAACTGATCTCTTTAACTCAGTTAAGTTGTTGCAAGTTGATCAGATTTATAATGCCTTATGTTTGTATGCTTTAATTTTAGCGAATAAAAACTCTGCCAATGTAAGGCATCATAGATTTTGGCAATATTATAATATGCCACTTCAGACCAAACGTATATCATCCTTTACTGAATAGATCCCCAATAGTCTTATTCAAAAAAAACCCTTTTTTTCCCATTCTTTTTCAATGTAAAAATATATTTACTAAATCAGGTCCTTAATCTTCATAATCTCAATAAAATGTCTTTTTTTTTTAACAAGGATATAGTGCATACCTTTAAAATGTTTCATAACAATGTAATCTGTCAGTCAAACCCTCACCAGTGACATCATTGTCTCTGAGCTTCAGCGGCTGAATCATATCATGAGAAACCAGCTGCAAGATTATTTTAGGAAAGATGATTGGGGGAGACGCATTAGAAAAGGTTATCTGAGCTGTAGGACATGGGCATTAGTGCTAGGATTTCCAGCAAGTAAATTCTTTTTTATGCTAAATTCATGAAAACTTACAGCTCAAATTATTGTCATTTCTTGACTGAAGCAAGCTTGACAGTGCAGCAGAACCAAAAAACAAAACTGCAGTCAACCATTTTCTCTTCCTGAAATGATAATTTATTGCATAGATTTATTTTTTTTTTTTTGCTGTAGGTTTGTTCTAAGCAAAATCAAGTGAAAGATTGCTTTCTGCTAAGTACGTCTTGTTTTATGTTGGCCTGTTTTTATGCTTGCCCTCTACTGGCTTTCCGCACAATTTATTTTCTTCGGTAACTTTCTTCTTTTGAAATATTATTTAGCGTTCTGACCATGAAATCGGGCTCAGAAAGTCAAGCCCGGGTGCCCTCCCTTTTTTTATTGCTGTAATTTTCCTCCATTTGCTAGAGGATACGAGAAGGCATTAACATGGGATTTCTTACCGCTGGATAATTAATTCTGTGCTTTGACAATCTGTAATGGACTCAGGCAATTGGCAGTAAGTATCCTGCTGCACCCTTGTCGGTCGCTTGCAATAACTGGCAGCCATTCATCACAGTCCATAAAGTGAGAGAAGCATAGAAGAAACTGCCAAAATGAAAATGGTGGTTTTGAATGAAATAAAAGTACAAATGATAAGGTCTGAGTATGGTGCACAAGCTTTTAAACAATTTTGTAGCTTGTCATTACATTGCTGATCTGTCAGTGGTTTCAGTGATTTTATTTTCTGCTTTGCAGAAAGTGGTAAAGTTAAATTTGGTTTTTAAATATTAAAGCCTCTAAGCCACAAATGTGCAGAGTTTAGAGTATAAGGACTGGCACCTTTGGAGGGATATCCAGTTTTCTCAGCTCCAAAGACTAAATTAATTGAATTGCAGTTTGCAAATTGCAGTTTGTTTTGTGGCAAGCACATTCATTGCCACAAATGGAAGCAACTTTCCAGACAAGTATCTAATCCTTGAGAGGTTACTGTGACACAATTATTAGTCACATGTCTCAGATATGTACAGCCCCCAACTACTGAAAAGTCCTGGCTATCAAGAAATCTGTGAGAAGTTGCGCGTAAAGCAATGGAGTTTCCAGTCAGAACTAGGAGGAAAAATGGAGCTTTTGGTGGCCTGCGCCATTCATGTATCTTAGGGGCAATGTTTACTAAACTGCAATAAAGCAGGACGTGCTCATGCCATTTTAGCCTAAATTATTTCCCACGACATTTACTAAAACTGCAGCAAGTGACCTCCGCAGTTTAGTAAAACATTCCTGTGGACAGGAATGCGTAAACTTTATCAGTGGCTATTGGAAAGAGGCTACGGCTGCCAGTTCTGAGTGATTCTTCCCTCAAAGCAGAGCTCCTCCTCCCCCCAAACAGTCCCTCCTCCTGGAGGTCTTCTCAACTCCCTTCCCCTCCTCGACAGGTGATCCCTATATGAAGCTCGCCTTGCTACCTTTAAACCCTGTCCCACCTGAGTAGCAAAAAGGTCCTGCCCCCATATGGAAGCTTCTTTAGGCTCTCCTACCCCTAACCTCCCTTACCTGAGGGCACTATCAGAGTCCATTGGGTAGGAGCAATTGCTCCTGACGCATTGGCACCAAAATTCAGAATGATGCCAGCTTATCTGAGGCTCCACTTTGCCCTGTATTTGAGGACACTGATGTTGCCCTCAGCTAAGGAGAGTTGGGGGAGGACATTTGTTGGCATTAGGGTGGGATTTAAGTGCAGGGGGCAAAGCTTCATACAGGAATCTTCAGTTGGAGGGAGATTTGAGGAGAATCTCTGGGGAGGGCTATTTTTGGGAGAGTTGAACTCTGTTTTGGGAAGGGGAGATCACTGCAGAGGTAATTAACATTCTGAGACTTATCAAAGACTATGACATTTATTGTGATTCACGTTAAGCCTTTTTAATATTAATGAGCTATGTTGCATGCATTTGCATATACCACAGCTTAATAATAGACTCTTTGCATTGGGACAAATGTTTGTGTTATTGCTAATGTGATTTTTAATATATTTAAGTGCTAAATTGAGGGTTTAACACATTGGGATAGATTTTCAAAGGGTTACGCACGTAATATACGCTTGTAACCCTTTAAATCCTCCCCTGCGCGTGCCGAGCCTATTTTGCATAGGCTCAGCGGTGCTCGCAAGCCCCAGGACGCGCGTATATACCGGGGCTTTGAAAAAGGGGTGGGAAGGGGGCGGGGCCGCGGTCCAGGGGCGGTCCCGAGTCCTCCGGCACAGCAGCCATACCGGGGGATGGCGTGTGCATGGCCTCTGGCAGGCATAACTTAGACAACAAAGGTAGGGGGGAATTAGATAGGGCTGGGGGGTGGGTGCGAAAGGAAAGTTCCCTCCGAGGCCGCTCGGAAATGGGGAAAGCCATCGGGCCTCCCCTAGGGCTCGGCGCGTGCAAGGTGCACAAGTGTGCACCCCCTTGTGCGCGCTGACCCCGGATTTTATAACATGCGCGCAGCAGCGCACACATGTTATAAAATCGGGGGTATATTTGTGCACGCTGGGTAGTGCGCACAAATGTATCCCGCGCGCGCTCCTTTAAAAATCTGCCCCATTATGTATTAGCATAGCTTAGTAAATAAACCCCCCTAATTTGTGAAACATGCACCAACGAGCAAGTCAGTTTACTGCTATAAAATTTAAGAGCCTTTGGAAGGAAAGAAATTCAGGAAATTAGAAAAATGAGAACATAAAGTTTTACAGTTGCTTTACAAGTGTGCCACGGATGATTAGGCAATGAAAGAAAGTTTTTAAAGTAAGACATTTAAGACATCACAATAAAGTATTTGTGCCAAAGACCACATGACATCTCCTGAGTTGTGTTCATATTGAAAATGGGCACAGCCCCGTTTCCTGTGACAGCTATTGGATAGGTTCTGTGGCAAGAATTAGAAAATTATGTGTAACATTTGCATCTTAAATATTATTAGTGAAATATTCATTACCCATACGCTACACAGTTTGCAGTGGGGAAACACCAGCAACCATAAACTAAAATCAGAAAAAACAAATAATTATTTTTTTACTTTCTGTATCTCAGTAATTTATTGTGTTTGTTTTTTTGGGAGTGGCAGAAAAGAGACTATAGTGATGGGTGCAGGGAAGAAGGAAAGCGGGATGGATATAGGGATGAGAAAGGGAGAAGAAGAGAGGATTTTAAGGATAGGGAAAGAGAAGGAGGGGGATTTCAGGGATGAGTCAGGAGAAGGGAAGAGAGATTTGGAGATGGGGAGAAGAGGTGAGGCAGGGAGAATCTGATCAGAGATGGGAGGATATGAGGGAAGAAGGAAGGATTGGAGGTAGATAAAGAGAGGAAGGAGAATAGCATTGCATCATGCCATATTCTCCTTGTCTGACACTTGAGATCCAGTTCAAGGTTTGAAATTTGGATGATTCAGTAGAGGATGCAGCATGAGTCAATGCCACAGCCCACTCACCTTCTTCTACTGCTGGCACTGGGAAGGAGGTGTGCACAACCACACATGCATCCAGCTGAGCCAGAAACTGTCCCCAGCATCCAGCTTCAGCCTCTGCTCTCCTGCCACAGGGACCTAAGCAATTCCATGGCAAGGGCTGAATTTCGCAGCGAAATCACAGAAAACCAGAGGCCCGGATAACATGGTCAATTTTCAACAGAGCACCTGAATGGCAATGGGTGCATGTACTTTTCAGCCTGCAGAAACCCAGCTGATTTTCAAACATAGGGCACCTTTCTACATCATGTTTGAATATCGATTTGTTATACAGCTAACAATGTGTGTGTACACATACATGATGTTGCATTCGTGGCATGCCTATGGTTTTCAAGATGTACACATATAGTAATGCAGACATGTAGTCTCAGGTCTTGCCTCTGAAATGCTCCCCTGAACACCCTTTTTCTATGTGATCAAAACTATGCAGGTTGGGAGGAAATTTTCAGTTTCCCCGTGAAGCTTGCGGACTTGCGGGTACTTTAAGTCCATAAGCCTGCAAGCTCATTTTCTGAGGGAAACTCCCTATGGAATTTCCTTTTGACAATCTAAACTGGAAAGTCTGTGAGTATAAAAGTATTCATGGGTTTTACACCTGTGACAGCAAAATAGATCCATAGAATATGACAGCAGATGAGGACCAGAGGGCCCAACCCATCTGCCAAACTTGCTTCGTTCCACACAGCTAATAGATCTTGGTTGATCTCTGCCTTTCCTTCACGTCTAAAAATGTTTTAGACAATTAAGTTGTCAGTTACAATAAACAAAGTCATTACTGTCCCTCCTCTTTGTTCTGATTTTTACTTCATTCTTGGAGATGTGAGTGTGGAAAGTCATCGTAAGCTCCTGCTATGCACGCATGCCAACCATTGTGAATCCAATTAGTCCAGGATGCTGCTGAGCTGAACCCCATGGCAGCACCATCCTGAGATAAATGTAAAGGGAGAAAATAGCAAGAACAACTGAAGAACGGATTCCGGGTAGGAGATTTTCAAACAGGCGGAACATTATAAGAAACTGGAAGGGTATAAAATAGATCTAACAGGACAAAATGAAGGCAAAAAAAAGGTCAAGAAACAGGGAAGCTGGTATCATTTTTTAATTATTTTTATTTAAATATAAATTTCAAAAGAATGATACAAGCAAAAACTGCCCAAAAGAAATACTTCCAGCTTCCTAAATCATCATCATACTAATAAGAACTAAGTTCAAATGAAATCATTATTAGAAAGCCAGATACGTTAGTCCACCAAAAAGGGGGGGGGGGGGGGGGGGGGGCCAAAAAAAAAAAAGTAACATATAAAGAAAAAAGGAAAGTAAGATGACAGACTGAACATCATGGGGCTTGAGTCCAATATGTGAGTCTGATGATCCTCCGGCTGCTCCTTCAGATGGCTGAGCCACTGATACACTTGTAAGTCACAAGTAGGTGAGGTGGCTCAAAGACAATATACCATAGCTCCTGAAACTTTACAAGACATTGACAAGGAAAGCAGAAGACAATGGAGGCCCCAAGCTGCCACAGCTGAGGCCTCGTCAGTAGAAATTGTGTTCTTTTTTTTTGCATAGCTCAAGCCACATCTGGAAATATTTATATCTTGCCATTTAAAAAAGGAACATCTCTAAATTTGAAAAAGATTTTAAGTAGCCACTGCCTGTCTGAATCCAAAGTTAATTGAACGGTCACAATTGACACTGCTACTGCATCAATATGCGATCTCTTAAGAAACCTAGTCAAATCAAGACTAGGATTGCTGACCCTCCACCACTTTCCTTTTACCCTGAGGAAGGTCATATATTTTTGAGAGAGGAGGAAAAGATTCTATGGGCACCTTTAAAACTACAAGTGCATATTTTTTAAACATATCATACACTGAAACAGAAAAGAGCTAAGAGAAATTCATATTTTCCAAACTCTCAAATTTAAAGTGTAGTATTAAATTATATTTAACCAAAGAGACATTAATTTCAAGCTTCGTAAGCCTTTGGTTATGTAAAACAATGTTTTTCCCAAAATCGATATTTAATTTTTAAATACTTTGAGTCCAAAACCACCATTTCCAATTTGCTAGATAATTGTTTGACCAGACAAGGATAATTGAAGTGCAGCTATAGCATCCCACATTGATTCAAAGTTAAGTTTCAGTGTGCTTAGAATATCCCACCACTGAAAAAGATAACTGCAAGGTTTTTCTTTTAGAGAGAATTCTCCCTGGCCCAAATTAACAGACTCACAGCCTTCAATGTCTCTGTTCTGTCCCAGCCAGCTCCTGCAATTCCAGCGATGTTACTTCTCTCCTTCCAGCTTTGCCCAGAGGAGCTCCCAGCTCTCCAACATCTGGACTGATTTGTTTCTGCTGTCACTCTGCTAGTCTGCTGACTTCATCCCAGCCCAACTTGGACTGCTCCATGTATTTTATATTGTGCGCAATTACATACACGATATAAAATACATGAGCAAGCGTGCAAGCATCCATATATCTGCATATGTGGGCATGCACACACTTCTTTTAAAGTGACCCTCAGTGCAATGAGTCACCATACATTGTCTCAATTACAGCAGTTGTCTAATAAAATATGTAGGATATCATGTATTTTCACAGGACAAGCAGGATGGTAGTCCTCACATATGGGTGACATCACAGGATGGAGCCCAATCACGGAACACTTTTGTCAAAGTTTCCAGAACTTTGATTGGCTCCTACTGGGCATGCCCAGCATGGCACTAACCCTGCAGCCAGCAGGAGTCCACCTTCAGTCTTCTTTTTTCCACGCAGCAGTAGCCTCGCGGTAAAGGAGCTCTGCAGAGATTCCTGACAGGAATTTTCCTCATGGAATTACTAAAAGTTAATTTGCCCCACAGGGGTCCCTCCTTTAACTTTTTTCAGACCGCGGTACTCCGGTAAGTTTTTACCCGTTTTTCCATCGATTACCGTCGCGTTTATTTATTTATTTATTGACAAGCTTTTCTATACCGTCATTAAGTTATTTCACCATCACAACGGTTTACATAAAGGCACCAAAGGATATTCAAGGTTAATTGTTATAGATTACAAGTTATACATGTGCCAACATGGAACGGTAACATAATTTTAATAATATAGCTATTAGGGATGTGAATCGTGCTTCTGACGATTGAAAATATCGTACGATATTTTCAAAATCGTCAGAAATCGGCGGCTCCCCGAAACCGATGGGAAAACCCCACTAAATTGTTCGTGGGGGTTCTCTTATCGTTTTGGGGGAGGGCGGGAAAAACGGCACACAAAAATAACCCCTAAACCCACCCCGACCCTTTAAAACTAATCCCTTAGCTTCCCCCACCCTCCCGACCCCCCCAAAAACTTTTTAAAGGTACCTGGTGGTCCAGTGGGGGTCCCGGGAGCGATCTCCCGCTCCCGGGTTGTCGGCTGCCACTAATCAAAATGGCACCGATGGCCCTTTGCCCTTACCATGTGATAGGGTATCTGTACCATTGGCCGGCCCCTGTCACATGGAGGGAGCACTGGATGGCCAGCGCCATCTTTACCTGTAAAAGGTACCTGTAAAAGGTTTTGGGGGGGTGGGGAAAGCTAAGGGATTAGTTTTAAAAGGTTGGGGTGGGTTTTTTGTTCATCGGCTCGGGCACAGCCCGCTGTCCTGTGAGAACACCTGTTACAGGTAAGCCACATTTGCTATTCCTCCAGTATGCAAAACTACACGCATTAATTTAAATTACTATCTATATCCTACTCTCAGTTCCTCTATAATGAGCAATAGATCGTTATTTATTGATTTGAAGGAAATTGCAACCATTCAGACAAGAAAAGCATGATTCCTTGCCACATTTTTCAAAGTTATTTTGTAGAGTCAGATACCTACCTGAGCATGCTGATAGTTTACTGCTGGGAGCTAAGAATGCAACACATAATGATAGCAGCTTATCAGTATTATTTATTTATTTATTTTTATATTCCGACATTCAAGCCAAGATATTACATCGGTTTACAAAAAATAAATGAGACTGTTCACAATGATTTTCTATATTATTCAAACTGAGACTTGATCCATATGATTGACAGTATACAAGATAAAAGAGAAACAAACCATAATAACTGTTTCTATCTAAAATAACCATATAAATATGAAAGCAACTTTATTGGTATAGTTACAACTCGTTGGGGAGGTTTTATAGATGTTAAACGTGGGCAGCCATTACCTGGCATTGGATATAGTAAATCAGATTTTCAAAACTCCATCACATAGAGACTCTAGAAAGCAAAGGTTTACTCTCACAACTTTTAAGAATCTGCTACACTGTACAAAAAACCCAATGTTTAGCAATTTCATGAAAATCTGGTGGATGGGGCATAAAAATATTTCATCCTAAGAGAACATGTCAGGGCAAGAGACAGTGTAGGAAAGCAGTTGGGAATATATTTTGGCAAAAATGTCAAAAAAAACACGCTGCATTTCTTAAGGAGATGCTGGTGTGTTGACCCCTGCCTCAGCTGAGGGGAGAAAGGGTCCCTAGTGAAGTCCTGCATCCTTGCAGGATGCGAGGGTCACCAGCAAATTCATGCTCTTTAAGGACAAGCAGGATAAAAAAATAAAACACATAAAGGACAAGATCATTCTTGGAAAGCTTTCCAGAACTTTCTACAGGCTTTACTAAGCATGTGCAAATTGTCCCTGTGGCATCAATATTGCATGGGACTCTCTTTAATTTCACTTTGTCCATAGTTCCTAATGGACCTTTTGTTCATAGCTAATATTGCAGCTAGCACAATAAGTTGGGTTTTTTTTAGCGTCTCCTATCCCTGGTAGGTTCATTTGTTAATTTTTTTTTGTCTGGTGGGATCTGAAGAAATCCACCCAGTATTCTACATTGGAATAGCCAGCTCTTTAATTTTGAAAATGAGCACAGTGTTGGCATTGCAGAAGGAGCAGTATGCTATGATGGAGGTCTTTGCCTACAACTGGTTGTAGGGGTTTAGTTGGATTGCCTCCTGATCCTTTACAATTTCCTCAGGGTAATGTAACATATTTTTGATGTTTTCAATAAGGTAACTTTTATTGATGACTGATGAGTGCCCTGCAATTTTATTCTTTGTGTACTTAATGTGAACTTATATCATAACATGTCTCCCCATTACACTTTGAAAATTTGTGGATAACAGGCACTGCAGTGTTATTACAGTTTAAATTGAGGCAGTAATTGTCAAAATGATGAAAATCTCAGAATGGCAAAACATATATGTGTAATGTTTTTATCAACAGCTTATAGTACAAACCAGACTCATGTTTCTTTCATATAAAATTTTAAGGCAATAAAACTGTGTGTGTGTGTGTGTAGATGAGAGGTGGTTGCAACATTAAATAGATTTTCAGAATAAATTTGTGTACTATAGTCCTAATATTCTGTCTATTTATGATATCATTTTATTCATTGGAAATATGCTAAATAAGAAAATGGTATTCATTGTAGTTCTCTCAGTGCCACACTTTCTAAAAGATTAGTTCTGCATGCCTACTGTAAGCATGCCAGAAAGATTTGGATTTTCAAGAATAAAGTCACTTGCTTTAGCCAATCTGCAAAACCATCGCAGGAATTTCTTACTTGGGCTGGCCTGGTGTCTCAGTGGCAGTGCTGTACACAACCTGGAAACTCCCTGGTTCAGTCTCCAAGTCTGGGTCTTCTCCTCTCCAGGTCATCCGGGACTAGGGCTGCTGTGGATGCAGCATTCACAACTCCCAGGGGAAGGGAGTCATGGTCATCCGGATTCAGGAGTCATGATTGTAGGGTCACTGGAATGACCAGGCTAGGTACGTTGGGGGGGGGGGGGGGGGGGGGGGGCAGGGAGGGATATAAAATAGGGGCAAAATTCCCCAGGTAGCCGCCAATGAAGGCTTCTCATTCCAGATCCAAGCTCTACTTCCAGCTGAGCTGGAAGTATAAAGGAGCAGAAGGGAACTGCTGGGTCAAAAAACAAAAAAAGAAATAGGGAAAAGCGTGCAGAGCATCGCTTTGTGAATGCTTTTAAACATAGATTTGTAGAAAGGGTGGGAATGGCTGTGGGAGGGCTTGTAATGAGAGGTTATTTGGGGGAATGGAAGGTATAGGTGGGTTGGGTAGGATATTTGTGTGTGCAAGCGTAGATAAGTGGGTGTGTGTTTTTAGGTATGTAGAGGTTTTTGTGGGTGGAATGGATTTGTGGAAGGGTTGTTTGTTTTCTTGAAGGTATGATTGTATGTTTGCAGATAGTGTTTATGAGGGAGTGCATGTGAGGGATTGTCTGCAGGGTGTAAATAGGGGAGTATGTTGGGGTATGGATGTTTGTGAATGGGTGGGTTTATATGGTGTGGTTAGGTTCTGTGTGGGGCAATTGTTGAATGAGTGTGAGGGTAATTGTGGAATAAGTATGGAGTGCCACACTCAGTATTGGAACCAGTTCTGTTTAATATCTTTGTGATCAACATTGCAGAAAGTAAAGTTTGTCTATTTATGGATGATACTAAGATCTGCAACAGAGTGGACATGCCTGATGGAGTAGAGAGAAAGAAAAGTGATTTAAGAAAGTTTGAAGAGTGGTTGAAGATTTGGCAGCTGGGATTCAGTGCCAAAAGGGCAGAGTCATGCATGTGGGATGTGGTAATCCAAAAGAGCTGTATATGATCGGAGGGGGGGGGGGGGGGGGGGGGGGGGAATGAAAGACTGATGTGCACAGACCAAGAGAGGGATCTTAGGGTAATAGTGTTTGGCAATCTGAAGATGGCAAAGCAATATGTCAAGGTGATAGCTAAAGCCAGAAGAATGCTGGGCTGCATAGAGAGAGGAATAAGAAAAAGGAGCTGATGATGCCCTTGTACAGGTCCTTGGTGAGGCCTTACTTAGAGTACTGCGTTCAGTTCTGGAGACCATATCTCAAAAAGGATAGAGACAAGATGGAGGTTCAGAGAAGGGCTACCAAAATTGTGTGGGGTCAGTATCAGAAGACTTACGAGGAGAGGCTGAAGGATCTAATATGTATACCTTGGAAGAGAGGAGGTGCAGGGGAGATATGATACAGACCTTCAGTTACCTGAAAGGTTTTAATAATGCATGAACTTCAAGCCTTTTCTGTTGCAAATAAATCAGTAGAACTAGGGGTCATGAAATGAAACTCCAGGGGGGACGACTCAGAACCAATGTCAGGAAAAATTTCTTCATGGAGAGGGTGGTGGATGCCTGGAAAGCCCTTCCAGAGGAGATGGAGAAGACAAAAACAATCAAATAATCCAAAGGGGCTTGAGATAAACACTGTGTATCCCTAAAGGCTAGAGGATGGAAATAAAGAAATGAATGCATGGGGTAACTTGTTGGTGCGGCAGTTACTATCCTTAACAGAAGGTGTGGGGATTACTACCCTTAACTAGTAAGCCTTGATGCTTTGCTGCAACTGCAACATTGTTCTCCGCTTCAACGGCAGAGGGAAAAAGGGACTTGGATTCAGACAACAACCAACAAGGGCCCCAACTTTTACGGTCTGGGAAACTGATGAGCATGGGGGTAACCTGCACAGAGCGGCAGTTACTCCCCTTAACATAAGGCTTGGGGTTACTCCCCTTAATCAATAAGCCTTGATTCCTTTGACGCAACTGCAAATCACACTCCACTTTGACGGCAGGGGAGGCAGGATGTGGAAAGCACAGGACTGCTTCTACAGCCAAACCTGTAAGCAAAGCACGTCAAGCAGCACTGTCTGAATTTTCAAGAAGGTTAAATCCCCAGTAAAAGAGAAACACGGGGGTAACCTGCACAGCGCGGCAGATATTACCATAAGTAGGTTGCTGGACAGACTGGATGGACCATTTTGGTCCTTTACTGCCGTCATTACTATGTTACTATGTTTTAGGGTATATGGCTGTGTATGTATGTATGTGTAGGGTGTAGGGGTATGATTGGGATAGATATGTGTGTGCTTATGGTGTGTGCCTGGGGGGTCTAAATTGAGAAGCATCCATTATTTTACCTGTATCTGTGGGGAAGTGTAGTTGTGGGTGGGTGTGAGGGTAATGAAGAAGATGTGCATGTGTGTGTGGGAGGTGCATATATATGGGGAGTGTCAAGTTGATAAGGTGTTTTGGAGTATGGTTAGATGTGTTTGTGGGGTATGTATGTGTTGAGGGTGAGTGGGTTACTGGGAAATGGGTGCGATTATGTATGTAGGTGTATGTGAAGGATGTATATGTGTATATGGCAATGAATGTATGGGTGTGAGGGACAATATAGGTGGTGAGTGGTGTGCGGGTGGGTACTTTGGAAGTGCGGGAGAGGTAGCTTTGACAATTCCTTTTGATGCCATCCATTGCTAGCTGCTTCAGTTATTTTTCCCAGACTCTGCTTCAGTTGCTGTGTGCCAAATTGCTGGTGAAGGGGATGAGGACTATTGCAATGGAGCGGTGGTCAATATTCCCACAGCTCTAACAGCTTCCCATGTGGATTTTCTTTTTGAAGGCTCAGTTCTCTGAAAATACTAATCCGATGTTTCCGGTTTTTGAACTGATCTAAGATATTCACATTCTTTCTGCCTGATAATTTGGAGAATTTCCATCCCTGTTTTGAAGGGTTATTGTGCCTAAAGACACAAACAGATCATTTTTATTTAATTATTTCCAGCATTCCATATGTTTGAAAGCATAACGAGGAGGGAAAGGAAGCAGAGGCATGGTTTCAGAAATGCGATTTGTAGAAAGGATGGATGTCGGGGCATTTTTGAGGAACAGAGTATGTGGGTGTTTGAGAAGGGTATAGATGGGGTGTGTGGGATTGTGTGTGTGCGTGGTTATAGGTGGTTTAGGTATGTGTTTGGGGATGTGGGAAGTGTATGTAGGAGGTGCAGGGCTGTGTTTACCATGAGCGTGTGGGGGGTATCTGGGGAATGGATGTGTGGGGTGTGTGTGTTTTTGGGTGGGATGGGTTGTGTGTGTATGGGGTTGTGGGGTATGCTGTTTTAGGGGTATGGCTGTGTGAATGTAGGTAGTGGATGTAACTGTGATGAAGTGTGTGTGTATGTGTTTGTGGGTGAGGTTGTGTGAGGATGGATGTTTGTGGAGAGGTTGTATGCATGGGGGTGTCTAGCGGTATGGTGTGTCTGTACGCATGGGGGCTGTAAGTGGGTGAAAGTGGTAGGGTGTATTGGGGGATGGATGTACTGTATGTGTTTGGCTAGGTTTGTGAGTGGGGGATGGTGGTAATGTGTGGTAGAATTGTATATGTAAGGGGAGTTGTGGGAGATGATTTTTGGGGATATGGCTGTGTGTGTGTGTAGGTAGGGATGTGATTGGGGCATGTGTATGTGTGTGTACAAGGGTGTTTGTGTGGGGTGAACTGAGAAGTGATGTCATGTATTTTCCCTGTTTCTGTGTGGGGGGGCTGTGTTTGTAGGGTGTAAGAATGTGGGGGTGTATGGGGGTGTGAGAGCATTGGGGTGGGTATGTAGGTATGTGTGGGGGAGGAGTGTGTTTGTATTCTTGGAAGTGCCTTTTTGTGCCATCCTTTGCTAATTGATTTAGTTATGTTCCCTCTCTCTATCTTTCTGCCCATGTTGCTCAGTGGAAAAGTGTTGGTAGGGTGAGGGGGGGGGGGGGGGCATGTGGAATGGAATAATAGTCAGCACTCTAAAAGTTCAGTTTCCTATAGAAAGCAGTAGGGAACTTTTTTAGAGGCATGATTTTCTGAAAATATGGATCTGATTTTCCTATTTCAATCAAGATATTCACATTTTCTTCTTACATTCCAAATCTGGTGAACTTCTGACCCCTTTTTTGAGTGTTATTATGCCTTCAGAGAGGCAGACAGACATTGCTCCCTTTGACATAATTATTTCCAACCTTCTGTATGTTGGAAAGCATTAAACAAGAAAGTTCCTACTTTAGGCGTCCCTGTATAGGCATGTAGTGCTACATGTAATGTCCTCTGGTGAGATGAGTGCAGAAAGCTTTGTACTTTAACAGGGTGAGAACTTCTGCTCCCTGTAAGCGGTTTCGCCCTTCACAAAACATGTCAGTTGTAGCTTCAGCAGGTCGGAGTGTCTTTAATGTGCGTCAGGAGTCTTGACCAGACTCTGCCTCTGTTGTGAGGCCAGTGTAGTGAAGGTGCGTTAAGGAAGAGTACCACTTCCCATTGGGAAGGGTTGTAAAGCTAAATTAAAGCACTGCACCCATGTGATGCAGTGGGAGAACTGGGGAGCCAGCCTTAGAATAGGACTGAGATAGCAAGGGTCTTTTCCTTGTGAAAAATATTTGGGGGTCTTTTCCCTTCACAGGAAAAGGACCAAGAGGAGTAGAGGGAAGGTGTTCCTGCCTAGGGAAGACCTCTCTGCATCCTAGGGGAGGGGTTGGTCAGGCCTTGCTGGCAGGAAGGAATCTGAGAGAAAATTAGAAGCAGAGAGGATTTAACATTGGGAAGGTTTCACCAGAGGCTTCATTTGGAATACTGTGAACAAGTCTGGAGACCGCATCTTCAAAAGGATATAGACAGGATGGACTCACTCCAGAGGGTGGCTACTGAAATGGTCAGCGGTCTTTGTTCTAATGTATTTGAGTATAGGCTTAAAGATCTAAACATGTATACCCTGGAGGAAAGGTAAGATCAGGGAGATATGATAGAGACATTTAACTATCGCAAACGTTTCCATACACAGGAGGAGAGTCTCCTTCAACAGAAAAGAAGCTCTAGAACGAGAGGTCATGGGATGTGGATGAAAGGGAGTAGATTCAGGAGTAATCTTAGGAAATATTTCTTTTACAGAGGGGGTGGTGGTTGCAGGGAACAGCCTCTCGGGGGGTGGGGGGTGGAAACAAAAGCAGTGCCTGAATTCAAGAAAGCATGGGATAATACAGGGGATCTCCATGGGATTGTTGGGAATTTTAAAGCTAAATAAATTGTTCGGATGGACAGACTAGGTGGGCCATATGGTCTTTTTCTACCATCATGTTTCTATAAATAAAGGAAAGAGAAGAAACTGTTCCACCGAGGAAGGGTTCTGGAATTATTCTTATTTGACAAAGAGATAGCCAGAAGCTTCATGTGAGAGTGAGCAGAGAGGGAACAGCGAAAGTGGAAATATTATAAGAGAGCTGCTACCAACAAGATACTGGGAGGGTCCAGAAGGGAACAGTACCTATCCCAAAGAACTTATTATGTGTGGATTCTTGTGAAGTTATGGAAAGAGACTGGGTTGGTTTTTTTTTTGTGAACTGTTTTGGACTTTTGTTACTTGCTCATATCACTAATAAATACTTTTATTTTTGAACAAGACTGGAGACAGGGGTGCTGGTTTTTTTTTTGTGTGTGTGTGATGAGACTGGTGAGCAGGAAAGCCCCTGCAAGAAGAAAAGAACCCTTAGGGCCTTGAAAAGACTGTGTTTTCCCCTCGGAGCGGGAACCTTTGGAGCTCATAGGGTTTGGTGTGCTCTTTGAACCTCCCCATGTGCCCCTGTGCCCAAGAGCTGACCGGGGGGGGGGGGGTGTCCTACAATCTTATTGGTCTATAAGGATCTTTTTATGTTTAAACGGATCACACTGCAATGTTATGGAACGTTCAAGGCAGTGTGTTATGCGCATTTGGTTGCTGTAACAAATGCAATCTAAGCCCAACTGAAATAAAGTGATATGAATTGTGAAAGGTTACACATTGAGTGGTTGACACAAGAAGTAGTTCACAGCATTCACTGGGCCTCGTAACTATATTGTAACCACTTTGTTTCTCTACCAGCTGTAAGTGTGTACAGTGGATGTGTAGCAGTGACTGCTGCATGCTTATCTCGCGAAGAGCGCAGGGTCCTGACGCCACTGGCGTGCTTCCTATTCACTAATATCTAAGTCATCCATAATTAAATCCACATTAGTAGTTGTTTCTCATAAATGAGTGAGACTGCGTGAGATATCAGACTGCAATTAAAGCATAGAAACCTAGATGATGTCATTAGATAAGGACTGCACGTTTCACTCAAGCTGCTCATTACTGCCATGTACTACGCTGCCGCAGACCCTCACAGTCTCTGGTCTTCTCCCTCACTGCATTTACCACTGGAGTCCCTTGGGGGGGGAGGGGGGTCAATCTTCAAAAGGTTTAGGCACCTAAATTGGCCCCTTTGAAATCGGATTAAAGCTGAGTGCCTAGGTTTAGGCTTCTATTTTCACCGCCCTGCCCCTCTCTTGGTGTCTTGGGGTGCTGTTGCCTCTATTGCTGCTTCTCTGCCCCTCTCTCGTGCCTTGGGGGTGGTGTTGTCTCTGCTGCTGTTGTCCTGATCCTCTCACAGTGCCTCAGTGCGCTGTAGCTTCTGTGGCTCCCATGCCCCTCTCTCAGTGCCTTGGGATGCTGTTGCTTCTGCTACTGTTGCCTGCTAGTTTCATAAAAATTGGATGGAAGGCCACAATTTTATAGGCAAAGATATAGCATGTAATGTTTCCCACGTCGGTTATAATGGAAACAAAATGACATATTGTTATGATCGGCGGCTCGCGGGTTGGCACCACGAGCTGCCCCGCTCACTCTCAACGCCAGCTGAGCACTCCGGTGGTGGGGGCGCCGTCGGGAAACAGATGCCGCCATTCCCCCTCCTCCTTCACGGGGGCCTTTCTATGCACGTGCATGCGGCATGCCCTCAATCTTAACGGGGTCGCAGAGGGAAATGTCTCTTGGCGTCCTTCGATCATGTCACTGCCTCTCTGTATTTAAGGTTTCTCAGAACGCAGTCCTGATGCCTCAGCAACAGGTCTCCTGGTGCCTTTGTGTGTCCCATTGCATGTTACTAGTTTCTGTGTCTTGCTTCGTGTCTTTCTGTGCCTTGTCCTTGCCTTGCATCTGCATTGTCTGTGCCTTGTCCATATTTTGTCTTTGTCCTGTTTCCCCCTCCTCGGCCTGACTTCCTGGATCCAGATCCCGGTTTGGACTCCAATCTTCCTTCCTTGACTGCTGCCTGGACCGAACTCTCTGCTTTAGATCCGATCGTGCCTCATCTGCTGCCTGCCCGGCCTGGTACCCATATCTGCTGCCTGCCTCGACCTCCACCCAAACTTGGACTCTCGCCTCTGGATAGCCCTAGGGAACCACCTAAGACCTGCTGGGCATCAGAACCCAAGGGCTCAACCTGCGTGCAAAGCGGCTGTCCCGCCTGTCCCGCCCAAGGCTTCTCTGCCAGCTGTCAGTGTGGGCCAAGTGGGCTTGCTTGCTTGGCAGCGCCAATCACACCACAGCACTAAGGTTCCACGACCCGAGAGCACTACACATATACAATATTTTGTTAAGAATTTTATGTTGTTTTAGATGGGAAACAGCACAAAGCTGCTCCAGGGCACTTCTAGAGTTAGCTGAAGAAATTTTCAGCTAAATCCTAATATCCGAGCTAGCTGGATAAATTTCCTAGCTAACTCATTTCTGCCCTGAAGTGCCCACTACTTATTTAGCTAATTTTTAGCTGGATAATGACCTATCTGGTTATAAGGTAGCCAGATAACTACCAGCAACTTTAAAACCTCAGCATTTATCTTGATAACTTGTACATTATCTGGCTAAATGCCTTTGAATATTGGTCTCTCTCTCTATATATATATCCCTTAGGTCTGCCATCCTTACTGTAAGCTTGTAGTCTTAAATGCTATACAAGATTGGATTCACATAGTTGAATTTTTTTTTCCGTTCAGTCTTCTTAATTCATGCATTTTGCCACAAAAATAATACAATTGGATGACAGGTATCAGATTTTGTATAGGTCTTTGGTTTAGAGGATGGCTGTGTTTGTGGTTTCTACTAGCACAAAGATATGGCAGCAATGTTTTTTCTTAAGCTTGGTTTAACAGATTTTAATGCACATCTAATCATTCCCATTATTTGAGAAACAGACAAATCTATAACTCTCTCGTAGCTAGACATATCCCATCAGCTATCATGATACACAGTATTACAGTTTCATTTACTGAAAATACTGCCTAAATCATCTTCTGGACCGCAGGACATTTTTTATCCATGCATAATACATTTTATTAGAGTTTGATAGCCTTGTCTGCTCTCCGGAAAAATTATCTTTATCCTTTATGTACCCTTGTTACCTTGCTTAAAGGGCACTTTAATTTAAAACATTAACATTTCTAATTAGAAACAGCATACTCACAGTGTAAAAAATGTAGAGCCTAATAAAGAGCAATTGTTTATCTTGGAGGGAGGATTCTCACAGATTAAATTGCCACTTGTAGAGAGTAAAATACAGTAAACTGTCTTCTGTATGATGCACAGTGGATCAAATCTACTATTTATGGGTTCAATTCACTTCTGCTTTATAAAAATGTAAAAAATGTTCACTGTCTTGTGCAAATGACAAAAGCTGCCAAGAGTCCCTATGCGTTGTAACATCCCTGAATAAAGCCCATTTGTGTGGGTTCTTAGAAGTACCTTTTCTCTCTGATGGGTAACAACATTATTGTACTCAAAAAAGAGGAAAACCCAAATAAATCAATTGAAAAAAAAAAGGCTACTAATGTGAGCAATAATTAAAGTCCTGTTCCGTTAGAATTCTTTAAATTTTTCAAATCTTATTTTAAATGTTTTCTAAGGTGTCAGCAAGCCAGAAAGCATGTTCAACTTTCAATGAACCGCCCGGTCTATTCAATCATCCACCTTGTTTCTTTTTTGTAACATGCCAAATTGTGTACTAATATGTGCCAAATAAAGATTAACAAAATTCTTATAACAGTTCCCAATTCCTGATGGTTATTTATCTCAAACAATGCCCAACATGGCCTGTGTTTCGCTTGGTAAGCTTCATCAGGGGTCCATTCTAGGGACTTAATTCCGTTTGTGTAACGGGCCAAAATGGCCATATAAATGCTTCGATTGATCACACAGGTCTCAGCGTTCTTTTGTCATTAGTACACAATTTGTCACATTACAAAAAGAAACAAGGTGGATGATTGAATAGACCGGGCGGTTCATTGAAAGTTGAACC
Source organism: Rhinatrema bivittatum (assembly GCF_901001135.1). NCBI lineage: Eukaryota > Metazoa > Chordata > Amphibia > Gymnophiona > Rhinatrematidae > Rhinatrema > Rhinatrema bivittatum. The sequence goes on from NC_042619.1 coordinate 95,743,415, forward strand.
CGCTGTCTGGCTTGCTGGCACCTTAGAAAACATTTAAAATAAGATTTGAAAAATGTAAAGAATTCTAACAGAACAGGACTTTAGTTATTGCTCACATTGGTAGCCTTTGTTTTTCAATTGATTTGTTTGGGTTTCCCTCTTTTTTGAGTATATTATATACTTGGTGGCTTATTTTGTACGTGTTTGTTTAACAACATTATTGACCATTACAATATGCATCCTTTTTTGAGCATGCAAAGTTGCTCTCCGTATGCATCTGGAACTGATGGAGCATGCTCACTGTATAATGTTAGAGGAATCAAAGGTGAAAAAGCCAAAATTCCTTGCACACACCTTAATTGACCCACTGCTTTATTTAAATAAACTTTAAAACACTTATGTGCCCTAGTTCTATAGGAAGCAATGAGGGAGCGGGGAGGGAGGGAAGCAGAAATGATACACGTATGGAAAACTTATTTATCTTTTTTTTTTTCTTAAATCATAATTTTATTTATTTATTTATTTATTTAACATTTTTATATACCGAAATTCATGTAGCAAAAGTTACATATCAATTCGGTTTACATTATAACATTAAACAGGCAAGACAGAGTGCAATTACATCGAACAGGTGGATAAAACTTGGATCAAGTAACTGGGTATTAAAGAACAAAAAGATACAATAAATATGAGGTACTAGAACGGACCTGGCTAAATATGCAGTAGACATGTTACAAAGAGCACATATTTGGAAAGGTTGAGAGTAAAATTATTGGTATGGATAGAAGGCTTGTTCGAATAGCCTTAATAATAATAATAATAATAATAATAATAATGGCTTAATAATAATAATAATAATAATAATAATAATAATGGCTTAATAAAGAACAATTGCATTATGAACTGCAGTTAAAAAAAAACCCCTTCACTTTTTCCATGTGTGCATTTTACCATCTCTTTAACTGATTAACAGCTTTTCTGCCCATAAAGTTATAACACTGGTGTCTCAGATTGCAAAGCATATCTTTCATTTACTCTGAAGAAGCAATTCTTCATTTTAAAATTACAAGGCTGGCATGACAGTTCAGATGGGCTTCAACCAGTAAAATGTAGCATCAGAAAAGTAAGGGCAATGTAAAAAGGTGGTATCCTAGTCACTCAAACCTGCCATTCCATGGGATTCCTTTAACAAAATAGCATCCGAAAAAGAGGAAAGAAAACATCACATCCGACCATGAACAAAGACACTCATGCATCTAATGTCCTCATCCACTGTTATGACACCACTTAAATACCACATGCCTTGACACCTACTACATAGCTATATTGAAATACTGGTGTACAACTTGCTCTCTCTAGGATGCAGCACTTAGTCTAGACCTTACCGCATTCTCAGCTTCCACCTCTGCATCCCTTCTGCCTCCACAGTTACCTCCTCCAGCTTGCGAAGATGGTTGCCAACACGAATGTGCAGCATGCAAAACACAACAGTGACCTTATTGACTTTGGCTCGAAGCAAGGAAAATGAAACCTCCTGTGTGGTCCAGAGTGTGAAGCTGACTTTTCAGAAGCAAACAGATCCAGTCAATAATCGCTTTGGTGCATGGTGATGAGCGCCTTTCTAACCAAGGATGGAGAAACCTACAGTCAGATGCCAAGAGAGTCCTGGCAGCTCCTGATAGGGAATTACAGCTCTGAAAGTGTGACGAAAAGACAATTTAGGTTTTACTTTTCCACTGATTGTTTTTAGTAAAGATATATAGTGTCTTTCTTGTATAATTGCTTGTGAGTATGAATGATAGATATGAGTGCAGGAGTATGCATGCATGTGAAGAGTTTGTATATGAAAGGAAGGGGGTCAGTGTGGAAAATGAGAGTGTTTGGATGGTTGTGTAGGAAACAGGATCTGGCAAATCATTTTAAAATGAATAATGCCATGAACTGCTATGGAGAAAGTGTTTTTTTGCCATAGGAGGAGGGTTTTGTCATCTGTTGCTTTCATGATATATAGTAGAATTTAATGACATGGATAGTTTAATAATGTTTTCCAATTTTGTCATGAGAGTATATTGACAAAATGGCTCCAATGGACTCTAATAGGAGCTTACCTGGCTGTGGTAAGAGTCATTTCAGAGACACTCCTGACCTGAACGGGGGTAAATATATTCGGATGTATGGATGGATAATTCCTAGTAAGCTGGTTCACAGAGAATGTTAATAAAGCTTCTATTGTAACTCCACCTCCTATGTACACCAAATATTTAGTGAGGCCCAAAAAATATGTTTATTTTCACCCCTTGCATTCATCTGAACAGGCACTTTTACAACAATTGCTATTCAGCAAAACCAGAATTTCCACAGACTTGAAATCCTAAAACAAGGGTTTCCAACCTTTTAGGGAACACAGACCCTCCCCCCCCCCCTTTTTAGCTTCAAAAAGTTTCACGGACCCCCACCCCCCCATAACACAAGAAATAATGAGATGCGCTCCAGTATCATTCATAATGTATAAAACTTTGATCTAAACTGAATATGTAGGAAGGACGGTTTCCAAAGCTATTTAAAAACTGCACCCGTAATTGAAGGTCGGGGCCAACAGTCCAGCTGCAGTGGGGGAAAAGAAGCAAATTCCAAAAGGTTCCAGGTTGGGAGCTTGGTGTAACCTTGCAGAAAATCAGCACTGGTTCCTGCAGGCCTGCCTGTGGCGTTTTCTTTTGCACACTCGGCCAGCGGGGGGAAAGCCAGTGCTCTTGTACCTGTGCACTTTGCACCTGCTTGAAGCACCCGGATTTCCTTCCCCCTTTCCCTTTATTCCCTGCAGGTAAAAGTCTGCATGCTGTTCACTGCATAGCTACTTTTGTCTTCAACCCCTAACCCCTACCTAGCTAGCTCCGATTTCTTTGTTATATTACTTACCGCTCCTTCCGAGCAGATGTAATTTTGGCGAGCTGGCTGGCTGCCAGCATGCGCTTCCCTCAGACAGGGCCTAAAGGCCCCTGTCCTGGTTGGACCCCTCCCAGACCCCCATCCCCTGGCCCGCCCCTTTTCGATGGCCCTGTACTTCTGCACATACCGGGAAATATGCGCATGGCCGGGCCATTTCTAAAACGGGCTCGACGCGCCATGCATATCTCCTGGATTTTACTCGCGTGGACTTTTAAAAATGTGGGCTTTACTGATTAATTCACTCTGCTGACAAATCATTCATAATCATACTATGAGTGCTTTTGATAATAGCAATTGCAGGTACACATTCCAAATCCGCAAGAATGCAGGTTTAAGTTTGAATATATCATATTTAACCACACATTTTTCCATGGTGCAGAAATGAAAAACAGCATTCCATAACTGGGTTATGGTAGGCAACTCAGGCATCAACCACTTTTGTAGAATTGCTTTCTTTGCAAGTAGAAATACTTTTCTGCACCAAAGCTGCACATACCTGTTCTGGAAGGGTATTGTACATGGATCATCATATAACACCACTCCTGCCTCAAGACACACCCATGTCCAAGTAACAGAAACAATTAATGCAAGGACTTTCCTTCAAAAGCTCTGAACCCTGGGGCATGTCAAAAACTGATGACCAAGGGTACCTCTGGCTTGATTGCATTTCATAAATAAATCTGTTATTGACAATCATAAAGCTTATGCTTGCTTTTGCAGAAGTTAGAAATGGATCTTTCAGATCCTTCTTTCCCATTATTTGTTTAATTATTTTGAAGCAATTAACATAAGCTGTTTCTGTAAGTCCAATGCTTAGCTCCTCCTGCCAATAATTCCTCTGAGAGGAATAGTCCAAAGGGCGAAAAACGTTCTTGTTCAAGAACTTATAGAATCCCAAAATATTATGATGAAAAGCAGCTTCTTGGTCAAATAGATCTGAAAGAAGTAGTCTCCACTCTTGGCTGAATCCCTTTTCCCTGCACCATCGTCTCATCCACGCATTGAGACTCCGGAGCTCTGCCTGCCTCTGGGGACCTGTGCGAGGAACAGGAAGCATTTCAGAGAATGCTACCCTGGAGGTACTGGAGTTCAGCTTTCTACCTAAGAGCCAAAATTTGGCTTCCAGAACCTCCTTCCCACATTTTCCTGTCCTTGGTGCCCGCATGTACCACGACAGCCAGCTCCTCCCCAGCACTGTCTAAAATCCTATCTAGGTGACGCATGAGGTCCACCACCTTCACACCAGGTAGGCATGTTACCAGGCGGTCCTCATGCCCACCAGCCACCCAGCTATCTACATTCCTAATAATCGAATCACCAACTATGATGGCCAAACTAACCCTTCCCTCCTTGGCAGAAGCCGTGGGAGACACATCCTTGGTGCAAGAGGACGATGCACCACCTGGAGAGCAGATCCTTGCTACAGAATCATTTCCTGCTGCACCAGGTTTATGTTCTCCGATCATGAGGCCTTCCTCCTCTAAGGCAGTGCCAGGAATGCCAGACTGGAGTTGGGACTTGGCTACTATGTCCCTGAAGGTCTCATCTATATACCTCTCTGTCTGCCTCAGCTCCTCCTGGTCTCCCATTCTAGCTTCCAGAGATTGGACTCATTCTGTTTGTTGCCTGTCTTTCTGACTACCTATTTAAAACAAAATGCATGAACACACTAAATAATATACCCCAATAATTAACTTTTCCCCAATAATTTTAATTTTTAAAAATGTCTCCAAGCAGTACTTACTGATTTTTTTTCCAGCCACCAGCAAGGTGATTCTCTCATCTCAGTGCTCCCACCATTTAGCCCTATTCTTTGTTTTCTATCTTTTAACCAGTTGGCAAGCCACAATAGGACACTGCCACCTATCCCATGACTTTTTAATTTTCTAAGAAATCCCTCATGAGGGACTTTGTCAAATGCTTTCTGGAAATCCAGATATACTATATCAACTGGCTCACCTTTATCCACATGTTTATTTACACCCTCAAAAAATATAATAAAATTGTTAGGCAAGACTTCCTTGGCTAAATCCATGTTGACTTTGTCTCATTAAACTATGTTTATCTTCTGAGCTGGTGACATTTCATATGTATTTTCTGAAGCAGGACTGCTTCATGAATCGTGCACCATGAAGTGGATAGCAAAGATTGGGAGTTGAGGGGACAATGGGGTTAAAGCAAGTTGTTGGATATGCTTGGTTTTATCTTTGCTTGTTGGAGAATGAGGCCCTAGCACATACCATACAGGTGTCCTTCGTAGTTCATGGTTGAGCAAATGTTTTTTGAGGTTTTGGTGTTTCTCAAGGGTTGGGAGGGGAGGGAGGAAGGGGAGTAAATGCAGGGTATAGAGTGGTGTGCATTAGAGCAGCAGTTTTCAATCAGTGTGTTGCGGCACACTAGTGTGTTGAGAAGCACCGGCAGGTGTGTCGCGCACCCGCTGCTCTTTGCCTCCCCCCTTTCACCTCAGCAAGACAAACACTGCTGCCGTTCCTGCTCGGGCTATCAGCACAATCAAGCCTAGATGGGAATGGCAGCAATGTTTTGTGGAAGCTGGCAACAGGAACGTGACCTTTTCTTCTTCCCGCCCCTGTGGCCCGGAAGAGGAAGTGATGTTTACCGGGTATGCTGGAAGAAGAAAAGGCCATGCATGCATGCTGCTGCAGAAGGAGCACGGTGCCGCTGCCCCCCCCCCCCCCCCCCCCCCAGCTCCAACATCCCCTTCTCTCGCCAGCGCAACACCAGCAAGAAAATAATAATCAAACTGCAAACCAAAAAAAAAGGCTGGGGTGGGGAGAAAACGCTTAAAATTATATTCTCAGCTGATTTCTCTGTGCCGTGATCGATCGCAGCACAAGCAAACAGCTGAGTGCTGCCTTCTTAGTGATGTGGGGCTGGGGAGGTCACTCCTGCTGCAGTTTACAGTCTGTCAGTACTCTGCTTTTAATAGCAGCATACTGGCTACCTTGTGCTGTAGCTGCTATGTGTGCTATGGGTGGGGGTGAGTGAGACAGAGAGTGAGTCAGCATGTGTGTAAGTGCATGAGAGAATGTGTGTGTGTAATTAAAAGAAATGTGTGAGAGCAAGAGACTGCTCAGGAAAGTCACTGGTGTGTGTGTGTGTGAGAGATAGAGAGATTGTTCAGGCAGTTGACTGGTGTGTGTGTGAGAAATTGGTCAGGCAGGTAACTGTTGTGTGTGAAAGAGAAATTGGTCAGGCAGGTGACTGGTGTGTGTGTGTGTGTGTGTGAGAGAGATTGGTCAGGCAGGTGACTGGAGTGTGTGTGTGAGAGAAATTGTTCAGGCAGGTGACTGGTGTGTGTGTGAGAAATTGGTCAGGCAGGTGACTGGTGTGTGTAAAAGAGAAATTGGTCAGGCAGGTGACTGGTGTGTGTGTGTGAGAGAGAGAGAGTTTGGTCAGGCAGGTGACTGGTGTGTATGTGTGTGTGTGAGAGAGAGAGAGAGATTGGTCAGGCAGGTGTATGTGTGTGTGTGTGTGTGTGTGTGAGAGAGAGAGAGATTGGTCAGGCAGGTGACTGGTGTGTGTGTGTGAGAGAGAAATTGGTCAGGCAGGTGACTGGTGTGTGTGTGTGTGTGTGAGAGAGAGATTGGTCAGGCAGGTGACTGGTATGAGAGAGAGAGATTGGTCAAGCAGGTGACTGGTATGAGAGAGAGAGTTTAGTCAGGCAGGTGACTGGTGAGAGAGAGAGATTGGTCAGGCAGGTGGCTGGGGTGTGTGTGTGTGTGTGTGAGAGAGAGAGAGAGAGAAAGAGAAATTGGTCAGGCAGGTGACTGGTGTGTGTGAGAGAGAAAGAGAGATTGGTCAGGCAGGTGACTGGTGTGTGAGAGAGAGAAAGAGATTGGTCAGGCAGGTAACTGGTGTGTGTGTGTGTGTGAGATAGACTATACATGGACCCTAAGGAAGAAGAGCATGAGGACAGAGCTTCAGCAGCCCTTGCTGCTTCTGGTATGTGCTATTGGCCTACAATGAAAAGGAGTACGAGAGTTACTGGAGAGGATAAGTAAAGGTGGTGTGTGTGAGAGTTTATCTTTCTTGACTGACTGCCATTTTAATTATTAGGTATTATGTGATGTGTCTGCTAGACATAGCAGACACATCTGTTAGAAATATTTTATTGGTGTTTGGAGAATTTTTAATAATTTTGAAAATTTTTAATGATTGGATGTTCCATTTATCAGTTGTTTTGAAACATTTATTATATTCTAGTTTTAGAATTATTTTATATTTCTCGAGGAATGTATAAATAGAAATGTGGAGACAAAAACTGAACTGGAAACAGCAAGAAGCCAAACTCTGTATGTAGTGCAACAATGCAAAAACAAAAACATTAGCTTTATGGTCACTTTATTCTGTATTTGGTGAGGGTCTGTCTGTGTTCTGCGTGTGTGACCCAGCTAAGGGTGTTCTGCGAGCTTGTAGTTTCTTGGTAGGGATCTATAGCAGCTTGGCTTGGTCTGTTTTCCTAATAGGAGGTGTATTGGTGTTTAGGGCCTGGTGTAATTTTTCTAGTTCTGCCTTTTCATAGGTAGGGTTGTTACTGTTTGAGTTCCATAATGCAGGTGTAACTTTGTGCACATTAGTTTGTGTACATTATTTCAGATCCTGGAATTCTGATAGGTGCTATACTTTTGTTTTGCACAGAATTCAGAGAGGCTTTTTTGGGTTTCCATTCCAGTTTCTGTTTCCATATTTGTAATTTGTGGTCTTTCTATACTTGGTGAAGGTTGATTCTATGTGTGTGACCGAGGTGAAGTATTTTACTAGCATGTAGGCATTTGTATCAATATTATTTGTTGTGCTTTCTCAATAGAACATGCATTGGTGGTAAATTACTGTTTTTTCATAAGGAGGGCTATTGCACCTGGTAGGAGAGAGGGTTTATGTTGCTGTTATTGAGATTTCACCAGAAATATCTTTTTTTGTATGGTAAATTGGACGGGGAATGTCCTAGTTCTACTCTGCACCCAATGTTGGGGGTCGAGGGAGTTCCTGTGGAATGCAGAGTGTTTGTTTACATTTAGCCTGATGATGGTCACATGTTCAGTGTGTCACGCATGTGAGAACCATCTGTAAGGTGTGTCCCGACCAAAAAAAGGTTGAAAACCACTGCATTAGAGCAAGATATGTATAGTGTCCCATTAAAACAGCATGACGCAACTAGACATGATGATGTTTTGGAAGTGAGGTGAAAAACTGATCAGGGCTTAGGCTGGGAGGCCTTGACCAGAATGCAGGTATGGCAGGAAGGTATTCTCATTCTTGTACCTATGATGGATGAGGTTGAGTAAATGGCTACCCCTACTAGATGTATCACAGAGAATGTGAGTGGTATAGGATCAGTGGTTAAATGCTATAAGATATTACAAGCTTTACAAAGATGGGGGGCACATATAGCATTGTTGCAGGAGGCTCACCTAGATGCCAATGAAGATAGTAAACTATGTAGGGAATGGGGTGGGTGAGGTATATTCAGTCCAATCGGGTAGCGGTCTTAATTGGAAAAGCTATCCCTTTTCTGGAAACTAAGGTAGACTCTGATGGTGAAGGCTGCTATGTAATTGTGGAAGGTGTCCTGTTTGGGAAGCCGGTCATAATATGTAATGTATATGCGCTCATTAATTATGACCATATATTTTTTTGTACACCTTGCAAAAATCCTATCACTACTTTCAAACAACCCAATGGTAGTTGGTGGGGATTTTAATTGTGTACTAGATAATTATTTGGACAAGTCAAACCCTGTGGCGGCCACATTGCAGGCTTTGGACAAGGGCATTTAGTATTTGTGTCAGTCAGTAGATTTAGTAGATGCAAGGAAGGTGCTACATCCTCTGGACAGAGAATTTACACATGTATCCAGAGCTCATGGCACACAATCTAGAATAGACTATCTCTTGGTAGATGGGAACTTTTTCTAGGGTTTCCTCAGTACAAATTGGGCCTTTGATAATCTCTGATCATGCACCTATCTGGCTCGATTTGGACGGGTTTCGGTCAGATGAGATGAGACACATTTGGCATTTCCCAAAATTCTTATATAATGATCTTACATTCAGAGCTTATCTGATAAAAAAGTGGGAGGAATATGCAACATTTAATCGAGATCATCAAGCTTCCCTTGTATTCTAGGAAACTGCCAAAGTGGTGTTGTGAGGGGATATTATTTCTTATATGGTCGCCAGGTGAAAAGCTTTGGTATCGGAAATTTTATCTATGGAACAGCATCTCTACAAAGTCAAACAAAATTATGATCAAAGACTGAGTGCAGACAAAAGGTGACAGTTCTTTGAGATACAGGTTGCTCTAAATATGCTGCTTCACCAAAGAGCACAAAAGAGAATGGCAGAAGGTAAATTTTTTTGCAAGGAAACAAAATTGATAGAACATTGGCCAACATGGCAAAAAGTTGGATAGGTACTAAATACATAAAGATGCAAGACTAGGCAGGGCGGTTGGTAAATACTGGGAAAGATATTAGCAATGTTTTTAAAGATTTTTATTAGGAACTTTATACAGCATCTCCAGACTTGGAACAAGAGATCCTGGACTATTTATGCTCTGCAGGAATACCTCGCTTAAGAGGGGAGCAGTTGAGGCAGTTAAATCAAGCTATCCAACTACAAGAAATAGCATAGGAAATCAAGGAGGCCAAGCTTCTAAAAGCGCCAGAGCCAGATGGCTTTCCAGCTGAATTTTGTAAACTATTATTGTCAAAGCCAGTTGCTCCTTTGGGAAATATGCTCCTGACCTGCAGAGATTTCCCTTAGCAGCAAATATCGCCATTATAACAGTATTATCAAAGGCGGGGTGAGATTTGACCTCTCCCACCTCCTATCATCCAATCTCTCTTTTAAAATTTGAAATAAAGCTTTTAGCAAAGATTATGGTTAACAGGATAGTGAAAATCCTTCCAATGATTATAGGACAGGAACAGGTAGGTTTTGTAACAGGTGGTTATACTATTATGAATATTCACAAGATTATTGCTTCTCTAATCAGCAGCAAACATAAGCAAATTCCCTCTATACTTTTGAGTCTAGACACTGAAAAGGCATTTGATAGATTGGAGGGGAGTTTTATGCTGAAGGCCCTGGAGACCTTTGGGATTAGGGATATTTTCTTCAGGTGATACATACCCTATATCATGACCCATGCATCTATGTGTCAGTCAGTGGTTGTAACTCAGAGGAATTCTGTTTGGGCAGGGGGACAAGGCAGGGATACCCTCTGTCTCTGCTGCTATTTATTCTCTCTTTACAACAATTTCTAGGCAAGATTCGGGGTAATGTGGATATTGCAGGTATTCCCATTGGAGAGCATTTGAAAGCATGCTTTAAGTTGTAGTCTATATTCTTTAAGTTTTGTAGACTATATTCTCCTTCGCATTGCAGATCCACAAGCATCCATGAAAGTGTTCCTCAGAGAGGTAGAGGTTTATGGGAGGTTGGCAGGCTTTAAATTGAACTTAGACAAATGTGAGGTCCTCCTCACAGTCCAGAACATAAGACAAAATTGGGGAGAGAGTTTCCCAATGCGGTGGGTCAATAATTCATTTACATATTTGGGTATTACTGGCAAATTTGTACAAGGTCAACTTTCAGAAGATGCTACCTTCTACTTGCATATTATTGAGGGCTTGGTGAAATTTCCTCCTCTCTTTGTTGGGTAGAATTAATTTATTTCAAATGATTCTCTTTCCAAAATGGTAATATTTGTTTCAAACGATTCCTTGCTGTTTACCGAAACAAAATATGACTCAGCTAGAAATTCTGCTGCAGCGATGTCTTTGGAAAAACTAGAAGCCTCGAGTAGCCTGAGTCAAATTGACGCACAAGTGGGAACACGGGAGGCTAGGCTTAACGGATCTGAAACTGTATAATGTGGCATGCAACTTGCACCATGTGGCAAACTAGTTGCTGGGGACCAGCTTTAATACTCCCGGCGAGATAGAAAAGGAACTTTTTTCTTGAAAGAATTTGGGGTTTCTTCTGCACTCCTCACTGATGGCAATTCTGAAATATTGTTTTCTGAATGTTATGCATAACATTCATAACATAATTCATAATTCATAACATTCATGAATTCATAACATAATTCATAACATTCAAAACATAATTCATAACATAACATTCATAACATGCATAACATTCAGAAACATTGCAAACCTGAAGATATTATTGACCCTATAACAGAGGGTCTCAGCAAGATAGACCTCTCTGACACCAACTCGGCTGTTTCTTCCTGGTACCAAATCACCAGTGATATAGCAAATAAGCTCTGCCCATTACGTACCAAAGAAATCTCCTCGGAGAAGAAAGATAAAAAACCTTGGTACACTTCTGAACTTAGAATTATGAAATCCGAGCTCAGAAAAATGGAAAAGAAGTGGCATAGAAATCAAACCTCAGCACTACTTTTAAAATTCCGTTCACTTCTCCACGAGTACCGTAACTCCACTGACAAAGCTAAGAAAGACCTCTATGCATCAAAGATCCACTATTACCAATTCAACCCACGTGGTCTTTTCCAATATGTCTCTAGCTTCATCACCCCCCCAGCAAATGTGAATTCAGAAAACGAGGATAAGAACAGATGTGAGAAACTAGCCTTCTACTAGGGATGTGCAGACAAAAAGTTTATGTTCATAAGTCCATAAGTCAAAAAGGGGGGTCAATTTCGGTCAATATGGACATATGGAGAATTCCATAAGTTGAGTCTATGTCCATACGTGCACCGGTTCCCTAAATAAAAATTTAAACCCCTCACCCTCCTTAATCCCCCCCAAGACTTACCAAAATTCCCTGGTGGTCCAGCGGGGAGTCAGGAAGCCATTCCTCTATTCCTTTGCGAGGAGCATGTGACGTCCGCGTCACGTCGGAGTGACGCGGCCGTCACGTGGTCCACCGCGGTTCCACTCCCGGACCCCTCGTTGGACACAAACGGAACTTTTGGCCAGCTTGGGGGGGCCTCCTGACCTCCCCAAGCTGGCCAAAAGTGGGCCTCCTGACCTCCCCAAGCTGGCTAAAAGTTCCGCGGTGGACTCCGTTTGTGTCCATGGCCACTCACACTCACGTGTGAGTGGCCATGGACGAGAGGTATTACGACCTGACGGAAGAGCAGAGGACGATCAAAGCCAAATACCCGGCCGTCACGAAAAAGTACGAATATCTGGATCACACAGCAGATGTGCAGTTACATGCCTGGGGTGATACACTGGAGGAAGCTTTCCAGCAGTGCGCCATGGCCATGTTTGGATACATTACAGATATTGAGATTGTTGAACCCCTGGATACTGTAGAGGTGATAGCAGAAGGGCACGACATGCTTTCTCTCCTCTTCCACTTTTTGGATGAGTGGCTTTATAAATTCAGTGCAGAACAGTTCTTCGTACCTAGGGAGATAAAAGTTCTTCACATTGATCGAATGAATCACAAGATACGTTCCATTGGGTGGGGAGAGGAGTTCAATTTATCCAAACACCCCCAGGGCACAGAGGTTAAGGCAATAACCTATTCTGCAATGGGTCTCTGAAGGAGAGAAGCCCGAAGTTTTTGTTATTATTGATATTTAATGAGGGGGGGGGGGGGGAGACCTAGGACAGTGCCTGAGCTGCTCATGTCCTCCTGAAGCAATAGTTTTCTCTCCCCAAACAGGGGCCTGACCCTGCACTCCAGGATATGCAAGTGGCTGCTTCCAGGCTGTTGTGTATTGAATAGGAGGAGCTGGTGCTTGCCTGAATGCTTCTTCCCTTCCTTCAATAGCCTGGTCCCTGTTTTATTACTGTCCCTTGTAGGATTAAAATGTTAAGTTTGTAAGTAAAATGTTTTAAAAATAAAGGCAGACATGGCCTATCTTATTGCTTCTTCCCTTGTACAGTGCATTTCTGCTAATTTTTGACTCACCATTCTGTCTAAATTTTAAGTTTCACATTCTTCCATTATGTTATAAGTTATTTTACCCATGTATTCTGCTCCAAGTTTTTGAATTTTTTACCCATGTACTCTGTTCCAAGTTGTTAAGTCCCTGTTCTATGTAACTTGCATTCTTCATGCATGTCTTTTTCAGTTATAATGTAAACCGAGCTGATATGCAATTCTGCATGAAGCCCGGTATATAAAAATGTTAAATAAATAATAAATAAATAAATACTGCTCTCGCAGAAATAAAGAATCTACTCACGGAAAACTTCCTGGCAATAAATACTAGCAAAACAGAACTATTCATCATCACACCACAAAACAATTCCTCCCTCAACCCTACCCTTCTTTCTCAATCTAGCCCTCTCATTGTACAGCAGGTACGCAGCCTCGGCATAATCATTGACAACCATTTCTCTTTGAAAAAATTCATAGCTGCCACCATTAAAAATGGATTCTTTAAACTACATACTCTGAAAAGAATTAAATCTCTCCTACACCTTCATGACTTCTGAACAGTTCTACAAGCCACAATATTGTCCAAACTTGACTACTGCAATTCTATCCTTCTAGGACTGCCTAAAAATTCGCTACAACCATTACAGATGCTACAAAATGCAGCTGCCCGCATACTCACTAATGCACACCGCTATGAACACATTACCCCCGCCCTACAATCCCTTCACTGGCTACCGGTAGCTTCCAGGATATTATACAAAGTCCTTTCCCTCATACACAAGTCCATCTATAATTGAGAAATGCAATTGTTCTTTGAACATTTCACTTTCCACAAATCAAATAGACCAACAAGAACAATTCTCCAAGCCAAACTCCAGACTTCCATACTCAAACATATCAAGCATGTTTCGACGAGAGAACGCTCAATTACTATTGCTGGAACCAACATTTGGAATAAAATGCCTACTGACTTACGCCAGGAGCCCTGCCATAAGAAGTTTAAACAAAACCTTAAAACCTGGCTATTCGAACAAGCTTACTCATAATGGGAAATTTACTCTTCGGAACCGCCAAACTCTCTCTCCCCCACTGTTATTCACAATACCTCAAGAATTTTTCTCTGGCAACATCTCTTTAATATATATATTTCTCCCTGTCAATACATTACCCTACTCCAAATAGAATACAATCTACTACTCAACTGACTACTCTTATTTGATAATACCTAGTTATTTGATAATAACTAGTTTTATATAACTTCCATGTTAAGCTTGTATTAATTGTGTTATATGTTTCTACTATTTTGCATTGAGTTACTTTGATACATGTTCTGTTCGATGGTCTATAGATTGTAAAGCTTGTTGCTGAATTATTGTTTATTGTAAACCGAGGTGATGTTCTTAACGTGCCGCGGTATATAAAAAAATCTCTAAATAAATAAATAAATAAATTTGAGGGAGGGTTCTGTAGTCACTCCTCTAATTTTATCATGGCGCTATTTCTGTTCCTCTTTAAAATTAAAGAGCAATATTTCTCAATTTCTGCCTTGGATTGGTAATGAGGCATTTCTACCAGGTGTACATAATGTGATTTTTATAGTGTGGGTGGCTAAAGTGCTGTGTGTGATAGCACAGTTATTAAATAAGGATGGAGAAAAAAGAAATTTCCAACCTTTGCTGAGGAATTTAGATTAGATATTAAACATTTTTTGCCCACTTGCAAGCTACAAGCTATATTAGATACTTAAAAGTACAGAATTGGGATGGGTAAAATAGAGCATTGTTAACAGAAATATTTGATATAGAAGACCCCACTCGGCATTCTATTTCTTATTTCTATCATCATCTTTTAGATTTGAAGCCGCATATTGACTTTGGACCAATATTGTCTAACTGGAAAACAGAGATTGTTTTATATCTTACTGACTCAATATGCTTTTTGCTTTAAGAGAATAAAATCTATTACTTGTAATGTAGATTTAAGGGAGGTTTACTACAAGTTTCTTATGTGGTGCTATAGTTCTCAAAAATGGGCCTTTCATATGAATATTGTTTATCCAAAGTTTGCGAAAAATGTAATCAAATGCCGGGAACTCTGGAACTTCAGTTTTGGGGATGTCCTAAAATTATTTCTTTTTGGAAATCTGCAGCCCACTATATTTTTCAGTCCATAGGCATACAGCTGCCACTAGATGCAAGTGTATTGCTATTTGATAACATGCAAGGGAATAGTCTTAGGTAAAAGATTTCTACGAGGTTGGATATGGAAGGTATTGCTACTTGCTAAAAAATCTATCCTGCAACATTGGATGGGAATGAATCCCCTAAATCTGACACACTGGAAAAATCAAATGCATCTTATGTGTGTGAACGAGAAGTACATTGAAAAGATTGATTTGAACAGGAAATGCAAAAATTTCCTTATTCTGAATGATTATTGACCTCATCTTGATTTGGTGTTAAGATGGGACAAATAGGATGCATATATATGGGGGGGGGGGGGAGGTGTAGGGAAGGGGGAAGGGTGTGCAGCTTGGGGATTGACTATGTTTGTAGTGGTGTTATGGTATGTGGTCTAATATATGGGCACTGAGAAGTACCAACCGGTGAACCCAGTTTTCTTTCTGTGATATAATTAACTATTTTTGTGCCATGTACCTTATCTGTTGAAATTAATAAACACATTTAAACATAAACTATGATTCATCTATGTGTTCAACAATTTTGCTCTTTATAATAGTTTCTACCATTTTGCCTGCCCCAGACATCAGACTAACTGGTCTGTAATTTCTTGGATTACCGCTTGATCCCTTTCCAAAAATTGGCATTATATTGGCATCACTTCAGTCTTCAGGTACCATAGATAATGATATTGACAGTTTACAAATTTCCAATAGTGGGTCCACAATTTCATTTCTCAGATCTTTCAGCACTCTGGGATGTATACCATCTGGTCCAGGTGATTTGCTACTCTTTAGTTTGTCAGTATGCCCTAGTCCATCTTCCAGGTTCACTGAGATTTGTTTCTGTTCCTCTGAATCATTGCCTTTGAATATCATTTCTGGCATGGGTATATCGCTTACATCTTCTTCAGTGAATACTGAAGAAAAGCAATGTCTCTTTGCTATGGCTTTGTCATCCCTAAGTGCTCCTTTTACACCTTGATCATCTAATGGTCCAGCTGACTCTCTCACAGGCTTTTTACCTCACATGTACCTGAAACAAATTTTATTATAAGTTTTTGCATCCATGGCAAGCTTCTTTTCAAATTCTTTCTTTGCCTTCCTTATCAATGCTTTGCATCTGACTTGCCAGTGCTTATGCTGTTTTCTGTTTTCTTCATTCAGATCCCTTTTCCATTTCTTGAAAGATGTTCTCACCTTACCTTTCAACCATGCTGGTATTTTATTTTGTTTTGTTTCTATATTTTTATATACTGACATTCGTGTACACATCACATTGGTTTACATTGCAACAATGGAAAACGGTAAAAAGGAAGCTACATCGTAACAATTTTAAAGCGAAAAGGAGAAACTGGGCAGAAGCCATTTAGTCTTCTTTCCACCTTTTCTAATGCATGGAATACATCTGTTCTGAGCTTCCAAGAAGGTATTTTTAAACAACATACATACCTGAGCTAAACTCTTAGGGGCGGATTTTCAGAGCCCTGCTCGCCTAAATCCGCCCAAAACCGGGCGGATTTAGGCGAGCAGGGCCCTGCGCGCCGGTAAGCCTATTTTACATAGGCCTACCGGCGCGCGCAGAGCCCTGGGACTCGCGTAAGTCCCGGGGTTTTCGGAGGGGGCGTGTCGGGGGGGCGTGTCGGGGGCGGGCCTGAACCGTGCGGCGTTTTCGGGGCGTGTCTGGAGCATCCCGGGGCGGGCCCGGGGGCGTGGCTACGGCCCGGGGCGGCCCGGGGGCGTGGCCGCGCCCTCCGGACCCGCCCCCAGGTCGCGTCCCGGCGCGCAGGAGGCCTGCTGACACGCGGGGATTTACGCCTCCCTCCGGGAGGCGTAAATCCCCCGACAAAGGTAAGGGGGGGGTTTAGACAGGGCCGGGCGGGTGGGTTAGGTAGGGGAAGGGAGGGGAAGGTGAGGGGAGGGCAAAGGAAAGTTCCCTCCGAGGCCGCTCCGATTTCGGAGCGGCCTTGGAGGGAACGGGGGTAGGCTGCGCGGCTCGGCGCGCGCCGGCTATACAAAATCCATAGCCTTGCGTGCGCCGATCCAGGTTTTTAGCAGATACGCACGGCTCCGCGCGTATCTACTAAAATCCAGCGTACTTTTGTTTGCGCCTGGAGCGCAAACAAAAGTAGGCTATTCGCGCTCCTTTTAAAATCCGCCCCTTAACCTTTGCAGTTGCTTCTTTCAGTTTTTTCTTAACCATTTTCCTCATGTTATCAGTCACCTTTTTGAAAGTCGAATGCTGTCGTAGTAGATTTGTTTTTTGAGCTCCTTCCATTTATTAAGTCAGATTTGATAATGTTATGATCACTATTGTTAAGTGGCTCCAACAGTGTTACCTCCCACACCAAATCCTGTTTTCCACTAAGGACTAGGTCTAAAATAGTTTCCCCTCTTGATAGTTCTTGTATCAGCTGCTCCATGAAGCAGTCATTTATTTCATCTTGGAACTTTACTTCTCTAGAATATCCTGATATAACATTCACCCAGTCAATACTGGGGTAATTGAAATCACCCATTATTACTGTGCTGATTTTATTAGCTTCCCTAATTTAATTTAGCATTTCTTTGTCTGTTAGTTCATTCTGCCCAGGTGGACGGTAATACACCTCCATTACTATTTTATTCCTTTTTCATCTGGAATTTCTATCCATAAAAATTCAACATTGCATTTTGTTTCCTGCAGAACTTTTATCCTGTTTGACTCTTTAACATATAGTGCCACCCCTCCACCAATTTGATCCATCCTATCATTTTGATATAATTTGTACCCTGTTATCCCAGTGTCCCATTGGTTATCCTCCTTCCACCAGGTCAATGAGATGCCAATTATATCTACCTCTTCATCCAGTGCTATACACTCTAACTCACCCATCTTATTTTTTAGACTTCTAGCATTTGTATATAGACTTTTCAAGGCATGATTCTTGTTTGTATTAACAACCTGCTCATCAGTTGACAGGGGTATTTTGAATCTTTCTGCACTTTACTTAAAGGCAACTGGTCCTCTTTGGCATTTTTGCAACCTGGGTGATGTTATAGAAAACTATTTATTGTGTCACCTGTGATGTCATCACAGTCCAAAAGAGTGTCATGTTATGGTTGCCATGGTAGCTATAACTCTTGACTTGACTTTCCTGACTATTGTATATTTATATGTAACTCCCACCAAGATGGGACACATAAAATGTGAAAGGGTCTGGCACCTGAGTTTTACCAATTAGTCCACCAGTTTGCCCAGTCTATCTGTAGGTCATCAAGACGTCCCCCTCCCTTTCGATTCTTCAGCCTGAATTCCCCCCAGTTTACTCAGACCTTCACCCAGTCAGTATTTGTTAATGAGGACTTTTATTCTCACTTATACCAAATAATCAGCAGAAGTAAATAAGGCAAGTATCACACTTATGCATGTCACTTTTGGAGGTTATAAAGTAGCAACTTAGGTGCATAAATGTTGGCCCTGCCCTGGAATGCCTCTAGCCTGCTCCTCTTTTTATATGAGTAAATTTACTCGTGCACCATTACTTGCACGTGTACATTTGAAGTTTATAAAATAGCATTTATGCAAGTATGTGCCATTTGCACACACAGCTGCTAATTTGCATACGTGCAACTCTTTGAAAATTCACCTTAAAGTTTGTTGTTCACATATATTTATAGAGTGAGCTCCATCTTCCTGGTGTGGTGTGATGTGAACAAAGGAAATAGCAGTTAGAGGGGGTCATAAAGGGAATTCTCTTGAGCGCAAGGTCCCTATCTAGCTCAGGCATATGTGCACATCCTCCTTGCATCTGGGCCCGTGTCCATCTGTTTGACCAACTTTCCCACTGAACCCTTCCTGAGAGATTGGCACTCAGCTGACTCAGGTGCCGGATCCTTTCACATTTTATGTATCCCTTCTGGATGGGAGTTATATATAAATATACAATAGTCAGGAAAGTCAAGTCAAGAGTTAAGGCCACCATGGCAACCATAACCTGACACTCTTTTGGACTGTCATGACATCACAGGTGACACAATAAATAGTTTTCAATAACACCACCCAGGATTCTAACAGGCATATTAGGCATTTTGCCTTAGGCAGCAAGTAGGAAGAGACAGTAATCTATAAATCTCTTGCTGTTTAACAGCTTTGCAGAAGTATGGTGCCTTTTGTGGCTTGTGCTTTCTTTTTTCCTTTCCAATCACTACTGTTACTGTTGTCTCTTTTTTGACGTGGTGGCTCCCACAGACACTTTTTACCTCTTCTTAACGCTGCTGCTGCTCCTGCTTTTGCCCTGGGCCCTTCGCTCCATGCTACTGAGTGAATCACGATGCCGTCCACCCAGAAACCGTCCAGGTATACCAGTCCATAAGTTCCACCAGGATCGAGGAGCTAACGACGTCAGATCAGAGAATGTGCATGGCAAGATCTGCCATCGCCTGCGAGGCATTGAAGGTGAGAGACCAGCAAACACAGACAGTAAGGGTTGGGGGAGGCACCAATCAGACAGGGAGGAAGAGAGGGAAGATTTTCTGGGTAGAAAGGGAGGGATAGAGGAAGGGAGAGCAGAGGGGACCTAGGCCAGGAGGGAAAGGCCCCTGGAAAAGGAAGAAGAGAGGGAGACTGCTGAGTCAAGGAGGGAGAGTAAGATGGGTCACTACTCAAAGGAGGAAGAACTAACTGGGTGGAGAGGATGAGAGGAAAGGAGCACAAATTTTGCAGGAGGGAGAAAGAGTGGGAGGAAGGGGGCCACTGGTCAGGTAGGAAAGGAAAGCAGGAGGGGGAGGGTCACTGGTTTGCCTCAAAGACCTTCTTCTCTGACTCCAGATAGTTCAGCATTTGGCTGCATTTCTTCTCTCCAATTACACCTCGAGAGATCATATTACTCCTTCCTTATGTTATATTCACTGGTTGCCAGGATATGCTAAGCAATGTATAGACTTTAAACTGTAATTTTTAAGACCCTTCATGATCTTGGGTCACTTTATCTTAAATTGTGCTTGGTCTAATATGTATCATCTAGGCTGTGCCTCTCATCGCAGGACACACTTCTGAAAATTCTATCTCCAAGAGATATCAGAAAAAAGATTTTTCTTTAATGTCCCCCTATTCATGGAATGTAATTCTTGAACAGCTTTTAACAGATTTGCTGACATTTAGGAAGCAATTGAAGACTTGGCTTTTTTCTGGGACTTTTTATTTATAAGATAGGATTTTTATTCAGTAACGCCTTTAAGAATAAGTTATGATTGTTGTGTATTTCTTTTAATATTACCTGTTCTTATGTAATGCTTATTTATGTATTGCTGATTTTTTATTTATTAAATCTATTTGATGACCTATATTATGATGGATTGTATTTTTATTATGCAATACTCATTGTACCTCGCTATTGGTATTGAAAAGTGGGTTATAAATCAAATAAAATGAAAATGAAACAAAAATAGTCAGGAAGAAAGAGAAAAGAGGAGGGAGAGCTGAAGGAGTACTCATCGCCAGGGAGGGGGACTGTGAGGAGACTCTGGCTGGGCAGGGAGGAAGAGAAGTAAAGAGGCACCAGTCAGGTAGGGATGGAGAGAAGAAGGGGCAAGAGTCAGCAGGGAAGGGTAGAGAGTGAAGGGTGACTAGGCAGGGAGGGAGGGTGTACAAGTCAAACAGCTAATGTTTGGTAGTCCAACAATTTGGTAAAGGGTGGCTCAAGTGTACTGACATGTTGTTCACTAAATCCATAGCATGCAGATGTTAAAAACATATTTAGTCTTTATTGTGTATTTGCAATTATGTTGGTTCGCTGTAAACCGAAGCGATATGTACTTGTACATGATCTTCGGTATAAAAAAGTCTTTAAATAAATAAATAAATAAATAAATAAATAAGCAAATTTTTAATACAAGTTTCTCAAACTCCAAATCTTAAAATTACCGAAGGTATCAGTTTTGGTTTTAGCTCTACAAAATTGGTTTAAATTTCAAAGTTTTTCCGATAGAGCTAAAAAAAAGAGCTGAAAAATTGTAGTATGGTGTCCATTTTCTGCCCCTAAGAGAATATTGGTCCTTTCAACATGTAGAATGTAACCTCAGCTACTCTTAGGGCATTCAGAATAACAGGAGTCTCAATAGACCTTTGGCTGCATATGATGTCAGAACAGTATAGGTGTGTTAAGGAGGAGCGTCATTCCCTATTGGGAGGGGTGAAGTAAGGGTATAAAAATCCCTGCTCCCACGTGAAGCAGGAGCATCATGAGAGGATTCTAAGATCAGGAGTCCAAGATAGCTCCTTTGGGCCTGTCTTTGTCCAAGAGGGTCCAGAGAATTTGGGTGGAGGAGGGGAAGTCTAAGGTGAAGGTGTCTGGGAATCCAGTAGAGAATGAGAATTTGAAGAGTTTGGTGGAACAGCAGGCACAGCGCAATCTAGTGTGCACACTGTGCATGCGCATGGGGAGTCAGCAGCAGCAGGAGATACTGCAGGGCAGCCAGCAGAGCTCAACCCACTGGCATTCAAAAAAGAAAAAAAGCCTGAAGAGAGGTGGGTGGCCGGATGAGCTCAATCAGCTGGTGGTCAAAAATGGGGAAAGGCCATGGCAGTGTTCCCTCTTCGCTGCATATTTTTACACACAGCTTCCTGTTCACATCGCAGGAAGGCCAGTGGGACTGAAGCAAAGACAAGTCCGCAGGCCCATGGTGGAGCTCATTCCACCTCGGCCCGAAGTGAAGAGGAGGCCAAATGGGGTTCCAGTGGAGCTTATACTACCGTACCCTAAAGAAAAGAGGAGGCATGTTTGTGTGTCTGTGTCAGAGCTTGTATGCATGTGTATGTGTCTGTGTCTGTGTGAGAGCCTGTGTGTGTGTCTGTGTCTATGTCAGAGCTTGTGTGCATGTATGAGTGTGTATGCCTGTGAGAGCCTATGTGTCACATATAGGCTATCACATACATGCGCACACATACATAATGTGTCTGTGAGGGAGAGAGGGCCTGTGTATGTGAGAGAGAGGGAGAGCATAGCCATGTATATGAGAGAGGGAGTGTGTGAGAGCATAGCCATGCTTATGAGAGAGGGAGTGTGTGAGAGAAAGAATGTGTTATTATTCGTGTGTGTGAGAAGATAAAGGGTGTGCGGCCCTACCTCCCCCAAACCATGGCAATCTCAGAGTGGAGAGCAGGAGAGTTTTTAATCCTTACTAGTTTAAATTATTGGTCATAATTTTATGCTTCTTCTGTTTTGAAATATTTTATTTTTTGTTGGGGGAAATATTAGAACATTTTTTAATTATTGGATTTTTTTTATTCATCAGATGTTTTGAATTATTTTATTGGTGTTTGGGAAATTTGGGGTGTTCTATTTGTTAACTGGTTTGAAATATTTATTCTTTTTATGAATATGATTTTATTGTTAATATTGATGTTTTATATTTCTTTATTTTTATTTAATGTTTTATGAAGAATGGTAATGTTTCTGTTTTTCCATTGTTGCTCTGTATGTAGAGCCTGGCTTGTTTTGGGTTCCAGATCAGTTCTTCTCAGCATGCTTCTATTTATACTTTCTGGTTTCTTTATTCTTTATTTGGTCAGGGTCTATCTGTGTTCCCCTTGAGGTGAGGTATTCTGCTACCATATAATTTATCTATAGGGATCTATAGCAATCTGATTTGTTCTGTTTTCCTAATGGGAGGTGTATTGGTATTCTAGGGCCTGGTGTAATATGTGCAGTGTTGCCGTTTCATAAATAAAGTTGTTACTGTCTAAGTGTTGGCAGTTAGGGTTGTTTTGGTATAGGAGGTTTACTATATTGTAATGGTAATTCCATTTATTCATGGCTTTCTGAGGGCCAAGCCCACACCCAACACGGATTACAAAAAACCTAATTCCATAGGAGTTCCAAATGTCATTTTTTGCAGGATTTTCTCGTTGGCACCACAGCAGCGCATGTAAATATAATATGCATGCTGTGATATTTTTGCCTCAGAAGACTGAATGAATTGGGGAAGGGGGGGGGGGGGGGGGCAGCACAGTGCAGCAAAAAAATTAGCATTGGCCCTGAGAACCAGTATGTTACTCTTAGGAGAGTAAGAGGATCAAGAAGAGAACAAATTACGTCTGTCAAACAGGTACAGGGAGGACCAGGAAGGAAAGGATTCCACTCTCAAAGAGCTGAGGGAAAGTTGGGCAGAGACTGTAGGATTTTGTTTTGCAATCAGTGTTCTGTTACAGTGCTGGTGCATTGCTCTGAAGTGCAGCAGATTTTTTTGATTTGTTTCCTGCCACCAGTTTGTTCAGTAAAGATTTTGGAGGTAATTTTACGTGCATAAAAGTAGTGCATATTGTAACAATTTTCAAAAGCCCACTTACACGCGTAGAGTGCATTTACGCACGTAAAACCCAGTTTTAAGTGTGTGAATCCTTGTGAAAGTTGCCCCCTTAATTTGGAAAAACAGAGCTGGAGTGAAGAGTGATTTTTTTTTTTTGGTGTGACTTAGTGCTATGCAGGAGAGCCCCAAGCAAGACAAAATCCTAAGGGCCTTGAAAAGACCGTTTTTTTCCACCCTATGCTGGACCTCCATTGCCTCAGGCACAAAAAACTTAGGGGTAGATTTTTTTAAAAAGCGCGTTCACGTACTTTTGTTTGCGCACCAGGCGCAAACAAAAGTACGTTCCCTCCGAGGCCGCTCCGAAATCGGAGCGGCCTCGGAGGGAACTTTCTTTCGCCCTCCCCTCCCTTCCCCTACCTAACCCACCCCCCCGGCCCTATCTAAACCCCCCACCCTACCTTTATCCACGGATTTACGCCTCCCGGAGGGAGACGTAAATCCACGCACGCCAGCGGGCTGCTGGCGCACCGAGACTCGACCCGGGGCGGTTCCGGAGGGCGCGGCCACGCCCCTGAAATGCCGCGCCCCGCCCCCGAAACGCCGCGTCATCCGGTCCTGCCCCCGACAAGCCCCTGACACGCCCCCTTCGAAAAACCCCGGGACCTACGCGCGTCCCAGGGCTCTGCGCGCGCCGGCGGCCTATGGAAAATAGGCGCGCCGGCGCGCAAGGCCCTGCTTGCGTAAATCCGGGCGGATTTACGCGAGCAGGACTTTTAAAATCCGCTCCTTAGATTGTAAGCCCTCTGGGGATGGAGAAATACCTACAGTACCTGAATGTAAACCGGTGTGATATCTCGATTGAGATCAAATGTCGGTATATAAAAATAATAAATAAATAAACCCCTGGGAGGTGATGGATCCTTGCATGGTCCATGACTTTCCCCGTGTACCCCCATGCCCAAGAGCTGACCGGGGCAGAGGCTACAAAATGTTGTAAGTTAAATATTTTCCAGTTTTTTTGCCCTTATTTATCTTTTTTTTTTTTAAACCTACTGCACCTGTATTTCTGAAGGTCTGCAGACTGATAAGTATTGGGTGACCTTTTTGATGAACCAGCAAATGACTGGCAATCGTAATGTAACATAATATTACCATTCGAATAAGATCTGGTGGAAGTGCAGGATTTACAGAGCATGCAAGATCCAGTCAGGATTACAGGGCACTTTATAGCTTAGCACTACACAAACATACATGCAGCCAGCTCTGTGGTGAAATGTCTAGCAGCGCATTTGTGACGGGCAGGCTGCATCCAAACTTCCATAGGGGAAGATGGAGAAAGAACAATGGAAGACAGTGCATCTAATCTCCTTAAAATAAAATCTTGATATTATTTTTGAAAAGAAATATTATTTCACAAATATATTGTAATACTGGAGTAAAAAAATAAAACAGGTATAAGCCATCCATGTTAAATCAGGTTTCTAGCTGCACTCTGGCAAGGCATCAATTAGGGAGTTTGTGTTAGCAGATAAGATTTTCTCTTTTTATGCATGTCCCATTTACGTTGGCTGTGCTCCAAAATATATATTCTGGGTTTCTAATTTGTAGAATACTAAAGGCAGATAATTAAAATATCAAAGTGCATGTTGCCCAGCTTTTAGGTACCTAAGCCTGGCTCTTATAGATAACTTAAAGCAACAAACAAGCACCATGGGGTCTCCAAAGGTTTTTTTACATATGAAGATGGTGTAGATCAAAAGGAAGACTCCTGTTTTATCTTTTCAAACTACTGCCTTACACGTAACTCTTTGCTGGATGGTTATATTATGAATACAGTACAAAACTGTAGCGTTTAGTATAGAAAAAAATGCTCAGGGATACGAAGGCAGGAGGCTTAGAGAAAAATGCGAGGATATATTAGAGATGTGAATCGTGTGATCGATCGTCTTAACGATCGATTTCGGCTGGGGGGGGGAGGGAATCGGATCGTCGCGGTTTTGTTTTTTTAAATATCGTGAAAATCATAAATCGGGGGAGGGCGGGAAAACCGGCACACTAAAACATCCCTAAAACCCACCCCGACCCTTTAAAATAAATCCCCCACCCTCCCGAACCCCCCCAAAATGCCTTAAATTACCTGGGGTCCAGAGGGGGGGTCCCGGTGTGATCTTTTACTCTCAGGCCTCCGGTGCATTGTAGAAATGTCCCCCGACGTCAGGAGCGTAGGAGATCGCTCCCGGACCCCCGCTGGACCCCCAGGGACTTTTGGCCAGCTTGGGGGGGCCTCCTGACCCCCACAAGACTTGTCAAAAGTCCAGCGGGGGTCCGGGAGCGACCTCCTGCACTCGAATCGTTTTGCCGTACAAAATGGCACCGGCCATACAGCCAGGAGCGTAGGAGATCGCTCCCGGACCCCCGCTGGACCCCCAGGGACTTTTGGCCTGGTCGGCCATATGATAGCACCGTGTTTCCCCGAAAATAAGACATCCCTGAAAATAAGCCCTAGGCATTTTTTCCAAGATAAAAAAGAATATAAGACCTGTCTTAGTATCGGAGAAACACGGTAGTTCCTCTTTTCAGAAGTAGATAATGGCTGATAAAACCTTCTACTCAGCCAATATTCTTGTTTGATATTTGCTAACAGAATGGACCCAGATTAAAGCAATAATTATGTATATTTATATTCTGCCTTTCAAAGCAGATTACATTCAAGTACTGTAGGTATTTCCCTATCCCCAGAAGGTTTACAATCTTTACTGTGTTAAGGGTGAAATGTGCAAAAATCAGCATTTTTATGTGGGATATATCCTTATTGTGGTGATATTGCATGATATTAACAATTGCACAATTTTTTGGCCAAAAAGCTGCCCCAGATGCTTTGCATGCATTAAATTTTCAAATAACATGCAAAGCAGCTCATCTATACCTAATTTCATGCAAATCAAATAACATGGTTTGCCAAAACTGACACAAACCAAAGTGGAATTATACCCCCGGGACCTCTTTTTCCCTGGGTAAATTTTGTATGGGCAATGAGTTGTCCAAACAAAATGTAGCCATGGAGCAATATTAAATTGCAGGTTTTATTCAGCTCACTGTTATGATTAGTGTGTATGTGGACCCCTGGCCCGAGGTGCGAGTTGATACAGCCTGTGCGGAAGAGCCTCACAGGTCCGCACCATCAGGAGGCGAGGTGTTGGAGAGTAGGGGAGCTCTGTGCACAGTCAAGGGGGGAGCCCCAGAGACCAGGAGATGACCCCCGTAGGGTAGCAGTCTGTAGATGGCACTTGGAGAGACTGAAGAGAGAGGGCACCAGGCAGATCACGGGATGATAGGCGCCTGAACAGCCAAGCAGGATATTCTCCGATGGTGCAGCCCGAGGGGAGGAGCCACAGCGCAATGAGTGTAGAGGGAGAGTGTAGGCGAATCCCCCGGGGCGGAGAGCCCTAGCCCAAGTCCAGTAGCTCACGTAGATAGGTACCTAGAGATCGCTGGGTAGCTGGCTGAGTAATGGAGAAACAGGCCCGTGGAGCAGGACAGCTGTCAATTGTAGAATTACAAGGAGCAAGCCCCAAGGAGCGGGGAAACTCAGGGTGGTCTTGGAGTAGGTGAGCACGGCCCGAGGAGTGGAAAGGCGCGAGCAGTCTTTGAAGGATACCACGCAACCCCGCGGAGCAGGGAAGGCCAGCTAAGAACTCACAAGTCATTGCAGTAGTTCCCAAGGAGAGCCGAGGTAGAGCAGGAAGCCAGATGGAACCGAAGAGGCACGGGGCCAGCCCGAGGAGCAGGGTAGGCCAGGGAACAGGTCCCCGTAGAGCGCACACTGACCCCTGAGGAGCGGGTGCCAGACAGGGTCCACGACACAAGCAGGAGTGGCATCTCAGGAACAAGGCAGGCGTAGGACTCGTACGGAACTTGTTGCCAAGTTGGCTCGCTGGGGGCGAAGCAGGAGCTTAAATACTGGAGTCCGATGACATCATCAACAGGGGACACCCCCGAGGTTCCTGCCGAAGTGGCTTCAAAGGCAGGACTTGTGACGCACGCGCGCCTAGGAGGACCTGACATCAGAGCTGGAAGTAATGGCGTCCATGCCTCTGCGAGAAGGGCCGCGGAACGCGGCGATGCAGAGAGGCCCGTGCAGCAAGGAGACCCGGGAGGGTAGGAAAGCAGAACAAGCTGTGAGTACTCGTGGCCACAGCCGTCTGCGACCGACAGGCATAACACGGACTCCCATAATTAGCCAGACAAACCCTTTGATTATCGTCTTCCATGCTGTTTGTGCAAAAATTAGCAAACCATTTCATACTTCCTCTTTTCTTCTCATAAGCAGAATAACCTAATGAGAGAGCCCTTAGGGCATAACAGTGTGAATGCAGTGCATATTATATACCAGGGGTTAGAGTGAAGACAGGCAATATCTATTAGCCTGCTATCTATTCATTTATTTGTTTAAGAGTGTAATTTGTAGGGTTGCCAACTAGCGCAGGTCAGTGCTTATCTATTTACAGCTTAGCTCCCTTATGTCTTCATTTATAGTCCTACTTTTCTTGGAAAAACTAAAATTAGAAGTCCATAGTTGTAATGGGGCAAGGCTTGTATGAGTTCAGGCTGCAGGGTCATTTATTTATTTATTTAACAGCTTTTTTATACCGACATTAGAGGACACATCATATTGGTTTACATCTGAACAAAAGGTGGAAAATACAAAAAACGGGGAGCAACACACATGACTGCCAAGGTTGCCAAACTGCAAGGCCTAGGAAAAAAATACCCTGCAGGCTCTCCTGCTGGGAGCCCTCCTCCCTACTTAGGCTTCAGCTGTCCCTCCATGTACCTCTGCCTTTCTCCCCCTACCCCCAAGTCCCATCCATGCACTGCAACTCCCATCTGTTCCAAAGCAGCAACAGCTGGATGGGGGTGGGGGAAGGGGAGGAAGGCAGAGGTACATGGAGGGGCAGAGGAAGCTTGAGTCAAACATTTTCCTTGACAATACTATCAATGTCTTTTGACAAAAGATATATGTAGGTTTTTATAACTATATAGTTGCTATAGAGAAGGTACAGAGAAGGGCAAGCAACATGATGGAACTGCTCCCCATGAGGAAAGACTAAAGAGGTTAGGGCTGTTCAGCTTGGAGAAGAGACGGCTGAGGGGGGATATGGTCTTTAAAATCATAAGAGGTCTAGAACAGGTAAATGTGAATTGGCTATTTACTCTTTCGAATGATAGAAGGACTAGGGGGCATTCCATGAAGTTAGCATGTAGCACAATTAAAACCAATTGGAGAAAATTCTTTTTCACTCAATGCACAATTAAACTCTGGAATTTGTTGCCAGCTACACTAACTGCCAGTTCAGTTAGTGTAGCTGGATTCAAAAAAGGTTTGGATAAGTTCTTGGAGGAGAAGTCCATTACCTGCTATTAATCAAGTTGATTTAGAAAATAGCCACTACTATTACTATCATCAACAGCATGGAATATACTTAGAGGTAGATTTTTAAAAAGTATGCGCACGCGTTCATGTGCACACGCTACCTGGCGCGCACACATGGATGTGCGATTTTATAACATGCGCGAGCTGGCGCATGCGTGTTATAAAATTCCAGGTCGGCTCACCCAAGGGGGGGGTCTAATTTTGCAAAATTGCACAGTGATGCATCAGGGCCTTCCCCAAATCCCTCCCAGTCCGCTCCAATTAAGGAGCGGACTGGGAGGGAACTTCCCAACCCCCTACCCTGACCTCCCTTCCCCTTCCCCTTCCCCTATCCTACCCTCCCCCTATCCCTATCCTAACTACCCCTATTTTTTTGGTTTTACCTTTTGCTCCTGCAAAGGAGCAGGAGCAAGTTACACACGCTGGTAAATGGACGCTGTACCGGGTGCCTCTAGCCCTGCCCCGCCCCCTAGACTGCCCCATTTTAAAGCCCCGGCATTTACATGCATCCCGGGGTTTATGCGCGTGGCCAGGCCTGTTTGAAAATTAGCCCAGCGTGTGTAAGGCCCGGGATTTACGCGTGTCGGGGTTTTAAAATCCGCCCCCTAGTGTTTGGGAACTTGCTAGACACTTTAGCCTGGATTGGCCACTGTTGGAAACAGGATGCTGGGCTTGATGGACCCTTGGTCTGACCCAGCATGGCAATTTCTTATGTTCTTATGTTTTTTTTTAAAGTCTCTATCATATCCCCTTGTTTCTCTTTTCCTCTCATATATTTATTTAGAACCTCAAGTCTAAGCTTATATGTTTTTTGATGCACACCCACACCATTTCAATTATCCTTTCTCTGAACTGCCTCTAGTTTATCTCTGTCTCTAGCCTCGAGAACTGAACACAGTACTAATGACCTGTAAAGATGCATTATGACTTTCTTTTTTCTACTGGGTATTGTAGGGAGTTGTACTCCAAATCTCTAAGGGTTATTTCTTAGAGTATAATTTATTTGCCATGTCATACTTAGAACAAGGACTTCTTTGATTTGTCAAGATTTAAAGTAATTTTATTAAGAGTTATATAAATTAAACATAATTGATTATTACACAAATATATAGCAATTGCGTTAATGATTCAAGAAAGATAAACTTTTACAGTTTTTAAATTGCTACAAAAAATCATTGACTAAAAGTCTATACAAATTTGCTAATTCACAGATATTACAGGCTAACTAACCTCTGATTACTTAGGATTAACTCTCTGACTAACTCGAGTTAGTGCGCACTAACGGGAGTTAGTGCGCACTAACTGGGAGTTAGTGCGCACTAACTGAAAATGATACAATTTGACACTTTTCAGGTCAGTTAAGGTCAGTTTAGGAATGAATATGTATTCCTATTGGCTGCCCTCTTATTTATTCATGTTACCAAGTTTCCTACTGACAGTATATGGGGGATGGGAAATGGAAACAGTTGGTAGCTTGACAAAACAAGTAATGTGATCAGTCAATGTGACTAGAACTTGTGCCCTAACCCTGATACCAGGGGTATTGTGATCTTCCTGCACACAGTGCCCTATCCCTATTAATACCAGGAGTGTTGTGATCTTCCTGCACACAGTGCCCTATCCCTAATACCAGGGGTGTTGTGATCTTCCTGCACACAGTGCCCTATTCCTGATACTGGGGGTGTTGTGATCTTCCTGTACACAGTGCCCTATTCCTGATACCGGGGGTGTTGTGATCTTCTTGCACACATCCCGGTATCAGGGATAGGGCACTGCATGCAGGAAGATCACAACACTCCTGGTATTAATAGGGATAGGGCACTGCATGCAGGAAGATCACAACACTCCTGGTATTAATAGGGATAGGGCACTGCATGCAGGAAGATCACAACACCCCTGGTATCAGGGATAGGGCACTGTGTGCAGGAAGATCACAATACCCCGGAGGAGTGAGGGTCAGGCAGATCCCCCCTGTCTGTGAAGCCAGCCTCTCACTAGTAATGCAGGGAGGGAGCTGTCTCAGACTTCACCATCCTCCCCCCCCCCCCCTCACCCACACACCATTCACTAGCTGGGACATGGGGGAAGTCAGGAGTGAGGGTCAGGCAGCTCCCCCCTGTCTGTGAAGCCAGCCTCTCACTAGTAATGCAGGGAGGGAGCTGTCTCAGACTTCACCATCCTCCCCCCCCCCTCACCCACACACCATTCACTAGCTGGGACATGGGGGAAGTCAGGAGTGAGGGTCAGGCAGCTCCCCCCTGTCTGTGAAGCCAGCCTCTCACTAGTAATGCAGGGAGGGAGCTGTCTCAGACTTCACCATCCTCCCCCCCCCCTCACCCACACACCATTCACTAGCTGGGACATGGGGGAAGTCAGGAGTGAGGGTTAGGGCAGCTCCCCCCTGTCTGTGAAGCCAGCCTCTCACTAGTAATGCAGGGAGGGAGCTGTCTCAGACTTCACCATCCTCCCCTCCCCCTCACCCACACACCATTCACTAGCTGGGACATGGGGGAAGTCAGGAGTGAGGGTCAGGCAGCTCCCCCCTGTCTGTGAAGCCAGCCTCTCACTAGTAATGCAGGGAGGGAGCTGTCTCAGACTTCACCATCCTCCCCCCCCCCCCTCACCCACACACCATTCACTAGCTGGGACATGGGGGAAGTCAGGAGTGAGGGTCAGGCAGCTCCCCCCCTGTCTGTGAAGCCAGCCTCTCACTAGTAATGCAGGGAGGGAGCTGTCTCAGACTTCACCATCCTCCCCCCCCCCTCACCCACACACCATTCACTAGCTGGGACATGGGGGAAGTCAGGAGTGAGGGTCAGGCAGCTCCCCCCTGTCTGTGAAGCCAGCCTCTCACTAGTAATGCAGGGAGGGAGCTGTCTCAGACTGGTATCAGGGTTAGGGCACTGTGTGCAGGAAGATCACAACACTCCTGGTATTAATAGGGATAGGGCACTGTAAGAGATGACTGTAGTAGATTGAATAAAGATCTGATGTTTCTGCTCTCCTCACACCAAACAAAAACAACACACAAGCAGAGAAGCCCTTCTTACAAAGCTGAGCTAGTGAGTTAAGTAGGAGGAAAAGTAAACATACTGGTGCCAGTGTGGCTACTTAAAAAATACACTTACCAACAATCAATTACATATATTTGAACTGTGTACAGTTCCAGCCAGGACCACCTTTCTAAAATGCACAGTGATTGGCAAATTCAACATGCACTAGCATTTCAGGTGCCTGCTAACAAAAATAATAAACAAACAAGTTCTAGTCAGGTGAGTGCTGATCATTACATTACTTTTTTTGTCAAGCTTCCAATGTTTCCATTTCACATCCCCCCAACCATATTGGTAACATCAATAGATAAGAGCACAGCCAGCCAATAGGAATACATACATACATATTCATTCCTAAGTGACCTTTACTGACCTGGGAAGTGTGAACACTTTGTTTCATTTTCTGTTGGTGTTCGTTAGTTTCCAGTTCCATTTCCCATCCCCCCAACCATCACCTCAGTGGTAACCTTGGTAACATCAATAGATAAGAGGGCAGCCAGCCAATAGGAACACATATTCATTCCTAACTGACCTTCAGTGACCTGGAAAGTGTTTATTTGTATCATTTTCAGTTAGTGCGCACTAAATCGAGTTAGTGCGCACTAACGGGGAGTTAGTGCGCACTAACTCGAGTTAGTGCGCACTAACACGATTTAACGATTTTTAACGATAAATCGTTAGAATTTCTATTGTATCGTGTTCTATAACGATTTAAGACGATATAAACATTATCGGACGATAATTTTAATCGTTGAAAAACGATTCACATCCCTATAAAATAAGGCGTAATTGTCTAAGATAAATGTGATCTGCAGAATGGATTGCGATGGTGAGAAAATCTTGATAGCTGGAGGTAAAAAATAATCAAAGTTCTGGAAAAGTTTAGTTTAGTTGATAAAAACACTTTTCTTCCATTTAAGAACCAAATCGATGTTCAATAAACTAGATCAAAATACAATCTAAATGACTTCAAACTTAAGATTTAAAATTTGTTTCTCTCACCACACAATTGTAAATATGTGTAGTTTCCCTGCTGGTAAAGTAGCCTGTGTATTGGTTAGGAAGCAGGAGTTTTGTGGCTCAGGTGCGGTGATTTCAGATTCAGAATCAGTAGGCTGGTTGCAGAAGACTGGCAGAGATACAGTAGCTTCTGTGTAGGAATCTCAGTGAGGTTGATGCTGGCTTTCAGTGTATCAATGTCCATTGGTAATGGCAGGTGTTTTTGATGATTGAAGGTTGTTGTCTCCTTTGTCTATCCTGGCTTATAACCAAATTGGCATATCAATGCATATGGATGAGAGCCAGGGATGGCTTTGATTAGAAGATTCCTACTTTTTTTTTAATAAAAGTGAATAATTCATCTTTGCATAGAGATGTCTGCTTGTCTCAGGAATGCTTAAAGATAAGCAATGTCCAATCAATGTCCAAGCTCTTTCTTTCACGTAAGATTGAATATAGATAGTCTAGCGACATTGCCAAATAAGGTTTTATCATCTAGACATATTTTTTGCTGTCCTTTCTTCCATTTTATTTGGATCAGAACAAACAATCTCCTTTTAAGATATGCTCAGTGCTGTGGCTTGAATTATACCTACAGTATGCCTTTTCCTGTGCAGTCTAATATCCTTCTGGCTTTGGCCAATGCCTTGTTCCGCTACCTTGAGATCATCAAACTCTTATCACCCCAAGGTCTGACTCCTGGTTAGTACACTTCAGCTTCTCATGCCCCATCATATACAGCTTCATTGGATTTCTGCATCTCAAATGCATGACTCTGCATTTTTTTTTGCATAGAATCTTAACTACCAAGCATTTGTCCACTCAAGTGTTCCTATATCACATCTCATTTTTTCTGTTCCTTCAGTTACAGATCTTAGTGTCATCTGCAAAAAGACTCCAAAAAGATATTGGCCAGAACCAATCCCTGAGATACCCCATTAATCACCTTTCTCTCCTCATAGTGAATTCTGTTTACCATTACTCTCTGTCATCTGTCATCCAACCAGCATCAATTGTGCTGTGAACAGTAGAGCGTTCCGTGATGTCGTTGTAGCACCACCTCCATGTACACCTCAATACAGGGGGTTACACCACTCGATACCAGGCCATATTCCAGACTCAGGCCTGCAAACCCTGGCATGGATTCTCTGACAGGAGGAAGGATTACCTGTTTAGCTGGTATCATACCAAGAAGACAGTTTTGGTGCTTCCAAAATTAAAGTCTTTACTGTGAAAAATATCCTGCAAATTGTATAGTCTCAGTACTAAAAAAAATCATCCAAGAACAGGTAGAGAATTAAGGCAAAGGGGCTTAATCTATGCTCCCTTCTGGGATCCCTTCATGCCTTCTCCTGGGATGGAGCATCCCCAAAGAAGGATGAGTAATAAGTGGAATAAAATGAAAGGAAATGATGCTGGGCGCTCTGACTTCCCAAGAACCCATGAGGTATCTGATTCTTCAGATACTTTGAATGTCTCCTTTTATATCTTATCTTTCTCCTTCCTCCTCTGGGCTTCCTTTGGACTTTGGGATCAGAGCCCCAGATAGGAAGCTCTCTCCTTTCCCCTCTCTCTCCTTTCTACACTGCGAGGAAAAGCATCAGAGATTCACTTCTGGCTACTTCTGTGTAGGTTTTCATTTACCAACAGGAACTCAGATGAGGGAGAGACCCAGACTGGGAGATTTACTCCCTCAGAGAAGGGGATATTTTCCACTCCATGGCTGCATCCCTCAGGAAGAGCCATTTCCATGCAGTATAAGAAGCGCCACTGCAGGTGCTCCACTGTGTGGACCTCTATACTCCTACAGAAACTCAGAGACACTGGGGAGAGAAAGCAGGCTTCCCTCTTCCCCCAAAAGCCTTTGGAGAGATGGAAAACTGACCTTCTCCTGCTCTCATCGCAAACCCTCTTCCATAGATAAGAGACCTTCTGTTGGCTTCAGACCCTTTGACTAGAATTTTCTCTGGCTTCTCGGACCCTGGACTACACCATTCATGGCTTCTCGTAATGGGGAGTGCCCTGGCGAATAATTCAGACCAGTCACTACTCTGAAAGATTCAAGGTGTCCTCCAGTGGGAAGAACACAGAGCTTAGAGAAGAGTTCATAGGCCCTTTTATATTATAGTTCAGCGAGAGCTTGAAGTACAAAGCAGGAAGACACAGACAGCAAGGGCTGTTGCATGCAAGGGAGTCAGGGCAGACCTAGGTCATGGGTCTGTCTGCTCTTTTCCCAGCTTTGGAGAGTTCAGGGAGGGAAAGCAAGTCTGAAGCTTTCCAGTCCCATTTTTTTTTTCTTCTTGAAACACCTAAGATTGTGGACAGGAGAAAGAGTGTGGTTTTCCCTTGGTGGATGTTGACTCCTTCTTAGGGTTTTTTTTTCCATAAGGATGGGATATGGGGGGGGATCCTAGCCTGGACTGAGAGAAGCCCTTTTGGTTTACCAGAAAGGGATCCAGAAACCATGCAGCAGTCGGCTGTGATTTTCTTCCGAGAGAGAAGGAGTTTCTTTCTAATTCACTCAGTGTGACCTAGTGCCCAAAAGGTAATCAACCTACTACAACCTACTACAAAGAGAGGAGAGATAGTTAGGGTCATTGTATTGCAGGAACTGAGAGGTCTCCTAAGACATATGGAAACTCCCAAAACTCGCCCACTAGAACAGAGGTCCCCAATCTTTTTAAATGAAGGGCCACATGCAACATTTGATTAATTTTAATGTATGAGGGGGTGGGGGAAACCTTGGGGTCTACCTCTTTCAGTGACCTGAAATGCAATAAAAGGAAGGGGGTGGAAGGCAGGATTCTCTCAGGAGTATGGCAGATAGGGTGTCAGTAAAACTATTTCTGGGAAGTTGGCAACCCTTCCATACCCCAGGGAAACTTACCACCTGCCTTACCTCTTCCTCAGCATTTGCCCTCTGGGGCAGTAGTGGGAAGTGAATGGCAGAGTGGTGTGTTTGTGATGCACTCTCTCCCACTCACACCCCCCTCCATATTCTCTTGCTCTCTATTTCTCTCCTCTCTCTCTCTTTTCTTGTAACTCCTCTCACCCCTCCCCTCCCTTCCCTTCCCTTTCCTTCCCTTCACTCACACTCCCTTTCCCTTCTCTCCCCCTCCCATTCCTTCTCTCCTCCCGCACTCCTTTTCCCTTTCTCTCCTCTCCTTCACCCTTCCTCAGTTACATTCTTTCTCTTGCTCACTTCCCTCCCCTTCTTCTCACTCTCCTCACAAACACTCCCTCCCTTTCTCTCCTCACTCATACTACCTTCCCCTCCACTCACATTCCCTTCCCTTCTGCTCACCTCTCCTCTGTCTTCTCGTACTCTCCTCTCCTTCCCCTCACTCGCTGAAGCTTACTTTTCTGCTGGCAGGAGTTGGGCCTTGCGGGTCTTCTAGCTTTTGCTGCACATGACTTCTTGCCTTCACCATGTGTTGCATGGGTCTTCTTCTGCTAACAAGAACCCTACCAGCATTCAAGTCTTTACTGCCACCGCATGTTAGCAAAAAAAAAAAAAAAGGTGAATCTTGCTCTGTGGGCAAATTTGGCCACAGGCAGGAAAAGTTAGGCAGGTCCAAATGGGTGGCTTGTGAGTGAGAATAAGGAAGTAGATTCATGTTCAAATAAATTTACTCGGGCCGAATCAGTATGGTGTGCTTGGCCGAGCGCACTGCTAGACCCCGGTTGGACGCGCGATTTCCACGTGCTATTTTTACCCCTTATACAGTAAGGGGTAATAGCGCGTGGAAAACGCATGGCCAACCCCCCCCCCCCCCCCCCCCAAACCCCCCCCCCCCCCCCCCCCCCCCCCCGAAACTAATAGCGCCTGCAACATGCAAATGCATGTTGATGGCCCTATTAGTTATTCCCGTGCGATACAGAAAGTAAAATGTGCAACGAAGCTGCACATTTTACTTTCAGAAATTAACGCATGCCCAAAGGCAGGAGTTAATTTCGGCTGGCACCGGGAAAGTGTACAGAAAGCAGAATATAGCGATATTAAGTCGGAGGCCCCAAAAATAAAAAAAATTTTTAATTAAAAAAAAAAATTTTTAATCTGCCCACAGCCCGCGGGTTGGAAGACGGATGCTCAATTTAGTTGGCATCCATTTTCCGAACCTGTGGCTGTCAGCGGGTTCAAGAACCGACGCTGGTAAAATTGAGCGTCAGCTGTCAAACCCACTAACAGCCTCCGCTTCTGTCAATAAGGAGGTGCTAGGGACGCGCTAGTGTCCCTATTAGCGCCTCCTTATTACCGTGGGCCCTCATTTAAATACTCGATCGTGCGCCTAGGAGAGTGGTCTGGGCACGCGTCGGGAGAGTGGGCGCTCGCCTCGGAGCACCGGCGGTTTTTACTGTATCGGCCCGACTGTTTGCCGAACTGTTGCAATTGAAGAAGCTTTTGTTTTAGTAAAGAATTAAGTAGGAACACCATCCAGTATGTGGAGACTGTTTTGTTAGAGTCCAAGTGTGTAACCCTAAGGGCCTAGAAGTGACTCTTCCTCCCCTGATTGGAAATGGGCCTGTACCCACAGCTTCCCTGGACAGTGAGGACAAGGGAGGAGTCGACACATAGCAAAAGGCTTTGGAAATAAAGTCTCTCTTATGTGCTTTTGAATTTAAGGACAAGCAGCACAAGCCATGCCCCGACATTTCCCAACACTTGAGCAGCCATGCCAAAACCAAGCAGGGAGGCACTCAAGGAAGGATCATGACCCTAGAATGTTATTATAGCAAAAGAATGAAATTCAGCAGCCCCAGCAAACGTCATATCAGACATTATGTTATTGGATTGCTTGTCTTACTCCTGCTTGAGCAGTGGACTTCCCATGTTAGGTTTTAGCAGGGTTGAATATAAAACATGCGTGGTGGCTTAGCTTTTGTACTGATGTACAAAGATAAGAGAGATAGCACTATCACTGTTATAAAAGGCTGCTTTCTTTATAAGTCTTTCACTGCATAGCAAATCTGCCCTTTGGCAGAATCTGCCCTACTAGTGTGATTACCAGCCATTCAAAGAGATGGACATGTGACAGCAGAGAAAAGACCAAGCATGACCAGTGTTTCCTGAAGGCACAATTAGCAACCGATTCAAGAAAAGAAATGTACTGGTGCTCCCAATGGTAACAATAATAAACAAATATCAGCACAGAAAAGGTGCCACTGGCGAAAAATACACTGTGCTTCCAAAACAGTGCTCAAGAAATTGAAAAAAATCAAAGCCAGTGGAGTACACTGAAGGGAATTTAAATCTAATAATGTATACTGTTCATCTAATCTCCAACTTTTTGGTTCTCCCTGTAGATACATCCAGGTGGTAATACTCAGTCACTGGCTGTATTGCAAAGTTAACCAGAGAAACCTATCTGGCTAATCTTGGAAGGATATTCAATGGCATGACTACTGAATACAGCTGGATATCCTAAAGATAGCCGGTAAAATTTATCCGGCTATCTTTAGGACTCCTCTATGGCATGACTAGAGTTATTCAGATAACTAATCCAGCTAACGTAACTCTACTTCAGAACACCTCCATAATGCGTCTGTATAATCTAGCTAAACTTTATCTTTGTGACCTTGGGCAAGTCACTTTACCCTCCATTGCCTCAGGGACAGGGAAATACCTACAGTACCTGAATGTAATTTGCTGTGAAGTGCTGAAAAGAAGAATATAAAAATCAGATAAATAAATGCACATATATATGTATATATATATATATATAAGAAATACCCAGATAAGGGGGAAATATTGAAAAGTTGGCATTTAGCAGGATAACATGTGAATTATCTACCTGAACACCGTTGAATATTGATGCCAACAATGTTTTGGTTTCCCCCACTTTCTGTACTTCCAAACTGCCTGCCTGTAAAACAATCCTATGATGTCACTACAGTGAGGAAAGCAATAATGTAAGCTTTGACAGTGTAAGGTTTCCACCCTCTGGATACTCACAGACACAGAGCAGGACTGAGAGACACTCGGACTGGGCCTAAGGACAAGCTGGAGATAGGAATCTGGGAGATTGCACACAGGAACAGCAGCAGGCTTGATTAGCAAGCTGCAGTGCTGGCCAAGACCTAGAGTCAGGAACAGTTCACACAGAGGCAGGCTTAACTCGGAAGCTGGCTTTACAGGCCAGAAGCTGGAGTAAGAAACAGGTTCACAATGAAGCAGACTTGAACAAGAATCTGGGCTTACAGGCCTGGGGCAATGAAGCAGGCTTGGATAAAATAAACAAGTAAATTGGATAAGAAGCTTGGCTTGCAGGCCAGAAGCTGGAGTCAAGAGTAAGCTGCAGCTTCAAAAAGTAGCAGGTTCTATAGTAAGAGGCAGGTCAGCATTAGGGTTTCTACAAACAGCTTCCTGCTTCCCAGCAACCTCTTTTAACTAAGCCCTAGCCAATCCTCGTTGCCCAGGGATGTGGCCCAGCCTTCATTCCCACCACTTCTGCTCACTTCAGGTGCATGGCTGGTCTAAAGGTTTAAGACTCTGGCTCTGAACTTCAAAGCCAACACTAGTTCAAGGCCCTGTCAGGGTCATGTTCTAATAGTATCTCAGATGCTATTCCACCTATCTGAGCACTTGATTGGTCTGGGGATGAAAGGCTGATGATAAATGTGACTGTATTTCCAGAAGTCTTTGTTAGTTCTTGCTAAAATTGTGACATGGATTGGACTCCATGGTCTGAAACTGTGAGCAGGTAATCCCTGTGGACTGACAACTTTTTACATCAATAATTGGGCTGTTTCAGAAGCAGAGGGAAGAAACATTGCTGGGATAAAGTGAGTCATTTTAGTTACTCTGCTACTGCTGGAATTATGGAATGACCATTAAATAAGGGTAGCTGCATGAAAAAGTCCATGGATACCTAGTCAGGGCCGATGCAAGGGTATTAGGCACCCTAGGCAAACCTTACAGTCTGGTGCCTCCTCCCCATACACAATTTTAAATAATGCATTTATAACATATTTTACATGAAAAATGACATTTTGAGGTAAAATCAATATACAAGTTGTTGTGATAATTTCATGCAGTGTTGTGATGCCAACAAGAAAATTTTGCATCTTGGAATCCATATGGCATCAATCCTATATATTTCGGCATGGTCCTTCCGTATCAACACAGTACTATTTGCCAACACTCAAAGAATAACAACCCTACCTATTAAAAAGAATACCACAAATATTACACCAGAATCTAAAATATCAATACACCTCCTATCAGGAAAACAGAACAGGCCAAGCTATTACAGATCCCTACAGAAAACCACATGCTAAAAGAATGCTTCATCTCAGTCTTTGCATGCCGAACACAAACCCTCACCAAATACAGAATAAAGCCACATAAAGTATAAATAGAAATGTGCAGACAAAAACTGAACTGTAAAACACATTACACCAGACTCTACACAGTGTAACAATGGAAAAACAAAAATTTCACCATTCCTCGTGAAACAAATCAATAAAATCAAGATATATAAATAATTAATCATAATTATAAAATCATACAAATAAAATAATTTCAAAACAGCTGATGAATAGAATATCCAATAATTAAAGACTCATGTAAATTTTGAAAGCTTTACCAAACACCAATAAAATATTTCAAACAGCAGACACATCACATACTACCTAATAATTAAAATGGTAGTCAATCAAGAAAAATGAACTTAAAAAGCCACCTTTACTTACGCTCTCCAGCAGTTCTCCTACTGCTGGAGAGGTGGTGGGGTGGAGGGGAATTAGGGCTGGAGGGTACTGGAAGCCAATAGTAACAGGTGGGAGAGAATAAAAGGGGAAAAAATGGATAAAGTGTGTAGCTTGCTGGGCAGACTAGATGGGCCGTTTGGTCTTCTTCTGCCGTCATTTCTATGTTTCTATGTTTCCTTTCCCTTGCAGGCCACACCAGAAGCAGCAGTAGCTGCTGAAGCTGTCCTCACAGTCCTCTTCCTTAGGGACCACAACCAGTCTCTTCTCTCTCTCTCACACACATACTAGTCACACCCTCAAGACCAGTTTCTGTCTCTCACATACCAATCATCTCACCAACCAGTCTCTCTCTCTCAAACACACACAAGCACACACATACCAGTCATCTGCCTGATCAGTCTCTCTCACAGATACACATGTAACCTCTCTGGCCAATCTCTCTCAATCACACAATGCTCTCGCTCTCTCTTACTTACACACAGGCTTTCAATCACACACATGCTCTCTGTATTTCCCTTCACACAAGCTCTTAATCACACACATGTTCTATCTCAATTACAAACAGGCTCAATCACACACATGCCCTCTCTCACAGCCACAAGCCAGCCAAAAACATGCTCCATCTCTCTCGCATACACACATTGACACACACAAGCACCCTCCCTGACTCACATATACACCACACACATACAGAAGCACCCTCCCTGTCTCACAGATACACCACACACATACAGAAGCACCCTCCCTGTCTCACATTACACTCTCACAGAAGCACCTTGCTTTCAGACTTGCAGCATTTCTCACTTTTACTAAAAGTGAAAGTAATGCTCCCAACCTTTAAATAAGAAAACCACATTCCTATCAGAAGGTGAAATGACACCCTTCCTTCAGGTTCTGTCCTCCCAAGGGACAGCCATCCTCACCATACAGCTTCTCTTGTTTTACACTTTCAGGCAATAAAGCAAGTGTCTTTCTTCAAACTATCAGTCATGTGGGAGATATGGAACAGAAAGACATCCTTAGTCAGCTTCCCTTTTCAATGGGAAGATTCTAGTCTTAGTCATTTAAAAATATACATTTTCTAAAGGCTTAAAAAAAAAAAAAAAAGCAAAACCGTTTCAGTTTGGAACTATTCTAGTCTTCATGCTTAAATTATGCTTAAAAGAAAACAAACAAACCCCCACCTAGCATCAGTATCTTAAATTTGTGATTTTGCTGAGATGAACATTTTAAGTACTTTAATTTTTTTTGCTTTAGTATTTGTCTCTACCCACTTTGTTAAATTTTATTTTCCAGAAGAGGGATGCTTAAAATTCAGTAATTTCATCTTTTATCCAACCTTTCAAAAGTTGCGCTACCAGCACAAAAGTTGAGGTATATGAATTATCACATTTCATTTTTTTAAACTGGAAGATTCCTTTCTCACATACATAACACATACACACACACAGAAGCACCATTCCTTTCTCACATACACACACACAGAAGCACCATTCCTTTCTCACATACACATCACATACGCACACACAGAAAGAAGATCGGCGTAGCTGGTCTAGCTGATCAAGTGGCCGAAGAAAGGAAGATCGGTGCAGCCGGAGACCAGGTGCTGAGACTTAGGGGGCGCCGGGGCAGGCAGCCAGCCCCTGACTCGCCCTGCCTCCTCCCCCAGTGCCACCCTCCTGACGCCCCCCTGGTGGTCCAATGGAGGGCCCGGGAGCAGTCTGCCGCTCCCGGGGCCTCGGCTGCCACAAACCAAAATGGCGCCGGTGGCCTTCAGCCCCTACCATGTGACAGGGGCTACCGGTGCCATTGGTTGGCCCCTGTCATATGGCAGGAGCTAAAGGTCACCGGCGCCATTTTGCTTAGTGCGAGTCGGGGGCTGGCAGAATTTTGAAAGGGTACTTTTTGCCCTTTCAAAATTCTGCTGCCTGTCGCAGCGCCCCCTAAGTCTCGGCACCCTAGGCACAGGCCTAGCTCGCCTAGTGGTTCCTCCGGCCCTGTACCTAGTCCTATGGTTTTGCCAGTACTGGCAGAGGATCAGGACTTATTTCATAGCATTTTTGCTCTGGCACACACTTCACATGACATTTTATACTTCTTAATCTGCATATTTCTTCCAGTTCATCAGACTTCATGGTCAATTAGCACAATTGTCTTTTGTACCTGAATTTCTTTCTAAAACTTACATTCTGTCTTTATGAAATAAACATTCCTCCTATCAGGATAACTCCTTGTTTTGGTGTAGGGGGTTGGGGGTACCTGCAGTTTCCTTCCTTCAGCCTTCAGTCATAACTACCTGAGGATTTTTATTCTCTTCCTATTTTCTATTCCTTCCTGCCTTCCTTTAGCCCAGTCATTGCAGCCACAGTGCTTAGCCTGGAGCCATACTTAAAGGGGCCATACTTCAAGGCTCCTACTGAAACCCTGAAATCACAAGCCCTAAATCCAACACTAGATGTTGCCATTGTGTGATGACTATAATTCCCTCCTCCCAGAGGCTGTCAACTTTGCCTCCAGACATCCCAGCCCTGGCTGACCCAGGAAGCAGAAAACCTGAACATAGAATCAAATCCATGTCCCTTCACTGCCGGGCTCGTCCTATGTCAGAATAGGTCTTGGTTCCCTTTTTTTCTTGGATATTTGTGATATTGCTTGTTTCACCAAAGAATCTCTGATTCTTCTTTGATTCTTGTCACAAGATCTGTATTCCTGGTGCCCATTTGCAAAGTTCTCTGGATTTAGAATTGGTCCTCGGTTATCTCAGTTCTTTGCTGCATCTTTGAGTTTTCTAAATAGCGTAAGAACATAAGAACATAAGAAATTGCCATACTGGGTCAGACCAAGGGTCCATCAAGCCCAGCATCCTGTTTCCAAAAGAGGCCAAACCAGGCCACATGAACCTGGCAATTACCCAAACACTAAGAAGATCCCATGCTACTGATGCAATTAATAGCAGTGGCTATTCGCTAAGTAAATTTGATTAATAGTTGTTAATGGACTTCTCCTCCAAGAACTTATCCAAACCTTTTTTGAACCCAGCTACACTAACTGCACTAACCGTATCCTCTGGCAACAAATTCCAGAGCCTTATTGTGCGTTGAGTGAAAAAGAATTTTCTCCGATTAGTCTTAAATGTGCTACTTGCTAACTTCATGGAATGCCCCCTAGTCCTTCTATTATTCAAAAGTGTAAATAACCGATTCACATCTACTTGTTCAAGACCTCTCATGATCTTAAAGATCTCTATCATATCCCCCCTCAGCCATATCTTCTCCAAGCTAAACAGCCCTAACCTCTTCAGCCTGTCCTCATAGGGGAGCTGTTCCATCCTCTTTATCATTTTGGTTGCCCTTCTCTGTACCTTCTCCATCGCAACTATATCTTTTTTGAGATGTGGCGACCAGAATTGTACACAGTATTCCAGATGCGGTCTCACCATGGAGCGATATAGAGGCATTATGACATTTTCCGTTTTATTAACCTTCCTTTCCTAATAATTCTTA
The DNA here is from genome assembly GCF_901001135.1 of Rhinatrema bivittatum. Lineage (NCBI taxonomy): Eukaryota > Metazoa > Chordata > Amphibia > Gymnophiona > Rhinatrematidae > Rhinatrema > Rhinatrema bivittatum. The sequence continues at coordinate 95,787,400 of NC_042619.1, forward strand.
ACATTCTGTTTGCTTTTTTGACTGCTGCAGCACACTGAGCCGACGATTTTAAAGTATTATCCACTATGATGCCTTGATCTTTTTCCTGGGTGGTAGCTCCTAATAGGGGTGTGTATTCGTTTTCGCCGTATTGGCGATCCGCAACATATGTTGCACTATTCGTTGTATTCGTGGGGAAAGCGAAACGTATTGCGATTCCCCACGAATACAACGAATTTTCGCCGAATTGCTTGGCCGCCAATTTAAACAACCCCCCCCACCCTCCTGACCCCCCCAAGACTTACCAAAACTCCCTGGTGGTCCAGCGGGGGGTTCGGGAACCATACCCTGCACTCACACACCTTCGGTACCAGTATCAAAATGGCGCCGATAGCCTTTGACCTACTATGTCACAGGGGCTACCGGTGCCATAGGTCAGCCCCTCTCACATGGCCATCGGCACCATCTTGTGCTCCTACCATGTGACAGGGGCTGACCAATGGCACCGGTAGCCCCTATGACATAGTAAGGGCAAGACTATCGGTGCCATTTTGATTCCTGGCATCCGATGTCACGAGTGCAGGAAATCGCTCCCGGACCCCCGCTGGACTCCCAGGGACTTTTGGCCAGCTTGGGGGGCCTCATGACCCCCACAAGACTTGCCAAAAGTCCAGCGGGGGTCCGGGAGCGACCTCCTGCACTCGGGCCGTATTGCCAGTATTCAAAATGGCGCCGGCGCTACCTTTGCCCTTACTATGTCACAGGGCCGACGGTGCCATTAAATTGACGGTCGGCCCCTGTGACATAGTGAGGGCAAAGTTAGCGCCGACGCCATTTTGAATACTGGCAATACGGCCCGAGTGCAGGAGGTCGCTCCCGGACCCCCACTGGACTTTTGGCAAGTCTTGTGGGGGTCATGAGGCCCCCCCAAGCTGGCCAAAGTTTTCCTGCACTCGTGACGTCGGATGCCAGGAATCAAAATGGCGTCGATAGCCTTGCCCTTACTATGTCACAGGGGCTACCGGTGCCATTGGTCAGCCCCTGTCACATGGTAGGAGCACAAGATGGCGCCAATGGCCATGTGACAGGGGCTGACCAATGGCACCGGTAGCCCCTGTGACATAGTAGGTCAAATGCTATCAGCGCCATTTTGATATTGGTACCGAGGGTGTGTGAGTGCAAGGTATGGTTCCCGGACCCCCCACTGGACCACCAGGGAGTTTTGGTAAGTCTTGGGGGGGTTGGAGTAAATTTAATTTTAGCCGGGTAATGAATAGATTAAGACATATAACCGCATTGGGGCGCCATACGGACGTATGCAACGTATCTGCCCCATGACGAATACGTATCCCGAATGCAATGTATGGCATCCCTCTGCACATCCCTAGCTCCTAATATGGAACCTAACATCGTGTAACTACAGCAAGGGTTATTTTTCCCTATATGCAACATCTTGCACTTGTCCACATTAAATTGCATCTGCCATTTGGATGCCCAATCTTCCAGGCTTGCAAGGTCCTCCTGTAATGTATCACAATCCGCTTGTGATTTAACTACACTGAATAATTTTCATATCATCCGCAAATTTGATAACCTCACTCGTCGTATTCCTTTCCAGATCATTTATATATATTGAAAAGCACCGGTCCAAGTACAGATGAGATTTCATGTTCTATGATCTGGGGCTGTAGGTCAATATAAAATCGAGTTGAGGAAAACAAAAGTGACCATTAGGCTTATCTGGAATTCAGTGGTTTCTAAATATTACAGATATGTATGCTTGACACGAATGGGGCCACAAAAGATGTAGGTCTCTTCAAGGCTGGAACCTCAGGCTAGCTCAAACACAGTCTCTTAAACCCCAAGGTCTGGATTTTTGTTGGGTGGGGGGAAAAGTTTCCCTTTCAAGACCCAGAGTGCTAGGGGTGACTTTAACTTGTCTTGTCCCTGGGAGAAGTGCACTCTGCCACTTAGTGCCTCTAGTGCCAATAACCACAATGGAGTCACTGGTTTAGTGTCCAAATTTAAAGTCTGTACTGATTGGTAATTTGATAAAATACGGCACAATTAAACTCAACCCACAGCACTACAAGTTTTCTCCTTTGTTACATTCCGTTTCTCTCCATTTGTGCATGAATTTCTATGCCATGTAAGAGAATAATCCACCCTCCATGGTTTGGCCAAGTGGAGTTCCCAGGTGGACAAGATATCCTCTAGATGGACAAGAAAACCCTTTTCCCGAAACTGGTAAAATACAGTCTTTTGCATAGAGAGTTAATTTCCTCTCTCTCTCCAGGGGTGAAGACTCCGACTGGGTGTCCTCAAAATCTCAGATTGTCCTTACACATAGTTAAGTTGATCTTTATTCACATCTTCTCTTTCCTCTCTCTCTGGATCCTAGATGGAAGGGATCCCTTTGGAATAGACAGCTGTTACTGCTCTAACACAGGGAGGAAGGGACAGCCAAAACTCTTCCTCCAGGATTCTCTCAAAGCAAAGTCCTTAACCCTTCAACATTATTTAACATTGAAGATATTCCCTGCAGCAGGTCAGCACCATATCTCCTTACTTTTTTGATGTGTAGAGGGGCAGGTCCTTCCTACCAAGGGTATCCCAAACTTGGGATTCCACATGCCCCAGATCCAGGTGATACTCAAAGATCTCACAAGGCTCCTACCATGAAAAAGTGTGAAGATGCCAAACAAATCAACCCAGAGGGAAATCCCAATTGGCCAGTGAGTGGACTGGAAGGTATCACCTCCCGACCCTGCTCAGGATCCCCATGCAAGGTGTGCCTGGTTCCCTTCAAGAGGGCCTGAAAATACAACTCAAACAATTCTCCTACTATCTCCTAACTCTCAGCAAACCTAAAAAGACTGCCCACAGTCTCTCTGTAGAAAGCTGCTTTAAAAACCTTCTCAGGGGGATGGCCATTCCAGTACCTTCAAAAGGAGGGGCTGTACTAAATGGTATCCTCCCCCATTCTCTAACCTACACTGCTATAGCTGCACTAATGGTCTGATTTTAAAAGGGCCACACGTGTAAAAAATGGGGGTTATGCGAGTGGCTGGGCCACTCGCATAACCCCCATGTGCGCATGTTATAAAATGGCGCACACATGGACGCGCAATTTTATAACATGCGCACATGTTATAAAATTGGCGCGTCCATGTGTGCGCTTTGAAAATCGGGCAAGGGTCTTAAAATCGACCCCTAAGAGTTTATTCCAGGGCTTAAGGATAATGCGATCCATGTATATTTGCTTTGGAAATTGAGCACCTTGAAGCAAGTCTGCTTCTCCTCAAATGTCCCCTAAATGACCAATAGCTTTTTATCCCAGATGTAGAAGTTCTTTTCCACTGGAGTTAATTTTTAGGGGTGTGCAGGCCAAAAAATTGTTTCATTTGTTTCATTGGAAGGAGATTTTTGTCTGAATTCCATTTCGTTTTGGAGGGGGGGCTTTATTCATTTTTTTTCCTTCTATTCATTTCATCAAATAGTGCACGCTGTTCACAAAGGGGCAGATTTTAAAAGATTTACGCACGTAGGGGTTTTCAAAAGGCCCGGTGGCGCGCATAAAGCCCGGGATGCGTGTAAGTCCCGGGGTTTGAAAAAAATGGGGCGGTCCGGGGGTAGGGCGGGGGCGTGGCCAGAGGCCTCTGCAAGGCCGGTGGGCCGGGTGATCACACGCCAGCAGTTGACCGGCATGCGCAACTTCTACAACAAAGGTACAAGGGGTTTCTTTAGGGCTGGAGGGGCGGGACAGGGAGGGGAAGGTGGGGGGGGGGGGAAGGAAAGTTCCCTCCAAGGCCCCTCCTATTTCGGAGCGGCCTTGGAGGGAACAGGGAAAGCCAGTTGGTCTCCCCAAGAGCTCGACGCATGCAAGTTGCACTAGTGTGCACCCCCTTGCGCGCGCTGACCCCTGATTTTATAACATGCGCGCGGCTGCGCACGCATGTTATAAAATCAGGCATCCATTTGTGCTCGCCGGGTAGCGCGCACAAATGTAGACTGCACGTGTAGGTTTTAAAATCTGCCCCAAATAGTGTGCACTATATGACAAAATGAATAAAAACAGGAAAAAGTTCCATATTTTGGTGGTATTTTTTATGTTTTGTTCTGTTTTTCATTTCATTTTTAAATGAATGCACATCCCTATTAATTTGAATGAGTAAAAGATGCACAGATGTAGCAGAGATCCTCTGAGATAAAATAGCTCCAACTGCTGAGTTAGATGCATCTGTTTCCATGATAATGGGTAATGAGGAATCCTGGAGTCTCAGGACTGGTGCCATCAGAAATGCAGCCTTTAACTAGTCAAATGTTTCTTTTCTTTGCATGGGAGTCTGCAGCAAACTCAGGGGCCGATGCATGAAATCAGCGTGGAAAATGGGCACTCACTGTTGAGTGCCCACTTTCCTAATGCACACCCAGCACCTCTCCTGGGTCCAAGATTGAATTTTTAAAAGAGGGGTCGCGCTGCCAAGGGGGAACTAGGGACAAATATGCTCCCCTAGCGCCTCTTTGGCAGTGGGCACCCAGGAGTGGTGGCTGTCAGCAGGTTAGGAAAACAGACGCTTAGTTTTACGAGCATTCGTTTTCCTAAACTGTGCACAGCCACGGGTTAGGAAAATGGACACTCGTAAATTGAGCGTCCCTTTTCCTAACCTGACTGCTGGCACTTTTTTTTTTTAAACTTTTGGTTCCTCCGACTTAATATCGCCAGGATATGAAGTTGAAGGATCTACAGAAAAGCAGTATTTTCTGGGTTTTTTGTACACTTTTTTGGGCTGCTCAGAAATTAACACCTGCTCTGGGTGCAGGTCGGGCGTTTTGGACCCGCTAATCCCTTTATAGCATAAGGAGTTGTGGACGTGCGTCCAACCACAGGTTAAACAGTGCGCTCGGCTGAGTGCACTGTTTTGCATCGGCCCCTCAGAGGCTTCCCAGGACATTCAAAGAGTGCCACCTCCTACTGTTTTCTATTACAATAACCTTGTAAGAGGCAGATGAAATAAAACCTGCATTAAAATCAGTGCTAAATTTTAGCACAGGCTTTTAACCTTCACGGCAGAAACCCATGGCCCCGCAGGATATAGTAAGCTAATAGCATGCAAATGCCCCGTGAGTTCAAAAAAAGAAAAAAAAAAGGTATGCTAAAAAGAATACACACGCTTTCTTTTTTTTTACTGATGGGCCATATGCATGCTAGTCGATTGCAAATCCACAGTAAAAAGATAAATGTCTCTGGGGGAGGTTAACTGAAAAGTTAGCAGAATGTCTGGCTGCCTTGTAGTTTTCCTTCTCCATAAAAACATTTTTTTTCCATGCTGGTAAACCCAACCCCAGAAACGCTGCAGTGTGTCCATATATTTTCCCCTCAGCTTCCACCTGCAGCAGCCTTCCTATTACCCCAACCCCTGCTAGTGCCCTACCTCTTGTCCCCTGTGCTGTTGTGGTTTTTTTTGTTTGTTTTTTCCAAAATCCATACACACACTCAAACGCCAGACGCACTGCCCAACTGGAGCAGCTGGCCTGAACAATGTTGCGGCTGCCTGACCAACGGAAAGGCAGTCGCTTCCTTTCCCTCGCCATGCAGCGCTGACCAGCAGATAGAGCAGACGGTTCTCTCCTCTGCTCCAGACCGATGCCCTGTCAGCCTGGCCAGAAGAAAAACAACATCAAGTTTGGGCTGGGAAAGGAGGGGCAAGTTAAAAAGAAGTGGCCTTGGCCAAAGTACCTCAGTTCCCTCTGGACCCCCCCCCCCCCCTCCCAACACCAGCCCAAGGAGCTTACCTCCTCCTGCCCAGCAGCCTGGGACAGCTCTCAGCTCAATATTAATTTATTCACATCACTGGCTGGCCAGTGATTGGCCGCCATCACTGACAGCTGACAGTGAAAAGACCAATCCCGGTTCAGAGCTTCTAGTTCTGGACCAAAGAATGAAAGGATCAATCTAGTTTTGACCAGGGATTGATCCTTCCACTGGCAGCTACAAGTGAATGGACCAATCAGCTGCTAGCCAGGGAAGTGAATAAATTAATATTGAGCTGAGAGCTGTGCTAGGCTGCTGGGCTCGTCTCCTCCCTTTGGCTGGGATTGGGAGACAAGAGGGAAAGGGCTCCCTGGTCCAGGTCATTGATTTTTAACTTGGGAGGGCGGGAGGGAGTTTGCCAGTCAGCCCCCCCTCTCCGGCCCGAGTTTTAACTCAGGGGAGAGAGTGCCCTCGGCCACTGCTTATTTTTTAGGCTGGGTGGGAGGGATGGGGGTTCGCCACCCAGTCAGCCTGCTTTCCGGTGTACTGTAAGGGATTGGGGGTCAGGTGGGAAATAGGTGCCCTGGCCACTACTTTTAAACTTGTGGTGGCAGGGAGGTGGGTGTTTACCCAATCTACCGTGGGAAGTATTACTCCGACTCTAACTCAGGAGTTAAATTTCCTGCTGTTAAACTGTTTATGCTGTTGAGTCTGTCCTTTAGCGCACCTCCTTCCATTACAAGGTAATAGGTAATGAGCTCATTAGCCTGCAATTTGCATAGAGATGCACTAATCCTAAGGCAACCATTTACTCCTGTTTTGCTGTGTGTTTTTTTCAGGACTAAGATGCCAGTATGTAATAGGAATTTCGGGATCATGTTAGCTCCAAAAAACCCGCACTAAAACAGGAGTAGAAAGCCATGCTATGGTCAGTGCAGCTTATTTCATTGGACTTAAAAAAAGCAAACAAACCATTACTTGTTTTCAAAGCTAATAGGTATTGTTGCAGTTGCAATTCTTCACATCCCTGGAGAGAGGGGAAAGAAACAGAGGGTGCCAAATGAAGAGGGGAAAAAAAGAAGAACAGAGCAGAGCCACAGGAAGGGCAGGTAGCCATAAGGAAGGGAAAGAGGAGAGAGGAGGTATGGGGTAGTGGATGAGGAGCATAAGGAGGGAGGGAGAAGGTAGCTACATGGGAAGAGCAAAGGGAGAGGGAGGATTTTAGGTGCAGGAGGGCAGTCAGAAACCTTGAAGTTGCCTAGGGCAGCCAGAAACCTTGTTAAATTAGGCCTGATAGTATAAATTATTAATTTTGTTCAGTATGCATGACTTGCTTTGTTTATTCATAATTAGCTACTGGTCATATCCAAATGATTATACTTGCTGAGTTGTCACATCTAGAAATAAGCAGATACTCCATGGTTAGTTAACTTCTAAAATGGATTAATTCTTGCAAAATACTTCCTTTCTCAGTAGCTTAATTCTTTTTTTTAACCCTTTGATATCAGACAGCATTCTAGATGGTGTCTTCTAGTCTGCTCTTCAACCTGTATGGGAGATCTTCCCTATGGAAATGTATGCTCTGAGGGGATTCTCTGAATATGGAAATACTATATATATTTAGCAATAGAAGGTAGGCAGAATTTAGAATTTTAGCTGTACAAGATGTTGTATGAGTATTACACTTTGTTTTCTACTGAAAGCATTCGTAGATTGTGATACATTTTAAAAACCATCAAAAAAGATTTTGTAGGTTGAACTTTGAAACCTCACAGGCCTGTGAGATCTAAAAACCTCATGTACTAGAACATCTGTTTTACTGGTCTCTGAAAAGGTATCACAATTTACAAAAACCTCTAGTTTCTTCCAGGATCAATATGGGAACTAGAATTCTACACTTCTGTAATGATGAGTGAGGTTATCAAATTTGCGGGTGACAAAAACTTATTCAGAGTAGTTAAATCACAAGTGGATTGTGATACATTACAGAAGGACCTTGCAAGACTGGAAAATTGGGCATCCAAATGGCAGATGAAATTTAATGTGGACAAGTGCAAGGTGTTGCATATAGGGGAAAATAACCCTTGCTGTAGTTACACAATGTTAAGTTCCATATTAAGAGCTACCACCCAGGAAAAAGATCTAGGCATCATGGTGGATAATACTTTAAAATCGTTGGCTCAGTGTGCTGCAGCAGTCAAAAAAGCAAACAGAATGTTAGGAATTATTAGGAAGGGAATGGTTAATAAAATGGAAAATGTCATAATGCCTCTGTATCGCTCCATGGTGAGATCGCACCTTGAATTCTGTGTACAATTCTGGTCTCCGCATCTCAAAAAAAGATATGGTTGCAATGGAGAAGGTACAGAGAAGGGCAACCAAAATGATTAAGGGGATGGAACAGCTCCCCTATGAGGAAAGACTTACGAGGTTAGGGCTGTTCAGTTTGGAGAAGAGACGGCTGAGGGAGGATATGATAGAGGTCTTTAAGATCATGAGAGGTCTTGATCGAGTAGATATGAATCGGTTATTTACACTTTCAAATAATAGAAGGACTAGGGGGCATTCCTTGATGTTAGCAAGTAGCACATTTAAGACTAATCGGAGAAAATTCTTTTTCACTCAACGAACGGTTAAGTTCTGGAATTTATTGCCAGAGGATGTGGTTAGTGCAGTTAGTGTAGCTGGATTCAAAAAAGGTTTGGATAAGTTCTTGGAGGAGAAATCCATTAACTGCTATTAATCAAGTTTACTTAGGGAATAGCCACTGCTATTAATTGCATCAGTAGCATGGGATCTTCTTGGTGTTTGGGTACTTGCCAGGTTCTTGTGGCCTGGTGTGGCCTCTGTTGGAAACAGGATGCTGGGCTTGATGGACTCTTGGTCTGACCCAGCTTGGCAATTTCTTATGTTCTTATGACAATGATTAGAGAAGTATGCACACATATACGCACATGCATGTAAGTTATATTATGATGTTGCATGTTGCATGTAAAACCAGGGATAGTAACGAATGAGCAAGAGCACAAGTACTCTGGAATTTTAAACTGTCCACACAAGTGTCTGTGTATAACATAAAATAAGCCTAGCGTGAGTATGTGTGTTACTAATGCAGTTAATTGCAGTGGCTATTGCCTAAATAAACTTGATTAATAGCAGTTAATGGACTTCTCCTCCAAGAACTTATCCAAACCTTTTTTGAACCCGGCTACACTAACTGCACTAATCACATCCTCTGGCAACAAATTCCAGATCTTAACCGTGCGTTGAGTGAAAAAGAATTTTCTCCAATTAGTCTTAAATGTGCTACTTGCTAACTTCATGGAATGCCCCCTAGTCCTTCTATTATCAGAAAGTGTAAATAACCGATTCACATCCACTCGTTCAAGACCTCTCATGATCTTAAAGACCTCTATCATATCCCCCCCTCAGCCGTCTCTTCTCCAAGCTGAACAGCCCTAACCTCTTCAGCCTTTCCTCATAGGGGAGCTGTTCCATTCCTAATTTTAAGTGGTTACTCAATGAAACGCTTTGTGCGTATCTTTCTGTAGGACTTGTCCGCTTTTACAAGTGAGCAATTTTAAAACATGCGCACAAGAAGGAGATAACCAGTTTGACGATTTAGTCCATCAGTGTACCCAGTCTAGCAGTAGGTCATCAAGACCCCGCAGGTTCTTCAGCCTGCATGCCCCCCTCACCTACCAGACTCCTCACTCACCTGAAAAAGAGAAGTAAATATGCACAGGTAACAGCCTGTGCATGCTGCTTTGTGTACAGTTGGCTGGTTTATGTAAATGTTGGCTCCACCCCAGAATAACCCTGACCCCCCCCCCCCCCACACACACACACACGCCCCTTTTTGTACACTCATTCTGTTGCTCATGCATATACGCACATAGGGATAAATTTTCAAAACTAGCGCACGCACGCACATGGACGCCCAATTTTATAAAATGTGTGAGCCAGTGCACATGTTATAAAATCAGGGGTCGGCGCACGCAAGGGGGGTGCACAATGATGCAACTTGGCGCGCTGTTGCCCGTGGGCCTGGGAGGGAACTTCCCAACCCCCTAACCTAACCTCCCTTCCCCTTCCCCTTCCCCTAACCCTCCCGCCCTCTAGCCCTAACCTAGACCCCCCCCGGACCTTTGTCCATACTGTTGCGCCTGCTCTGGCAGGTGCAAGGTTGTGTGCACCAACAGCCTGCGGGTACACGATCCCCCAGCAAATGGCCGCTGTGCCAGGAGCCTCTGACCCTGCCCTGCCCCCAGACCACACTGCCCCACCCCCTCCCGCCCCGCCCCACCCCCTTTTTTGAAGCTCCGGGACATACGCACGTCTCGGGGCTTTACGCGTATCGCTGGGCCTTTCTACTCGGTGCGCGTAACCCCACCTACATGCGTAAATCCAATGGATTTACGTTCGTAGACTTTTTAAAATCTACCCCAATCTTTGCCACTTTTAGAACAATAGTTATTCATGCTAGGCTCATATACTCGTTCATATGAGCCTTTTTACGCAAGAAACTCTTTCAAAATTTACCTCTCTGTGTAACTCCAGCTGAAGAATTAGAAGAAAACTGAAACTAATTTTTGAAAAAGGGACTTAGGTGATTTGAAAAGATCCTATACAACAGTCGTAGATTGTTTTTGTGATAGTCCAATATAAGACATTGTAATGTGCAAAATAACCAACTCATTTATAGGCAAATCCAACTACTAGAACTGAACATCGGGGTACGAAACAATAAACCTCGCTACAAAGAAGTCCTATTTCCCCCTGGTGTGCAAAAATAGCAGTGTTATAAATTCAACATGTACAGAACATTCAAGATCAAAGCTCAACCTGGCAAAATTTTAATCTGATTCAAGTTTGATGGGATTTTAAAATTTCTTTCAGATTCACTTGGGAAGTTCATTGCAAATTTTCCCAGTGAATCTGGGTGCGGGCAGGGGAATCCAACTTATTCAACCATTCAAGGGAATCTGCATTGAGTCTGACCACCGCAGACCCCATGAACGGGCAAGTCTGCTTCAGTTGTGATGCAGGTCTCCCAATTTGAGGAATTCACGGCTTACATCATTGGAAAAAAGTTTATCACACTGGTTTCATTTACCACAAATATTTTTGCAGTCTCATTGAACTGTTTCACAAATTTTTAAAAGATTTCACACCCACCCCAAGTGTGAATACTATAAGATTAAGTTGGGGTTTTGTGATTTAAAAGATACACATACAGGCCAATACAGAATGGTGTGCTCCGCTGAGTGCACTGTTAGCCCCAGTTTGGCCGCGCGTTTTTGGTGTGCTATTATTACCCCTTTTACAATAAGCCTACTAGGTATTCACCCGCAATACAGAAAGCAAAATGTGCGGCCAAGCTGCACATTTTACTTTCAGAAATTAACTCCTGCTTTTCTGTACACCCTCCGACTTAATATCATAGCGATATTAAGTCAGAGGACCCCAAAATAAAAAAAAAAAAAAAAATCTTCTTTAAAAAAAAAAAATCTGCCCACGGTCCGGTAAACGGATGCTGAATTTTGCCGGCGTCCGTGTTCCGAACCCGGGGCTAACAGCAGGTTCGACAACTGACGCCGGTAAAATTAGGCGCCAGCTGTCAGACCCGCTGAAAGCTGCCGCTTCCGCCAATGAGGAGGCGCTAGGGATGTGCTAGTGTCCCTAGTGCCTCCTTATTAGCACGGGCCCTAATTTAAATACTGAATCGCGCGCCCAGGAGAGGTGCCTGGGCGCACGTCGGGAGAGAGAGTGCTCACCTCGGAGCGCCAGCTCTCCCACACAGTTTACTGTATGGGCCTGATAGTAAGAAATCTGATTTCTGAAAGCAGGCTGGAAATAGATTTCATAGAAATAGCCTTATATATAATTATGAGCATCATTATTATGTATTAAGTGCCATTATTGTATATAGCATTCTGTCCTAAAGTATAGAAAAATGCATGACTCATAGATAACAATAAGAAATAAATCACCATGCATAGGGAATTTATTTTCTGTTAATTCTATGTTTGGAAGAGTTGAAAAGTCAGTGACATATTAAGGTCCTTTAAACTAAACAGTATCTAACAATTTCAAAATGACTTTCATGGATAGAAAGCATTTTATAAATTAATTTATAGCTTTTCATAAATCATTTGCAGTTGTTTTGCATTAAATGGTACACATATGTACAAAAATGGCAAAAGTTAACACAAAGGTAATACTATATCAATGGGCCAGCAAAACACCCGTAGTGAGACACTATTCATGTTTCTCTCACTCTTCAGATCATATTAATCACTGATCACATTAGTCCATTTTTAGAATACACTTTTTTGTTTTGTTTTTGTCAGCAAAGCACAAATTCAAAGTGTAACCATTTCTATTGTATTTCTTTTAAAATTTATTAGGGATGTGCAGAAGGAAAAATTCATTTCGATTCGTTTTTCGTTTCACCGGGACCCAAATTCATTTCATTAGTTTCATAAGGGGAAAAACCAATTCGTTGATTAGTTTTATTCGTTTTTCGATTTCCCATTAAAGTCAATGGGGGAAGTATTTGCTGCCTATTTTTGGCTGCAGAATTGGGGTTTTCTTATCAATTCTGATGAAACTTCTGGGGTGCAATCATCAGAACGAGAAAAGAGCTCCAAGGTACTTAGACTGTGGCAAAGTGGCACCAAAGTGGCATGAATAGCCTAAGGCACTGTATAGGGGCAAAGAGGTACCAGCAGTGGCAAGAGTGCTTTAACAGAGGTGCAAAGCAGCAGCGAGAGTGTCAAAAACACACCACAGCTTCAAAAGAGAGCACCGATAACAGTTGCATGAACCCTCGAAGGCAGCACGACAGGCAAATTGGCAAGACAAGTAGCATCAACATCCTACAGCACAATGAAGGGGGAACATAGCAAGCAGAAATAGTGTCAGAAAAAACCACAAGGTACCGATAAAGGGACAAAGCAGCATAAAGACTAGCACCAACACACTGAGGAACCATGATAGTGGCAAGAACACCACAAGGAGCTGAGTGAGTCATCTGGTGTATGGCAGCAAGGCAGAGTGGCAGAAAGTTGATAGGGGCAAGACAGGCTGGCAGAGCAGAGTTAGTCTGGCCCCTGTGGTTTTGATAGGGGCAAGACAAGCTGGCAGAGCTGAGGTAGTCAGGTCCCTGTGGTTTTGATAGGGGCAAGACAGGCTGGACCCGGGGAGAGTTCCCTTTCCTTTGTGTAGGAAAGGGCTCCCTAGAATGGGTTCACTCCTAGAGTGGGGTGTTTCCATTGGCATCTACTGAGCTCTCGCTGGTCTTTTAAAATCTGGTGGATGTAGCAGATATACAAACAAGAATTTTGAAGGCCGAGGCGGAGAAGGTTTCCATGTGAACAGCGGTTCAACATGGGTCAGCGGGTGTTAAGAGATAGGCTGGCAACATCCGGGGAGAGTTCCCATTCCTTTGCGCATGAAAGGGCTCCCTAGAATGGGTTGGCCCCTAGAGTGGAGCGCAAGCCTTCAAAGCGTGGCGAGTTGACGTGGAGGAGGTTTCCACGTGAACAGCGGTTCAACATGGGTCGGCGGGCGTTAAGAGATAGGCTGGCTACACCCGGGGAGAGTTCCCTTTCCTTTGCACAGGAAAGGGCTCCCTAGAATAGGTTGGCCCCTAGAGTGGAGCACGAGCCTTCAAACCGTGGCGAGTCGACGTGGAGGAGGTTTCCATGTGAACAGCAGTTCTGGTTCAACATGGGTCAACAGGTACTAAGAGACAGGCTGGCTACACCCGGGGAGAGTTCCCTTTCCTTTGCGCAGGAAAGGCCTCCCTGGAATGGGTTGGCCCCGAAAGTGTGGTGGTTCCGTTGGCGTCTAGTGAATACCCAGAGGCTATTAACTGTACTTATGCACTTCAGCTGATGACAAAGGAACTTGAAGACTCTCAGAAATAAGAAAACTGCTACTCAAGTCTAAATCTACAATATCAACCTATGTTGACTTTGTACCCTACAGTGCCTCTGTAAACTATGGGAACACAGAGGATGAACTAGAGTACAACTACCACCAGTTTTCTATAGTACTAGAAACATTAATGTTGGCACCTAAGAAAGATTTAGGGAAAAAGGCCCATATTATGAAGGTCATGAAAACTATTGAGCATATGAAATATCCAAGCTCCAAGCTGGATAGACAGGCACAGCATTTGAGGTCAAGCCCTAGTAGGGGTGTAAGGCCTGGACAGACAGGCACAGAGTTTGAGGTCAGGCCCTTGTAGGGACATACAGCCTGGACAGTGGACAGACTGGCACAACATTTCAGGTCAGGCCCTTGGAGTGCCATACGGCCTGGACAGTAGACAGACTGGCACAGCTTTTCAGGTCAGGCCCCTGTAGGGACATACGTCCTGGACGAACAGGCACAGTGTTTGAGGTCAGGCCCTTGTAGGGATGTACGGCCTGGGCAGTGGACAGATTGGCACAGCATTTCAGGTCAGGTACATGTGCTGATATTATCTGGAGCATAGGAGGCAGTTGCAGCTGCTGCAAGGCTTTCAATTGCTTTTTTTCATCTTGCCATTCACAGGGAAAATCTGGAAGACACTAGCATTTCCATCAACTCTGGTGCCAGCCTTGAGCGATAAGGGCTCATGATATCCCCTGTCATTGAAAATACATGTTCACTGGGCACACTGGTTGGTGGATATGACAGATATCGCTGAGCCACTTTGGCTAGGTGTGGCCAGACAGTGGACTTGTGTGCCCAATAGGCCAGCGGATCTGTCTGCATGTCCTCTATGGGCTCTTGGAGATAACATATCACTGACATTTGTGCTGGTGTCTCCTTTGCTTGGGTGGGCTGAGAGTCCTTCTTCCCAGCTGCTTTTGCTCTAGCTTGTTCCAGAAAAGATGCTTTTTTAGGGACAATATGGCTTTGGCATACTGAAGTGGAGGAGGAAGTACTAACTGTCATTGATAGAGTGAGTGCTGCTCCTGCTTGGACTTGCACTACTCTCTGAAGTGCCCACTGTTTCCTCCTCTGCTTCATGCCTAATCTGTCTCTGCCTATGGCGCTCCTCTTCATGGATGTTTCCTAACAGCAGGTCCTTCACAAATGTGAGACAATCGGACTGTAGGGTGAGTTTCCCTTTCACACAGGGATCACAGACTGTGGCGAGCATATATCTGCAGTCTTTTGTGAAAGGTTGTAATCTCTCTTACACATGCTTCTGCAACAAGTCCAGACAATACAGCACCTCTGCTGTCATTCCCTCTTCCTGTTTTAAGCCCTCCAAATATTCCTCCAGAAAATTAACTATAGGGATGACGTCAGCCAAGATGGCACTTCTGGAACTCAGCTCCTCTGTAGATTTCTTGAAGGGCTGCAGGATTTTTACCAGCTGATTCATGACTAACCAATCAGAGTCCTAGGGGACTCTGCACACCTATGTCCATTTCCGCAGAAAGTTCATGAAGGGTTTTCTGCTGCTCCACTAACCTTTGCAGCATCATATAGGTGGAATTCCACCAAGTGACAATGTCTTGAATGAGATGCTTGTGAGGCATCCTCAAATCAATCTGCTTTTCACAGAGAACCTGCCCCGCCTTCACACTTCTGTGGAAGTGCGCTGCTGTGTTCCTGCACTTGTGTATTAACATATGCAGGTATTCATTCTCTTGGTGATTGGAATCCAACCCCAGAGCTGACTTCACTACCAGGTGCAGAATGTGTGCAAAACATCGGATGTTCTTAAAGCCCCCATCGGATATTGCCTTTAACATGTTTGCACCATTGTCTGTGACAAAGAACCCTGCTTGAAGATTCCTGTCTCGCTGGTGTAGCTGCCAGCCTGCCAGCATCTGTCTGATGCATGCTAGAATATTGGCTGAGGTATGGGCGTCGTCCGTCAGGTGGGTGTGCAGTAAAGCCCATCTCCACCCTGATGCTTGTTCACTAATAGAGCTGCTGCCTGCCCCTGCCTCAGCTAGGTCCCACCAGTGTGCTGTCAGGGAGAGGTAAGAGTGTGCAGCATTTATGGCAGTCCAGATATCGCAGGTGAAATGCACACTCCCCTCTGCCTTAGTTAGCAGCGCTTGGATGCAACTGCGACACTGGTTGTACAGGCTGGGGATGACCTTTCTGCTTAATATGGCTCTGGAGGGGACTTTGTAATTTGGAACTAAGACCTTCAGCAAATGCTTGAAACCCACATTTTCTACTACCTGCAAGGGCTGGTCATCAAGGGCAATCATTTCCCCGATGCTCCTCATTACAACTTTTGAGGCTGCCTGCCTCCTTTCCTGGGATAGCGTTACCAAACACCATCCCATTTCCTCCATGGTGGGTTTTCGCTTCTGTCAATTGGTAGGGGGCTGTTGGCCTGCCACCTGACTGCTAGAAGGGGCTGAAGGTGTAGGGTGACTCTGCTCCTTTTCAACCACTTTACGCTGCCTGGAAAAAGGGGTCCCCTGACTGGTACTGCCACCATCCCTAGATGGCAGTATTGCTGGGTGTTGCTTCTGCATATGATGCATCATGCCAAAATTAGTTAGATGTCCCACTTGCTTGCCTCTGCTAATAGCCCTGGCACATTAATTACAGTGAGCAAAACGTGGGTCCTCCATCACTTTAAATGGCTCCAGATCGCAGATTTCTTTCGTGATCCCTTCTCTATAGCCTTCGGGGTGGATGCTGGCACTGGAGTTGAAGTAGTGGGTGCACCCTGAGAACAATGCCAGGGGCATCAGTCACACTCTGTGCCTGCGCTGACTGCTCTTCCTCCTCATCATCATCAGTTTCATCTCTCCCCTGCAGTACTGAAGTGGAGGCTAAGACAGAACTAACTAATCCTCCTAAACCTTCTTCAGCTATTACTTCTTCCATTTCTGATGACGAGAATCCACACAAGATGATTCTTCATCGGAATCAGAAGCAAACAGTGCCTGCGCTTCATTTGCAATGCTAAGTCGAGTCTGCTGTCGCACTGCTGCTTTTGGGTCTCGCCCTTTTGTCTTGCATGACTCAGCCTTCCCTTCCCTCACCTCCAACACTACAGGGTCAAAAACAGGTGGTGGGGGTGCATCATCTTTAAATTTCAGTTTTTTCCAGATGGAACTGCCTGCCCCTCCAGAGATTTTAGATTGGAACAGCTCCCTTTTTAACTTTAATGGGGGACTGGCACTGCCTTTTGAAGTGCCTCCTCTGCCAGTCCCAATCACTTGACCACGTCTACCTTTCCCTGACATCGTGGATTTAATGTCACTGCCTACTAGGGATTTCAATTGAAAGAATTATTTCTTTATTGGTGAATGAACACCTCTGTCCCAATATATGTGAGTCTGCAAAACTGCCCTCAGACACACGATATAGCGCCTTGATGTACGCTACAACTGAGACCACTGAATGTGCACGTACCATACTTGTAGCTACAAAAGAGGCCTACTGGGGATTTGGCTTAAAAGAGCATTGCTGTCCCAATATATGTCAGTCTGCAAAACTGCCCACAGATGCACAATGCAGTGCCTTGATGTACACTACAACTGAGACCACTGTATGTGCATGCACCAAACTTGTAACTACAAAAGAGGCCTACTGGGGATTTGGCTTAAAAGAGCACTGCTGTCCCAATATATGTGTGTCTGTAAAACTGCCCACAGACGCACAATGCAGTGCCTTGATGTACACTACAACTGAGACCACTGTATGTGCACGCACCAAACTTGTAAAGACAAAAGAGGCCTACTGGGGATTTGGCTTAAAAGAGCACTGCTGTCCCAATATATGAGTCTGCAAAACTGCCCACACTATTTATTTATTTATTTATTTATTTATTTATTTATTTATTTTATTTATTTATTATTTTTTTATATACCGACATTCGATCTCAATCGAGATATCACACCGGTTTACATTCAGATACTGTAGGTATTTCTCTATCCCCAGAGGGCTTACAATCTAAGTTTTTTTGTACCTGAGGCAATGAAGGGTAAAGTGACTTGCCCAAGGTCACAAGGAGCGACAGCTGAGACTCCTCTGTGTACACAAAAAAATGAAACAGCAGATAAAAGACTTGACTGGAAGCCTGAGCAAGCACAATTCCTAATGATGCTGCTTCTTCTTTGAAAATACCAACTCACAGTATCTCCCACCCACACCACCCATACCCTGCCTGTGCGTCCACCAACCTACCCCAGGGGGGTAAGATCAGCAGCAAAATTCCACTGCTGGCAGCTTGTCTCAGTGGGAGAGACAGAGAGACTGTCTGAGTTCAATAAAAAAAAAGTGCGGTCAAAAAAAGCCTGGCTGGCTGACACTGCAGCAAAAATGAACAAATATCTTTTTCAATGGAAAATTCTATCAAAGTAGCTAGCAATTGAATACAGATTTGAGACACTCAGACTAGCTC
The DNA here is from genome assembly GCF_901001135.1 of Rhinatrema bivittatum. Classification (NCBI taxonomy): domain Eukaryota; kingdom Metazoa; phylum Chordata; class Amphibia; order Gymnophiona; family Rhinatrematidae; genus Rhinatrema; species Rhinatrema bivittatum. Next base: position 95,805,519 of record NC_042619.1, read on the forward strand.
TGAGTAAAGTCACCTCCCCGGATAACCCCCGCAAAGAAAGAGCGTGGCATGTCGCTTGCTTAAGGTTTAAATAGTACAGTGTCATCAGGAACAGCGTCACAGAGCACTGAGTGAGAGTGGCAATTGGCTGCATTAGAAAAATGCTTAGCTCTGATAGGTTGCATTCTCGTCTCCTTGTCAACTTGTCTGACACACTCTAGTATCCATAAGAAAAACCAGCCAGGAAAGGCCTTTAATTCTATGTAAAATTCAATTGTAAATATCTTGTCTGGAAAAGGTTATTGCTATTACATGGGGCGAGGGGTGGGAGGGAGATTTATTTTTAGCTCAGAAAATGTGATTTCATGGTTTTACATAGTCTTACATAAAAACATAAGACGTGTCTTACTGGATCAGACCAAGGGTCTATCAAACCCAGCATCCTGTTTCCAACAGTGGCCAATCCAAGTCGCAAGTACCTGGCATATTCCCAAACTTTAAATAGATCTCAAGCTACTATTTTTTACTGACTAATAGCAGTTTATGGATTTTTCCTCTAGGAACATATCCAAGTCTTTTTTAAACCCAGTTATACTAACTGCGATAACCTCATCCTCTGGCAACGAATTGTAGAGCTTAACTATGTGCTGAGTGAAAAAGAATTTTCGACAATTAGTTTTAAATAAGCTACTTGCTAACATCATGGAGTGCCCCTAGTCCTTCTATTATTTGAGAGAGTAAATAACCGATTTACATTAACCTAAGAACATAAGAAATTGCCATAATGGGTCAGACCAAGGGTCCATCAAGCCCAGCATCCTGTTTCCAACCATGGCCAGCCAAACCAGGCTACAAGAACCTGGCAAGTAAACAAACACTAAGAAGATCCCTGTTCAAGTCTTTTCATGATTTTTTAGACCTCTATCATGTCCCCTCTCAGTTGTCTCTTCTAACCTCTTTAGCCTTTCCTCATAAGGTAGATGTTCCATACATCTTATCATTTTTGTCTCACTTCTCTGCACTTTCTCCCGTGCAACTATATCTTTTTTAGATGTGGCGAATGGTGCGGTCTCACCATGGAGCAATACAGGGGCATTATGACACCCACCATTTTATTTGCCATTCTCTTCCTAATAATTCCTAACATTCTGTTTGCTTTTTTGATTGCCATAGCACCCTGAACCAAAGATTTCAATGTATTACCTACTAGGATGCCAAGATTTTGTTGTGCTGGAGGTGGACCCTTGGCCGAGGTGGGGTTGACACTACCCATAGGAAGGATCCTACAGGTCCCCAACATCAGCAGGTGGAGAGGGCTGATGGAGGGAGGCCGGCTGGCGCTTCACCAATACCAGCCCTCATTCCCCGCGGTTGAGCCTTTGGGTACCGGAGCTGGCTGGGCTTAGGTGTTACTCCGTATGTCGTCATCAATGGAACGGTAGAGAGGTCAGCCCAGAAGCAGCAACAGCAAAGCTGGGAAGTCTGTACTGGATGAGGCAGAGTCCCGGAGACCCGGGCACCAACGGAACCAAAGTCAGACAGGTGGTGCCTGAGCAAGAACAGGCCAAAGCCTGATTAGGCCAAGTCCAGGACGTAGACTGAAGAGGCATTATAGACTGGAGTCAGGGCCGGTGGCAATCAAGGAGCAGTGGCAAGGCAAGGCTGAGGTCTGAGCGAGGAGAAGATCAATAGCGTGGTTAGACAAAGCAGAAGTCAGGGCTTGCAGAAGATTAGTAGCTTGGTCAAGCAAAGCAGAGGTCTGGGCTTGGAGAGGATCAGTAGCGTAGTCAGGCAATGCAGAGGTCCGGGCTTGGAGAGGATCAGTAGCATAGTCAGACAATGGAGAGGTCCGGGCTTGGAGAGGATCAGTAGCGTAGTCAGGCAATGCAGAGGTCTGAGCCTGGAGTGGATCAGTAGCGTAGTCAGGCAATACAGAGGTCTGGACTTGGAGAGGATCAGTAGTGTAGTCAAGCAATGCAGAGGTCGGGTCCAGGAAGTCAATCGGAAGAAGGGCTAGGAACCAGGAATGCAGGAACGAAGGAGAACAGAAACTGGAACTTGCAGGGATCAACCAGGAACTGAGCTTCGGCGATGTCATCATCCGGGGCTGTGGCCAAGTTCCCGCCGTGGGCCCTTCATAAGTGACAGTGATGCGCGCCTAGGGAGGGGCGCGGTGCTGAACGACGGTGTTTCTCCACGGGCCATGCAGAGAGGCCCATCGTGGAGCAGAGAGGCCTGGAGCAGAAGCTGGAGCACTGGGGGTGGTCCGAGGACGGAGCCGGCAGCCCACCGCCGCCAGAGATGTGGAACTAGATGCTGGATTTGGCAAAGAGAGGTGAGGGGGTCGGGCCGCGGGTCTGTCGCAGCCGGCACACGCAACAGATTTCTTTCCTGGGTGTAACTCCTAAGATAGAACCTAACATTGTGTAACTACAGCGTGGGCTTTTTTTCCCTATATGCATCACCTTGCACTTGTCCACATTAAATTTCATCTGCCATTTGAAAGCCGAGTCTTCCAGTCTCAAAATGTCCTCCTTCAATTTATCACAAACCGCTTGATTTTTAACTACCCTGCAAAGTTTTGTGTCATCCGCAAATTTGATTATATCACTTGTCATACCCCTTTCCAGATCATTTATAAATATATTAAAAATCACCGGTCCAAGTACAGATCCTTTAGGCACTCCACTGTTTACCTTTCTCAACTGTGAAAAAAAGACCACTTAATCCTACTCTCTGTTTCCTGTTTTTTAACCAGTTTGCCAAGTGGCCCCACCACCGTTAAACTCTCTCACCAAATCCTGTGCTCCACTGAGAATTAGATCTAAAATTGCTCTCTCTCTTATCGGTTCCTGAACCAATTGCACCATAAAACTATCATTTATTTATCCAGGAACTTTATCTCTCTAGCATGTCCTGATGTTACACTTATGCAGTCAGTATTGGGGAAATTAAAATCTCCCATTATTACTGCACTACCAATGTGGTTTGCTTCCTAAATTCTCTTAGTATTTCACTGTCCGTCTCACCATCTTGGCCAGGTGGATGGTAGTATACTCCTATCACTATACTCTTCCCCAACACACAAGAGATTTCTACTCATAAAGATTTGATTGTGCATTTAGTCTGTTGCAGGATCTTTATTCTGTTGGACTCTATGCCATCCAGGACATAAAGCGCCACACCGCCTCCCGGGTGCTCCTCTCTGTCATTGCGATATAATTTGTATCCCGGTATAGCACCATGTTTTTGAGATGCCAAATAAGTCTATGTTATCATTCACTACTATACACTCTAACTCTCCCATCTTACTTCTTAGACATCTGCATTAGCATACAAACATTTCAAAGAGTATTTTTTGTTTATATTAACATTCTGCTTTTCAGTTGATAGGGATAAATTGGAATCTTTTAGCTCAGGTGTGTCTTTAATTATAGGCTCATGGACTATGTTTCTTCTTATTGGAACCTCTCTGTTGGGATGCCCTAACTCTATTGCTTCATTAGTATCCTTTGAAGATAGCTCCCTCCGAACCATGCACTGCTGAGTGACTGTTTGCTTTCCCCTTTGATTTAGTTTAAAAACTGCTCTATCTCCTGTCTCCAGCCTAATTAAGGTGGAGCCCATCCCTTCTGAAAAGACTCCCCCTTCCCCAAAAGGTTGCCCAGTCCCTTACAAAACTGAATGCCTCTTCCTTGCACCATCGTCTCATCCACACATTGAGACTCCGGAGCTCTGCCTGCCTCTGGGGACCTGTGTGTGGAACAGGAAGCATTTCAGATAATGCTTCCCTGGAGGTTCTGGATTTCAACTTTCTACCCAAGAGCCTAAATTTGGATTCCAGAACCTCCCTCCCTTCATGTACCATGACAGCCGGCTCTTCCCCCGCACTGTCTAAAATCCTATCTAGATGAACTGTGAGATCCATCAACTTCGCACCAGGTAGGCATGTTACCAGGTGATCCTCATGCCCAACAGTCACCCAGCTGTCTACATTCCTAATAATCACCAACTCTGACAGCCAATCTAACCCTTGCTTCCTGGGCAGTTACTCTGGTAGACACATCCTCAGTGCGGGAGGACAATGCATCACCTGGAGAGCAGGTCCTTGCTACAGGATCATTTCCTGCTGCATCAGGTTAATGTTCTCAGACCAAGAGATCGTCCTCCTCCAAGGCAGCACCAGGGCTGCCAGACTGGAGTTGGTACTTGGCTACTATGTCCCTGAAGGTCTCCTCTATATACCTCTCTGTCTGCCTCAGCTCCTCCAGGTCTGCCACTCTAGCCTCCAGAGATCGGACTCGTTCCCTGAGAGACAGGAGCTTTTTGCATGTTGCTCCAAATGTAGATGGAATTTTTAAAGCATTGCCTCTTGATACACTCTTTCTGGAAAGAAAAAAGTGCTGGGATGGGGATAGATTCCAGGGAATTCAAAAAAAGGTGATATTTTTGAAAAAAAAATTTGAAAAGACGATTTTCTTTCCAAAGTTCCCATGCTGATTCTCCTTCCTGTTGGTGTTATTTTTTTTACAAATTATTTAATGTTGCAGGGAACAGAAACAGAAAATTTTCTTTCTAAGTATCCCTTGAATATTTTCTTTTCAGGGTAAAAAATCCTTCAGGAGAGAGGGATATTTTAATAAATATGATTTTCCCTGTCTGGAGTGGTCCACTAAGATATGAAACACAGAAACATGAAAGCAGAAAATGATCCTATGGAGTAGCCGCGCGTATCTTATAAAATCCAGGGTCAGCGCGCGCAAGGGGGTGCACATTTGTGCAACCTGCGCACGCCGAGCCCAGTGCGTGTTGCCTGTTCCCTCCGAGGCCGCTCCGAAATCGGAGCGGCCTCGGAGGGAACTTTTCTTCACCCTCCCCCCACCTTCCCCTCCCTTCCCCTACCTAACCCACCCCCCTGGCCCTATCTAAACCCTCCCCCCCCACCTTTGTTGCCAGATTTACGCCTGCTGAAAGCAGGCATAAATCTGCATGCGCCAGCGGGCTGCTGGCGTGCCATCACCCGACTCGGGGGCTGGTCCGGAGGCCTCGACCATGCCCCTGGGCCGGCGCCACGCCCCCGGTCCCGCCCCAAACCACCCCCTGACCCCGGCCCTGCCCCCGGACACACCCCTCCCCGCCCCTTTTATGAAGCCCCAGGACTTACACGAGTCCCGGGGCTGTACGTGCACTGGCGGCCTATGCAAAATAGGCGCGCGAGGGCCCTGCGCGCGTAAATCCGGCCGGATTGGCTTTTTTTTTTTTTTTAGTGAAAAATCGTTTTTCAGCTTAGTGCACGCTAATGGGAGTTAGCGCCCACTAACAAAAAATAACAAAAATAAACAGTTTTTTGCTAGTGCGTGTTAATGGGGTTAGTGGGCGCTAACTCCCATTAGCGCACACTAACCCAAAAACGATTTTCACGAAAATTTTGGGGAAAAAATGTTCGTTTTGCTTTTTAACAGATATATAACGAATTGAGAAATATCGTACGATATTTCAATTTGTTATAAAAACAATTCACATCCCTAGTGTGTATATATAGAGTGAGAGCTTGTGTGTGTTTGTAGAGAATGTGAGAGTGAGAGCTTGTGTGGGTGAGGAAGTCTACGAGAGAAAGCATGAGCCTGTGTGTGTGTGTGTGTGTGTGTGTGTGAAGGAGGAAGTGAAGAAGACAGCAGGAGAAGAAACAGAATGAGAAGAGAGACCCTAAAAAGGCGGAGCCCATCCTTTTCCAAAGGGACGGGTTCCACCTTAACCAGAGTGGAACCAGGCTGCTGGCACTAACTTTTGAAAAGAAGATAGAGCAGCATTTAACCTAGAACAAGAGGGAAAGCCAAGAGTCATTCAGCAGTGCATGGTCCCAAACAATGTATCTTTGAAGGATACTAATGAAACAGGAGAGTTAGAGTATTCCAACAGAGAGGTTCCAATAAAAGCAAACGTAGTCCATGCAGATTTTGAAAGCTTTCCCAAACACCAATAAAATATTTCAAAACAGCAAACACATAAACACCACCCTATAATTAAAAATAAGGATAAAAAATCTCCCACACTCATACCTGGGAACTTTTGATTTTCAGTCTGAGCTTGTCGTGGATTAATGGGAGAAGGCGGTGGCTGCAATACAAAGACTTTCTCCTCTCTCTCACATACACACGCTCCAACACAAGTATACTCCCTTACTCATACATATTCATACACATACTCACTCTCCCCCACATGCTTTCACATACACATACACTTGCTCTCACTCCTCCATATGCTCTCACATACACATACACTTGCTCTCTCTCCCCTACATGCACACACACACACACACACATACACATTCTCCCCCCCATGCTTTCTCACACACAAATGCTCTCTCTCCCCCACACACTCACTCTTCCTCACATGCTCTCTCTCCCCATATGCTCTCATATACACATGCACTCACACATGCTCACACACATGTACTCCTTCTTTTACTCTCCCTCCTAGGTGTAGGCAGCAGCAGCAGCAGCTTTCTTCTTGGACTTCCACAATATCAGGAGGCCTCCACTCTCTTCCTCGTTCAGCAGATATGCTGCCTATTTTTTGCAGCGCATCCAGCTGATCCTGCCTCTCTCCTGCCGCATGGCCTGGCCAATCACTGCCTCTCTCCTGCCGCGCGGCCTGGCTGATCGCTGCCTCTCTCCTGCCACACCGCCAGGCTGATCTCTGCCTCTCTCCTGTCACACGGCCCTGCTGATCGCTGTCTCTCTCCTACCGTGCGGCCCGGCTGATCGCTGCCTCTCTTCAGCCACGTGGCCCAGCCAATCACTGCCTCTCTCCTGCCATGCGGCCCTGCCGATCGCTGCCTTTCTTCAGCCGCGTGGCACGGCCAATCACTCTCTCTTTCCTGCTGCACGGCCCGGATGATGCTGCAATTGATCCTCTCAGTCTTTTCTTCCGGCCACTCCTTCCAGCTACGATGATTGGGCATTCTTCTTCCTGCCCACGTGGGCCCACAACACATTTTCTCTTCCAGTTCTCGAGGGCTGGAAGAAGGAGGTCCTGCAGCTGCCACCAGTGTTGGGAATCGGGACCAAGTTTTTTCACAATTCTGAGCAGGTCCGATGGAAGCAGTAGGTGGCTGCTGGGTCGCCCCCAAACCTGTGGCACCCTAGGCAATCGCCTAGTTTGCTTAGTGCTTCCACCAGCCCTGGCCATAGACAAGAGTCTGTGGCCATAACTCTGGGGAGTTATGGCATAGGCACAGCCTTAAACCATATTGGAAGTGTATAGTTACAGTAGCATTTCATGAGAGCTGGTTAAAGAGGCATCGGAAGAAAGGTCAAATAGTAGACTTAAACAAGAGAATGAAAAATAATGCCCGACCACTACTGTGCATTGCAGGTGGGATTGCAAGGGTTAACATTACTGGGAAGGGGAGGGACTATATAGTATAGCAATGGAATTGTAGGCTTGTCTTAACTTACAGTAAGAGAAAATCACAGCGCGCGGGCTTCCCAGCGCACACACATGGATGTGCTGATTTTATAACATGTGTGCGCCGGGGCGCATGTGTTATAAAATCCGGGGGCCACGCGAGACTTCCGCAATTTTCCCGGCCTTCCCCAGTTCCCTCCAATTAAGGAGCGGACTGGGAGGGAACTTCCTTACCGCCTCCTACCTAACCTCCTTCCCCTCTCCTCCCCGCCCCCTATCCCTATCCTATCTAAACCCCATTATTTTGTTTTCCCTTTTGCTCCTCATCAGGAGTAGTAGCAAGGTGTGCGCGCCGGCAGGGTGCTGGCACGCGCTTTCCTGGCACAGTGGCAAATGGCTGCTGTACCGGCCACCTCCAGACTCGCCCCTCCCCGCCCCCCGGATCGCCCCTTTCCCTTGGCCCAGCAATTATTTGTGTACCGGGGTTTGCGCATGTGGCTGTGCCCGTCTTAAAATTGGCCCGGTGTACGTAAGGCCTGGCCACGGACGTATACTCCGGGATTTACGCAGACCGGGTTTTTAAAATTCACCCATTATTGTTCATCACTGTAATGTTCTGTTTTCTAGAGGCACGTTGTTGTTTATAAGGGTTTGGTGTGCATAAATGCATAGGATCATTTAACTTAAGGCTTTCTAACACAGATAAGTTACAGGCAGATAACTGGCAGCATTATTTAAATATTTTAAGAAACAGTTTATTCCCTGTTGTCTTTAAATCATGAATTACTCATTTAAAAGAAAATCATTGTTTTTCTCCTCTAGGCAAAGAGCAGCAGTTGCCATATTGTTTCCAAAAATGAAAGCTGTTCAAATTAATGGCAGATTTCATTATTTAATTACCAGTATGGTATGATATGTAAGGCTATAGCAGCTAAATTGGGATGGTCTTTTAATATACTTAAATGTTTCATATCTAGCAGCATTCAAAGAATGGCAGTGATATGTTTGCTCTCCAGGTATTTTGTTGCATTTTAATTTTCAGAAATAAAAGGACATCCCAGTATCCATATGTGGGTGTAGTTTCATGCTTTTTAAAAGGCAAAATAGCAATGCTTTAATTTTCTATGTAAAAAAATTAAATAAACCCTCTTATTTGTGGAGGCTACCAAGCAGAACAAATTCTCCTGTACTGATTCTGCTAATAAGAACTTGCCATACTGGGTCAGACCGAGGGTCCATCAAGCCCAGCATCTCAGTTGTGTTAAAAATTATCCTAAAAATGCAAAAAGGTCTTAGATTTGACTAGTGCCATAATACTATTGATAAATTATCAGGTTTTAATACAAAAAAATGGGATTTTGGTTAGTATAAAAGCTGTATAAATTATACACCTACACATAGGAGGCTTAAGCCACCTAAATTTGAAAATTAGAAATACTTCCAGCAGAAAAATATTCTATAATGTTCCCAAATAAAAATATTCAAATTCTGTGTTAAAAACAAATTTCTAAGGCCATGCATATAACAAGAAAAGCAAATAAACCCATTCACATGAGTTTTTAGGCCAGCTTCCTCCAAGAATCATTTAATATATTTTCAGCTTTGTTACAATGTATCTGATGCCCATGATCCCTTTTTGGATATTCACAGTCATTCTCCTGATATCACCTACATATGGAATTGGGTGCAGGAAGTACACTGAGCATGTTTCCACTGTGATGTTAGTTCAGAATAAAGGCAAAAAGTCATAAAGAACATGCCTGCACTATAGTTATCACACTCCATATAAGCAAATATTCAATACTTTCTTTCTCATAATCGAGTGAAATTAAATCCTGCCAAAACAGAATTACTTTACCTAACATCAGTGTCCTGCTCCACAATAGGCCCTCCTTCACATTTACTTTTCAATGGAACTTCCATTCCCATTCTTAATGATGCTACCTTTAGGCGTGATCATAAATTCTGATCTATCTATGACAAAACACATTTCTGCGGTCATCAAAAAATCTTTCTATAAACTGCATCTACTGAAACGCCTACGTCCCCCGTTGTTTTCACAAGATTTTCGTACGGTATTGCAATCAATAGTATTCTCCGGATTAGACTACTGCAATGCCCTTTATATCGGCCTACCTGATTCTACATTACACCCTCTACAACTAGTCCAAAACACAGCAGCCCGAATACTTGTTGGTTCAACCCGTAGAAGTCACATCACACCGATACTTTACTCCCTCCATTGGCTTCCCATAAAATTCAGAATTATATACAAAGTTTTAACAATTATTCATACTCTTATCCATAACTCTTCATCAACCTGGCTATGTGCGTCCTTACGTATTTATAAACCAGCTAGACAGTTACGGTCCCTATCAAAAAATCTTTTAGATGTACCCACAATCAAATTAGCAAGATTAGACTTAACTTGCAAGAGAGCTTCTTCTGTGGCAGGTCCCTCCTTGTGGAACTCTTTACCAGATTCCCTCAGACTCATAACATCTGTTCATCAATTCAAGAAATCCTTAAAAACCTACTTGTTTCATAAAGCCTTTAACATTTCTTCTTCAAATTAAACATTAAAAACTTCCCCTCCTGATGCCTCCAAAACCCTTGCCACTACACACATCATTTCCTAGCCTCTCCTCCTGCCCCCCACCCCTTTCCCCTCCAATACCCAAGTCTGCATTTAAAGCGAGTTATGGCACATTTTATTTAAAAGGAGCTCATTGTTTGTCTGCTGATTTGTCTGTAGAAATTTATTTATTTTATTGTTTTTATTCAGATTATGTATGTTTTAAACTGTAAACCGTTTTGACTAAATTTTTATTTGTAAAGGCAGTATACAAACATTTTTGAGAGAGAGAGAGAGAGAGAGAGAGAGAGAGAGAGAGAGAGAACTATAATGCCCTCATGCTAGATTGGTATTTATATTTCTATGGGAGGCCCACCTAGTAACTCGAGGTGAGGTTTAGATATTAGTGTAGGGGTTAGGGGCCACTTTGACATTCAAAGTGAGACGTACAAACAGAACAGTGCTCTCTTGTGAAGATTTGATGACCTTCAGAATGAGGAAACTCATCCAAAGATGAGATTTGTGCAATGTTCTCTTAACCTAGCTTGATGTTAACCAGATAGAGAGTCCATCAAGAAAGGTTGAGCGAACATTGCACTCCGAAGGTCATCAAATCTTCACAAGAGAGCACTGTTCTGTTCATACGTCTCACTTTGAATGTCAAAGTGACCCCTAACCCCGACACTAATACCTAAATTTCACCTCGAGTTACTAGGTGGGCCTCCCATAGAGAATTTGCTTTGAAGTGCCTGAAAGATAGAATAAAAATAAATGTTTTAGTAAAAATAATTCTACATTGTTATTTTATTTATTTATTTATTTATTTAAAGTCTCTTCTATACCGATGTCCGTTTGCACATCGCATCGGTTCACAATAAACAAGAACTTTTAGGCTGAGCCCTTACATAAAACAGAAAATATACAGGTAACTTTTTAGCATATCATTTGTTTTAAATAGAAAATATCAAATACATTTGATTTCATATTTTTTATAGATAGCATATATATCTTTTCTATATAAATATGCTTATTATGCCATTTGATGTGCGTGCTATGTTTTGCCATGTGCGCAGGGTTCATGACCTATATGCACGCGCACATGTATACAGCTTAGAGGGAACAGTGTTCAAAAATATTTACATGACCCAACACAATAGAAAAGCATGGGGCTCAGGTAAGTGAAGTTGCTTACCTGTAACGGGGTTCTTGGAGACAGCAGGACATGTGGGCGAGGTCATCCAATGACACTAGCTCGGAGTAGCTCTCAGAGCTCAGAAAGAAGTCTTTCTGAGCATATGCAGGAATTTCTGTGCATCAGCCCCACACATGAGTCTCCTCATCCCCTTCCTAACTAAGCTTCAGCTCAACAAGTAGGTGAATGGAACTGTGTGTCTGATATGCCCTGCTGTCCCTGGAGAACCCCTGTTACAAGTAAGTAACTTTGCTTTCTCAGTGGACAAGCAAGACAATATCCGCCGCACACGTGGGGACCCCCAAGCTGAAGGTTGCATTAAAGTAATGATTTCTTTTAGTGAAGATATGCAGCCTGGGAAAGAATGGAAGATGGGAGAGCTGAAGCTATTATCTGAATAAATTCTTCAAAACCGCTTGACTAAATGCACTATCCATACAAAATTCTTGATCTAAACCATAGTGTTTAATAAAGATGTGAATCAAGGATCACGTTTCTGCTTTGTAAATGTCCTATATGGAAGATGATTGTTGAAAAGCAGTTGTAGTTACAGTGGCTTGTATTTGGTGTGCCTTTATCTTCTCAGGCAAGGGTACGCCTGCTCAGCCTGTTTCCCCACTGGTCGTGCTTGTCTGATAGAATCAAAAGAAATGAATAGTTGGAAATACTTCCTGAGTAGCTTCATTCTTTCTAAGTGAAAAAGAATAGCTCTTCTACAGTCTAGCATGTGGAATATTTGTTTTGCCTTATTATTACGAAGTTTAGGGAAGAAAGATGGAAGAACTATAGATTGATTCAAATAAAATTGTGAAATCATTATGGGTATAACTTTTGGTTAATTCTAAGAACTACTCTGTAGTTGAATATTTGCTTATATGGAGTGTCCAGTACTAAAGGTTACAGTTCACTTATTCTTCTTGCTGAATAGCTATGAGGAACAACGTCTTCAAAGAAAGACATTTTTTTTATCACTTGTTACCGTAAGTTCAAGGGAGATTTCATCAATCTTGATAAAACTAGGTTACGTTCTCATTGCATTGCAGGATCTCATACAGTAAGTGGTCTAAAATGGCTTAGTACTTTTATGAATCTTGTGATTAATAGAAGTTGGGAAAAATCTGTAAGCCATCTGAAGGCTGATCATATGCTACAATGGCACTTAGAGGAACTCTTATAGAATTTGATTTTAATCCTGAATTTGAAAGATGAAAAAGGTATTGTAGCAATGTCACATACAAAAGGATCCTGGTTTCTTGCTTTACATCAGAGAGAAAACCTTTTCCACTTGAAACCATAGGAATGTCTCATAGATGGCTTTCTTGCTGATAATAAAACTGTTTTAACCTCCGCTGAAAAAGGCAAGGTGTCTCTGTAGTCAATGTCCAAGCAGTCAGAGGTAGAAAGCAAAGGTTTGGGTGAAGAAGGGTTAGAAGATATGTATTGTTAGAATATATGTAAAAATTAGCAGGCATGTATGCTGATCTATTGGCATTCCTTGGATCCAGGGAAACCAGGGATGGTGTATTCTTGCATTATTCTGTCTTAGCTTTGAAATCATCTTGGTTAATTAGGAATTGGAGGAAAGGCATACATTAGGCCCTCTGACCAAAGAATTGTAAATATATCCAATGCTAAGACTTTCAGATTTAGCTTTTTGGAATAATACATCAGACGTTTGTGGTAGAATGATGCCACAAGCAGATTTACTTAAGGATATCCTCATTGTTGAAATATGTCTTGTAGATTATCATTGTGAAGAGTCCACTCAAGAGGTTGAACATGGTGGCCAGCAGGTAGATTTTAAAAGCATTGCTCGCGCAAAAACATCCCTTATACACACATACATAGGCTATGTGCCAAGACTTACATGTGTAACCCCAAATTTTGTAAGATTGAACTACTGGTCCTGATGAGGTGTGTGAGAGAGACTCTGTTAAAGAAACAGTCTGACACTCTATATATATCTCCCACTATATGAGGGGCACTTTTAACTCAGGATGGGTTTTATTTTGGGAGAGCAGTATTACATTGCTCTGCCTAGGGTCTGTAGACCCTTGTAACACCGCCCCCTCTTGAGATCCAATGTAGTTAATTAATCTTTCAGCTCTATATGAGAAAGGATGGTGGCTAGTGAATTCATTTTTAATTTTTCTCATTTGAGATAGACATCTAAATCCCTTAAATCTAGTATGAGGTGATGTCCTACAATCTTCTTGGGAATAAGGAATTATTTACTCTTGGGATTACTGTGAGATATGGGGAGACATGGATGGCAGAATCTCAAAATTTAATCAATATCCCTTTTGTATGATGATGAGTACCCATTGGTTGGTAATAATAAAGGACCACTGGTGAGAAGAGTGTTGTATCCTTCCCCTACTGGAAGAAAGTTGTAGTCAAAAACCCTTTGCTTGCTTTTTTTTTTTCTTCTAGATTGACTTGGTCTGAGATTGTATGTGATCTGGATTGTGTTTCCTGGTGTTGTTGCAGCAGTAGGGCATTGCCTTTGTTAATAGTAAAGAGAAAACTGCCTATGAGAATAGAAGTATTGCTTCCTGTTGGAGTGATACATTTTCTGATAGCTTGTTGCATCATTGGTAACAATAGTTAGTTTGTAATGTTATGCATTGTTCTTTTATAATACTCCTTTAATATATCTCCAGATTACCTTCATGCAAGGTTCGATCCACCAGGTTTTCATGAACATCTTCCTTTAGCTAGATGTTTTCAGCCACACTAATCTTCTGTCACCATAGCAACCACTGAAGCTCTCAAAGTAGTATCAAAGTTGTCATAAATTGACTTTATGAGGTGTTTTGAACAGTCATTTGCTACTAGAAAGTTAAGAGTGGAATGTTTGCTGAAGCTCTGGTGAAAGTTTGAGTCTTCTTTGAACTTCTACTATATATTATAAAGATCTTGATAAGTGGAGATTCTGCACTGAAGCATGACCATAAAAACATAAGAAATTGTCATACTGGGTCAGACCAAGGGTCCATCAAGCCCAGTATCCTGTTTTCAAACAGTGGCCAATCCAGGCTACAAGTATCTGGCAAGTACCCAAACACTAAGTAGATCCCATACTACCACTGCCAACAATAGCAATGACTATTCCTCAAGTCAATCTACACTAACTGCACTAACTACATCCTCTGGCAACAAATTCCAGAGCTTAATTGTGTGTTGAGTGAAAAATAATTTTCTCCGATTAGTTTTAAATGTGCTACTTGCTAACTTCATGGAGTGCCCCCTTGTTCTTCTATTGTCCAAAAGAGTAAATAACCGATTCACAGCTACCATACTAGACCTCTCATGATTTTAAAGACCTCTATCATCTCCACCCTCCCCCCCCCCCCCCCCCAGCCGTCTCTGCTCCAAGCTGAACAGCCATAACCTCTTTAACTTTTCCTCATAGGGGAGCTGGGTCAGCTGATCCATGTTGAAGAAATTGCCACTTTGATTTGGTTTCCTCTGGAATAAATCACGAAATAGAAACAAAATCTGTCTCAACCTAAAGTAAGCTATAAGGATCATAGTTTTCTGGTCACTTCCAAGTTTTATCAAGTTTTGACCAGTAGAAGTATGTGGTCTCACCATTGATCGATACAGAGGCATTATGACATTTTCCATTTTATCCACTGTTCCCTTCCTAATAATTTCTAATATTCTGTTTACTTTTTTGTCTGCATCAGCACACTGAGCCAACAATTTCAATGTATTGTCCACTATGATGCCTAGATCTTTTTCCTGGGTGGTAACTCCCAATATGGAACCTAACATCATGTAACTACAGCATGGGTTATTTTTCCCTATATGTAGCACCTTGCACTTGTCCACATTAAATTTCATCTGCCAATTGGATGCCCAATCTTCCAGCCTCGCAAGGTCCTCCTGCAATTTATCACAATCCACTTGTGATTTAACTACTCTGAATAATTTTGTATCATCTGCAAATTTGATTACCTCATTCGTTGTATTCCTTTTCAAACCATATATAAATATATTGAAAAGCACCAGTCTAAGTACAGATCCCTGAGGCACTCCACTGTTTACCCTTTTCCACTGAGAAAATTGACCATTTAATCCTCTGTTTCCTGTCTTTTAACCAGTTTTTAACCCTCGAAAGGACATTGCCTCCTATCCGCTTGATAAAACTTCTTCCCCGTATTATCTAGCAACTTATATTCTCTTCCAAGAGGAGCATAACAGTAAATCTTTGATTTTTTTCATCTACTGTGATGTAGATTTGACCACTGTTGAGTCATTTGGCAGTTACACTCTGTTATGACATGGACAGCCTTTACTTTATATTTAAGACCAATTCCCCTTGCTACTGGTGGAACAGAAAGTAGTTTATATTATTATCTGAAGGTCCTTTAAAGTTTTGTGCACTGAGATTTGATATATTTGAGCAGTACAGAATATTCTCTGATGGATCTAGTTAATCTTGAACTGAAAAAGCCATTGAATTAGCCATCTTTTGTATAAATACTGGATATGAACAATACTCCTTTCTGGATAAGGATCTGATAGTTTTCCTAGAGATTATGATAAAGCCTGATCTGAAAGGGAGAATCTGAATCCAAATCTACAATTTGAATGGGAGGACTGGATTTTTACATGAAATGTTCCCTCCTCTCTCACAGGTTTGTGATAGCAGGATTGAAGAAAGCGAATTAGTGACATTCTTTAATTTGTGGAATTTGAAAAAACATTGCTGATTCAGGCACAAGTAACCCTCCAAGACCTTTAGATCTCCTCCTACCCCATTGGCAGGTCAGTGGGTCTTCCAGGGTCATTCTTACATACACTGACACACACTGCCTGCCTGCTATAGGAGTGCAGTCTTAACCCTGCTGATACATAGTTTCCCTGTAATCCTATGACAGATTATAATTTATTTTGCTGTCAGCAGCAAAGGTAAGAAAGACACTGTGACTGTAAGATCCCACCTTACTTTCTCTTCTAAATTTAAAGCTTTTTTTTCCTAATCTTTTCTTTTTGGAATTTTGAAGCAAAGAGTTTCAAAATCTCTGCCTCCTGTCTCTCAGATCCAGGAGAGGAATGATTGAGAACCAAATGCTCACTGACTGCTCAAATTGTTCTTAGTTTCATTTTCACCTGAAAAAAATGGGGATAGGTTGGTTAAAAAGTGTTGAAACATGAATGGTCATGCTCCTTCCTTGTCTCATCCCCAACCTGTTCCAATCTATCTTGCTTTGCTTCCCCCAGACTTTAATGGGACTGAACTGAATGAGTCAAAAGACAGAAGACAGACTATTGGCAGACATCTTCTTCCTTCATCGGAGGATGGGTCTTCAGTACACTTATCCTCACATACTGGTCAAAACTTGATAAAACTTGGAAGTGACCAGAGAGCTATGATCTTTACAGCTTAGTTTAGGTTGAGACAGTTTTTTTTTTCTACTTCGTGATTTATTCCAGAGGAAACCAAATCAAAGTGGTAATTTCTTCAACAGGATCAGCTGACCCAGCTGACTAAAGCTTCCCTTAAGCCTCTAAATGCATGTAAGCTCCAGTATATGACCCGAAAGGTCATTTTTATGGTAGCGGTCATGTCAGCACAAAGAATCCGTGAGCTTCAGTCTCTGCTGACTTATACACCTCATACTAGATTTCATCATAATAACATGATGCTCCACAAGCATCCTAAGTTGCTGCCTAACATGGTCTCATATTTCTAACAAGGTCTCATATTTCTATTTTAATCAATCGGTTGTCTTGCTAATATTTTTCTCTAGGCTACATGTCCATCAAGGTGTTTCATTCTCTGGATAGGTGCTTCATTCCCTGGATTGAAAGAGTACTATCACCTATCTGAAGTGAACTCAAGCCCACAGAAATTTCACCTAATGTTTTGTTGTTTGGACTGCAGCAGGTCTAGGAGTACAGTAGTATCTCATACCATTGCTAGTTGGGTAGCAGATTGCTTATCCATCTGTTATGCCCAGGCAACTTTTCTTTGGAAGGGTGTGTCAAGCACCATTAGGTTAGGGCCATGATAGCACGGATTACCCATCCAAGATCTGTCTCCATTGAGGAGATTTGCAAACTTGTGACCTTGAGTTTAAGCCACACATTCATATCTCATTTCTTTGTAGTCATGGCCTACTTATAGGATAGTAGATTTGGACTATCCATTTTCCAGACTTTTAAAGATACAGTTATGTTCATAAGTTTACATAAATATGGCAGAATTTGTAAGATGTGTAGCTTTTTAAGAAAACATCAGTTATCAGACAAAACACATCTGTTATTTTTAATGTGTTTCAAATTAAACTATTATGCATCACAGAATAGCATAATCATTAAACAAAGCATAGCAATAAGGGAAATAATAAAATGGTCCAGTTCAAAAGTTTCCCATACCCTTACTTTTTAATATTGGGGCAGAATTTAAAAGGGTTATGCGCGTAATATACGCGTGTAATCCTTTTAGACCAGCTCCTGCATGCACCGAGCCTATTTTATTTGCATAGGCATAGGCCTGGCGACGCGCGCAAGCCCCGGGACGCACATATGTCCCGGGGCTTGAAAAAAGGGGCGGGGAGTGGGTGGGGAGGGGCAGTCCGGGGTGGGGCGGGGGCGGGTCCGAGGCCTCTGGCACAGCAGCCGTGCAGGGGGATTGCGCACCGGCATTCAGTCGGCATGCCCAACCTACACCTGCCCGGAGATAGGCGTAAATGAGAAAATAAAGGTGGGGGGGGGGGATTTAGATAGGGGAAGGGAGGGGAAGGTGGGGGGAGTGGAAGGAAAGTTCCCTCCGAGGCCGCTCCGCTCCGCTGACCCCGGATTTTATAAAATGCGCACGCGCCGTTAACAAACTCGTTTCAACTTGAGTCCTAATCAAATTGAGCCCCTGAGGCAGCCGTTTGTTAACGGCAAAACTCGGCCAGAGTCGGGCTTTTAAAATACATACGTCTCCACTTCAATAAACTTTTAAAAAAGACTGTGGCGTCTAATCTTGGTTTTCTTCCTAGGCCATGTAGGCCTGATTCACGGCCTGCTGCGACTCTCCCTGTGTGAGGGAGACGCCGCCGGCCTGACACACTTGGCCTCGCCCTCTAGGCACGCACGCACCAAGGGGCTGGATTCTTAAAGGGGCTAGCGCGGGAAGACAAGAGGGGACGCCCCGGATGACGTCAGATGCTGCAGGGTATTTAAACCCTGCAGCTCCAACAGGATGGGGCCTTGCAACGAGGTTCCACAGTTCTTCTGTGTCTTTAGTTGCTGCGTTGGACTCCGGTTCGCCTCTACTGGTTATTGACTCCTGGCTTCTGACCTTGCTTTGCTCCTGACTTGTCTTCAGCTTCCGCTCTTGGTTTTGGTATTGACGTCTGACCTCTGGCTCCTGACTTGGCTCCGTCCCACGACTTCGTCTCCAGCTTCCGTTCTGGCTTGGTATTGTCTTCTGACCTCTGGATCCTGACCCGGCTCCGTCCCACGACTCTGTCTTCTGCTTTCATCCCTGGCTTTGGTTTGGATCTCTGACTTCTGGCTTCCGACCCGGCTTCGCCCCATGACTCTGTCTTCTGCTTTCATCCCTGGCTTTGGTTTGGATCTCTGACTTCTGGCTTCCGACCCGGCTTCGCCCTTGGACACCGACTTCAGCTTATTCATCACCTCAGATATCCGGTACTTGCTGGCCCGGAGGATTCTCCTAAGTCCCAGCGGCTCGGGTTCCTCCCGGGGGAGCCACAGGCTTCTGAGGGTGAAGACTCTTCAGGTACCTGGGCCCAGCTGTCCTTCGTCCATCTCTTCGGCCACAGCTGGGTCTTTGGTCGCATAGGATCCCACCTAAGTCCAAGAGGTCCGGGTCCCTACGGGCTCCTCCTAGGGGGACCTCGGACTTCCAGTGGTGAAGCCTCATCCGAGTCTCTTCCGTACCGCCTCCCGGCTGTGACGCTCGCTGTGGTCCTCCACAGCTTACCATCCACTGTCTCAGCCGGCCCAAGGGTCCACGAGCATAACACTAATGTTTATGTATCTGCAAATTTGGGCTTTTAAAAATCTATTAGCTCAAAATAATTTATTGTTTAAAACAGAAAACTGTTCAACAAAAAAGGTGAGACTTGTACACTGGATTTTCCATGTGAGGTTAAAGCTGTTGCTTAGGAATGGGATACATTAACCTTTTCGGTACCAACGTTCCATAAGTGGAACATTTTCATATGCTTTTAATTACTTGCAAATTTTTTTATACCATATTTATACCATATTTAGGTCTAGTTAACTAAGATTTGTAAAAAGGGGCATCAGGAAATAATTCCTTCAATGAGCAGGATCTAAAAGGTTAAGTAAATGGATAAAATAATAAATTTATGATTAGGTTTAATGACAAAATATTACTTAACCACAAACTGGCACAAGCATGTTTTCCCCACATTTTAGAATTGCTTTGGAAAGTAAATACAGTGTAACATCTGTTTACTTACCTCCCAATAGTTTGTACCAACTGCCATAAGTGATTCAGGCTCAGATGAGTATAATTGTGAAAGACATTAATACTTTGGTATTTTTACCGAGGAGCATTCAAAACATAATGCAGAGGTAAATTACAGCACATTCAATTGTTTCTTCCCTCTTTCTTCTTGTAAGAAAAACAATTGGGAAGTAGCAGATGTAAAATAATTTCACAGCTGTGAACAATACAGACATTTACACTCAAGGGAGAGGTTGACAGATGGAAATCGATAGATTCAGACTCTTATTCTGGTAAAACAAATGAAGATTTTGTGGAAAATCACACAAGTGATAAGCTCATTAGTCCAAGGGCTGTCACCCCAGCCCTCTGGACACTCCTAGCCAGTCACGTTTTCAGGATATCCGTAGAGAATATGCATGAGATAGATTTGCATTCTGTAGAAGCAGTGTATGCAAATCTACCTCATGCATATTCATTGCAGCTATCTTGAAAACTTGGCCTGTTTATGGTTCTTGAGGACTGGAGTTGGTCACACTTGGGATAGATGAGAGGAGCAGGTACGAGTCTTTATGGCAGGGCTTTCCAAACCTGTCCCATGGACCCCACAGCCAGTCGGGTTTTCAGGATATCCACAATGAATATGCGTGAGATAAATTTGCACATAAGTCTCCAGTGCATGCAGATGTATCTCTGACACATTCATTGTGGATATCCTGAAAACCTGACTGGCTGTGAGACCCCCAGGACAGGTTTGGGAAGTCCTGCTATATACAGAGTGTAGAAAAGCCCTGGGGAAATAGCTGAAAGGCCTTGGGAACAAATGCTTGTAGTTTAAGAAACTAAACTTAAGAGGAAAGGTTTGCCTTTTTGTGAATGACATTAAGATCTCCCCTGAGGGAACAGACAGATGAAAAGTGATCTAATAAAGCTCAACAAGTGGTCTAATGCTTGGCAGTTAAAATTCAGTGCAAAAAAATGCAGAATCCTGCATTTGGGGTGTAGAAATCCAAGGGAGCAGTACACCCTGCGGGGTGAGAAGCTGATATATTATATACTGACCAGGAGAAAGACTTGAGGATGATCATGTCTGATACGTCTGGTTCTGGAGGATGTTCCTCCAAAGGATACAGGCAGTCAAGAGGCAGTCCAGAGAGAGACCACCAAAATGGTGAAGGATCTGCAAAAAATGCAATATGACAAGAGACTTAGGCTCCTAAATATGTACCCCATAGAGGAAAGGAGAGACAGGGGAATATGATAGAGGCACAAAAGCAAACCTTTTTCAGAGGAAAGAAAGTTCTAGAACAAGACTCTCCAGGGGGTAAATTGAAAAAGAACATCTGAAAATATTTCCTCACAGAAAGGGCAGAAGATGTATGGAAAGGACTCCTGGAGGTGGAAACAAAGATGATAACAGGATTTTAAAAAGCATGGGATCAGCAGCGAGGATCCCAGATGGCAAAAGGAAGCAATGGGATAGCCTGTATGGACAGCGGTTATGACCTTTTTAGGATCATAACCGCTGGTCCATTCAGGATGGACAGCATTGGGCTAAGCATCCTGGTACAGTGGTTATAACCCTAAACAGCAGTGGTACAACAGCACTGGGCTTCCAAGAGAACTGGGGTGACCTGCACGGAGAGACCTTGGTTAAAACCCAAACTTCAGTGAACATGGATTTTTCACAACAGCCTCACTAACCTTGGTGGCTGTGGGGATTATTACAAAACTTGGTAATAAGACATAGAAGGATCCTGAGTGCTGACTTATAAGAACCAAAGTTAAAGATGGCATGGCCTAAAATGGCCTACCAGAGGAGGTAGTGCAAACTATCACTGTCAAAGATTTGGGGAATTCCTGAGTTGGATGTGGAAGGCAGTGGTAGGAAAAAGGTTGAGAGTTCAGACAGAGAACATGGGGGAAGAAGGAATTTGAGTTTCATATGGGAATTTATATGCATATCTACCCAAAGTGGATGAATCTCAACTGAGCAGACTAGATAGGCAAATTTGTTTTTTTTTTTCTGTTTTCATGTACTATCTTACTGTGTTATCTATTCTAAACCAGTGTTTTTCAAACTTGGAGTCATGACCTAGTACTGGGTCACAGCTCGCCAGCAAGCAGATTGCAGCTCCACTCGTGACACTCCTGCTCTGTGTGGCTCAAACTGACTGAACAGTGTGATGCCTGTACTCTTTGCCTTCTCGGTCCTCATCGTGAAAGCAGGCCCGGGCGAGTACGGATACCTCATGGGTCAAACTTCTTCAGAACTGCACGGTACTCATACTCACATTGTTCTCTCAATGAGGCCAAAAAGCCCAAGAGTACAGGTACCACGAGGCTCAAAATGACTGAGCTGCACAAAGCAGAAGCGTCAGAGATAGTGAATGATGAATGCTAGGGGAGGAGAGGAGCTAAGAGTGAGCAGTAGTGGGGATGGGTGATGAAAAGTAGCAGTGGGGGTGGAGAAAGTGAGCAATGGATGCTGAGAAATCCACATGTAACCCTTTGTTTGGGGGTTTCTGTTTCCCCTAGTGCCATAAAAGTATTTTTTAGATGGGGTTACCTCCTCTATCTGCAGATTACAGGGGGTGGGTTCTTGCTGTGGGGGGAGGGGGGCAGGAAATCCTTCTTGGCCCAGGTGAAGGTGTGTTTCTCCTTAAGAACATAAGAACATAAGAACATAAGAAAATGCCATACTGGGTCAGACCAAGGGTCCATCAAGCCCAGCATCCTGTTTCCAACAGTGGCCAATCCAGGCCATAAGAACCTGGCAAGTACCCAAAAACTAAGTCTATTCCATGTAACCATTGCTAATGGCAGTGGCTATTCTCTAAGTGAACCTAATAGCAGGTAATGGACTTCTCCTCCAAGAACTTATCCAATCCTTTTTTAAACACAGCTATACTACCTGCACGAACCACATTCTCTGGCAACAAATTCCAGAGTTTAATTGTGCGTTGAGTAAAAAAGAACTTTCTCCGATTAGTTTTAAATGTGCCCCATGCTAACTTCATGGAGTGTCCCCTAGTCCTTCTACTATCTGAAAGAGTAAATAACCGATTCACATCTACCCGTTCTAGACCTCTCATGATTTTAAACACCTCTATCATATCCCCCCTCAGTCGTCTCTTCTCCAAGCTGAAAAGTCCTAATCTCTTTAGTCTTTCCTCATAGGGGAGTTGTTCCATTCCCCTTATCATTTTGGTAGCCCTTCTCTGTACCTTCTCCATCGCAATTATATCTTTTTTGAGATGCGGCGACCAGAATTGTACACAGTATTCAAGGTGCGGTCTCACCATGGAGCGATACAGAGGCATTATGACATTTTCCGTTTTATTCATCATTCCTTTTCTAATAATTCCCAACATTCTGTTTGCTTTTTTGACTGCCGCAGCACACTGAACCGACGATTTCAATGTGTTATCCACTATGACACCTAGATCTCTTTCTTGGGTTGTAGCACCTAATATGGAACCCAACATCGTGTAATTATAGCATGGGTTATTTTTCCCTATATGCATCACCTTGCACTTTTCCACATTAAATTTCATCTGCCATTTGGATGCCCAATTTTCCAGTCTCACAAGGTCTTCCTGCAATTTATCACAATCTGCTTGTGATTTAACTACTCTGCACAATTTTGTGTCATCTGCAAATTTGATTATCTCACTCGTCGTATTTCTTTCCAGATCATTTATAAATATATTGAACAGTAAGGGTCCCAATACAGATCCCTGAGGCACTCCACTGTCCACTCCCTTCCACTGAGAAAATTGCCCATTTAATCCTACTCTCTGTTTCCTGTCTTTTAGCCAGTTTGCAATCCACGAAAGGACATCGCCACCTATCCCATGACTTTTTACTTTTCCTAGAAGCCTCTCATGAGGAACTTTGTCAAACGCCTTCTGAAAATCCAAGTATACTATATCTACCGGTTCACCTTTATCCACATGTTTATTAACTCCTTCAAAAAAGTGAAGCAGTGTGTGTATCTCTCTGGTATTATACTTCCCTCAGGGACAAACAAGCTGGAAATGATTTTTTTTTCAAGTATTTTACATAAATCCAAGAATAATCTTGTACAGTAACAGAGGTAATACAAAGCAAACTGAATTTAAGCAATCATCTCTTTGACAGTCTTATTTATATAGTATTCCCCTTAATCTAAAGAAATAGGGGAGGACACAAGAGAAAATAAAGTGAACTTTTTTCTAGGCAAACTGTAAAAAGAACAGCGGAGACATATAGCCAAATTCCTACTTTGCACTGCTAACCATTGCTTCATTAAGTATGAGAATCTCGAAAGGTGTGAAGCTGAGATGGTTCAAAAAATATATAACTGGCATTTTGAATTTTCAAGAAACACTTACAAGAGTAACGTAGGGTTTTCAAATAACATTTACTGATTAAGTCCAAAATGTCACTCATAGTCCAATATAGTTTCCACAACTGAAGCTGTATAGTGGAAGTATTTACATACAGGCCGATACAGTACAGTGCACTGTTAGCCCAGGTTTGGAGACACGTTTTCGATGCGCTAGTTTTACACCTTATACAGTAAGGGCTAATAGTGCATCGAAAATGTGCGTCCAACCCCCCCCTCCCCCGAAACTAATAGCGCCCACAACATGCAAATGCATGTTGATGGCCCTATTAGTTATTCCCAAATAATTAATAGGGCCAAACCGCACATTTTACTTTCAGAAATTAACACCTGCCCAAAGGCTGGCGTTAATTTCTGCCGGCGCCAGGGAAGTGTACAGAAAAGCAGTTTTTTCTGCTTTTCTGTACACCCTCCGACTTAATATCATAGCGATATTAAGTCAGAGGCCCCAAAAGTTAAAAAAAAAGTAAAAATTAAAAAATTAAAAATTAAAAATTGGCCCGCGGCCCGCGGGTCGGAACACGGACGCTCAATTATGCCGGCATCTGTTTTCCGGACCAGTGGCTGTCAGCGGGTTTGAGAACCAACGCCGGCAAAATTGAGCGTCGGCTATGAAACCCGCTGACAGCCGCCGCTCCTGTCAAAAAGGAGGCGCTAGGGATGCGCTAGTGTCCCTAGTGCCTCCTTTTACCGTGGGCCCTAATTTGCATAGGCCACCCTCCTGAATCGCGTGCCCAAGAGAGTGGTCTGTGCGCGCGCCGGGAGAGCGGGCGCTCGCCAGCTCTCCCACACATTTTTCTATATTGGCCTGACAGTCTCTTTGCTGCTGGTGTCGTGTCCTTCTCTCTAATTCCTGAAGGGGGGGGGGGGGAGCTTGCTACTTCATCCTCATCAGTTTACAAACAGCCATGTACGTAGGGGAATCCTATTAGGGTACCTCAAAAGCTCGAAAAAATTCTACCTGAGTTCAGCTTACTTTTTTTTGCCCACAGCCTGTGCCCTGGTACCTGTGGGATGGAGATCTGGTTGGGAGTCTCCAGATCTTGATGTTTTGTTCCACACTTTCTTTCCAATCTGTGTGACTTCTCTGAAGGAAAAAGTATGAGGCTTCCAG
Organism: Rhinatrema bivittatum; assembly: GCF_901001135.1. Classification (NCBI taxonomy): domain Eukaryota; kingdom Metazoa; phylum Chordata; class Amphibia; order Gymnophiona; family Rhinatrematidae; genus Rhinatrema; species Rhinatrema bivittatum. Next base: position 95,830,622 of record NC_042619.1, read on the forward strand.
TCTTCAATCAAATTCTCAATCTCTTAACTCTAATTTATAAGGAGGGGTGGGAGAAACCTCCACAATAACAAAAAAGGGAACAAATCCAAATAAAATCTCTTAAATCCAAAAATCCCTAGGAAATAGGAGGAAAGCTCACAGGCCTCTAGCCCATGCTCTTTGGATTGGGTCTTCTCCTTGTCCAAAGGGTACAGGGAGTTCCCCAGAATGAGGAAAAAAAACCAATAAAAATCCTGACAAAATCAATCTCTTCTTCAAAAACCCTTAGACAGACCCTCTCAGACAGGAATTTCCTCTAAATGTAGGAAAACACCAAGTTGGGTTAGTGGGCCCAACTCAGCAGGGAAAAATAGCTCCTTACTCTTCAAGAGCCATCTCAAAATGACCATGCTTTCTATACCACTAGCTCTCTCAAATGCCCTAGGAATAGCCAATCACAGTCAATTTCCTAGGAGAGACTGAAATGGAATGGAAAATCCCACTAACTTGTTATTACTAATGGACTGGAAACTAGGGCCATCTAGTGGCTGACGAAGGGGTCTGCCACTCACGGGTGCCTTTGAAAAACTTTGAAAACTACTGTTATAAATGAAATTCAAGTCCTCAGCATGATACCTAATTTATTATAAGACCATAAATGGTATAACTTTTAAAATGTTGGATGATTTAATATTGAACAAGTTGCTTCTTCTGAAATACCCAGTTCTCTCAGGGGAAACACATAGGTTAATTTCTTTAATTCATTTAATCGTTTTACAAAACGGAAGGACTGGATGTTTTTAGTGTCAGGCTACAATTACAGTGTTTGTAGGTTGCGCTACCTAGTAAGGGACCAGCAGTAACGATATAGCATCTGAACTTTGAAGAGCACACATGCTAGCTCTTCAGATGTGACTATAGACCACTACAGTCACATCTGAAAAACTGGCATGTGTGGTCTTGAAAGTTTAAGTACTATAATATCTTTATTGGGCCGGGAGCAGGCCGAGACAGCACCATTGAACGCTGTTCCGAAGACTCGCACACCGGTAGCTGGCCGGCGTGCGCAACTTACTTCAGCTCAGGATCTGAAGTAAGTTATAAAACAAAAAAAGAAAAGAAATATAGGTAGAGTTTAGGGGATGGGGAAGAGAGGGGAAGAGGGAGGAAGTTTAGGTAGGGGGTAGGGAAGGCTCGAATGTGTCACCGTGCGTAGTTTGCATAAATTCTCCCCCCGTTATGCACACTGCCCGCACATACACACGCGGATTATAAAATCTGGCACACGTGTGCACAGCTATTGGATTATATAACATGCGCGTACCGGCGCACACATGCTATAAAATCAGCGCATCCATGTGTGCACGCCAGGAACCGTGCACACATGGACGCGTGCTACGCATCTTATAAAATCTACCCCTTTGTGTCTAAAATATTTATTTGATGTAAATAACTGAATTCTTTTCATTCATTTTGTAAGGTGCATAGTTTTAAAGTCTAGTAACTTATATTTCACATTAATAGCAATGGATTTTATTAGTTGAACTTCACCTTAATTTCTGGGTTCAAAAGTATGTTTTAATATTTAATAATCATATTTCAGAATTTTCTAAGAAATTATGCTATGTCGTCCCATTCTAAATGAAAATATTCAGAAAGAAAGAACTAAACTGTGAATCTTTTCTTATCTGTACAGAATAGGAATAGAATATTTTTGAAAATGAATTGCAGATTTCACATTAACAGGCAACATTGATACTTAAAATCTGTAGTGCTGGAGTCTCAGTCACACATGGCACAGTGCATTGTTTGTGCTTTAGTTAGGGTTTCATGTTAGTTCATTAATCTTCAGTGCTTTCCTTGACTTTTAGCTTTCCCATTATGACAGACATTTAATAAATCTGATGGAAGTGGGTACGATTATAAGTCCATCATAAATATTATTATCCAAATGTCATTGCTTTTGGGTCATAAAATGAGGAAAACACAGACATGTTGGATCTAGGCCACATGATTCCTTTTGAGAAACACATTTAACTAGATCACAGTATTTGGCTGTGCAGGTATCCCAAAGCAGTAAATCACTCTTCATGCAATCAAACTAAAAGCATATCAATTACATTAGATGTTTGCATATTCATTTATTGTTAGGTAATCCAACTCAAAACAAATGGTTTAATCAAGACAGAGTAAAGAAATATTTTGAAAAAGCTGTATAGAAAAATCAGGTACCAATTCAATATGTAACAGCATTGCTGAAATGTACATCTTTTACTTATGGATTTTCATACAATATTTTCAAATAGAAAAGTAGAATATGTTTAAGTCAAAGATAATTATGATGTTTTTCTTTAGTAAATTAAGACATTATATATATTTAGAATCTATTTTATACAATTGTCATCCCCTAATTAGATTACTCCTTAATGTGATTAGACTAGCATAAAGACCTGTTAAAAATTATGGGGGAAAAATGCATTTATACATGTACAGTCACTCCTCTGATCTTCCCTGCCCCCTGGAAGTACCCTTTCCTTAGTGGCATACTTTTACCAGCAGAGAATGTAAGCAATGTTCAAAAGCCTGTTTTATGTGTGTAAATAAATGTTTACTCATGTGAAACCTGTAAAAATTTGCTGTCTTTATATTTCTCTTGAGAAAATCATTATAATTGTATTTCATGTTCCGTTAAAGTTAGTAAGGGACAATTTTTGGTAGGTCTTAAGGAAACACAATCAATCATTAATTCTACCAGAAATGCAGCATGAATATGCTTTTTGGAGCTTGACACAGACTGACCAAAATGCACACCTAGCAGATTACAGTATTTATTTTCATAAGCACAAACCAGGAAGAACGCCTTTTCCTGTGTTCCTCCTTAACTGCGGAGCTTGCTCCCTGTAGAATTTTGTTTAAAAAAGGATCATTTGGTTTAAAGTTAGAATCATGTTTATATTGCTTGATTTTATTAGAGTTTTAATCATGTGCTGATAGCTTCTGGGATAACACTTGTATCACATTTGAGGTTGGTAGAAATTATTTTTATGGATTTATATATGTAAATTTTGATTGACTGAAATATTTTATGTGTTTTGTATAAGTTTGTATTGTCATTTATATTTTTATATTGTTATTTCCCACTTTGATTACAATATATGGAAAGAGGACTTATAAAAATTGCAATAATAAACAAAATACATAAACCTGCTGACCTGTAGAAGCTATTGTAATCAGGGATTAAAATGTAGAAATGTCAATAAAGAAGGAGGAAACTGTTTTATTGAGTATTTATGGACTGGGGCAAGTGGCTGTTACTGTCTCTTTAAAAGGAGTTAGGAGCTGCTAGCTGAGCTAAGAAAGCTCGTTGTTGTGTGATGTCATGCAAGGAAAAGCACGCAGCAGGCAAGCGAAAGAGAGACACGGGAAGATTTGGTATGGATTAGAAGTTACGGACCAGAAAATAATCATAGCAGGAGTTCTACAAGAGAAATGTTTGGACCAAAGAGATTGATGATTGAATTGGTCAGAGGCGAGCTAAACAAACATTTATTGCCTAAGAACAGAGATGCTGGGGCATCTGAGAACTCTCTTATAATATGAGAAACAGAATCAATAAGCGGAAGAATTTGATCTCTTTTCCTGTGTTAACATTAAGAGTTGGGATAATGTTGAGAGTGCATGTGTAAGAAAACCTAAACAGGCCATCTGAGTCCCTGCCGAAGCAGACAAAACCCCGGGGGAATCCAGAAGGGGTGAAGCCAGCACTTTGAGTAGAGACTAGCATGCATGCTTTAGAAAAGTTGCCAAACTGTGACAGAATTTGAATAAAGTGGAGTTTGCTGGAGTAGTTACAGGAAAAGGTTCTATCAAAAAGAATCTTTTTTTTTTTTAAATATGAATGACAGCAAGTGGTGGTAAGGGAACTATCAAAGAGATTGAAACCGTGTCCTCTCACTTAGTCAGTCCTCTCACTCCTCCATATTCTCGGACACGCCCAGTCAGCAGCAGCAAGCCATCCAGTCTGCTGAAGATAGAAACCATCTCCTTCAAATGCCATTTTGTTTGTGCATGTTGATCTGGAGAGGGCATGGAACCAAGGATGAATTAAGGGTGCCCCAGTCATGGCGCTCTCCTACTTCTATTCCCCTCATCCTTCATCTGATCCTCTATATGTCCCCTTCTAGGCTTCAGCCCTGTGAATAGCCCTCTCCTGTTAATCTGTCATTGCGTGGAACATCTCTAGCAGCCTCCATATGCTTCCTGGAAGAGCACATAGAAAATTGGGAAAAGACCCTCCTGCCCACAGATCAATCTCAGTAGCTGCCACTTCATTCTTCTCCTTAGCAGAGAACTCAAGCGTCATATAGAAAGCCTTTTATCAAGGATAACACTACAATTCAAGTTTCATCAGTTGTTTCTGGTTGTGAAAAGTCTGGGTTTAGTGTCTGAGCCATGCAGTCATCGGAGTCCAGCAGTGCCCAGAATATGTGATGTGGGTCTGTTGAGAGATTTCTCTGCAGTGAGTTCGTAGTAAGTGAAGCCCTTGTCCTAGTCAGCTCTTGATCATAGGAGCACATGAGGAAAGTCACAGACCACGCAAGGCCCCATGACCTCCTGAGGTTCTCGCACAAGCAGACTGGTTCAGTCACACTAAGAATCACACTCCACTCCAAAACTAAAGTCTTTACTGAAAAACCGGTGGCAGGAAAACAAAAACGAATACACCAGGGAGTAGAGGAGCAATTTCGGAAAGCGTTGGTGGTATAGTGGTGAGCATGGCTGCCTTCCAAGCAGTTGGCTTAGGTTAAATTAAGAACATAACATAAGAAATTGCCATGCTGGGTCAGACCAAGGGTCAGACCAGCATCCTGTTTCCAACAGAGACCAAAACCAGGCCACAAGAACCTGGCAATTACCCAAACACTAAGAAGATCCCATGCTACTGATGCAATTAATAGCAGTGGCTATTCCCTAAGTATAATTGATTAATAGCCATTAATGGACTTCTCCTCCAAGAACTTATCCAAACCTTTTTTGAACCTGGCCAATGTATCATAACCAAATCTAAGGTTTGACTTTATATTATACCCTGAAAAAAGAGGAGGTGCGGTGAGAGATACAGACATTCAGATGCCTGAAAGTTTTTAATGATGCACGAATTTCGACCCTTTTCCATTGGAATGCAAACAGTAGAACTAGAGTTCACGAAATGAAACTCCAGAGGAATGACTCAGAACCAACATCAAGAAATATTTTTTCATGGAGAGGGTGGTGAATGCCTGGAATGCCCCTTCAGAAGAGGTGATGAGGATGAAAACAGTAAACGAATTCAAAAGGACATGGGATAAACACTGTGTATCCCTAAAGGCTAAAGGTTGGAATTGAAGAAATGGGTGCATGGGGTAACCTGCACAGAGCAGCAGTTACTACCCTTAATAGAAGGCATGGGGATTACTACCCTTAACCAGTTAGCCTTGATGCTTTTGATGGAACTGCAACATTGGTCTCCCTTCACTGGAGGGGGGGGGGAGGGGAATTGGATTCAGACAACAACAAAGCTGGGCCCTGACGTTTACAGTCCAGGGTATTGATACGCAGACATTAGGAAAAAGCACAGGACTGCTTTTAGGGCTAAGACCAAAAGCAAAGCACATTCAAGCAGCATTGTCTGACTTATCAAGAAGATTGCTCACCCTATAAAAATATCGCTACAGTAGTTTTGTTATGGGTTTGAAAGTTGCTTGGTTTTGATTGTAAATATTACTTCCCTTAACATAAGGCTGGGGGGTAACCTGCACAGAGTGGCAGTTTCTGCCATAAGAAACTTGCTGGGACAGACTGGATGGACCATTTGGTCTTTTTCTGCTGTCATCATTACTATGTTACTTTGTTCTTATGAATACAATCTGTAAAACACCAAACGTAAATCTCAGTCTCCACGTTTTCACACTCCCTCCCAAACAGGTCAGCTCTCTAGGAAGGTACTTTCCTCTGTGGGCCCTCCCAGAATCTTCTTCTCACTTCTGGTCCTTTCAGTTCTGTTCCTCTATAGGACCTCTGACTGATTGACTTGTGACAGTCTTCATCTTTGGATTTTTCCAGGCAGGCTTAATCTCTCTGAAACCTCCAGCTGTTTCTGTGGAATGCCTTTGCTAACAGGGCTCCTTGGACTCTGATTTCCTCTCAGCTTACTCTGGGCTCCCAGGTCGGAGGGACGGATCCACCAAGTGTCTTCCGCAAGGAAGGACACACCCCTCGCCTTGTGCTAAAGTCGACTCTCCACCACGGCTCAAATCCTCTTATCCCCCAGCATCACATGGCTGCAGGGGGTTTTATTCACTTTTATAACCCCTTCCAGTGGGGTGCGGTGCAACTCACCCACAAACTTCCTTACACTGACATCACACGTAGAGCTGATGTCTAGTCAGACCTATGGATCACACTGCTGGCAAGCAGTCCAGCTGAGGCCACTGCTGCCTTAAAGGTAAAGGGGCACCTCTGCTAGTAAGGGGCAGATCTTGGCACCCCTTTACATAAGAGGGTGAGGTTGAATCTGCAGAAGGAAATTGTGTGTTTTTCCTTTCCTTTTCCCCATAACAGGGGATTCAAACTGAAAAGCAGCAGGCAAAAATCACCCTGGAAAGCAGACTTGAAACACACATGTTCAGTAGGCCAGCGTCACCTTGGAGCATTCTTTCTGCTATTTACATTCCTAGTTCTACTTATATAATGCCCTGTCTGTTCTCCGTAACAAGGGGGGGGGGGTGTGAGAGCAAATAGGGAGACTCTTTCCTGTCAAGGGGGAGATATATATACTTCAGGGAGTCTGTCTGTGAAACCAAGGCAGCCGGTGTCTAATCACAGAAGGCCGATGTTCCAAGAAAAAGCCTTTTCTGAAAATAAACTTCTGTAATAAAAATAATTTCACAAATGGCTCATTCAGCTCAGTTGGCCTCCATCCATCTCCGTCTTCCAAAGCATAGCGGCGGCGGTATCTTGACGAGCTCTACCACGTTCAAGGAGGTCCTGGTCGCCTTTAAGCAATCGGCCCCCTGCTGCTGACCGAACACGTGAGCTGCACACAGGCCCTTGCACCTCCTGCTGTCCTTAACCAGCTGTTTCCCAAGATAACTCCCGGGGAGGCAGGGGATGATCCACCCCTGGGTTTACAAATCATTCCCTTCAATTATACTTTTACACCTGAAGAACTGGTTTCTTGGCGAGGGGCAGGACTGCAGATCTCAAAACTCGCCATACAGCGGCATGGACGATTCACAAATTAGAAGACTGGCAGAACAGATTACATTTTGTCCCACAATTTGAAAAATATTGAAAGTTGGCTACTGTGGTAAATGTTTCGTTTTCAGGTTTTATTGCAGCAGAAAACTAAGCGAATAACTAAATCCTAAAAGCCACGCATGGCAGTCTCTTCCCCCTTTCCTCTGCTTTCCTTCTCTTGTGAAAATGGAAAACTCCGATGAGAGGGTGAAGGGGAAAATTAAGCTAAAGAAATTATTTTCTTATGACCTTGTGTTAGAACTTCTGCCTCCGGCTTAAAGCAACTCCCCTTTTGTCTTTAAAAGAAACGGCGTAGCTGGGGGGAAGGGGAGATGATTTTTTTGTTGCTTTTTTTTTTTTTTTTATTATTCATACTACTACCTTTCCAGTTTTAATTTTTTATTCTGATGCACGGAAAGGTCGGTCCCATACAATTATAGAGGGCCGTTCCCTGGAGCAGCTCTGGGGAAGATTGCTGCATAAATCCATGGGGCCCAGCTGTTCTGCACATTCTAATCCTCCTGCCGGAGGGAGCGAAGCCAACATGATTATACTGCAAACCTTCCCCCCAACTTATTAGTAGGTAGATGCCGGGCCCTCTCACTGCCGTTTCTCTTTACAAGGCAGGTGTTGCATGCTGAGCAAGCGAAAAATGCCCTAACGGTACTTTTCAAAGGAAAATGTAAATGTAACGCACTATCCCAGCAATTTTCAAAAGCCCATAAGGCGGGTAAATGGGTTTCTGAAAACTGCTAAGATCCTACGTTACATTTTCCTTTGAAAATTACCTCCTGTGAATGCTATGTTGCACGTAGAGTTAGTGAGTCAGACGTAAAAATAAATAAATATAAAGCTATATGTACAAGGAGCCTCTAATTCATACGTGTAGTTTGAATGAGAAATATTAAATACCAGTTTACATAAGGCGAAGAGATACATTGGAGTTGCTGGACGGGCTTGACTGAACAGACTGTGAAGCTGAAATCAATACATGACAAATAAATACATATCATCGGCTTTCAAAACTAGGGCCCTTTGTGTGGAAATATTTGAGTATAAGACTTGGTCAAAACGGAGCACAGTTCTCAGATAAGGAGTATCTGATAGTGAAAAGTAATTATTCTTTTCCTGGGATTAGTGCTGGGCTTGTGCAGGGTTTCAGAGAGTAAAGGTAATTGTCAGCTGCATTTCATATTGCAGGAGCGGAATAGATTTAATTTTCTCTGTGTGTATGTGTGTGTGCACATGACGCCAGATCTGTCTCAGGAGAGATTATATAACTTTCCCTGACGTCTCATGATTCAAACCGTATAGAACTGCTTCCCTGCTGGAAAGTGGCCAGATTAGAAAATTGAAATGTTCCCTGTATCAGAAATTTCGCATGCGAGATAAAGGTAGGCATTCTGAGTTCAAGGGAGAGGACAGTTCTAAGTTTTGCTGGCAAAGGAATATTACAGTACCTAGGCAGTAGATATAGTAATAATATAGAAAACTTTGATGCAAACTTTCTTAAAAGAAAGATATGATTGCAGGCTCGCTGTTCATATCAGATAATGCAGCACATATCGATGAGCAGAAAGCAGCATTAACAGCACGTGGTAAATGGATTGGTAATGAGAGCATCTGGAATATATCAGCATGCAGACAGAGAATATTGCATGGATCCTTTTTAATTAGCAATTTTACAAAAGAGAAAGTCATAGACTGTATTCAGCATGCTGATGATTTGTGTGCCTTTGTTTTGGATATCTGAATTGTTGTGTTCTTTAAAAAATGCAAGATTCATCTTAGACTAACCTCTCTGATTATTCTTTAAATATGCAAGGAAAAAATATGAAAGAAAAAAATCCCTGTACTAGCATGAGCATTTCCAATGAGCACATAGTAAATGTTAGGAGTACGCATGGATATTTTGTTCATTTAAGCCCTCTGGGGATAGGGCAATACCTACAGTTGTTGTGCTGGAGGTGGCCCTCTTAGGATCCCTCTGAGAGATCCCAGAGGGCGCCTGCCGCCAGGAGGCAGACCACACAAGGAGACAGAGGCTGACAAGAACTTCAGTAACGGTCCGGGGACTCCGCGGGTTGAGCCCTTGGTTTCCCGGACCGCCTGGGCTTAGGTGGGCCTCTGGGGGTTTCCCGGAGAGATGACGGAGAGGTGAGCCCACCAAGAGAAGAGCTGCTCGGCTGTCAGTAAACAGGCGAGCTAGACCGGAACCGAGAGTACTGGAGGGCGGAGACCACTGGAACAAGACAGGAACTGAAGGTCCTCCGGGTAGAATAGGCAGCGCCTAGTGGTCCAGCTCGAAGAAGGCCATGGGTGGTGTCAAAGCAGGCAGGCCTGGTGATCACGGGAGGAGCGAAGAGAGTGTCCAAATGGAGCACAAGGGTCAAAGCCAGGGTTTCCATCCGAGAATGGTCAGCCAAAGCAAGGGTCAGTTCCAGGTATCAGTTCAAGTATAGTCAAAAGCAAGCAGAGGGTCAGTTCCAAGGATCAGTCTGAGCGTGGTCAAAGGCAAGCAGAGGTCATTTCCAAGGATCAGTCTCAGCGTGGTCAAAGGCAGGCCAAAGTCAGTACTGGGTATCAGTCCAAGAAGGTACTACCTGGATAGCAAGACGAGGAACAGGTCTCGGGAATGAAGGAACTCAGGAACAGAAACTGGAGCACAGGAAGGACCACAGGAACACAGGAGCAAGGCAGAAACACTGGAACAAGCACAGGAATGCGAACGGCAAACTAGCTCACACAGAGGTGATGACTCGATTGCCAAGGCGAGGGACTGAGGAGCGGGCCCTCACTTAAATACTAGAGCTAGGTGATCTCATCACTGCGCGCCGCGGAGCGGTTTCCCACCCCCTTTAAAGGTCCCCGCGCACACGCCTAGGGGCGGTCCCGACACCGAGGAGGACGATGAGCCTCGTTGTGAGGAGAACTCGGAGGTAGAAAAAGCCCCGAAGGGCCTGGGGACGCTGTCGCACGGTGTCGCGGACGCAGGGAACTGGCTGCAGCAGCGGGAGAGGTCAGACCGGGCCCCGCTGGAACGTGAGTGAGGTGAGCAGGCCCGGGCACAGGCCTGCTCACCTCACTCACGCACAGGCCGCAACATAGTACCTGAATGTAAATCCGCTTTGAAGTGCTGAAAAAGTGCGAAAAGCGGAATTAAAAAAAAAAATTTTTTTTGTTTCTGTTAAAACAAAAAAAGAGACAAAAAAACAAAGGAAACAAAAGGAAAAAAACAAAGAACAAAAAAATTAATAAATAAAATGTTCCCACTGGAAGGAAAAAAAAACCTCCTGGGCCTTCATTTCCAGCTCCTGAAGCCTCTTCCATGATTTCCTTTTCCTTCGCAGGGCAGGATTGCTCCCCAGTCAGTCCTGCCCCACCAGAGGTATCCTTACAAACGGAGCCAGCAGACTGAGGCCAGCGCCATTGTTCATTTCTTCTGTGCGGAATGGCAACAGCCAGGCCCAGCTCAGGTTCCATGTCCAAGTTAGCATTTACCGTCTTCCCGCCTTGGTTCTCTGCCAACACATCAGAGTCCCCCTCTCCCGGGTTTCTTGCCCAGCTTCTCAACCCCTGTCCTCACCCACTGCCCTCTGTGTCCAAGCCCAGCAGGCTTGACTTTGTAGTAAGGATATAAACATTGTTTAAAGAGTTAACTATTTAATCGGCTAAAATGTGAACAGTTAAACTGTTTCAAGCAATTTGAAGAGGTGAGGAGCAGCATCCCCTTTCGCCGGCAGGGAGCCCCATGCAGAAAAGCAATGTGACGAAAGACAGATCGTGACACGGCCTGGGACTCGGCAACAGGAAGTTCCAGTCAGCCTAGTCCCGCCCTGGCCCAACTCACTCCCGCCTGTCCCCACATCAATAAGGGCCAGATTTTATTAAACGGAGACTGAATGGTAAGACTTTGGCTACAGGTTTAATATTTAACATCCCTACTTTACATTACAAATGTCACTTGCCAGGATTTTGCAACTCATGCTGCTGAAATTCAAGATCTATGACGTTTGTTATCATTTTTGGTGGCGATCTTGCCTTTTTTTTTTTTTTTTTTTACAGCTGCAAGCTTTGCCAGATGGTCAGGGCCAGCAGTGCCCAGGAGCCACACCTTAACCTAGCATCGGGCTCCTAGTGAGGGCTACCTACCGGACCACCCTCTTCCTTTGCATTTACTTCCTGGCCGCAGCTGGCTGGGGGAGCCCCTGGTGTGAAAGGAAATCTTACTCTGGTCCAGGCAGCCAGGGAAGGGGGCAGGAGCCAGGGGCCCATTTCACTGCCACACCACATCTCAGCCTGTATCTGTCACCCACTTTGGGACTTGTGCATGATCCTAATGGCCCCATAATACAGGACATCCGTTACTGAAATTCCATTTTGCATGTTTGTTCAAAATTTTTTATTTGTTGCAGTGGGGCGGGTTACCCGTGCCAAGGTAAAGCAGAGCCAACAAAGTCAGACCTCGGTGGGACTATGGTGAATTCAGTGCCAGTACAAAAACAACCTGCCTGATTTAAATGACAAACAGATAAAGGGACTAGCAGGACATTTGGTTCATGTGCACATTATTTGCTTATGTTTATTTAATAAAGCTGTAGCCTTTTGTAATGCCCAGACGGGGCACATAAAATGAGAGTCTGGCATTTGTTAAGGGTAAGGGCCAGAAAGCAGTCCAGGCTGGACTCTGGCAAAAATCTTTATATACTTCTTTTTTGGCGAAAAGTAGCAAACCAAACCACCTTGCAGTTCAACAAAACAAGTGTGACATTGCAATGGACAGTTTAGTTATATTTGCTTTCTCGAGGCTTCCTTTTTTCTTCTGGGCGCCCCCAATCCCTCTGAGCCCTGATCTCTTATCCCAGTCGGCAGGGATCCACCCCAGCCCAGAATCCCTTGCTCCGTGCAAGCTTGGTGAGTCTCCAGGATAGGAGAAAAGAAAAAAAAACCTTTCTGGCCAGTCTGGCCCTTACTAACTGAGTATTTCCTAACTGCCTTATGCTTATTTACTCCTCATCTGTGGGTTCCTGCCTGTGCTTCCTGCTTAGAACAGGGATCCCACTGCTGCCACTATATGTGGTACCAAATGGTCAGGAACAGCCAGATAACAGATTCCAGGGTAGACGCTGGCATCATCTTTATATATTTCTTACGTGGTGAAAAATAACAAACCAAACCACCATGCTGCTTCATGCAGTTCAACAAAACAAATGTGACAATGCAACATAGTTCATTAATATTCACTTTCTCGAGGATTCCTTCTTTCTCCTAGGGCCACCTCCCCCCTAATTCTTTTGGGCCCTGGTCTCTTATCCCAGTCCGCAGGGATCCACCCTAGCCCAGAATCCTTTGCTGGGTTGGTACTTAAGGAGGACTGGTACAAATAGCTGTGACTGGTCCTGTAAGGTATTCTGAGGGAGCTTCTTACTTCCTCACAGTCAATTCTCTCAGAAAGGGTTCAGAAAGAAAAATGCTCCAAGCAATGATGTAATGGATCCTTCCAGAAGCATTCAGGGTGTACAAGCTCTGCTATTACTGGCATCAGTAGCATGGGATCTTCTTAGTGTATGGGTACTTGCCAGGTCCTTGTAGCCTGGTTTGGCCTCAGTTGGAAACAGGATGCTGGGCTTGATGTACCCTTGGTCTGACCCAGTATGGCAATTTCTTATGTTCTTATGCTCTTATGTTCTTAAGCTTTTCTTGAGCTGAGGTCAAATCTCTGTGGACTCTACCTCCTGCTATCCCTATGGTTGCTACTGGTAGACAATCCCCAATTAACTCCAAATCAAGGTATATGTCAAAACACTAAAAATTGTATTTACTGGGGTTACCAGCAGAGTAACTATTTACAAGAAGGATAGCAGGTAATAAAAGCTTTTGGATGTTATCAAAGTTTGCAGGCTTCACACCAAGATACCAAGTTACAAATATTAATCCAGCAGAATACAAATCTCCCAAAACACTGTCCACTTTTAAATAACTCTAATTCGACTCCTTCCCCATAGTCCTTTAGAAATACATGGTTTGCATTTAAATTTGTCTTCTCAATCTCCAAACCCCCTTTTATCCAGCATTAGAAGGATATATTTCCCCACTGCTCCACATATCCACATCACCCTATTCCAAATTTCATACTCACATCAGGCAGCCTAGTACCCACTTGCTTTTGGTCCTGAGCTCTACCTCCCCAACAATGTCTAAGACATCCCTGGCATCCCAACACTCTGTTAATGTAGCAATTTCTTCATCCTCCATCTCTGTGGGGCTCTTACTCTTTTCACCTGCATCTCTTCTCAGACCCAAGCCAGGTCCCAGACTGACCCCCATGAGAGGAAATACCGTATGTGCCTTAGATCTTTCCCCTTGAAGGAGAAAGCCCTGCAGAGCCCTCTCCTGAAAGAGAGGACTCCGAGCTCACCAGCCTTGGCTGGTTGCTCCTTTCACTCCTAGTCTGAAGTGGGGTCTCTTCTGTCAGTCCCCCCACCAAACCCTTCAACCAAAATTTATAACCTTACAATCCCTCCACTAAGAGGTTCTGCCTTCCCACCCTCTTAAAGGAAAACACCATACAAAACCCATTAATCAGATACATCTGAAAATTTCCCTCCATAGACTGTATGAACCTTAAAGTATACATGGACCTCTCACCATCCCTGCTGCCATCTGGTGACCATTCATTAAAATTGAGGGCATCAAACAAAGGGACCGAAACATTCAAACTTTAATAAACACTTACTCTTCAGGAAATAGTTCAAAGACTTCCCTAAATGTTTCCCAGGCCACTACTAGTGACAAAAGCCCTTGAAGGGTCTCTCATACTTTTATTTGGAAGGAACTTGATGTAGTTTCTTTTGCATGCTGTGCCTGGAGAGTGGAAAGGGGAGTGGACAGAAGGTTGGGTTATAACTGCCTGGCAGGCCGATACAGTAAAGTTCGCGGGAGAGCGAGCGAGCACCCGCTCTCCTGGCACGCGCACAGGCCACTCTCTTGTGCGCACGAGTCACTAAAACAAATTATTCAAATTAGGGCCCGCGATAAAAAGAGGTGCTAGGGACACTAGCACGTCCCTAGCACCTCCTTATTGACAGGAGCGGCGGCTGTCAGCAAGTTTGACAGCCGACGCTCAATTTTGCCGACATCGGTTCTCAAACCCGCTGACAGCCACGGGTTCGGAAACCGGATGCTGGCAAAATTGAGCATCTGGTTTTCAACCCGCGAGCCGTGGGCCGATTTAAAATTTTTTTCTTTTAAAATTTTTAATTAATTTTTAACTTTTGAAACCTCTGACTTAATATCGTCATGATATTAAGTCAGAGGGTGTACAGAAAAGCAGTTTTTACTGCTTTTCTGTGCACTTTCCCAGTGCCGGCAGAAATTAACGCCTACCTTTGGGTAGGCGCTAATTTCTGAAAGTAAAATGTGCGGCTTGGCTGCACATTTTACTGTCTGTATCGCGCAGGAATAACTAATAGGCCATCAACATGCATTTGTATGTTGCGGGCGCTATTAGTTTCGGGGGGGTTGGACGCGCGTTTTCTATGCGCTATTACCCCTTACTGAATAAGGGGTAAAGCTAGCGCGTCGAAAACGCGCATCCAAACGCGGATTAACAGTGCGCTCCGCCGGAGCACACTGTACTGTATCAGCCTGTATGTTATAGAAATAAATCTTTTACACAAAATCTTTTCATTGTTTTTTATCTGGTTGCTTGTTTCCAGTGGCTTTAATTTGTTAGGAATTTTGGAGTGTGATAAAAAAAAAGCTCCATTAATAATATGCCAAGGAAAATACCTTAATAAATCTCTTTAAAAGCAGCTCCTCATCTTTATTGCTTCAAGAGTGTAGGATAGAGAGGGTGGAGAGGACGGGGAGTAAATAAGCATAAAATAAGAAAATGTGTGTTTGTTATAACTGTGCTCTTTCTCAGGCTTGGTATGCATAAGAAACCACTGTATATCAAATCTTATGTACAAGAGTTTCGTTTAATAAACAGTTTAATAAAAAGACTAAGAACCAATGTCAGGAAGTATTTCTTCATGGAGAGAGTGGTGGATGCCTGGAATGCCCTTCCGGAGGAAGTGGTGAAGTCCAAAACTGTGAAGCACTTCAAAGGGGCGTGGGATAAACACTGTGGATCCATCAGGTCTAGAGGACGCGTATAAAGAGGAGGCAGCAAAACACTGCACGGAGCGGCAGTAGCCACAGAGGCATTCACAGAGCGGGATGCCAGTGGCCAGCGGTTGGTGTTCCACCTTCACGGAGCAGAAGGATGGAAGGCTGCCATCTCCCAATTAAAAAAACAAAAAAAACAAAAAAAAACAGGGATGGGTTCATGGGGTATAGGTATTACCAATTATTAGGCTTATTCAATTACCAATTATTAGGCTTTTCAATATTTGATAGTTAATGTGACTTTCAAGGCATACTTCACTTTCAATGCATATCCAGCATAGCTCCCTGCTTCAGCGGCAGGGGAGAAGAAAAACTAATACTTCACGCATATCTCTGCTTCAACGGCAGAGAGCTATGCTGCCGCTTACCCAACTAATCAAACTTAACATTTCACTTGGAAGCAGCTCCATCACAGCTCTCTACATTAATAGTGGGGGTGAAAGGGAAATAGAACCTAAGGTTACTAAGAGCCAAGAGAAACAGATAAGTATGAGAAAAAAGAAGTGTGAAGCTTGCTGGGCAGACTGGATGGGCCGATTGTCTTCTTCTGCCGTCATTTCTATGTTTCTATGTTTCTAAGTTTAAACATAAATTAAATTCTCCGTCGACAGGCAGGGGTGAATTAGCTATGGCACATGGGTAACATCATCTGACAGTACCAAATGACCCAGTTCTCCAGCTCAGTAAAGTTTTACTAATGAGCATGCATGGGAGTTCCTAAAGTGCACTGCCGCGTGAGCCCCTCAGCCTTATTTTTTGTCCGAATCTCCACACGAATAGATCCCCTCTTTCTCTGCATTTAGGTATTTTGTAATTTTTCAGAAATGTTTCCCTTTAAACTCACTTTAAGTTGCCTTTGCTGCCTTGGCAGCCACTTGACAGCACTTTTCAGTGCAACCGGAAAAAAATAAAAAATAAAAAGAGAAGATTATGTCCATCTCCAAAAAAGTCACCTCAGTGGCTTCAAGAGCTATGCATATGGCTGTAAGAAGTCAATCCTAATGGATACATACATGGGACCAGACCATGACTCAGCCAATAGCTATTGTATGACTGTAGCCTGATGTCACAGAGGTTTCAGAGGAACAGGGCCTGGAAGATGGAGGAATTTCACAATTTGTTGAACAGTTGGAGTTGTTCTTCCTTTTGGAACAGGCCTCTTCTGGCTCCCTCCTTGCCAAGTCAAGGAGGAGCTCATTAAGCAAAGCTCCTCCTGCTGTGGCACCAGTACCCAGATCCACCATAGATCATGGGTTGAGCAAGACATGTAAGCATTGGGAACAGGGGTCAATGAATCCCTCAATGTAAGCCTTGAGGCTTGTTGATGCAAAAAAAAAGAAGAAACATCATGCGTCTGAGCTGTTTTTGCAGTTGTCACCACCAAAGCTGAGCTTGACAATGAAGTCTGCTACACACTGAGCTTCAGCCCTATCAGCACACTGGCCTCTGGAGTCATTGTTACATCAGCCAGTGGTGCTATTGATGCACCAGACCTCAGCCCCAGCGATGCGTTGAGTATCGAAACCATTGATGCATGCAGCCTTGGCACCATTGATGCTGCACCTTTCAGAGAAATTGATGATCCATGCCCCAGCACAATCAATGCACTTGAGGCTAGAACAGACTTTAGGACACCATGGGAATGAATCATTTCATTTACCTCCCCTCTTGTTGATGGCCTTATCTCTTTTTAGATTGTGGACTTTGTTTGGAAACTCTGGATCTCTATGTGACCACCAGTACAGTTAACCCAGGAGGAAACCCCTTTCTAGAATCTAGTAGAAGTTTTACAATAGGATGACCCTGCACTGGTATCAGAAGAGGATATCTCTACTCCAGTTCTGGGTCCAAGGACACAACTGTTCGTATCAGGAAGCTGAATTGGTGAAGACATTCTTTTACTTGTTGACAATAAAAGACAAGGAGGGCATCCTTCAATCTCTCCTGTCCAGAATATTGGATTTATATTCTCAAAAGGGAGTTCCTCTCGCCTCCATGCCTCAGGAGCTCCCATCAGAGTTTCCAGCTGTGGGATCTAGCTCTCAACCATCCCTCTTTGTGGAGGAAACTTGCCAGAAAATGGATACCACTATCTGGAGCATGCCCTGGGAGTATTCCCCTCAGAGACGACTAAGGTGTTATGCTCGGCGGACCGTGGGCCCACCCAGTGGCTCGCCATGCTTACCTTTAGCCTGGGCCCATCGCCTCTGTCTCCCAACACCAGGCCTGTCCCCCCCGGTGAGGCACGGTCATGCCCCTGCCCTCCGCACGGGCTGCCTGGTATTGGGTTGCCTCTTCTGATCATGATGGGAGGCCCTGCTGCTGTCCTCCCATGTGGCGGGAGGCCAGGATCTCAAGGCCTGCCCCCCCCCCCCCATTGCGACCATCACTGCTCGACGTCTCCATTCCACCCTCCTTACCTCCTTGGCAACTCCTTCTTGCTCTAATGGAAGGTTGGCTGCCGCAGCGTCATTCTGCCGACTCCCTCCGGCGTCCCTGGAGCAGCTCGATGCTGCAATCCACCACGATTCACAAGAGCCTAAGGGCGCGCGCGCGGCGCAGCCATGACTGATGTACCAGCAGTGGCGCGAACCTCAAGGGCATCCCCCTGAGATGACGTCATCCGTTCTGGATATATAAGGTCTTAGAAATCGCTAACTGATTGAGTTAGCAAGGAGTTGGTTACGGACCAGTTTCGCACTCTCCAAGCTACTCTGCCTCCTCGGACTTACCAGGGGTACTCGCTCCTCGGGTGCCTCGCTCTCTCTTTGTTTTTCAGGTCACAGTCAGGAACCGGCACTCACTCCTCGAGGGCCCATGTTCCCGGACTGGTTGCTGAATACTTATTCTGCCTGGAAGTCATCGCTGCCTACTACACCAGTGAATTACCTTCTCTCTCTCAGAGCTTTCCCTGGAACCAGGTACTCGCTCCTCGAGGGCCTAACTCATTCCAACACCTGGACTACTTCTAGAGACTATTGTGTGTGTGTTACCATCAAGGTTCTGTTCCTGAACTCTGCATACCCTGCCTACTCACTATATTCAGTTTCTCTACAGCCCAGTTATCCAGGATCGTTGTTCCAGTACCTGAGGGACTACAGCCCTGCCAGGCACTTCCAGCTCATTACTGCCACCTCTGGTAGTTCAATATACTGTTTAATAAAAGAACTAGCGTGTGTCTGTCTCCATACTCTGAGCCTGACCGGTGGTTCCTCTCGGGATCTTCCTCCGGGGGCGTGGTCATCTGCCACCGGCCCAAGGATCCACCCACAACTACCTCAAACACCAACACCCTCTTAGGGCACGCGTGCGCTGATCTTCCCCAGTTTAAAGGGTCAGCAGTGGGAATCCTACAGGGGCAGCTCCAGTTGAGATCACAGCCTCCAGGGTATTTAAGGCCTCCCTGGATGTTCCTCCAATGCCTCAGTAATAGGTTGCCTTGTCTTGAGTAGTGCATTGTTCCTGTTCCTGGTTCCTGATCATGCTGAGTGTGTTCCTGAGTCCCAGTATCTGGTTCCTGGTTCTGTGCAGTCTTCAGACCTCAGCCTGAACCTGACCGGTACCCTTTACTATTCGACTGGCTTCCGGTATCGACGGTGTTCATGAAACTTGGTCATCAGGCCACATGTTCACATCCCACTACTGTCTAGAGACAATCTCTCTGGAAG
The DNA here is from genome assembly GCF_901001135.1 of Rhinatrema bivittatum. NCBI lineage: Eukaryota > Metazoa > Chordata > Amphibia > Gymnophiona > Rhinatrematidae > Rhinatrema > Rhinatrema bivittatum. The sequence goes on from NC_042619.1 coordinate 95,849,719, forward strand.
TAACATTAACTTTGGGCAAGCAGTTTTGTGCAGACTGTTCACCCAATAGTCTATTTTCCTTGGGTATGGGTTTGGGGTGGTCCAGGTTACTTATTCAGGAAGTGCTCCATCATACAACCTTCAGCTTGGGACTCCCCACATCTCATGACTAATTTAATCCTATTTATTGACAAAGAAAGCAAGTTTGCTTACCATAAATGGGGTTCTCCATAAACAGATTGAATTAGCCACCTGCCTCCCTGGAGAGTCAACTTCCTAGCTAAAGCTAAGCTTTGCAATCGACTGAGGGTCAAGTTTCATCAAAAACTAGTCCGAAGTTTAGACTTGGCCTGTTATGGCATCTTTGGCTGACACATTTCAAGCAGATTCCCATGTGCAATTCCACCTCAAGATGGAAATGAGTCAGATGAGATGGATCCAGATTGAAAGCCAAACAGTGGTGCAGCATCAGAGGATGGGAAAAATGCAAACGATAACTAAATTCCACAATTTTGACGACCATTAGTTCTTGGTGATCCTCCACTCTTCTGGGAATAGATGTATCCTTATCTGTTCCGAAATTGTGGAATGATCTCCCCCTGAATCTAAGGGAAGACACGGATCTTTTAAAGTTACGAAAAATGTTAAAAACTTGGATAATGAGAAATCTGCTTGGTTAGTATTATCTAATTAACATTTTTGGATTTCATAATCCTCTATTTTAATTGATGAATATTTTTTAGATTGCTTTATTGTATAGATTATTTTAATGTTGTACATCACCTAGAATAATTTTATCATTTAGTTGATTGATAAATAATTTTTAAATATATATATTGATGCAGTTTATTTTCTAAAAAATGAAGTTTACAAAGACCTAAATCACATGTGTCTAAATCATTCTCCTTTCATCTACATCATTTTTTTTCTTGAAACCCTAGCACATGCAAATGTATTGCATGCATATTTACTATAGATATCCTGAAAACCTGACTGGTTTTGGGGTCATCAGGATAGATTTGGAAAATACTGCAATAAGGCACAGTTTTCCTAAGGTGTAAAAATATTTGTGCCAGAGTAAAAGATGCACAGGCAGTCTTATAGCTCTTAAACAGGGCCCTTGATGTTTCTAATTGCTTTCCTGCAACCGTATGGAAGATACTACATGGGCCCAGTTTTTTCTATTTTGCGCACAGATTCTCGGAGCTCTTTTCTGTCAATGGCGGGAAAAGTCCCAGAATCTTAGCCAATGAAAGGACTTAAAATGCTTTCATTTTCCATCCCACACAGCAGATTCCCTTTCAATCTCAATAGATGGCCCCCCATGTTTAACCCTCTCATCTGTCTATACTTGACCTTCAGTTTTACAGAAGAGAAATAAGCCAGAATCTCTCCCCACAGGAAAGAACAAGAAGTCTGCTTGTTAAGTAATGATCGAATGACTTTGCATGCAGTTAGCTTGATAACGTTATCATATTTTTGCTGTCAACATTTTTTTCTTATCTCTTTGAGAAATAAAAAAGGAAAATAAAACTTGCATTCATCTGTGTTCAATATACATTTTGATTTGTTTTCCTGAACAAATCCCCCTTCCCCGCCAAAGAAAAATCCTATTTTAAAAAGTTAAATTATTTTTCCCCGCATATATTATTCTATGTTTCAGCAGCTGCTATATTCATATTTCAAGAAATATCTTTCTCTGCAGATGTTTAGCACAAATCAGGAGACACAGTCTTTTCAGTTCAATTTTGCTTCTTAATAGAATTTTCTTTTTGTAGTAAAAAGGCATGGATTCCTAATAGGCAAACATGCATGGGATACTATTAATTGCCAGAAGATAAATTTTAAAAAAATGGTAGAGAGAAATTAAACTGGGATTTTCTAATCTTAAAATGAGCTCAGAATGAAACAGCTTCTTATACTATACCACAAGGAAATACAGCGTAGAAATTAGCTTATTTATAAGGTTAGATTTCCCTTTATGTTTAGTTTTGAAAGACTAACCCTAAAATATACAAGGGTAAGTACAAAACGTTTTCACCAGCAATACTGAACTCACAAGTGCATCATTTTTTCAAAATAGGCCTCCTGTTTTTCAACACATGGTCTAGTGCTGTTCAAGCTGTTACTCACCTTCAGAAAAATATGTTTTCAGATGGGCAACAAGTCACATGTGCACCGCCTCTTTTAACTCATGGTCACTGGAAGATGGCAGACTCTCAGGGCCAGTGCTTCCATTAGGCAAACTAGGCGGTTGCCCAGAGTGCCCAAGATTTTGGGGGCAGCAAAATCCTGCCATTGTGAGGTCCGGTCCAGAGGGGTGCTGTACCAGAGCTAACGCTGTTAAAGAAGAGAATGCAATCCTGGAGGCATTGCTGTGGGTAGGAGGAAGTGCCATGCTGGAGCTGCTGCCAATAAATAAGTAGAGGGTGGGAGGAGGGGGGTGAATAGCCAAAGATTTGCCTAGGGTGCCAAATAGGTTTGCACCAGCCCTGCAAACTCTTAATGCATCTTTGAGTGCTCTTCTTTCATGCATGTGATAAGTGGAGTAGCCATTTTTAGAGGAAACATCAGAGTATAGAATGGAAACACCCAATGTTACAGTAAAAGCCAGTGATTCGGAGTATACGCCAAGGATGAGCTGTTGTGTTGTTACATGACAATGCTCCTCCCCATACTGCTGCCTGTGCTATTGAAACACTCCAGCAGCTATGCTTTGAGATCTTAGAACATCTATCTTAAAGCCCTGATCTTGCTCTGTCAGATTATCATCTGTTTGAACCCCTCTAAAATGTTTTAAGAGGACAAAATTTTGCCAGTGATCATGAGTTGATGGAGGTGGCGCATATGTGTGGTTTGCCGCCCATCTGAAAACATTTTTTTTCTGAAGGCCTTCAAAAGGTTGAGTGGTGTTAGACCAAGTGTGATGAAAAGAATGGGGCCTGTGTTGAAAAATGATACACTTGTGAGTTCCATATTGGTGTTCTGTTCATTTTTAATTAATATTTGGCTGACACTTTTTCTTACCCTTACTTATTATAAATTAAGATCAAGAGAGATTCAGTGTATTCGAAGTTCAGCTCTGGTGAATTAAATTCAACATTTTTATCTGAAACAGCTAAATTGCTTAAGAGAAAGTGTAAAATATTTGTAAGGCAGTTATTTTGACAAAGGAAGTTTGGAATCTAAGACTGTAAGGTCTTCTAATAGACCGAAATTTAAAATTCGAGCTTAGTCTGTGTTCATTTTCCCATACATTTTTCATGAGGTTGTAATTAGAGCTGTTTTGGCCTCCTGCAGGTCCAGGCTTTGCAAATGAAGATCAATCCACTCAAAAGACAGTCGTGTCAGCCAGAGATACACCCAAAGGAGCCAGTAAGACTATACTGCAAGCAGCTAACACAGCAACCCCCCGCAGAAGTTTACTTCCAGCACCGAAAACTGCTATGGCGCCTGCTGGTAAGCATTTGTGACCTAGAAAACATTATATACTCCACTCTGGCATCTGCAGTATCTAAATAATGGGCAAATGCTACCACTGACATTCTCAGCCTTGAGGAGAGAGGGAATTTAAACACCACCACCAAAACTGATTTGATTTAATTTTGTGTTAAGCTCTATGAAAGCATTATTATCTATTTCGCAATACACATCACTGTTCAGAATGCGGGCAGAAGAACTCAAGGCACATTGATCAACAACTGCTTAGGTTGCAGTCCACTACTATTACTTACCATTTCTATAATACTACTACCACACAGCACTGTAGAGATACACACGAGAGGCAGTCCCTGCTCAGTGAAGCTCACAGTCTAGTCAAATAAGCAAATAAGAAACTGTGAATTTCTTTTATTATAGAAAATGTTTAAAACCCACAATTTTGTGATCAGGAGACCTAGGGGTTAAGATTTAAAAGCAGCCTCAAACAGGTGGATTTTTAAGCTGGATATGAATAAGGTCTGAGAGGGAGTATAATAGACCAACTCAGGAAGTCTATTCCAGGCTTACAGGTCAGCAAGGTGGAAAGCAGGGAGTTAGGAGCTGGTGATGGAGAAGGGCACAGATGAAAGTGACTTGCCTGATGAACGGAGCTCACAGGAAGGGGCTATTCCTCCTCCTAGGAGGAGCTCACATGAAGGGGGGCTATTCCTCCTCCTAGGGGGGAGGAATAGCCTAGTGGTTAGAGCAGTGGACTATGAACCAGGAGACCAGGGTTCAAGACCTGCTGTTGCTCCTTGTGACCTTGGGCAAGTCACTTTACCCTCCATTGCCTTAGTACAAAAACTTAGATTGTAACTTCAGAAGAAAAGTTAACATGGGTTTAGCAACATTGGCAGAATATAAGTTGTGCAGATGAATTTTGAATAGATAGTAGTGCAGATAGATGGTTCATTAGGAGACTTGTGAGGAGCAGGTTGCAGTAGTCCAAGCGGGAGGTGATCAGAGAGTGGATAAGGGTTCCGGTAGTGTGTCCCAAAAGGAAGCAATGGATTTTGGTGATGTTATAGAGAAAGAAAAAAAAAATATTCCAAAGGAGCCAACCTGATAAGTCCAACTGCAGCAACAGTATTATATAGTCGTGTGGACAATTCTACGGTACTTAAACAAATTAAATTAAAGGGCAGTCATATAAGCGATCAGAAACTTGGAGTATAACTCGCTCCTACCAAAGTAACACTGCTTTCATATAATCATCGCCCATCCATACCATTTCTTTTTTAATGATTTCTCATTAGTTTAGTGCTTAAAAACTTTATTCAGCAGCAGCACAAAATACATACAGCTTGAAACATGATTCTTACATGTAATGCACTTAAATACCTCCACTTCAGCTCCAGTGTAGAAAGTCATCAAAATGCTAATACTTCTCTTCTCAAGTCATTATTCTGGTCAAATTCACTAAACCATTCTGTAAATTCCAATAAGCTTTTTGCAAAACCAACACAGCTCTGTTTCGGCATCCCCCAAAGCCTGTTTCCTGGGCTTCTTTTGCTACTGCACATCTTCTTTTCTCTGTGGACGAACACAAATGTACACTGGCACCACAGGTCCCAAGTTCATTGCTCACAAGTCAGCACATAAAATGATATGTAACTTGTAATGCCATTAGGTTTTAAAGCTAAAAGGCTATTACAACTTGTTTGCACTTTAATGCTAGCAGGGAAAAGCTGTTTGGAGCACCATACACAAGTACACGAGGTTTTTTTTGTTTTTTTATAATTAACACTTTTTTATTGAATATAATACAACAATAATGAACATACATAGCATATACATAACAATAACATTGCATTTCACCGCTGTAAGAGCTAAATGTAGGCAATGTGGGGCTTTTCAATGAATTACATAATCTGGTTAACTAGTTAAAATCACCTTCCCACATTTCCAGATGCAGCACAGAAAAAACTTATTTTGGGATTTAGGATGTACCTTTCAGGAGTTGACCCTGCTGATGTTTTCTTCTGAAGAGAACCATTCAGAGCATCACAGGCCATTTCTCACCAGGGGGGCTACTTCAGGAGCCTGACACACACTGTACCATAAATGCTCCTACAGTTCAGAATTTGTCTCCCTCTTTTCCTTTTCATAGTTCTCTGAACCCATAGTTTTAGCAAGTCAGAGATCACTTTTTCGTAGACTAGAACATTTTCTAATTAGATCTCGTTACAGGCTGAAGTGTGGAGAGAAGAGCAATGGCATATTTGTCCTGCGGTACAGGAGTTGTCCTGGAGAGGACAACTCCTGTACCGGAGTGCCGCAAACAGGTCTGGTTTTCAGGATATCCATAATGAATATGCATGATATATATTTGTATGCACTGAGTCCATTATATTGTGGATATCCTGAAAACCAGACCTGTCTGTGGCACTCCAGGATCAGAGCTGCTTACACATAACCACATAAGAAGTGCCACGCTGGGTCAGAGCAAGGTCTGTTGAGCCCAGCATCCTGTCTCTGACAGTGACCAGTCTGAGTCACAAGTACCTGGCAGATCCCAAATAGTTGATCTATTTCTTGTACCTCACTCCCTGTGATAAGTGCTGACTTTCCCAAGTCTACCCGGCTAATAACAGTTTATTGATTTTTCTCTTCAGGAGCTTGTCTAGCCATCTTTTGAACCTCACTGTCTAGGTGATTCATCAAGCTGTGAGTTTGTCCCTGCAATATTTGCCTTCCCCCCCCTGTGAAATTTGGTCCCCTCCCCATCAAATTATCACGGCATTACTGCAGCGCAATTTTTATCTTGCCAAAAATATCACGCCATGTTAAGGGTCCTTTCTGTGTGATGGTGGCCCACCCCAGCCAGGGCCACCACGCTTAAAGGGCCAGTGGCCCGGAAAATGATCTTCCACCAAAGAAGAAGAAATCACCCTGAGGTGGCACTGACCCTTCCAAGATTAAAAATAAATACATGGCACACGTGCCATGATGGCCCTTTCTCTTCCTTCCTCTCCTTCAATGACAAAAAGCCCCTTAGATAAAGGATAGCCCCGCCCCCCCCCCCGCCCCCACTTCCCCTGACCAATCCTTATCCCCCTTTCCAAAGATAAAAAATTCCATGGTGTCTAGTGTCCCCATCCCCAACCCCAATAAATAGAGCCCTGGTGGTCTCTGGGGGAGCAGGTGGACCCCACCCCTTCCCCTAACCCCCATACCTCACAAAGGTTTCCTCGATAGCCAGCTGGTGGCCTGGGGTACCCCCCTTTTCCTGGGCCTGGTTGGCACCATTTTTCAAAATGATACCTGCCCGACCTTCCCCTGTCACATGCTAGGTGCATGGTCAGGTCGGTGCCATTTTGAAACATGGTGCTGACCGGACCCAGGGCTCGGGCTGCCCTGGACCACCAGCCGGCTAGCAAGGAAAACGTTTCGTGGTATGGGAGTTAGGGGGAAGGAGTGAAGGTCCACCTGCGCCTCCCCCAGACCCAGAACTCTATTTATTGGGGTTGGGGGAGAAACACTAGACACCAGGAAATTTTTTATCTTTGGAAAAGGGGGGGGGCTAGGAATGGACCAAAGCTAGTGGGGGGCTGGGCTATCCTTTATCTAAGCGTTTTTATGGCACTGAAGAGGAGGCGGGGGAAAGGAAAGGACTGTCGCAGCACATGTAACATGTATTTATTTTTAATCTCAGGGGCAGCCAGTGCCACCTTAGTAGGCGTCTAGTAGAGGTCTATAAAATCATGAGTGGAATAGAATGGGTAAATGTGAATCGATTATTTACCCTTTCAAAAAATGCAAAGACTAGTGGACACTCAATGAAGTTAGTAAGTAGCACATTCAAAACAAATCAGTAAATTATTTTTTACCCACTGCAGAATTATCTCTTGAATTCATTTCCAAAGGATGTGGTAAAGATAATTAGCATAGCTGGGTTTAAAAAAGATTTGGACAAGTGCCTGGAGAAGAAGACCATAAACTGTTATTAACCAGGTAGACTTGCGGAAAGCCACTACTTAGCAGCATGGAATCTATCTACTGTTGGGATCCTGCCAGGTACTTGTGATCTGGATTGGCCACTGATGGAAACAGGATACTGAGTTTGATGGACTTCGGTCTGATCCAGTATGGCAATTCTTATGCTGTTTAACAACTCCAAACAATTTTGTTTCATCTACAAATTTGATCACCTTACTCTGTTCCCTTTTCCAAAATATTTATAAATATGCTGAATTGCACAAGTCCCAGTACAGACCCTTATCCAGAGTACTGATATGTAGACATTAGGGAATAAACACAAGACTGCTTCTACCGCCAAGTTCAAAACCACTGCATGTTTAAGCAGCACATTCTATGAATTATCAAGAAGGCTGCTCACCCCATGAAATGTTGCTAGCAGTAATTTTGTTATTGGTTTGCCGGTTGCTGGGTTTTGATTGAAAATATTACTACCCTTTAGAGATGTAAATCGTAACCGGTATCGGTTTGGATTCCAGTTCCAATTCACATCGTGAAATTTTTTTCTTGCAGTCCGATCAGGTTTTTTTTATCGGCTGCGTCCAAGCCGATAACCAAAAAATACAGCCGACTCTTTAAAATGAGTTTGTTAGTATCCCCCCACCCTCCGGACACCCCCAAAATTTTTTTAAATACCTGGTGGTCCAGCGGGGGCCCCGGGAGCATTCTCCTGTGCTCGGGCCGTCGGCTGCCAGTAAACAAAATGGCGCCGATGACCCTTTGCCCTTAGCATGTGACAGGGTATCCGTGCCATTGGCCGGTCCCTGTCACATGGTAGGAGCAATGGACGGCCGGCACCATCTTTAAAAATGGCGCGGGCCATCCAGTGCACCTACAATGTGACAGGGGCCGACCAATGGCACCGATAGCCCCTGTCACATGGTAAGAGCAAAGGGCAATCGGCGCCATTTTGATTAGTGGCAGCCGACATCCCGAGCGCGGGAGAATGCTCCTGGGACCCCCGCTGGACCACCAGGTATTTAAAAATTTTGGGGGGGGGGTCCGGAGTGTAGGGGGATACTGACAAACTCATTTTAAAGGGTCAGGTTGTGTTTTTAGACTGTGTCCTTTCTTCCCGCCCCCCCCCCCCAATAACAATAAGAAAACCCACTAAATTAATCGTGGGGTTTCCTATCGCTATCGGGGACCCCTCCAAAATCTGAGGATATTGAAAATATCGGACGATATTTTCAATCGTCAGATAAACGATTCACATCCCTACTACCCTTAACATAAGGCTCGAGGTTAACCTGCATAGAGCGGCAGATACTACCAAAAGAAATTTGCTGGGCAGACTGGATGGACCATTTGGCCTTTTTCTGCTATCATTAGTGTGTTACTATGTTACTATGGCCTTTTTCCATTTAGAAAACTGGACCATTTATTCTTACCCTCTGTTTCCTATCTTTTATCCACTTGCTCTAATGCACAGTAAGAAACTGCCTCTGATCCCATGACCTCCAGATTTCCTGAGGAGTCTCTCATGAGAGACTTTGTCAGATGTCTTCTGAAAATCCAAATACTCCCTAGAGATCACATTTCCTACTGCTACAAGATAAGGAACTGCTGTTTCCCCCAATGCCCCAGCACTGCTGTTTCAGTAAAATCACAACTGTTAGAACAAGCAAAATGTCACTGTGGTCTAGAGTTATATTGTACAATGGAAAAGTACATGAGTAGCACTGCAAGGGCAACATCCTTCACCACCTTGGGGCTCCTGCATAAATATGTGCTTTACCTAAGGGCTGATAATGAATCTCTAAAGTTCAGCCAAAACCAGAAATAGATGGCTGGCTTCTCAAGGACACACATGTGAGAAAGTTCTCATTGAATTACAGTCACTTGCTTCATTTTGAAGACTTATTCCATCTATTATCAAACAGTTCTTTTTATATGCAATAATAGACTGAAACTCGGTACAAGGGCTTCAGTTCAATTTGAAATTGAATGTCAAGAAGAGTACTTTACAAGAGGTGAAAATGGAAGAAATGCTCCACCTATGACAAAGATACAGTGCAAGTAACACATCTGTTACTTACAGTCCACCCCCCTAAGTAACACGTGCTTTCACTGTACGTGAATCAGACTCTGCACATTCTAAAGTTTAGGCCAATATTCAAAGATATTTTACTGGATAACGCCCAGTAAATTTGTCATGGCATTACTGCATGGCTAGAATGCCAAGCTTTTAATATCCCTGGTACTTATCTGGCTTTTAGCTGGATAAGTCATTAGCCAGCTAAAAATTCTCAAAATAAGTAATGGGCGTGTCAGGAAACTTATCTGGCTAACACTGATTATTAGGAGTTGAGTTTTTTGGCTAACTCTAGCCATGCCTTGAAACAGATCTAAAGCTATCCAGGAACAGAGCCATACTGTAAAAAAAAAATGCAATACAATTCTTGCACAGGCCTGGCAGCCTGAATCACAGAACTCCCTCCCCAAGCCACCCAAATTCACAACACACCAAACCTCTCCAAGTAGACAAAAAATGTTTAAAATTCAGATTGGCTCACCAGTCTATCCCCGTTAGGCAAATCTAACAGCAATGCTCTCACTCCCCTGCCTCCTCTCCTCTCCCTTCCACTCCCTATCCCATCCCTTACTGTCCCACCCACCTGGCAACCTTGCATAGGCCTTTTTGGCCATGGGTTCATTGTTCATTCATTTGATCCCAGCAGCAACACTGGTAGCTCCACTGTGGAAGAGCCAGGAGCAAGATTACATAAAACAAATACAAATAATATTGGAAGTGAGGTAAATCTCAATTTTCAGAAAAGTGTGTGAAGCTGTCATTCTCCTTACCCCTTTTTAGGTATTTTTAATAACAAGGTGATCATGCTAATTAGCTTTGCCGTGTCTTTCTCTGCACATGTATCAGGTGTGTGCCATGTGAACACGTCTAATTTGTGATGTGCACTTGCAGCCAGCATGCAATTTCCCTGACATGGTGTAGTTATTGGGTTTGTTTTTGAGAGGTATGCCTGGAGCTTCAATATAGGCAATGGAAGCCAGGAGAGAAGAAGATGACTAACCTCGTGAAACATATAGGAGGGTTTGAGCTGCCAGTGAATAAAATGTTACAGTCCCGCTTTATAAGGGATTATTTTAGGTGCCAGAGTCCAACAATGCCTAGAGGAGATACTGTAGACTCTATACTAATGGAAAATATTAAGTTTGCTGCTGGCAGCTCCCAGGAGACTTGACTGAATTACTTACCAACAATATTGTTTCCCTTCCTATAAAAAGTATTTGTGGCATGCTTATCCACTTCTAGCTAACTTGTTTCACTCACTACATGGTTTCTGTCAAACTGAATGTGTCATGTGGAGCCCTCCAGGGTTAATATATCTGTTTAGCTTCATTTGCTATTGGCAGAGTTCTCCAACTCTGCTAAGAATTTTTTGTCAGTTTTTGACAGCTCTTAAATGACAAATCACAATTTGTTCTATCCAAAATTAAATTCTTTATTAGATTAGAAGGAAAGTATCAAAGATCATCAAGAAGAAAGAAGAAAAGAGCCTACTTCCTATTACTTTGGAGTTTCCTGGTCTCAGACAAGCATATAGGGTCATTCATCAAAATGCGTGATGGCGTTAAGGCACACGATAATGCATTAACGCATGCAATAATAGTACTATCACACGGCGCGAATGCAAATTTTGGGAAAGTGCGGGATTAGGGAGGGGTTTAGGTGGCATTAATTAAAATGAGGGGCAATATTGCACAATGCAATAGTATAATACATGCTATCATACAGTTTTTTGGCATTAAGCTGTGTGATATGCTGAAATGGCTGTAACACAATTTGCGATAAATTTAGCATTTCAGCCATTTCTGGGCTGAGAGAAAGAGAGAGAGCAAGCATCTGGGTTGACCTTCACAGTATTCAACTATTTATATGACTATAGGAGGGCTAGCTAATAGCTCAAGGTGAGGTAGTGTGGTGGTTTAGGGGCCAGTTTTACATGCAGAGTGGGATGTATGAACTGCACAGTACATCTTGGTGAAGATTTGATGTCATTTGGAGTGAGGAAAGTCTCACAAAGATGAGATTTCTACTATGGTATCTCGGTCTAGCTTTCACCATCACGCTAGGCCGAGATAACATAGTAGAGGTGAGGTGTTGGTGGTGGTTTAGGGGCCAGTTTTACATGCAGAGTGAGATGTATGAACTGCACAGTACACCTCGGTGAAGATTTGACGTCATTTGGAGTGAGGAAAGTTTCACAAACATGAGATTTCTACTATGTTATCTCGGCCTAGCAAATGACGTCAAATCTTCACCGAGGTGTACTGTGCAGTTCGTACGTCTCTCTGCATGTAAAATTGGCCCCTAAACCCTAAACCACCACCAACACTTCACCTGAAGCTATTAGCTGGCCCTCCTATAGAGATATAAATAGTTGACTTCTATGAGCACCTTATAAATAGTCTCTCTTTCTCTCTCTCTCTCACTCTCAGCCTGTCTGGGCACTTCACTTTCTGCAAAATAGAAGTATCACGAGGTGTGAAAACTTTACTATGTGGGATAGTTGGATAATAAAAAAGCTAAGCTGCTGCTGTGGCAGGTCTGATATTTTTTTTTTGGGTCCAAGTTTCTTTATTCATTTTAATAAATGCTAGTAGAAGAGAAGATGAAGGAAAAAATATCAAGCAGGAGATATTTAACAATTTATAACAGAGGCCAAAATCAAATCTGTGAAAGACTAATGCAATATTAGTTTACAAGCAGGCCTGATGTTGAAACACGAGAACAGGTGTCTGAGCATGAGCAACTTACCATAGATCTAAAAAAAAGATTATTTTTCAAAAATTTTGACCTATAGGCAAGGGATATCAAGTGAATTGTCTCACTCGTATATGCAATGTTGATATGCTAGCAAGTGAGGATGTTATCTGCCTAGAATTTTAGCTAAATATGATACCAATTTTTAAAATAAATAAGTTGCCAATGATTAATGGTTGATGTTGCCTGAATGCTACTTTGAGTATTCCCCCCCATTTGTCACATAGTGGGCATTAGCAACCAGGAACCTTGCAAGAAACAAAAGAAATTAACAAAATCCTTGTTATCAGCCTTACATTTTATACAAAATCCTTAATTCTTTAACCACAGGTGACAGGTTATCTTGGGCACAATTTCTAGTAACATTTTAAATAAAGTCTTTGGAATAATTTATTCCACAATGCAATAGGCATCAATAAGAAGATATACATTGTAGGATATACATTGTATACAAAAATTGTAGGAAAATGCTCTGCCTAGCATACTTCAAAACACTTAAATATTAAGAAGTATAGGAAATAAAATGTAATTCTCCTTTTATATTCTTCAGACAAATACTGGACTCTCCTATTTGCAAACATACATATCATCTACATCAGAAGGAAACTGGGTCATTTGTACTAAGTGAGCCTAATAAAGCAACCCCATATACTTAGTCCTTCCATAATTGCTGATCTGAAAAAATAAAGAATCTTTAGTGACAATAAACATCTAAAGTTAAATAATAAAAATAAATCCCTGATATGCTTGCATTGAGAGTGGATGCTAGCCTGTCTCAAGGTGGAATTTTCAAGTGCACAAAGCAAAAATAATAATCGAAGATAAATGATACAAACTGTCTCAAAACATTTCAGCTGGTGAATTATTCTCTCACACATAACACAGTACATGATGGCAGATGAAAACCAATTGATTCTCTTAGTCTGCCCAATTGTTTTCCTGTCTGGTTCTCTACCATTTGGAGTATATTAACATATAAATTCCCATACTTAAACCAACACCAAATCTCCAGTCCCCTCCACCCCATAGTTTTTACACAATCTCTCCACCCTGTTTCTACTACAGCCTTCCAGATCGGTTTTAAGCATGTTTTAAATTCTCTTACAATACTTGCCTCTATGACCACCACTGAAAGGCTATTTCAGGCTATGTTTACTCCTCTTCGTTTCTTACAAGTCCTATAAGAACATAACACTTGTGTGGGACCGAGCAGTGATTCCCACCAGCCTGGAGACAAAACTAGACTGACTCCAGCCTTTCTTAAAACAATTATCTTTATTATCACTTCACAATACACAACAGTAGATGGTCTTCCCTTCAAAATGGTGTACTTAATTACTCACAGCTCAACTTCATCTCAGCTCAGTGTTTGCACAGTATTATGTTACAGGGGCTGCCTTCCTCCTGGAGACCTAGGCATGGTCTGCTTATCCCCATCTGGATCCCAGCTCTTGTTCCCCAGTTTCTGCTTATGCCATCTGAGCCCCGCCTGCTCTGCAGGATTATGCCCATAGAACATACTCTCCTTAAGGAATTTAAGGTGGCCAGGCATCTAGCATGGTCCTATACAGGTAAATAGGGGAACACTAGGACACTGCCTCACATACCCCTTCTCTCAGGTTGGACCCATCGGACCAAGTGTCCCTACTCCCTCCTGGACCCCATCCAGGAGAGTCCAAGACATCCCATTCCGCTTCCTCTAGCTTCCCACCAGCTACACTTGGGAATGGGGATCTAGTGAAATGCTCAACCCTTCTTTTAGGGTTACCCTCAACATCATCATGACTACTCACCCAGTGTGCCATTTGCACAGTACACATCCCCAGTCCTTAAGTCCTTTGCTGGCTCTGGGTTTGAATTCCAACCAAATGGAGCTTTATGGACCAACTGAGGAACTACCAGTGCTGGTTCCTCTATGACCAGCTGCACCCGCCTCCTGGCATCTGGTACCTCTGATGTAGAGCCCTTCCTTGGTGCCTCTGTATCCTCAGTTGCTGGAGTCTGCACAGCACCAACCTCTAGGCTCTCCATGGACTCTTCCTCCAGGCTCTCCGGGACACCTCCTTCTGGGCTGTCTGTGGTTTCCTCCTCTGTACACTCTGCAGTGCCTCTCTGTGGGCTACCCACAGATTCATCATCTGTAAATTCTGCAGTGCCTCTCTCTGGGCTCTCCGCAGTTTCTACCTCTGTAACTCTGGCCATTCGCCCACACTGTTGCTGGCTCCCCACAGCTACACTCGCTGGGGTCTCCGCTGCGCTACCATCTGGACTCTTTATGGTATCTCTTGCTTGCCTTTCCATGCCTCTCTCTCTGGGCTTCTCATAGGATTTGACTCTGGACTCCTGTTAGTGTTTGGGCACCCTACAGGGTCTTTCTCGGGACCTTCTATAGTGCCAACTTCCAACTTCTCAATATTTCCCCCTCCTGGGCATCCTATGTCATCCTCCCTAGGGATTTCTGTGACCCCTCTCTCAGGGTTCTTCATAGCCCCTTTCTCTGTGCTTCTCATGGGAGCAGTCTCTGGACTCTCGGTAGTGTTTGGTCATCTTACAGCGTCTTCCTCAGGACCACCTGCAGCACCAATCTCAGACTGTTCCCACAACTCCATCCACTTTCCAGACCCCTCTGCCAGCCACTCATCCAGTTTCTCAATGAGCTGTTGGAATTCCTTGTCCAGCCAGTCTAAGTATTCACTCCCTTGTCTGGCCTGGAGACTTGGGAGTGGGTACTCTCGCTCCATTACCCTGGCTGGCCTTTCCAGCTGCCAAACCTCGAGCCTCAGGTCCTCCTTCTGACCCAACTGTTAGGACTGATGGACTCACACTAAACAGAAGTACATGCTGTTCTTTCCTTCCAGCCCTCTGGCTCATTTTACTTCACCAGTTGCTGCAGTACCCTGACTGCTCATTCTGGGATTTCTCGTGGCTGCACACCTTCCCTGCAGAGTGGCTTGCTTGCTTGCTGGAAGAGGACCCCACCCTGTTTCCATTCACTACACTCACAGCCGACTCTAGCAGTTTTTTCAGGGCCATACCCTGTTCAGCACAGCCCTGCTGCACCTGTGTTCCTTCCTCTTTTCTTTTTTCAAGGCAAAAAAAGTAAAAAAAAAAAAAAAAAAGCCTGCTGAAACAGCAATAATTAAATCACTTTTAATTCCCTATCTACCTCCAGCTGGGCTTCTCCCGTTAACCGATACAAACCTACTATTTCCCTGCTGTCCCTGTAACCAGGCCCACTCACAGTTTCCTCTCTACCTGAAACTTTAAAAATTTGGGGTTTTTTCCTTCAGTGCAACTTCTGAGCCACACCCTTTCACAAGCTACCACGTTCTGTGCACCCCTGCACTTTGTACTTTGTTTTAGAGCCACAGACCTCTGTATTCTGTACTATGTTTAGAACCACAGGTCCTCTTCACAACTCTTTCTGTACTCCAGACAGACTTTCTTGGAGACTTTTTTTCCTGTACAAAGCTTTAGAAAATATCCTAAGCATGACACTATGGGGCAGATTTTAAAAATCTATGCCCACATGTACCTTTGTTCTCGTGACCGGTGCAAACAAAAGTACGCCGGATTTTAATAGATCCTGGGTTAGCGCGCGCAAGGCTGCGCAAAATCGGTAGCCTGCGCACGCTGGGCCGGCTGCCGGCGCACCATGTTCCAGTCCGGGGGCTGGTCCGGAGGCCACGGCCATGCCCCTAGGCCGGAACCATGCCTGCGTCCCCACCTCCGGAACGCCCCCGATGACATCGTGACACTCCCCCGACACCCCCCCCGGGAAAGCCCCGGGACTTACGCATGTCCTGGGGCTTTGCGTGCGCCAGCAGCCTATGCAACATAGGCTCGGCGCATGCAGGGGGAGCTTGGGGCAGGTTTTCTGGGGGTACGCACGTATCTTATGCATGTACCCCTTTGCAAATCTGCCCCTATATGTGGGACCGAGCAGTAATTCCCACAGGCATGGAGACAAAACTAGTCTGGCTCCAGGCTATCTTAAAACACTTATCTTTATTATCACTTCACAAAATACAACAGTAGACTCTTCCCTTCAGAACAGTGTACTTAATTACTCACAGTTCAGCATTATCTCAGCTCAGTGTTTGGACAGTATTTTGTTACAGGAGCTGCCTTCCTCCTGGAGATCCAGGTATGGTCTGCTTATCCCCACCTGGATCCCAGCTCTTGTTTCCCCAGTTTCTTGTTACGCCATCTGAGCCCCACCTGCTCTGCAGGATCCTGCCCATAGAGCATACTCTCCTTAAGGAATTTAAAGTGGACCAGGCATCTAGACTGGTCCTGCACAAGTAAATAGGGGAACATTGGGGCACTGCTTCACAACTTGCCATACTGGTTCATACCAAAGGTCCAGCAAACCCAGTATCCTGTTTCCAACAGTGGCCAATCCAGGACACAAGTACCTGGCATAATCCCAAGGGGTTGATAGATTCCATGCTGCTTATCCCAGGGATAAGCAGTAGATTTCTACAATTCTACCTTAATAATAGTTTATGGACATTTCTTCCAGGAACTTGTCCAAAGCTTTGTTAAATCCAGTTACACTAATAGCTTTCACCACATCTTTCAGCAACTAATTCCAGAGTTACATTTTGTGTTGAGTAAAAAACGATGTTTTTCTATTTCTCTTAAATGAATCACCTAGTAATTTCATTGAATGTCCCCTAGTGTTTTTTTTATCTTATTTTTATTAAGGTTTTCCAATATTACAAAATTACGGATGAAAAAGAAAAGAAAAAGGCAGCCATCGGTCTAAAAATACAAGCTTAACCATAGAAAAACAACATCAGGCTATCTTCATACACAGATCTGTATTAAGCTATATAAAAAAAAAACCAGCAACGAAAATGATTACCAATGCTGGCCCATTTATAAATCATCATAGTGAACAAACACATCCATCATGGACCAAAATGGGCAAGAAAACCTTGCAATTTTTTATATGACAAACTTGCAAATATTAATATAACTGTAAATGATGTCTTTAGAACTTGTCGTCCGTCCCCCCCCCCCCCCCCCCTCCCAATTTAATCGAGGCACTGGGAAATAAACCATAAGGACATGACAAGTTAAAATAATCTTTTTGGTTAGAATGGGCCATGCCATATATGGATATGTTGCCATATCATGAGTTGAGTATAAGAGAATGAGAGTCTAGGGAAAAGGGCATTAGACTATTCATTCTACTTTTTCTGCTACTTTGCTACAGTCCTGGTACCTTGGAGTTCTTTGCCCTTTATGGTGTCTTCCCACATGTTTCATTAGAATTGATGAGAAAAACTTCAATTTTGGAGCCCAAAATTTTTATTTATTTATTTGTGAGTTTTTCTATACCGAAGTTTGGTACAAGCCTTCACTTCAGTTTACAATTGTAACAACTTTTACAGAAATAATGTTAATAATATTGATAACAAAATAACAGTCATAACAGAGTAAACAATAAGTAATAAATAACTGTAAATAATATACATTAAATTGTAATTGGGCATCGATATAACATTAGTAGCGGAGAGTGTAATGATGATATTCTGTAGTTAGTACATTAAGTTCTGAATGTGAACAGAGGTGAGAGGTATATTGTAATTCAAATCAGAATGTGAGAGAAGTGCTTTGTTTTATAAGTGTGAATGTGTTGTTGAGATTTGTGTGCTAGTGTTGTTTAACCGATGCCGTCTTTGTAGGCTTGTCGAAATAGCCATGTTTTTAGTTCTGTTTTGAATATTTTTTAATTGTTTTGCATCCTTAGGTATCCTGGTAGTGTGTTCCATAGCAGTGTTCCAGCTATTGATAAAGCTCTCTGTCTTGTGGTGGTTAGTTTGGCAGTTGAGACTGGGGGTATTGCGAATAAAGCTTTGTTGGTGGATTTAGTGTTGTATCGAGGTTTATGCTGTTGAAGAATGCTCTTTAGGGTGGTAAATTCAGTGTTGTGCATTGATTTATGTAGGATTGTAGGCTGTAGTGCTTCCCCATTGTCTTTAATGATAAACAAATGAATGAATAAAATGAACAAACAAAAATGTTTTTGTTTGAAACTACAAAACAGAATGGAGGTGCCCTACAAAACAAATGAACTAATCAAAACAAAAATCTTTTCTCTGCATATTCTTATTACATACTTTATAGAAGCCTGTCAAATATTTTAATGTTTCTATTACATCCTCTTCTCTTTTTATGTTTTGATGTGTTGTGGTTTAGCGGTGTTTGGGTGGATTCTTGGGTACTGTAGCAGATGATCACGCCCAAGGGGAGGAGCCCCATGGGGAGCCACAGTACTGGGCTAGACACAGGATGCACAAACACAGAATTAGATCTTTTATTGTACAGCAGGTGAATACCACCAGAGGTGGCAGTAGTGAGTTGATCCAGAGGTAGCAGTCCAGGGACCCTCGGCAGAGGGAACCCGTCTCACCAAGTTGGTATAGGGAGATCCAGTATAGGTTTCCCAGCACGGCAAAGCTGTAGATGAGACAAACTGAGAATTAGATTACTCACTAGATGGTAGCTGTAAGTTAAGCGATTCCACCAGGCTGAAGTAGATGGTAACAGGCACCGAGGCAGGGAGAGCAGGCCCTCGAGGAGCGAGTACCTGATCCCAGTAAGGCACCTGAAAGGAAAGCAGAAGGTCCCCGAGGAGCGGGTACCCAGGTTAGAGATTACCTCGAAGGGCAGAGAGGGCTTCCAGCAGCAGCAAGGAAGCGACAGAGTAGCTTAGACTGGATGAGTTCAATCCTTGCTAACTTAACGAGCTAGAAAACAAGCGTAGGCTAAATACCCGGATGTCTTGATGTCACTTGAGGGGGACGCCCCCGAGGATCATGCCATAGCTGGAATAAAGACGTGGGTAGCGCGCGTGCACGCACCCTAGTAGGCCCTTGGGAGGAACATGGCGGGAGGCAATGCCATAGCTGTTCCGGGGACGCCGGAGAGGGCAGCTTGCATACATGGCGGTAGCCATCGTCCAAAGGTTAGTGGGAGGAACCGAGAAAAAGGTGAGGCATAAGGGGCGAAGCCGTCTGACCCCGACAGACGCAACATTGTGTTGCAGGCAATGTACCATTTTAGTAGATTTTTCTGAATTGCTTCCATCTTCTCAATTTCCTTATGAAGATATGGCCTTCAGAATTATGAACACAGTACTCAAGATAGGATTTCACTAGTTACCTATACAAGGGCAATATTACCTCCTTTTTCTGCTATTACTTCTACTTCTGCAACCAAGCCCACTGCTAGCTTTCCTAGTTGCTTTATTACATTGAGGGGCTACCTTGAGGTCATTTGAGATGGTTACATCTAGATCTCTTTCTTGTTTGACAGTTTCCAGTTCTTGTCCTTCTAACTGGTATGTGGCTAATGGATTTTTCAACACTAAACGCATGATTTTACACTTTTTAGTGCTGACACTCATCTTCCAAATCCTTCACCATTCTTCTAGATTTTTCAAGCCTTCCTTCTTTTCTCTTTTTTCTCACTCCTTTCAGCATGTCAACACTGCTACAAATTTTTGTATCAATTTTCTCTTCTATTCCCTGCTTTTTTCTAATTTATTTTTTTATTAAGAATTGATGTTAGAGAAAAAAAAATGACATTGCCTGTACAAAGAATTACAGTACATATCATAAATTAGCACATACATCCTTAGCCATTAAGTTGTACAGAAATTGTAATTTAATACATTAGCATATTCATTTTTTTTTTAAATTTATTCTTTATTGGGTTTTTTTCAAAACATTACAAAGAAAACTTTGCATAGAAATTTTGCAACATTGTTCCTCATATATATATATCATATCCTCGAAACATCATCTATTTATTAGACCACAAGCATTTTAGAAAATAATAAAAATTAAATAGAGGAGAAAAGAAAACCTTGGGAGTTTCCGAAAGAAAATGCGAATACATCTATCAAGAAATTTAAGCCATACTTAATTAATTTACCTCCTTCCTTTATGATCTGAATAAATCAGCCCGGTTCCTGATTTGGAGAGGAGGTAATGAAGGCTCCCCTTCTAGAGTCTATGAATACTCTGAGTTGTTCCGGGGCATAAAAAATATATACATCTCTATTATAGGTAACAACCCCTTTGCAGGGGTATCTTAGAAGAAACTTTGCCCCGAGTTGATTCACTTCCTGTCTCATAGAAAGGAAGGCCTTCCTCCTCTCCTGAGTTGTTTTAGATAAATCTGAGAATATTTGGACTTTCTGGCCCATAAAACTCTCATTAATATTTTGAAAATAACACTTCATTAACAAGCTAACATCCATTTCTGAAATCAAAGAAATCAGTAAAGTCGCCCTTTCATGAATTTCAATAGAAGATTCTAACATTTCTGTCAAGTTACTAAAATTTACTTGTGGTGGATTACTTTCTCTATTCCTGTTAAATGGAAGAAAATAAATCTTATTTATACACGGAAGCTGATCAGTTGGCATTTTCAGACTTTCTAACATATATCTCCTCAATGTCATCCGGGGAGATTCCCCTATAACTTTTGGAAAGTTCAAAAGTCTTAAATTCAGTCTACGAAGACTATTTTCAATAAATTCCACTCTTCTATTGGTAACTAATTTGTCTTGAATTAACACTTGACACATATTCTGAGACGATTGTACTGCAGTTTGTAATTCCATAATTTTGCTTGAATTTTCACCAATTTTAGCATCGTGCTCCTGGGACACTTTATCCAATTTCCCAGAAATTGAGTTCAGTTGCCTCGACAGCCCTTGAAAACGTGGGCCATATGAGGCTACTAGTTCCCAAAGAGATTCTAAAGTCACCGGACCTTCCTTACTTAATTCAGAAACTGCAGCTCCTCCTTGTACCCCTACCAGCTCTTCTCCTTCTTTGTTTCCTTCCACTAGCTGCATTCCTAAACTTCCATTCTCCCTAGATGTTCCCAGTTCCTGACACACTGTGTCCACTCCCTCCAATTTGTTCACTGGACTCACTGGTACTGTGTTCAAATTGGTGGTCGCAAATGGTGGAGACTGACCTGGAGCAAATGGCGTCCTCAAATCGGGAGGGCTCAGTGTAATGTCCCCAGATAATCGCGATGCTCCCATCAGCGCTTCATCAGCGGGGATTTTGGCTCCTCCTCCTTGGTAAATGGCAGCAAGTTCGGGGATAGTTTTTTGCCCAGGTGGTAGAGAGGGTGTTGAGGGATACACCCTCACCCGACCTTTCCTCTTTGGAGGCATTGATGTTGAGTCCCCCGTTGAGGTCCTTAGGCAAGCCGATCCTCTGCAAGCAGTATGGCTTATATATATTATATATCTCTCCTCTATGGCAGCTAGATGGATCAGACGTTTCCCGCCTACTCCGTCTACTCCGGACGAAGCCGGACAAAGCCGCGCGCGCCCCTTAGGCGGCGCGCCAGCGGCAGTGGCGCACCGCTCTCGCGCCGCTTTTAAGGCGCGTGGCCCCTCCTGATGACGTTGTCGGGGCGAAGCAGAGGGAGAAAAGAGATGGTATCACTTAGGGAGAATCTCACCCAGAGTCTTTCAATCCGGTTCCAGCTGCAGTGAAACAACGCTCTCGCGCCGCTTTTATGGCGCGTGGCCCCTCCTGATGACGTTGTCGGGGCGAAGCGGAGGGAGAAAAGAGATGGTATCACTTAGGGAGAATCTCACCCAGAGTCTTTCAATCCGGTTCCAGCTGCCAGCATATTCATTTTAATATATTACCATATTAATTTTTCACTGCACCCTTCAATCCTCCATCTTTTAATCTTTGCATCCTTCCTATAAATCCATATTCACATTCACACCCTCAGAACCAAGTATACAAATGCATTTGTGATTCTGTCTCACCATTCAACAGAATAGTTTCCTTAGGCATTGAAAAAGCTCTCCCATGGTGCTCCATATTATTTTGAAAACAAAACAGAAAAAATGGAAGTCAGGATGACAAGTAAGATGTAAGAAACTTGTAAAACTTGTCACAAAATAGATAATCACATAACCATTTAATGATAATTAAATTTAAAGAATCCAAAAGTACAAAAAAACCACACAATAATGATCATAAAAACTAATAAAATAAAAGAACTGATTCAAAGATAAAATTGAAATCCCAACACAGTCCTGTTTCAGTGAAAAATGCCTACCTCAGGGAAAAGCTTTATAATATCATTACAGTGAATTGTCCTTGGATCCAAAAAGTACTAGATCCTGATCAACATGACAGGGAGGTGGAAAGATCATGCAACCACTAAACTCCCTATCTGCAGCTCAGGCAACTCTCGCTGGGTTAAGGAAGGACAGGGAAGGAAGAAAGGGAACAGGAATGGCACAATATACAGTATACAAAATAATATTAAAGAAACAGAATTGCAAGACTTACAAGGTAAGGGGGAGGCACTGTGTGATAATCCGGAAAAAAGGAATGAAACATACATCTAAATTTGTGTGATATACAGACTTCCTTCGCAGGCAGAACAAATGGACAGAAATTTAATGGTGGATATTCACAAACTTGTTAGGAGAGGGGAAGTGCTATGCAAGGTAATTTCAATCTGCTGGATGTTGACTGGGACACCCCAGATGCAGTGTCTTCTAGAAGCAGTAAGATCCTGGACTATCTGTAGGGAGAACTATTCCATCAACTCTCAATGGAATCTACATTAAAGGGGGAGATACTGGACCTGGTGCTGACCAATGGGGAACAGTGTTCCTGATGTCATAGTGCAGGGGTGGCCAACTCCAGGCCTCAAGAGACACAAACAGACCTGGTTTTCAGGATATCCACAACAAGTATGCATGAAATATATTTACATACAATGGAGGAAGTGCATACAAATCTACCTCATGAATATTCATTGTGGAAATCCTGAAAACAAGGCTTGTTTGTGGCTCTTGAGGAGCAGAGTTGGCCATCCCTGTCGTAGTGCAAGATCATCTGGGATCCAGTGATCGCCAGATGCTGTGGTTCAGTATTAGAGTGCAGGTGGTGATGATTCATTCTAAGGCAAGGGTCCTAGACTTCAGGATAAAAAAAAATATGTTAAAATGGGGGAGTATATCAAGGAGTTCTTAGATGGGTGGGAAAAACTAACAAGAGGAAGTATGTTTTTCCAGGCCAAAGATAGCCAGATAAGTAGCAATATTCAAACTTATCCAGCTGTATTAATCGGATAAGTATCTGATGTCCTCCACCCCAAAAAATAGAAACCTGATGGTCTGGGGGTAGAGCAGATGGACCCTCACCTCAAGCCCCTAAGCCCCAGTACCACAAATAAGTCTCTTCGATAGCTAGCTGGGAGCCCGGGGAGGGGCGGGGCCATAGCTCTGGGCCTTGTCGGTGCCATTTTTCAAAATGACACCGACCTGACCTTGCCCCTATCACGTGACAGAGCAAGGTCAAGAAATCTCTTTGGTATTGAGCTCTCCTAACTGCCGCTTCCCTTTATTTTCCTGAAACTTCTGCCTGTGGTTTTATAACTAAAAAGGAGTGTTAGGTGGTATACAGGCTTATAGGGTTAAACTACTAAATAAGAAAATAGAAAAGAGGAAATAGAACATAATAGAGTGTGCCATCTTATGCATTGAAAACTGGGTAAAAGAAAATAGGTCACAAGCATCACACAAGGATAAGCGATTTATTATAAATAATGGTCACGCTGGTAACCCTCAGTGAAAGTCTTTAATAGTGCTGACAATTGCCAAGTTATGTTTGAAGAGGGACATAAATTGCAAGCAGATGTCTCTGTGTGCAAGAAACTCATCATCTTAGTAAAGATTAATTCAGATTAAAAGATAAAAAGTACAAGCAAATATCTTTTGCATCTGACAGAGTTAAGAAAAGAGGAGTGGCAACTCTGCTAATGCCATTAATTTCCTCTGTGCTCAGCAGATAAATGATAAGAATGGTCATTATTTAATTTTGAAAGGTACCCTAATGTTGACATTTTTGCTGTTATGACTGCATATTCCCCAAGTGAAAATTAGAACTGTTTCTGACTTTAGCAGATAATTATTTTGGTGCCCTGTTGGTACTGAATGTTTTTAATCTAGTCCATAATCCTCTAATAGATATTAAAGGTGAATCACAAATCATTAAAAGGAAAGCAAGAAGCAAAGCAGGTTATGAGATTTTAATTTGGAACATAAGAACATGCCATACTGGGTCAGACCAAGGGTCCATCAAGCCCAGCATCCTGTTTCCAACAGTGGCCAATAGGGATGTGAATCGTTTTTTGACGATTTAAAACAATCGTCAGATATATTTTAAATCGTCAAAAATCGTTAGAGCCGCGATACAATAACAATTCCCCCGATTTATCATCAGATTTCCCTCCCCCCCCAACCAAAATCGATCGTTAAGACGATCGATCACCCGATTCACATCCCTAGTGGCCAATCCAGGCCATAAGAACCTGGCAAGTACCCAAAAATTAAGTCTATTTCATGTTACTGTTGCTAGTAATAGCAGTGGCTATTTTCTACGTCAGGTAATGGACTTCTCCTCCAAAAACTTATCCAAACCTTTTTTAAACACAGCTACACTAAACTAACTGCACTAACCACATCCTCTGGCAACAAAATCCAGAGTTTAATTGTCGTTGAGTGAAAAAGAACTTTCTCCGATTAGTTTTAAATGTGCCACATGCTAACTTCATGGAGTGCCCCCTAGTCTTTCTATTATCTGAAAGAGTAAATAACTGATTCATATCTACCTGTTCTAGACCTCTCATGATTTTAAACACCTCTATCATATCCCCCCTCAGCTGTCTCTTCTCCAAACTGAACAGCCCTAACCTCTTTAGTCTTTCCTCATAGGGGAGCTGTTCCATCCCCTTTATCATTTTGGTCGCCCTTCTCTGTACCTTCTCCATCGCAACTATATCTTTTTTGAGATGCAGCGACCAGAATTGTATACAGTATTCAAGGTGCGGTCTCACCATGGAGCGATACAGAGGCATTATGACATTTTCCGTTTTATTCACCATTCCCTTTCTAATAATTCCCAACATTCTGTTTGCTTTTTTGACTGCCGCAGCACACTGAACCAACAATTTTAATGTGTTATCCACTCTGATGCCTAGATCTTTTGGGTGGTAGCACCTAATATGGAACCTAAATTGTGCAACTATAGCATGGGTTATTTTTCCCTATATGCATCACCTTTCACATATCCACATTAAATTTCATCTGCCATTTCGATGCCCAATTTTCCAGTCTCAGAAGGTCTTCCTGCAATTTATCACAATCTGCTTGTGATTTAACTACTCTGAACAATTTTGTATCATCTGCAAATTTGATTACCTCACTCGTCGTATTTCTTTCCAGATCATTTATAAATATATTGAAAAGTAAGGGTCCCAATACAGATCCCTGAGGCACTCCACTGTCCACTCCCCTCCACTGAGAAAATTGTCCATTTAATCCTACGCTCTGTTTCCTGTCTTTTAGCCAGTTTGTAATCCACGAAAGGACATCGCCACCTATCCCATGACTTTTTACTTATCCTAGAGGCCTCTTATGAGGAACTGTGTCAAATGCCTTCTGAAAATCCAAGTACACTACATCTACTGGTTCACCTTTATCCACATGTTTATTAACT
This sequence comes from Rhinatrema bivittatum, assembly GCF_901001135.1. Taxonomy (NCBI): domain Eukaryota; kingdom Metazoa; phylum Chordata; class Amphibia; order Gymnophiona; family Rhinatrematidae; genus Rhinatrema; species Rhinatrema bivittatum. The sequence continues at coordinate 95,875,519 of NC_042619.1, forward strand.
CCTTCAAAAAAGTGATGCAGATTTGTGAGGCAAGACTTGCCTTGAGTAAAGCCATGCTGACTTTGTTCCATTAAATCATGTCTTTCTATATGTTCTGTGATTTTGATATTTTGAACACTTTCCACTATTTTGCCTTGCATTGAAGTCAGGCTAACAGGTCTGTAGTTTCCCAGTTCGCCCCTAGAGCCCTTTTCAAATATTGGGGTTACATTAGCCATCCTCCAGTCTTCAGGTACAATGGATGATGCTCATAGATATAAGCATCCAGAGGACAGAGAATTGAGGATGTTTCGGTTTGTTTTGGTTCACTTTTTCAATTTTATTTTATTAGTGGGGGCAGGCTAGTTGGGTTTCAGTTTGCTTAATGTTTTCTTTTGCTTGGTTTGCTTGCCAGTATTCAGTTGGCCGTTTAGTGGACAAATTACCCGGCGAAAGTTAGCTGGATAACTGATCCTAGATATTCAGTGGGATAAACGTCCCCCTGAATATCCCCAATTAGAGTTATCCGACTAATCATAGCTGGATAATTTTACAATTAACCGGCTATATTGAAAGGAACATAGCCAGTTGTTAGGTTCCTTTTAAAAAAAAAACAACAAAAAAAAACCAATTTGCTGGCCTACAGGCCCAAACCTGTTCCCTACCTCCCTCCCATCCAAGTTCCAAAGGTCATAAGGGGCTGAACTTGCCACCCTCTCCCCAAAATGGCCCCTTTCTCTGCAAAAATAAAACATTCTTTGAGCCAGGAGCCTCCCACCCTCATCCCCTGCTTATGCTTCTCCTTTTATTGTAAGCACAACCCTTTCCCTTCTACGCCCACCTGCCCACGTAGCTTTATTTGTAGCAGCTGTCTCCCAGATCGCAGTAGCCTCCTAGCGCGATCTGGACCCGCACTTACATCGTAGCAGCAGTACTGCTTCTGCCGTTGCTAGGCTAGTACGGCGCGCTTCCATCATAATAGCCTAGTAATGGCAGAAGCAGTACCTACTACTACAATGGAAGTGCCGGGCCTGGATCACGACAGGAGGCCTCCATGATCCGGAAGACAGCTGCTGCAAATAAAGGTACGAGGGCAGGCGGGGAGGGGGGCGTGAGAAGGGAAAGGGGTGGGGCTGGTGACAGCAAGATATGCGCTTTACAATAAAAGGGGAAGCACGGGCAGGGGGTGGGGGAGAGAGGTTCCTTGCCCAAACAATATATATTTTTCTTTTTTTTGCAGTGAAAGGGGCCGTTTGGGGTGAGGGCCGCAAGTTCGGCCCCATAAGGCCTTTGGAAGTTGGGTGGGAGGGAGGCGGGGGACAGGCTTAGACGTGTAGGCCTGCAGTGTGTTGTGTTTATTTTTATTTTTTAAAAAAGAACTTAACGGGCTATGTTCCTCTAAGTATAGCCGGTTAAGTGTAAAGTTATCCGGCCACACAAGGCCGGACAACTTTAGACCTGTTCTGCAGCACATCTGAAGTTATCCAGTTAACTTAGCCGGATAAATGCGATACTCGGCTAAGTCGGCTGGATACTTCAGTCCCTTCCTGGATCGCCCCTTTTTTATCCGGTTATAAGTTAGCCGGATAAGTGGCTGAACTTTTGAATATCCATCTAAATGGATTTTGAATATTGGCCTCTAAACTTTTAAAAAGCCTATAACAAAAAAAAATAATTTCAAAACAGGGCCTTCCCAGGCTCTTCCCACGGCTCCCACAGTGCTCAGGACCTCCTTGGGCCCCTCTTCTCCCACCACTCCCCACCAAAATACCAGGACTAGAGCCAAGCTCAGCCAGAGAATCCCCAGGCCTCTTTATCCCCTCCCCCTGCAAATAAACCTGGGAGCCCCAGCTACAACATACCCCTACTTCGCAATATATTGTTAATAAATACTTTCAATGTGTGTTGTCTCTGCAATTTTATTTTGTGTGCATGTATATATAGATATAGCTACATAGATAAGCAAATTAGATCTTTTGTGATTGATGCAGATATAGTCTTCATAGGTACTCGTCCACACTCAAACTAAAAGAGGATAGGTAATATAATGTGAGAAATCCATTTTCATGCAAATTGTTGTGATGACATGAATTGATCATTCTGCTGTTGTCAGGCTGGACAATAAATCAGTGCTTTAAATTAAAGACAGTTTTCCTTATCTTTGGGTTATTTTCACAACAGACTATATTGTCTCTAATTCATTTAACCTAGACCTCTGCCCCTGTTCTCCATGGGGGAAGGGCAAGACTTTCTATGTAAAATGTTTCAGTCTTTAAAAAAAAAACCCCACACTGTGGACTTAAGAATGCATTGCTGTTTCATGATAGATGCATTAATTAAACATTCCTTTTAAATACAAATTTACTTATGTCAATGTGTTATTTAAACTGATATATATATCATGAAATAGCAATGCATCTTAAAATCCACAGTACATAATCTGTATATACTAAAACCTAAATGCTTCAAAATAGCTACTTTGTTTCCTTTCGTAGATTTCTACCAGGGCAATATTCAGCAGCTGAGTGGCTCTGCTGGTTAGCCAGATAAACATATCCAGCTAACTAGCAGGGTATATTCAGCAGCTCATTTTAGGACAACCTAACAGTGAGACCAGAGTTAGCCGCATAACTTATGCGGCTAACTCCATGCCTTCCCAAAATGCTTCCCTCCTGCCCCTGACTTATGTGGCTAGAATTTAGCAAGATATAGGGGCGGATTTTAAAAGGATTTTAAAACCCTCCTGCGCGCGTCGCTGGGCCTATTTTGCATAGGCCCAGCGACGCGCGCAAGCCCCAGGACGCGCGTATGTCCCGGGGCTCGAAAAAAGGGGCGGGGAGTGGGCAGGGCCTCCAGGCACAGCGGTCATTTGCGGCTAAGCCCGGGATCGCGGGCTGGCCATCGGCCGGCGCATGCAACCTATGCCTGCCTGGAGGCAGGCGCAACTTATAAGTTAAAGGTAAGGGGGGGGTTAGGTAGGGCTGGGGGGTGGGTTAGGTAGGGGAAGGGAGGGGAAGGTGGGGTGGGCTGAAGGAAATTTCCCTCCGAGGCCACTTCAATTTCGGAGTGGCCTCGGAGGGAACGGAAGAAGGCTGGGCGGCTCGGCGCACTCAAGTTGCACAATTGTGCACCTCCTTGCGCGCGCTGACCCTGGATTTTATAAAACTGTGGGCCCATTGTGCAAGAATCACTCCAGACGCCGAGGTGGTGTCCTGAATCAAAGTTTACTTGTGGATAATAATAGTGTAGTGGCACAGTTCACTCTGTATAAGCACCACAGATAAGGTTTACTTGATTACAGTTCCTTCTCTCGGCCTGCGCAAGATATTTCCTCACAGGAACCCCAGTTATCTTTACCCTCCAGGGTGTGAAAGGCTTTGGATAGAGAAAGTATCCCGTTTTAGGTGACAGGGATCCCCTCCAACGCTGGATAAAAACAGGCAAAACAGTCTTAGCACAGGCAGCTGCAAATCCTTTTTCTCTCTCCCCCAGGGTGAAGACTCCTGTGTGTGGTGTCCTCAGAGTTCTCAATTACTTGGTTACTCACGGTTCAGAGTTCTCTTAGATTCTCTTGTTGCTTGGATCCCTTATAAGAGGAATTCAGCTGGTACAGCAGCTTCTGATGTTCCCTTCAGGTAGGAAGGGGCAGCCAAGCACTTCCTTCTGAATCTCAAAACAAATATCTTCCCTTGGAAAGCAATTTAACGCCAGAGGTTCCTGGCACGGGTCACCACCTCCTCCGTCCTCATCAAAGTGTAGAGGGACAGGTCTTTCCTAACCTGGGCAGCCCCAAAAACAGGGTTCCCCAATCCCTGAATCCAGGTGGTGCACAGGGTCTCACCAGGCCTCCTACCAAGAAAATTGTAAAAGCCCAAAATATACCCAGAGGGATAGTTAAATCAGCTAGTAAGTAGACTGGAAGGGAACCCTCCCGACCCTGGTCAGCTTCCACAAGCTGGGTTAGCCTGCATATCTTGACTGGGCCTGAAAAAACAACAAAAGTTAAGCTCCTCACTTCCTCCTAACTCTTTGCAAACCATAAGGAACTGTCCACATATTCCCTCTGGGGAGCTGCTTAAAAAAACCTTCCAGGAGGACGGCCATTCCAGACCCCTCAAATGGAGAGGCTGTATTTGAATTGTATCCTCTCCCTTACTGACTTGGGCTCACTCAGTGCTTACTGGTAACCAAAAATGGCTATTGGTTACACTCTTATTAGATCAAATCTAATTACACAGCTTTATTGGCATTAGCTCACTATGCAAAACCATTGGTGCCATCATAGAGCTGTCTCCTAAAATCCAAAAAGATTCCATTCAAAAGATGATACAAAAACGTCATGTAATCCTGGTCTCAAGTAAACCTTTGTACAGTTAATATTAAACTTCCACCTACCGTGACCTGAGCCTGGATTCTGACTCTGCTTCACCTCTGCCTGCCCTGATCCAAACCTGGATTCAACCTCCGCCTGCCCTGACCCGAGCCTGAGCTTCAACCCTGTTTGTTTGCTGCCTGCCCTGACCCATGGACCGCTCTCCTGCTGTGGATATTTGCCTGAGTCCTGCTGGCCTCAGAACCCAAGGGTTCAACCTGTGGGGGAAGAGGCTGGTATAGATGATGCCTCCTATTAGTCCCAGCCAGTAAGTGCCCTCCTGTAGTCTGTGTGAACCCAAACCATATCCATGAGCTGAATAGTATCAACCACACCACAGCCCAAGGACTCACACTCCGTAACACCTGCTTCCTCACCTATTTATCTCCTTCATACTGAAGAAGTAAGTGTTAACATCATTCCAGTAATGAGCTTTGGAGTTGGTTTTGCCATATTATGAATTCTGACTAAGGACGAGGTTTTCAATTTGCTTCTGCTATTGTGGTGTTGGCTATAGACTTTACTATGAAGCCTGTGGTGATCAGAGAACTGATTAGGTTCCCCGGATAGATAACCTCCCATTAAAGTGGGTTACAAAGGAAATTAAATATCTGGGAGTTAGGATTCCTGCTGATCTCAGCACTCTTTGTACAGTTAATATTAAACCTCTGTTAACTGGCATGAACAAATCTCTAGCTCATTGAAAAATGTTGCCACTCTCCTTACTAGGTAAAATCCATCTGCTTAAAATGATGGTTGTGCCTAAGTGGCTTTATATTCTCCAGATGGTCCCTTTGTGGATCACTAAAAGTGACCATAAGGAAATTGATAAGATCTTTTGAAGTTTTTTGTGGAATGGGAAAAGAGCAAGAATCCCTCTGAAAGTGCTTGCTAGATCTCTGGATCAGAGGGTCTAGGCTGTCCGAATTTGAAATTTATAACTTAGCATGTATGTTGAGGTGCTTGGGGGATTGGATTTCCGGAACTTCCTATACGGTGCCCCACAAACACTTACTAAGTTGGTATGAGATAGATTCTCTGAATAGTTTGCCCCAAATTGATAGCAACCTAGTACCGACAGAGTTAAGGTCACATTTATTAGTGAGTTCCTGTAGGAAAGCTTGGTTACAACTATGCATGCTCGCTCATCATCCTAGCAGGTTATTGCCCCTTTTACTTAACTGTGATAATTGTTGCGCGCCCCGTCCATGCTCGGCCCGCACAAGGGCCTGCTGACCTTCCCAACTCCTCTGCAGGTCCCGGATCGGCCTCTCCCACGTCTGCGGCTAACTCCTCAAGGCCTCGGCGTCCTGCGGCGGCAGTCGCCGGGACTTCCTCAGAGCACCAGGCCTCACAGCGGGACTCGGCGTCCTCCGTGGTGTCGGCCCTGCCCCTAGGCGCGCGCAGACTGCCTGGCCCCTTAAAGGGCCAGGGGCAGGTCCAAACTCCACGGCGCTCCCTGATTGAGCACAGTATATCAGGAAGTTCCTGCCTGCACTTCCTTGCCTTGGCAATCGGGTTGACACTGTGTGTGTACTAGTTTGCCTCAGTGTCTCATTGCTTGTACCAGTGTCCTTCTGTTCCAGCGTCCTCCTGTTCCAGCAGCCTTCTGTTCCTGCTTTCCCCCAGGTAGTTCCTCTCAGACTGACCTTTGGAACTTGACCCCTGCTTTGGCTGACTACTCTCGGACTGACCTTTGGAACTTGACCCCTGCTATCACTGACCATGCCTCCTTGAGCCTGGCCCTGCTCCTAGCCTTGTCATCACAGACACTCTTCTGGCCTTCCTTGATTCCCCAAGCCTCCAGTCTTGACATTGACCGTGCACCCTTGATCCTGGTGGGTACACCTCTATACTTCCTTTCCGGGAAACCCTGCGAGGCCCACCTAAGTCCAAATGGCCCGGGTCCCCAAGGGCTCCACCCGGGGGGACCTCGGGCTTCCAGTGGTGAAGCTCCAGCTAGCCTCTGTCTCCTCCTGTGCTCTGCCTCCTGGTGGCAGGTGCTTCCTGGGCCCGACCAGGGAGCCGCTCCTCACTGCTTCAGGACAAGGGTCCACCTCCAAGCGCAACAATAATATATCGTTTCTTCCAGGAATGGAGGAGTCAACATTTCATGGATGGCATGAGAAAGGATGAATTAGTATTTATCAGTTGATTTCTCCCCATACAGGGGTTCTGTTCAGGTTCCAGGAACTACAGGAGCAATGCTCACTCTCTCAGAGAGAATTTCTTTGCATATTTGCAATTGCGGGCATTTTATTGGGAATTTCAAGGATTCCTTTCAAGATTCCCTTTCTTCTAGGCTGTTGAGAGAAACAATACTTGGGGACTGAAGGCATAGGCCCTTGGTCGCCCATTTTACTAAGTCTCTTCATGTAATTCAGCTCACTGGTGAGCTACAGCCATTATATGAGCAATGGCAGGGGTGGTCGGAGTTCCGCCATTCCTTTCAGAAATTCAGGGATTGCTTTCTCCATATCTCAGCTTCGACAAAAAAATGTGCTTTTGAGAGAAATGCAGTATTTCTGCATTTCTATTGGTCCTCAATTGCAGAAATGCAGTACTTCTGCAATTCTATTGGCCTCAGATAAGGCATTTAAAGCTAAACAATGCGTATCAGCTTTATGCCCTAAATGTGAAAAGGATATGGGTAATTACTACCGTACCTTTTCATTCTGCCCTACTATCCAGATATTTTGGCAATAAGTTGTTGCGTTTGGGCCTGCTCTTCACCCTCACTCCACCCTCTCTACCTCTGAGGCGACTCCCTCCGGGCCTGATGGAGAGCTTACTGCCGCGGCGTCTCCATGCCGCTTCTCCCCAGCATCCCCGGACCGGCTCGATGCTGCAGATCCGCCATGTTCCTGATGACGTAGGGTGCGCGTGCGCACTCCGAAGTATGCACCAGCAAGGGCGCGAACCTCAGGGGCGTCCCCCTGTATTGACGTCATCCACTTCCAACATAAAAGGTCTTCACTTGCGCTAACAATTTGAGTTAGCAAGGACTACGAATTGTACTCGGTCTTGGTATATGGATTCATCCAAGCTACTCTGCCTCCTCGGACTTACCAGGGGTACCCGCTCCTCAGGGGCCTCGCTGTCTTTTCTCTATTTCAGATTACAGACAGGAACCGGTACTCGCTCCTCGAGGGCCCATGTTCTTGAAGACTCTGAAGATTCTCTACTGCCTAGAAGCTATACAGTTACAATCGTGCGTTATCACTGCTCTCTCAGAGCTTTCCTTGGGACCAGGTACTCGCTCCTCGAGGGCCTAACTCTTTCCAGCTACTGAGCCTCCTTAAGATTCTATGTGAGATTATCATCTACTACTGGCTATGTATACAGCATACCCTGTCTATTCACTATGGGGCGGATTTTAAAAGGAGCGCGAATAGCCTACTTTTGTTTGCGCTCCAGGCGCAAACAAAAGTACGCTGGATTTTAGTAGATACGCGCGGAGCTATGGATTTTGTATAGCCGGCGTGCGCCGAGCCGCGCAGCCTACCCCCGTTCCCTCCAAGGCCGCTCCGAAATCGGAGCGGCCTCGGAGGGAACTTTCCTTTGCCCTCCCATCACCTTCCCCTCCCTTCCCCTACCTAACCCACCCACCCGGCCCTGTCTAAGCCCCCCCCCTTACCTTTGTCGGGGGATTTACGCCTCCCAGAGGGAGGCGTAAATCCCCGCGCGTCAGCAGGCCTCCTGCGCGCCGGGCCGCAACCTGGGGGCGGGTCCGGAGGGCGCAGCCACGCCCCGGGCTGCCCCGGGCCATAGCCACGCCCCCGGGCCCGCCCCCGGAATGCTCCCGACACGCCCCGAAAACGCCGCGCGGTTCGGGCCCGCCCCCCGACACGCCCCCTCCGAAAACCCCGGGACTTACGCGAGTCCCGGGGCTCTGCGCGCGCCGGTAGGCCTATGTAAAATAGGCTTACCGGCGCGCAGGGCCCTGCTCGCCTAAATCCGCCCGGTTTTGGGCGGATTTAGGCGAGCAGGGCTCTGAAAATCCGCCCCTATCTATAGTCTCTCTACAGCTCAGCAACCCTGGGATCGCAGTTCCAGTATCTAAGGGACTTCAGCCCTGCCGAGCATACCAGCTCACTACTGCCACCTCTGGTGGTTCTACTAACCTGTTTAATAAAAGAACTATCTGTGTCTGTCTCCATACTCAAGCCTAGCCGGTTGTCCCTCTCAGGATATCCTTTTGGGGGCGCTGTCATCTGCCATCGGCCCAAGGATTCACCTATTTACTATAGTGTGCTCACTCCTCCCACTTCAGGAGCTGAGCATAACAGAGTGCTAGCTCTCATCTGTGTCTCCACCCATCAGACATCAGAACCATAACAGATTGCAACTCAGCACGGAGATTATAACAGAGTGCCAACTCCTCCCCTCTGGAGGAGCAAACCTGTAACAGATCGCTAACCCCTCTCTCATGGGGAGCTCACTCATAACAGATTACTAACTCCTCCCCTCTGGGGGAGCAAACCCTAACAGATTGCTAACTCCTCTCCTCTGGGGGAGCAAACCATAACACAAGTGGAGAGGACATGTACTAAAATATTAGGTATTACTATACCCAGAGACCCCAGCATATGTCTGTTTGGCAATTTCAACTACGTTTTCATAGACTTCAAGACAAGTACCCATATCTTTTTACGAAAAGCTGGGCTAGTAGTTAAGAAGGTCATTCTTTCGACCTGGGTAGGTCATCTTTCTCCCCAAACAGATCATTGGTTTCATAAATTGGTGAAATTATTCACCTTTGGATATCTTACGGCTAAAGCCAGTTCTCATAAATGTTCTGATGCTATACTGGCTATTTGGAAAGGTTTCCTTGACTTCCTTTTCCCTACTGTTAAGCACTCTATATGCTGTTCATAATTGGTTGAGCTCCAACTTTCTCTCTTTTGTTTAAGATGGTCAAGGTTTTAATAACATTCCATGCTGCATGTGTCTACCTTGTTCACTGTGTTTAATGTGCTATCAGGTTAACCATTTTCCTACATTACACCCTTATCCTACCCGGAGTGCCTATTAATATTTCTGGGTAATGGGCTCTCTCTCCCTCATTGATATGGGAGGGGAGGGGGTTTATAGAAACTCTGTTTATGTTTCCATGGATGTTCGGTTTGTATTCATGTGGCCATCTGCTCTTACTGAAAGTGTCCATTGCTTCTGCTTCTTTTGGCTCCTGTATATTGTATTTTCATTGTTTCAAAAAATGTAATAAAAGTGGTTGGGAAAAAAAAGCTATCATAAATTAAATAGAATACATAATGGAAGACCTTTGTGATGTCTGTTTTCTTCACCTTCTTGCATGTTAAGATCATAGGCCCAACGCAGAAGTTTTCAATCACTCTGCTGGGTCATCACACCAGTGCGCTGTCATTTGGAAAATGGAGCAGCTACTTTCTTAATCTCTTGTGGTCCATACCCAGCAGAAACTGCAACAGTTCAGTTATTGTTAGCCAAGCTCTCTCTATTCAAGAGTGTCATCCTTTCCAGTCTTGAAAATCCAAGTTAACTATCCAGCTTGCTTTAATGAAGGTTGCAGTAAAGTTTATAAACTTTCCTTTGACCTGAAACTACTCTGACAGATTGTTCAATTCTGCTGGCAACATCGTTAACAATAAATGATCATGTTAATCATCAGCAAGTGCAGAGCACTTGATGTTTCTGTGTATTAACCTTTCTCTTTTTAACTTAAATATGATACAGGGTGACTAAATTGATTAGATGGGAAATAATGATCTTCATGGGCCCAATGCCAGGATTAAATGCAGGGACAAGCACAATTATTTCATTAATTTGAATGGAAACCACCGATAGGCTATTGCATCTTTTAAATGACTGGCGCACATAGCTATGTGGGATGAAACCAGTTATTTGGATATTACAGCTGTACAAAGGTGCCACAAGTTCACATAAAAGTTACTGTAACTACCTGGAATCTTACAGGCTGACATTCAAAAGACGTAGGCACTTAACTTTAAGAGTTAGTTGGTCAATAATCAGCAACCCTTAGCTGATTAAACTCTGAGTTCCGGGTATGCTGACTAGCTGCCACCTAACCAGCTGTTTACCTGGCTCAACAGTTAACCAATAAGTGAAGGGCAGCACAGGGGTGTTCTGGGGAGGACCTACTTATCTGGCTAAATTAACCTGATAAATTGTTCATGCAACAGTTAGTTAACTTGGCTAATGTAATGTGGCATATTCAGGTCTGCAACAGAAGCAGCTGAAAAAGCTGTAGTATGTTCCATATTTGGCGACCCAGTCTCTTATGGGTGTAAAACTAGATGACCATATCACTCATGTTTGAGATGCTCTGCTTTGACTGCATGTGACAATTAGAGTAGCGTTTAAGGTCTTAATATTGCTTTTAAATGTCTTTGTATGGGATTCCTGATTATTTAAAATATAGAATAGTCTGGTGTACTCCAGTCAGGAGCATTCTGCTCAGGAGCTTTCCTGAGTATGCACTTTCATTCTGATATAAAATATGTTGAAACCGAGAAGAGAGCTATCAGCATTGTGGAATAGAATGCCTAAATATTTGCGAGCAATTGTAGATTATCCAATATTTCAAAAAGAAATACAAGACAGGACTTTTTACTAAAACTTTTAAATTGCTGATTTAATTTATTTAAAGATCTACCTTGGTAGCAAGATTATTCCGCACCACTTTGGTATTATGAATGTGGCTCGCTTTTTCCTGTATATAAAGCTGTTTTCTTTATTTTATTAGAATAATATTCAAGTGTTACTTCAAATCTGTATTAGACAGCTTTTTATATATTTTATTGTATGTAACTGAGAATATGCATAGTATATCACATTGATTTGTAAATCACTTGGAGCTTTTACTAGTCAGAAAAGGATCTCAAAAAAATGGAATAAATACATAAAATAAATAAAATAAGAAAGCTTAGCTATCTTAAATCTGATCTGCCAAACAACTGGAAGCCAATGAAGGCTCTTCAAGAGTAGGGTGATATGATCTCATGGGCTGTATCCCGTAATCAGCAGGGCATCAGCATTCTGAATCACTTGAAGCACTCTTAAGAGACATTCTGGCAGACCCAGACTGACCATTCTACACTAATCAATGATACTGAGTACCAAGGAGTGCAATGGTTCTAAGATCTGCAGCAAACAAAATGTACTTCAAATGCCTCACTAATTTTAACTTAAAAGAAGGCCAATTTTGCAACTGCACAAATCTGACTCTTTAGTTTACTCTAAAATCAAATTTGATAGTCTGCCTCCCATGAAAGAAAATCAGCCCAGAGTTGGATAACAATTCAAAATATTGTAAAATCAAATAAAAATATGCAACCCTTTGTCAGGGGTTTGTTGGCTCCCCTAGGATCATAAAAATATTTGTTAATCAGGGCTGCTCTTGCCATCCTTCCCCGTCTTCCTTCACTTCCCAGGGAGTGAGTTCTCTCTGTGGGGGGAAAGTAAATCCTTTGAGGCCCAGGTGATGCAGCGTCTCTCCTGATGTGAGTGTCTCGCTCTCTAGTATTGTACTCTCTTCAAGGATAGACAGGCTGGACTTAGACTGGGTGTTCAAATCAAATGTACTGCTCATTTCCAAAAGATCAATCACTTTCCCACAAACATTCAACAAATAAATCTGTACAGATGAACTATTTACATTGTCTCTCTGCTCAGGTGCTTCTGTCCATCTCTCCAGCTCTTGGGAGGGAGCTTGCCTCGGTCTACTCAACTATGTAAACAGCCAAGTAGATTGGGAATCCTATGGGGACCCCCACACCATGAAAATATCCTACCTGAGTCCAAAATTCAGCCTGATGCTCACAGCCTGTGTCCTGATCCCTTTGTGGTGGAGATCTGGTTGGGAATCTCCCAAGGCTTGATGGTACAACTTCGGCTGACCTCTCTGGGAGAGAAGCCTGATGTTCCAGTTCTGCTTTCAGCCCTCTACCTCCTTCCAAGTGTGCAGAGGGGTGGGACAGAAAACCTCCACACAAACAAAAAGGGGAAAAACCCAAATGTCTCTATCCAAAATATCTCACGCTGGGTAGTGCTGTCACTGGTCTCGCTTCCACTAGGGCGTAGAGGGTTTGCTCACATGTCTCCAGCCCCTGTTCTCAGGATTGGGGGGTTGCCCCTCTCCAAAGCAAAGGCTGTTCCCCAGAACAAGAAAAACTAATCCAAAAGCTGACAACAAATCTACAAAAACCTCTCTCTCTTAAAAAGGGAAGGCAGACTCTCTCAGACAGTGAGTGTACTGATGGGGAATCTCCTAATGCAAGAAAAACTCCAAGCTGGGTTACTGAGCCCAGCTCAGCAGGGAGAAAGTAGAAATAGCTTCTTATGCCTCAAAAGCGAACTCAAAATGACCACACTCACTCGACCTCTAACTCTGCCTCTTGCCCCTGGGATAGCCAATCTAGTCAGTTCAGTGGAGAGCCTGAATGAGAATGGAAAATCCCATGATGTTACTAGGCCTATTGGTAAGGGATCTAGGGCCATCTAGTGGCTGACCAAAGGGCCTGCCACAAATATAATTAAGCATCAACCTAATATTAGCAATATAAAAAACATCTTAACTAACAAATATGTAAATATTAAACAGTGGTAATAATATATGTCTCATACAATGAAGAGATTTATTTCTCTAAAAAGGCTTCTTTGTTTAGCAAGATTGTAGGGTTGTTTTTTTCTGAAAATCGCATATAGAGGCTCTGAACGAATTGTCATGGTTTTTGCCTGCTGTGCATTCTTCCTGTGCCAAGGTTCAGCCTGCTGTGCAGTCTTCTTTCCACCAGGAGTCCTCATCAAGCCTTGCTCCCTGTCTTGCCTATTACTTCCTCACTGTGCAACACCTAAGCCTCAGTCCTACTTAACCCGGCCTGCCCCATACCCTGGTGCCTTTTCATTGAGTCACTTGGCTCCCTGACCTGACCACTTTGTCTTTGCTATCCTGTCTTGCCATGCGGCCTATCCTGGCCTTTAACATTGCTCTGTGGCCTACCTTGGCCTCTAACCCTTGCTCTGCAGCCTTTCCAGGCCTGTTGCCTAGCTTGTGGCCCTTGGGCCTACTGTTTATGGCCTCCAGCCTTCCCTGTTTTGTGTTCTTTGTTCCTTGTTCCTCTCCTGTCCTAGTTCTGTCCTTGTCCCAGTCCTGTCTTGTTTCTATCTTTGCCCGTCTCTGTCTCATGAACCCTGTATCCAGCCCAGCCAGTCCCAGTACTCAGCCAGTACCTATGTCCAGTCTCAGCTGGACATAGGTCCAGCTGAGTCCTCAGCCAGTCCTCAGCCAGTACCAGTATACAGCTCAGCTGATACCTGCACCCTGCTTCCAGTCTGCACAAGAGCTCCCAGTCTAACCATGATGTTCAGCCTGAGACAAGTCCTCCCGGCCCTCAGAACCAAGGGCTCAATCTGCAGGGGAGAGGACTGGCTATGCAGAAGATCAACAACAGCTCAGCCCTGTGGTCCTGTTCTGCTCCTATGGAGTGTTTTACTGCCAGCCTGCTGAACCAGGACACAAATATCATGTGTAGCAGTGTTCCACATGAAAAGAACAAAATAATCAAATGCAGAATGACGAGTAGATTCTACAGACAGTGGAGGAACTTGATGTAGCACCTATTGTGAAGGTCACAATGGTCTTCCTGGTAAATAATATAATGCAGATCGGCAAGATATTGTGGACCCTTGTGATTTAAACATTTATATGTAAGGTATCCCCAAACTTGCCCTTTACTAGAGTAGTTGCTGCTTGTTAGTGTAGCGGGGTCCCCAGTTTGCTTGCTGCCTGAAACTGGGGAGCTACAATGCTGATTCATCCAATGGGGGGGGGGGGGGGGAGTTTGACTTCCTGGGCCCTTGGTGTAGTCATGTGCATGGTCATCTGTATTAAGTCTTAATCCACTGGTCTTAGCCACTAGGCAGGGGTGTTCTCCAGGAGGCAAAAGGAAACAAAAAAATAGAATAAACTCACCCTCTCCACTCACAGTCCTAGTATCCACTGAGGAAAAACAACTCACAGAGTTCAGCAATGGTTTTCAACAATCAAAACAATTTACAGGGTCCGACAATGGTGTTCAACAATCAAAATCCAAGCCAGAATAGAAAAAATAAGAAACAGCATCAGAAAAATCAAAGTTAGGAAAGCCTTTGCCTCTTTATCCACAACAGTCCTCCTAGATGTTCTTACCCCCACACCAGCATCCATTTCCAAAGTCCCTTCCCCTTGCAGGGTAGGGTAGTCTCTTTGTAACTATAGCATAAACAAGGCTGGAAAAAGATGAAAAAAAAAACCCTTGCTCCAAAACTAACCATCAAAACAGGAAACAAAAAAGTCTTGGAGGAGTCAAGATGGCGGCAGCATGTGAGTAGATCTCGAGTTGCTGCTCGTTTCTTCTTTGTGATTTCTTCAACCTGAATGAAATTAGATGCCTCTTAAATGGAAGGGGGGAGTGCGGGTATTTCCCTCTGTGCCCTCCCTCCCCCTCGGGGGAAGCGAACGATCCCCGAACTTACTACAAGCTACCCGAAGATGGAAGTGGCATCTCCCGCCGAGGAGACCTGTAGAGGAGCATCGGCCTTCTCAGGGGAAAGCACTCTCAGCCCTCCGTGCCTCCGAACACCTTCAGCACCTCGAGCCCAGCTGTCCTCGAGCCCAGTGAATGCAGCTACAGAGCCGGTGTGCTCTGGAGCGGCAGGCGAGGGAATTGCTGCGAGCTGAAAGGGGGAGATGTGGTGGAAGTGACCCCAGCCCTGGAAACCCAGACGGAAGCTTCCGGTGGAGGTGAGCCTGTTAGATCTTTGGTATTCAGTTCTTTAAATGTCTCAAAAGCTGGAGCCCCGTTGGAACAGGGAGCCATGAATTCCACCCTCCGTAAACCACCAGTAGTGACTCTGGACTCGCTGTGGGAACTGGTTGCCAACCTAGGAACAGCTCTTCATGGATGTTCCCAGCAGATTTCTACAACTTCTTTAAAGCTGGACACAGTAACCCATGATTTTAATTCTCAGCTCACAGATCACGCTAATAGAATTCAGAACTTGGAAGCTCAAGGGAAAAAAGTTCAGGATACACAAACAACTATCATCCAGGAACGAATGTTATTGGATAGGAAAATCAAACTAATTGAAAATCGTTTAAGACACTTGAACTTAAGGTTTCTAAACTTCCCTAGAGTTTTAGGTGAACAGCCACGTGTCACTCTCCGCAAGTATTTGATTGAGATCCTTTATATTTCCCCTGAAAATGTTCCTTCTTTCAATAAAGTATATTTCCTGCCATTTACTCATACAAGAGAGAATGCCGTACAACACCAAATTGATTTTGGAAATTTAACGGACTTTTTAGAAACCTCAACAGTGGAGATATGTGAGAGAGCAACATTATTGGTATCATTCATATATGAACAAGACCTAGGTCTTGCAATAAAAATTATTTCCAACATATGGGGGTTAATTTTCTGGGCCAGGTTGTCCAAATTTTCCCAGATTTGGCTAAAGTTACCCAAGAGAGGAGGAAGGGGTTCCTGTCTGTGAGACAGGAAGCCCGTGCATTAGGCGCTACCTTTCAGCCGAGATACCCCTGCAAGTATATTATCAAAATAGACAATGAGACGTATATATTCTTTGAACCAGAACAGATTAAAATGCTTCTTGAATCTCATAAACAGTTGGTGCCTATTCCCTCTCTACAAGAAAGTCCTATACTGAGGCAAAATAATGAGTAGCAAATAAAACGCTAGGCTGTTTCTTTATAAAATTTTCTTTATTTGCTCCTTTAAATGGTAGACTCCTCCACCAGACTTGTGGTCTGAATATAATGTGATTGTTTCTTTAGTAAGATAGTATTTAAGACATTTCTAAATGTTTCTGAACAAAGAGTTATGCTTTGTAATTATGTTAAAAACCAATAAAGATAAAAAAAAACAACCAACCTCTTGTAACAAAGTCCAATGTCTCAAAATCTTCACCCTCTTCATCCTTGCTGTTGACATAAGCAAAGGCAAAAAGAGATAGAAACCAGCCCTTCCAGACACTGGGGGTTTCCCATAAGAACATAAGAAATTGCCATACTGGGTCAGACAAAGGGTCCATCAAGCCCAGAATCCTGTTTCCAAGAGTGGCCAATCCAGATCACTCTTATCATTGTCACCTCTCCTCCCAGACCAGTCTCTCTCTCTCTCTCACTAGTCACTGTCACCCCTCCTCCATTCTAGTTTCTATCTTACCAGTCACTGTCCCCTCTCCCAGATCAATATCTCACCAGTCACCCCTCCCCAGACCACTCTTATCATTGTCACCCCTCCTCCGAGACCAATCTCTCTCGTCAGTGTCACCCCTTCCCCCAAGACCAGTCTCTCGTCATTATCACTCCCTCCCCTGCAAGATGCCACCCACCTCGTGTCATTTTTTTTTTCATCACTGTCACCCCCTGCCAGCCAAGATAAGTCTCTTTCTCTCTCTCATGCGTTATTGTCACTACCCCAGAGCCATTTCTGTCACTCACCAGCCACTGTCGCCATCCCCCCCAATGCAGTCTCTCACTCACCAGTCACTATGAGCTCCCCCCAAGACCAGTCTCTTTCAGTTACTGTCTTCCATTACACCACAATCAGTATCTCTCTCCATTGCATATTCAGTAGGTTCCAGTGTCACTGCAGGCAGCGCTGCTACTGAAGAATGGGGCCTGCAGCCTGCCTTTTCAATGCCTTCTAGCTCTTCTGCTTTGCTCCCTGCCGCTGCCTTGAATTGCCTCGCTCTGCCCAAGACTATTAATGTTATTTTGTTATATTGTTATATTGTTTTATATTGTTTTATTGTATTTCCCGCCTGAGTTCTTTGTAAACCGGCATGATGTGTTTCACGAATGTCGGTAAATAAAAGTTAATAAATAAATAAATAAATAAATAAATAAATAAATAAGACTTGAAATTGGCTCTGCTGCAGGCTACAGCTGTCCTGTTCCACCCTACGGTCCCCTCATTGACATTCTAGACAGACTCTGCTTGTTTTTTTCTGCAAGTCCCCCGCCTAGCCACCTCCCATCCCCCACAGGCCATTGAGACGAGTGGCCCAAGCAGCAGCGGGGACACAGAATGGGAATCGATGCTCAGCTTTCCTTGCCACTTTTAGCTCTGCACAAGCACTGCCGAAGATTACTAACCAGGAGGGACCTTGCTTAGCCAGGCATCAAAGCACGAGGGAGGCAGCAATGCGGTGCCTGCCACTGCAGCAATGTGGGATGCCACACTTTTCTTTTTTTTTTTTAAATGATTGCACGTTTGTGAGGCAGCGTAAGACAGACACCACTGGGGCATTTTGAAAGGGGCATATTTTGCCGCCTAAAAATTCTGCCACCTGGGGCGGCCACCTCACCCTGCCTCATTATAGAACCGCCCTTAACTATGACCCCTGTAGAACCCACATTGGGAGGTGTCTGATGCCTCCTGTTTTTCCAGGAATTCCTGAAGCTGCTTGAATATAACTTTCTCATTAAGTTTAGTAAAGGAAGGAAGGTTAGAAATGGGTCAGTAATGTCTGCTGATGGCTTCTTTAATGTAGAACAAACCATAGTCTTTTTCAAAATGACCAAGTAAGACCCCCTACAAGCAGGGCCGGCGGAAGCACTAGGCGAACTAGGCGATCGCCTAGGGCGCTGAGCATTAGGGGGCGCCGAGCCGCTGACGGCCAATGGCCGCCGGTGGACGTCATCCCAATGGCAGATACACACAGCAAGAAGATCGCAGGGCCGTGGTACAGTCGCGTCTAAACATGCTGGTGCTACTCCTCCTTCCTGCCCGCGCGGCCCCGGAAGAAAAATGTTGCCGGAGCCGCGCGGGCAGGAAGGAGGAGAAGCAAGGAGGAGGAACATCAGCCAATGCAGGAACTTCTCCTCCTTCCTGCCCGCGCGGCCCCGGAAGAAAAATGTTGCTGGAGCCGCGCGGGCAGGAAGGAGGAGGAGGAGCATCAGCCAATGCAGGAACTTCTCCTCCTTCCTGCCCGCGCGGCCCCGGAAGAAAAATGTTGCCGGAGCTGCGCGGGCAGGAAAGAGGAGGAGCATCAGCCGCGTGCCGGAAGGAGGAGGAGCATCTGCCACGTTCAGAAGAGGATCAGCGCGGCTCGAGAAGACCGGGGCCGCTGCAGAGCCCATCCAGCAGTGGCCCGTGAAGAGGAGGCCCAGAGGTGAGAGAGAGAGACTGAGGGTTTGTACAGTGTGTATGTGTGCGTGTATGAGATGAGTTGAGAGACTGTGTGTGTGTGTGGGAGTGAAGACCTGAATGTTTGCAGAGACAGCATGGGAGAGCCTTTGTGTGTGTGAGAGACAGCATGTGGTAGTGAGAGCCTGTGCTTGAGCAAGACAGCATGTGGGAGTGAGAGAGAGCCTGTGTGTGTGTGTGTGTGTGTGAGTGTGTGTGTGAGTGTGAGTCAGCATGTGACAGTGAGAGCCCGTGTGTAGGAATGATTGTATGAGAGAGAGCATGTGACAGTGAGAGCCTGTGCTTGAGCAGGACAGCATGTGGGAGTGAGAGAGAGCCTGTGTGTGTGAGTCAGCATGTGACAGTGAGAGCCTGTGTGTAGGAATGATTGTATGAGAGAGAGCATGTGACAGTGAGAACCTGTGCTTGAGCAAGACAGCATGTGGGAGTGAGAGTTAGACAGCATGTGCAAGAGAGAGACTGTGTATAAATGATTGTATGAGGGACAGCATGTGAGAATGAGTGCCTGTGTATGTGAGAGAGAGAAAGCATGTGAGAATGAGAACCTGACTGTGTGTTTGAGGGAAGCAGACAGATGGAGAGAAAATAAATATGTTATAAAAGGAATTGGCAAAAAAATAAGAAAGGGAAGGTGGAAAAAAAAAGCCTGTGACCAACCGATTAGAAAACTAAGATCAGACAGCAAATGTAAAAGAAATAAATTACTTTTTACTGATTGGAACATGTAATCTTTGGGAATGTGCAAGAGTAGCACTTTCTCTATGCGGATCTCACAATGTACGAGATCAGCATAGAGGAACTGGAAGCCCATGGGGCCTGCACAGAGGAGGCAGCAGAATGGGCTTCAGTGCCAATAGCAGCAATCAGCACCTCCGCAATAGCCATACAGCGGCAGTGACAGTGGCAGCAGAAGAATGAGAGAGGCTCTGAGGTTGCTGGCAAAAGAAAGAGAGGGGGTCTCTGCCTTTAGTGTGTGCATGTGTATGAATGGGAGTCTGCCTGGGGGTGTATGTGTGTGAATGCATGGGTGCCTGCCTGAGGGTGTGTCTGTGAATGAGAATGTATGGGTGTCTTCCTGGGGTTTGTATGTGTGAGAATAGGTGCCTGCCTGTTTGTGGTGTATGGGTGTGTGTGAGAATAAATTGGTGCCTGCCTGGGGGTCTGTGTGTGTGAGAATGAATGTGTGCATGCCTGGGGGATGGGGAGGGAGTGGTGTGAAAATGAATGGGAGCCTGCCTGGGGTTCAGTGTGAGAATGACTAGGAGCTTGCCTGTGTGTGTGTGTGTGTGTGAGAACGAGTGGGAGCTTGCCTGGGAGTGTGTGTTTGTGTGTATGTGAGGGAGCCAGTGAGAGTGAGAGCATGAGTGTGTATGAGAAAATCCAGGGGAGTAAGAGTTTGTGTGGGGGTGTGTGTGGAGGGGGAGAGAGTGCCTTAGAGCCTGAGTGTGTCAGTGTCTGTGAGAGCGAGAGGTTATGGTTGGGTATAAGAGCATGAATGTGTATGTATGTGACAGTGTATGTGTGAGAGAGAATGGACATGTGAGTATGTGTGAGAGAGAGAGAGGATAACCTCCTAATCCTCGACAATATCAGGGTGACTGGAAATCAAGAGCTCCCATGTATGGACAGCAGGGGCTTTTTAAAATCCTTATTAATTTTAATTATTGTGTGTTATTTGATATATGTACTGTTTTGAAATATTTTATTGGTGTTTGGGAAATTGTAAAAAATGTATATGATTTTAATTAATAGAAATTCTATTTATCAGTAGTTTTAAAATATTTTATTAGTATGGTTTTACTATTATAACTGATGCTTTGTTTCTTGATTTTATTTGTTTTATGAGGAATGGTGGTTCTGTTTTTCCATTATTAATACACAGAGTCTGGCTTCTTGGGGTTTCCATTCCAGTTTTTGTCTAATTTGTGCTCCTTTATTTTGTATTCTGTATTTGGTGAGGGTCTGTCTCTGCTCTGTGTGTGTGACCACGATGAGAGATTCTGCTAGCATGTAGTGTCTGTATAGGGATCTATAGCAATCGGGTTTGTTTTGTTTCCTCAGTAGGTGGTGTATTGTTATCCCAGGACCCAGTGTAATATTTACCCTTGCTTTTTCACAGGTAGGGTTATTATTGTTTGAATCCTTGGTGTTATTACTGTTATGTTATGATGGGATTGCAGTATAGATTTTGAGTGTCTCTTTTGCGGTGCTTTATGTTAGTTCACAATGTGTCTGGCAGTGGAAGGTGTTTGTGCTGCTGTTACTGTGAGGTGACACCAGAATTTGAAAATATCTTTTAGTATGATGAGCTGTAAGGGAAACATCCAAGCTCCATTGTTTGGGGGAATTTCAGTGGATGCACAGAGATACAGAACTGGAGGTGCAGGATTTGTATTGACATTCTGTCCCTTCCTATATATTCCAGACTTCACTCTCATAGTCATATAGAATTAGTTGAATGAGGCTATCAAATAATTTTATAGTAGTTTTACTAGAAGTGTGAAACTGGCCAGCTTTTTAAAATAATGCAGAGGACCCTTTGGACTTTTTTTAACAACACTTTTTTTTATAACCAATTTTAAAGCAGGATCCATGCTATAGAGGTGGGTGTGATGAAGAAATGTCATTTTGGCTCCCACCCCCCACCCAAAACAAATTCTTCTGTCTAGAGATGCCACTGATTTTCTGTGGCACACAAATGCATTGGCCCCTGGGCGCTGGAGACCCTTGGTGCACCACTGGGTGCGAGCCCTATGGGGCCGCAAGTGGTGGCAAAGAGGAGTGGAGATTTGGCGGGCCGCAAGCAGTGCCCAATCTGCTCGCGACCCAGAAAACCCCAGTCAGCGGGCGTGATTGAGAATGAGGTAGGAGTCGGGGCCGAGACCGGGGGGGGGGGGGCGCAAGGAAGAAGGCTCGCCTAGGGCGCCAAATCCCCTTGCACCGGCCCTGCCTACAAAGCTACTAGCACCTGTGATTTTCGGTGCTATGAAGCTGAAGAGAAAAACACTGATTCCCCCCCCCCCCCCCCCCAGTATATCTATACCAAGGAGCGACAGCAATGCTGCAACAAGTTTTGAGTGATGGCACTGCCATTGCCAAAAATATATAGTTAGTCAAGAGGCCTTTGTTTATAAGAACATAAGAACATGCCATACTGGGTCAGACCAAGGGTTCGTCAAGCCCAGCATCCTGGACTCAAAACTGTGGTTTGCAAAACTGTGTTTTCTATCTCAATGCGGTCACAGCAAAGCACACCAATTGAAAAGGGCTCTGCTGCAGCCATATCAATTTAGTTAATTGGTATTGCAGGGACTTGAAATAAGGACTCTGCACTAAAACTGGAAAGTCATATTTCATTTCCCTTACCATTTGCATTTTACTGCTTTTGTCCTTTCCCGAAAGTTCGTGTACCTCATCCTTACTCATTTGCTTGTTCTTTTATCCTGGTGGAAATAATTGTGTGGTGTTCATCCAGTTACAAAGAGGTGTGAGGTGATTATTGTGTATCATTCTGAGAAAAGATGCAAGAGACAGACAATAAAGATAGTAACTAGAAAATTGCAGTTTAAGGAACAGAGAGCCTTGATTCACATGGTTACATGCATATAGAGAAGTAACACTGAGTAATCATTTTTATGGTGAGCCCTCTTTTGAGTTCCAGCTCAAGCACCTTGGTTAGGGTAGGAGGGTTTATACTATATATCTATGTATATTTTGTGGGGGAATGATGCTATAAGAAAGCTATTACACAATTATTTTGATTTTGCTATTATGTTAAGGAGACAGTGCTAAAAGTCTTCTTTCTTTTCATTTGGTGATTTCATCAAGACTTAGATATAGGGAAACAGAGAAATTGTTGCTTGGTTAGGATTATGAAATGTGTCAGTCTATGTATAGCATTCTGAAAGAGTCATTATGAAATTCAATACTCAATGAGAATTTGGTATTTTTAGCCTGCACTGAACTGCATGAGGCTATTTTCCTCATTAATTATTAGATATCACATTATATTTCATATAAAACATATTCATTTTAAAAGTACAGTGAAATATGAAACAAGGCCTGGAGCAGAGTATGCCTTATTCCCTGAGGCCCATCCCCTTCAAATAATTCATCTAAATACTATTCCCAATCCCAACAGACATAATTATGCTAGTATCAGTGTTGGCCTTAGCATTTTTGCAAACCTGGACAAAAATGTAAAGATGCTGCTGTTCCACTGAAAAATATTCAGGCAAATCATATGAATACTTTTACTTTCCTAATTTTGATACTTAATTCTTTATTATAATCCAAAGATGTTCTTTTTTTTAAAATATTTATCTTGCACTTATAGGGCTTGTATTCATTATTTCAGTTTATTAAATTATGAAATCAGTTTTCTTGAAACACCTGGGAAAACATTAATTAACATAGATATTTCTTGGAATTATACTTCCCCATGACATCCTTTATTTGTATGAATATATTCCTGTAATTTTACCCAAACCCTGAGTTTCAGTCCCTAGTATCAGTATAGCCTCTCTATCCCTCTCTCATCAGGCCTAGTGAAAAGAAAAAATGGATGTGATAGCTGCATGAATCTGTGCTGGAACCCATCGTTCTCATTATATTTAGAAAGGATTTACAAAGGGAGGTGAAAGGTAGATTAGCAGGCTTTGTACTTGAAAGCAAAGTAATACGTAGACTACATACTCCTACTGAGGGCCTCAATAAGGAAGAGAAAGGGCATCTAAATATAAAGCCATTTCAGTCTGCAGAATTGTATGGCATGTGCCTTGGTCTTAAAATTAATAATAATAACAATCATTATTAATAATTGTGGTTTTAATATCGACCTTGCCTAAGATTATTTACAATAAATATAAAATATAAAGTAAACTGTACATAAATCAATAGAAAATGATTCAAAAGCAAGCAAGTTAAATAAAGTAATTGAAAACCAATATAATCACCCTACAGGGTTAGGATGAACAATGAGGAGAGAAACTCAAAATAGAAGTAAAACAGATGAGCTAGCAGTCTGTGGTACAATGGATGCTAATATAATGGCAGTAGTCTGTTAACTTGCTGCTGCCAGTATCAAGTTAAATTTAAATCCCAAGGATCCTCAAATATCACTTCCAGTGATAGGGCAAGGCACGCAAGGTGGTAGAATTATTGGGCCCAATTGTCTTGGCCATCATGGCAGACCAAGAATGAGTTGGAAAGGTTACAATGGAACAGGCATTTTGCTAAAGAATCATAAGGGAGGGCCAAGGCCACCGCAGCAACCCCAAAATCTGTTGCCTCAACTCCACCCAGCTTGTATAAATTTCAGAGAACTTCCGTTAGCACTGTCAGTGATGGAACAAGGCATGCTAGGTCATGGAATCAGAGCTGCCAAGTTATCCAGTTCCAGAAGAGAGATTTTTTTGGCCAGTCCTGGGTTTGAATTTATATACCAAGGCAGTGTGATATTTGTAGTCCCTGATTTTACCCATTGAGATCGGTGCTGCAGGTCCCTTAATGCATCAGAAAGGAGGTGACAGAAATCCAAGACTGGCTTAAAATCTTCTAGAACTGGGCAGCTCTGAGGAGTTATTTGGCCCAGAGGGACAGCTATTAGAACATGAAAGTCTCAAAAGGATTTGGGAATCATGGCAGGCAATAAAGTAAAAATTGTGGTAATGTATTCAGGGTCTTATGTTGTATGAAAAGGGTGGTTAGTAGTAGTGAAAGGGAAGTAGTATTACCTATAGAAAGCCACAGAAAGTCCTCCAATGGTATATGGGGTATATTTTTCATTTAACTCATAACATAGATAGTGTTGTAATTGAGAGATGTAAGGAAACAGTATCACCTACAACTTGTTTGTTGAACTTTAGTTCTAAATAAAATAAAGAAACAATGAGCATTTACTGTACCTGGCAAGACTAGAAATATATTTATACGACAGAAATACCAGAGTCATATTTTATAATTTATGCTTGCCTTAGAAAAGCAGAGATTTAGAATAGGTATTTAGATAAATATAAGTTGAATATGATGTGCCTATAAAAATATTTTGTGAGGGATAGTTTAGGCTCAACATGAGATAGGTCAAACCTAGGCATAATACACCTAGAGACGACAAACTTGAATGGGTGGAGGGATTTGTGAGCCAATAGTGTACAGAGCTCTTTGCCACAAGGGAGAAGGAGATCCTGCTAACCCTGAAATTCATTGAAATAACATGTGGACTGGACTGTAGTTCTATAATTATATTGCCATTGAATGATAAAGAATTGTGTTTTATATTTTTTAACAGGTATAAAGAAAGATATACTGAAAGACCAAGATGCAAACAAGCCTACTCTTTCATCCCCTAAAAGATTAGTGGTATCAGCCCCCAAGCTTCATTCACCAGGTATTTATACAATAAGAGAGAGTGGTGTGTAATGTTTGAAGGAAATCTTCTGGTTGCTGTGTGTATGGTCAGTATCTCCAGAAATGTTACCAAAAGGAGAAATTAGAGACAGAATGGTTATATCAGAGTTGTTTTCATGAAGAGAAATTGCATCATCGTATCTTTCAGCCTGTTGTTGCCTTTCATCAGAAGGTCAATATCACTAACAGAACACTGTTTTACCTGCAGAAATGGACTGTTTAATAATTGCCCATCCTCTGTACAAATATAGGTGTGCACGCAAGTCAACAATGCACGCACTTTTATTCTCGTATTTCTGTAGGTGTTCCAGGGTTGGGATTAGGTGAGAAGAATCAACATCCTGCACAGTTTTAACTTTAAAAAGTGCCCACACAAAAAGCAGGTGCAACTTTGTATGGGTATTTTTGAGGGGGCATTAATCAAAGCAAAACCATAGGGGTCGAAACAGGATGGGTCACACGAGCCAGAGCCCAACCAGCTTTAGGTAGGACAATATAGCAATTATCAGGACTCCCGCCACAGTCCGTTCCTGCCACAGGAGAAAGGGGGCGGAGTTGAGCAACAGCAACATTTTCATTGGCTGGCACATCTCTCTCCCTCCCCATTGGCTGCCAATCTGGGTCTATTAATCTAACAGCAGCAGCAGTCGTGATTTATTAGACCCCCTTGCTCATCCCCTGTCACAAGGGCCAGTGTGTCACACTGAGGTGCTCTGCACTACATGGTTATAAGCACGACATGCCGGCCAATGAGCAGGGGAAGTGGAAGGGGCCTGAGGAGCCGCCATTGCTGCTGCTGCTAGATTAGTATGCCCAGATCCGCAGCCAATGGAGAGGGGAGGTACATTCCGACCAACAGATCGAAAAGGGTAGGAATAGGGGATTGGTGGTGAAGCTGTATTTAAAGTGCGTGAGCATGTCAGAGGGGTTATGGGCTGTGTGGGAAGGGGAAATCAGAGGTAAGATGAAGAGTGCATATGAATGAGTGAGGAAATGGTGAGAAGCAAGGTGAGACGATGGGGGCACAGGAGGCAAAAGTGAGGGGGATTGGAGGAAAGTGAGAAGTGAATGAGGGAATCAGAGGATATGGAAGTGGGGTGTGTGTGTGTATATAAGTGAATGGATTACCATTGGGAGGACAGATTGAGTGGATGTACCTTCCTTCTCCTGGAACATACTTATTATTCTCTTCCCCATCCTCTCCCTTTTTTCCCCTCATCCTCCTTCCCTTTGCTTTCCCTCCTATCTCTGATCCTGCATCTCCTATCCCTTTGCCCTTCTTTCCTGAGACCCCTTTTTCATCTCCTTTCTCTGAGATCCCTTCTTCTCCACTCTTCTTCCCCAGATCCTACCCCCTACCCCTATTCTTTATGTCCCTCTTCCTTTCCTAGCAATTGTCACTAAAATCTACATCCCCCCCCCCCCCCCCAAAAAAAAAGGAAAATCAGAGTGGGAGCAGGGGGAGAGAGAGACAAGTTGGGGGGGGGGGGGGTAGAAGGAGGACAGAGATTTAATAGCAGATTCAATACCTTGATCACAGTATGCTGTTTAAACGATGGGAAGATTTGGGGATTACAGATAAACCATTATGCTGGTTCTCCACTTTCTTCAGTTATAGAACCCAATTTGTATATGGGATGGAAAAATATTCTGAAGATTATACTTCAATTTTTGGGGTCCCATAGGGGTCAGTTCCCTTCCCAATATTACTTAATCTTGATTTAGCCCCATTAACAGGTGAAATTGAAAAATTTGGTATTGATTTTCATGTGTATGCTCACGACATTCTGCTGTTAGTATGTGTGGGAGATAATCAAGCTATGGATGTGGGAAAACTTAACAAATGTCTAGAAATGATTTATGAATGGCTCTTTAAAAACAGATTAAAACTGAATCCAGAAAAAAATCCACTATGCTGTGGATCTCAGGGAAAAAGACTCCAGCCTCAGGCCTAGGCCTCAATGCCAGGCCCAAGCCTCAGAGCTGGTCCCAGGTTGGGCCTAGACCTTGGTACTGGGATCAGGCCTCAGGGCTGGGCCTAGGCCTTGATGTTCGGACCGGGCCTCAGGCTTCAGGTCCGGGCCCCAGCAGGAGGTTTAGGCCTTGAACAATGCAACCAGGCCTCAGCACCAGGTGCAGCTGTGGCCTAGGTCTTAGGACCAGGACCAGGCCTCAAGGCTAGGCCTAGACCTCAGAGCTGAGAACAGGCCTTAACACTATGATCAGGCCTCAGTGCTGGGCCTAGTCCTAGGCACTGGGACCATGCCTAGGCCTAATGTCAGGCCTCAGCACCAGGCCTTGGTCAGCCCAACCAGGACCAGCAGAAGCTCTTTTTTTTTTGTTTTGTTTTGGGTCTGGCAAACAAACTAAACTGGAAAACATTAAACTAACTGAATCTGAATGAACCCATCCCCCCAAACAAAAACAAACTGAACCAAACTTTTGAGACTGCACATCCCTAAATGAGAATAAAATGAGTTTCAGCTGTCAGAACAAACAAACAAAATCACTGGGCTTTCTGGATACTCTGCTCTGTATTTCCTTCTGGAAAGTGGGAGAGTTTCATGTTTCAAGTTTTGGAAAGCTGCTCTTTTCCCACAGCAATGGATGTCAGGAGTCATTCAGAAGTGGTACCTTGCTGATCCTTGACAGAAGTCCACACAGGCATTGCATGGACTCCAGTCAAGCATGATTACAGCATCAGCACCTAAAGAGGGACCCTGGGAATCAGATATTTCAAAACACAATTTTTACTCACCTTTAATTCCAGAAATTAAAAAAAAAAAAGTAGTCAAAAAACATATAAAACTTGTGAATAAGCTCAAAAGAGGAACAATAGAGTAAAAGCTCAAAACAAAACTGGCAAATTGACATTTTGAGCCATCTAGTGTAAATACTTTAAAGGGCAATGTTCAAAAGCCATTTACCCAGAAAAAAGGGGCTGTCTGAAAATTGTCCAACCCATGTGCACTTGAAAGTAAACATGGGGAACAACCACATACCTGCTTTTATCCGTGGAAAAAGTAAATGGGATCAGAGGCAGGGTTAGGTCAGGGAATGCAAGAATGTGCATAGTTTTTCAGAGAGTGCATAAGCATATGTTCCTTTTCAAAACTGGTGCAAAGTCCAAGAGGAAATGTATATATGGCTTGTGTAACAGTCCGCATAGTTATATAAATTGTAAATTTTCAAATAGTCCACATAGAACAGTGTTTCCCAACCAGTGTGTCTTCAGAACTGATCAAGTGTGCTAAGGATAAGTCACCACTGCTTGATGCTCAGATCCAGACCAGCATCTGGGCTCTGCTCTCAGCACCTTCCTGAGACACCAGCAGTGGCTCTTAAACGTGAAGCAGCTCCTTTTTGAGAGCATGAGTAATGCCTCTTCTTTCTTCTACCTAGTTACAACATAAGCCTTGGAGTGTGATAATAATTAATGGGCAGCAGGCAGAGCATGGATAACTGGGACTTGCTTTGTGCAGTGCAAACACTGCACACAGTATCTCCTCATGTCCCCATCTTTGAGTCCTTCCAGCCTCTGTCTTTTTCCCAGGCTGATAGAGAGAGTGTGCACTGAGTGTTGAGTGCAGCAGCAGTGAAACAGCTCTGGCAGGTGGTCTATCGTCGTGGGTTTATGTTTGTCTTCATCGCCTTTCTCACTTTATTTTAAAATTTGAAGAGAGACCAGTGGGGTTTTAAGTGCTTTCCTAGCTCTGCTTTTGGCTATATGAGTTTTTCTCCATGTCCACACTGCCTGCTTTGTGGAGGTTGGTGTGCTACACAACATTTTTTGTAATTATAGTCGTGCCTTGGGAGTGAAAAGGTTGGGAAACACTGGCCTAGGGTGCAAAGTACCTGCAGACGTTTGCCCAGATTTTCAAAACTGATATTCTGAGTAATGAGCAGGCATAAGTTACTTCCTATGTGTATATTTATACACATACTTTTGAAAATCAAAAGTTTGCGTGTAAATCCTTTCCCCACTGTAACTGTGCCCCCCACCATGCCTCTTGCCAGCGCACATAAAAGTATGCATGCATTCAAGTTGCATACACATCTTTACATGTACTGGCCCCCAGCTGACTTTCAAAAGGCAACTTACATGCAGAAACTGGGTTTTATGTGCATAACTCCTTTATAAAATCAACCCTTTAAAGTATACAGTCATTTGTATGTATTCTGAAATTAAAGGGTTAATTTTTAAAGGGTTTACTTAGTTAAAATGGGGTTTCAGTATGGAAACTCTGGCCCCTCTAACCAGGTAAAATGAGCTGCATGACTTTAGCCAGGCAAAAATGGGTTTGACCAAATGCATTCCTAGAACAGGATCTTCAAATTTAGGTTCTTAGCATGATATTCAACACTAACCAGCTAAATCTAGGTGCCGCAATAGCGGGCCTAAATCAGTCTGACCTTTTACCCTCCTTAAACCCCAATACAACCGCGCCCCCCCCCAGTGTTTCCCAATTTCCTCCCCTTCCAATACCCTTTCCAGTCGCCAGCATGATTTTTAAAAAAGTCCCCTCTTACCCCTCCAGCCGCCAGTAGGTTAAAATAAAGTCTCTGGATCTCTCCTCCAGCCACCAGCATGATTTTATTTTTAATGTCCAGGGAACTCCCCTCCTGCTGCTGGCATGATTAAAAAAAAGAACCCCACCCCCCCTCCAGAGCCTCCCAATCCAGAACTCCCTTCTTCCTACCTTACACACCCTCCCAACCCCCAGACGCTCTCCCCCTCTCCAAGCCAAGGAAAGAAAAAGACTCATGCTTACCTCCTACTGGTTCAATGTCCAGTGTTGCTCTGACAAAATCATTGTGCTTGCCCCCATGTCCTACCTCCCCAGTTCCTCTAGAGACGACTCCCAATGCCCCAGAATTTCAATATTCGTGGTGTTGCATTTGCCCGTGTAATTCCATGTGCTGAGATTTATCTTTATCTTGGAGAAGAGGTGGGTGAAAGGAACAGGATAGAGGTTTATAAAATCATGAGTGGGGTGAAACAGGTAAAGAGGGGATAGTTATTTACTATTTCAAATAGCACTAAGACTAGGGGACACTTCATAAAACTAACAGGCAGCAGGTTTAGAACAAATCAGAGAAGTATTATTTCACTCTGTGTGCAATCAAGCTGTGGAATCAGTTGCCAGAGGAAATGATCAAGACAACTAGCATAGCCTGGTTGAAAAAGAGGTTTGGACAAGTTCCTGGAGGAAAAGTCTATGAGCAATTATTAGCCGGTAGATTTGGGAAAGGCATCTCTTGGGAGTAAGCAACAAGATACAGACCAGCTTTTTGGGATCTGCTGGGTACTTGTGACCCATCTGTCCACTGTTGGAGATTGGATGCTGGGTTCGATGGACCTTAGACCCAAAATGACACTCTATGTCCTTAAAGGTGAATTTTAAAAGCATTACGTGCACAAAAATTAGCATATCTACACATAAGCAACTGCTATGTGTGTACTCCATGTTTTATAAAAGCCTTTGCGTGCACATAAATGCATGAAAAAAAGGAGCAGTCTAGGGTTGTTCTGGAGCAGGGCCAACACTTATGCGCACAGGTTGCAGTTTTAAAAGACAATATGTGTTCTTCTTTTCCAACTTGTGCATTTTTACATTTGCTAATTATCTAGCTTAAGCGATAATACACATGAATATTGTGTAGTACTGACTGGGTGGGTAGTCTGGGTAAACTGTGGGAACTCAATAACTTGGAGAAGGACTGGGTGAACTGGTGGACTAATTGGTAAAATGAGTAATTTCTTTGACTTGGGCATGTCATTAAATTGGCAGAGTTATCTCTGCAAATTGGGACTTACATAAGTCCTCATTTATTTTTGCGCATAGTTCTATGCACATATGTTTTTAAAATAGGTAAGTAAAGTACACGTGTTCAATGCATTGAAATATGTAGTTTTGATGCATTATATATATTCATGCATAGGTCTATGTATGTATGCATGCATGTCTTGTAGATAACATTCGCATATTTATAATATGTGTGTATGTGAAACACACCTCATAAAATACTATAGTAAAATTGTGTGTGCCCATATACACATGTATATGAGTGTGCATGCATATTTCAGAATTATCCTCTTATGTTCTTTTCTACATATGTGTTTAAAAGCTAACATCTTCTGATCTCAGGTTAACATGCCTGCTAAACCACTATTGTATAGAATGCTTTTTTTAGCACGTGTTAAATATCCTTAGTGTACTTGCTAAGCTTTATTGCATAGGCCTGGCACTCTTAACAAAAACCCTATTTGGCCAGCCCTGCAAGCCCTAGAGTATGACAGTGATGCCAGAGAGCCAGCAGGATTTTCCTTCGTTGCTCAAATCCCAGCCTCTCAAACTGGGAGGAACAAAGGATTGGGGTGCCCCAGCTCCCAGTCTCTGTGGTGCACACACAGTCAATGCTAAGGAAAGCACTAATCATTTAAATGGCTGAAATAATGAAAAGGTGGAGGGGATGGCACCATACTAATATCTCAAGATTATGCAATCCTGGAACTAATAGCACATTCTATTACTCCAATATGTGGATCTAATCCAGAATAAAACAGTTATTGGATTATTATAATAAACACAGAGATAAGAAAAGCATCATAGAGATTCAATAAGCAATACAAATGATCTTCTAAGTGAAAACAGCAAGGCTATAATGACAGATTAGAGAAATAGATGGTAATTTTAGAAAATAGTTTGAAATTATAACAAAAAATGTACTACAAAATTCAAAAATACATCAGAGCTCTGTGTGATATATCAAGGTGGGAACTTGGCCTTCTTAACATTTTATTCCCATGGACTTATCTCTTTAATTTATATTATGTCATTGTACCCTGTGACGGATATCTGATAAATTGTAGATCAGTTTTCATCACTATAGCAGGGGATTTGGAATGGATTCAAATTGGATGCTGTTTTGCATACTGCAATACTGGGCTGGTATGCTTGAAAAACTAATTGCTTTAGAGAAATGACTAAAGACAGCTGATTACTGTCTCAGAAACGAATTAGTAACAGATGACTACCATCTTTTGTTATAAGGCATTAGACTTTTATCCCTCAGCTCTTCAGCGTATAGAGGTTTAAATGTATCCCGTGTCATAGGAGGAATGTGGATACCTTTAATAGTCACTGTCAGTTCTCATGATGTTCAGACAGCTCCCCACGTAGCCTTTCTGACCATCCTGACACTGTGGAGGGATTATCTTCCTTGGCATAGAGGCTGTGCAAATATCTTTGCAAAAGAAAGGACACAGTTCCTTTGTAAGAAATCTGAACTCCTTTGTACAAGGAGAACGGGCCATACCACAGCAGGTGAGGGGGTCAAGAGCAGACTAGAAGGCCTGAACATCTTTATGTGTCATCAATTTCTGTGTTTCTAATGACAGTGGGAAAAGAAAAATCTGCCACAGGGTCACTTTACCTAGAGGAAGCAGAATGGCATCATTGGGTAACGCTGGAAAGCTCGTCACAAACGTGTGACGTTAGTCCAGTTAAAACGGTATCATCTGCTATTTGTTTGTTGACCTTTATTTCTAGCCTTCTTTGAAAAAGAGAAAGAAGAAAGAATTACGGTGTTTTGACACATCCTGACACTGCGCACAGGCTCACTGGCATTGTGTATGTGTGTGCTGCAGAAAAAGAAGACACCTTGTGGTAGTGGCCAGAGCTGTAGCGTGCCTATGGCCAATAGGGCCACTGCCATAGGCGCCGCTGCTGCTGCTATGTGCCGAGGAGAGCCGTGCGGCCGGCAGGTACACAGCAAAGAAAAAGAAGCAGGGCCCCGTTAAAATAGACAGTGTGGTCGGTGTGACCTTAGTAAGTGGAAAAGTAACGTGGCCCCGCTAGCAGCATTGCTGATTACGGTGGAGCTGTGCTGCTTTTCCACTTACTAAAGGCCGCGCTTATCACGCCGTTGATTTCATTGGACCCGTGATGCTGAGGAAGAGAAAGAGAGTGCCCTGTGCCGAAAGTAGTCCAGTGCCTCGTGGCCGGAAGTTGTTCCCTTGGCCACGGTAGCTTAAGAAGGAGACTGCTGCCACCAGCTAACTCAAGGAAGAAGTGAGTGAGAGAAAGCATGTATATATATGTGTGTGGGAGAGTGAGAGCATGTGTGCTTGTGTGTGGGAGAAAGAGAAAGCATGTGTATGGGAGAATGAGAGAGCATGTGTGTGTGGGTAGAGTGAGAATACATGTGTGTTTGTGGGAGAGTGACAGCATGTGTGTTTGTGTGTGGGAGAGAGACAGTATTTATGCTTGTTTGTGGGAAAGTGAGAGAGCATGTGTGTGGGAGAGGGAGAGAGAGAGCATGTGTGTGCACAACTTCCCCAGTTACTCTCTGCCTGCTAATCCATGACAATTTCAAAGCATCTGGAAATCAAAAGTTCCAAGATATGGATAATGGGGAATTTTTTTAAATCCTTATTTTAATTGTTGGGTGTTATTTGATGTGTCTGTTTTGAAATATTTAATTGATGTTTGGAAGATTTTTATATGAGTTTTTAATTATTGAATGTTATTCTATTCATTAATTGTTTTGAATTATTCTTTTTATTGGTATGGTTTTACTAATTTTGTTTTATGAGAAACAGTAACATTTCTGTTTTTTACATTGTTGCAGTGCATACAGAATTTGGCTTGTTGCAGTTTCCAGTTCAGTTTTTGTCTGTACATTTCTATTTATACTGTATGGTTTCTTTATTCTGTATTTGAGGGTCTATCTGTGTTTTGCATGTGTGACTGAAGTGAGTTATTCCATTAGTGTGTAGTTTCTATGTAGGGATCTATAGCAGCTTGGATTGTTCTGTTTTCCTAATACTATTTTATGGCTGGTGTAATATTTGTAGTATTAACTTTCATAGGTAGGGTTGCTGCTGTTTGAGTGGCTCTCTGAGGGTCATGCCCATGCCCAAGATGCATTACAGTAGGCCTAATACCATATAGGTTCCAAGTATCTCTTACTTTTTTGCAGGGTTTTCGGGTTGGCTCCTCAGCAGTGCATGTAAATATAGTATACATATTGTAAGTGATATTTTTACCTCAGACGACTGTGCTTTGAATGTTCTTTTTCATGTAAAATCTGTTATTATGAATGCATAATTTTTAATTGTATGTGAGGAGGGTGTGATGGGGTAGGGGTGCAAGGCTGTAAAGTTTTCCTAGGGCACCTTGCACTGGCTATGGGCATTACTGTACAAACACTGATGAACAGAGTCTCCCAACTCATGGTGCCATGTATTGTGTAATGGGCGAGGGCATAGTTTTTTACTTGGCCATAGGCGCCAAATTACCTGGCTATAGCTCTAGTAGTGGCATGCAGTATGCATCTGGCAGATTGTTGTTGCATTAATGATGATGGCTTTGGGAATGGTGTGGTCACCAGGAAACCATCCGTATGTGAAATAGCTGTGGATACTCCTTGCATGTCTGAAGCAGTTGTTTCAGACTCACCCATGCATTGAAGGAAAAGATTTAGTTTAGTGTCATCCATTTTGACCCGTGTGCCTTTACCAAAGTGCAGTCTATCTCCTTTTTGTTTTGTAACTAGGTTTCACTGAGTTTCACTTTTCAAACATTACTGAGTGGGCCTGGTTCACTCTTCTTTCTCCAGAAAGTTTCATTTATCCAGAATAAAATCCAGCATTACAATTTTCAAAAGTTCATGCTTTCACTAATAATGCAGTTAATATTTCATCTAGATGCTGCGTGTAGAACCTGTGCATTATGTCAGGCAGGGGAGTTCTGTTACTAAGCAGCTGAGGTGATAACTTTAGGTTGCAAACCTTTTGGGGTGGCAGCAAGTTCCCAACCCCCTCTAGCAGGAAGACGACCCACGTGGGGAAGAAAAGGGGAAGGAAGAGAGAGTGAAGGGAAAGAAAGGGGGAGAGTAGGAGGTGTGAGTGGAAGAGGATGGAAGGGAAGGGTAGGAGATGTGAATGAGGGGACGGAGGAGGAAGTGAGACTGATGTGAATGAGAGGGAAAGGAAAGAAGGAGAGTGTGAGTGAGAAGGGAGAGAAGGAAAGGAGAGGGTTCAGTAAAGACAATAGAAAAAACAACAGACCGAGTCCTGGGTGGTGTTCAAAATAACAGTTTACTTTAACTTGAAAATAAGTTTCCAGACCAAGATTGAAAAAAATTAAGAA
Source organism: Rhinatrema bivittatum (assembly GCF_901001135.1). Classification (NCBI taxonomy): domain Eukaryota; kingdom Metazoa; phylum Chordata; class Amphibia; order Gymnophiona; family Rhinatrematidae; genus Rhinatrema; species Rhinatrema bivittatum. The sequence goes on from NC_042619.1 coordinate 95,910,651, forward strand.
TAACATAAAAAATATTAAAGTAAAGAAAGCCATTGTTTCTTTGGCCATGTCAGATCTTCTTACAAGGCTCCTTTCTCTTGTACCACCATCCATGTTGAGGATCCCCTCCCCTTGAAGGGCAAGGTAACTGGAGTGTAGTTCCAGCATGCACTGGTCAGAAGTTGGAAAAGGATCCCGTGCATAAAAATATTAACAAAATCCAAATGGTCAAAAACTCTTAAATTGTGATACAGCTCTCAAAATTTCTCTGTCACTTGAGTTCCTTAGCCAAGAATCCAGAACTTCTTCTTACCTTTGCTGTGGTTGTTAGCGCAGGCAAAAATATCTTAGATAGAGCCTTTCAGGAGCCTGGGGGATGCCCTTCTATCCAGACTGAATCTGTCTTCTTCCAAAAAATCCTTTGTCCTCCCAAATCCAATAACCTTCAACTATTGATCAAGACCTCAAGGAATGAGGAAGAGATCCAACAGCCAAACTCCTACACCACCACTCTCTTGCTTGAGAGCCAGGGATGATCTCTAGTAGGGATGTGCAGCAGGGACAGATTCATCCCATTCAGTATTCGTATTCATCGGGACCCAAATCCGTTGCATCCATTCTCGGGGGACCCTGATCCCTTCATTAGTTACATATGTATTCATTTCCCAAAAAAAACCCCATCCCAACACTTTAAATTTAATTAACTACAACCCCCACCCTCTTGACCCCCCCAAGACTTGCCAAAAGTCCCTGGTGGTCCAGCGGGGGTCCTGGAGTTATCTCCTGCACTCGGGCCGTCGGCTGCCGGTATTCAAAATGGCGCTGATAGCCTTTGCCCTTACTATATCACAGAGGCTACCGGTGCCATTGGTCGGCCCCTGTCACATGGTAGGAGCACAAGATGGCGCCGGCCGTCCATTGCTCCTACCATGTGACAGGGGCTGACCAATGGCACTAGTAGCCCCTGTGACATAGTAAGGGCAAAGGCTATCAGCGCCATTTTGAATACCGGCAGCCGACAACCCTAGTGCAGGAGATTGCTCCAGGATGAAGAGGGTACAGAGAAGGGCAACCAAAATGATAAAGGGGATGGAACAGCTCCCACATGAGGAAAGACTAAAGAGTTTAGGGCTATTCAACTTGGAGAAGAGACGGCTGAGGGGGGACATGATAGAGGTGTTTAAAATCATGAGAGGTCTAGAATGGGTAAATGTGAATCGGTTATTTACTCTTTTGGATAATAGAAAGACTAGGGGGCACTCCATGAAGTTAGCATGTGGCACCTCTAAAACTAATCTGAGAAAGTTCTTTTTCACTCAAATTACAATTAAACTCTGGAATTTGTTGCCAGGGGATGTGGTTAGGGCAGTTAGTGTAGCTGGGTTTAAAAAAGGATTGGATAAGTCCTTGGAGGAGAAGTCCATTACCTGCTATTAATTAAGTTGACTTAGAAAATAGCCACTGCTATTACTAGCAACAGTAACATGGGATAGACTTAGTTTTTGGGTTCTTGCCAGGTTCTTATGGCCTGGATTGGCCACTGTTGGAAGCAGGATGCTGGGCTTGATGGACCCTTGGTCTGACCCAATATGGCATGTTCTTATGTTCTTAGGCATTATAGGGATGATTCTAGAGATGGAGAAATAAAAGGAAGTGGTGGGGATGAGACACAAAGTAAAGGAATGAAAGTGTAGGAGAGATGAAAATGGAGGGAAGAGCTAGGTGAAAGAGCTGAAAGATGTGAAAAAAAGCTAAAGAGAAGAGATTTATTTATTTATTTATTTATGGTTTTTATATACCAATCTTCTTACATTATATGTAAATCAAATCGGTTTACAGAGAACAGTTGAATACGCTTGCTTGTGGGCAATTACATATAACAAAGAACTTTTTTGAGTAACATATTGTAAAACGTTTTGGGTAACATTTAAACATAAGAGCAAAAAATACATGGCTAAACATAAACATAAGAACAAAAATATACATGGCACGACAAAGTCTTATATGTCTAAATCCAAGGGGGGAGAGAAGAATAGAGGGAGGGGGGTGGAGGGGTAATATAACTGGAGAGGAGAGGATGTAATAAGATAATGAAGGGAAGAGAAAGTTGGAGAGAACAAGAGAAAAACAGTGCTCAGTTCCTGGTGGTATAACAACACAAAGGGTAGTATTCACAAAGTCTTCTTTAACAATATTCGTAAGTCACACACAAAATTTTCAACATTTTATTTATGCAACCACATATATTACAACTATTTAGACAATTAAAATCTATCTAACTCACACACACACACACCTATACATTCATCACTCATCTCACATAAAACCAAATGAGTTCACATTTCAGACTTATTTTTGTTCTTATATTTCCTATACTTTTTTGTTAATTCATGAAAGTATTAATAAGTTATCCATGAAACGAATCCTTCTTAATGGAATTTATCCAGTTATCATATTTTGAAAAATGAGTCCGTTGCAAAAAGCAAGTCCAACAAAGATCAGCAACCCATTTTTGGCATTAAAAAATGTCAATCTCTATGGGAAAAGTTAAAGGGTCGAATACACACTTACATTGAACCTAATCAGGACCGAGGACAGATACCTTGCGGTTCTTGTTCGGTATGCTCACATGTTTTGCAATGTATGGAATTCCAGCCTCCTAACACTAATCTAGTACATACACTACCTGAGTTGCTCACCTGCAATAGTAGTGGAGTCATATATGTTATAAAATGCCCATGTGAATTATTATATGTTGGTCAGCCAAGCAGATCTATCAGATCCCGCATCATAGAACATTGCAGTCGGGTAAAATCCTTAAAAGAACATGCGCCACTTGTGGACCATTGGATTGAGTTCATACATTCTTGGGAGAATATTAAGTTCTTTGTTATAAAGAAACTATACCTTAGGAATGGCGGCGATTTATCCGCGGCATTATGTAATATGGAACAAAGTTTTATCTTTAATTGGTCCACTTCTGCCCCTAGTGGACTCAATGGTCCTGTTGAATGGAGTGCATTCATGTGAATGGGGATTTTCTGTGATTTATTTCCATCTGGAGGGATTGTGATTTACTGTTATGTTAATGAAAATATGGGCGTTTATTTGTTCACTTATTTAGCAGAAGCATTTCAATTAGATTTGTTTGAGCTCTTTAATAAATACTTTATTGGGTATGATATAAAAAGACATGGCATTCGTAGACATGTCATTACGCCTTTTGAATCCCTGGGAGAACGTCACTTCCGGGTGTACATGAGTACAATCGGTTAGAAGACAGCGTTGGTAGGACATTCATTGCTCATAATAATATACTCATTTGCTGTTTGTTTCTCTATGTATTGTAGATGTTGGATTAATATTTGGAGGACTTGAATTTATATGAAAGCTGTGATGGCTGTGAATTATCCGTAATTCAATTTTGTATACTTGTATCAACACTTTTTGGAGGAACTCGTATGGTGCAGGCATTTATGGACACTCGGTGAGCTTTGGTATTCGTGTGGTCATGTTGGTATAGGAAATAATGTATTACTATCAGCAAAGCCACAAAAATTTAATAAATCCTTTAGACACTAGCAAAGTAAATAAAGGAGAATCTAGGAAAAGAAATCAAACATTAAATACCAGGGTATTATAATCATAAAAAATATAATACCCTGGTCCACTTTTGAACCCATATCAACTGCCGAAATGGAGAAGCTACTAAGAAACCTAAACCCAGCCTGTCATGAACTCGACATAATTCCAATCCAAGCTTTAAAGGAAATAGCTCAAACCATTACTCCAACCATAACGGCAATCATAAATAAATCCCTATAAGAAGGAGAACTTCATGACAAATTAAAAATCGCTACAATTAAACCCATAATAATAAAAAAAAAAAGAACCTCAATCCACATGATCTGAACAACTAGAGCCCAATCTCAAACTTACCCCTCCTCGCCAAACTGATGGAGAAAGCAGCACTTAAACAACTCAATGAACATCTCGAAACAAATAACATCTTACACCCCACCTAACACGGTTTCAGAAAAAATCATAGCACAGAAACCTTGCTACTCAATTTATTAAACACTATAATAAGAGGTTTCGACAATGGACAAAGATACATCCTCATCCTACTCGACCTCTCCGCCGCATTTGACACGGTCGAACATAAAAGCCTAATCTCCAGACTAGCTGACACTGGTCTAGCTGGCAAAACTCTTGACTGGTTTACATCTTTCCTTAAAAATAGATATTTCAAGGTAAACATCAACAACCACTCCTCAGTTGCCATACCTCTAGAAACCGGAGTACCCCAAGGATCCGCACTTTCAGCCACTCTGTTTAATATATACCTCCTGCCTCTCTGCCAGCTCCTCACAAGTCTCGGCGTCACATTCTACATTCTATTTATTTATTTATTTTATGTTTTTTATATACTACATGTACGCCGACGATATCCAATTACTCATACCCGTAACAAACACCCTTGAAAACATAATGAAACTCTCGGCCACCTACCTCAACACTATAAGAAACATGCTAAACCACATGAACTATGCCTTAACATGGACAAAACAGAATGTATACTGCTAGAAAGAAAAAACTCCGGAATCAACCAGAACCACACCATACAAATCAACAACACATACATCAAATTAAAAGAAAATGTGAAAGATCTAGGAATTTAGTTAGACCCAGAGCTTAAATACAAAAAACACATTGCAATGAAAATCAAAGAGGGCTTCCACAAATTACTCATCCTCAAACACCTTAAACCACTACAGTATCTCCCTGAATTCAGAACCATTCTACAATCACTTATATTCACCAGCTTTGACTATTGCAACTCACTCCTGATAGGCCTACCCAAATCAACCATACGACCACTCCAATTGCTACAGAAAGCCTCAGCCAGAATACTCACAGGTCACACAAGATCTGACCACATCACTCCTGTGCTAAAAGGTCTACACTGGCTACCTGTAGAAAAGAGAATTGAATATAAAACTCTAACCATTATCCTCAATGCAATAAACAACAGCGAAAGCACATGCCTAAACACCATTAGACAAAGACACAACTCTCAATGCAAAACGAGATCAATAAACAAAGTGCAACTAGACATACCATTAGTCGCAACCGCTAAACTCACTACCGTAAGAAACAGAGCCATTTCAATAGCAGGACCTCACCTCTGGAACTCCCTACCGGAATACATAAGATCACAAAACAATGCTAAAATATTTTAAAAATCTCTCAAAACCTGGCTCTTCAGACAAGCCTACAAAGACGGGATTGGCTAATCACTCCCACGATAAACATCACTATTACGAATAGTTAATCTCTTTGAAACTAATGATATATACAATCTGTTGCTATATAAGCTGATAAATATAACCAAATTGCACTCGATGTTATAACCTATCTTTATCTGTTGTTACACCAGTTGTGTTTCGCTTGTAATATGTTACACCTGTAAACCGGAGTGAAGGCATTTAGCTAAACTTCGGTATATAAAAAGCCTACAAATAAATATGAATAATATTCTTTATAATTTTTGGTTATAGAATTAGGGTGAAGCAATTTGCCATTTGAAGAATTTGCCATTTAAAGATATCTACGTTTCCTCCTCCTGTTTACAACTGTTGGAGGAGTTTGAATGGTGAAAGAAGGTTTATGAATAATTGACTTATGCTGAAGTTATTTAATACTTGAAGATTTCTACAATTGAAGATTTTTCTATCTTGAGTCAGTCCCTGAGGAAGCCCTTATGATAACAGGGTGAAACAAAGATCTTTGTTGGACTTGCTTTTTGAAACTCGTTTTTCAAAATATGATAACTGGATAAATTCAATTAAGAAGGATTTGTTTCATGGATGACTTATTAATACTTTCATGAATTAACAAAAAATTATCTGTATAGGAAATATAAGAACAATAATAAGTCTGAAATGTGAACTCATTTGGTTTTATGTGAGATGAGTGATGAATGTATAGGTATGTGTGTGTGAGTTAGATAGATTTTAATTGTGTAAATAGTTGTAATATATGTGGTTGCATAAATAAAATGTTGAAAATACAAATTATAGAATAACAAGTTCTTTTTTTGTGTGACTTACAGTTCCTGGTGGTGGCAGGTTGCAGTACTGCAGTAGAAAGATGGCACAATAGGAATCCTTAGCTTGCACAGTTGCCAAGTTATAGTTTGTGCACAACAATAGTGCATACCTTCCCCATCCCCCACAAAAAAAAAAAAACTTAAAGGGAGCATGGGGGAGTTGCAATGGAGAGCAGCCTCTCAATCGCCTCCCTCCCTTTCCGCCACTCACAACTGAAGTGATACGCCCAACAGCAGTGCACACCCGCCAGAAAATGAGAGGAAACATCGCACGCAAGACCACACAAGTCCCTTGTTCACATCCCAGGTTGCAAAGAACAATGCAGAACATTGTAACAATTATATTTTTCCCCTTTGGGGATATCAGTGTTTTTGCAAATAAGTTTTGTAAACTAGATATTACAAAATCCTCTTCACATTTGTAATGTAATGATTTTGTTTTTTGTTTTATTATTATTATTATTATTATTATTATTCATACAGGGCACCCTAAGCTAAAGCCAAGCATTCAACGGAATGGCTTTCCTACCAAACTGGATTTACATACTCGAGAGTCTGAACGCCAGCTTCTTCAGCAACTGAAAGAAAAATGTGAAGAGCAATCCAAGCAGCTGCTGTTTGTCCAAAAGGAGTTAAAGAAGGCAAACCAGGGATTCAAGGTTTTTGCTGTAGCGACCCAGTATTTCTCTAAGAAGGTAAGAAGAACAGCAGCTGATATGCAAGTTTCTGAAATGTTTATGCCTGGTGCCTTAACCAGATTTTCAGGTTGCCTACTTATATCGACATTGTTTATTGCTTCATTTTCCATTATAATAATAGAACTCTGTGGCCCAAACACAGAAAATAAAATACAGCAAAGGATACATGTAAATCATGGTGCCTGACAGGCTGTGCATTTAAGGGCCTGTAACAGCAGATTTATGTGTGTACTTCCGAGCACATAGAAAAAAGTTTCAAACATGAGGTAAATGCACAAGTTGAGTTTGAATATGTGGCACAAGGTCACGAACATAGACTGCACGCTCTTCACACACAAAGGGGCGGATTTTCAGAGCCCTGCTTGCCTAAATCCGCCCAAAACCGGGCGGATTTAGGCGAGCAGGGCCCTGCGCGCCGGGAAGCCTATTTTACATAGGCCTCCCGGCGCGCGCAGAGCCCCGGGACTCGCGTAAGTCCCGGGGTTCTCCGAGGGGGGCATGTCGGGGGCGGGCCCGGTCGTCGCGGCGTTTCGGGGGCGTGTCGGCAGCGTTTTGGGGGCGGGTATGGGGGCGTGGCTACGGCCCAGGGCGGTCCGGGGCGTGGCCGCGCCCTCCGTACCCGCCCCCAGGTCACGGCCCGGTGCACAGGAGGCCCGCTGGCGCGCGGGGATTTACGCCTCCCTCTGGGAGGCGTAAATCCCCCGACAAAGGTAAGGGGGGGGTTTAGACAGGGCCAGGCGGGTGGGTTAGGTAGGGGAAGGGAGGGGAAGGTGAGGGGAGGGCAAAGGAAAGTTCCCTCCGAGGCCGCTCCGATTTCGGAGCGGCCTTGGAGGGAACGGGGGTAGGCTGTGCGGCTCGGCGCGCGCCGGCTATACAAAATCCATAGCCTTGCGCGCGCCGATCCAGGTTTTTAGCAGATACGCGCGGCTCCGCGCGTATCTACTAAAATCCAGCGTACTTTTGTTTGCGCCTGGAGCGCAAACAAAAGTAGGCTATTCGCGCTCCTTTTAAAATCCGCCCCAAAATGTTTTTGGACATCTCTGTTACGAATTTGTACGTCATAAACGTTATGTTTCAAATACCCCTTTTCTGTGCAAAGTGATGCATATGATGAAATTACTCATACGTTTTATAGCACTTGAAAATCCTCATATGGCCTATTTACACATGTAATTCATTATTTTGTGTGTCTTATTAAAAACTTTTCAATAATTTGTACTAAAAGGCTTTCGAACAGCACAAGACCCGCTTGTGCCCAGTAGTGTAAATTCAATCCAAGCAGCCTCTGCAGTGTGGGGGTGAGGGGGCCCAAACAGGAAGACGCCCCCACCATCTTCAGGCAGTGGTGCAGCCAAGAGGAGGAAACATAAGCATGGGGCACTCGTAAGCCACGCCCCTTCCTCCCACTTAGGCTTTCAGTTACCGAGGAAACCCACGTGAAGGGCAGGGCTACTGGAGGACCTGCCATAATGCTTGCGCCAGCTCACATGCCCCACGTTAATTTTGCATCCTCTTAATATTGCCGCTGCCGCAGTGTTATTATCTCTGCTGCCACTAGGCCTGAAACCAGACAAATGAGGCGAGCCAAGGGGCGGGGAGGGCTAGAGATGGAGGGGTGGACCCAGAAAGCAGCCTTGGAGGGAGGTTAGGAAGGAGAGGACCTGGAATGGGACCAAAAAGGAAGTGGATATGAGGGAAATGGAGCTAGGAAGAGGCTATAGGAGGGAGGTTGGTAGGTAGAGGGTCTGTCCTTAATTCAGCTGCATGACTTATCTTTTTCCAAAGTCACTATGCTCACTTAACCCCTCTTCTGATGTCACTACATTAGCTCCCTATCCGCTACCGCATACAGTTCAAGCTCCTCTTTCTCACCTACAAATGCCTTCACTCTGCAGCATCTCACTACCTCTCCTCTCTTCTCTCTCTCTACACCCCTCCTCATGCACTCTGCTTATCGGACAAATCTCTCCTATTTGTATCCTTCTCCTCTACCGCCAATTCCCTACTCAGCGCTTTCCACCTGGCTGCGCCGTGTGCTTTGAATAATCTTTCCAAACTGGTGCATCATGCACCCTCTCTTGCCATGTCTAAATCCCATCTAAAGACCCACCTTTTTGAAACCACTTTTAAATCTTATGCCTGATTGCCTGCTTTTAGTCTTGTTAACTAACTTTCTTTTCTTTTTAACCATTGTCTTGCTTTATTAAAGATCCCAAGTCTCTTGTCCTGTACGGTTTGTCTTATTAGATTATAAGCTCTATAGAGCAGGGACTGTCTTTTTTTGTGTTTGTATAGTGCTGCGTATGTCGTGTAGCGCTATAGAAATGTTAAGTTGTCCTAGTAGTAGGATCTAGGAGGGGGCCGTGGAAGTTGAAGATAGGAAAGAAAGGAGTCAGGAAGAATTTATTGGAGGGTTTGGAACAGGGGCAATGCTAGGCACTCATACACAAACGTTACTGTCCTTTGCAGGCCTGCCTGGGCCCTATACCTTTAAGACGTTTGGATGGGATGCTCCCACCTTTAAGGGCACAATGGTTTGTGGGCCGACTCTGCGCATTGAGGAGAAGAGGGGAGCCTTCCAACCCCATCCTCTCAGGAATGAGCCATGGAGTGGGCCCTCTGAAATTTTTGCTCGGGGACTGGGAATTTGAAATTATGCCACAGCTGGGGTTCTGCCTTAACAAGCTGAGTCATGCAGCAGATGAAAAGTGAGTGTGAGGGGAGAGGAAAAATTGCTGACCCAGTTCTGAAAGGGGTGTGACAAGAAATGCCAGTAAGGAGTAGCATCATAATATACTACCTCTCTTTCAACGCTGCAGCTGCCTGAATTAAGGTTTGAGTGAGGCTGGAGCATGATGCGATGCCATCTTGCATTGTTTAAGCTGCCTTGCCATTGCTTCTTGCCTCACGATGTGTTAATTTCAAAAGAACATATAATGGATAACATATACGGATAAAGTTAGCTGGAAACATTATGCTGGATATTCAGCAGGATAAACATCCTGCTAAATATCCCTGAATAAAATTATCTGCTTACTTTTAGCTGAATAACTTTAAACCTAACCTGCTATCTTTGAATATTGCTGGTTAGGTTTAAAATTATCTGGGATTATCTTAGGTTTAATAGGTTATATTCAAAAGAGTATAGCAGTCATTTAAGTGCTAAGAAAATTTAAAAAAAAAAAAAATAGTCCGGGATAGCAGTCAGGGACCCCTTCCCCCACAGGTGGAACTGAAATTCACGCCAGCAGGGCTGTGCTCCCCACCTAAGAGGCCGAAGCAATACAGTGTGCTCAGCCGAGCACACTGTATAACCTGCAGTTGGACATGGGTTCAATAGGCTCTAATCCACCCCTAATGCAATAGGGGGATTAGCGCCTATTCAACGCACGTCCAATGTGGAGTGAATGAGATAGCGCTCATCACACGCAAATGCATGTGAATGAGGTTATTATTCATTCATTCCAATGCCAAAAAATAAATGTGCGTCTCAGATACACATTTATTGCTCAGCTATTAACGCCTGGCTGGAGCAGGCGTTAATAGCCGAGCGCATTGAAAAAAAGTACAGAAAAGCAGAAAAAACTGCTTTTCTGTCCTTCTTTAAATGTTAAAAAAAGAAATGAAAAAAAAAAAACCCTCAGCCACCCGCTTTGAAGAGGGACGCCGATATACTCGGCATTGGTTTTCATATCCGGCTGGCTGTGTTATGAAAACTGACACCGAGTTTATCAGCGTCGGTGTTCATAACCGGCATACCGCTGGTAACCACGGGGTCGCCTTAGCAAGGAGGTGCTAAGGTCGCACAAGCGACCCTAGCGCCTCCTTGCTAGCGCGACCCCCTAATTTGTTTATAGCATGGCGCCCGCTTTCTGCGTTTATTATAGCGCCCGCTTTCCGCGTTTATTATAGCATCGAAAAACTTCCAACATACATTTCTCCATTGAAAAAAAATTAAAAATAAGAATTGAAAAAAAAAAAGTTGTAAGGATTTTTACTGTCATTTAAATGAATAATGTATTTACTAATAGTGCTGCACTCTTATAATTATAAATTGCCACCTGCTATTCTCTCCTGCTTGGATTTCCAGTGTGTCCAGGAAATTATCTCAGGCCTCATCCGTGACTCTATGTAGCCCATAGTTTTGATTATTTTTCTTTTCTTTTAACAGTGTTTTCTTATGTAACTAAAGTTCAGAGTTAAAATTATGCCTGCACTCGTAAAACAGTTTTCACTTATCTTTCCATTGTAGGGAAGTAATACATTTTCATGTATGTGGAATGGAGAAGTAGGCCTAGTGGTTAGAGCAGCGGGCTACAAACCAGGGTTCAAATCCCACTGCCACTCCTTGTGACCCTGGGCAAGTCACTTCACCCTCCATTGCCTCAGGTATAAATTTAGGGGCCTATTTACTAATGGTTTTCTCTCATTCTGTATCTATGGGAAAAATGCTTAGTAAATGAGGCCCCTTAAACTGTAAATCTTTTGGGGATAGGGAAACACCTGCAATACCTGAATGTAATCTGCTTTGAAGTGTCACGAAAGGTGGAATATAAATACAAAATTATTATTATTATGTGCCCAATTTGAATGTTAGACACAGACAGTGAAATTCTCTTAGATTTATGAGACCATTTCCCAATATTTAATGCCAAAAGATTGAAAAGTAAAAGACAATTATTATATGAAAGTTGTCTTAGTGGGAGAAAGAAGTTAGTTTATGGCTGGTGCAGCCCCTGTCTCGGATGGGTTGCCAATTGCAGAATTTTCTCCGGACAGTTCAGAATATAAAAGCAGTGTTTGCAAGCCAGACGGAGGGCTAATATGTTCGGATTTTAACCCTCCAGTCCAGTGCAGCAGCCCGCATCTCCTAATCCAGCCTGAAGGAGCTCTGGTTTAATTCCACAACCAATATGTCACTACACTACCTTGGAGAAGACTGAGCACTTGAGTTGCCTGCACACGCCTCCTCACCCTGCTGCAGCAAATAGCAATCCCCAGCTCAGGCAGGGGCCTCATTAACCAGAGGCACGTAGGGCCTGTGCCACGAGTCCCTGCTTCTTTAGCTGTTGGCATTTTCCCTTCTAGCCAAATGGCAAGAGGCCCATCGGCATTGTTGGCATCTCTCCAAGTCCCCTCCCACCCAGTGTCAGCAAGAGGCCCAGTGTGACCACCAACATCCAAACAACAAGAAGCCCAGCAAGGCCATCAACATCTCCCCTCCTGCCCAAACAGTAGGAGGCCCATAGAGAACCCCAGCATCCTCCCTCCCACCTGTGGCTGAACAGCAAGACACCCAGCACGGCCCTAGTATGCAAAAGAGACCCAGTGAGAGACAACTTGTGCGTCTGTGTGTGTGTGTGTATTCGTGTGTGTGTATGTGTGTGTGTGAAGGAGATAGAGCCAGTGAGTATGACAGAGCCTGTTTGTGTGTCTGTGTGAGGGAGAGAAAGAGCCAGTGAGCATGAGAGAGAGTTTGTGTTTGAGTGAGCAGGTGTGTGAGAGAAGTGTTCATGAAAATATGTCTATATGAGAGAGAGAGGATAACGTTTGTATACCCTCCCCCTCCCCCAGTAATCCATGACAATCTAAAGATGACTGGAAATCAAAAGTTCCAGGTATGGAGAGTGAGGGCTTTTTTTTTTTATCTGTATTAGTTTGAATTATTGGAGTTTATTAGTGTCTGTTGTTTTGAAATATTTGATTGGTATTTGGTTTTTTTTTTAATTTAATGAGATTAATTATTGGACAGTATTCTATTCAGCAGCTGTTTTGAAACTTTATTATTTTTTTGATAGTATGGTTTTGCTATTCTTGATGTTTATATTTTATGTTTTGTGAGGAATAGTGATGCTTTTAATTGTCTATTATATAGAGTCTGGCTTTTTGAGGTTTCCATTTCAATTTTTGTCTGCACATTCCTATTTATATATTATGGTTACTTTCCTCTGTATTTGCTGAGGGTACCTCTGTATTATGCATGTTTGACCAAGGTGAAATATTCTGCTAATGTGGTTTCTGTGTAGGGATGTATAGCAGACTGTCTTGTTCAGTTTTCTTGATAGGAGGTATAATGATGTTTTAGGGCCTGGAGTAATATTTGCAGTGTAGTTTTTTCATGAGTTTTTACGATTTGAATGCTGGCAATTAGTGCCGTTCAGTTATGGGAGGTTTACTATATTATAATTGTAATTCCATTTAAGGGCCAAGACCACACCCAGCATGCCTTACAAGAGTCCTAATAACATATGTGTTCTCTAAGTGTCATTTTTATAGGGTTTTCTGGTTAGCACCACAACAGTACATGTAAATATAATATACATGTTATAAGTCATATTTTTACTGCAGAATGCCCTTTTCCATGTAAAATCTGTTATAACTTCAGAATTTTTAATTGTGTGTACAAGGGCTGAGAAAATGGTTGTGCAAGTCTGTATGCTTTGCCTAGGGCACCAGCCCTGGGTTGCTAGTGGTGGGTAGAGGGGGGTGATATCAAGTAAAAAAGACAAGATAGTGGGGGAAGTTGATGTTGGGCTCATGTGGAAATTTGTATGCTCGTCTCCCCAAAGCAGAGGAATCTCAATTGGGCAGGTTGGGCGGACCAGTTTGGGTTTTATCTACCATAATCTGTATGTTACTATGAGACTGAACACTGGCTCAAGGGATGAGCAACAGTGATGGGTCAAAATAGCTTTAATAAGTTATTAGAAAGTTAGTGTGACCTGATGTTTTCCTAATGCTAGGGGTGGCACTGGCAGTTGAATGTTAAGTAGTTTTCCTGATTGTTCTAATGGGATGTTATAGATATTTTTATATTTGGGATCATTTTGTTATACCTTTCTTTGCACCCAGTTTTCTAGTAATAAGGCAAGTATTAAAAGTTTAAAATAATAGTCATGTAGAAGGACATAGAGTACAATTTTCACTTATGTCCAAGTGTTCGGAATTTTCAAAGTTGAAAAGTGACAACTCTAGTCCCAGTCCAGGTTTGGACACAGTGCTCACTGGAATAGTTTTAGTCTACAGTAAGCCCCATGACTTCCCAGGAAAAGGGAATGAAGAGTGAAGTGATCAGGTTTACAGATGAAAAGGTGAAATAACTACTTATCTGATCATTTCCTTTCCTCTAGGACAGTCAAAGCAGGCCAGATGAGTGGGTTATGTACTCCAACCAGCAGATGGAGACAGAGAACAGCAGACTCGCTGATGTCACCCTTATATACCCTCTGCACTGACATCAGCCTGCCAGTATTTCTGTAACAAGCAAACTGTGGACAAGCTAAACAAAAACAGCTTTAAGCCAACTCTCAGAATAAACCAAGTCCCCTCAGTTTCCCTCACTCAATGTCTTGTTTTATTTATTTATTTATTTATTTATTTATTTATTTATTAAATATTTACTTTTTGTATTACCTATGAACTTCCAGGGACAACAGGAAGTTGAATGGAAGGAATAAACTCGTTAAAAAGAGTAAGTTAAATATACCAAATTCTTCTGATCTGCAGACAGGTACATTTACCTGGAGGATAATTCCATAACATTTGCAGCATAGAGAGGGTTCTGGCCCTGTCTGATTGTCCTAGAGAAAAGGAAAATATAAGATAAGTAGTAATTTCACCTTCCTCTTTATCCATCCATCCAGACCAGGCTGGATGAGTGAGATGTACCCAAGCCACTCCCTCATACGTGGGATGCTGCCCCAGCCCCTTGCAATACCACCGATGCAAAAGAGGCCTCTGACCGAACTAAGGAGGTATTGCTTGGTGAAGGTATGCAACGAAGACCTTGTTGCTGCCTTGCAAATTTCCAATGGAGAAGTCAAATGAAATGCAGCCCAGGAAAACCATCTGGGGAAAAGCCCGCACCGTCTTTGACAAGGAAACATCTGCAGCCACATAAGCTGCAATAATCACCTCTTTATCATGCCACAGGAGCCTGAGAAGCTGTTTCATCTTCTCATTTTCCTCCATACAGTACAAATAAATGATCAGAGCGTCTAAAGGCACTAATAGCTTCCAGATCTCTCAAAAGGTGCTTCCAGAGATCCAAAAGACAAAGAAGAGCATGTCACTGAAGATTCACCTGTCTATTAAAGAAAGGCAAAGAGATTGCCTGATTCAAATAAATATTCGGAAGAAAGGGAGGAAGAGTACAAAACCAGACTGTCTCCTTTGTGAGTAATAGAAACGTTTCTCTACAAGAGAGCACCTGCAATTCAGACACTCTTCTGGCCATACAAATGGCCACAAGGAAACAGTCTTAGGCGATAGTAACTGCAAGGAAGATTTCTAAGAGATGCAACTGTAGCCCGCCAAGAGTAATAGTACCCAATTTAGATTCCCCGGAGGAGCTGGCATCTGAAGAGAAGACAGGATAAATTTAACTCTGTTTAAGAAATGGGAGACATCTGGATGAAAAGATATTGATCTACCATGGACTCTTCTTCTTCAACAAGAAATAATGCCACTTTTACCTCTAAGGTATGGAGAATAAGTCCTTTAGAGAGGCCTTCCTGTAAAAAATTGCAAAATCAATGGTCTCAGAGTAGATCCAGAGATACAGCGATGTTCCGAGCACCAGTCCTCAAAACTCTCAATACCGTGCACATATTTATTTATGTATTTAAAATGTATTAACCACCTATCAGAATTTGTAAGTGGTTTCCAATAAAAACATCCACAATTGTATAAGGAAGTGCTAAGGAAGTACAAAAAAACAGCAGGGTTTAAGTGGGGAAATGGGAGTGGGGGGTATGTGTGGGGGAGGGGGGCGAGGGGGGCGAGGGGGGGAGGGTCAGACCAGGAACCAGCCCAAACTGGTAATCTCCCCCCTGGCTCAGGCCCTGCCCCATGGAGGGAGGGAGCCGAGGCTGTTAACGCTGGAGCTGCTGAGCAAACCGTCTGAACCAGAGCCCTGTCTGACTGAGGGAGAGAGAATAATCTGTCACCTTAGGAGCCACAATAAATCATTCTAATCCAGACTAATTCAGATCCATGCTCAATTGAGGGAGGGAGAACTCATCTGTAACCTCAAGAGCAATCCATCCAAATTTTCCTATTCACCTGGCCAAGCCAGGCCTTAGCTTCCAACATCGGAAAGATGTCCACTAACTCCTGGAGACAGAATACTGGCAGGCTGGTGTTAGCACAGAGGTATATAAGGGTGACATCAGAGAGCCTGTTGATCTCTGTCTCCATCTGCTGATTGAAGTGAACAACCCACTCATCTGGCCTGGTCTGACTGGACAAAAAAGAAAAAAAATATTTAAATCAGTTTAAACATATGCAAACTGTGAAGAACTGCAGAAAGACCTTGCAAGACTGGAGAACTGGGCATCTAAATGGCAGATGAAGTTTAACATAGATGAGTACAAAGTGATGCACATAGGGAAAAATAACTCTTATTTTAGATACACTATGCTGGGTTCCACATTAGGAATAACCACACAATAAAAGGATCCTGGAGTCATTGAAATCCTCAACTCAGTGCTCAGAGATGGTCAAATAAGCAAAAAGAATGCTAGGATTATTTGAAAAGGAATGAAGAATAAAATGGAAAGCATCTTAATGCTTCTGTATAGATCTATTGTGCGACTGCACCTTGAGTATTATGTATACAGTTGTTGTCATCCTGTCTCAAAAAGATATAGTGGAACTCGGAAAGGTACAGAGAAGGGCAATAAAAATGGTAAAGAGGATGGAACAGCTGGCTCCCTTGTGAAGGCAGACTAATGAGGTTAGGGCTCCTCAGCTTGGAGAAGATATGATTGGGAGGGGATATGATAGAAGTTTATAAAATCATGAGTGGAGTGGAACAGGTAAATAGGGAACAGTTATTTACCTTTTCAAATTTATTTATTATTTATTTATTTAAAATCTTTTCTATACCGTCATTAAGTTATTTACCATCACAATGGTTTACAAAATAGGCACAAATAGTAATAATACTAGGACCAAGCTACACTCCTTGAAAGTAACAGGTAGTAGATTTAAAACAAATTGGAGAGAGAGTATTGCTTTTACTCAACACACAATCAAGCTGTGGAATTTGTTGCTGGAGGATAGGGTCAAAGCAGCTAGCATAGCTGTTAGCAAAGCATTTGGACAAATTCCTAGAGAAGAAAAAAATCCATAAATAGTTATTAACAAATAGACTGGGAAATTCACTACTTGTAGCTGAGAGAGATCTTGGAGATTTGCTTTTTGGGATGAGCCATTATCAGAGACAGGATCTTTTGGTCTGACCCAGCATAGCACTTCTAATGTTCTTATGGGTTCTCACACAGGGAAGGAATAAGTCTCTCTTTCAAGATCCTCTTTTCTAGGGCTCTTCTGCACACCAGTCCAGTAATAGACAGCCAAAAACACACTGTCAACAAAGTCTTTACTGACCTCTGATGGCAGACAACAAGATCCAAGCAGCATGAAGTCCAATGCACTAAAACAGTTCAGCAACTAGAGTCCAGAAATACAAGGAAAAATATCTCAGTTTCTCTCACTAGCAAAATACTGCATTCCCTGGGGCAGGAACCTCTCTAGGAGCTCTCTGATATCTGTTCTGAATCCATCTCTCCTCTTTCTTTCTTTCTCTCTCTCTCTCTCTAACTCCTCTTCCACTTCACAGACTTAGTTGAGCCTCTGGCTGATTCCTTTTGTCAGTCAGCATTTCTCTTTCCGTTAGACAGTCTTCCCTATGACTCCCACAAAGATCAATCCTCTTACTTCAAATCTCTTGAGTCTCTGGCTGATTCCTTTTGTCAGTCAGTGACTTTAGTAGGACCTTCCTCAGCTGGGCAGTTTCCTCTCTGAACACCCACAAAGGTCAAATCTCTGTTTCCCCACACTTTTTCCAATACTTTCTCTTTCCGAAGCAATCTCTTTTCCTCGGACCTTCAGAACTGAAGCATCTTTTGAGGAACACTTCTCAGGAATCCCTCCAAGTTCCCAAGAAACGTCTTCCTTCCATGAAGACCTGAGCCATCCTGACCTTGGGCAACAGCCACCTTCCATGTATAGGAATTCTTCTTCTCTAGGCACCCTTCTGTTGTGAGAGGGCCCACTCCTAGATCCTTTCCCTGTGGAGGCAATGACTCCACCAGCAACTTCTTGCTAGGAAAGGCCCTCACCACCAGTATCTTCCTGTTGGAAAGGTCCCTTCAACATCCTCTGCACCCATGTTGACATAGGGATTTTGTTAAACCTAAAATACCTCCCCATTGAAGTGTGCCAGACCTCCCTAACCACACCTACCTAACTAATCTCACCCTGGCACACTAATTCTGTGGAGACCAATGTGACCTTAATGTTAAGGGACAAATGTGAGATCCCCCTACACAGGGAATATTAATATAAATATAAACATCTAGGGCCAGCTGTGCTAAGGGCTGTCTCCCATTTTGTGTCTATGAGAAACAGAATAATTGGTCCCTGTATTTCTGTCACATTTTTTTCTGGGGATTTGCCTTACAAACTGGTTGTCTTTAGCTTTTCCTTGCTGAGTAAACTTTGAAAAGAGGGCCATGCTGTACTGGAAAGCCTTTTATGAAATCTTTGCCTCAAGACCATTGTGTGCATTTAGGGAAACTCTCTGGTCAATTGGAGAAAACACATTGAGAAAGGTTAAAGTGCTTATTTCATTGTTTCACTGAGAAAATAAATGTCTACATTTGTTAGATTTGTGACTAGATTTTATAAGATAGGAAACATTCTGAAATTGCTTAATCAATGGATGGCTAATTAATTAGCTTATTGATTGGCTAATTAGTTTTTCAATAGCAGGAGTTATAACCATGCCCTAGTGATATTATATAGTGTTTTTCTCTTTTCACTTTACAGAACAAAATATGATTTAGTTGGTAGCAGAAACACTATGTCAGAGTCCTATTGTATGACAGACTGATTGCTCAATGGAGCTTATGTGGGCGAATATTTTCAGCATGTTTCTAGAATTTCAGCTTCCTTGTAATTTTGAAAGTGAAACTTATAACATCATCCGTACACCTGGAACCATTTTTACGGACTGGACAAAAGGGTTACTTTGCCAAAGTACTTGCACAAGTTTCTGCTTGCACTATTTATTTTTCTGAATTTTGAGCCCATGCTAAAGTTTTAAGGCTTAGGAATAGCCTCCACAGTCTGCATGATTCTTGAGGTTGTGCATAGCTGGGATCACTTTCAGGAAGTATCATCTACCCAGGTATGTCAGGATATAGTATCTGAGTCCTTCTAGCTCTCCTATGAACCCTTGTACACCTGTGGTGATAAAAGTATTGAGAGAAGACATCAGTCCATCAATAGTACAGATTGTTAATGCTTCTCTTTCCTCTGGCTACTTACCAACCTGATTGAAATGCACCTGAGTTAGACCTCTATTGAAGAAAGCATGCCTTGATTCTGCCGTACTCTCTAACTATCGACCAGTCTATTCCCTTCCTTTCTCAGCAAAGATTACTGATGTGAATGTTTTAAAACAACTTTCTGAATACCTCCACAATCATTCCCTACTTGATTAATATCAGTTTGGCTTCCAAAGTTCCACAGTGATGAAATGCTCCACTTATTCTGCCTTGACATCATCAGGTGAGGCTTTGACTAGGGAATGGAGTATCTACTGATATTGCTTGATATCTCAGAGGCGTTTGATGCAATAAATCATCATATCCTGTTATCGCAGCTAGCTGAGATTGGGGTCTCGGGAATAGTGTCAGAATAGTGCAGTGGTTTTCATCAGATTTGGAGTGACGAGAGCAACAGGTGAGACTTGGACAATTTGTCTTTGATTGGTATCATATTTCTGCTGGAGTGCCACAGGGTTCTGCCCTGTCAGTTACACTATTTAATACCTATTTAGCTCCTTTTTACAAGAAACTTGCCAGCCTCGGCATAATTTATTATGTGTACATGGATATTCAGTTCCTTTTACTGAGTACAAGCTCCTGAGATGATAATTAAGCATGTATCATCTTGTCTGTCCGAAATCGAGCGCCAGATGAGACAGAATAAAACGGTTATTAATATTAATAAAACCAAAGCTATTATTATGAGTAGATTTCCAAAAAACTTACCCACCCCATGTTTACCATCACAAGAGAATGACAATTCTGATTTTCAGACAGCTCAGGAATCTAGATGTTCTGATAGATTCTGAGGTCATTTCGGGCTCATATAGCTAGTATGGTGAAATTCTTGTTTTATAATCTGCATCTCCTGCATCGATTTGAAACCATTACTGCAGTCCGCTAATTTCCGAACTGTTTTGCAGTCCTTGATGCTGTTAGGCATAGACTATTGTAATTCTACCCGTTCTGGCTTACCAATTAGCGCTATTAGGGTGCTCTAGATTGTACAGAATGGGCTGCTAGAATTTTGACAGATGTTCCGCATAGGGACTCTATAACCCCAGTGTTGCAATCACTTCATTGGCCCCCAATTGCATGGCATATAAAATTTAAGGCCATGTCTATTGGACATAAGGCTTTAAACAATAATGCTCCACTGTGTGCCAACACTGTGGTAAGAATCTAACAACCTGCTGTCATGCTTCAGTCTAGTAGTCAAGGTCTTTTAGAGATAGTGTAATCTAAATTGGTGCACCTAATTGAGGCTCACCTAAAGGCATTTTCAAGTGCCAGTCCAGTTCTCTGGAACTCTCTTCCAGCATGTCTTCAAGCCATTGAATGCCTTAAATTATTCCAGAAACAACCTAAGGCGCACTTTTTTAAACAGGAGTTTTGAACTGGCAGAGTAGGTTAATAGGTCTGGGTACTACTTAATTTTAACTACTGTAGGATAAAGAGTATATTAACCTTCTCTAGTGTATTGTTCAGATCAGATGTGACAGTGCTTGCCAGTTGCCAATCCTGTTAATGTCATGTTTTTATTTTGCATTTTGGTTTGTAATTATTGTTTTTATTATGGGTGTTTCTGGTGTAACCCAGTGTGAACTTTGGCACTGAAGGGTAATATGTTTTTAGTACTAACAACATTTATTATTATTATTTGTAAGAAAGTTTTTTGCTTTTTAAAAAAATGTCGAATTGTAAAGATGATCTTTGTTAAGTGGTGATTTTTAAAAAAGATAATTTTTATCTTTCAGTTTTCCTGGAGCAAATATTTGAATGAGGTTTTGTACCCTCTTTTCATACTTTTAATAAAGGTGCAATTTGTTGGCTACTAGATTAGCACAACTTGGAGCCACTTGTTTGTCAGATGCTTTCACCCTGACAATGCCTCAGAACAAGGGAGACAAAGACATGAGCTCATTAAAGAGAGTGAACTCCATTTTCCGTGGTGAGCTGATGACCATGTTTGAGGGTAGGAAGGAATTTTGTTTTTCACTGGCTGCAGATGCATAGTAGTAGTTTACCTTCCTTTGAATTACCCTGAAAAGGCAGCTGTAGGCAATTTATTTATTTATTTATTTAACATTTCTTTTATACCGATATCCGTTCGCACATCATATCGGTTCACAGTGAACAAAAAACCATTGGGCAGTGCCCGTACATATAACAGATAACATAATATAATATGATGAACTAGGCAACATATAAATAATTTTTGGGAGGAGCCCTTACATATAACAGGCATCAATGGGTAGATGCTATGGAATATAACTATAACTATATACATGATAGTGCAAAGTGCAAAATCAGCAGACATAAAGGCGTTCATACCAAGATATCAGTATAACATTCATAGGGGGGTTTTATGTAATAGGGGGTGAGATGGAGTAGGCTTGCTGAAAGAGCCAGGTTTTAAGTTTCTTTTTGAAAGTGGGGGTATAGGTCTCTATGCGAATATTATGGGGGAGTGAGTTCCATATCGTGGGGCCGGCAAGAGAAAAGGCTCTGTTAATAGTGGAGGAGAGTTTAAAAGATTTAATAGATTGGGCATGGAGTGCTCCTTGGAGGGCTGGGCGTGTAGGTCTCTTGGAGGTACGAGGTAAGGGGGGGGGGGGGGGGTTAAGCCAGTTGAGGTTGGAATTTACTAGACTCTTATGTATGATCGAGAGTGTTTTATAAAGAATTTGTGACTGTATAGGGAGCCAGTGTAGTTCAATAAGTGTGGGGGTGATGTGATCTCTTTTCTTTGTGTTTGACAATATCCGAGCGGCAGCATTTTGTAGGAGTTGAAGTGGCTTAGTGTGTGTTGCAGGAATGCCAAGTAAGAGCGCATTACAATAGTCAATCTTCGATAAAATAATAGCTTGGAGGACTGTACGGAAATCATTGAAGTGTAGTAGGGGTCTGAGTTTCTTTATTGTTTGGAGTTTAAAATAGCAGTCTTTTATGATGGATTTGATGAATGGTTTAAATGAGAGGTGATTATCAATAATAACTCCTAAGTTGCGAGTGTGCGATGGGAAGTTGGTAGCTGAGTAAGCAGGAGGGATGTCTGGGATCGGTTGCCTATTAGATATGATTAATAGCTCAGTCTTGTTGGAATTAAGAGCTAGGTGCATGTCCTTTAGGAGTTGGTTGATGGAGGAAAGACAGGATTCCCAGCTGTGTAAAGCAGTTTGGATGGTGTCAGAGAAAGGGAAGATGATTTGCACATCATCAGCATAAATAAAATGCTTGATGTGCAGGTTAGTGAGAAGCGTGGTAAGGGGAAGCATGTATATATTAAATAGCGTGGATGAGAGTGAGGAACCTTGGGGAAGACTGATGGGATCAGATTCATTGTTGTCCATTGTGACAGCGAAAGTGCGATTTTGGAGATAAGATTGAATCCAATCAATGGCCTTGCCAGTGATCCCAATATTTCTGAGTATGTTGAGTAGGACATCGTGATTGACTGTGTCAAACGCAGCCGAGATGTCAAGTAATGCGATAAGGTAGGAGGATCCGGAGTCGGTTCCTTTGATAAGGGTATCGTGTAGGGAGAGGAGCAATGTTTCAGTACTTAAATGCTTCCTGAAACCATATTGGGTAGGAGGGAGGATGTTGTTCTGTTCAAGGTGATCGGATAGGCGTGAGTTCACCAGCTTCTCAAGAACTTTAGCTAGGAGGGGTAGGTTGGACACCGGTCTGTAATTAGAAAGAGTGGTGGGGTCAAGGTTGGATTTTTTGAGTAGCGGTTTAACTATAGCTTGTTTCAGAAAATTCGGGACAAAGCCATGCTCTAGGGAACAGTTGAGAATATTTGAAATGGGTTTGGTGATTACATTGTGTATAGATAGTAGGAGTTTAGAGGGAATAGTTTCAGAGGGATGTGTTGATGGTTTCATTTTCTTAAGTATGTTCTCTACTTCTAGGGAAGATGAGGACTCAAACGAGGAAAGGGAGACTGGAGAGTTGATATTGGGAAGACAGATATTGAGGTTGTTGTGCGAGAACTGTGCCGTGATGGATGATACCTTGTTTTTAAAAAATTGAGCTAATTCGTTGCAACGATTTGTAGAGGAGTTAGCTAGTTGTTGTGTGTGTATGGGAGAAGTCAGGTCAGCGACCATAGTGAAAAGAGCCTTGGGGTTGTATTGCAGACCATTTATTTTTTTGGCCTAGTATTCCCGTTTAGAATGTAGGATGGAATTTCTATATTCATGCATGTGTTGATAGTAGAGAGTTTTGGTTGTGGGGGATTGATGTTTGCGCCATGACCTTTCCGAAGCTCTGAGTTGGATTTTGAGATTTCTGAGGAAAGGCGTGTACCATGGTTTCCTATTTTTTCGGTTGGGGTTGATAGTTTTTGTTATTAGGGGGCAATGTTCATTGGCAATGCTGAGTGTAAGGTTAACCCAGGAGGAGAATGCATTATCTGGGGATGATAGGTCAATTTGTTTGTCTATGTCTAGCATGCTAGCGTGATGGTCTCTATATCTCAGGATTTGCGAAATTTGAAAGATATGGGCTGACGGGGCATGGACAAGGAGCTTTGGGGAAGTGATAGTTTGGTCTTGATCAAGGAGTGATCAGACCATGGTACTGCCGTACATAAAGGAGGACTGTTCACGCTGATGGGGGAGTTGATAAAAATCAGGTCAAGGGTGTGGCCAGCTTTGTGTGTGGGGGAGTTTACTATCTGTTGGAAGCCCATAGCTTCAAGTGAAGACAGGAAAGCTTCACAGGCAGGTGATTGTGGTGTTGTATCCACGTGTAAATTAAAATCTCCTAGGAGGATAGTGGGTAGGTCAGGTGATAGTGAGTTTGCAAAGAATTCAATAAGTGGTGATGAATCTTTCTCTAGTAGACCAGGGGGGGTATAGATAAGACACAGTTGGAGTGATTTTGATTTGAAGAAGCCAATTTCGTATTGATGAGGGATGTCACATTTATGGGACAAGAGTTGGAGGTCTTTTTTTACAGAAGAAGGTTGGACTCAATGAGTTCTGGGGCCTTCAGGAATTGAGAGTCCTCGAGGTCCAAGAGGTCCAAGAGGATTCTGAGAGTGAGAGGACCAGAGGTGATCCATGGTGAGAGGGGAGTTAGTGCCATAGTCCTTGTCTACTTTGGTTATTACCTTAACTGTTTATAAGTGGGAGAGCAATATTCAGCACTACTTAGCTGGATAAGTTAGGACTTATCCGGATGAGTAGTGGCAGCTGAGTATCCAGTCCTGCTAAGCAACTGTTTAGCTGGTTTAACTACTGTCCAGCACAACATTCTTGTAAATAGTGATATTCTTGTAAATAGTGTCATGCTTGTAATTAATGATATTTTTAAGCTTCATATTCAAAACTTTATGATTTATGACTTGTAAACCGTTCAATGTTACCCTGTCTTTATATCCACATGGTCTTTGTTTCACTGTAAAGCGCTTGTTGCTGATTTTCGTTTAATGTGAACCGATGAGATGTTCCCAACGTTCATCTGTATATAATGTTCATCGGTGTACAACCGAAGAGATTTTCCCAACGTTCATCGGTATATAAAAACTTATAAATAAATAAATAAATAAATAAATAAATAAATAAATGTGGCAAGTGTGGAGAGGGCGTTCCGGTGAGGAGCTGACTTAAGCATAGATTCACTAATACCGCCGGGCTCTTTGAATCGTGTGGTACAGGGGGGGGAGGGGGGTGAAGCGGGGGGTGGGCCTGCAAAAGCCGGCAGTGATCGTACCTCTGCGCCCAATAGCGCCCTATAGCGCCGGCAGCGAAAGGGGTTCTTACCTTTTCACTGTCCGCGATGTCATTGTGGCATCCGCCCCGGTGCCGCCCCGACTCCTCCTGTTCCGGTCTTGATGCCGCCCCCATTTAGGGATCGCACACGAAAAGTCCCTTTTCGCGTGCGATCGTTTTGGAAAATGACCCCCTTAGCCAGATAACTTATCAAGCTAAGGGAGTCATTTTCCAAAGTGATCGCATGTGATCACTAAATGGGGGCGGAGTCGGGGTGGCGTCAAGACCGGAACAGGAGGAGTCGGGGCGGCACCAGGGCAGATGCCCCGAAGACATCGTGGACAGCGAAAAGGTAAGAACCCTTTTCGCTGCCAATTTCGCGCCCAATAGCACCACCTATTATGATGGCGCTATTGGGTGTGAAAGCTGGCTTTTGCAGGCCCGCCCCCCGCCCCCCGCCCCCCTGTACCGTGCAATTCAAAGAGCCCGGCGGTATTAGTGAATCTAGGCCTAAGTCTGGTTGGCCCATAAGGCTTTCCTAATGTTAGCCTGATAAACTTATCTGGCTGACTTTAAGACAGCCAGATATATTCAGTGCTGCGGTCATTCTGCTGAATATAGGCTCAATATCTACCTCTGGATTTACATTCTGGAGTTAGGAGCACTGCCAGGCTGATGAAGCTGCTCAGAGCTGTTTCAAGAAATACCAGCAGATGCTCATCAGGAGTCTTAAAGGAGAGATTTTTTTAGTATTCAAAGAAAATTTCCAGTTTTCTTGTTTTTTGGGAGGAAAATCTGCAACTTCACAGGGAAAGTCTCAGGTGGGAGAATCTCTAAAGAATACCCTGCAAGAGGTGGGAGAGGAGAAAACCCTCCAGCCAGCAGATTATATGACTGTAAAAAGTTCACGGACTGTGCAGTCAGTTGTTCTATTTCCTGCCTCCTGGGACCTTTCCTTCCTCTGGGGCTCCTGAATGGTAAGTCCTCCAGTCATTTCGGGTTTCCCCGATCTCTTCGCTGTCCCTTCTCCGAATTGCTCAGTCAGTTCAGCAGCCATCTTTTCTTTCTCTCTCTCTTCCGCTTGTCCTGGAGGCGCTGGTCTCGCTGGCGATCCGGGACTCAGCGATGTCTCGGTCAAGGAGAGCCGGTCTTGCTCCAAAGACTGCTCTCCAGCGACCAGGTCTCCCGGTAACAACGGCGGTATTGCGGGGAAGAAGCTGCCAATATGGGGTTGTGATGTTTGAAGAGGTGTAGAAGTTGTTTCTACACCTCTGACCCTCGCCTTCCGGTTAGTATGAGGCATTGTAGCTGTAATAGAACATGAACGAAGGAAATAATAGCGGAGGATTGAGAGCTTCTTTCAGCGCGTCTGCTCAGAATACCATCTAGGCTTTTTGCTTTTAAACAATTTTTGAGAATATTGTGGTCGATTGTGTCGAAGACTGCCGAGATATCTAATAATACCATAATAAAGCTTGTACCTTGTTCAAATCCACATCTAATTAGATCAAAAGAAGACAGTAGCAGAAGTTCTGTATTATGAGTTTACGAAAACAAAATTGATATTGGTCAAGTACATTAAAGTTATCAATGAATAATGAGAGCTGCTTTAGTACACACGTTTCTAAAACTTTTGCTATGTAAGACAGTAAAGAAATTGGGCGAAGGGTAGAAAGATCGGCATTATGCTTTTTTATAATCAGACGGCAACTGCACGCTTCAGAGAATCTGGTACATGACCTTCAATTAAGGATGCATTAATTAGTTTTGTGATAAATTCGACTGTGCCAAAATTAATTGACTTTAATAAAATTGTAGAGCATGGGTGCAATGAACAAGATACAGAATTTATAAAAGAAATTGAATCATGAACAACTTCCTCTGAGACCAAGGGGGATTGTCAGGACAAAAGGTATCATCAAATTTAGTCAAAGGGTCTGTTATAGAATTTCTAATATTGTTGATTTTTTCAATAAAAAAGCAAGCAAATCGATCTGCTATTGTTTCATTTGCATTAATAGATGGACGATGTGTTACACATCCCGTCTGTGCCCGGCCCGCGCACAGGCCTGCTCACCTTCATGGTTCCACAGCAGGTCCTGGGTCGGCCTCCCTAGCGGCTGCTGCTAGAGTTTCCAGGCCCCGGTCTTCCGTGGCGGCGGTCGCCGGGCCTTCCACTGCGCACCAGGCTCACGCTCGGCATCCTCGGCTGTGTCGGCCACGCCCCTAGGCGCACGTGCGCGGACCGCCCGGCCTCTTGTAGGGCCAAGGGCAGTCCTAGCTCTGCGGCACGCCCTGATTGATTCCCCATTATAAGGAAGTCATTGCTTGAACTTCCTTGCCTTGGCAATCGGGTCGGCGTTTGTGCTAGATTGTCACTGTGTTTGTTGCTTGCTCCTGTCTTGTCCCAAGTCTTGTTCCAGGATCCTTCTGTTGCAATTCTGTTCCTGCCTTCTTCCTGCTTCCTAGTACTCCAGCGTCCTCCTGTTCCTGTTCATCTGTTCGTCTACCCAGGTAGTACCCCGGACTGTCTTACTGGTACTGACCTCGGCTTGTTCCTTGACCTGCTCGCCTGTCTGCTGCCTGCCTTCTGACTCCAGTCTGTTCTTCGACCTACCTGCTTGTCTGCTGCCTGCCTCCTGACTCCAGTCCTTCCTTTGACTCGCCTGTCTGCTGCCTGCCTCCTGACTCCAGTCCGTCCCTCGACTCGCCTGCCTACTGTCTGCCTTTGACTCCAGTCTGTTCATTGACCTGCTGCTTGCCTTCTGACCTCAGCCTGCCTGTGACCTCGTCTGACCTCTGGTACTTAACCTTTGCTCACTGACCACTCCTCGGACTGACTCCTGGACTTTGACCTCTGCCTGCCTGACCACGTCCCTAGCTTCTGGCTCTGTTCCTTGCCTTGTCATCACCAATGCTCTTCTGGTCCTCCTTGTTACATCGGACCTCCTGCTTCGAACCTGACCACGCTCCCCTTCTGCCCATAGGCACGCCGGACTTCCACCTTCCCAAGAGACCCTGAGAGGCCCACCTAAGTCCAAGCGGCCCGGGTCCCTACAGGCTCCTCCCGGGAGGACCTCGGGCTTCCAGAGGTGAAGCTCTACCTAGCCCCTGTCTCCTCCAGTGCTCTGCCCCCCTGGGGGCAGTTGCTTTCTGGTCCCAACCAGGAGGCAGTTCTCCACTGCCTCAGGACAAGGGTCCACCCCCGAGCGCAACATGATGTAGGGGATTTGGAGGTGGTTTAATTATTTGGTTTATAGAATGTTAAAGCTCAGCTGGTTTATTTATTGAAGTTTGCAATTTTGGAGTAAATGTATTGTTTCTTAGTTTTCAAAATTTCAGTTTGATATACTTGAAGATAATCTTTATATGCTATTAAGTTTATATGGTTGCGTTGATGTCGCCATCGCCATTCAGGTTGTCTTAGTTTGCATTTTGTATTCTAAGTTCATTAGTATACCAAGGAGCATAGTGATTACGTGTTTGTTCTTTATAAAAAATTTTAAAGGACACAGTTCATCCAAAGCTGTGTTAAGTGCAGTATCCCATGTCGATATTAATCCTGTAATAAAATTTTCAGAGTTTTTATCAAGATTTTCAGGATTTATAAAACCATATAAGCTGCTATTTAGCTGGATAAGTTAAATCTGGCTAAGTTAAACCTGCTTGTTGACAGGTCTGACTTAGCGGAATAAGTTATTCGGCTGAGGCTGAATATCACTAGTTATCTGGATACTTATCTGGCTAAGTAGCACCGCCCTGATCCGCCCATTGCCTGCCCACAAATTGACTGGCTAAGGGATAACTGGATAATTGACTTATCCGGCTGTCTAGCAGCCGTTGAATATAACCGGATATTCAGTGGCCCCACTAGATAGATGGATAAGTGCTAATTACCTGGCTATTGAGCACTGAACGCGCTTTAAATATCAGACCCATCAAGTGCAATATTGACCCTAGATCATGGGAGCAGCTGTCTTTGGAACTCTCATCATGGAATTCTAGTGTCCACAATGGTATCTGATAGTTTGAGATACAAATGCGTCAATATGAAACTGAAAAATGGGAATAAAGCAAAGAATGTATTTCAATCAGGCAGGACTACCACAACGTTCCTATTATAAATAATGACAACTCATGCTGTCGCTATAATAAAATGTGGTTTCAGGATTGGCCTCATTAGCCATCTGTGTATTCACAAACATTACCCATGAAGGGGAATGCTTGACTTGACTTCAAAGGATTTCAGATAAATGAGAAATTTAATATAATCAGGGATTAAAAATAAAAGCAAAACTGTTTTATTGTGTGTTTATGTACCGGTGCAAGTGGCTGCTACTATCTCTTTAAATGAAGCTGGGAGCTGAACTACAAAAAAAAAAATAAAGCCCGTGGCAGTGTCTGATGTGACCCAAAAGAGAATAATGGGGAGAAAAGGCATGAGGCAGGGAGACCAAAGAGAGAGAAAGTGGATTTTAGCAGAGATTAGAAGTTACTGCCCAAGAAAAAATCGCAGCAGGAGTTCTGCAGGAGAACTGTGAGTAACAAAGGGCTAATGACTAAATTGTTTGGAGGCAAGGTAAAACGGACATTATTTGTCTGTGAACAGAGATGCTGATGTTTCTGAACACTTCCTTATAATGTGAGCAGGTCTGAGAAACACAGTCAAAAAGGGGAATTATTAAACCTTTTTTTATGAGAATGTTGAAAGTTGAGATAATGATGGAAGGACATTGTGAGAAAATCTGAGCAGGCCATACTGAGTCACTGCTGAAGCTGACAAACCCCAGGGGAACCTAGAGGGGCTGAAGCCAGACTTTGGGACAGAGTCAGTATGCCTGCTTTAGAAAAATTGCTGAACTGTGACGGAATTTGGGAAAGTAGAGCTTGCTGGTAGTTACTGTCACCAGTGAGAGCCCTTGGGCTGTGGTGTGGTTGATGCAGCCTAGTAGGCGAACCTACTAGGCCCACACCGACAGCTGGTGGACACACCCTTAATGAGACTTGAGCTGGGACTTCACCTATACCAACCCCATTCCCCACAGGTTCAGCTCTTGGGTTCCAGGAGCAGGCAGGGCTTAGGCGAGTATCCCGTAAGGAGCAGTCAGATGGAGTCAGGATATGGGCAAAGGTCAAGGCTGGCAGAGAGTAGGAAGGATCTGGGTCCAGGCCAAGGTCGGGGAAGCAGAAGTCCAAAGGGAGTGGTCAGTGTCCATAGCAGGGGTCAGTACCAGGCGGCAGCAAAGAGCATAATCAGATCTGAAGCAAACGTCAGAGGCATAATCAGATCTGAAGCATAATCAGACCTGAATCAGGCATAATCAGATCTGAAGCAAACGTCAGAGGCAGGGACAAACAGATAGGGCAAGACAGGGTATTGGGACAAGACTCAAGCAGGACAACCAAGGCAGAGCAACGAAGAAGCAAGGCAAGGAAACAGCAAGGAGACAAAGAGGCAAGACACAGGAACAATGAGTAGCAACATGCACTGCTAGGCAGGAGGACCTGTTGCTGAGGCACTGGGCTAGAGCACAGGTGAGATTTAAATATCCAGCCACGCTGACATCATCAAGGGAGCACTGGTAGGTCTTTCGCTTAGAAAGGCCGGTAAGTACGCGTGCGCGTGCCTAGGGAGAGGCACGACAGGCATGGTGCATGATGACAACAGCGCGTGGAGATCCCGGCGGTGTCCTGAGGCCTCGGCAGTGCTCGGGATAGGTGCAGCCAGGCAAGAGGTCTTCCCGCAGCCAGCAGGAACTTTACAGTTACTGGAAGAGGACCTACAAAGAATTTTATTTGACTGCAAATGGAAATAAGAAAACTATCAGAGACATTCAGACTGTTTCCTCTCACTCAAATCAATGAGACATACTCCAGTGCACAATACAAATGGCTGTGATTTCAGAGTTTAGGGAGGCGGGTAATTTCTGGAAGAGAGAGCGATAGGATCAAGAGGAGCTGAGAATGCCTGCATTGAGAAACCTGCTTCACAGTGTCTGCACCTGACTGTGGGACCAGATGACAGCAGCTCTAGACCTCATCCAAGTGTGCTCAGCTTTTGCACACATACACACTTACAGGAGACCAGAAATTCCGATTAGAATTTTGTTGCTTTGAGTAGATTACACTAACAATTCTGATACAAACTGAGTTGCTATAAAAGAGTTTTTCCAGACCACAGTATTTTCCTACTGGTGTTCATGTGTGTTGCATAATCAGTTTACATTAGCATTTATACAATTTTAGTAACTGCAAATCTATACGTCATTATGTTATTATTTGACATTATGATCTTTTTATATGCCAAACAAATTAAACGATCACTTCATGTTCTGATGGTGGAACATCAAAGATGTATAAAAATTAGAAAGATTGAGACCCCTATGGTGCAACACACTGCCTCAATGTACATCATAAATTTTAATATCTAAAACTTAGATCAGGCTCATCTAAATTGGAAAGAAAGAATAAGGAATTGCTACATTCCTGCCTGGAGCAATAATAGATTTTTAGGTCCTTTATACTCGATGGAATGAACTGTGAAACTGAATAATCTGTTTTTTTTATTATTATGCAAGGTATATTTCTTACATGTGCATAACATAATGCTTTATTTTGATTGAATTACTTCAAAATACATATAACTTCACATCCTTATACTATGCTTATAGGAATGTGTTATATATTTCTGTCTTGTGTTTTGCTCTGTCCTTTGAGTTGAGTTTTTTTGCAATAATATTGGACATACATAAATTTGGCATGAGTTTTTATGATACAGTAATTCATCATTTTTACAGTCTATGACACTAACACAATCTAATTTAGCAGTCAACTTTGGCTGTTTTATTTATGCATCACATTACCCTTACTGGGATTCTGCCATTTGTTAGAGAGTTAACGCCTTGGTCTACCAAAGTAACATAGCAGATGATGGCAGATAAAGACCAAGCTAGCCCATCCAATCTGACCAATTCAGAATCTTCCACTTTGAGTAGATAATCATGTAAATTCCCAATTGCAACCTAGCACTAACTCCCACCCAACTATCTTGTTTTTTTACTTGACATCTCAACTCTTTACTTTCTTCTGCCTCCATATCTGTCCCAAGCATGCCCCAAATCTCTTTAAAATGCTGACCTCCACCATTTCCACTGGTGGGGCCACGTCAGGCTTTTCTCATCTTCAACTTTGATTCTTATAAGACCAATACTTAAGCCAACTCCCAGGTGCATTACCAACATTGCATTTCTTATGACTAAGCTTTGCAACAATGCCCCACAGTCAGCAAAATTACTGAGGCTGTGGTATAAAATAATAATTAAAAAAAAAAAAAGGTTGAGGTTGAGAACACAAGCATTTTTGATCCATTCATGTAACAGATTGAAAGATCATATGCATAGGAGCACTTATTCTTTCAAGTTTTTCCCAAGGTGCTTTTCCCTACAAATAGAGAGAAACACTCTCATTTTGAAAAAGCACTATGTATGTTATGAAATATCTCTGAAGCATTCACTGTTGCCAAAACATAGAGAGACCAAAGTTGATAGGCAATAAATACATTTTAAATAAATAGTCAGAAGCTGGGAAAACAGATAACCTATCCAGCTAAAGTTAGCCAGATAAATTATCCATGATATTGAATGAAATAAATGTTCCAATGAATATCCCCAGTTAAAGTCAGCCAGATAACTTTAAATATAATCGGATATTTTTTGAATATCGCTGGTTAGGTCTAAAGTTATCCAGCTATGGTTAGTCAGAAAACTAAAGCCTTAAGCCTGGATTCACCATTCTATCGCAGAATGGTGAATCCAGCGAAAACGGGGGGCGAAGGGGGGGCGGGCCTGCGAAAGCCAGCAGCCATCACACCACCGCGGTGTTTTCGCTGCCGGCTTTCGCACCCAGTAGTGCCACCGTGAAAGGTGGTGCTATTGGGCGCGCTACTGGCAAGGATAACGTGGCTTACCATATTGCTGCCAGCGAAGACATCGCCGAGTCCGCCTCCTCGCCACCCCAACTCCTCCCCCTGCAGGCTATGCACACGATATGCGTTAGAAAATGACCCCCTTAGTTGTCTATTTTCAAAAGAATATAGCCGGTTAAGTGGCGAAGTGTTGGCTTTCAGAAAATATATAAAAGATAAGGGCCTACTGGCCCTAATGCAGCCAACCTCCTCCCTCCCACCTGCACTCCAAAGGCTCGGCCTTACTGGGCCGAGTCTGCATCCTCCTTCCCAAACCCCCTCCATGTCATTCATTTAAAAAATCAGGGCCGGGACCAGTGCATTTCTCTCTCCTTGTACAGGTCTTAGTACATCTCTCTCACTAATGTTTTTCATAATGTGCTGACTGAGATTCAGTCATAATTAGATATGTACTATCACTGTTTATTTGTGGTTTATAATGGAATTAATATTATTGGACAGGAATATTGAGCCACAATGGTCTCCTGATTTGTCAGTGAGTATCTTTGATTTCCTTCAACATGCATTTTTGGTATATGGCATGCTAAGTCTTTAAATTACATCAGGAGACCATTTCCTTCCCAAATACTACCCTTCTATTGGCACCATCCCTAAAAATGACCATTTAAACATTGTTTTCTATATTCGGGATAATTGTAAAGCAGGCATCTCAGATACAATGTTGATTTATTAAGTTTCAATTTGCCATTTTTATTGTTATGGTTGACCATGATTTCTGATCAAATTGCTGACACTAGTACTACATAGAGAGAACCTGTTAAAATGAAGAGGATGAGTGTGTTTCTTTCCTGTAAGGTTCTATTGAGGTAGTGATCATGTCAACAGTTTGATCAGAAGTCTATAATTCACAGATTGTGAACCGGTAGATGTAGTGTATTTGGATTTTCAGAAGGCGTTTGACAAAGTCCCTCATGAGAGGCTTCTACGAAAACTAAAAAGTCATGGGATAGGAGGCGATGTCCTTTCGTGGATTACAAACTGGTTAAAAGACAGGAAACAGAGAGTAGGATTAAATGGTCAATATTCTCAGTGGAAAAGGGTAAACAGTGGAGTACCTCAGGGATCTGTATTGGGACCGGTGCTTTTCAATATATATATAAATGATCTGGAAAGGTATACGACGAGTGAGGTTATCAAATTTGCGGATGATACAAAATTATTCAGAGTAGTTAAATCACAGGCAGACTGTGATACATTACAGGAGGACCTTGCAAGACTGGAAGATTGGGCATCCAAATGGCAGATGAAATTTAATGTGGACAAGTGCAAGGTGATGCACATAGGGAAAAATAACCCTTGCTGTAGTTACACGATGTTAGGTTCCATGTTAGGAGCTACCACCCAGGAAAAAGATCTAGGCATCATAGTGGATAATACTTTAAAATCGTCGGCTCAGTGTGCTGCAGCAGTCAAAAAAGCAAATAGAATGTTAGGAATTATTAGGAAGGGAATGGTTAATAGAACGGAAAATGTCATAATGCCTCTGTATCGCTCCATGGTGAGACCGCACCTTGAATACTGTGTACAATTCTGGTCGCCGCATCTCAAAAAAGATTTAGTTGTGATGGAGAAGGTACAGAGAAGGGCAACCAAAATGATAAAGGGGATGGAACAGCTCCCCTATGAGGAAAGGCTGAAGAGGTTAGGGCTGTTCAGCTTGGAGAAGAGACGGCTGAGGGGGGATATGATAGAGGTCTTTAAGATCATGAGAGGTCTTGAACGAGTAGATGTGACTCGGTTATTTACACTTTCGAATAATAGAAGGACTAGGGGGCATTCCATGAAGTTAGCAAGTAACACATTTAAGACTAATCGGAGAAAATTCTTTTTCACTCAACACACAATAAAGCTCTGGAATTTGTTGCCAGAGAAGGTAGTTAGTGCAGTTAGTGTAGCTGGGTTCAAAAAAGGTTTGGATAAGTTCTTGGAGGAGAAGTCCATTAATGGCTATTAATCAATTATACTTAGGGAATAGCCACTGCTATTAATTGCATCAGTAGCATGGGTTCTTCTTAGTGTTTGGGTAATTGCCAGGTTCTTGTGGCCTGGTTTTTGGCCTCTGTTGGAAACAGGATGCTGGGCTTGATGGACCCTTGGTCTGTCCCAGCATGGCAATTTCTTATGTTCTTATGTTCTAATAGCTGATTGCTTATAACCTCATCACCATGGTTGGGAAGCTTATTTTATGGATCTTTATTCTTTATTTAGCAGTAGTTTGACATCTCATGAATTTTATTTCTCATTTTATTTTTTACTTTTATTATTTTTATTTTCTATTTTCCATTTTAAACCGGGTTTTTTTTTCATGTGTTTTTTTATTATGTATGTTCCTATGTAATCTACTGTGGATAACAGTGGAATAATAATTTTTGAAATAAATAAAATGAACAAAAATAATGAAAAATTGAAACTGAATAAATTTGTGTTAAAGCTGAAATATCCATTTCATCATCATCATCATCATCATCAAAATCAAAAAGGGCCTTGGATGCAATAAAGATATTTTTTCCATAAGCCCTGGACAGGAGAAAGTCCTTTTTGAATAAAGCTCAAATGTTTTTCTTTGATAGATTCCTGATCACTTTTAACCATAACTCAGCAATTATAAGGGTGACTCTGAACAGTGGTCTGAAGATAAGTTTTCTTTGCATCTATTAGAGGCAGTCTGGCAAAAGGGCTAGCAGAATGATTCAGAGTTGCAAAAGCCCTGTGAAATGAGACCTAAAGACCTAAGTATTTAGACCCTAGAAAAGAAAAGAGAAAGGGGAGTGGAAACATTCAAATACAGTACCTCAAAATTATAAATAAACCACAAGAAGCAATCTTTCTTCAGTGGAAAGGATGTTCTAGAACAAGGGGGTCAAGAGATGAAGTTGATAGCGGGTAGGCTCAGAAGTAACAGAGATATATTTCTTCATGGAAAGGGCAGTAGATGTATAGAATACCCTACAAGTAAAGAAGGTGGAAATCAAAACAGTTAACAGTTAAAACAAGAGAACACAGATGAAGATGTGACAAAGCCCGAGAATGGCTGGGCTCTGTGGTATTGCATCAGGAGTGTGCAAGAATTGATGGCCTGTAGTCCTTATCTGCCATCTTTTTCTCTGTTTCTATATTTTTCTTCTTCCCTCCTTATTTTTTCTAGTCATTCCCAAGGGGCTTAATCAATTAACAGTTTTAAGATGAAGTTGGAAGTGAAAATCATTTTTCTAAAATGTGTATGTGTGTCTATTACGTTGTCAGTGGGTCTCCTGGTCTTTGAAAAGGGAATGTGCCAGATTGCTAAATGAATTTCATTTACAATACCTCCTACTTTGAATCAGTGATGTGCCAAGGCAAGATAAGAAGAAGCTACTGCTCATGCCACCTCTCAAGCTAACATTGATATGGTCCTCCTACAGGATACAGATATTAAAGTGAGGGGAAAGAAAAAGTAAATGTTGGTACCTAGAGTAATGATATAGGGAAATATAATGTGGGAAATCTAGAAACATGATGGCAGAAAATGACCATATGTCTTGCCAACCAAACCAACAGCTCAGCTATATAATCTCTACCACTGCCTTAGAGATCCCCTCTGTTTGTCCCATGTTTTCCTGAATTCAGATACCATCCTCTTCTCTACCAATTCCACTGGGAGACTATTCCCCTTTCATCCTCATCCCATAACCTTTCTTTTAACTTGGAGGAGGCCTATCTCTTCTGTGTTGATACCTTTCAAGTATTTAACTGTCTCTATTATATCTCCCCTATACCACTTTTCCTCTAGGGTATGAATGTTTGAATCTTTAAGTATTCTCCACATGCTTTATTATTGAGATCACTGACCATTTTAGTAGCCAGACTCCGGACTGATTCTATCCAGTTTATATCCTTTTGAAGGTGCAGTCTCCAGTATTGCACACAATATTCTAAATAAGGTCTCACCAGGGCCTAAACAAGGCAATATCACCTCCCTATTTCTGCTGACTATTCCTTTTCCTATGTGCCTGAGTTTCTTTCTGGCTTTTGCTGTTACATTATCTACCTGTTTGGCCAACTTAAGGTTATGAGATACAATCCCTTCCAAATTCCACTCGTGTTTTGTTCTTAGAAGAATTTCACTGTTAGCTCTGTGGACCCTTGAGCTGGCACAAGTGCTGGAATCACCCTCCGAGGGATCCCCCAGAGGTTCTCATTGCCGGGAGGCAGTACAGGTCCAGGAGACCCAGTAGGAGCTTCACCTATACCAACCCACATTCCCCTCAGGTTAAGTCCTTGGGTACCAGGGCCAGCAGGACTTAGGCGGGGGTCTCCTGGTGCAGAGAAGTCCAAACGGAGAGGCAGCATCAGGAGGTCTGGGTCGAGGTTGGCGGAGGTCAGGAGAGCCATGGATAGTCCGGAAGTCAGGGTAGGCAGCGAGCAGACAGTACAAGAAACCAGACCAGAGGTCTAGGCGGGCAGTGAGCAGACAGCACGAGAAATCAGGCCAGAGGTCAGGGCAGGCAGCGGATTCACAGGAACCAGGAACAAGCCAAAGGTCAGGGGGGCAGCAGATATGCAGAAACCAGGAAACCAAGTCGAAGTCAAGACCAAGAAGACAATCCTAGGAACAGGGAACCAGAAACTGGAGCAGCGGGACTATGGGCACAGGACAGGCAGGATCTCAGGAACAGGCAGTAACTCAGGAACTGGAACGCAGCAACAACGCACTCAAAGAGCAGGATCTGTTGCGAAGACAAGGAACTCTGGGCTGAGCTGGGCTTAAATAGCCCGGACATCTGACATCATCTTTCGGGGCTGGGCCGAGGTTTTCCACTGCGGCCCCTTTAAGACGTGGCAGATTCTGCGCGCCTAGGGAGGCATCCAGGACCGCATGGGAGGCCTGCTGCGGCTGTGAACGCGACCAGGCCGCCCCATGCCACCGGAGGGCGAACCCGATGTCGGTGCTTGTCAGAGCAGGTAGGGGGACCCGGCTGCGGCAGACCACGGCCAGGATTCCCAACAGTACCCCCCGTCTTATACCCCTTCACAGAAGGACCAGGCTTGTCAGTATATTTGACTCGGGTTCCTGGGTGTTCTCCTCTGGGCCGAAACCCTGCCAGGAGATCAAATACTCCCACCATCTGTGGTTGTATCTTACATCCAAAATGTTGCTGACTTGATAAACCTGATCTTCCTCCGAGACCACATCTGATGGTTCAGGAGGCTTGTGGTGAAATGAAGAAAGCACCAAGGGCTTCAATTAGGAAACATGGAAGGCTTGTGTATCTTCAGGCTTGAAGGTAGATGCAACCAATAGGAGACCAGACCCAGGCGTTCATTTGTGGTAAATGGTCCAATGTATTTGGGTGCCAACCTCATGAAGGCGAATATGATGAGTGCTAACCCACACTCGGTCTCCAGGATTGAAGAGTGGGGCTGGACGACGATGCTTTTCAGCACCTCTGTTGGTTGCCTCTGCAGCTCATTGGAGGTTAGCCTGCGTGGTGTTCCAGAGAGAGTGGAGCTGTTGAGCAGTAAGTTGGGCTGCCGGAGATGGCATCGTCAGTGGTAGTGGCATGGGTGGTACTGGTTGTTTCCCAAAGACTAGTTGAAAGGGTGAAGCTCCCATAGCGGAGTGGACATGTAGGTTATGAGAAAATTCTGCCCAAGGTAATAGTGCCACCCAGTTGTCTTGCCTGTCTCCAATGCAGGAATGAAGAAAGGTTTTCAAAGCTCAGTTGGTTCGTTCTGCCTGGCCATTCCCCTGAGGATGAAAGGTGGATGTAAAATCCAGCTGGATCCCGAACTTCTTGCACAATGCTGACCAATATCTTGCTGTGAACTGGGAGCCCCGATCTAAGGTTATATGTCGAGGAAGGCCGTGGAGACGGAAGATGTGTTGAGTGAACAACTGGGAGAGTTCAGGTGCTGAGGGAAGCTTTGGAAGAGCCACGAAGTGTGCCATCTTTGAGATCCTGTCAATGGTCACCCAAATGACTTGATTCCCATCAGACAGAGGTAAATCCACCACAAAGTCCGTGGAGATGTGTGTCCACGGTTCTTCAGGCATGGGCAGTGGTTACAAAAGGCCCCAGGGGCGACCTGGCAAAGGTTTTTGCTGGGCGCAGGTCAGACAAGAGGCAACGTATGCCTGAGCATCACATTCCATGCGAGGCCACCAGTAGTAACGGGAAAGGAGCTCCAGAGTGCAGACCCTGTCGGGATGGCCAGCCGTCAAGGAGTTGTGCGCCCAGGACAAGACCTTCCTATAAAGGCGGAGAGGAACGACTGTCTTGCCCAAGGGTACTACGTCTGTGGCAGAGAGAAAAACTTTAACTGGGTCCAATATGTACTGGGGAACAACAGGTGTGTCCTCCGTTTCGAAAGTCCTGGAAAGGACGTCCACTTGGGCATTCTTTGAGGCTGGATGAAGTTGAATCTGCTAAGAAAACAGTGACCAAAGAGCCTGCAGAGGATTCAAATGCCGGGCCTGACAGACTTACTCCAGATTCTTGTGATCAGTATATACTGTGACGGAGTGTTGGGCCCCCTCCAACCATTGCCGCCATTCCTCAAATGCTATTTTAATCGCTAGAAGTTCTTTGTCTCCGATGCCATAGTTCTTTTCAGCGGGTAAAAATTTCCAGGAGAAATAGGAGCATGGTAATAGGGTTTTGGTGTCAGAGTGCTGGCTGAGAACAGCTCCTACTGCCATGTCTGAGGCATCTACCTCCACCACAAATGGGCGTAAAAGATCAGGATGGTGGAGACAGGGCTCGCGAAGGAAGGCCTGTTTCAAGTCCTCAAAAGCATGGAGTGCCTCTGGCGGCCAATGTCTGGCATTGGAGCCCTTCCTCGTAAGGGCGGTGAGAGGCGCAACCAACTGAGAGTACCGTGGGATAAAGTGTCGGTAAAAGTTGGCAAAACCGAGGAAACGCTGGAGAGCGCAGAGTCCTTCGGGGTGCTTCCAGTTCACCTTTATTCACATGTTTATTAACCCCTTCAAAAAAAAGACGCAGATTTGTTAGGCAAAACTTCCCCTGGGTAAATCCATATTGACTATGTTCCATTAAACCATGTCTTTCTATATGCTCTATGATTTTGATCCTTAGAATAGTTTCCACTATTTTTCCCGGCACTGAAGTCAGGCTCACTGGCCTATAGTTTCCCGGATCTCCCCTGGAGCCCTTTTTAAATATTGAGGTTACATTGGCCACCCTTCAGTCTTCAGGTATAATGGATGATTTTAATGATAGTTTACAAATTTTAACTAATAGATCAGAAATTTCATTATTTAGTTCCTTTAGTATATTAGGATGCATACCATCTGGTCCAGGTGATTTGCTACTCTTTAGTTTGTCAATCTGGCCTACTACATCTTCCAAGTTCACAGTGATTTGTTCAGTTTGTCTGACTCATCACCCTTGAAAACCATCTCTGGAACTGGTATTTCCCCAACATCCTCATTAGTAAACACAGAAGCAAAGAATTGCTCTCTTTAGTTTCTGATCCCCATTCTTCCTCTGCTTGCCCCGCAGTCTGTAAGTCCCTGCTCTCTCAGATTCCCAACCAGTTCCCAAATCCCTGTTCTTCACCTGCTTTCCTCACAGTTCCTGTTCTCCTTCTACTCTCCTTCCAGTACTCAAGTGCTATTCTTTCCCTGCTATCCCCCAATCCCTGAGTCTCTGGTCTCCTAGACTCCCACCCAGACCCTGAGTTCCTGATC
This sequence comes from Rhinatrema bivittatum, assembly GCF_901001135.1. Taxonomy (NCBI): domain Eukaryota; kingdom Metazoa; phylum Chordata; class Amphibia; order Gymnophiona; family Rhinatrematidae; genus Rhinatrema; species Rhinatrema bivittatum. The sequence goes on from NC_042619.1 coordinate 95,951,175, forward strand.
TTCTGTCCAGTCCCCAGTCCTCATTCTTCCCTGCTCTCCCATCCAGGTTTCTCCTATCTATTCCCATTGTTCCCCTGCTCATGCTTTCTCCCCCAACCAATTTCTGAGTTCCTGCTTTACCCCAAGTCCTTAATCTTGTTTTACAACCTCCCCTAAATCCGTGTGGCTGTAGCTCCTGCTTCTGCCTTGTGGCCACTTCCCTCTTTCCTTTTGCAGTAAGGTTGAAACAGGAGCTGTTTAAAACATGGGGCTCTTGTATCTACGGAGCCCTGCATAGTTCAAAAAGTTGTTGTTCGAATCAAAAGCTGCTCCATAGCTACAAGAACCCTGCGGTTCAAAGAAAATATGTTTTAACCATGCAGGCAAAAGCAGTAAAGAGGAAAAGGACTCCAAGTCAGAGACAGAAGCTGTAGCCACCCTAGCTTACAGGTGCTGGCTGAGGTTGGGATGACAAAGATGTAGCAAGTGATTTTTTGGTGGGAAGGAACACTTGTCAGCTGTAGTAACACCGATTCAGTTCTGCTTTGCTGCTCTCACTTATGTCCTATTAAGAAAAGGAAAGGAACATTCATCTATTTTCATTAAATGCAAAAGTGTTCTAAAGACTAATTGATCTCTAAGGAAAATATATCTTTTCCCAAACTCCTTCACATTTGGTAATGTTAATGGACCAAAGGTTCAGAATAGATTGAGATTAAGGATGATTGTCTGAAGTAAGATGAGATATTGTACTTCACTGTGAAAAATATTTTTTAAAAAGATTTTCATGACAATGCACAGGTTTGGATTATATCTCAAAGAATGATGGCTATAACCAATGCAAAGGATTTTCCTTCCTTTTGATGCTGCAAGACAGCTCTTTACTAGAAACGTCAACAGTGCCATCTAGAGGCTAGATCCCATATATCTTTATTTTCCTGAAACAAGTCTCAGCAGAGAAAAGGGGCTGAACCTACTATAAGTTTGAAATTTGTGAGCAGTAGCAGCACCAGTCATCAGGGCTTCAGTCCTGGCTACTGTCCATTTGTGCCTCTTTCATAAACATTTATAGTTCAATTATACTATGTACAAAAAATTATGTAAAGTGCGAGTATACCTTGCATTCACTCATCTCATGCGTGAATTAGAAAGGTCTGGGAATTTTGGCTGTGAACTCATAAGCAGTCTCCTCAGAACATTTAAATATCAGTGAAGGAAAAAATATTACACATTTTCAGAGATCTTGTCATGATCCCAATAAGGACCTAAGAAGTGCCAAGCTGGGTCAGACCAATGGTCCTTCTATCATTTATATGTGAGGTCCATAATCAAAATCATGTAGCCAGACATCTTATTTATTTATATTTATTATATACCAACATTCATCTCAATTGAGATATCACACCAGTTTACATTCAGGTACTGTAGGTATTTCGCTATCCCCATGCAAGTATCTTTGTTCAAACAAATGGTATTGAAACCCACGAGAGAAGGAACTATTCTCGACTTAGTGCTCAATAATGGAGAAATCGTCTCTGATGTCAAGGTGGGCGCCCACCTCAGCACCAGTGATCATCAAACGGTATGGTTTAATATCACTAAAAGAATAGGGAAAAGAACCACAAAGACCCGAGTTTTACAGTTCAAAAACACAGACTTTGAGGAAATGGGGAAGTACCTAGAGGAAGAACTAAATGGATGGGAAAATGAGAGAGATGTGGATCAACAGTGGACCAATCTAAAAGGAGCAATCGCCAAGGCAACTGCTCTATATGTTAGAAATGTAAAGAAAAGCAAAAGAAAAATGAAACCTATCTGGTTCTCAAAGGAGGTGGCTGACAAAATTAAAGCTAAAAGAACTGCATACAAGAAATACAAAAGATCCCAAAGGGAGGAGCACAAAGAAGACTATCTGATTCAACTGAGGGAGACTAAGAAATTAATCAAGTTGGCAAAAAGTCAAGCAGAAGAGAGGATTGCCAAGGAGATAAAATATGGTGACAAAACATTTTTCAGATACATCAGCGAAAAGAGAAAAGTCCAAAGTGGTATAGTGAAATTGAAAGGTGGAAATGATCAATGTGTGGAGGGAGACGAAGAAATGGCAGAAATATTAAACGAATACTTCAGCTCTGTGTTCACTAAAGAAGACCCTGGAGAAGGACCATCTCTACACAACAAGAAACTGGAGGGAAGCGGAACAGAGGAATATCCATTTACAGTAGATAATGTATGGGAAGAGCTAAAGAATCTGAAAGTAGACAAAGCCATGGGGCCTGATGGGATTCATCCAAGGATACTGAGGGAGCTCAGAGATGTGCTGGCGGGACCGCTGTGCGACCTGTTCAATAGATCCCTAGAAACAGGAGTGGTGCCGAGTGATTGGAGAAGAGCGGTGGTGGTCCCTCTTCACAAGAGTGGGAACAGAGAGGAGGCTGGTAACTACAGACCGGTTAGCCTCACTTCGGTGGTGGGAAAAGTAATGGAGTCACTGTTGAAAGAGAGAATAGTGAACTATCTACAGTCCGGAGAATTGATGGACCAGAGGCAGCATGGATTCACCAGAGGAAGATCCTGTCAGACAAATCTGATTGACTTTTTTGTCTGGGTAACCAAGGAATTGGATAGAGGAAGAGCACTCGATATCATATACTTGGATTTCAGCAAAGCTTTTGATACGGTTCCGCACAGGAGACTGGTGAATAAAACGAGAAGCTTGGGAGTGAGTGCTGAGGTGGTGACCTGGATTGCAAATTGGTTGACGGACAGAAGACAACGTGTGATGGTAAATGGAACCTTCTCTGAAGAGAGAGCGGTTTTAAGTGGTGTACCGCAAGAATCGGTGTTGGGACCGGTCCTGTTCAATATCTTTGTGAGCGACATTGCGGACGGGATAGAAGGTAAGGTTTGTCTTTTTGCGGATGACACTAAGATCTGCAACAGAGTGGACACGCCGGAAGGAGTGGAGAGAATGAGACGGGATCTAAGGAAACTGGAAGAGTGGTCAAAGATATGGCAGCTGAGATTCAATGCCAAGAAGTGCAAAGTCATGCATATGGGGAGTGGAAATCCGAATGAACTGTATTCGATGGGGGGGGAAAGGCTGATGTGCACAGAGCAGGAGAGGGACCTTGGGGTGATGGTGTCTAATGATCTGAAGTTGGCGAAACAATGCGACAAGGCGATAGCTAAAGCCAGAAGAATGCTGGGCTGCATAGAGAGAGGAATATCGAGTAAGAAAAGGGAAGTGATTATTCCCTTGTACAGGTCCTTGGTGAGGCCTCAGCTGGAGTACTGTGTTCAGTTCTGGAGACCGTACCTTCAAAAAGACAAAGACAAGATGGAGGCGGTACAGAGAAGGGCGACCAGGAAGGTGGAGGATCTTCATCGGATGACGTACGAGGAGAGATTGAAGAATCTAAATATGTACACCCTGGAGGAAAGGAGGAGCAGAGGTGATATGATACAGACTTTCAGATACTTGAAAGGTGTTAATGATCAAAAGACAACGACAAACCTTTTCCGAAGGAAAAAAATCAGCAGAACCAGGGGTCACGATTTGAAGCTCCAGGGAGGAAGATTCAGAACCAATGTCAGGAAGTATTTCTTCACGGAGAGGGTGGTGGATGCCTGGAATGCCCTTCCGGAGGATGTGGTGAAGACCAGAACTGTGAAGGACTTCAAAGGGGCGTGGGATAAACACTGTGGATCCATAAAGTCAAGAGGCTGCCAATGAAGAGTGGGTGACTCGCCAGAATGATGGCTACTGCCTGGAGTCAATACCCTTATTAAATAAACATACACAGGCTTACGGTGACTCCAACATCGCTCTAAGCTTCAACAGCAAGAGGAAATGTGGAAAAAAGGATTCACACTCACAAAGAGGGGAGTAGCTGGCTTGTTACGGCGGTTACTACCCCAAATCAAATAAGCCTGATACTTCACTTTCAATGCATATACAGCAAAGTTCTCTGATTCAACGGCAGGGGAGAAGAAAAACTGATACTTCACACATCCAGCAGAGCTCTCTGCTTCAACGGCAGGGGAGAAGAAAAGAGGGTTCGCACTCACAAAGCGGGGAGTAGCTGGCTTGTTACGGCGGTTACTACCCCAAACCAAATGTGCCTGATACTTCACTTTCGATGCACATCCAGCATGGCTCTCTGCTTCAACGGCATGGGAGAAGACCTATACGTCACGCATATCCAGCATAGCTCCCTGCTTCAACGGCAGGGGAGAAGAAAAACAACCAATAAGGGCTAATAACATAGTCTGGGTAAAACAAATAAGCATGGGTGCAGCTTGCTTATTGCGGCGGCTACTACCCCTAACGAATCAAGCTAGATATTTCACTTGGATGCAGCTCCATCACTGCTCTCTACATTAAAGGTGGGGGTGGAAGGGAAATAGAACCAAGAGCTAAGAGAAACAGATAAGTATGAGAGAAAATATGTGTGAAGCTTGCTGGGCAGACTATATGGGCCATTTGGTCTTCTTTTGCCGTCATTTCTATGTTTCATTTCTAATCTAAGTTTTGTTTTTTTGTACCTGAGGCAATGTAGGGTAAAGTGACTTGCCCAAGGTCACAAGGAGCAACAGTGGGACTTGAACCTTGGTCTCCTGGTTCATAGTCCACTGCTCTAACCACTAGGCTATTCCTCCAGATATCTTACAAGTTATCTGGCTAAATGATGAGTTTTGAATATTCCCCTTACTTATCCAGCTAAAATGTTAGAGAGGGGGAGGGATTATAACCTTTTTAAAAAAAAATCTTATGTAATAACCAAAATAACTACAGTCGGGAGAATTGCTGGACCAGAGGCAGCATGGATTCACCATTGGAAGATCCTGTCAGACAAATCTGATTGACTTTTTTGACTGGGTAACCAAGGAATTGGATCGAGGAAGAGCACTCGATGTCATCTACTTGGATTTCAGCAAAGCTTTTGACACTGTCCCGCATAGGAGACTGGTGAATAAAATGAGAAGCTTAGGAGTGAGTGCCGAGGTGGTGGCCTGGATTGCAAACTGGTTGATGGACAGAAGACAATGTGTGATGATAAATGGAACTCTCTCTGAAGAGAGAGCGGTTTTAAGCGGTGTACCGCAGGGATCGGTGTTGGGACTGGTCCTTTTCAATATCTTTGTGAGCGACATTGCGGAAGGGATAGAAGGTAAGGTATGTCTTTTTGCGGATGACACTAAGATCTGCAACAGAGTGGACACGCCGGAAGGAGTGGAGAGAATGAGACGGGATTTAAGGAAGATGGAAGAGTGGTCGAAGACATGGCAGCTGACATTCAATGCCAAGAAGTGCAAAGTCATGCATATGGGGAGTGGAAATCCGAATGAACTGTATTCGATGGGGGGAGAAAGGCTGATGTGCACGGAGCAGGAGAGAGACCTTGGGGTGATGGTGTCTAATGATCTGAAGTCGGCGAAACAATGTGACAAGGCGATAGCTAAAGCCAGAAGAATGCTGGGCTGCATAGAGAGAGGAATATCGAGTAAGAAAAGGGAAGTGATTATCCCCTTGTACAGGTCCTTGGTGAGACCTCACCTGGAGTATTGTGTTCAGTTCTGGAGACCGTATCTCCGAAGAGACAGAGACAAGACGGAGGTGGTCCAGAGAAGGGTGACCAAAAAGGTGGAAGGTCTTCATCAAATGACTTATGAGGAGAGATTGAAGAATCTAAATATGTACACCCTGGAGGAAAGGAGGAGCAGAGGTGATATGATACAGACTTTCAGATACTTGAAAGGTTTTAATGATCCAAAGACAACAACAAACCTTTTCCATAGGAAAAAAATCAGCAGAACCAGGGGTCACGATTTGAAGCTCCAGGGAGGAAGATTCAGAACCAATGTCAGGAAGTATTTCTTCACGGAGAGGGTGGTGGATGCCTGGAATGCCCTTCCGAAGGAAGTGGTGAAGACCAGAACTGTGAAGGACTTCAAAGGGGCGTGGGATAAACACTGTGGATCCATAAAATCAAGAGGCCGTCAATAAAGAGTGGGTGGCTCGCCAGAATGACGGCTACTGCCTGGAGATAATACCCTTATTCAATAAACATACACATGGTTACTGTGACTCCAACATCGCTCTAAGCTACAACAGCAAGAGGAAATGTGGAAAAAAGGATTCGCACTCACAAAGTGGGGAGTAGCTGGCTTGTTACGGCGGTTACTACCCCAAACCAAATAAGCCTGATACTTCACTTTCAATGCATATCCAGCATAGCTCTCTGCTTCAACGGCAGGGGAGAAGAAAAAATGATACTTCACGCATATCCAGCATAGCTCTCTGCTTCAACGGCAGGGGAGAAGAAAAACTGATACTTCACGCATATCCAGCATAGCTCTCTGCTTCAACGGCAGGGGAGAAGAAAAACTGATACTTCACGCATATCCAGCATAGCTCTCTGCTTCAACGGCAGGGGAGAAGAAAAACTGATACTTCACGCATATCCAGCATAGCTCTCTGCTTCAACAGCAGGGGAGAAGAAAAAAGGATTCGCACTCACAAAGCGGGGAGTAGCTGGCTTGTTACGGCGGTTACTACCCCAAACCAAATAAGCCTGATACTTCACTTTCAATGCATTTCCAGCATAGCTCTCTGCTTTAACAGCAGGGGAGAAGAAAAACTGATACTTCACGCATATCCAGCATAGCTCTCTGCTTCAACGGCAGGGGAGAAGAAAAACAACCAATAAGGGCTGAATAACACAGTCTGGGTAAAACAAATAAGCATGGGTGTAGCTTGCTTATTGCGGCGGTTACTTCCCCTACTACCCCTAACTAATCAAGCTAGATATTTCACTTGGTTGCAGCTCCATCACTGCTCTCTACATTAATGGTGGGGGTGGAAGGGAAATAGAACCAAAGAGCTAAGAGAAACAGATAAGTATGAGAAAAAATGTGAAGCTTGCTGGGCAGACTGGATCGGCCGTTTGGTCTTCTTCTGCCGTCATTTCTATGTTTCTTTGTTTCTATGTAACTCAGGATTTAGCAATGCCTATCGAAGCATTGTTGATTAAATTTCATGATTGGTTCATTACCTTTTTCAAATAGCATTTAATATTCACTTACCAGAACACATTTAATATTTACTACTTTTCATATTACTCAATATTTTCATTAAGTGTTTTTCTTTATGAATTGATACAGGCCTAGTTTTTGGTTTTATTTTTTTACTTTTAGTTCTATTTTAATGTTGTTTTATTTATGATGTCTTCAATTACTATATTATTTTATATATATTTTATCCAATTTCATGTATTTGTGTATTTTATGTTTATATTATGTATGTCATTGAATGTAAACCGTTTTGATCAATTCTAATTGAAACGGTGGTATATAAACAATCTAAAAATAAATAAATAAATACATTTGTACCATTTACTCCCCACTAGGGCAAAGGCAAGAACATTTGCAATCTTTATATGAATTTGTGAGCACAGTAGCACTAAGATTTAAGAAGTTAATAATAGTTGGGGATTTTAACTTGGATTTTGATGATAGTACCTCTCCTGATATGCAGGAATTTTTACTCCTGTTACAAGCATTATTGATGGCACAAATGATCTCAGGGCCTACACATAGGGCAGGACATACCCTGGACTTGTTGTGCACAGGTTGTGATCAACATCTCTTAAGGGATGTTGCCAAGAGAGAGGTAGGTTGTTATGATCATTCCCTGATTCAGTTTTCGTTAGGAATGGGCATGAATTGAATCAATAGAGGTACTGTAAGAGAAAAGAGATTTAGGCAGCCAAATGTGGAGACATTTAAGACTTGTTGGCTTGATAAAATTGACATGGATAGTTGGGATGGATTGTCACTTACCGCAATAGCGGATAAGTGGCATTCGTCATCAGAGCAAACTTATGATCAGGTGGCTCCTCCATACAAGGCCAATAGTCGAGAAAATGTAAGGTGCGCCCCCTTGGTATGCATCTAGTGTGGCTGTTAAGAGATCGGTTAGGAAGTTAGAAAAGTGCTGGAGAAAGGAGACGAGCGAGGCATCTTTAGATGCTTATAAGGATTATGCTTTGAAGGATTATCATGACTGTTGTCTCAAGGTTAAAAGAGATTACTATGTGTCACAGTTGGAGCAATCTTTTAATAAATCTTTAGAACTTTTTAACATAGTAAACTGTTTGATATTAAAGCCAGCCATTGTAGAGACCTATATACTTACTTGTAACTTATTGGCAGATTATTTTGAAGGTAAAGTGCTTGATTTGCAGCAACAAATTGGTCCTATAGTGAATAATTTGGACTGCACGTAGAACTGCTCTTTGCAGAGTCAACGGGCAGGCTTTGAGTTGAGTTTCTTCTATGCTACAGCCCTGTCCTTTCCAACTTGTTAAAAATGTGAACAATGTTACTTTTGATATAATAAAAACAATGATAAATAGATCTTTGAATGAAGATGACATTCCAGAGATCTGGAAACAAAAATGATGTTAATTTGCCGTCTTGTGAGTTGACAAATTACCACCTGATAGCAAACTTACCCACCACAGCTAAATTTTGGTGAAAACTGTGTTGGACCAACTGGAATATTATGTGCAGGATAGTCAGATTTCAGACATGTATCAATATTGTTTCCAGAGAAATCACTCTACGGAATACTTATTGCTCTGTCTTATTGATACATTATTGGGTAGTTTGGATCGGGGCACCTTGGGTATCCTGATCCAACTAGACTTATCAGCAGCTTTTGACACCGACCACCATGAGATTTTATTAGAAAGCATGTGTGCTCATGGCATAGGTGGTACAATATTGAAGTGGTTTTGTTTATATCTGACTAATAGACAGCAAAGAGTTCAGATGGGTCAAACATACTCTGCATGGCATAAGATTCGATGGGGGTACCACAGAGTTCAGCACTATCATTGGTACTTTTTAACATTTATTTAGCTTCAACTGGAGCTCTTCTTTCTTCATTGAATGTCAAATATTTTATATACGCTAACTACATCTTTTTTTTTTTTTCCATGTCGTGTAAGTGGTGATATTCTAGGCGCTCAATTGCAAGACATAGGTTGCAGGCATGGTTAACAGAACATCGTTTATTTTTAAACATGCAAAAAACTAAAATTTTGTGGGCAGGTAAAGATTTCAATATGAAGAACCAGGGAAAGGTATGGCTTTCTAAAGACCTAGCCATTCTAGTCCATACTGAGGTAAATAGTTTGGGAATGCTTTTGGACTCTCAATTTGTCTATGAGGGCTCAAGTTTCACATATTATGAAAACAGCTTTTTATAAACTTAAAATGGTGCGTCCATTGAAAAGTTTTCTACCTTTGGCTTTTTTTTGTACGACTATGCAAGCCTTGATTTTTTATATTGACCAATATATTCTCACCTTAGCTTCAATTTATCCGTATTCAATCTCCTCGCAAGTATGATTTGCTTCTATGCGTTTTCAGTCTCGCTCTTATGCACGCTAATCACACTTTCTCTATATGAGGGCCACAGATACCCTTTGGTCTTGTTTCCCATGTCTTTCGTTCTTCTCAAGCCCTGTGCACCTCATCCTTCTTCCTCTCTCCCTTCTATGCATCCTAGCCCAAGTAATTTGTTTGACCGCTTATTATAACTGTATAGTATGATATATTAAATTTAACCTAAAGTTTTCCTTCTTTAAAGATTTCCCGTTTCTCCCCTCCTTAAATGATCTCTTATCTGCTAGGTTGTGGCTCTTAACAAGCTGAATAATGTTAAAAGAAAATGATTTCAATTTTCCCTTCGCCACTTCTGTAAAGGGTTTATATATCTTTATAGAATTTTGGTTTTATATGTTTCTTTCTGAAATTTATTTATTTATTTATTTTTAATTTTTATATACCGAGGTTCTTATAGAGACTATAAATCACTCCGGTTTACATATAACGATAAACTGCCCAACAGAGATAAGGGGGCTTTACATAGAACAGTGGTACATATGGAACATTATAACTGGATGACAATTTAATGGTTGTAATGGTTGTAAGGGTTGTAAGGGTTGTAAGGGTTGTAAGGGTTGTAATGGTTGTAAGGGGAAAATAACTTAATATAGATTGTGTTTAAGATTTCACAGTATTCTGTATAGGCAAATTCATTTGTTTATATATTAAAATGAATAAATAAAGAATTTAAAAAAATAAATAAATAACTGTATAGCTATGTAATTGTAATTTCAATTTATTTATTGCTTTTAAGTTGTTAGTTAATTGTTACTAAAAATTAATAAAAGGTTACTTTGAGTTTGCTTTTACAATTCTTGTTCTATGTAAAGCCCACAGGCAAGTTTTTCTGTTCACTGTAAACCGGTTTGATTTGTATCTAATGCAAGAAGATCGGTATATAAAAGCTAAAAATAATAATAAATAATAATAAAATTGATTTTAAGTCATCTTGATTATTGTGGGATACTGTATTTTGGACTTCCAGAAAAGTTTTTCCATGTTCTGCAGTTGACAGAAAATGCAGCAGTCCGAGTATTGACAGGGTTATCTAGGAGAGAGCATGTAACCCCAGTATTGAATAACCTGTACTGGCTACCAGTTAAATGGAGAATATGTTTCAGATTGGTGACTATTGTTTTTAGGCTACTGAAGAACCCCTCTCCTTATGTACATTTTACAAATGTATATTGAATTATATACCTCTGCAAGAGCTATGAGGTTAGAGAGTACTAATTTGTTGGCTATTCCCTGGATTAAAAAATTTGGTGGGACTCCAATGAGGGCAAGAGAATTTTCTTCAGCAGCAGTTGTTGAATAGAACAAGTTGTCAGTTGTGCTTCAGCAGGAACAGGATTTAAAGGTGTTCAGAAAGGCTTTGAAGATTTGATTGTTTGTTGAAATATTTGGGTGAGGCAGCTTGATGCAAATTTTGCGATTTTACAAATGTATATTTTATAATATAAATATGTTTGTTTTATATGTTTATTTTATGCTATATGTAATGTTTTCATTGTATATTTTATAGTGGATGATCAATTGTAATCCGCACTGAACATATTCTTTGGAAGTAGTGGAATATAAGTACTTCTAAATAACTTAAATAAGTCATTATCTGGCTAAGATTTAGCTGAATATGAAAGGGCTGAAGTGGTACCATTTAAAGGGATCAGGAGGGTAGGAGGGCTAGGGTTGGGGGAGGGAGAGGGAGAGGAACCCAGGAAGTCAAATTTTGGCAGGACTGGGGAGCATGCAAGGAAAGAAGGAAGGCCGGCACTTGCTTTTTACAATTTGTTTTTTAAGATGAGTTTGAGGGGTTTGGTGAGGCTGCAGACTCAGCCAAGAATTCCAGACACAGGTTTGGAGGGGATATGTGATAGAGCCACTAGGCCTGACCTTTTTTTTTTTTTTACTTGCATTTCCACTTAACTGGCTATATTCTTTTGAATATATCTGGCTAAAGCTAAAGTTATCCAGCCACACACGTCTGGATAACTTTAAACCTAACTGGCGATGTTCACAAGATATCCGGTTAGGTTTAGCTATCTGGATTCAGGTAGCCGGATAACTTTAATTAGAGATATTCAATGGGATGTTTATCCCACTGAATATCTGGGACAATATAGTCCCTTAATACACAAGGAGAGGGGTTCTTCAGGATGTTTATTCCACTGAATATCTGGGACAAGTTATCCAGCTAATTGTAGCCAGATAACTTGTCCACTCACCAGCTTACTAAATATTGACCTAATGCATATTTAATAATTTGAAGAGATTAAAAAAAGTGACCTAAAGCTAAAACAGTTGAAATTAAGAAAACTGTCCTTCAAGAGAAAGATCCTGCTGTTGCTTCCCTTTCCTGCCCTCCCCCCCCCCCCCCCTACACACATATTTCCTCTTTGACCCATTCATCTGGAATTCCAAGATGGACTGCAGGATGAAACATGCATTACTGTTTAAAGAACATCTACAAGAGAGGAAGGGAGTCCCTGATCTACTACCATGTTCTGATGCATCTTCCCATTAGCATCTGCTGGGTACTTGCCTTTGACCTGGTTTGGCCACTATCAGAGACAGTATACTGGGCTTAATGGACTAGTAGCCTGACCCAGCATATGGTCTTATGCATTCCAAGGAGTTAGCTCACCCGTCTATGTTCTACGGACTGTTCCAAATGATGCACGCATGGAGAACCATCCAGAATGCTTGGAGACCACTTTGCTGTACCAAGAACATCCTCTTTTATGCCAGGAATTTTCTTCTGTACTGTGCAGAGATGGTGTCCATCCAAGCTTGCTGCAAGCTGATCCATAACTTTCTTCGAGAGTACATTATCACTGACGAGCCAGAGGAGTAAGATGAAGATGAGGAATAATTGACATTCATTTTACAGACAGTGCAGGCCACGGGGCACCACTGACTCCTGGCAATGCCACCGCTGCAGCCATATTCGCTATGTAAATTCTTGCCTTTCCTCTAGATTCCCAGATGAGCAGCGAAAGAGCATTTGAGCTCCAGCTTTAAATACAAAGTTGCATTTCCTTTTAAATGTACCCTTTATTTAAAATCCAGAACCCATTTGCAATAAGTGCTCACTATCCACAAGCTAACCTTGATTTTGGTCATTTATCTTCAAGTTAAAGCATAAGCTAGCAGGCATGCGATTATATTTCATAGGCAACAGTATAATCCTAATGACTTAATTTGGGGTAGGATGCCAGGGTAATCACATTGCTGCACTCTGCAGTAATGATCTATTAGCCCGGTCAGGGAAATACACTCCAGCTAATGCCATCTCGCTACAGCAATTGAGAAAAAGCACCATCATGTCTGGAGGAGATGTGATTCCAAAAGGTAGTTGCTAAGCTTATGAGTTTGCCTGAAACCTGTTGGCCAGCTATATGGTTGTCAAAACATACAGCACAATAATATATCCTGCCAAAAATGAAATAATAAATGCAAATGCAATGCAATCCAATTGCAGTGCTGTCATAGTTATAAGATAGCAATCCAAACCACTGACAGAATGTGGCCTCAGCTGGAGCACTGTCTGTATGACAAAGGGCTAAAAAAAATATATAATTCCTGGGTAGCCTGAACTATTTTTTTATTTTTAATTTATATTCCGCTTTTTTGCACTTTTTTTCAGCGCTTCAAAGTGGATTACATTCAGGTACTGTAGGTATTTCCCTATCCCCAGAGGGCTTACAATCTAAAGGGGTCATTTTGTAAGCGTATCACACGCGATAGCTAGATCGGGGCAGAGTCGGGGCGGTGGCGGCACCGGAAGAGGAGGAGTTGGGGCGGCGGCGGCAGGGCGGACGCCGCAGAAACTTCGCTGACGGCGAAAAGGTAAGAGCCCTTATCGCCGCCAGTAGCGCGCCCAATAGCGCCACCTTTTACAATGGCGCTATTGGGTGCGAAAGCCGGCAGCGATAGCACCGCGATGGTGCAATCACTGCCGGCTTTCGCAGGCCCGCCGTTAGCGCCGGGGTTCACAAACCGGTGCGAAAATAGAAAATCCAGCCCTAAGTTTGTACCTGAAGCAATGGAGCAACTATCTTATTTTGTGCTCAGCTTTAAAGGCTGTTTATTCTCCTATCCATTGCCCTTAGTATTTTCTCACTTGTTTTATAAATTAATTTTTATACGCTTGTTCTGCAAAAAAAGAAAAAAAAAATTTAACTGTTCAGATTAACTAATCCAAAGATAAGAATGTTGGTCGTTTGATCTGTATCACACTAATGAAAAGAAATTAAAATCTAAACCTGCAAAATTACAATGCTTTAAAACTATTTGATTTTAGAGTTTAACCTTTTATGTGCCATTGCAAAATTTATAGAAGATTCAGAATAGTATAACAGACATCCAGGGAATGAAAAATGCATATGACTTAAAAGAAACAAAATAGATCATCATATGTATCATGATAGGATGGTACAAAATATAAAAAGCATATGGAGAGGAGTCCAGTGAATACACAGCAGAAATACCTATGGTACCTGAATGTAATCTGCTTTAAAGTATCAAAAAACAGAATATAAATGTTTTGATAGACATTAGGGAGCTGCAATGAACCCCATAGTTAAATGTAACAGTATCAATGTGTTATTCTAAGAATTTAAAATCATTTTTTCAACAGCTTGAAAAATTCTACCCTGACCATCTATAGTTCAGTAAAACATCAGTACCACATACTAAATAATCTGGCTACATGTAGGTGAGGCTTCCGTCTTCCTGTTTAGTAAACCAAGTGACTTCTTCACCTTACTTCCGCCCATGATTTATGAAATTAATAGAAACATTTTTAAATTATTTAGCCAGGGATCCATTTGACTTATGATTTAATTTGCACATCTTATCATGATAATCTTCCATCTGGTGCAGGGCCTACAACACAGCTCCTACACAGAGAGGCGCTATTGGCCTAATTAAAAAACCTCCATGCACACTTCAGTAGGTCGCCGCTGAATATTACACTACACAAGCTCCAGAGGGAACCTCTTTGGAGCAATGCAAGTATTAAGAAGAGCACTAGCAGTAAATCTGAGAGATTAAGATTATATGCAATATACAGTGGATTGAAAGTGAGGCTCATTCCTGCCCTAATATGCATAAAACAAACCCATTTGGAAACACTAACTCAAGAGACAATTAAGGAACTCAAAATGCATTTGCTGGAGGAAAGAACAAAAAGGTGATAGGAAAGAAATGTTCAAATAATCGTACTTCAGTAAAATGCAAAAAGATGCAATTTTCATAGGAAAAAAAAAGAAATTTCAGAGAAAGGGAACCAGGATATGAATTTGGAGGGAGGAAGGATCAGAGGAAATGTGAGAAAATATTTCTTTACCGAGGTAACTTTAAAATGAGTACACAGGTGCCCACACATCATACATGGGCGTGCAAGGTGACATACACTGAAATTTTAAACCATGAGCGCAACTATGCACTTATGATTTAAAATACACCTACCGCACGTATGTGTGATCTTAATTTCAATTCATTACTTGAGCAAAAGTGCTTCGCATATCTTCCTTAAGACTTTGTCGGCTTTAACGTGTGCAGGTAAGCAGATTTTAAAACATGCTCGCGAGAAGCATGTTTTACCAATTAGTCCATTTTGTCCAAAGTCATCCAGACCCCTCTGGTTCTTCAGTCTATACTCCCCCCAATTGACCTGAATCTCTCATCCAGTTGTTTTAGGCCTTAACGGAGATTTATGCAGACTTACATCTCATCTAGTGCAGAATAGCCTGCCACATGCTGCGGCTGCCGGATTTAAAATATGGATTTTCGCGCGTAACTTATGATCCACCCTGGAACGCCACTGACATACCCTAACTTCACCTCTTTTTTTCTTTACTCGCAGACACACATATAACACTCTGAGACAGTAACTTTGAAACAGTTGCCGCAGGTGCCCATGTTCGCGCATTTGCCGGTTCGCACCTAGAGATGCAGCCATTTTACAACATGTGCACGTATGTGTGTGCATGGTATAAAATAGGCTGAGGGTGTGCACATGTAAACACAGCTTTAAGTGGACGTGTGCATATGCGCACAAATGCCACTTCTACTGCGTAAGTGGGGGGATTTTAAAAGCCATGCACACCAATACAATTGTCCATTTTCCTAGTTCGTTCCCAGTTTGCCCAGGTAAGGAACAGGACTTCCTAACCCTGCTAATTAAATAGCCTCCCTTCTCCCTGTTATCCACGATCCTTAAAACCCCGCTGACGTGCTTAGTTCTTTTTATTTTATTACTTACACGCCATCCATATCAGAAGTAAAATTACATGGCAGGGGACCTTGGCATGCACTCGTGCGCTTAAGTATTTAGGCGCACATCTATTGGTCTTCCCCAGCACGCCCATGCTCTGCCCCTTTTTCTAAACTTTTGACTTGTGTGCGTATCGGGAGATTCGCACGTACATGGATGGCTTATAAAATCTGCTTGGTGTGTGCCGGTCCGACTTGTGCGCATATCTCCCAGACTTGGTGCACTTAGGACTTTTAAAATTCTCCTAATAATTTGCAGCTTTTAAAATACACGTATATGGGCCTTTTAGCACAAACACTTAAAATTCATCCTCTCTTGAATAAACTACCAAATGCCGAGGAGACCTTTTTTTAAAGGGAAACCAAGTAAAATTAAGAATATCCCTTTGAAAACTGTAACCTAAAAAATGATGAGCACTGAGCAGGAAGATGCATACAAATATTGAGGAATAGAAGAAGGTGCAACAATCTAGCACAAGCTACTAAGAGGAAAGAACAGCAAGGAGGAATACTACAAGAGAATGAAACTTTAACAGCACAGAATAAGATGCAAGCTACCAATCAATTTGCAATCCCTGCACTTCTACAATGTTGGAATCCTAGATTGGCTCTACATAGATCTTGAGCAGTTAGATGCAAGATCAAGAAAACCCTTCATGCCTATTCTTGCGGACATGGACCCTTGGACCTAGGTGGATTGGAATAACCTGCAGGGAGGAGTCCTGCAGATCCCCATCGTCAGCTGGCGGAGCAGGCTGTACAGAGGCCCAAGACTTAGAAGCAAGCGTCTGCTGATGAAGTGATACTCGATAGTCGAGTCACTAGCCAGGACCCAGGGCAGGCTGAATGCAGGCGGAGTCAGAGGCAGACAGCAGTCAGGGCAGGTGGAGTTTGATCGTAGTCAACACAGGAAGTGATCAGTGGCAGGCAGAGTTCAATCAAAGTCATAATCAGGCAAGCCAAAGTCAGAACCAGAGATCCGGCTGAGGGAAGACAGGATGGATAGGCAGGCAGGGAGGCAAGGAACTGCACAGGTGGAGAAGACACTGAAGAACTGAAGACTGACCTTAGGAATGAAGATGAGGAACTGAAGACTGACCACAGGACTAGATGAAGGAACTTGGGAACGAGGACCAGAGCTGACATGATGAGGACCAGGAATGAAGACAGCAGGAATATGTAGAGGCAACTCATTCTACCAAAGAGGTAGTCGACCCATTGCCGAGGCGTGGGTTGCTGGGACCGAGGCCCTTTTAAGGGCTGCTGGCAGTGACATCAGAATTGGGTGCCGTGGGAATCTCCTTTAATCCCCGTGCGAGCGCCTAGGGGAGGCGAGAGTGAAGTCTGCGGCTTCCTGCTGCGAGTCGTGTTGGGTTTGCAGGAGCATGGCGGTTGGCCACGTTGCGGATTGGAGGGTGTCTTCCTGGGTGGACGGGCTGGAGGTAAGAGTAATGGTCTATAGCCTTGCCCCGCGGACTGCTGAACGCAACACCTCTCAGATTATCTACAAGAACTAGCATATGAGAAGAATGTACAATGCAAGAACTGAAAGTGATATGAGCCTTATAGAAATATATTATATATATAGCACTGCATCTACAAACCCAAATACTCAAAAAGTACTGAAGTATGAAATTGAATGATCAAAATTAGTCTCCATCCTTAAACTTGGACAAGCATTCTGATGAGTAGAAGGAATGCATGAGAACCTACCAGCACATGTGATGAAAGAGACAACAAAATTTGCAAAACAAAGCAAAAAAACCCATCTCTTTCAAGAATCAGACCAGCAAACAGAGAGAATAATTGGCAAAAGAAAAGTTCAGAGTTATTTCAGCACCTACACAAGAATCAAAACCTGACCCAGGAAAAGTTAAGGAGAAGTTAACCTAAAAAGTAATTGAAGTACAGGACTGTGAAATACAGACAAAATAGTTTTCAGCTTGCATAAAAATACAAACTGTGAAACAGACAAATGCTGATTCTATAAAAGAGGTTACACTTCCTGTTGCTGGGTGCAATGTGCTGATGTCTGGAGGTCTGTATACAAAGAGATGCAATAAAATAGCATGGTTCATCCATTGGAAAGGTATGTAAACACTGTAACCGGAGTGGCCAAACAAACTTTCATGCACCAAGAGCCAAGGAATCAGTATGCGTAGTGCCAAACAGCCTCAGGTTTTCACGAAACCGGGGTGGGGGAGGCCTCATCCCCACCTTTGTTTCTGTCGCTCTGTCCCCCAAGCCTATCCCCATCATTCTCTCTCAATCCCCTCCCCACCCTGTCTCCACCTCTCTCTCTCAATCCCCCCACACTTTCCCCACCAGTCTCTTTTTCTCTTTCTCTGTCTATCCCCTGTCCTGTCCCCACCAGACTTTCTCAAAATCCCCCATCCTATATTCACTAGTCGCTTTCTCTCTCTCTCTCTCTTTATAGATATATCAATCCTCTCCACCCTTTCCCGAGTCTCCCTCTCTAAATCCCCCCATCCTGACCCACCAGTCTCTCTCTTAATTCCTCCCACCCTGTCCCACCAAGCTTTCTTTCTCTCAGTCCCTTCACTCTGTCCCACCAGTCTCTCTTTCTCACTCTCTCAATCACCCCACCATGTCCCAACAGTCTCTCTCTCTCTCTCTCTCTCTCTCTGGTCTTCCCACCTGTTCACACCAGTCACTCCCCACCCTACCCCACCGGTCTCTAAATCCTCTCACCCTGTACCAGCCTCTCTCTATAACACACAATCTTCTCCCCACCCTGTCTCCAGCTGTCTCGCTTTCTTATAATCCCCCCTACCCTGTCTCCACCAGTCCCTCTCTCTCACTCAGTCTCCCCATCTTGTCCCCATCAGGCTTACCAGACACCAGTTGGCCACAACTACCTTAATAAATAAGGCCCATACTGAAAATCAATATTCTGCATTCATAGACAATTTTAAAATAAATGTCATGACTTTTCTATATTCCAGAGGCATAGCCACGGGTGAAACTTGATGGCCTGTTCCCTGCCTAACTTTTGGCTCCAGTTTCCACCCCTAGTAGCAAGGTCATCTAAGTTATCTCCTTAAAGGTGCAGGGCCTGAGGATTTGGTAGAGCCACAGTCAGGCATTTTGGTACCTATTAGTTAACTATTCAGTTAACTATTCAGTTAACTTTAGAATATAATAATTTTATGCAGAACCGTGTAAATAGTTCTTCTAAGCAACATGTACCCTAATCTATGACTATGGACCTTTTTCTCTTCCTCTATTTCCCTCCTTGTTCCTTCACCTCCCTGTTACCATGTAACTTTATCCTTCCACTTTCAAAATTATTTTATTTACCCCTGTTATCTGTAAACCAATGTGATATGCAAATGAACGTCGGTATATAAAAGTTTTTAAATAAATAAATAAATATTACCAAGTGAAAAGTGTACTGTCACCCTGTATATTATGGCTTCTCCTAGAGGAGAAGTTAATAAACTGCTATTAATCAATAAGGAATAGTAGCTTGGGATCTTTTTAATATTTGGGTACTTGCCAAGAACTTGTAACTTGGATTGGCCACTGTTGGAAATAGGATGCTGGGCTTGATGGACCCTTGGCTGACCCAATAAGGCATGTCTTATGTTCTTATGTTCTAATATACCACACCACAAGCTGGGAAACTGTTAAATATTTTTTGGGGAAGGGACGTATTTAAAACATAACATTTATTATTTATAACCTATAAGTAGATACAAGTGTAACTGTGGTCCCAAAAATGTTTCCTTTATGGATGTGTCCCTTAACTTCTACCTCTTCATAACTGATTAATAAGCTCTACCCCTGTAGGGGTTGGAGAGAGAGTGTGTGCCTTAAGCCATGTCATGCCTTTTTAGCTTCTGTTGAATCATTGGATTTTTTAAATTATATTATACTAATTGGGTTCTAAATGTCAGTAACAGCCAAGCAAATTCCCTCCACTACATTGTGATGTAGTATAAAACCCTTCCAAAAACACACATAGAATATTTATAGCAAATCTGTTATACTATAGCAGCATTAACACCCACGACTCACATAGCCACAACCTTGTTGCAGGGCCTGTGGCTCTTGTTAGCTAAAGCCCTTTGCACAACACAGGCTCCGCACCCCATACACCTTGCTGATCCATCGCACACTTTCTAAACACTTCATTGCTTAATATCTCATTAGATTTCTCTGTTTGCCACAAGTATAACCTGTTTTGCCAGCTGCACTTTTCTACTTCACTGCTGATTAGTTTTCTAACCCAATCTCCTTTTACAGGATCAGTACTTATCCCACTTTGAAGGCCCAGTTACAGTTCTAATGCATGGTGTTGCATGTAGTCTGAAACAGCAAACCCTTCCTCCAACCTCTCTGAGAACTTTTGAGTAATGATCACCCTGAGATTCAGTATAGATTGAGGGAAGGTGCACGCATCAACTTTTTCTCTTTCACTCTCCCCCTGTCCCTGGCCTCCCCCCACCTCCACATGCTCTCTTTTTATTTATTCCCCTCTCTAGGGATGATCTCAACATTTCTCAAGCCCACTCCATCATTTTCTCCTTCCCTAGCCACAAGCATACAAGGATTCTAGAAGGAGTCTCACATAGCAGAGAACAGCCCTCTGCTTCCTGCTCCAGCCTCTTCCCCTACCAGGGCCACTTGCAGGGGAGGGGTTGAGTGAGACAGAGGCTGGAGCAGACACAGCAGAGAGGAAAAAGCATTCTGCTGCTAATCTAAGCCCTCCCCTCCTGTCTTGCGTGGAGCTGAAGGGACGGGAGATGTAGTGCAGTGGACAGAGCAAAACAGACCAAAGAAGAGATATTCTGCTCCCTAATATAGCCCCTTCCTTCCTGATTTTCTACCTCTGAGATGCAGGAGCAGGGTGCCACTCTGGCAGAGGCAACTAAGGCCCAAGCCATATTGGGCTTAGGTTAACTATAGCGCTGAGCACTGGAATCATTGCAAATCCACGATCACCTTTTCCTTTAACTTGAATGGGAACACCATTGCCCATGCACTAAACGTTTGAGGCCGTCAAAGTCTCCACATTTACTTTTGGCAAGTAATATTGATCCCCACTCATCTCAGCCCACTCAGAGTTCAGGAATACCTGGACTGGGTGGACAATTATTTACTTAATTGCTCTTCAGCACATTGAGAGATTAACAGTTGTATAAAGTAGTTGCCTTAATCACAGGGGGGGCCGATACAATAATCTTTGCGGAAAGCGGGCGATGACTTTTCAGCACCCACTTTCTTACCGCACGCATGGCGCCCACAAGGGGGGAGCCATGCAATATGTAAATTGGGGGGGTCGCGCTAGGAAGGAGGTGCTAGGGTTGCTTGCGAGACCTTAGCACCTCCTTGCTAACGTGACCCGCCGCCATTTTCATTACTGGCAGACGGCCAGTTATGAAAACCAATGCTGAGTTTACCGGTGTTGGTCTTCATAACTCGGCGGTCTGCCGAGTTGTTTTTTTTTCTTAATTTGAAAAAAAAGTACAGAAAAGCAGTTTTTTTCTGCTTTTCTGTACTTCTTTTCAATGCGTTCAGCTATTAACGCCTGCTCCATTTATCTTTTTGCATTTGGAGTGAGTGAGTAATAGCCTCATTCACATGTATTTGCATGTGATGAGAGTCAATTCATTCACTCTGCGTCCGACGCGTGTTAAATAGGTGCTAATCCCTCTATTGCATTAGGGGGTGGATTAGCACCTATTTAACCCACGTCCCACAGCGGGTTAAACAGTGCGCTCGGCTGAGCGCACTGTATTCATCGGCCCCAGAGGGAGAGTGAGAAACAGTAAACACAGGCCAGGGAGACACAAGGACACAGGAGACACAGAGTATTGCTAGAAATTAAAAGAGTTTTGTTGCCCATGCTGTGAACATTCCTGGGAACTCTTCGGATTTAGCCCGGAGACTCGGGAAATGTAGACACTAAAATCGAGAGAGAGAGAGAGAGAGAGAGAGAGAGAGAGAACTAATAAAGGTAAACACAATGACTATATATACACCACAGTAAGAGCACACTTTCAACTCAGGGGGGTTGGGCAGGGTTTCATTGGTCAGCCTGATGAATTGATGATTAATATTAAATATTGATACTGATTATATTGATTGAATAATAGTGATGAATTGATTAAAACAATGATTATGAATATATGAATGATAATTAATGATGGTGATAAATGGCCCCTCCACCCCCCCTGCTAATCTTGAGAAATCTCATGATGAGCAGGATTCAAAAGTTCCCAGGTATGGCTGTGAAGACCCACATAGGATGGAGAAATGGATGGAGGTGCTGGCCACAGTGCCCCACCCATGTTAACCATGAGCACCACGAAAAAAATCAGTTTGGGCTATTCTCTTGCTATATTCACTTTCTAAAATAAAATTGGAGCTGTGTCCATTAAAGATTTAAGCAAAATGAGAATGAAAACATCCTGTCCCCAATTCCCTCCCCCAAGTCCCTCCCCAATTCCCTGCCCCAAACTCAGTTTAGATAAGGTTTAGTGGTGATTGTTCCTACAAATAGCAAAAAGCAATTATCCCTGGAAACCTGTCTGCTCTGATTACAATGTCAGATAGTTGCACAATAAAAGTGTTTACCCCTAAAGATCGCTTAACTTAAGATCAACAAATCTGAAGTTTTTTTCCTCCCTATCCTGCAGTTTGTATTCTCAGCTCAAGTGACTTTAGTTTTGAGTCAAAATATTTCTCATAGCAAATCAAGCTCTAATGTGCCTTCAAAATTGCCCCATTAAATCACAGTCAAGAATGTAGATTTTTGAAAATAAAGGCCCACCGTAGCCAGGGCCGTCATCGTTTAAAGGGCCCAAGGCCCAAAAAAATCACAGCCCACCCAGTCCTTACAATATTACCCCAGAGATCTTTGGAGATCCTGACCTGACCCCCGCCACCTACCGAGGCAGTACTGGCTCCCCAAAATGTAATGAGTCTAACCGGGCAGCAACGGCCTTCTCTCTTCCCCACCCATTCTCCTTAAATGTGTAAAGTGCCCCCTTAGTCTCAAAACCTTCCCTCTTGGCTCATCCCTCCCCCCATCCAAGTAAAGTACAATCCCTGATGTCCAGGGTCCCTCCCCCAAACCCCCACCTCCAACCCAAAAGTAGTAACCTTGTGGTCTGGGGACTTTTGCCTTATTTTAACATAAGATTGCCTATGCATAAGCTGCTTTGCACGCATTAGGCAATTTCATGCATGCAAATACACGCAAGGCAGTTTATTGCCATAGGGCATGGGTGGCCGACTCCAGTCCTTGAGAGCCACAAACAGACCTGGTTTTCAGGATATCCACAATGAATATACAGGAGATAGATTTGCATGCACTGCCTCCATTGTATGCAGATCTCTCTCTCTTGCATATTCATTGTGGCTATCCTGAAAACCTGGCCTGTTTGTGCCTCTCGGGGACCAAAGTTGGCCACCCTTGCCATAGGGGTGGGAAATCTTGTGTAACACTGCATGACAAACAGCATTTAACACAGGTTACACGCTGTTTAACTCGTGATATCACCTTATCGCAGCTTAGAAAATCCACCTATTACATTGGAATCCTCTGGGGACAGGGAAATATGTACAGTACCTGAATGTAATCTGCTTTGAAATGCCTGAAAAGCAGAATAAAAATGTAAACACAATATCCAGCACATGAAGGGGGAATACCGGACCAGGTTCTTGTAAATGGGGGGAGTGTTTCTGATGTCACGATAGTAAGAAATCACCTGGGATCCAGTGATCACAGGATGGTGGAGTTCAGTATTAGAGCACAGGCAGTGACGGTTAATTCAGAGATGAAGGTTTCTGGACTTCAGAAAAATTAACTTTGTTAAGATGGAGGGAGTCCCTCGAGGAGGCATTAACTGGATGGGATAAACCAGGGGCAGCTTAAACAGCAGTGGGCAAAACTAAAAGGGGATATTGTAAGGGCAACAAGCTTTCAGGGTCATTTATCATTTCCCGTTAAAGAGCCCAATGCGTGCAAGTGGGAGGAGTTTGGGCAGAGTTAATGGTAATGAGCAGCTCCTAATGTCAATTGCGATAGAGTAATGCCCAGCAACGCTGGTTTTAATGCCAGAAATAACTACATCTTTATTCAGTGTGTTGTGCCTGCGGTAGCTGTGCGTTACTGACTGAAAAAGATTTTTATCACACATGCCGTTCAGGCAGGAGCTATGTAACTTTACTAGTTGGACCACTGTAAGAGGGGGCACTTTTAACTCGGGAGGGGGGCAGGTTTGGGGGAGGGCAGTTTTACATACACTGAAGGAGTTACGAACAGCAAAGTTGATATCACGGAACAATTTTTGTTGTTTGAAGTGATGATGGGTACAAGAGGAGTTGATTTGTACAATGCACTCTTTACAAATCAAGATTCCTGGGAAAAAAAAAATAAAAAACTGAAAATGAAGCTCCTTATGCATCCTCCAAGGGTGGCTGTAGGTTTTTTAATGATTTTTCTTAGTTTTTCCAGCTCTGGTTTGTACAAGGGGTTCTTGCTCGGTGGTTTTCCTTTCTTTAAACTGCAGTAGATTTGTCCTGGATGTTGTAAGTGAACAGGCAATCTTCCTGAGATGATTTTGTAGTTGTAGCCTTTTTGTATGAAGGATTCAATCAGGATTTGGCGGTGTTCATTGCTGTCTTTTGGATCAGAGAATATATGGTGAGACCTTGTGCCTTGGCTGTGTATAATGGACTTTTTTATGTATGTGAAGGGCCTAATCTGAAGATTATTCAAATATGTATCTTACAGTTCTGCCATAAAAAAAAAGTGGAACTACAAGCACACTCTAGTGCAGTGATTCTCAACCTTTTTTCTATCAGGACACACCTGAGAGATGACGCTCACATGCGTGTCACACTGAGCACATGACCATCATGGGACTTAATATGCTCTGCATCCACAGGAGTCCCCCCACTGTCTCAGCAGCAGGGGCAGTTCTATAATGAGGCAGGATGAGGCGGCTGCTTCAGGCGGCAGAATTTTATGGCGGAAAAAAATGCCCCTCTCAGAACGCCACTGTGGCGTTCACCTCACTCTGCCTGCCGTTGCCATGGCTGCCAACCCAGGCTGGCGGCAACAGAATAGAGAAGTATTTATTATAACAAACCAAAAATGGGAGAAAAACCATATTTTCCATTCTTTTTCTTTGCTATCATAAATATAGATAAATTCCTGGGACAATTAAAATAAAAACTGAAAACAAATGTCCCTAATGATGTCAGTTTAAAAAAAAAAAATCTCTGCTCCACCATTGTTGGCTTTTAGGCAACCACTTAATCTGAAGCAAACACTACTGAAAAGCAAATTTCTAAAAAGAAACAAACTGACACATATCCCTGCAATGTGCCACACTGCAAACTATGCCAGCATATATCACATGACCCCACTATCACCCACATGGGAAAAACATTCAGCTTAAGGGGATCCTACTCCTGCTCCTCCTCTACTGTAGTCTTTGTTACTCAATGCGGAAAATAAAAACAAACATACTATACTGCTGAGCAGGGGTGGCTCGAGGCATTCTGCTGCCTGAGGCAAGGGTCAAGATGGCGCTCCTCTGCCCTGCCCCCTTTCGCTCCACCCCACACATGCCCCGTCCCCTGTCCCACCTCCCTTCAGCCGCCACTGGCCTGGCCTCATTCAGTGGCAGTGACCCTCCTCCATACCACCAGCATGGCCTCCAGCAGTAATGGCGTTGTCATCGTCCCTCCTCCCTCCTCCACACAATCGGCCTAGCCTCTGGTGGCATCGTCTTCGTCTTCATCCCTCCTCTCTCCTCCACACTGCCGGCCTGGCCTCCGGCAGCGTCGTCCCTTCTCCATGCCGCCAGTCCGGTCTCCGGCAGCGTCGTCCCTCCTCCACGTCACTGGCCTGGCCTCCAGTGGCGGCAGCATCCTTCCTCCCTCCTTCATGCTGCCGATCTGGCTTCCAGCGGTGGCAGCCCACCTCCATCCTCTATGCCACTGGCCTGGCCTCCGGCAGTGGCAGTGACCCTCCTCTATTCTGCCGCCGCCAGCCTGGGTCAGCAGCCATGGCAAGGGCAGGCAGAGTGAGGTGAACGCCACAGTGGCGTTCTGAGAGGGGCATTTTTTTCCGCCTTAAAATTCTGCCGCCTGAAGCGGCCGCCTCACCCTGCCTCATTATAGAACTGCCCCTGCTGCTGAGACAGGTCAGATGTTGAAAGCAAGAGAGTCTAGTCACACAGATGCAAGATCAAACACTACAAAAAAGATGAAGGCAACGCCTCCGTGGAGGAGCATTTTTTGGAATCCAAGCACTGCATCAGTGATTTTTTGGTCAGGGCAATTAAAGGAAAGTTTGAAACAATCCAGGAAAGTAAGACTTTTAAAGTCAAAATGATCAGACACTTTGGAACTGACAAGAAAAGACTCAAATACTTCAGTTTCTTATGAGCCATAAAATATTATCTGTCATCTAGTGGCTACTGGCTACCCATCAAACGAACTCCCTCCCACCCCCACTTCACCTTCACACTATCATTGGAGAGCTTTTTATGACTCGCTTATATGTTCTGGTAATGTTGTTTTGCTCATTTGATTCTGACCTGAGAAAAAGTGTATTCACTCTCAAAAGCTAGTCAAGAGGTATTAACTCATATACATATTTTATTAATTGTTTACCTTTATTTCATACATATAGAGAGACAGAAGATCATTATGTGCTAAGAGATGCAATCAGAGACCAAGAAAATGTGGCAGAAAGGTACAAAAATATTCCCAATTGAGCACACCTTGGTATGTTAGCTGTATATATTACATCCTATGAACTCCAGAAAGAGGCTCTCTGACACAATGCAAATATTAAGAAGGGCATTGTGAGAGACTGAGATCACATCCAACATACCCTGGCCTACAAGTATTCCTGTCATTCATGGTATGTGCAAAACAAACCTCGTTAGAAATATTACCCTGTGGGAAGCCTTCCTGGGAGGAGAACCAGGCATACCCTTCTGGTGTGTCAGGCCAAAGGACTGAGTGTCGACAGTGCCGGCAACATCTAACCCTGTCGCTCCCCTTTGACGTCATCTCTACCTGCGTGTTGCACCTATTTAAAGCTTTGTGCAGTGGCGCGCAGCCAAAGCCGCGCGCCAAAGGGGTGTGCCCCTGGGTAAAATTTTGGAAAGGCTTTTTCTTTTTTTGATGGGAAGAAAAAGGAAAGCTAGAGCCATCACTTCAATGCCAGCAGCAGGGACTGTGAAGGGACCGATGGATACCCTCCTTGCTTGAAGGGTGAGTCAAAAAACTAGAGAATCTATCCCTGATATTTCTTTTTTGTCAGGGGCTTCCACTAGTCCTAGCCACAACCAGTCCCCTCAACTTTCTTCTAAATTTACTGGTGTTACTTCACTAATTAATAGTCCAGCTGTAGTGGAGATGACATCTCCACTACCATCTATAGATAGGGAGAATTTACAGTCCCTACAGCCTGAGGCTAATAATTCAGATTCCATGTGTGGCTTATACCATCTATTAACAATTTGCCATTGGAGTCTGGCACTGAAATAGTTGAGCCTGACAATGTTACCTTAGTGGATGTATGGAGAGCTGTTACAAAAATGGAAAAGCTGTTGATCCATTCAATATCTCAATCTGCTAATTTTGCTACAGAGATTAGGAAAACACTTGAGGATCATGGTAATCGGCTTTTGCAACTAAAGTCTTCCACTTTGACTCTATCATCACAAATTACATCTGCACAAACTGCTGGAACTTCCTTCATTAAGGACACTTTAATCATATTTAAGCAGCTTGAAGGGCTAGGAAATGCTATGAGGTGTAAAAAGTTGCGGTTCTTGTATTTCCCAATATCTAAACTATTATCAGCACAGAAGTTATTTAAAAAATATGTAAAGGAAATTGTATGTATTTCTAGTGATAAAGAAATATTAGTTTAAAAAATGTATTATGATCTGAGGTTTAAGAAAAGTGGTCAAGGCCCTGAAGGTGAGATGGATAGTTTGTAGGCAGAAAGCCCTACTTTAACATCGTTTTTACAGGCATCTGTCGATGACATACAATCTAGAACTACTTTCATAGTTGCTTTTAGTCTAGAAAAAGATAAAAAAATGTAGTCCTCCAAAAATATTTCAAAAATAAAGATTTTTGTTTCTATGGCCAGAAAGTTCAAGTGTTTCCCGATGTATCTAGGAATACTCAACTCAGGAGGAAGCAGTTTCTAAGTTTGAGACAGAGTTATGTCCCTTGGGGGCCACTTTCTTTCTCAAATTCCCCTGCAGATGTCTGATAACATTTCAGAAGAATAAGTTTGTGTTTTTAGATCCTGCCCACCTGGACGTTTTTCTTTCTGACAAGGGTGCTTGATTGGGCAACTCGTAACAGTTTGTTAAGGAGAGTGTCACTGGTATAACTGCTACAGTTTCTCCCTTAATTAGGGCAAGGTTAATTGTACTTTTCTATTTTTCTTTTTCCCTTTATTGATTAGCTTCACAGTTTTTATGTGGATTGTAACATTGGAAATATCTTGTGGCTTGAGACTTGTGGATTTTTATTTCTTGAAGTTTATCCTTCAGCTATTCCAATTTGTTTGCCTTTTTCTTTTTCATTGTATAATGGATGGTAAGAATTTATTAAATTGTAAATAAAAAAAAAAAAAAAAAAAGATTACCCTGTGAGTCAAATCTCTGCTAATATCAGGTTTTTTTTTTTAATTTCCAAATTAATCCCTTTGGCTTTGCTGCAAACGTAGTATTAATCATACAATGGATTAAGACAGTTCATAAAATGGAAAAGCAATCCATAGAATCTGGCAGTAAATAAGGAAATAAAACCTAAAATTGAATACTTTCATCCAAGAACACAGGAAAATGCAATTTCTATGTATTTTTGACCAGAATATAATAAAGGGGTTGATATTCAAAAACCCACTAAGCAGGTAAGCTAACTAGATAAATGTACTCCATTGTCTTGGATATTCAGGCCATGCTTTCCCACCCTATGCATGGCCGAGTTATCTGGCGAAATGTAGCTGGTTAGAGCTGAATATCACACTAACCATCCCAGGTGCACCTCTGGCTTGGCCCCTTTCTTACCAAGCTAAGGGGGTCATTTTCAAAAGGGATCGCACGCGTAAAGAGACTTTGTGCGTGCGATACCTAGATCGGGGCGGGTTCTGGGCGGCGTCCGCACCGGAAGGGGAGGAGTCGGGGCGGCACCGGGGCAGACGATGGCGCTATTGGGTGCGAAAGCCCCCCCCCCCCCCCCCCCCCCCCCCCCCCCCCGTTATCGCTGGATTTTCTAGGTCTGCGACCTTAGAAAATCCAGGCCTAAGTTTGTGCAGTTGCCATTTTAACTGCACAGATTAAGCCAGTTAAAGGGGTCACATTTTAAATGGGTAGATTTACCCACCTGAAAATCGATTTTACCTGGGTTAATCCTTTGAATATCAACCTCCAAATGTATACTTTAAAGCATAGAAAAGATGAAGTTTGATTAAAGCTTTGCAATATTATAAGCACAAAAACTAAAATGTGAGGTCCCTTTCCCAGTGCAGCCCTTCTCCTTTATTGCTCTCTTCCTTTCCTGTAATCTTGGTGGTTTTACTTGCAGCAGCACACAGAAGGGAAAACAAGATGTCATCGTAATTCAGCCATTGCAATCCCAGCCACACTTGAAATCCAAATCCTTTGGGGGTTTCCGTCTTTCTGCTTGCATTCTGAGTGCCGGAGATTGATGGTTTGAAGGAGGCAGGGAGGTCTATCAACCATGCCATACATGTACTCAATCAGCACCACAAGCTATGCACCTAGCACCAATTTCATTGCATGCTTCATGCTGAAGCACAAACTCCTTGGTTAATAATTTTGGACTAGATACATTGAATATTTTCCTCTAGAGGCAATGAACCGGGGAATACAGTAAGTACATCTGTCATTTTGACTTTTCCTGGAGAAAATATGCATCAAACCGACAGATGTCTCAGGAAGCTCTTTCAAGTGAAAGTGAATTTACGGGATCCAGATTGATAAAACAAAATGTTTTCTCTTTATGCACATATTTTTACTGAAGTGTAAACCACAGTGCTCCACCTTTATAATAAACCCCATTATAGGAAGCCTAGATTATGGAGCTGGCCTCCCTCCAGCAAGTAGCATTACATATGAACAAGTTATTTCTTTTATGTTCTAAATATTAATGTTTTCAGTGTATATAAGGCGAGGTTGTCTCTGCCTTTAAGTTTAAGTTGTTATTGTCACTTTAGTAATGTGTTGGATTTATTTATGAATGTTTGTTTTTATTTTTTATACTAAATTATGGATGTGTATTTGTAAACCACCAAGAATTGTTGCTTGAGCAGGTATCCTTTTTTTTTAAATAAAGAAAGAACATAAGAAATGTCATACTGAGTTAGACCAAAGGTCCAACGAGCCCAATGTCCTGTTTCTGACAGTGGCCGATTCAGATCACAAGTATCTAGCAGGATTCCAAAGAAAAGATTTTTATTTATGACGAGGGATATGCAGTGACTTTCCCAAGTCTACAAGGCTAATAATAGTTTATGGACTTTTCCTCTAGGAACTTGTCCAAACCCTTTTTGAACCCTGCTACATTAACTGCTTTCACCACATCCTCTGGTAACATAAGTTTAATTGTGCGTTGAGTGAAAAAATGTTTTCTCCGATTTGTTTTAAATCTGCTAACGTCTTAATGGAGTGATCCATAGTCTTTAGTACTATTTCAAAGGGTAAATAGCTGTTTCCTGTATTCCCATTCCTATACCTGGGAACTTTTTATTTCCAGTCACCCTTAGATGTCTTGGATTAATGGGGTGCGGGGCGCACAAACCTTATCCTCTCTCTGTCATATACATATATTCTGTAACACACACTCTAGTACATTCCTCACATACTCTGTCTCACACACACACACATGCTCTCACACACTCCCTGTCTCACACACAGGCTCTCTCACACCTTCTGGCCATTGCTGGTTCTGCAGCTTCTCATATTTCACAGAGTCAAATTGGATGTTATTAAAATGATTTCCCAGTTTGTGGAAATTAATGTTTATTTGTTATGCAGACATCTGCTTAGAACTTTAAGTTTGATCTTCAGTTGCTCCTCCTAAAGTCACATGTCAAGTCTGTGTGCAGAGTCACAGGCACGTGCAGGTGGAATCGGGCTGTAGGGCTCACACATAATGTCAGATTGCGGCTTTGGGCTCCTGGCACCAGTGTAGGCCGCATCTGATACATGAGCCCCAGTAATGTGCAGCAGGGTGAGTGCAGCCAAGTTGGGCCATCTCACTGAGGAGGCAGACCGCACAGGTGGGGGTCCAGCGGTGGCACCAGAAGAGGCAGACTGCATCAGGTGTGCAAGAAATGGGTGGTGGCAGCAGTTCTGTGGCCGAAAAGGAGGGCTTGCTGTCATGGTGAGGGCTGTGGCTTTGGCCATGGTGATTCTGGGGGCAGCGTGGGACTGAGTCTGGTATGAGGTGGATTTGATGGTAAGCAAGAGACCGAGAGTCACAGGCAGCAGGAGGTGGCATTGGAGGAGGTAAGAGAGGGGATTGGAAGTTGTTGGAGGAGTGTGAGAGAAGGCATTGGTTTTAAGGGTGAGAGAGGAGGGGAAAGGTTAGAGGCATTGGTCAGAGGAATAGGTATAATTCAATATGTGTGTGTGAAAAATATAGAAAGAATCAGCCCCAGGGGTGTGTGTGAGAGAGAGGGAATTGGCATCACAGAAAGGAGACCTGGGAATAAGACAAAATAGAGACAAGGCAATGAGTAAAATGGATTCTCCATATTCTTTCACCATAAAGATACCCAGGGACATGAGACAGAGCAGCAGTATTTTGGGGAGATATCCCCAGAGCTTAAAGAACTAGTCATAAGGCAGTTTCTGGAAGCCCAGGGGCAGAATCACCACACCAGGATATTGAGACCAATGTATTAACGTGCACCCAGCTTTGCAGAGTTTTGTCCACTATTTTGATTTGCAGTATGCTATTGTTATTGAATACTATATGCAAATAAAGCCAGCAGGAAAATAATGTGCGCATTTTATCTTTTTTATATACACTGGGGACGGTGGAGTGGGGGTGGGGTGGAAATTCCTTTAAACAAGAGGAAATTAACCTGCCCAAGCAGAGGAAGAGCTTCTAGAAACACACAGAAGTGTGCGAGCATTACTAAAGAGAAACATTTTTGTACTCATGTGAAAAGATCCAAGAAGCAGAAATGCCTGAGCCCTTATAAGTAACTTTCTCTGCAGCTGATGAAGGGAAAGATTTATGAAGGGGGAAGGGGGGAGGGGAAACCCTGTATTACACACGTAAAATTGATTTGCATGAACAGATTCCTGCTGAGATCTCTTTATTTATATTAAAAAGCCCTTTGTGCGAGGCCTGATCTACCTCCTCCCCCACAGGTTGAGTCTTTGGGTTCTGGGGGCCGGAAGGACTTATCTCCTGCTGAACATCCTAGCTGGAGTCAGGCACAGGCTCGTAGCTGGGTCCAGGTACTAGCTGGAAGCTGGAACTAGGTACAGACTGGGCTGGAGACAAGCCTGGAGTAAAGGGCAAGGCCAGGACCAGAGGGACAGACAAGGCCTGGGAAAATATACAAGGGCCTGGACTGGACAGGACAAGACAAGGACAGGACCAGATAAGGACTGAACTAAACAAGTACAGGACTGGACAATGACTGGACTAGACAAGGACTGGACAGGCAACAGAGAACAAGAAAACCCAACAGGGCACGAGACTGGGCAAGGTAACTCTAGTAGGCCTGGAGGTCACAAGGCAGGACAGAGAGTCACTGGAGGCCACAGAGCGAGGCAAAGAAGCCTGGAAGGCTACAAAGTAGGACAGGGAGCCAAGAAAGGTCACAGAGCAAGGCAAGAAGTCAAGAGAAGCCTCAAGGAAAGGCAGGAAGCCCAGATAGGCCACAAGGCAAGACAGCAGACTCAGGTAGGCCACAACGCAAAGCAGAAGGCCTGGATAGTCCCAAAGGCAAGACAGAAAAGCGAGAAGGTGGTAGCCAGGTCAAAGAGCTGAGGTGACTCAGTGAAGAGGTACTGAGGGACTGGACAGGCTGGGTTAAGTAGGCCTGAGGCTGAGGCATCAGGTGATCAGTGAAGTGGTGACTTGTTCAGCTGGGAGTGGGGTTTCCTGAGTACCCCTGGTGGAGGGGAGGCTGCAGAGCAGGCGAAACTATGACCCACACATTTTCCTAATGCACTTGCTATCAATACAGTAGACTAATAGTACGGAAATGCATTGAGAGTTAACAAAAGCACATAAACTTAAAAATGTGAGCAAAAAAAGAAGAGTGCAAAAATCATGTTTAATACACACAAACCATGGTTAATGCTTAGGAAACAATTTATAAACATAAAACAAAATGTAGGGGTGCAAAACCATGTTTTGCATGCATAAATAATGCTTAATGCACACAAAATATAACCATGGTTTGTGCACATAAAAGTTGTGTTCCTGAAACCTTTGTACACAAAACATGAGGCTACCAGTCACCCTGAGATTGCCATAGATTACTGGGGGATGGGTGAGGGGATTTATATATGCACAGACTTTCTTATTCACATACACACACACACTCTAACATTTTCACTCTCACGTTCATAAATAATCATTCTTCCACACACAGTCTCTCACTTCTCTCCCTTTTCCAAACACATGCCCATTCACTTACACATAACCACTCTCTTACACATGCCCTCACCCACTTGTGCATACACATGTTCATTCACACTCTCACTTCTCTCCTCCCACACACACACTCGCTCATTCACTCACACACATAGATACACACTCTCTCTCATGCTCTCACATACTTGGTGATTAATCCTCTCTCTCCACCCTGAACCCACAAGGAGCAGCAGCCGCTTCGTCCTCCACTGGGCCCATGGAGCAGTAGCAACTTCCTCCTCCTCCTTTGGGCCTGAGGGGCAGCAGCAGCTTCCTTCTCCTCTTCTGGATATGTGGTGCAAAGCAACTTTCTCCTCTTCCTTTGGTCCCACGAGGCAGCTGCAGCTTCCTCCTCCTCTTCTGGGCCTGCAAGACAGCAGCAGCAGCTTCTTCCTCCTCATCATCTTCCTCTTCTGGGTCCATAGTGCAGTAGCAGCTTTCTCCTCCTTCTCCAGGCCCATATGATGATGCAGCAGCCTCTTCTTCTTCCTTCACACCTGTGGGGTAATGCAGCAATGTCCTCCTTCAGGTCCACATAACCAACAGGAAACCACCTTCTGCTTGTGGCTGTTCAGACCCCTGCTATCACTGCTTCCTTGTTCCTACCCGTGTCACAGCCAGACATTCCTCCTTCTTCTGGCCATGTAACTGACTCATGTCCTGATTCCTGCCTGCGCAGCCAGGAAAGAGTCATCTTGTCCATTTAGGGCACTTTCTCAGCTTATCTGGAGTTTCCCCATGTTGTCTCAGAGACCCAGTAATTCCTTTAGAATGCCTGAGGTCCATATTCAGAAGCATTTTGCCAGCAAACTCAGAAGTTAGCTAGCTAAATAAATATTTGAGCACTTATCTGGCTATATTCTAGCTGACTAATAAGTTAGCCAGCTAGAATTTAGCTGGCTAAATTAGGGGCAAATCTGGGGCATAACTGGGAGGAGTTGTTAGCCAGCTAAGTTAACCAGCTAAATACAATATTCAAAGTTAGCCAACTATCAGGGTCATTCATCAAAATGTGTTATGGCGTTAATGCCCTCGATAACACCATAACGCACGGGATAGTTATGGTAGCGCATGGTGTGAATTAAATTTTTCAAAGGGGTGGGATTGGAGAAGGGTTTGGGCAGGATTAACGAAAATGAGGGACATTATCGCACTGTGCAATAGCGTAACGCACGCTATCGCATGCTGGAAATAACTACACATTTTTTCCTGGCGTTATGCTGTGCGAACTGCCTGGAACTTCCGTAACGCAAATCACAATAAAGATTGCAAATTGTGTTTCAGGGCTTGGGGAGAGGGAGGGGAGTGGAGTGGAGGTAGAGAGAGAGAGAGAGAGAGCCTCTGGGGTGGCACACATAGTAGTCACCTATTTATACTGCTGTAGGAGGGCCAGCTAGTAACCTGAGGTGAGGTTTTGGTGGTGGTGTAGGGGTTTGGGACCAGTTTGACATGCAGAGTGAGACATACGAACAGCACAGTACACCTCAGTGAAGATTTTACTTCATTTGGAGGGAGGAAAGTCACACAAAAATGAGATTTCTACAATGTTCTCTCGCCCTAGCTTGATGGATTGCCTACCAGGGTTCTGCATGTAAAACTGGCCCCAAAACCCTACACCACCAAAACCTCACCTCGAGTTACTAGCTGACTCTCCTTTAGTGATATAAATAGTACTACATGAAGGCCTTATAAAGAGTCTCAGTCTCTCTCTCTGTCTCTCTCATAAACACACACCCTTTTATCACAGGTGTTATCCATGCAAAATTATAGCATTTTGATTAATCTAGGGGTTAATTAGCTGGCTAAGGGCCTCATTTTCTAAAGTATTGCAGGCCTGCGTTACTTTAGGAAATGAGGGGCGGGGGGCCAAAACGGGGGGCGGGCCTGCGCTAGCCGGCAGCGAACAGACCGTCGCGGTGCGATCACTGCCGGTTTCGCACCCAATAGCACCACCATAGGAGGTGTAGCTATTGAGAGCGAAATAGGACGTGAAAAGGGACTTACCTTTTCGTCATCCGCGGCGGCTTCGCGGAGTCGGCCCCGGTGACGCCCCGACTCCTCCTCTTCCGGGGCCGACTCCGCCCCCATTTTGGTATCGCACGCGAAAAGGGACATTTCGCGTGCAAAACGTCCCTTACCGCGTGCGATACCTTTAGAAAATAAGGCCCTAAGTCTGGTTGGGCCAAACATCTGATCTAAAGTTAACTGGCTACATTTAGCGAGCTACCTTTAAGTTTATCTGGTTAATTTTGCTATCTGGCCTGTGTCTGAATATGGACCTCCCAGAGTCTCCAGGCCAAATCCATTCCACCCCATTCATGATTTTGTAGCTTTCTATCATATCTCCTCTTAGCCATCTCTTCTTCAGGCATTAGGGCATTCATACCTCAACAGTAGTCTTCCAAGCCTCACTCTAATAAATGGGTCTAGGTTCTTTTATTATTATTGCTGTTATTATTACTATTATCACTTAGCAGTTTTACTGCTGCTCATTAATCCATTTTCCCGTTCTGCCATCTCCTTCAGGCACTATAGAATTTCATTTGCAGCTGTGTGGCTCTTCCTTAATTTTCGATCCCTCTCAAGAAGCTTGATGCAGTGACATAGCTCACCTAAAGGGCATGAACTGCAGTTCCTTTTAGAGACTGGTACAAGGAAGCTCTATATTGATTCATAAGAGTTTCTTCTTTCTGACAGACAGAGCTTTCTCCCTCTGGGGCTGAGGATTGGGTGAGGGAGCTAAGAATGCTGCATCTTCAGTGTTTCTAACCCCAGCCAGCCTGAGGAGCAAAAGCTGCATTTGGAATCCAATGCAAGGCACAGTGCTAACGCTGAGTTTGGTTTTGAATGCTGGAAAGTGTTATGGGTTGACTTTTCCTCATTGATATAATAAACTGGTACCTTGACCTTCTACATAAATATTGCATGTTGTCCCAGATGGCAATTATTTTTATTCATCAGTGAATAACTTTCTGCTGGAATATGGGTGAATTGAGCCCTAAGGCTTTAATTCTGCAAAATCCCTTAGCCACAAAAATGGCTGAATATCAAGGCTTTTTTTTTTTTTTTTTTAATAAAGTTGAAAAGCTTTTCAGGCTGACTTGGAGGATATTCACCTCTGTGCCATGCAGATTCATTCTTGTGCATAGTGTTTTGCATAACCTTTAATTTAACAAATTAGAGGTGCATTCATTTTGTGCACTGAATCATGGTAACAGCCCTGATGAGAGCTATATTTGTGATCACAGAGGCCTGGAAGCAATAGTGCTGTTTTACCTAATCGGAAGGAGGGATATATACACACAGAGTTCTCCTGAGGAAGTGCAGAGTGAAACTTGTGTGGTGTCCCCTGGGGATCACCACTAGGTAGCCATGAGAGTTGGAGGCTAGGTCGGAGAGGCTAACAGCAGTGAGGCTGCTGGACTGGTGAGAGGAGCACCAGAGTGAATGGCCACGGCACAGATGGAGGAAGCTCTGGCCGCACAAAAGCAGGCAGGCAGGGAGGGAGTTTAGAGTGGCATTTTTTATGTTAAATTCAAACAGTGAAGGAGTAATCTGTGGCTTCTCTGTTCTTGATGGACTGAGCCTCATGACCCTACCAGCCCAGCATGGGAAGTAGGCAGCTTATAATTCTCTTTTGTCTTTTCTGTTTCTTGGGGCTAGAGGTTGCCTTGGAGATTTTGAAGTTGGTTTAAGGAACTTGGGGGTTTTCTATTCTTGAGATTTGGAGTCTCCAGTCCTAGCTCAGGGAAGGAAAGCCCCTGCTTTGGGAAGGATAGTTGCCACTGAAACCATCTCACACTCTGTGGACGGACACCAGACACTCTGAACTGTGTGTGCAAGTAGCGTGGTAATGAAGATTTTCCATTTTTGTTTGGGAGGAAGTTCTGTCACCCTTCCTGTCCAGGAAAGAGAGGAGAGGAGATCTGAGAGTGCAAAGGATTTTCATCAGGAGAGTACACGGGAGTATACATCCCAGGAAAGAGAAAGACGATTTGGAGGGGGAGACACTGGAGCACATCTGGACCTCAGGTATTATGAGGACCAGGGACCTCGATGAGATAAAAGACCTCAGACTCCGGAAAGTTTTACTGTTCTATGCCTTGGAGAGTGAAACAAAGTCAGGACCCCAGTACTGAGGAACACATTCACAGAAAAAGAGAGAGGCAATTGGGATTAACTTTTGGACAGAGAAGTAACCAGATTCAAGTGTATA
The DNA here is from genome assembly GCF_901001135.1 of Rhinatrema bivittatum. Taxonomy (NCBI): domain Eukaryota; kingdom Metazoa; phylum Chordata; class Amphibia; order Gymnophiona; family Rhinatrematidae; genus Rhinatrema; species Rhinatrema bivittatum. Next base: position 95,988,811 of record NC_042619.1, read on the forward strand.
TGGTGCCAGTTAATTACCTTGCAAGATTTGCAGTAAAGTTTAATTTTGGAACACCCATCCAGAGTGTCCTGCCTATTTTATTGGCATCTACACCCATCCACAACATACACATAATGAGACAGCACCAACAACAAGGATCACTCCCTGAGCTTTGGGCCCTGGAAGTCTGTTCTCACCCCCATTCGGAAAATCTACATCGTGGTGCCCAGGACTAAATCTAATCCCTGTACTTATCGGACTAATCAGATAAAGGGGCTACACTTGAATCAGGATAGACAGTGAAGTATGTAGTTCAAACCTTATCAATATACTGGACTTTCTGATGGGTTTATCATTTAAATTCAGTAATACCTAATGGACTTAAGCAAAGAAAAAGTGGGATATTTTTGTTACGCCGTCAGTCGCAGACAGCTGCAACCACTGATGCTCACCTCTTTCTTTGCTGCCTTATCATCTCTTGGCCGAATGGCGGCCTCCGCCAACCACCGCCGACCAGCCTGGCATTCCCGGGATGGCGTGGGCGCTGCCGACCATCATTTATTAATTAATTAATTTATTTATTTGAGTTTTTTCTATACCGGCATTCACGGAGTTCGTATCATGTCGGTTTACATAAAACAAGGGGTGATCAATAAATTATAAACGTACATAACTATAACACGAGTATACATTTACAAAATATAACAAATTATAACAAGTGCGCAGAAAAAGCAGTTACAATAAAACAAGGATGGTTCTAACTGGGAGTAGAAGAAGAGGATGATAGAAGTTTAACAAGAAGTTTAACAAGAGGTAGAACGTGCAGTGGTTGGTAAGTCTGTATCAGTTTATTGGGTGATAATCAGTCTTGGTTCAGGAATCACCTAGGCACGCACACGGGCCACCTTTGTACATGTCATGGTGGGAACCTCGGGGGCAACCCCTCCGGATGACATCATCCACCTCTTGTACTTAAGCTGGCAGGCCCTTCACTGTGACGAGTTAGCAAGAAGTTCCCTCATTGCTGAATTCCGCTCCATCCTTGGACTTCCGGTTCCAGACTCTACACTTGGCGTGAGACACTCTGGGTACCCGCTTCTCAGAGTCCCTTCCTCGTCTCTGGATTTCCGCTCCTCGGAGGGCCTTCTTGCTTTGGACTTCCTCTGTCTCGCTCCCCGGGACCTCTCCTGGAACTACCTTCTGTGAGTACCCTACTACTATGGACTTCAACGATACCAAGCCTCTTTGTGGGATCCTCTTCGGTGTAACCCATGTCACGGGCCACTACCGCATCTCCCCAGTGGAACCACTCCAGTATACCCTGCGCTGCAGGTCATTACCGCACCATTGCTACAGTTCCTGCACCTTGGATTACCATCTCATTATCACCACTGAGACCCCTCTCCGGCATACCCCGATCCGCAGACCACTACCGGATTAGCACATCTGAGGTATTCCTACACTACTGTGAGACTTCCTGGCGTACCCCGCTCTGCGGGCCACTACCGGATCTTCACATCGGAGGTATCACCCTTGGGTATACCCCTCTGCTCAGAACTATACTTTTACTGCACCTCCCGCTCCACAGGCTGTGCCTTTCTTCTTTCCTAATAAAGACTCTATCCCACAGCTGTGTCTGATCCCATCGAGACCGCGCCCTACCGACGCTGAGGCTCACAAGGGTCCTCCCTGTGGGTGGAGACACCTCTCACCTCAGCCCAGGGTTCACATTCTTACAAGTAATAACACTTTTTTTTTATAACTCAGATATTTTTTTTTATAACTAAGAAATCTTTGAGGGTAAGATGTTAACCTTTTTAGCTTAGAAGGGTGAAATATGTTTTTGTTATATTTTATTTATAGTTTGTTTTGTAGTGTGTTGTACATATAGAAAGGCAGGAGTAATAAGCATGCATACAAGTTAGTTTTTCAGTCTGATAAATTGTGATTGGACTGCTTACATCTTGTGGTTTTTTTGATTGGTTAATTTGCAGCATGGAACTAGTTTCAATGAGCAGTAAGCTGAGGTGTTGCCTTGTTGAACTGTGATTGGATGGGTTGTGTTCTTGTAGTTTCTTCTGATTGGTCAATTTGAAGAACTCGGTTGCTTTAAAAGGGTAGAATAAGTGGAAATATTTGCTTGTAGAAACTCTAGTCAGGCCAGTTTGGTGCAGTTTGCAATTCTGTGAGATCTTTTGGTAAGTATGGACTGTTTCTTTTAAGATTATTATGTGGGACTAAATTCCTAGGTTTTTTGCAATAATATATGTGTTTTCATTTCCTTGGTTCTGAAGCTGCCCGGAGAGTCTTGGTGAAATAGCAGCTTTTTCTGTTTAATTTTGGTGATATAAGCTCCTCAGCCCAATAAAGGTAAGTTATTTAAACTGGGCTACTTTGTGGTATTTAAAAAAAAATATATGGAATATCAGAATTGAGTACATACTTTTGAATATTTTGGCTTTTGCTTATAAATATTTGGCTTTCTCTTAGAGGCTCTTTCTTTATATTTTTTTAGGTAAAGAGTGAGCCCTGTTGCTGGTGGGTAGTGCTGATATAAAAGTGCCTTCAAAGAATGTCTCCTTTTGATAATAGAAGGACTAGGGGGCATTCCATGAAGTTAGCAAGTAGCACATTTAAGACTAAGCGGAGAAAATTATTTTTCATTCAATGCACAATTAAGCTCTGGAATTTGTTGCCAGAGGATGTGGCTAATGCAGTTAGTGTAGCTGGGTTCAAAAAAAGGTTTGGATAAGTTCTTAGAGGAGAAGTCCATTAATTGCTATTAATCAAGTTTACTTAGGGAATGGCCTCTACTATTAATTGCATCAGTAGCGTGGGATCTTCTTGGTGTTTGAGTAATTGCCAGGTTTTTATGGCCTGGATTGGCCACTGTTGGAAACAGGATGCTGGGCTTGATGGACCCTTGGTCTGACCCAGCATGGCAATTGCTTGTGTTCTTATGTTGAATATTCAAGAGTTTTTACATAATATCGGTTTATTGCTCTCTGCAGTGACATGAGTGTTCCTATCCGATGATGGTAGGTTATTTAAATTGGGTTAACTTTGTGATTTCTTGAAAAGTATTTGAGATATTGGATTTGAAATGAGTATATTTTTTGCATTTTTTTAAAGGTATTTGTCATGATATTTTTTAGGTCAGTAGTGAATCCTGATGTCAATAGGCAGTGCCGATGCAGGAGTGTATTCTTTGATTGATATTGGTTAAAATATTACGTTTGATTTCATGGTATATTTCATCTTAAATTGGTAAGCGCCTTTTTCAATAGACTTATTTTTTTAGCCAAGAACAAAATGAAATATTATATATACCCCTTTGTTTTAAATTGTTTATCTTTTCGTAGTTTAGTTCCCCTGTGGCAGCCTTGTCTTTGAGGCAAAACTTGGGCCCCGGTCAGGATTTCTTTTCAAAATGAAGATTCACACTTTAGGTTGAAAATCTGGGGATTGCTTCTAACATGAAGATCTACACTTTGGATTGAGAATTTAGTTGCCTTCCCAAGAAGAGTTTATATATTAGAGAGAGTCTATAGATTGTTGTAGAGCTGCATTTATTCAGATTTTCTTTCTGTTTTTATTATTTCTGTGTTTATCTGGTTCTGTGTTTGGGTATGTATGATACATGGTAATAACTTTTATTCATTTGTATGATATTCCTTATATTTTATTATATAAATACTGGATACATATAAATTGATTTGTATTTAATTGTTGGTATAAATTTGATTGTTAGTATAAATTAGTATATAAGTTTTTTAAACAAATAAAAAAAATGTTATTGTATGCATTTAGGTTTACTTAAAATTAAATATATACGTTCCCTTATTGTGTTGATGAGATACTTTTCTAGGGAAGTAACTTTGCTTTAGCCAGTATAATGTTTTTTTCTTACTGGGCTAGTTGTTGCACTGGAGGTGGACCCTTGGCCTGGTGCAGGATTGATACGACCCTCCGGCTAAACAGGGAAATCAGGTCAGCTAGAGATGTGGGAATCTCATGAGCAGCCAGCTTGTCCTTGAGGGCAGGAGACAAGCCGTTCAGATAGATTGCCCATAGGCAGTCCTCTTGCCATCCCAGTTTGGTGGCTAGTGTCCTGAATTCCACTGTGAATTCGGTGAGCGAATGCGAGCCTTGACGGAGGTGGAGAAGCTGACGACCTGTCAGCCGGGATCCTCAAAGGTCGCTTAAAAACAGTCATGAAGTGGGAGAGATGATGGAGGATATCATCTGAATGCTCCCAAAGTGGGGAAGCCCATGCCAAGGCTTTCCCTTCAAGACATGAGAGAATGAAGGTAATCTTGGTGGTCTCACTTGGAAACAATACCGGCTGCAGTGCAAATTGCATAAAGCATTGATTGATGAAACCACAGCAGAGGCATGGATCCCCATTGAAACGAGGTGGAGCTTGAAGGGTCAGTGATGCCTGTGGAGGCGGGCTTTGAGCCCAACCCCCAGAATTGGCCATGACAGAGTCTTGTAACTGAGACTGTAGTCTCTCCACGGATGAAGTCAATGCTTCAGTAGTTTGCTGTTGTTCTCGGACATGAGCCACTAGGCCCGGAATGGCCTGCAAGGCAGTAGACTCCACCGAGTCCAGGTATGGCCCTCTGGTTGGACCTGCAGAGCACCTGCCACCAGGAGGCAGAGCCCAGGAGGAGACAGAGGCTAGCTAGAGCTTCACCAATAGCAACCCGGGGTTCCCTCAGGTTGAGCCCTTGGTTACCCAGGCCGCCTGGTCTTAGGTGGGCCTCGCAGGATCTCATAGAAAGGAAGCGCAGGGGCATGCCCACCACAAACAAGGGTGTGTGGTCGATGTTCAGAGCAGAAGGTCCAAAGGTCACAGGAGGCCAGAACAGAGAGTCCGAGTGTATAGCGAGGATCAGTGCCAGAGTATCAGTCCAGAATGGTCAGCTAAAGCAGGGGTCAGTACCTGTAGTCAGTCTGAAAGTAGTCAGGTCAGGCAGAGGTCAAGTTCCAGGCAATGGTCAGGAGAAGTCAGAGAACAGGCAGAAGTCAGGTCCAGGCAGCAATCAGGAGTAGTCAGAGAACAAGCAATGGTCAGTACCGTGAGATTAGTCCGAAGGGTACTACCAGGGATGGAGAGACGCTGCAACAGGAGACGCTGCATCAGGAGACACAGGAGATGCTGAAACAGGAGACACTGGAACAGAAGATGCTGGAAGGCAAACTAGAGTCACCAGAGTGTACGACCCAATTGCCAAGGTGAGGAAGTGGTGTCTGATCACTTCCTTAAGTATTCCCATCAATCAGGGCACGCCGTGGAGCTGGGACCTGCCCTTTGCCCCTTAAGAGGCTGGGCAGTCTGGGCGCACGCAGCTAGGGGCAGGGCCAACGCCACGGAGGACGCCGAGCTCCGCCATGAGGCCTGGTAGGAGCTGGAAGGCCCGGCGGTTGCCACAGCGGTATGCCACAGCCGAGCCGAGCTAACAGCAGCAGCGAGGGAGGATGGCCTGGGACCCGTCGGAGCAGGGATGAAGTGAGTAGGCCCGGCGCGCAACACTCGTATGTCTTGATTTCTCCCCCACTTACCAGGAATGAGGCATGAAATGCAGACACAATTTCTCTCTTCTTCATTCAAAAGCACATTTGCAGGTCCCAACTCTGGCCTAAATCACCAAGGCATTCCAAACATGCATATAAGAAATTAAATATACACTAGCAAGCTGCGCCAGACTTCTCAAGTGGAAACTTCTACCAGTCTGATAGCGCTCGAGTTCTGCTGGCCCTGTCTAATTGAGCCTTGAACTCACTGGCCACTGCATCATTATATTGTTGCTTATCTTGTATTACTATGCCTCCACCCTTGTCGGCGGGTTTAATCACTAGGTGGTTGACTGTTGTGAAATATCCAATGCACTTCTTTGTTTAACTGTTAAATTGTCATATCTTCTGCATTCGCTGGTCTCGTAGGTGCTAAGATCGCTTAATACCATTTTCTGGAATGTTTTAATAATGGGATCTACTGGACCCAGTGGATTCCATTTGGATCCTAGAGCTACTACAGATTAATCTTTGATATCAGCGGTGTGACACTTAGAAACCCACCAACAAGGGTGGAGGCATAGTAATACAAGATAAGCAACAATACAATGATGCATTACTACAGCATTTGCATGATTCAAAATACTACATTCAGTTAAATAAGGATCCCACGACATCCATCAAAGAAGAGATTAGAACCATCGTAGAGATGACCTGGGGCTTGACTGATAAAGAGAGAAAATATCTGGTAGTAGAACATCCGCGCATTCCAGCTATCTATACTGTTCCGAAGATACATAAGAGCTTGGAGAATCCACCCATCCATCCTATAGTATCCCTGAACGGGTCAGTGTTGGAAGCACCGGCGGTCTTTGTAGACCGATTATTACAACCACTTGTAAAGCAGACACAATCGTATGTAAAAGATTCATCACATTTTTTACAAAAATTAGAACAGTTACCTTGTATGTCTCAAATACATTATTGGATGATAACCATGGATGTCTCGGCATTGTACACTAACATACTCCAAGTAGAGGGTCTTAAGGTCGTACAACAAGTTTTAGAGAACAGGATGGGATTCCAACACATTTCTTCTGTATTCATATTATAGTTGACTGAAATAATTCTACAAAATAATTATTTCATCTTTGAAGAGACGATCTATCAACAAATCCACAGAGTCCCAATGGGTTCACCATTAGCCCCGACAGTTGCCAATTTATACATGACACAATTTGAGGAACAATTCATCTATAAATCCACATGGCAACAATATATTGTAAGTTGGAGCCACTTTATAGATGATATTTTTATAGTGTGGCAAGGGACAGAGGAGGAGTTGAAACAATTCAGCGACTGGATCAATACCATCGATGGAAATTTGAAATTTACAACACATTATTCCGATCTACAGATATCCTTTCTGGATGTGTCACATAAATTAGTCAATGGCCAATTTCAGACAACAGTATTCCGAAAGCAAACAGACCGGAATAACCTTCTTAGATTTCACAGTCACCACCCATACACATTCAAATGTGGGCTGCCAGTCAGCCAATTCTTTCGCATTAGGCGGATTTGTTCTGACATCAAGGAGTTTGAGAAACAAGCTGAGATTTTGAGCAGCAGATTCCTCCAATGTGGTTACCCCAAGCAGGCAATTAAAAAAAGCATACAAGGGGGCTAAATTCTCTGATAGGTATTCTTTGTTGGCCTCTAAACCTAAAAAAGATGTGCCCGAACTGGTTTGTGTATTGAAATACACCACTGCAACATCTGTCATAGCCAAGGCAATTCGCCAACATTGGCATCTCCTGCAGTTACATGACATTTTTCAAACCCCCCCAACAATTGTGACATCTAGAGGGAGCAATTTACGAGACAAGCTCGTACATGCACATTCTTTTAGTGCAAAAGAGGCAGAAATACCTGGACATTACAAATGTGGTCAGTGTTCACACTGTATTAATTGTATCGAAGGGGATGGTTTGGTGGATCCCGTAACAAAGTACAAAGTATTTCTAAAGTTCAAAACAAATTGTGATTCGACCTACGTGGTATATGCCATCGTCTGCCCTTGCCCAATGGTGTATATAGGTAGAACAACCCGCAGTATGAAAATGTGGTTAAATGAACATAAATCCCGGATAAACACCCAGACCATCAAGGCTCCGATTGTATCACATTGTTTACAGGCTCATCACGCATTTAGTCATCTGCAGTGGACTATCATAGACCAAGTGAAGGAGGCTCCACGGGGAGGTGATGGTTTGAATATATTAAACCACCGGGAATCATTCTGGATTTTCACTTTAAAGATCCAGGCACCGCAAGGCTTAAACGAAGAGCTGGATTGGAATGCATTGGTTTAACACACGTCGTCAGTGGGACACAACGTAACGAGTGATTTGTCGGTTTTGAATGAAGGGGAGAAGTATATAATCCCATCAGCTGTTATAGTGCAATCTGTGAACATTTGGTGAGCAGAGATAGAAACCACCATAAACTCTTCACTCTAGATATGGAGTAATACGGGAAGCATCATGGCTCGAGAAATCAAAAAAGTCCGGTCTTAAAAGAGAGCATTGGGTGAGAAGAGACGGCGGAGAAAATTAAAAAATCCAGCCTCAAAAGAGAGCGGCTTGAATGAGGCGAGCACTACGGCTTTGAAAAGAACGGCTTGAAAGACATGTAATTCCGACTACATAACAGCTTATATATATCCCCGGAGGAAAGACCCCTTGTTAGGTCTGAAACAAGGCCTTGTTGGGTGGACAATGACATTCATTAAGATAAGTCGGTTTTGTGTTATATTTGAGTTGTGAGTAAAGTCCGGTAGGACAACGAGAGTTATTAAGTCAAGCCGATTTTTTCAACACTCTGCAATAATTTCAACACTCTGCAATAATTGGTTGTTGCCATCAAAAAAGACGTATCTGCCAAACAGTTGGCCAAATTATTTGGCTTTTGAAGTGGATAAAACATTTGGGAAGTAGTTATATACATATAAAAAAAACCCTCTGAAAAAGATCTATTTTAATTCAATAGCGCACATTTCATAAACCAAAAAATACTAAGGACGGAGGTGGATTGTTCATGATTAAAAATTGATACATTACATGGCTGTAATGATACCAGAAAATTTATGAAACATTCCACCTTCTCCTTAAAAAATTGTTTTGGTATTTCGAAACATAATTTTTAAAAAAAATTATGTAGAAACAACAAAAAGGAACCGCATGTTTCACAGTGAGAAATCATAAGTTACAATTTAAGAATACTAATATGGGATATTCTTGGAATTGGGATTGATTGTCAATTAATATTCCAGTAAAAAAATTAGTGTGCAGGGCATCTTGGTTTGTTACATATTTCAGGAAAGGCATGCATACTTGCCTACATGCTTAATTAACTTCTATAGCATAACATTTACTTAATTTTATAAGGAAATTGTTATTAGAGATTGGAGTGGGGGGGTGAGGGAGTCAAACAAGTTATCTAGTGAACTGCTCAGACTAGTAGCAGAAGGTGTCAGTTACCATTTGTGGGCTGATTTTGAAGATGGCCATAACTTTCATTGCACAGTTTAATATTTCAGTCATTGCAGTTAGATATAATTCAAACCAAGGGGATGATCTCTAGATGTATTCCATTAATCTTCCCTATATCAATACCACTTTTTTTGCTAGTGGCAATACTGGAATTCTGTTGGCCCAGCACTACTCTACTTTTTAGTATGTATTTGGGTGGGATGGAGTAGCCAGAGAAAAAATGGCTTCTATTGTGATTGAGGAAATCTGCTCAGCTAGATAGGAGATAGAAATTAAATAATTCTAATCATATTGAAAGGTGAGTAATTTAATGACATCAAACACAGATCTATTCATATCACGAGAGAGAGGTACAGTTATATCAGTATTGAACACGGATAAAAAAGCTAATTTCAGAAGATTCATAAAGCAATCATATACGTTATCATCCTTGCCCATAGATACAATCTATCAAAAGTAATATAACTTAAAATACAATTTTCTTCAGACAAAGCATGATTTGTGCTCTAATTCGGTAGGGTCTCAGGCGTGTTAACTAAGGTCATTTAGTTGAAAAAGCTTCCTAAAACAGTGGGCACTACAGTAAGAGGTCCATAATCAAAGCCATTTAGCTGGATAATTCATAAATTATCCAGCTAAATTGGCAATTTTTAAAATATTTAACCACTTATCCTGTCTCTGACGGAAAAGTCCATAAACAGTTATTATTAGCCAGGTAGACTTGAGAAAGCCAATGCTTATTCCTGGGAGTGAGATACAAGAAATAGCTCAACTTAGATCATAAAATAAGGGCTCCCTTAAGTCTTGTTCTGCAATAAAGTTAATCAGACATAGAAAAATCACTTTTCTCCATTTATAGCATGCGCAGTCCTTTATATAAAGGTGCTCCCCAATTATATAAAAGGCAGTAAACTTCAGGCAGGACTGATAATACTTGTGACATTCACTACAAAATTTGTAGTGCAGATTTCTGTCCCTCCTTCTACAATTTATAATCAATTTTTGGAAAAACAGAGCTCGTATATTTCACTGGCTGAGCTGCAACTCATGCTGAATGTGGCTCACATCCGAGAGGCATGCTTTGATACATTAAAAAAAAAAAAAAAAAGATTTTACATCCGTGAGTCATTCTGGCTGCTTTCCTTGAATTGAGCTGTCCCTGGCTGATTTAGGGGCTATTCTAGTGATACCAGCCAGAAAGTCTTACAGGGCATACAGTAAACATGTCAGTATCATTAAGTTAAAGAAGCTGGGATTGAAAAATGCAGGAAAGAACAGCTAAACCCATTAGGGGAATGGAACATGAAGCATGTGTGCAAAGAGAAGAGCAATTGAAGACTGTTTACAGTGCCTCGGTGTAAAAAACTAAGAGGTTTTTCTTACTTTTTATAAATGCTGGTAAGAGTCGCATATGGACCAGTTAGACAATGTGCTTTCGTCCGGTGATATCTCAAAGTTTCACGTTTCATGTCAGCAAGGGAGCAAAATATTCATAGCAACCACCATAAAAGGGAATGGTTATTTTTAACATTAAAGAAAATAAATTGCTGCAGATTTGTCCAGTACTATTTTTTCCCCTCAGAGTTTTTCTGTAATGCTTTCGCCTATAAATGGGGTGAACATTCTCCATGGGTTTTGAAAGATCTTGGGGCTTAATTCTCCCACTTAGAGGCCAGCAAAACCGTGGCAAATAACTATTCAGGGTGGTTTGTCAAATATTTTAAACACTATTCTGGGTTTGACAAGGAGGCTGAAAAGCGATAAGAAGTGGTAGATGGCTTACTAATTCTTGGAAGACCCAAGCTTGTAGGATTGCATTTGGCAACTCACTTCCCAGTGTGATCCAGGCTATCTCAGAGAAGCCCATGTGTGCACTCGTCCTTTCCTGATCATTACAGGTGTAAACCCCTCCCCCCTCCCCTCCCCCATCATGGGGTATGTTGATTAAAGGGGGGTCACACAGTTCTCAGGGCTGTCCATTACTGTCCCGGACCTCTTTCACTCAAACCTGTCTCGCAGTAGCTCCTGGGAATGCTGGGGTTTGTCCAGCGAGGGGAAAGTAGAATTTCCTGGGCCCCTGGTGCAGAAATGGGCAACGCAGTCTCTGACATTAAACTCTCACCCCACTTTCCCTTTCTGGTCAGTATATACTCACAGTAGAAGAGCCTTCTGGGAAGAAAGGCACGCTGGAATAAAGCACAGAGTCCATTGGTGGTGTTCAACTGAAAAAGCTACTTTAAATAAAAAAGGATGATCCAGGAGAACATAGCATGTTATAAAATCGGCGCGTCCATGTGCAAGCGCTGGGAACCGAGCACACGTGGACGCACGCGCACTCCTTTTAAAATTGACCCTTGAGTGAAAAAGAATTTTCTTCAATTTCTTTTAAAGAGCTACTTGCTAACTTCATGGAGTGCCGCCTAGTCCTATTACCTAAGAGAGTAAATAACTGATTTAAATTAACCTGTTCAAGTCCCATCATGATTTTGTAGACTTCAGTCATATCCCGCCTCAGTCGTCTCTTCAAACTGAACAACCCTAACTTTTTTAGCCTTTCCTCATATGGGAGCCGTTCCATGCCTGTTAGGGTCCCCGCCCGTTAGGGCCCCCGCATTGTCGGGAGACCCGCACTAACCTCTGCTGCCTTTTCCTAGCGGAGGCCGCAACTGCGGCCTACTCTTGCAGCAATCCCATGCTGCCAACGCGCCACTCTGGGCCTGATTCCCTTGGCGCGCTTGCCATGCTGCTGGATTTAAAGGCCCAGCGGCGGGAAAAGTCCTTACTATGTCACAGGAGCTACCGACACCATTGGTCAGCCCCTGTCACATGGTAGGAGCACAAGATGGCGCAGGCCGTCCATTGCTTCTACCATGTGACAGGGGCCAACCAATGGCACTGGTAGTCTCTGTGACATAGTAAGGGCAAAGGCTATCAGTGCCATTTTGAATACCGACAGCTGACAGCCCGAGTGCAGGAGATCGCTCCAGGACCCCCGCTGGACCACCAGGGACTTTTGGCAAGTCTTGGGGGGGGTCAGGAGGGTGGGGGGGGGTTGTAGTTAATTAAATTTAAAGGGTTGGGATGGGGTTTTTTGGGGGAAACGAATACATATGTAACTAAGGAACGGATCGGGGTCCCCCAAGAACGGCTGCAAAGGATTTTGGTCCCAACGAATATGAATACTGATTTGGACGAATCCGTCCCTGCTGCACATCCCTAATAATTTGTACCCTGGTATAGCACTATCCCATTGGTTATCCTCTTTCCACCATGTCTCTGAGATGCTAGTTATGTCTATGTCATCATTCATTACTATATTCTAATTTTTCCATCTTATTTCTTAGACTTCTGGCTTTAGCATACAAACATTTCAAAGTGTGTTTTTTGTTTGTATTAACATTCTGCTTTTCAGTTGACAGGGATAAATTGAAATCTTTTAGCTCAGGTGAGTCTTTAATTATAGGCACTTGGACTACTTTTCTTATTATTGGAACCTCTCTGTTGGAAGCACTAACTAATGCTTCATTAGTATCTTTTGAAGATACCTCCCTCTGAACCATGCGCTGCTGAGCAACTGTTGGCTTTCTCCTTTGATTTAGGTTAAAAGCTGCTCTATCTCCTTTTTAAAGGTTAGTGCCAGCAGCCTGGTTCCACCCTGGTTAAGTTAGAGCCCGTCCCTTCAGAAATGACTCCCCCTTCCCCAAAAAGTTCCCTAGTTCCTTAAATAACTGAATCCTTCTTCCTTGCACCATCATCTCATCTACGCATTGAGATTCTGGAGCTCTGCCTGCCTCTGGGGACCTGCGCGTGGAACAGGAAGCATTTCAGAGAATGCTACCCTGGATGGTCTAGATTTCAGCTTTTTACCTAAGAGCCTAAATTTGGCTTCCAGAACCTCCCTCCCACATTTTCCTATGTCGTTGGTGCCCAAATGTACCACAACACAGCACTGTCTAAAATCCTATCTAGCTGATGCATGAGGTCCACGACCTTCACCCCAGGTAGGCATGTTTCCAGGCAGTTTTCATGCCCGCCAGCCACCCAGCTGTCTACATTCCTAATCGAATCACCAACTATGATGGCTGACCTAACCTTTCCCTCCTGGACAGTAGCCTTGGAAGACACATCCTTGGTGTGAGAGGACAATGCACCACCTGGAGGACAATGCACCACCTGGAGAACAGGCGTTGCTACAGGATCATTTCCTGCTGCACCAGGTTGATGCTCTCTGATGAGGAGATCTTCCTCCTCCAAGGCAGCACCAGGGCTGCCAGACGATTTGGGACTTGGCTACTAAGTCCATGAAAGCCTCAGCTCCTCCAGGTCTGCCACTGTAGTCTCCAGAGATTGGACTCTTTTCTCTGAGACAGGTGCACACATTGGGGCAGATTTTCAAAGAGGTACGCTCGTATCCCCCGAAAACCTTCCCCAAGCTCCCCCTGCGCGCGCCGAGCCTATGTTGAATAGGCTCAGCGGCGCGCACAAGCCCCGGGACGCGCTTAAGTCCTGGGGCTTTCTTGGGGGGGCGTGTCGGGGGGGCATGTCACAGCGGCGTGTCACCCGGGGGCAGGGCCGCGGTTGTGGTTCTGGCCCGGGGGCATGGCCGAGGCCTCCGAAACCTCTCCCGGGCCGGGGAATAACACGCCGGCCTGCCGGCGCGCGTGAGTCACACCTGCCTCAGGCAGGTGTAACTTTTCTAACAAAGGTAGGGGGGGTTAGATAAGGCTGGGGGGGGTGGGTTAGGTAGGGGAAGGGAGGGGAAGGTGCGGGGAGTGGAGGGAATGGAGGCAGGCTGTGCGGCTCGGCGCGTGCAGGCTGCCAATTTTGGGCAGCCTTGCACGCGCCGACCCCGATTTCAAAGGATACGCGCGGCTACGCGCGTATCTATTAAAATCCGGCGTACTTTTGTTTGCACGTGGTGTGCAAACAAAAGTACGAGCGGATGTAGTTTTCAAAAATCTACCCCATTCTTTTCACCAGTGGATAAAAAATCATACATGTGACGCTCCATGAAGTTAGCATGTAGCACATTTAAAGCTAATCGGAGAGATATCTTTTTCAGTCAACGCACAATTAAACTCTGGAATTTGTTGCCAGGGGATGTGGTTAGTGCAGTTAGTGTAGCTGGGTTTAAAAAAGGTTTGGATGAGTTCTTGGAGGAGAAGTTCATTACTTGCTATTAATCAAGTTGACTTAGAAAATAGCCACTGCTATTACATCAGTAGCATAGGATAGACTTAGTTTTTGGGTACTTGCCAAGTTCTTATGGCCTGGATTGACCACTGTTGGAAACAGGATGCTGGGCTTGATGGACCCTTGGTCTGACCCAGTATGGCATGTTCTTATGTTCTTACTCAATAGAGATGTGAATCGGAACCGGAATCTGATCGGTTCCAGTTCCGATCCAAATCTTAAAATTTTTATCGCCCGGCCCGATTGGATTTTTGATTATCGGCTGCGCCCGATCCGATAATAAAAAAACCCTCCCCCACCGTCCCGAACCCCCAAAAAAGGTTTTTAAATTACCTGGTGGTCCAGTGGGGGTGCGGGGAGCGATCTCCCGCTCTCGGGCCATCGGCTGCGTTAATAAAAATGGCGCCGATGGCCCTTTGCTCTTACCATGTGACAGGGTATCCCTGCCATTGGCCGGCCCCTGTCACATGGTAGGAGCACTGGATGGCCGGCACCATCTTTAAACATGGCGCCGGCCATCCAGTGCTCCTACCATGTGACAGGGGCCGGCCAATGGCAGGGATACCCTGTCACAAGGTAAGGGCAAAGGGTCATCGGCGCCATTTTTATTAGTGGCAGCTGATGGCCCGAGAGTGGGAGATTGCTCCCCGTGCCCCCACTTGACCACCAGGTAATTTTAAAAGGTTTTGGGGGGGGGGGGGGTCGGGAGGGTGGGGGAGGCTAAGGGGGTGAGTTTTTTTTTTATCGGGCCATCGGCGCCATTTTTATTAGTGGCAGCCAAAATGGCGCCGATGGCCCGAGAGCGGGAGATCGCGCCGGGACCCCCCCACTGGACCACCAGGTAATTTAAAACATTTTGGGGGGATTCGGGAGGGTGGGGGAGGGTAAGGGATTTGTTTTAAAGGTTGGGGTGGGTTTAGGGGTTGTTTTGTTGTGCCGGTTTTCCCGCCCTCCCCCCTCCCCCGATTTACGATTTTTCACGATAAATTGGGGGAATTTCTATTGTATTGCGACTCTAACGATTTTTGACGATTTGACGATTTAAAAAATATCTGACGATTTTTTTAAATCGTCAAAAAACGATTCACATCCCTATTACTTGTTGCAAAAGACTGGGAGGCTGCCCTCTTGCTGCTGGACTGCTGCCTTCATCTTAAATATGTTCAGTTCCTAGTTAAGTTTAGGTTGCTGTGGGAGTAGGAATGCATACAGATTAGGGTCCTTTAAATGTATTAGTGTATTCACTATTTATCTGGTAGTGACCTCCAAGGGAATGATTAAACTCTTGATAAGGTGTGGGGAATTTCTGAATTTAAGTTAAAAGGATGATTATTATTTTTTTTTTTTTTAGTGTGAAAGTGTCACCTGCCTATAAATAAAGGATGAGCTAGAGGTGGGTGGGACAGGGGTGAGAGGGAGGGAAAGACAAACACAAACTCCTGGGTTTTGTCTGCCCTCTGACTAGCTCTGTAATACACCCAAATCTCCTGTTTATTTTGCCTACCTTCTGACTAGCTATTTAATACAAACCTCAAACACACTAAAGATTATACCCCAAGTTTACTTCTCCCCAAAACTTAAGTTCTAATATTTCCCCAAGCAGTACTTACCAATTCTTTTCAGCCACCAGCAAGGTGATCCTCTCCTCCTAGTGCTCCCACCCAAACGTCTCAGAAATACTTCAAACTTCTTTCCTGCAAACCTGGAGGCTTATCGGATTCCTTGATCAATCCACTGGGTAAACAGAAAGACCCTTTACACATGTTCAAGGAGCAATTTATACTCCTGAGACATATCCCAAAAAGGGGATGGCAAAAAGCAGGGGGGAGGACCCCAAAAATGCAAAACCCCAGAAACTGAAAACAGGTCAAAAATAGTAGCAGGGGCTACACAGGTATACCTATTACTAGATATAGTCAGCCATGTAGGCAACCATGGTCTCCAGAAAAGAGCTGATCCATCTGGAGACAGGATTGTCTGGTGCCAGTTGTGCCTTCTGCTATCCTCTAGAAGGAGCCAGTAACCAGATAGCACAGAGAAGTCATCACTTTCACCTCAGCGGGCAAGCTGTTAGAATGGCCTGGCCTGTCTGGGAGGCAAGATATTTATATAACTTCTCAGAGAGCTGGAGAATGAGAGCGCTGGTCAACCTGAATCTATTCTGTCAGCTCCTGGTCACAGAATTCTGCTATAAGGGGCTCCTTCAGTATGTGTGAAAGAATAGATGAACTCTGAGATGTAGCTCAAATACATCTCCATCTTACCTAGCCCAAGCAGAAAAGAAAGCCCAACCATCTTCCTTCCTGGTTTATAAAGGATGCTGGGGATCATAAGAAATCTACATGTGATGTATTTCAAGTGTTTTCAATGAGGACAAATATTCTCTAGCACCAGCCCTTGGGGTGGCACAACCCATTATAAATTTGTAGACATCAGGTACTGCTGCTATTTGCCTGACTAAGAAGGCACTATTGCGAGCAAGAGGAGAAAGCAGGGCCAGCAGCGTCAGATCACCCCCTCATCCATCTGATCCTCCCAGTCCAATTTTGGGATGTATGCTGTAGAAAGAATACTGTCTCTTCAGGAGCAAAGAGAAATGACTCTGACATAGGACCACTTTAAGACCTCGCTCCTAGAACATTTTTACATTCTTTTGCAATGCAACATGATGGAGTCAAAGAAAACAAGATGGCATGGCTCAACTATAACAATTTTTCATAGAAGGCAAGAAAAAAAAATAAAAATAAAAACGACTTTTTTTTTCCCCAGAGAAAATAATGGGAGCTACATGAAAAAAAAAAAAGGAAACTGACACAGTTACTCCTGCTCTGAGCAAGAGTAAATACATTTGGTGCAGAGGGTTGTGAGAGACAATTAAATACTATGTAAATGTGTGTGGAGGGTAGTGGCATACTAAGGGGGCGGGAGCGCAGTCCTGGGTGACAACAGGGGGAGGGGTTCCATTGCTGCCAGCATATAGGAAGGTCCCACAGCGGCGCAAAGAAGTGACATGCTGGCGGGGTTCCCACTCCCTGCCAGCAAAAACAAGGTCCTGTGGTGGAAGAAGAGACCCTATGGTGCCACCGGTGTTTCCTCCAAACCGGCGGCAGATGATGAGATCCTGCAGTGCCGCCAGTATTTCCCCAGAGCCAGCGGCAGATGAAGAGGCCCTGCGGTGCCACTGGCATTTCCCTGGAGCTGGCAACAGAAAAAGAGGCCATGCTATGCAGCAAGCAGCAGAAGAGGAGGTCCAAAATATATGTGAAAGAGCGAGAGATTGGCCCTGTGAGAGTGCCTGTATATGAGAGGGTGCGTGTGTGTGAGAGGATGCCTGTGTGTATAAGAGGGTGCCCGTGTGTGTGTGTGTGTGTATATGAGAGGGTGAATGTATATAATAAGAGTGAAGAGTGAGTGTGTGTATGCCTGTGTATATATATGAGAGGGTGTCTGTGTGTATGAGAGGGTGCCTGTGTGTGTGTGTGTATGAGAGGGTGCCTGTGTGTGAGGCTGTCTCTATGTGTGTGTGTATATAAGAGGGCCTGTGTGTGTCTATGAGTGCCTGTATCTGTGCGGGTGTCTTACAGAGAGTGCGGGTGTCTTACAGAGAGTGCCTGTGCATGTGTGCCTGTATATATGTGTGTGAGAGGGGTTAAAATGTGTACGCTCTACTCCAATCCATGACTACCTCAAGGTGACTAGAAATCTAAAGTTCCAGGTATGGAGAGCAGGAGATTTTTTTATCCTTGTTAGTTGTAATTATTGGATGTGATGTGTCTGCTGTTTTGAAATATTTTATTAGTGTTTGTTAATTCTATTCATCAGCTGTTTTGATATGTATATTTTTTAGTATGGTTTTACTATTCTGATTGATTTATATTTTTTATTGTATTGTTTGCAGGACTAGTGGTGTTCTGCTTTTCCATTGTTGCACTGCATTCAGAATCTGGCATGTCATGGTTTCCAGTTCAGTTTTTATCTGCATGTGTGTGTGTTAGTGTGAAAGAGAGACACAGAGGAAGCATATGGGTGTGTTAGTGTGCGAGAGATACACAGAGGAAGTATATGTGTGTGTTAGAGAGAGATAGAGGAAGCGTGTCTGTGTGTGAGAGAGAGACACAGAGGAAGTGTGTGTGTCTCTCTCACACACACACATGCTGTCTCTCACCAGCGTGTGTGTGTGTGTGTGTGTGTGTGTGTGTGTGAAAGAGAAGGAGCATATTGTTGCGCATGCATCCCCCTAGTCCAGAGCTTTCCAAACTTTTCATGTTGGTGACACACTTTTTAGACAAACATAATTTCACGACACGGTAATTCAGTCTACTAGTAAACCAGAGGTTAAAGGTTAAACGAACGAAACATATTTCGACAATTTATGTATGTTTCCTTAAATATATACATAAATAAAATGTTTCACGACACAACCTATCTCATGAAAACCTTAAATTTATATTAAAAATATATATTCCAAGATTCATGTTATTGTTATAATTTATGAGAAACAATAATAAAACAAATTGTCTGTCCCCCACACACTCATCTCTCTCCTCCCCCCAGCACATGTCTGACCCCCACACACTCATTTCTCTCCCCCCAGCACATGTCTGGCCCCCACACTCATGTACCTCGTCTTTTTGATTGTTGCCAGTTAAGTGCTTCACTCCCTTCCATGATCACCAGACACTGCTGCTTGCAGTCAGTACTCCTCATGGCCAGGCCTCATCGGCAGCAGCAGCCAATGCAAGGATGGCTGGGCTCGTTCCACCCACCAAGCCCCCCAAAAAAAACGCGATTGACAGCAAAAATCACCCAATAATAAGCAACCCATAAACCGAAAAAAAAAAAAGTGAATCTCTAGAAAAAAAAAAGCCCAAACTCGCATCAGAGTTGACCGGGCTTGCGCGACACACCTGCACACTGCAGGCGACACACTAACGTGTCCCGACACACAGTTTGGAAAGCTCTGCCCTAGTCTATGACAATCTCAGCTTGACAGATATGGAAAACGGGTAATTTTTAAAATCCTTATTAGTTTTAATTATTTAGTGTTATTTGATGTGTCTGCTGTTTCAAAATATTTTATTGATGTTTAGGAAATTTCAAAATTATATATGGTGGGAGGGCCAAAGGAAGTATCCTCCCCGGGTAAAAAATGCTTTAGGAATGCCACTGGTAGAGGGGGGGATTAGCCCATCTTGGGTTGGATAGGGGAGAAGCTGAGGGCATTAGTGGAGAATCCCAGGGGCTCCAGCTAATGTGTGTCCTGAATTTCTTTTTTCTAACTGTTCTGAATAATTTACTTGCCCCAGGTAGCCCTGGCTATCTTCAAACAAACCCTTTTATGGACAGATGGTAGTCTACACAATGCATTGTTTGGCTGAGAGGCAGAAGACCACATGACAGGAGTGAATTTAGCCTTTAGTGTTTTGGTTTCAACTGTACTCCCCTCCTGAACTTAGAGGCCGATGCAGTATCACGGGTGGTAAAACAAGCGCTCGTATTGAGCACCCGTTTTCCTAACGCACGCACAACCACCTCTCCTGGGCCTGATGTAATATTTAAATGAGTTGGTGCAGTAAAAAGGACACACTAGGAATAAATTGTGCATCCCTAGAGCTCAAAAGCATCGGGCACCCAGAAGATGTGGCTGTTTGCTATGGGCGCTTAATACAATTGCTGTGGGTCTTCTTGTTTCCGGCGGGTCTTGGTTAAATTATCACATTTTCCATTCAGGCAGCAAAAGACTTCTTAGCCATGAACAGTGTGGACCTCAGAACCCCTGGATCATGCAGTTTAGCACAAACCTCGGTAAAGTCTTAAGGCTGTCAGGATTCGATTTTCTGTCTTCTCCACTAGAGCTGGAGTCTGCAGTCATAGGCTCCACAGATCAATCGGGCCTTGCAGTGGTGAACCTCTCCAAGTAAAGGCTATGCGGAATAGGGATGTGAATCGTTTTTCTGACAATTGAAAATATTGTACGATATTTTCAAACTCGTCAGAAATCGGGGGCTGCCAGAAACTGATAGGAAAACCCCACAAAATTGTTCGTGGGGTTCTCTTATTGTTTTGGGGGAGGGCGGAAAAATGGCACACAAAAACAATCCCTAAACCCACCCCGACCCTTTAAAACATATCCTTTAGCTTTCCCCACCCTCCCGAACCCCCCCCCCCCAAATTACCTGGTGATCCAGTGGGGGTCCCGGGAGCCATCTCCCGCTCTTGGGCCGTCGGCTGCCACTAATCAAAATGGCGCCGATGGCCCTTTGCCCTTACCATGTGACAGGGTATCCGTGCCATCCAGTGCTCCTACCATGTGACAGAGGCCATCCAATGGCACAGATACCCTGTCACATGGTAAGGGCAAAGGGCCATCGGCGCCATTTTGATTAGTGGCAGCCGACGGCCCAAGAGCAGGAGATGGCTCCCGGGACCCCCAGGTAAGTTTTTAAAGTTTTGGGAGGGTGCAGGAAGCTAAAAGATATGTTTTAAAGGGTCGGGGCCGATAAAAAAAAACCCGATCAGACCGCACGAAAAAGATTTCACTATAGTCCCCAAACCAGGAATCGGAACAGATTCTGTTTCCGATTCACATCTCTAATGTGGAATAACTTAACGCCAGCTCCAAGGCTGGTGTTAAGTTTCCTAATGAGATTACGTTGGGTGCCGGGGGATTTTTTGTATCGGGGATAATAGCTAATAGCCTCATCTACATGGAATTTACATGTGATAAGTACTATTGACTATGCGTTTATTTGGATGAGTGTTTTGGACACACTAATCCATTTATTGCAACAGGTGTTAGTCTAGCACATCCAAAACGCACGTCCAACCTTGGGTTAACCTGTGCACTAGTCTGAGTGCACTTTATTGCATCGGCCCCTTAGTGATGAAGCAAGCCAGGGTAAAGCAGTGTTATCCTGGAAAGATGTTTGGACTACATTCTAAAGTTATTACCGTAAATACATTTCTTTTACTTCATTGTAGACTGTGGACACGGGAAATATTGATTAATTAGCAAGAAACCATAAATAGGAGCGGTGTGTATGTTTGATGAGTACTTCACATAAATATTCACTATGGACCAGTCAGCTTTTGCTTGGGGAGCTAGAAAAGAACACTGCAGTGAATCATTCTCCAGTGCTGTTTGTTCTTGTTTTATAGGGCCTTGACAGAGAAAGGAGATATATTCTAATAATAAAAAGAATAATAAAGCAGTGGGAGAATTGTGGTCAGGAGTCTGAAATCCTTAATAAACGGCAGTCGCTGGTAGAGCTCATTTTATCACAGCGTAAGACTACCGTAAAATTATCTTATGATATATACATGTCGCTAGAGAGATAGACACAGGCATATGGTTCCATAATTTCACCTACAGTGCTAGTGATATTTTCCCAAGCACATATTATCAGTAACCAGAGTACACGAGGCCTGGAAGATGCTAATGATGAGCATTTGTTTCATAAATTCCCTTTATGCCATGCCTCCAGCCTGTTTAAAGTTCTTTGCTAGACTGTACATTGCCAAAGAAAAAACTATATATACTGTATAAATGCAATACAAACTGAGTAGCAATGTCCCTCAAAGCTAGCTACATTTCATACCGCACTAAAGAGCCTCATGGGTCTAGCCTAGGATGCTAGAGCAAGAAAAGCTCGTTCTGATAGTCCAAGCGGTCCATTATCTCACTGCTGAGGACAAATGAAATTCAGAGATCTTTACCACGACAGTCCTAAAAGAGTTTTCAGATGTAAATAATTTATTAAATAATAGTTGCGAAATGTGTTTTAATATTATTGCAGCTTTTCTCCAATGATTATATAATCGTAGTGTGCCCGATTTTCAAATGCTGCTTAGCCGGATAAGTCAGACTTGCCCGGCTAAGTAGAGGCTGCTGAATATCCAGCTACATTCAGTGGCTGCCGTTTAGCCAGATAAGACTTAGATGGCTAACTTACATGGGGTATTCATCAGCACAGTTATGCTGCTAAATATCCCCATATTTAGCGCTTCTTAGCCGATTAAGTTATATTGGGCTAAGTCAGATCTGCTGTATGGCAGGACTAACTTATCTGATTAACTTAACTGGATAAGTATGAATATCCAGCTAACTTATCTGGCTAACTCCTAGATTCATCAAATTGCTATGTGACTTCACATGGGGCG
This sequence comes from Rhinatrema bivittatum, assembly GCF_901001135.1. Lineage (NCBI taxonomy): Eukaryota > Metazoa > Chordata > Amphibia > Gymnophiona > Rhinatrematidae > Rhinatrema > Rhinatrema bivittatum. The sequence goes on from NC_042619.1 coordinate 96,011,217, forward strand.
TCCCACTATCACAGGGGGGTGGGACCCTGCTCCTGAAGACATATCGCGGCTCCATGGTGCATTCTTTTGGGTCACGGCCCCAACACAAAAGAACACAGCACGTGGCCCTTTAAAGCAAGGGCAACCTCAGTCTCACGGACCGACATTGTCTTAAAGGGCTGCTGGCTGCCCAAAGATTACCCGCGGCCAAATGGGGAAGTTGAGCGGGGGTAATTGCTGACCCCTGTTTCAATCCGAGGTCACTAGTAGAGATGGCCCCAAATCCCAGAATCCATACAGCATATCTAACTTAGCCAGATATAACTTATCTGGCTAAGTAGCGCTAAAAACATGGATATTCAGCAGCATAGCCATACTACTGAAATCCCATGTAAGTTAGTCAGATAAGTCTTTTCTAGCTAACTTACTTAATCAGATTGCTTCAAATAGTGAAGCCATAGTTTGTATGAGATTGGTTATAGGACCAATATGCTGGCACAGAGTCTTTCAAAATCTTTTTTATTATCTCAGACTATGTTGTGCTTTCTGTGCTTTATTCTACTGTTGTATTTTGTTGATTTTTTTTACGGGGATAATATTCAGTCATTGGCCAGATTGCAGAGTTAGCCAGATAAACTTATCTGGCTAACTTTGGAGGGTTATTCGGAGGTGTAGACACACCACTGAATATATAGCCAACTATCTTAAAGATAGCCAGGATACTGAGGGAGCTCAGGGATGTGCTGGCAGGTCTACTAAAAAACCTGCTCAATAGATCCCTGGAAACTGGACTGGTGCCGTGAGATTTGAGAAGTACAGTGGTGGCCCCACTTCACAAGAGTGATAGCAGAAAGGAGGCTGGAAGCTACAGGCCAGTTAGCCTCACCTCCAAGGTGGGAAAATTCATGGACAATCTGCTGAAGGAAAGGACAGTGAACAATCTGGTGGGTTGCTGGACCCAAGGTATAGCATGGATTCACCAGGGGAAGGTCAGACAAATCTGATTGTTTCTTTTGATTGGGTGACTAGACAATTGGATCGAGGAACCACACTTGATGTGAATTACCTGGATGTCAGCAAATCTTTTGATACGATCCTGCAAGAGGCTCATAGATAAAATGAGAAGCTTAGGAATGGGCACCAAAGTGATGGAGTGGATTACAAACTGGTTGACTGACAAAGACTGGTGTTAAGTGGAGTACCACAGAGATCGGTTCTGGGTCCGGTTCTGTTCAATATCTTTGTGAGCGTCATTGTGGAAGGGATAGAAGGTAAAGTCTGTCTGCTGATGACACTAAGATCTGCAACAGTGTGGACACACCTGAAGGAGTAGAGAGAATGAAAATTGATTTAAGAAACCTTGAAGAGTGGTCAAAAATTTGGCAGCTGGATTCAGTGCCAAGAAGTGCAGAGTCGTGCATCTGGGGTATGATAATCCAAAAGAACTGTATGTGGTGGGGATGAATGGCTAATGTGCATGGATTGGGAGAGGGACCTTGGGGTAATAGTGTCTTTCAATCTGAAGGTAACGAAGCAATGTGACAAGGCAATAACTAAAGCCAGAGGGATGCTGGGCCTCATAGAGAGGAATAACTAGCAGGAAAAAGGATGTGACAATAATGCCCGTGTATAGGTCCTCAGTGAGGCCTCACCTGGAGTACTGTGTTCAGTTCTGGAACCTGTATCTCAAAAACGATAAAGACAGGACGGAGGTGATTCAGAGAAGGGCTATCCAAAATGGTGTGGGGTCTGTATCGGAAAACTTATGAGGAGAAGCTGAAGGATCTAAATATGTTTACCTTGGAAGAGAGGAGGTGCAGGGGGGATATGATACAGACGTTCACATACCTAAAAGGTTTTAATGATGCACAATCTTCAAACCTTTTCCAAGAAAAGAAACTGTAGAACTAGGGGGTCATGAAATGAAACTCCAAGGGGGACAATTCAGTTCTGTCAGGAAATATTTCTTCACAGAGAGGGTGGTGGATGCCTGGAATGCACTTCTGGAAGAGGTGGTGAGGACAAAAACAGTAAAATTCAAAAGGGCATGGGATAAACACTGTGGATTCCTAAGGACTAGGGGTTGGAAATGAAAAAAGGATAACCTGCCAGAGCAGCAGTTACTGCTCTTAACAGAAGGCACGGGGATTACTACTCTTAACCAATTAGCCTTGATGCTTGTGACTCAACTGCAACATTGTTCTGAGCTTAAATGGTAGGAGAAAAATGGGAATTGGATTCAGATGACAGCCAACACTGGGTCCCGTAACTGGGTCCCAACTTTTACGGTCCGGGGTCATGATATGCAGACATTACGGATAAAGCACAGAACTGCTTCTACAGCCAAGTCCAAAAGCAAAGCATATCAAGCAGCATTGTCTGAATTATCATGAAGGCTTCTTACTCTGTATAAACGTTGCTAAAGATAATTGTGTAATGGGTTTGACAGTTGCTTGGTTTGGATTCTAATTACTGCTGCCTTTAACATAAGGCTTGGGATAACCTGCACGAAGCGGCAGTTGCTACCCTTAATAGAACACATGGAAGTAACCTGCACACAGTGGCAGTTACTACCATGGGAAGCTTGCTGGGAAGACAGGATGGACAGTTTGGTCTTTTTCTGCTGTCATTACTATGTTACTATGTAGATAGGTTTATCCAGCTAACTTTAGGACAGCTCTATGACAGGACCAGATTTATCTGGCTGAATATCAAAGTTAGCTGAATAACTTATCTAGCTAACTGCATCATTCATCAAAATGCGTTATGGCGTGCAAAAAACACTAGCACACGGCGTAAATGCAAAACTTTTTTTTTGGGGGGGGGCAGGAATTAGTTAAATTAGGGGCAATATTGCATGGTTTTAACACTGGAAATAACTACACTTGTTTCCCTGGTGTTAAGCTGTGCGATATGACTGAAATGGCCATAATGAAATTTGTAATAAATTGCATTTTGGCTATTTCTAGGCTTGGGGAGGGAGAGAGAGAGGAGTAGAGAAGGGAGAGGTGGGAGAGGGAGAGGGAGAGGGAGGGGGAGAGAGAGAGAGCGCCTCACTGTGTGCACCTATTTATATCTCTATAGGAGAGCCACCTAATAGGTCGAGGTGAAGTGTTAGTGGTGGTTTGGGGGCCAGTTTCACATGTAGAGTGAGACTTACGAACAGCACAGTACACCTTGGTGAAGATTTGACATCATTTGGAGTGAGTAAAGTCTCACAAAGATGAAAATTTTGTACTACCATATGTTATCTCACCCTATCTTGATGGTACCCTGTTATAGAGATGACACTAATCAAATACAACCCCCCCCCCCCCCCAAATATCTGAAATCCATAGACCTATTGAGAAAATACTCCAACTGATATAATATATGGTCAACTGGTCATTTATTTCAAAGCAATTATATATTTATATATTTTTTAATTTATATATATTTTATGATATATCCATTTGAGTGTCGGTCCTATAGATATATCATAAATATATAAATTTAAAAAATATATAAAAAATAAAGTTGCATTATACCCTGTTATACAGTCCATCAAGCTAGGGTGAGAGAATATTTATTTATTTTTATTTTTAATTTTTATATATATAGTAGAAATGTCATGTTTTTGAGACTTTCCTCCCTCCAAATGACGTCAAATCTTCACCAAGGGGTACTGTGCTGTTCGTACATCTCATTCTACATATGAATCTGGCCCCTAAACCACCACTAACACCTCACCTTGACCTATTAGGTGGCCCTCCTATTTATTTATTTATTTATTTATTTATTTATTTATTTATTTATTTAAAAACTTTTATATACCGGTATTAGTATGCATACATCATACCGGTTTACAATGTAACTTTAAAGGTAGAAATTACAATGAACAGGGAGGGCGAACAAGGAGGAGTATACAAAGAGCAGGAGGTGGAGGAATTAAAGCAATAAATAAAAACTGCAACGGACTATTTACAGGAATATACAAGGCGTAGGCAAGATACTTGCAGAAGTCGGTGTACTTAATCAGGGTAGGCTTGTCGGAAGAGCCATGTTTTAAGTTTTTTTCTGAACTTGGCGTAACATGGCTCTAGCCTGTTACGCCAAGTTCTTAACTACTATGAGGGCCTTGTAGATAGTCTCTCTCTCTCTCTCCCCTCCCTTCCCCTCCCCATGCATGTTATCCAGCTATATTGTAGCTGAATGATGAGATATTTGGTTGAATAAGTGCCAAAAATTTTCAAAAGTCAGCATTTGACTAGATAACTTTCAAGTTATCTGGCTAAATACTGTTTAATATGGATCTCTATGTTTTTTAGGGTTGAATTTTCAAAGCCATTTACACCTATAAAATGCAGTTTTATGCACATAAATGGCTCATTAGAAAATTTGCTGGTCTTTTCAGGCAAAAACTGTGCACATAACTCAGTTGTACATGTCATTTTGTACACACAAAAAAAAAAGACATTCAGAGGGGCAGAGTTGACGTGGAGATCGGATTTATACACATACTTTTGATTTTAAAAGTATGCGTAAAAATTGCATGCACAAGTTACGCTATGCCAGGAGCAGGTGTTATTTTGTGTAGGGGAGTTCGTATGCATACTTTCTGAGAATTTTCCAAGCAAAAGTAAATGTATACTTTCATTTGAAAATTTGTGGAAAGTCTGTGGGTAAAAAGTACCACAGTCTTTCCTGTCTTTGAAAATTACCCTCCCTATCTGTACATTGCCCAGAGCTCCCATGGAAATGAGATGATTCACAAATCTGAATAAATGAATAAATACCGGCTTCTAGGGTTGAGTATTTCTTGTAGAAAATGTCCTGCTCATTATGGACCTTCAGCACACTGAGTGTTCCCAGAATTCCCTCTTAAGCCCTTGAGGACCAATCAGATTTCTCAGGGGTGGGACCAGTAGAATATACCAGGCTCTGCTACCTGAGCCCGCATGTATTAGAACCATGCAAAAAAAACAAAAAACCCCAGCTTCTGATTGGGCAGATCCTGGTTCAAGGCTGGCCAGTGTGCTTCTTTCTCATAGCATCTTTGTACTGGCTTACCTTAGCTTTACATTTTCTCTATTAAATTCCTCCTCAGTGCCACTGCACAATTCAATTTTCTTCCATCCGACACAGCTTGGGATGTGTTAGAAGGGGCTCCAGGGGGCTTTCAGAAGCCTCATCTTAAACTATTTAATGTATACAGTGTCTCAGTGATTGGAACTGAGCTGCTGAGAGCCCCTTGATACAAAATTGGCAGTATACCAGTGGAATCACCAATGTCATGCTTCGCCTGCATCTTTTTTGACTTTCCATCCAGTGTAGATCTCGGTGTCAGCTCTTTGCTTTGCTTTTTTTCAGTTTTCATTTCCGCTCTTCCTCTGGTCTCTCATTACACCCTGTGTCCTCTTCCACTCTTTTTGCTTGACCTGTTTTGATATTGCCTTCACCCTGTGCCAGATCTCATCAAGATGCTGTCCAAAATTTCACCCTTTCCTTGTAGTCTCAGCTCTCTTGGCACCCAACCTTGCTCCTCCAGCTCATCTAAACTTGAAATCACTCTTCCAGCACGTGGCCATTTAATTTCTCTTTCCTCTTCACCATAAGCCTCCATCTCTTCCTTCTTTTTTCCCCTTGGTCTACTCCTGACTAGCACTAATTGATAATGGATTCACAGTTCCCTTAGTACATTGAACTTAATTTCAGTAATAACAATATTTATTTTTATAGAACCACTGCGCATACATAATACCATACAATGGTGATAAGTATTCCATCCCTGCCCCAAAGAGCTTACAGTTTAACTGGATACCTGAGGCAATGGGAGATAACGTGACTTGGCAAAAGTAATAAAGTATTGTGCAGTCAATCAAAATTCAGAGACTGATTGCCAGAAGCCACACCACGAAGAGAAGACAAAAAAAATAACTTAAGCAATAGGTGCAATATTTGATAAAACTGGAGGTCAGTAGCAGCACATGGCAATTGCAAACAAACCACAAAGTATAATGACATATTTGTTATGGTACTATGCAGTATAACATGGCCAATTAACACTATTTAACAGACTGTGCCACAGAACACTGTATGGATTATTGCATTCAGCAGTCAATATACGTTGCCTCTGTAACATGTAGTCCAAATGCTTCTCTAGCTAAGGAAAACAAATGATGGGGTTATTTGAGCCCATATGAAAGGCACAGTAGGAGGAGAATTCATTAGAAGTTGAAGTAAGAATACATATTACAATTATTTCTAAAATATAACCCCTCTAGCAATTCATACATGGCACCACATAAGGATTCACACACGTAAAACTGGGGTTTTCACATGTAAATGCACTCTACGTACGTAAATGGATTTTGGAACTTTCCATATTTACATGCATAACTCCTCAGAAAATTCCCTCAATATTGCATACTTTTAAAACATGGAGTCTGTATGCTTGAAACAGGAAAGTATAGTTTTTGACAGCAGATCAGGCCCATCCAGATTGCCCAGTTTCCTGTTACAATACTGCAGACCTGATTTTCCCTTCAGTTCCCTGAAACTAGGGATCCTCTGTGCTTATCCCATGCTTTCTTAGATTCTGTTGTTCTTCTCACCTCAGGGCAACTTCTAAATAAAGAAAAAAAATGTTTTTCTTAAATTCCGCATGACATTTCTAGCCTTCATTGATCTGAGGCAATAGTAACCATGAAGTCAGGCTTAAGTCAGGAAGCATGGGAGCACACAATCCTAGCAATGCACTCCATTCCTGAGCTATATTACCCCATTATTATGGTCTAGTTCAGGACAGTTTGACTTGTGTGTGCCTGGATTAGATCCCCAAAGGTGGGTATGCAGAAATCAAAGGCTTAATTCCAGACACATTAGGCATTTTTCCAGTTGATACAAAATAGGGAAAACCTGTTGGTAGAACAGGTCTTGTGTGTATTAACCCACAAGTTAAACTGTGCTCCTACCTTTGCCGCTTGCACACACTCATTTTTTGATAAGTAAGATGTTCCTGGAGCCAGACATGTACATATACTGACAAAACTGCATAAATAAGCAATAGCAAAATAAGCGTGTGGAAATGATTAAGAAATGCACAACTCTGCCATTTGCTTGCCCTGAACATTTGTTTGCTTTCTTTTGAAAATAGAGTCCATACTTTGTATTCTATAGCATTAAATTACTACTTAACCCCTTACTACAGGATATTCCAGCAAAAGGAGGTGGAGGGGTTGCTATAAATCAAATTTAAACCCTAGACTACCATGAAAGCTAACTAGAAGCATTTTTTATGCTTTTTTTTTTGTTGTTGTTAAGATTCCTTGAAATGCCAATCTTTCAAGCAGATATTTTACCATACAAAACCCCTGCAAATTCATAGCTGCCCATTACCTGGAAGGATCTAGAGAGGCTTCCATAAACATATCTTTGGACTGAGCACCACCATTGTAGAAAATCACAGGCAGGGCCGGTGCTTCCAGGGGGGCAAACTAGGCTGTTGCCTAGAGTTCCAAAATTTTGGAGGCGCCAAGATCGCGCCAGCACAGGTCCCGAGGGGGCAGAGCCAACTCCGCCAAAGAAGGGAGACAGTGCGGGAGCCACAGCTGCTGGGAGGAGGGAGAGCTGTATTGCAGCCCCCGCCAATAGGTAAATTGGGGGGGGTGGGGAAGGACTGCATAACTGAGAGCCCCAAATACTCTTGCACCAGCCCTGATCACGGGCAAAATGACGTTAAAGATTTCACCGAACAGAGGACGGAGGCAGGCAGGGTCCCAGATCAGACAATGAGCTCTGGGCTGCCTTCTCTAATGCTATTATTTAGGTGATCTGAAAGGGCAGTGAAGTAAAGAAGAAACGGGACCCTGGAGTCTACACCTCTGATCTTAAACAGTACTTTAAGGAAATGGCACCAAAGACTATTTTACCTAAGGGGAGAAGCAAAGAGCAGAACCAGCGGCGCCCCCTCCCCCCACCCCCAAAACTTTCCAGCCTGCTGCGAGCCACCGTGTCAGACCGGCCGGATCCCAGGGCGAGCCCGTGCTCGGGAGGCTGCCGTGTGAGCCCCCGGGGGGGGGGGGGGGCACTGACCATTCAGGGCGGTGATGAAGGTGGGGACTTATTATGATGCGGCTATTGATCTGCCTCACTGTGAAACTTCCAGTAGCAAAGTGACTCTGCCGTCAGCTGGATCCTAACGTGTGCCCTCCTCCTCCTCCTCCTCCTCTTCCTCCTCCTCCTTTTCCTCCTGCCTCTACCCCTCCCAGATTCCCGGAGTTCCTAGGAGCGACAGTAGGTAGCGGATTGCCCCGGCGTCACGTGCGAGTAAGTAGCAGTCCGTCCGCCTGTCCCGTATGCCCGGGCTCCTGATATTTCAGCTGGGCAGGAAGATCTGCACCGTCTCTCCGGATGAAGCTGGCTTCTCTTTCAGCGAGCCTCGCGGGATGGGCCAGTGCTGCTGCAAGCCTTACCAGTGCCCCCCGTGCCTGGACAAGACGGTACTGTCCCTCCTTGGCTTTCTCCCCCACCCCCCTCCCCATTTTTTTCTTTATGCAGAACGGGGGTAGCACAATGGCAAAGCTTTCCGCTAGTCTTTATCCTGCTCTACACCTAATCCGTGCAGCCCATGCAACATTAAGAGGAGGTTAGAGGGCAGTGCTGAAAAAAAAAAACAAACGCTGCCCTTTAACACTGTTAAAGAAGTTAGGTCTGCGCCTGCTGCAGGGACTTAACATAATCGCGTTGATTCTGCAGTCAGACCTGAGCGTTGCCTTTTCTCCCCGCAGGTAAGGGTGTCTCAGAGAAATGCTCGGTATTCGCTAACATGAATTGCATTCCGATTGCGCTTGAGAGCATCAGAGCTTGGGCAGAGAGTTCTGTTTGTTGAGAATGTAAAAGTTAGCCTTGTTCGTGCAGGAACGAACTTCCAGAGTAGTCACTCTAGGGCAGAACTAGCTCCCGTTTTCGTTGCCACCTTGAGGATAAACGCAGAGAACTAAAATAGCAGGTTCTACAGAATTTTAGTTTCAAAGTAGCATCAGGACATTGAGAAGACGCAAAAATAAACGCGGAATAATTTTGTTTTTTTTAAATGCGTTGGTAAATACAACTCCTAGTCACAGGTGGTGTCAGAATTTGCAGGATAGATCCTGCAAATGCCCCGTCCCAGCTTTCTGTTGGGCATTTGCCCTGAGCACTCAGCTTTCTCTGCCATTATGGAATGAGAGAAGTCGCTGGGGAAATTTTCATTTGCTTGATAAAAAAAAAAAAAAAAAAAGTGAAAACATTGGCAGCAAACTTGCCTGTCAGTTTAATTAATGGTTACGATATTTCAAGATACCCATAATGGATAAAGAGCTGTAAGGGTTCCTGGTTTATACATTAACATGTATTTTACGGCATATTCCCACATTAAGGGAAACAATGTATTGTCTATTAAACTCATTAGAATATAGCCACAGGGGAGTATGCCAGTGTTCAGTTTTGCATCTGAACTTTAACCTGAAAGAGACAGGGTAGGGGTTGTCTCTTGAGAATAGTTTTATGAGAAGATTATAATATGGCCATTTTTAAAGTCACAGATTCTTGTCTTGCTAGGGCAGACAATAAACCCTAATGATTTCATTGTTGCAACATAACAGTGGTGCTGCTGCTGCTGCTGCTGCTGCTGAAAACATGTGGTGATGACACCATTTATGTAACCAACAACAGGGAGAAAGAACCACGCTTGAGGAATCACAAATTAAAGAGAAGAAAGCCCCGTGCTAACCTTATAGCGCTCACAAAGAAGGAACACGTTTCCAAAAGGTCGATTATAGATGAGTTTTTATTATGAGAGACTCCCACTATCAAATTTAGTGAGCTTTAATAGTGTTGATGTCCCCTGACATGGTCCCGGTGTTTCGCCCGAAGGCTGTGTCGGGAGGGACGGAGCAAACAGTAATTCGAAAACATAAACGCACTCTTACACTCGCATTACCAGGGTGTGTTTGTTTTCGAGTTACTGTTAGCCTCCGACCATCCTGACGCAGCGTTCGGGCGAAACCCAAAACCAGTTTATATTTTTTAAGATAATTGCTCATCTTTCAGAATCTGAGCCCAAGGTTAGTTGCAGTCAGGTACAATGGGTTTCTCCCTGTCCCAGAGGGCTTACAATTTATTCTTAGGCCCCGGGGGGAGAGCCTCAGCCCAAGTCAACTCCTCTCTCCTTCCAGGTCTTAGGGAAGGAATCCTCAGGCTCAGGACAAAGCCTTGATGATCTGGTCCAGAATAATTCCTCTCGCCTCTCAAACCTTGGGGAGGGAATCCCCAAGCTCAGGGCAATGCTTTTCTTCTCCTACTTCCCAGGTCCAGAATAATACCTCTCTCCTTCCAGGCTGAAAGGAGTAGATCCCTACTTCTTGAACCTTGGAACCACAGCAGTATCATTGGTGTCAGGAGGGTGGGGGAAGCTAATGGATTAGTTTTAAAGGGTCGGGGTGGGTTTAGGGGTTATTTTTGTGTGCCGTTTTTCCCGCCCTCCCCCAAAACGATAAGAGAACCCCCACGAACTATATCGTGGGAGCCCCCGATTTCTGATTATTTTGAAAATATCGTACGATATTTTCAGTCGTCTGAAGCCCGATTCACATCCCTACCTGCGATAACGTCTTCAACAGAAGGGAGTCTTCGGAGATTAGGAACATAGGCCCTCGTGGAGCGAGTACCGATTCCTATCTGTAATAGAACTCACAGTATTCACGTCCGCGATCGCTTCCAGGTAGTAAGGAGTCTTCTGAGCATTCAGGGACTTAGGCCCTCGAGGAGCGAGTACCGGATCCCGTCTTAGCAATCTGAAATCAAGAAGAGAGAGCGGGGCCCCCGAGGAGCGGGTACACCTAGGTAAGGTTGTGGAGACAGAGCAGCGGAGAAAGAATTCCCCTTGCTAACTCGATTCGTAGATGCAAGCAAAGACCTTTTAAGGTGGAAGCGGATGACGTCACTATGGTTCGCGCCCTTGCCGGTACAAACTCTGGAGCGCGCGCGCGCCCTTACGTCATCAGGAACATGGCGGATCCGCAGCGTCAGGCCAGCCCGGGGATTCCAGGGAGAAGCGGCAAGGAGAAGCCGCGGCAGCATCTGTCCGTCAGACCCAAAGGGAGTTGCCACTAAGGTAGAGAGGATGGAGTGAGGGAGAGAACAGGCACGAACGCAACAAGTTCACAATCTAATCAAGACAAATATACGTGACAAACAAGAATCTTTGGGTGATAATTTATTATAGAAAAGTGGTTAATATTAAGGAAGTCTATATTCAAAAGCCATTTAGATGGCTAACTCAAAAGTCTCTAACTTTTGATGGTCTTCTGATTTCCATTAGTCTTCAGAAGTGCAACTTAGTTATTTTGCTGGACTCCTCACTCTCCCTTCAATCACATGTCAAGACAGTGGTTAATAGTTTATTTTTTAAGTTATGGCTTCTACATAATTAAAAATCCTTCTTTAATGATTATGACTTCCTTATCAGTTACCCTGGCTTTAGTTATCTCTCTTGAGGATTACTGCAATGCCCTCCATTTGGGGTTTACCCAAACTAAATTATGGGCACTCCAATTAATCCAAAATGCTGCTGCCCACCTGATTACAGATGTGCCATGTCGAGAACACATTATCTCAATTTTATGCAGACTTCATTGGCTTCCTGTTAGTTTGAGGGTGAAATTTAAGATTTAGACATTGGTTTTTAAAACTATTAACGGGCTGGATCCCCATTGTTGTAACATTGTTTTAAAACTTTACCGTTTCCAGCAGCTTTTATATTCAGCATCACGTAGTCTGCTAGATATTACCCTCTATTAAGCATGTAAGAACAGAATCCTAGGAGAGTATATTCTGTGTGGCTGCCCCTAAACTCTGGAATGATCTTCCTGAGGTGATTAAGTCTGAATTCTCTTTGTTTGGATTAGCCCATTTATTCATTCTTGTTCTTAATGACTAACTGTTTGGCTGTCTTTGACTTGATCAATCTGCCCATGGTCACGTCACATTGGATTCAGTCTAATTGCGATATTGTTTGATGGTAGGTGACAGCAGAGATATCAGACTATATGCAGGTGGCTGTTGTGCTTATATCCATATCTGCTCTAATGGTCCTTTGTTTCTTGGTCCTGTGCTTTTGGAGTTTTCTTATGGAACATTACTATCTTGGCATACTAGATGCAGTCCTCTGTGACCTGTTATTTCGGACTATGCTTGGCAGGTCCAGAGCATCATAGTTTGTGAGCGTTTGTCTGTTCTATATAAGAATGTTATTTTGATTGGTTCTGTTTTTATGGATTGCTATGTTTTATATTGTCAGGTTTTTATGTATTTTATTATGCATGTTGATTGTTACCTGCCTAGAATTATAGATAGTGCAGGAAACAAGTTATTTTTTTGTTTTTTTTTTTTAATAATAAATCTGTGATGTAGGAAAATAATATGGGACCCCAAGAAATCATCCAACTCCTGAAGGTCCAGGAACTCCACCCTTGGGCCCCAGCCACCTTCCTAGGTTAGGAGATAGATGAGAAGAATGGAAAAGCGAAAGGACAAGAAAGCACTGGGTTTTCTCTGTTCTGTAGAACAGATCTCCCTTCAAGATACCTTCTACCATAACACCATACACTATACACCTTCTAGATTACATCACTGACGAGTGCCTGTGAGACACGTAAGTAAGTGAAGAGAGAGGCCTTTTAGGTCTAGAAACCAATGAGCCTGATGTTGATGTCAGGCAAAATGGTAGAAGCTAATGTTGGTAACAAAATTAATGGTCATATGGATAAATAATTAAATATGGCTTAATGGGGAAGAGTCAACATGCTGCTTGGATTTAGCAAAGGGAATTCATGTCTTACTAACCTATTAGAATTCTTTAAAGGTGTGAATAAGCACGTGGAAAAACGTGAACTGATGGATAAAGTATATTTGGATTTTCAGAAGGTTTTTGGTAAAGTCCCTCATGAGAGAGTCCTTAGAAAACTAAAAAGTTATGGGATAGAAGGCAAGGTCTTACTGTGGATTAGTAACTGGTTAAAAGAGGAAACAAGAGTTGGACTAAATCAGTATTTCCCAACCTTTTCAAGACCATCTTCCCCCCCCCCCCCCCTCCCGTTCGCGCCGCTACCCCCCTGGACTCAGCCCCAACTCAGACTCCTACCTCATTCTCGGGTTTCTGGGCTGTGAGCAGGTTGGGCGCTGCTCGCGGCCCGCCAAATCTCCACTTCTCTTTCCTGCCGCTACTTGCGGCCCCACATGGCTCGCGCCCCCTAATGGTTGGCATCCTAGACCCAGGCCTTGTCCATCTAGTGCTTCTGCCAGCCCTGGTGGTACACCAAATTTCACTAAGCAGGCAGTGCAGGCATTAAGAGACCAAAAGAAGTGCTACAGAAGCTCTGAAAGCCCCACCACACTTTTTCACATTTTTAAACAAAGTGAGAAAGGGGGCAGAGGTACACGTGAACCTGTCACAGTGGACCAGCTCCCTCTATGTACAAGTGCAGGAGAAGGGAGAAGCCAGTGTGATGCATTCCGCTGGCTCAGTTACCTCGGCTGCTGCAAGTGGCTGCCACAACGCCTTCATTGTTCCCAGTACTCAAGAGTTATATCCAGTGTTCATTGCATGCTGTCCCCAATCTCATTCAGCTTGGGGATAAGATAGAGGCTGGAAGGATTTAAAGAAGGAAGCGCAGGAGGGGGGATATGAGAATGTGCTGTGTTTATTTTGTGTGCCAAACAAAGCAGGGCCTAGTTATCCGTGTTCTGCTTGCTGCTTATTAATATCCACATCTCATGGCTCATACTTTAGCTAGGAAGAAGAGGCATGTATGATTGCAGATGTACTCGGAAAGGAGCTCCTACATGTTTAAGAGCCACTGCTGGTGACTCTTGTCGCTGTGAGCCACTGAGAGCAGAATGCACTGCAGGTGCTGGTCTGGATGTGAGCGTTAATTAGACAGTAGTGACTTTTTTCTACAACATCAGGTCTGAAGGCACACTAGCATGCCATAGAGCACTGGTTGGGAAAATTTGGACTAAACGTTCACGTTTCCCAAAGGAGAAGGAGAAATAACGGAGTGCCCCAGGAAACTTGTTCATTGCCAATTTGAAAAATGGTCAATTAAACAATAACATCATATATTTGGAAACCAAATTTAGATTGTTGTTGTGAATTGGAATCTCATAAATTGCTCACTCGTAGCATCGATAGCTTAATTCAAGCTTTCATCAGTCTTATTCTTGTAGACTGTGAATATAAATTTTCAATCATTGATTCCAGTTCCTCAAAGCGATTGGGACACAGTGAAGGAATTTTTAAAGTTTTTTTTGGAGCTACCTCTATATAATAAAATTGTTGGGGCTCCGTTTTGTCTTTTTAACGCTGTTTGTTTTTATAGCACGTTGTGCATGAGAGTCGTTGTTAATTCTTTTACCAGGTAAAAAAGAGGGCGGAATAACTACTCTTTATTAGAGCTGCTGCCGTTCTGTTTGTATGCGAGTTGCCGCTGCTCCGATTAACTTGTGAAGCTAGATACCGCCGCGTTAAAAAGACAAAACGGAGCCCCAACAATTTTATTATATAGAGGTAGCTCCAAAAAAAACTTTAAAAATTCCTTCACTGTGTCCCAGTCGCTTTGAGGAACTGGAATCAATGATTGAAAATTTATATTCACAGTCTACAAGAATAAGACTGATGAAAGCTTGAATTAAGCTATCGATGCTACGAGTGAGCAATTTATGAGATTCCAGTTCACAACAACAATCTAAATTTGGTTTCCAAATATACGATGTTATTGTTTAATTGAAGATTTTTTCACATCATATCTATCAGTTTGTGATTACAGTAATTTGAAAAATGGAGCAACAAGTGAAATGATCAGACCTGCAGATGACACTGAAAATATTCAAATAATTAAAACACAAGGAGTCTGTAAGGACTGCAGAAGGCCCTTGCAATACTGGGGAAATGGACATCTAAATGGCAGATTAAATTTAATGTGGACAAATGCAAATTGATGCATTGTAAAGAGATCCCCTGGGCTGAGATGTGGGCAGCCCCCATGGACAGAGATCCCTAGGATTGATTCACTGCTGGCTGCTCTTGCCAAAAACAGACCAGGAATAAACAAGAAGCTGAACCAATGTTAGTTTAATTTCACTATATTTAACTGCTATAAACAAAAGGCAGCTGAAGGAAAATGAGGCAAAGTCAGGAATTACATAGCTCAAGAAATCAAGATAACAAGAACTCAGGGCAAGCAAAGATTAGAGCAAGGATTCAGAAACAGGGAGGGCAGGTGATACAAAAGAATGAACCATGGGAAGCAACAGACAATCCCAAAGAACGAGGTAACAGGGAGAACAGCCAGAGGCAGGGAAGAAATTCCCTGATCCATCTGGGCTAGCCCCTGCTGGGTCAGTCTGGACACAAAAGCACTTGAACTACAGCATATGACACGGCCAACAGAGAGCTGTCTGAGATGCAATCCCAAGGAAAGCAGCACATTCTCCTTGGAGAATGCTAGCCCGGAACCCCTGGGACATTGGTTCAGGCCCAGCTTGTGCCTGACACTGTGCGCTTCTCCCCTTTACCGGTGGACTCTGGCATCCACAAGGGCCCCCAGCATCTCAGATCCACAGGAAGGCACAATCCAGTGAGGTTGTGGGAACAGAATTAGGCTCAGACTTAGCCAACCAGAGTCAGGTAAAATAAAGGATCAGGTTGGGCCCGGACTTAGTTGGCCCAGTCAGGTACCGGATCAGGTTCAGATTTAGGTAATCTGGAGTCAGGTACTTTGGAAATTGAAGTCTCTGGATAAAATGTTTCTAGATCAAAAGGTCCCAAGCTGGTTCAGTGCAGAGTTTCTTGAGCAAGTGTCTCTAGATTAACTGAAGCTGGGATGACTCAAAAATTCTCTGGAACAACTAGAGCCAGAATCTCTGGTACAAGAGATAGAGTCACTGAAACAACTGGAGCTGGAATTTCTGATGCAGTTTCAGGACCAGCCCATGCCTGAAATGCACATATGGAAAAATAATCCTAATTGTACATAAGAACATAAGATATGCCATACTGGGTCCGATTAGGGGTCCATCAAGCCCCGCATCCTGTTTCCAACAGTGGTCAATCAAAATGTTAAATAGATCTCAAACTACTATTCCTTATTAATTAATAGCAGTTTATGGATTTTTCCTCTAGGAACTTATCCAAACCTGGCTGTGAATTCCAGAGCTTAACTATGCACTGAGTGAAAAAGATTTTTCTTCGATTTGTTTTAAATGAGCTACTTGTTAACTTCATGGAATGCCCCCTAGTCCCTCTATTATCTGAAAGAGTAAATAACTGATTTATATGAACCTGTTCAAGTCCTTTCATGATTTTGTAGACCTCTATCATATCCCCCCTCAGTCGTCTCTTCTCCAAACTGAACAGCCCTAACTTGTTTAGCCTTTCCTCAGAGGGGAGCCATTCCATGCCCCTTATCATTTTGGTTGCCCTTCTCTGCACTTTCTCCAGTGCAACTATATCTTTTTTGAGATGTGGCGACCAGGATTGCACACATTATTCAAGGTGTGGTCTCACCATGGAGTGATACAAAGACATTATGACATCCACCATTTTATTTGCTATTCCCTTCCTAATATTCCCTAACATTATGTTTGCTTTTTTGACCACCACAGCACACTGAGCTGAAGATTTCAATGTATAATCCACTATGACACCTAGATCTCTTTCCTGGTTGGTAAATTCTAAGATAGAACCTAACATTGTGTAACTACAAATGCTGAGTTCTGCATTAGGAGTAACTACCTAGGAAAAAAGATCTTGGAGTCACTGTTGACAAGATTTTATTTTATTTTTAAAAGTTTATAGCAAGCACTTTTCTAATATTCAAGGTGGATAACAAATCAACATTCATAATTATCCATAAAACTAAAAGATAGATCACAAATATATACATTCATGCTGTTAAATAATAACTTTGTTGAACTGCACATATAATGTGCCATAGTACCATTGCTAAAAGAACATGCAGTCCAGTTTTTATCTTCCTTGTGACATTTGTTTTCTGAAAAAAAACAAAACAAAACCCTAGCGACAGTGAGAACATCACCAACAGAACTCAGATCCTAACATATCAACTCCTAAATGTTTAATCTTAGTTTCTGCCCACGTCCCTTTTTATGTGTCACTTAGCTCAAATGCCTGAGTGAAAAAGACGGCCTTAAGCTGCTCCCTAAAAGTAGATCTTAAGGAGTGAGAGGGCTTATAATAGTTGTGAGTTTAAATCATATTCGTCATAAAACCGGCAGCCGATGCAGGGTACGCAAAATTGGTGAGATATTCTCATTAAGTCAATATATGGGCAGCAGCATTCTGAACTGCTTGTAGCACCTTCAAGGTTGTCAGCTGCAGGCCAAGAAAGAGTGAATAACAATAATTAGTGCCCTAAATTTTGAGAGCCTACAAAACCATCCTAAGTCGTCAGTCGGCAAAAAAGACTTCAGTTTCCGTAACGTGCAATTTGAAAAAAACACTTTTGACTGTTGCATTTACTTGTGGCCTTGGTAGCAGAGAGGAGACCAGAAATTATAGACCAGTTAACCTCACCTTGGTGGTAGGAAAATTATTGGAGACTCTACTGAAGGAAACGATAGTGAACTATCTACAATCTGGTGAGTTGCTGAACCTGAGGTAGCATGGATTCACTAGGGAAAGGTCCTGTCAAACAAATCTGGTTGATTTTTTTTGATTGGGTAACTAGGGAATTGGATCAAAGAAGAGCTCTCAATGTGATCTACTTGGATTTCAGCAAAGCTTTTGATACGGTCCTGCATAGGAGGCTTTTGAATAAAATGAGAAGCTTGGGAGTGAGTGCCAAGGTGGCGACATGGATTCAGGCTGGTTGACTGATAGGAGACAGAGTGTAATGGTAAATGGAACCTACTCTGAAGAGAAAACTGTGTTAAGTGTAGTGTACAGGGTTCGGTTTTGGGACCAGTTCTGTTCATTATTTTTGTGAATGACATGGGGAAGGAAGAGAAGATAAAATGTATTTGCGGATGATACTAAGATTTGTAATAGAGTGGACACATCTGAAGGAGTAGAGAGAATGAAAAGGGATTTAAGAAAGCTGGAAGAGTGGTTGAAGATTTGGCAGCTGGGATTCAATGTCAAGAAGTGCAGAGTCATGCATCTGGGGTGCAGTAATCCAAAAGTACTGTATGTGCATGGTCCAAGAGAGGAATCTTGGGGTAATAGTGTCTGGACATCTGAAGATAGCAAAGCAATGTGGCAAGGCGATATCTAAAGCCAGAAGAATGCTGGGCTGCATAGAGAGGAATAACCAGTAAGAAAAAGGTGATAATGCCTTTGTATAGGTCCTTGGTGAGGCCTCACTTGGAGTACTGTGTTCAGTTCTGGAGTCCATATCTCAAAAGAGGGAGTCTCTTCCGAAGGGATGGGCTCCACCTTAACCAGTGTGGAACCAGACTGCTGGCGCTAACCTTTAAAAAGGAGATAGAGCAGCTTTTAAACTAGAACAAAGGGGAAAGCCGACAGTCACTCAGCAGCGCATGGTTAGGAGAGAGGTATCT
Source organism: Rhinatrema bivittatum (assembly GCF_901001135.1). Taxonomy (NCBI): domain Eukaryota; kingdom Metazoa; phylum Chordata; class Amphibia; order Gymnophiona; family Rhinatrematidae; genus Rhinatrema; species Rhinatrema bivittatum. Next base: position 96,029,796 of record NC_042619.1, read on the forward strand.
TCAAAGGATACTAATGATGCATTAGAATTAGGGCATCCCGACAGTGAGGTTCCAATAATTAGAAAAATAGTCCAAGTGCCTGTAACTAAAAACTCACCTGAGCTAAAAAAAATTCTAACTATCAATTAAAAAGCAGAATGAAAATACAAACAAAAAACAAACTTTGAAATGTCTGTATGCTAATGTCAGAAGTCTAAGAAGTAAGATGGGAGAATTAGAATATATAGCAGTGAATGATGACATAGACTTAATTGGCATCTCAGAGACATGGTGGAAAGAGGATAAACAATGGGACAGTGCTATACCAGGGTACAAATTATATCGCAATGACAGAGAGGAGCACCCGGGAGGAGGTGTGGCGCTTAATGTCTGGGATGGCATAGAGTCCAACAGGATAAACATCCTGCATGAGACTAAATACAAAATTGAATCTTTATGGGTAGAAATCCCTTGTGTGTCGGGGAAGACTATAGTGATAGGGGTATACTACTGTCCACCTGGTCAAGATGGTGAGACTGACAGTGAAATGCTAAGAGAAATTAGGGAAGCTAACCACATTGGTAGTGCGGTAATAATGGGAGACTTCAATTACCCCAATATTGACTGGGTAAATGTATCATCAGGACACGCTAGAGAGATAACGTTCCTGGATGGAATAAATGATAGCTTTATGGAGCAATTTGTTCAGGAACCAAAGAGAGAGGGAACAATTTTAGATCTAATTCTCAGTGGAGCACAGGGCTTGGTGGGAGAGGTAACGGTGGTGGGGCCGCTTGGCAATAGTGATCATAATATGATCAAATTTGAATTAATGACTGGAAGGGGGACAGTAAGCAAATCCACGGCTCTTGTGCTAAACTTTCAAAAGGGAAACTTTGATAAAATGAGTAAAATTGTTAGAAAAAAACTGAAAGGAGCAGCTACAAAAGAAAAAATGTCCAAGAGGCTTGGTCATTGTTAAAAAAATACCATTCTAGAAGCAAGGTCCAGATGTATTTCACACATTAAGAAAGATGGAAAGAAGGCAAAACGATTACCGGCATGGTTAAAAGGGGAGGTGAAAGAAGCTATTTTAGCCAAAAATTGGAAGAAGGATCCAACAGAAGAAAATAGGATAAAGCATAAACGTTCGCAAGTTAAATGTAAGACATTGATAAGACAGGCTAAGAGAGAATTTGAAAAGAAGTTGGCTGTAGAGGCAAAAACTCATAGTAAAAACTTTTTAAAATATATCCGAAGCAGAAAGCCTGTGAGGGAGTCAGTTGGACAGTTAGATGATCGAGGGGTTAAAGGGGCAATTAGAGAAGATAAGGCCATCGCGGAAAGATTAAATTATTTCTTTGCTTCGGTGTTTACTGAAGAGGATGTTGGGGAGGTACCCGTAATGGAGAAGGTTTTCATGGGTAATGATTCAGATGGACTGAATCAAATCACGGTGAACCTAGAAGATGTGGTAGGCCTGACTGACAAACTGAAGAGTAGTAAATCACCTGGACCGGATGGTATACACCCCAGAGTTCTGAAGGAACTAAAAAATGAAATTTCAGACCTATTAGTCAAAATTTGTAATCTATCATTAAAATCATCCATTGTACCTGAAGACTGGAGGATAGCAAATGTAACCCCAATATTTAAAAAGGGCTCCAGGGGCGATCCGGGAAACTACATACCGGTTAGCCTGACTTCAGTGCCAGGAAAAATAGTGGAAAGTGTTCTAAACATCAAAATCACAGAACATATAGAAAGACATGGTTTAATGGAACAAAGTCAGCATGGCTTTACCCAGGGCAAGTCTTGCCTCACAAATCTGCTTCACTTTTTTGAAGGAGATAATAAACATGTGGATAAAGGTGAACCGGTAGATGTAGTATACTTGGATTTTCAGAAGGCGTTTGACAAAGTTCCTCATGAGAGGCTTCTAGGAAAAGTAAAAAGTCATGGGATAGGTGGCGATGTCCTTTTGTGGATTGCAAACTGGCTAAAAGACAGGAAACAGAGAGTAGGATTAAATGGACAATTTTCTCAGTGGAAGGGAGTGGGCAGTGGAGTGCCTTGGGGATCTGTATTGGGACCCTTACTTTTCAATATATTTATAAATGATCTGGAAAGAAATACGACGAGTTAGATAATCAAATTTCCAGATGACACAAAATTGTTCAGAGTAGTTAAATCACAAGCAGATTGTGATAAATTGCAGGAAGACCTTGTGAGACTAGAAAATTGGGCATCCAAATGGCAGATGAAATTGAATGTGGATAAGTGCAAGGTGATGCATATAGGGAAAAATAACCCATGCTGTAATTACACAATGTTGGGTTCCATATTAGGTGCTACAACCCAAGAAAGAGATCTAGGTGTCATAGTGGATAACACATTGAAATCGTCGATTCAGTGTGCTGCAGCAGTCAAAAAAGCAAACAGAATGTTGGGAATTATTAGAAAGGGAATGGTGAATAAAACGGAAAATGTCATAATGCCTCTGTATCGCTCCATGGTGAGACCGCACCTTGAATACTATGTACAATTCTGGTCGCCGCATCTCAAAAAAGATATAATTGCGATGGAGAAGGTACAGAGAAGGGCTACCAAAACGATAAGGGGAATGGAACAGCTCCCCTATGAGGAAAGACTAAAGAGGTTAGGACTTTTCAGCTTGGAGAAGAGACAGCTGAGGGGGTATATGATAGAGATATTTAAAATCATGAGAGGTCTAGAACGGGTAGATGTGAATCGATTATTTACTCTTTTGGATAGTAGAACGACTAGGGGGCACTCCATGAAGTTAGCATGTGGCACATTTAAATCTAATCGAAGAAAGTTCTTTTTTACTCAACGCACAATTAAACTCTGGAATTTGTTGCCAGAGGATGTGGTTAGTGCTGTTAGTATAGCTGTGTTTAAAAAAGGATTGGATAAGTTCTTGGAGGAGAAGTCCATTACCTGCTATTAAGTTCACTTAGAGAATAGCCACTGCCATTAGCAATGGTAACATGGAATAGACTTAGTTTTTGGGTACTTGCCAGGTTCTTATGGCCTGGATTGGCCACTGTTAGAAACAGGATGCTGGGCTTGATGGACCCTTGGTCTGACCCAGTATGGCATTTTCTTATGTTCTTATTTCTTATGTTCTCCAACATTGCTCTCTGCTTCAACAGCAAAGCATAACGGGAAATTGGATTCAAATAGCAACCAACTAGGGCCCTGACTTTTACGCTCTGGGAAATTGATAAGCATGGAGGTAATCTACACAGCACAGCAGATACTATCTTAAGCTTGCTGGAAGACTGGATGTACCATTTGGTCATTTTCTGCTGTCATTCCTATGTATCTATGTAGGATCTGTAAAGCTACAGAGAAGGGCAAAAAAATGATAAAGAGAATGGAACTGGTTCCTTATGAAGAAAGGCTACACAAACTAGGGCTCTTCAGCTTGGAGAAGAGATGACTAAAAGGGGATATGATAGAGATATATAACATCATGAGATGGGTGAAAAAAGGTAAATAGGGAATGGCTATTTACCCTTTCAAATAATACTAGACTAGAGAACACTACATGAAACTATCAGATATCAGAATTAAAATAAATTGGATAAAGTATTTTTTTTACTTAATGCACAATTAAGTTTTAAAATTTGTTGCTGGAGGATGTGGTCAACATATCTAGCATAACTGAGTTTAAAGGAGATTTGGACAAATTCCTAAAGGAAAATTCATAAACAATTATTAGCCAGGTGAACTCAGGAAACACCACCACTTATCTCTGGGAATGAGCAACAAGGAATTACCGTAGATCTACTCTTTTAGATCTTCCAGGTATATTCTAATGACCGGGGCTGGCCACCAGTCATTAGATGCTAGGCTCCTTGGACCTTTGATCTGGCTCATAATGGCACATTTAATTCTTAGGATCCCCGTACATGTTCCTCATTCCAGTGTGTACCTTTCCTCATTCCAAATCACATACAATGTTCACTGATGTGTACTGTGCTGTTCGTACCTCTGACTGTGCATGTAAAACTGGCCCTCAAACCCTAGACCACCATCAAAACCTCACCTCAAATTACCAGTTGACCCTCCTACAGTGGTATAAATAGATGACAAATATGTGTGCCACCCAAAGGCACTCTCCTCACTCTCACTCTCGTTCTCTTGCTCTCCCTCTCCCCACTTCACTCCTCTCTGCAAAATGATTCAGGCAAATTGCACAGCTTAACTCCATGAAAAAAGGTGTAGTTATTTCTGGCATTAAAATGTGCAATAACATGCATTACATTATCACACACAATGTTAACCACCCCTCATATTCATAAACCTCACCCAAACACCTCCCCTTTGCCTAAATTTTCAAAATTTCCATATGCATCGTAAGATGCGAAAAATAATGCATGTGTTATGGCATTATAGCGGGCGTTAGGGCCCTAATGCCCACGATAATGCTATAACTCATTTTGATGAATGACCCTGTTAGCCAGAATGATTTATCTTGCTATTTTACAGGCTGATACAGAACTGTGCGCTCGGCCAAGTGCACCGTTTAGCCCCATTTGACCACATGTTTTACTTGCGCTATTATTACCCCTTATACTGTAAGGGGTAATAGCGCGTGTAAAACACACGGCCAACACCCCCCCCCCCCCCCCCCCCCACACACACACACACACACAACTAATAGCGCTCATCACATGCAAATGCATGTTGATGAGCCTATTAGTTATACCCGCGGGTTACTGAAAGTAAAAGTACGGCCAAGCCGCACATTTTACTCTCAGAAATTAAAGCCTGCCCAAAGCCTGCGTTAATCAGGGACAACACCTGATTTTTAGGACTCACATTATTCACCATCATCCTTTTCAATGCGCAATCGCTTACTAACAAAACGCTGATACTCAACGACCTTCTTCAAGATGACAATCCAGACTTCTGCGCCATAACGGAAACATGGCTCAAAACATCGGATATCGCCCTCTTAAACCAACTCCCTACCCAAAACTACGACCTCTTCTCCATCCCAAGGCAAAAAAAAAGAGGCGGGGATATCCTCCTGGCAGTAAAAAAATCTCTGAGATTTACCCATCATCCAATCAAATCACCAACCAAACTCGAAATAGGCCTCTTTAAATCTGAATATCTTCAAATTCTCTTAGTCTACGCCCCCACCAAGCCTCCTAGAATTCGACTCCTCTTCTATTCTGGAAATCATTACTACGCACCTAAACTTGGACTCTCCAACCATTATCATGGGAGACTTCAATCTTCACGTGGACAAGTCCCCTCTCTCTTCTAACTGCGAAACATTTCTCACAGCAATGACAGCCTTAGGTTTCAAACAACAAATTAACAAACCCACACACAAAGCGGGTCACACGCTGGACCTTCTCTTTACCAATTCCGGCATCTCTCTCCCAGAACATCCCGAGTGCAAAAAGGTCCCATGGTCAGATCATACATTAATCTCCACCGCATTCTCTCTATTAAAACCAAGCTACAATAATCCCCCACCTCAACCATTTCTATACAGGAAAACATGCCCCTCGGATCTCCTCGCCAAGCATCTAGCCCCAGATCTTTCACTCTTAGACGTTTCCACTCCCAACTCAGCAGTCCAATCCTGGTCGAAAATAACAGAATCAGCAGCCAATACACTATGTCCCCTAACTCCAAAAAATCTCAAACATAATGCACCAAAGAGTCAACCATGGTTCAACGAGGATCTGCGAAAACTCAAATTAACTTTACGACAGAAGGAAAAAAAATGGAGAAAAACCCCTTCACCTACTTCTCTTCAGGAATATAAACGCACCCTCCACTTCTACAAAAACAGCACATTAAAAACAAAAAGAGACTATTACGCCCGCAAGATTCACCACCTCATTTTTGACTCGAAAGCTTTATTCAATTACGTGTCCAGCCTCACAAAAGCCATCACCCCAGCAATCCCAGAGGACCTAGCAAAAACTAAAGCAGACGAATTGGCTCTCTACTTCAATAGAAAAATATCCGACCTCCTGAATAAGCTGACTCCAAATGCAAGTGGACCTTCCAATACTTCATATGTTCATCCAAACAAAGACATCACTCTCAACACTTTCGAACCCATCACTACCGATGACATCCGAACGATCTTGAAAAAAATGAAACCATCATCACACCCCTTCGACCAAATCCCTACCAAAATACTCTTACTTATCCCGGATACCATTTCTAAATCTCTAGCCGACATTATAAATTGCTCCCTAGCCCAGGGTATCTACCCAGATGACCTTAAAACAGCTTCAATCAAGCCCCTACTCAAAAAACCAAACCTGAACACCAATGATCCCGGCAACTTCCGCCCCATCTCTAACCTCCCATTCATATCAAAAATTATGGAAAAACTAGTTAACACACAGTTATCCAACTACCTGGAGGATCACCAAATACTATCGCCCAATCAATTTGGATTCCGCAAAGCAGCAAGCACGGAAACACTATTGCTCTCTCTTACAGACTTCCTCCTAGCCGGCATCGATAAAGGTCACGCATACCTTCTAATTCTCCTAGACTTCTCGGCGGCATTCGATACGGTTAACCATCACATCCTACTAAACCAACTGGCAAACATTGGAGTTTCAGGCACTGCACGGACCTGGTTCCAAACCTTCTTGGAGAACAGAGGATACAAGGTTAAAATCCACAATAAAGAATCTCAATACCATCTGTCTTCACAAGGGGTGCCACAGGGTTCCTCCCTTTCTCCAACCCTTTTTAATATTTACCTTCTCCCACTCTGCCACCTTCTTACTAAACTAAAATTAAAACACTTCCTATTCGCAGACGACGTGCAGATCGTTATCCCCATAAATAAATCCATTACAAACACATTAGAATTCTGGGAGAGCTGCCTAACGGAGATCAAACACCTCCTCAACAGTCTGAACCTGATTCTCAACGCTTCAAAAACAGAATTCCTCATCATAGCCCACGACAATAACAAGATCACCTCAAATCCACCAGCCAACCTGCAAACCACAAACGTAAGAGATCTAGGAGTTATCCTCGACAACCGCCTAACCCTAAAACCATTCATTAACCAAACGACCACGGACTGTTTTTACAAATTATACATCCTCAAAAGAATCAGACCCGCTCTTCCATTCCCGCGACTTCAGAACAATTTTACAATCAATTATATTTTCCAAGCTGGACTATTGTAATTCCATTCTACTAGGCCTTCCAGCTTCTCATACAAAACCGCTACAGATGGTGCAGAACACAGCTGCCAGAATTCTGACCAACTCTAGGAGATTCGACCACATAACCCCGATCCTGATAGCTCTTCACTGGCTACCTATTCAATACAGAATAATGTATAAGTCCATAACTTCCATCTTCAAAGTCATCCATCATCTCGCACCATTAAATCTACAAATCCCCCTGGAAAAACACTCCACAGTCAGACCAACCAGGAATTGCTATAAAGAAGCATTACAGGTTCCACACGCCAAAGCCTTCAAACACAAATCACTTGAAGACAGAGCACCATCAACAGCAGGACCACGCTTATGGAACTCTATCCCATCAGAGCTGCGCCAGGAAACATGCTTACTAACTTTTAGAAAAAGACTAAAAACCTGGCTTTTCAGAAAAGCCTTTCCGATCTTAGATTAACCCATGTTAATATTATCCCTTAATTACTTTTTCAGAGTTCACATCATCTCATAACTCCATTATAAAGTCTTAAGCATCCACCACCTACTCCAGACCAGGACTGCTCCCAGTCCGGGTCTTTAAGTTACATATTTTGTAAAGATCCATTGTAAATGCATTTTTTATTAATTGTTATACTCTCTTCTTCTTCTTCTTCCCACTCTCCCAGTTGTATAATTCCATGTTCATTGTAACTGTATTTTCTGCACCAGTTAGTTGTTCCAGTTCTATGTTTAATGCACAAACTGTTCAATGTAAACCGGTTTGATGTGACCCCTGGTCGTGAAAGCCGGTATAGAAAATAGCTAAATAAATAAATAAACACCGGGAAAGGTGTACAGAAAAGCAAAAAAAACTGCTTTTCTGTACACCCTCCAACTTAATATCATGGCGATATTAAGTCGGAGAAAAAAAAAAGTAAAAAAGAAAAATCTGCCCACAGCCCGCGAGTTGGAAAATGGATGCTCAATTTTACTGGCATCCATTTTCTGAACCATGGCTGTCAGCGGGTTCGACAACCGACACCGGTAAAATTAAGCATTGGTTTTCAGACCCGCTGACAGCCTCACTTCCACCAATAAGGAGGCACCAGGGACGCGCTAGTGTCCCTAACATCTCCTTATTAGCGCCAGCGCTAATTTAAATACAAAATTACAGGCCCAGGAGAGGTGCCTGGGGCTCATCGGGAGAGCGGGCGCTCGCCTTGGAGCGCCAGCTCTACCGCGGAGTTTATTGAATCAGGCTGTTAGATGGGTTATTCAGCTTCATGGCTATGCAGCTGAATATCACTAGATAAATCATTACTTAGCCAGATAAGTCTTATCCATCTTAAATTTAAACCTGCTATTGAGCAGATCTAAAATATTCAGCTAAGTCTGAATATTGCTACTTAGCTGGATAACTTATCTAGCTAAGTAGTACCACCCTGTTATGCCCATTGCCCACCCACAAGTTATCTGGCCAAAATCTTAGCCAATAAGTTACTTATCTGTCTAAAAGGCAGCTGCTGAACATAGCCGGATATTCAGCCTATGCTACTTAGTCAGATAAGTCCTACCTTCACCATATTTTATTGCAAATTATAATCTAAATCAGTATTTACTTGACCTTTCCTAAATTTATTTAATATAGTTAATATTAATATAACATGTGAATATTGTATTACTGTATAGTAGATTTTGTTGTCATAAATTACAAGACAGACTAGCTATAAGGCCCTCAAAGTAGTTAGATATTTATACCTCTAAATGAGGCCTACCTAGCTACTCGAGGTTTATTTAGGTAGAGGTTAGGGGCCACTTTGACATTCAAAGTGCAATGTACAAACAGAACAGTGCACTCTTGTGAATATTTGATGACCTTCGGAGTGAGGAAACTCACCCAAAGATGAGATTTGTGCAATGTTCTCTCAACCTAAATTGATGGACTCTCTACCTGGGTAACATCAAACATTCACAAGAGTGCACTGTTCTGTTTGTACGTTGCACTCTGAATGTCAAAGTGGCCCCTAACCCCTACACTAATACCTAAACCTCACCTCGAGTAACTAGGTGGGCCTCATGTAGAGGTATAAATACCTAACTACTATGAGGGCTTTATAGCTAGTCTCTCTCTCCCTCTCTCTCAAGACATAACAATTCCAGCACTTATTGCAAAGTGTGAAAAAGTTATCACAGATTATGCTAATACCTATGAAAAGCACTAAGATAGTTCACTTTGTGATAAACTGCCTATTACCATAAAACCTGCCCCTTTTCCTATCACATGCAATATTTAGATCATTTTTGATAAATCCAGGCCTTTATTTGGTAAATTTTACCTGCGTAATGACATTATTTATTATTTTATTTTATTAAAAATATTTATAAATCACTTATAGTATCACAGATACGCCAGGCAGCTTCCAATCAGTGTAAACATTGTAAAAACATAACATAAGAAACAAAAAAATATAAACAGTTAAAAACAAATATCACATACCTAAACTTACGTACTCCTGTTTGGAGGGGGCAATTCAAAACTCAGGGATTATCCAGCTAAATCCAAATTTAGCTCGACAAATCCCTTTGAATATGGACCTCTTCGGGTTTATAGCTTCTCAAAACTCTGGTGATATCCTAATGAAATCATGGCCTGTTGTAATATGGTATCAGTTCAAAGCAGCTTTATCTCAAAGTTGTTGAAGTCAGCAGCTAAGGAAATATTGAAGAGAAAGGAGCATTCACTAGGGCATTGTGATTTATTTGGGATGTCAGACTAGCAAAACAAATAGGGAAAGAGACTTAGGAAAGGGAATAAATGACAAAGAAAGGGTATGAAAATAGAAGGTCATTTACTGTGACCTCTCAATCAGAGAAGAACCTGAGATATCAGAGGAGACTGAAATAGAAGGCAATGAGATACAACCTGTGAAACAATCCTAAGAAAATAAAAAAGAGACAAGTGAATGAAGAGAAGGCATGGGAGAAAGGAAGGAAAAACCATGGAGTAAGAAACATGGGGGAAATGATGTGGAAAGAGAAGACAAGACATAGAAAAGAGGAGAAGATATGGAGAGGAAAGAAAAATAGAGGTTGATAAGGATATTGGTTGGGACACAGGAGGAGGTCAAGGAACAGAAGTAGAGGAGAGAAGGAAGGAAAAGATGCTGGAAGAAGGATGCTGAGTGCAAGAGAGAGACTAGGATATAGGAAAAGGATGGGCGAAGAAGAGAGAGAAGATATTAGATATGGGAACAGAAATGGAGAAAAGGGAATTCTTTTTTTTTTAATACATTTTAAGTGAGGCATGGCATGATGCCAGAATTTATCTATAATAAACTGGTGAAAAATTTAAGTATTGTGATTTGTAGGGCAATACAATGTGACTGTATATCAAATTCCTTTAATGCACAATTCAGACATGATGAGTCACAAACCAATGACAAGACAACTTTAACAATATCTGATGAAGTTAGTCTATTTTAGCTTTAAGGATATTTTATCTGTTGAACATTAAAAAATAAATACATTTGAATCCTTTTTATTGTATTTTAAAATAAAACTTTAGGGGGAGAAAGGTTTGTTCACTTGAATGCACACCTTGCTGTGTATTATTACGTATCTAGCACACACCATAGGCCAAAGGCTGGTATGTATTTCTAGTTATATATTATTGCATTACAAGTTTTGAATCTTGTTACAATAACAACATGCAGTTTGAAAAGTATATTTTATAGGATGTGTGCACACATGGGCCAAAGCTTAGAAAAGCCTTTCTTTATAATTGAAAATTATCTTATCACATAAAAGTTATCTCTCTACAATATGCATAAGTAGAGAGAGCGGAAATCATTGTGTTAAATCCTTATGGAGACACATTTTAAACAGCCTGCAGACCTACAAGCTAATTTTCAAAGGGTACCTCCTTGTGAAGTTTCCCTTGTGAAAATACATTGAAGACTTCTCATCTCTTTCTATGTGCAAGACAGATAACTAAATGTATTAAAGACTAGGGCTCCTTTGCTACAATATATAGGGGAGGAGAGGGAGGTGAGGGTATTATATGAAACAAATCCTTCAGTCAGCAAAATTATCTCTATACAGTTTGTCTACAGGCCTTTGTCCAATTGTATCCATATTGCATGCTCTGCTCATTGCAGTTTTTTACATTACCAGCAGACAGGATTATGCCTGTTTAATTTTTGTTGTTTCCCTGCATAAGAATATTTATCTGTTATGTCATGTTAGGAGCTCAGGTTGTTTCATACTGCCTTATTGTTTTAACCTACACATCATATAATTTGATGCTACTTTGTCGTAATGCTTTTTACAATTCTCAATAAAATTTACAAATTTAAAAAAAAAGATACTTTTTCTCCCCTGACCTGGCCTTGCCCCTTTTATTCCATGGGTAAAAGGTATGTTCACTGTTCAGATCACGCATGCTTTTTCCCACTAAAGGGTGGAAGGGAGATCGTTTTTAAACATACATTTATGCTAATAAGAACATCTGAAAATTGCTCTTCCCATGAATCTGTGACCTGTACATAACAAGTATATAAATACCATCTGGAATTATATATGTGATTGAGTTTGAGATGGTGGTACTTGGTATAGCAAATGATTTTCCAATGAAGTATGTAATCTTGTAATCAAACAATTCAATCAAGCAACCAAAATAAGATGGTCTAAACAATTATATTTTTTTAACAGTTACAAAGCCAGGAAATATAAGCCAGCAAATGTAATTAATTTTTCTCATAAAACAGTAAACAGCCGAAAGCAACTTTTGCTACACCAAGTTACTACAGCAAGCTTGGATTTCAGAAGATACACTCAACTAAATTTCGTCTTTTAATTCAATTCTGTCAACAGAATGTTATTTTGTACTTGGTCACAGCATCTATAGTTTTACCATATTTAGTTCATGATTGTATGGTGCAAGCAGAACTAGTATGTTTTGTTGTTGATGAAGACGAAAGCTTTACTAGGGAAACTTAAAAGATGGCGCCGGCCATCCAGTGCTCCTACCATGTGACAGGGGCCGGCCAATGGTACGGATTCCCTGTCACATGGTAAGGGCAAAGGGCCATCGGCGCCATTTTTATTAATGCAGCCGATGGCCCGAGAGCGGGAGATCGCTCCCCGTGCCCCCACTGGACCACCAGGTAATTTTAAAATGTTTTTTAGGGGTTCAGGAGGGTGGGGGAGGGTTTTTTTGTTATCGGATCGGGCGCAGCGGATAACAAAAAAAAAATCGAGCCGGATGATAACAATTTTAAGATTTGAATCGGAACCGGAACCGATCAGATTCCGGTTCCGATTCACATCTCTACTAGGTTCCTTTGTGGGATCTGGAAGTGTAGTGCAGCATTCATCCAATTCGTTTTGCTACTGTATAATGTTTTGTGGATGAGGGATAACATTTTGTATTATATTCTATAAGGGATCGGCAACCAGTGTAGCTCTTTGAGGATTGGAGTGATATGATCTGTTTTTTTGCTGCTGGTGAGTGCTCTGGCTGCTGCATTCTGTAGGAGTTGTAGTGGTCTAAGGGTAGATGCTGGTAGGTCTAGGAGGACTGCGTTGCAGTAGTCCAGCTTTGAGAATAGGAGGGTTTGTAATGCGTAGAAAAGTGCCAATTATAGTTTGTCTTAACCGATTGTGTCCGCTGTAATCAATGGTAATCCAAGTGGGATCTGTAGTCAACGCCATCAACCAAAAAACATTTGATGACAGCGGACACAATCAGTTAAGACAAACTATAATTGGCACTTTTCTAAGCCACGCTCAATGCACTAAAATCAGTATTTCTCAGTTGAGGTTGCTTTTAATAAAAGCTGCTCTGAGAAAGCAGCATTCCAAAACTCATCAGGTATTAGATGAGCTTATAATGGTACTGTGACATTGGCCTTGCAGGTATCAGTCCTGCCTTAATTGACTGCCCCTGAGGCAGCTCTATGTAAGAGAGCGAAACTCGGCCAGAGTCGGGCATTATTTAATAAAGGGATTTTCCAACAACCGATTCTCTTTATTTTTTAACAATGTCCACGTGTGTTGCATACTTTTTACCTTTGTAGGTGCACCTTTCAGTTTTTTTCTAACTATTTTTCTCATTTTATCGAAGTTTCCCTTTTGAAAGTTTAGCGCTAGAGCCATGTACTTATTGAACCCCCTTCCAGTCAATTCAAATTTGATCATATTATGATCACTATTGCCAAGTGGCCACACCACCGTTACCTCTCTCACCAAATCCTGCACCCCTCTGAGAATTAGATCTAAAATTGCTCCCTCTCTCATTGGTTCTAGAAGCAATTGCTCCATAAAACTGTCATTTATTCCATCCAAGACCTTTATCTCTCTAGCATGCCCTGATGTTTCACTTACCCAGTCAATATTGGGTAATTGAAATCTCCCATTATTACTGCACTACCAGTTTGGTTAGCTTCCCTAATTTTTCTTAGCATTTCACTGTCCGTCTCATCATTTTGTCCAGGTGGACAGTAGTATACTCCTGTCACTATTCTCTTCCCCAACACAGAAGGGATTTCTACCCATAAAGATTTGATTGGGCATTTAGTCTCATGCATGATCTTTATCCTTTTGGACTCTGTGCCTTACCGGACATAAAGCGCCAGTCCACCACCAATATGCTCCTCTCTGTCATTGCAATATAATTTGTTCCCCAGGATAGCATTATCCCATTGGTTATCTTCTTTCCACCTTGTCTCCGAAATGCCAATTAAGTCTGTCATCATTCACTGCTTATTCTGTTCTGATGAAAATATACACACAAGGACTCAATTAGCATAAATGTTGCTGCATAAGGTCCACCAGTCCCTCATCATGCTGTTGTCATGCATCTCCTGCTTGTCGAACAGTTCTGCCACCCAACTGTTCTCCAAAGTCTTACACAAATCTAGAAAAGCATGTACATAATGTGAGTACTGCACAATGGTAATAATTGTGCTACTAAAAGTACCTGCCCAAAACAGCTTACATGATGATAGACTGTTGTACATGTAACAATTCTGCAAAAATTCTGCAAAAATTCCTTCCCAAAAGAGTTGCACTTACAAGTCTGCATCTCTGACTCAGAGATCCCAAGGTAGAGTTCTGAATGCAGGTATTTCAGAGTTTAACCTAGAGGTTTTAGGATTGGAAATTTAACTGTGGGGTCAGAGCTTGAGTAATGTTAACTCCCATTTCTAGGGCTTGTGTTAATCTATGCTTCTGTACCAGTATGGCCCCGGACATGGGGTTCCCAGGTGCAGTGGTCCACTCTGGACCCGGAAGACCAGAGTCCAGGGCACTTGCACCTAGGAGCTCCAGGTCTGAGAGCACCCTGGCACAGCACCCTAGAAATGGGAGGTAACTTTACTCCATGTCTGAGTGAGGAGTTACATTTCCAGCCTTAAGAAAACCTGAGTTTAGCTTTCAGGATTTTAATGCACCTTCCTGCATTGATAAATAATAGCCAATGCCCTGATTAACATGGGATTTACATGGAGGAGAACCAATCTGTGCCTAAAATCCTTATTAAATTGTGAGTAAAGTTGTATGCCCAAAAATTTGCACACACACACTGGCGTAAACATATGCATTCAGCCTAGTGCACCTGATTATGCTAGTCTCTCAGCCCCTTAGTGTATCTGTTACCAGGTATGCAATAAATGCACAATAAATTTTCTGTTCCTGTGAAATAATCTTTATTGTATAAGGTATATAATCCAGATATTTATTTATTTAGATTTGTATGTCCCGTTTTTCAGCACTTCAAAGTGTATATCAAAGCAGATTACATTCAGGTACTATAGGTGTTTCCTTATCCCCACAGGGTTTATAATCTAATTTTGAACCAGAGGTAACAGAGGATAAAGTGACAAGGTCACAAGGAGGAATAGTGGGATTTGAACCCAGGTTACAGACAAGCAGTTTATTTATTTATTTATTTATTTATTTGTTGAGTTTTATATACCGTCATTCAGTGAAGCCATCACAACGGTTTACAAGATTCAAAAGGTAGTATCTTAACATATGCAAATTAAGGGTATAATAGGATACATACATTCATGATTTTAGACTCCTCTATCACATCCCCCCTCCCTCAACCCCCTGCTTTCTCTTTTGCAAGCTGAAGCACATTCCAGTTGTTTGACTCTCTCCTTCTATAGGAGCTGTCCCCTAGCTCTACTCATCGGGCGCACCAATAAATATATACATGTGGCCCTAACTGGGCATATGACCTCTGTCCTAGCAGGATACATCGTAACCCATCTGTCCCTTGCACGTTGGTCTGCTGGTTAATGATGATTATAGAACTGATCATTAGGAAAATCAAGGAAAAAGTGATAAAGTTTCCAATACGATCAAAGTCTTTTCTAATGTTTTGCCTAATTTTCCTATGAATGCAGTTCACCAGTAAATACCCGGATTACGGTGGTGGTTTAGGTGGCGGTTTATACTTTTCCAGCCCATCTCCAATTTTATGGCATTTTTTTCTACTTTTGCTAAATATAGTGAATTCTTCCTAATTTTGATTTGCATCTTTGAGCATTCAGTAAAGTCAAAACGGATGAAAAGGATCAGAATTGTTTTGTTTCCTTGATGCAGCTTAATAAAAGATAAAGAGGCTGTCTGGGCATAACTGTGGAAGTGATGATATCCTGCTTTGTTTTTGCAGAGTGAATGTGGCCGTGTGAAACAAAAAGAACTGTCGATTGAGCTTGCAAATATCAGGGATGAAGTTGGTAAGTAAAAGACAAAGCATCCTTCCTTCCAGAGTGCCCATGTGCGACAAAAGTAATTCTTTGTCTTTCTGTAACATACCAAGAAAACATGCAGGTGCAATAAAGTATCTTTCAAAGCCCTAGTGATGCCTTTTGAGAGGAGCAATATTTCTACCCCCTCGTTGTACAGACAGATTTATAAGCAGAGCGATCGCCAGCAAGTCATGCATTATCTTTACTGTTTGCAAAGACCGTGGTGGTGATCTGTAAATCTGAATCACCTATTCAAGCTTGAAATGCGTCTGTGTCGCCACAGTTTAGGGGGAACCCAGGTTGCACAGAAATATGTCTGCCTGCCACACAGTTTAGGCTTAAATCAATTTTATCTAGGAGAAATCTACTAATTAAGAAAAAAAATACCTGAAAGAGCACAAAGAATTCATTTCATGACTATTAACAAATCAAACAGAATAAATATTCATTTTGTGTACCTGGGGCATTTTTTAACCTCTGGAAAACCAGAACAAAGAAGGTCAGCATAATAAGAAATGTGTGCAAGAGTGAACAGAAAGCTGGATGTTTGCCAAATGGCGGTGAAGTTGATATCAAATTTCATTAATAAATCATAGTAAAATTACCAGGAATTAAATTTCTTCTTGGCATGTGTCAGAAGACACCCAACACGTGTTTCACTAACTGTTTCATCTGATGGAATGTCACATACCCAACTTCCTCTTGCCCATTGTAGGGTTATTTGTCCACTAGAATCATAATCTCTTGGATCTGATCATGGAGAAGTTGGTCTCATCTATTAATAATCTGTGCCCTGTTGCAAAAGTCTCCATTTCATCTTCTGCCATCTCGGGTCACACAATTTATTGCTAGAAGAATTCATTGCACTTGGGACTGGCCTACTGGCTCAGCAGCAGTGCTGTGTGTGTACTGCTATATGGAAAACCTGAGTTTGATTCCTAGTCCTCGCTTACAGTCTGCAGGCTAGCCAGGGCTGAGGCTGCTGCAAAGGTAACAGTCACAGGTTCCTCTGTGGAAGGGAGGGAATTCCAACCATGGCTCAATGGTGATACCTCCTATCTGTAACTAGGGTGCAGGCTTACTTCCAGAGGGAATTGTAGTCTGGCCAAGGTCTCTCACTGCAGTGGCTAGGACAGAGAAGATTATAAAAAAAAGGCTTACATTGCATAAAGACAAGCTGCAGTTGAGTTGAAAACCTAAAAAAAGGAGCAGGAGGAAACTGCTGGATAAAAAAGAAAATAATTAAATGCAACAAATGGAAAACAAATGTCATCAATAGTTCTGAAATGTAACTGAATTCTGTATTAGCAAGTACAATATATTTCAAACCTCAACTCCATTTTGGTTCCTTCCTCCTCTGCTTAAGAGTGTTCTAGGTGTCCACTACATTCTCATTGAAAAATAATTTTCTCACATTTCTTTTGGGTTTGTCTTCCTTCAACTTCATGTGATGACCCCCTTGTCCTTGATGCTTTCACATTACAGAAAATACTTCCTTCTGGTACATTATTGAAGCCTGCTTACTATTTGAATGTTTGCACCATATCTCTTCTTTTCCTTCTAGAGAGTATCTCCTTTAGTATTTCTGTAGTTGGCTCATAGGGCAGGCCATGCACCATTTTGCTGACACACCTGTAAATTGATTCCATCTTATCAATATCCCTTTTTGTTGTGGTCTCCATAATTGCATATAATAACCGAGGTGGGATCTCACCAGTAACTAGAGATATCCATTCGGGAGAAACGAAATAGGAAATAACAACAAAATGTCCTATTTCATTTCATTCTCAAAATAAAACAATTTAAAATCCAATGAAATAATGTTGGTTTTCACATTTTGTTTTGAAAACTGCAAAAAAAAAAAAAAAAAAGTTACCGGTTGGGCATAACTCACCTAGGTATAGGCTGCAGCCCAACACAGGCGCCGAGGCCCAGGCATCAGAGTGCAGCTTCCAGGCTGGGCCCCAGTGTCAGAACCAGGCCGAGGTCCTAGCATCGGGCCTAGACTGAGGCTTTGGGACCAGAATTCGAAGCTTAGGCGGAGGTTGCAATGACCTACTGCAGTCTAGAGCTATGCAAAGCTGAGGCCTTTTCATCAGATCTCTCCCAAACCTGGTAAGTGAGAGCCAAGGAGGATCCTGGCCCCAGCATTTTTCCAGGTGGGATGGAGGCCTTGGGAGGCCCTGTTTCTTTTTTTTAATACTTTTTGAGGGTTTTTTTTTACATTTATTTTGTTTTGTAAAGTAAATAAAATGAAATAAACATTAAACAAACTAAGGGCTAGATTTATCAAAATATCGCATTAGCGCTTCACATAGGTATTACCACAAAGTACCTTAACTTTTCACACTTTGCGGTAATACCAAAAGAGAGAGAGAGAGAAAGAAAGAGAGAGACTGAGACTATCTATAAGACCCTTGTAGTAGTTAGCTATTTATGCTACTATAGGAGGCCTACCTTGTAACTCGAGATGAGGTTTAGGTAGTAGTGTAGGGGTTAGGGGCCACTTTGACATGCAGAGTGAGACGTATGAACAGAACAGTGCACTCATGTGAAGATTTTATGTCTTTCGGAGTGAGGAAACTCACACATCGATAAGATTTGTTCAATGTTCTCTCAATCTAGCTTGATGGACTCTCTACCTGGATAACATCAAGCTAGGTTGAGAGAACATTGTACAAATCTCATCGTTATGTGAATTTCCTCACTCCGAAAGACATCACATCTTCACATGAGTGCATTGTTCTGTTCGTACATCTCACTCTGCCTGTCAAAGTGGCCCCCTAACCCCTACACTACTAAATAAACCTCACCTCAAATTACTAGGTGGGACTCCTATAGTAGCATAAATAGCTGCTTACTATGATGTTTGTCTGTCTGTCTCTCTCCCCCCCCCCCCCCCCCCCCACCAAGACAGAATTAAAACTGTACAATATCATGTGTTATGGCTTGACACTTTGTGAAGCCAGCCCACTTTTACAAAATTCCCACCCCTGACTCCACCTCAATCCCTCCTCTTTTAAAAATTAGCATCGCACCATGCATTATGGTGTTTTTCGCATGCGAAAACGCCATAACACAAGTTAGAAAATTACCCTATAAATTTGTGGAAAAAAATCCCAATAATGAAATTAAAAAACAAAACACATTTTTTACCCCTGTCCACCCTTATCAGAAAACTTTATATAAATATTACTTCCTTCTTTCTATTAATTATATCCCTCATATTTATTTTGATTTATAGTCTGACTTTCAGCCACATCAAAATGGATTGCATTCTGATAATGTATGCACCAAAATATACTATTAGCTTTCCTAATTGCATTGTCACGCTGACTGACTATCTTGAGGGCATCAGAAATGATGACAACCCAGTCTGGTGACTGCTAGAGCTTCCTTTCCAATATGATATTTGGCCTTTGGATTTCTGAGTAACAAATGTTTGATCTTGCATTTTTTAAATTAAAGCTTAGTTGCCAAACATTTGACCATTTCTTAAAGTAATGTTTCATTTTATCTATTATTCCTAGTATGTCTGCTCTATTGCAGATTTTCATATCTGCAAATAAGCAAACTTTCACTTCTATCCCTTTTATCATGTCTTTGATAAAGACATTGAAGAGGACTAGGACCAGCACTAATCCCTGTGGCTGGTGAGTTTCTCTTCACTAGAGAGCATCCCATTGATCGTCATTGCCTGAGTCCTATTGCTCAACCAACTTATTATCCAGTTTAGAAACTTCCCACCCTTAAGAAGCGGTACTACATATGGTCTTCTTGGGTTTCTCGGGACCTTTCCTGTTTCAAGTGATAAGTTAAAGAGAGCTATAAGGGACTCAACACTTCTTCTATCTTCTTCAGTATTCTGGGATGTACCCCATCAGGTCTTATAATCTTGTCTACTGTAATTTCAGTTGTAAGGGTGTCACCAAAATGGTCGCTTACTAGTGACTTTGGTGTCTTCAAAGACACTAGTAAATGAAGTAAGAGAAACTAGGCTTGGAGAAGTGATTTTGACACTCCCCAGCAAGAAGTGTTTTTTCTGTTGTAGTAATTTAACAAAATTCATGAACCCACTTGGCTTGAGCTTCTTGTGGAGTTCCCTACTGCCTGTTTTCTGTCTGGAGAAGTTGGCTGGTGAACCCATGGGTAGGGTCCACCAGCCCTGAGGATCAGAGAGGTTTTGTCTTGGGGTCCAAGAGTGGATTCTTGAGAGATCCTAAAGAACCAAAAAAAAAGTCTCTAAGGAAGAAGAATTGCATACACTTGTTCTGAGAGAGATTTGTTCATTGGGTTGAAGAAAGAGAATTTTCTTTGTGGGGAGTCAGAGGGAAGACTGCCTTGCAAGGAAAAAATCCCACAGAAATGAGGCCTAAAATAAAGCATCAGTCAAGGAGTTTCTGAAGAGTATCAGCAGGAATTCCAGTTTTCCTACTGAGGAGGAGTCTGCATCCAATTTGATGCTACCGTTGGGTAAGTGACCAGGGAATATCCCTTGTGAAAAGTACCTTCCACTAGGGCATGCAGATATTTCAGAAACTTTCTGTCTTTCATTCTGGTTCTTTATTTTTTTCTGTATTGATGTGCACTATTCAGAAGTGTACTATTTGTAAATTTACACTTGCCGTCACGTTTTAGTAAATTAATTAATATTGTACAGCAGCCAATCACTGTGTTCCTGTGACTTTCTTTTTGCTGGACTAGTGCAGAAGACTTCCAGGAAATCCTAAAGGCATTGAAAGATTTTTTCATTCCCCTCTGTTGGGAGAAGAACCTGAGAGCATGAGTCAGAACATTGTTCCAGCACTCCTCAATTTGCCCCTGAGTCCTGTTAGTCTGTGGGACAGGGGCTACACAGTTGTGTCCTTTTCTTCACCATATGGTCCTTTATGTTCTTGCCTTTTTGACTTTGGTCTACCATCCTCATCTTCTATTGTGAATACCAAGTAACAATTTATGATATATGATCTTTCTCTTCACTTAAATAATTTGCCCCTGGAGACCAAGATGGCCACGCTCTAGGGTGAACGCAGGAACGCTCTCTCCGATTCCTGTTGGAATTAAATTTACTTTTCCCCTAATATTAATGATGCCGTATACTAAGAGAAAAACGAAATTAAGAGAAGCTATGGCTTTTTCTCCATTACCTGCAATTGAATCCTTTCAACCACAGATTGAGGCGTTTTTTGCGACTCCTCTGCAACTACCGGAGGAAAGGACCGCGGATGTGTCTGGCGGGGAGAGAACGCCAGGTCTCATGGCCGAGGAAACATCTTTAAGCCCAGGAGCCCCAGCGATCCCACCTCCCCCCTCCACTGTTTTTGCTGATATTTCGGAGGAAATGTTACCTTCATCGACAAAAGTCGAGTTAAATCAAGGAACGTTAGCCCAGAGAAGTGATGCCATTTTGGCACAAACTTTGGAGAACTTCTGTAAGGGAGGTTCCAAGGGCGTTTTGGAAAAGTTTTCATCTGTTAGCGGAGAGAAGGTGGTGGGGAACCTCTCAGAAGGAGGAGAAGGTGATCCAAAGAACATTTAATTATTCAGCCCTCATTGATGCGACCCTCGGTGAGTACCTTGGAGGGGATATGAATTACATTAACTTATTTGGAAAAAGCAATATGTTCTTTAACACAAGCTATGAAAGAAAATACTACGAATACTGAGAAAATGGAAACTCAAATAATGGCGGCAGATATAATAAAAGAATTGGCCACTAGAACTACATCTGTAGAAGCAGTGCAAATGAAGCTAATATAATCGGACACTGGCTATTTAAAGAAACTGGAAATTTTAGAAAATATACTGAGAGGCTTAAACGTAAGGATCCTGAACTTTCCTTATTTGAAATTAATACCTCCTTGTGATATTTTCAGCAATTATCTTATGAGGATCCTTAAGTTACCTAAAGAAGCAATTCCAGCAATTACAAAAATTTTCTATTTACCATCTTCCTTGAAAGAAGTACCAGTGGATCAGGCTCAATAAAATACTCCAAATATCTCGGATATCTTGGAACTATCTTGTGAGATGGATATTCAAAATAGAGGGACTCTGCTTGTAACGTTTGCATTTCCATCAGAAAGAAATTCGATATTAAGAATTTTTCTTCGAAACCAGGCTTATTTGTTTCATGGCCAGAAGATCTGGATGTACACAGATATAATGAAAACTACACAAGAGACGTAAGAAGTTCTTGTCAATGAGAGCTGAAGTGCTAGCATTAGGCGCTAGGTTTATACTGAAATATCTGTGAAAATGTTTAATAAATCAATTTATGTGTTTTCTGAAACAGCTCAATTACATGCATTTGTTGATTCACACTCCTAAAATATGTTCTGAGGGTTGTATGGGGGAATAGAGACGTTATTGTAGGAGTACCTAGAACCTATTTCCCCTTAGAAGATTGTTTGTTGTCAATCACTCCATATTCTTTTGTGGTCTCCCCTATTTCCTCTAAAATAGGAGGTACTTAATTTTTGTATTGCTACCTATTGTAATTTTCTGGATTATCAGGAAATGATTGTAAAAGTGTCCCTTATTGTGTTTATAGGGTATACTTGTATGTGAAATTTGAAATGCAAATAAAAATAAAATTATATAAAATAATTTGCCCCTTTAATTCTAACTTTTCCCCCTTATAGTCTTACTTTTTTCACCTATATTTGTCTAGGGATTTATCTTCTGCCTTCAAATGGGTAATATATTCCTCCATTTGAAGCTTTGCCAGTGTAACTATCCTTTATGTCTCCTTTTGTTGTTCCGAGTAATTCTTCCTGTTCTTCTCCTTCTGTGTTTGAATTGTCTGAATGCTGTTTCTGTTCTTAATTTTTCTCCTACTTCTTAGTTGAATGAGGCTCCTTCAGCCTCAAGAGACCATGGATATGTGCCCTTTCTCAGTCTTTAAATATGTAGTGCCTTCTTTGGCTGTAAAAAGATAATCTCTCTAGCAATGACTGCAACAGAAAATGGACACAAGAATATCCAAGTTTTGCTTTTGTTTTCATGCACTCTTGTCTTCCTGGATCCAGGTCAGTCTTTTCTCATATTTTTTAAGGCCTTTGTGGAGTTCATGTTTTCAGTGACTGCAGTCTTGAGCAGATGTTTCCTAAGTATTAATGTCAAGGTCAAGAACTTGGATCTCAATTGCAGTCACCTTTTGAATTGTAGGTACAAATGGCCAATTGGCCTTTTGCAGGAGACTAGCTTTCCATATAAGATATGTTTGGGAATTATGCTGCCATCTATACAATGGATGTAGCCAAGGCATTGGATGCATCTCTGAACAAAGTGAAGATAATGGAAACTTGAGCTTCCTCCAGGACTTTGGAGTTTGGGATTTTATCCTTCCAGGAGATATTAAGAATGTTTTGCAGGCAGCAGATGTGGAAACTTTTCAGCCTCTTCTCGTGATGTGAGTACAGTGTTCATATCTCCCTTCCATAGAGGAGATTACTGACAACACAGAATTTACAGAAACTGATTTTAGTGTGATCCTTAAGTTTTCTGTTCTTCTAGACTCTTTTTGTAAACCTAGGCAGTGTTAACTTTTCCAATTTGCAAATTTAACCCTGCATCAATTGAGAAGTTGTTTGCAACGGTGAATACCAAGAACATGAACATATTGATGACTTCTAGCATATTGTTTTTGATAACAACAAAAAAGTCAGTTGGAGAGTCAGTTGGGCCACTGAAAATGATCAAGGAGTAAAAAGGATGCTCAGGCAGGACAAGTAAATAACAGAAAAACGGAATGAATTCTTTGCCGTGGTCTTTACTGAGGAGGATGTAGGGGGACATACTCACACCAGAAACATTCTTTGATGGTGATAATTTTGAGCAACTAAAGCAAATATCTGTGATAATGGAAGATATATTATATATCAAAATGATAAAGAAAAATAAATCACCAAGACTGGATGGTAGTCACCCCAGAGTTCTTTCAGGAACTGTGGCTGCTTTTAATGGTAAGTTAAAGATTGCTAGTAACAAGTCTGCAATTTCAAGTGAAGTAGCTAAACTTCCTTCCCATTTAAGGATAATGATAGGTATGTTCAGATTTAATGGTAGTGTCCCATCTCCTTTCATACCTCTCAGTCCTATTACTCCATATTCTTCTGTCTTCCCTCACACAGACCGGATGGGTACTCTCCGGCCTCCTCTTCAAGTTTTTCCTCCATTGATCTCCTAGAGATGGTTGTGATCCTCTGAGTGAGGTCACCAGTCTTCTTTTTCCTTCCAAACTCCTTCTTCCGAGGAATGAATGAAAATTATCAATCCTGAGATCCAAGGAAAACAATCAGAAGGGAACAGCACAAGAGCATGCTACCCCACACAGGGTCAACTCACAATTCCAGACAGTGAAATGGTGCCAAGGGTTTATATGACTTGGGACTGCACAATTTTCACTCTTCCTCATGGGGAGGTGAAGAAACAAATGACATTACACATTGCATAAACCAATCGGATTGGTTTTCATTTGTGAAGTAATCTGTGGCACTGCCGTGGACATGGCTACCCTCTAGAGGAACCAAGAGGACACCAAAGACCACAGCCAGTTCCACAGTAAGAAGAGTGTGGAGAATCTAATTCTTTAGTATTTGTGAATAATGGGATCCTTCGGCTTTCTAAACTCATTTTTCTGAGTCACAATTTCTAGTGGCAACAGTATAAGGAAGAATAGGTAAACTGAGATGTTAAATGAGGAGCATCCTGCTTATGGAAAAACAGTCAAGAAGAATGTCCTGAATGGTGGGGAAGAGTGATTGGTGTCCCTGAGCACTAGTACTATTGTATTGTGTGTGGGGTGAATAAACTATTAGGTATTCATTATGGGTTAGAATATTCTTTTTGCAAATATGTCACTTCCAAATGAATCAATCTCCTAATGAGGTGTGACTTTAAGTTCAGCATTCAGGGAGTAAGTCATTTAGTTAATGTTGCTTCAGCATAAGAATCCCTTCATGTATTGACATCAGCGTCTTTGATTTGCTGACAGCTGGGAAAAAGAAAAAGGGAGAGCAGTTGTCAGAGGCCTTCCTCCCTCAATTTATTTTGATGAAAATGTCTGGATTATGCATAATGCAGTATAGAAATCCTCATTTAATAGAACAGAACTCAGAGTTCTTTTTGCAGTTGGTTTTGGTATGACAGTGTATTGACTGGCACGCACACACACACTAAGGCACCTCTGCATTATTCTTATTGCTACCACTTAATACAATTGAGTTTTTGTTTTTTGTTTTTATTAATCTGAATTCCCTTCATTCTTGAGTTTGTTTTTTTTTGGGGGGGAGGGGGGTGTGTGGGCCAAAAACAAGATAGAAGGGGTGTTGGATCCATAATTCATAAATATGGTTTGGTTCATTTCTGTTGCCATCTTGCACTGAAATACGGGGGGGAAATAGTTTGTTTAGGTTATTCCTGCACTACTGTAGCCCCTCCTGAACTGCCGAGCATGCTCAGCTTGACTCTCTGCACCCTGCCCAGCTCTCAGCAGAGAAGGAGAGCAACTCTGTGGGTGCTGAAAGGAGTGGGGGACTGGGAAGTGAAAACATACCATGCTGTGTAAAGGAGGATCACGAAAAAGAGAAGACGAGTTTGGGGGAGATACATGCACTCCAAAGGTCTCCCAGTCTAGACTGATAAGCGTGTGTTTTCACTTGTATTATCAGTGTGTTTGCAGCAGCATAGGAAAATGACAGCAGTCAGTGCAAAAATGTACCATCATTTTTTAAAATTATTTTATTTTAGAGTATTTATATCCCGTGTTCGGGACGGGTTACAATCAACATACATAATATTGTTAATCAAAAGAAGTTAACTAAATTAAAATAACATATAAAAACTAAGGTCATGGACATAGAAGTTAAAAACCAAAAAAACACCCAAAACAACCAAACAAACAAATCTTGAGCAGGGTTTGGGAAATAAAACATAAATTTATTATCATGATAACATGATCAAATAGAATATCATCAGAGTAGAGTAAATGTATTGGGGAATGGATCATACAATGAAATAAAAAACTAATTTTGAGAAGTTGATGGATCACAGAATTCTGGAAAGGCTTGTATAAAGAGATAATGTTTTAATGCTTTTTTAAACTCTTTGGGATTGGAAATTAGTCTAATGCTAGGAGGTAAAGTGTTCCATAGAATTGGACCTGCAATTGAAAAGACATGTTCACGTGTTATGTTTAATCTAGTGGATTTTGGTGATGGAATTTGTAACAGTAATTGATTTTTTTATCTTAAATTTCTACAAGGGGTGTATAAATGTAGAGTTGCTGATTACCATGCGTTGTGATTATTATGAACAAGGTTGTATACTATTGTTAAGTTTTATATTGAATTAGTCTTTTGATGGGAAGTCAGTGAAAGTGATATGTGTTCATGTGGTTGGAAAGAAGTTTTGCTGCTGCATTTTGGACAAGTTGTAAAGAGCATAAAGAGATTTGTGGTAATCTTAGATAAAGGGAGTTACAGTAGTCTAGGCCTGTTAAAATCAGGGACTGAAGTACTGTACGGTATAGGGATGAATCTATCCGAGGTTTGATATGTTTTAACAGTCGGAGTTTATAGAAAGAGGATTAAGTAATGGATTTGATATGATTCGATAAACTTAATTTTGGATCTAGAACAATGCCAAGATTGCGAACTTGGTCAGTGATTTTGATGGATATATTGTCAATTAAGACAGAGTGCGGTATGTTTTCAAATTGTGGGTGTCCTAAGAGCATTATTTCAGTTTTTGCTAAATTTAAACAGAGTTTATTATAGGATAACTCGTGGATAGACAGAGTTCAAGAACTTTTAAGGTAGAATTCCACATACATTTAACAGTGAGGCAGGATGTTCCTACATGTGGTTAGTATAGAAGGTATTCCAGAATGTGAGCTACCTTGGAACTTCTAAATTGTGGTGGAAGGCAGAATATAATGGTATGGCTTTGAAGGAAATCGTGAACCCCGGGCCGAGGTAAGAGATGTCTCCGCCCACAGGGAGGAGCCCCGTGAGCCTCACCGTCGGTAGGTGTGGTCTCAGCGATGTAGAACACAGCTGTGAGAGAGACTTTATTAGGGAGAAAAGAATAATGCATAACCCGAGGAGCGGGGAATGCAATAAACACAGTTCTTGAGCGGAATAACTCAGGGTGATGCTGTAGATGAGCAGGTCCAGTAATGGCCCGCAGCACGGGGTACACCAGGAGAATCCTGTAGGTGATGGAGATACCTTAGAGTGCAGTGTTGCGTCCATCGGTCTCAGACGGCTTCGACCTCTGTGCCTCACCTTTTTTCCTTCTCTCTCCACAAACCTTGGGAAGATGGCTGCTGCCGCGCCATCATGCTGCTCTCTCTGGCATCCCTGAAACGGCTACGGCGTCGGTGTTCACCATGTTTCTCCTGAGGGCCTCATAGGGTGCGCGCGCGCACACCACCCATGTCTTTATCCACTTCATGGTGGGAACCTCAGGGGCGGCCCCTCCGAATTATGTCACGCCATCCGGGTATTTAGCATGTCCTTCGTTTGCTAACAAACTGAGGGGGTCATTTATCAAAATGCGATAAGGCGTTTTCGCATGCGTTAAGGGCTTATCACATGCGAAAAGCCCCGTTAACGCATGCGAGAGGCCCTTACCGCATGCAAAAACGTGTTTAACGCATGTGATAGCACCATATCGTATGGTGCGATGCAAATTCAGAAAATAGGAGGAGTTAGGGGCAGAGAGTGGGCTGGGTTAGCCTGTCTGCGAAGAGCTATCGCACAGCCGTAACGCCGTTTTTAGCTACACCTCTTTGAATTGCGTTAGGCTGTGCGATAGCTGCTGTGACCGTGCGATAAGGTTTCATCGCCTTTTGCGATGTCTCCCGTAAGGCCTATTTGAGGAGAATTGAAGGGCCCAGAGCACGAGAGAGAGAGAGAGAGAGAGAGAGAGAGTCTAGCCATTATGCCCTCACACTAGATAGGTATGTATATCTCTATGGGAGGCCCACCTAGCTTGATGTTACCCAGGTAGAGAGTCCATCAAGCTAGGTTGAGAGAACACTGCACAAATCTCATCTTGGAGTGAGTTTCCTCACTCCGAAGGTCATCAAATCTTCAAAAGAGACCACTGTTCTGTTCGTACGTGTCACATAGAATGTCAAAGTGGCCCCTAACCCCCTACACACATACCTAAACCCCACCTCGAGTTACTAGGTGGGCCTACCATAGGGATACAAATACCTACGTATGGGGATGACAATATGGCCAGGCTCAGGCTTTCTCTCTCTCTCTCAAAAATGGTCCACCCAGTGGTCTAACACCTATCACAAATTCAGATAATGCTATCACAATGTGCACTAACTTAGCTCTTCACATAGGTAATTAGCACAAATTGCAATAAACTGAATTCTTGCATAAACCACACCCCTTTTGCAATCGCATGCGGTACTTACCGCATTTTGATAAATCCAGGCCTGAGTTAGCAAGGATTGGAATGCCTCCGATCTAAGCTACTCTGCCGCTTCCTTTCTGCCGCTGGAAGTTCTCTCTGCCCTCCGGGGCCATTCACCTCTAACCTGGTACCACTCCTTGGGGGCCCTATGCTTTCTTTCACGTGCCTTTCTGGGATACCGAGTACTCGCTCCTTGAGGGCCTGCTCTCCCTGCCTTGGTGCCTGCAAACCAACTACTTCTGCCTGCCAGGATCTTCAACAAATACTGCTATCTATTCAGTGAGTAAACTAACCTTTGTCAACTTGTCTCACCTCCAGCTTCAGCGCTGCGAGTCTACATCCGGGACTCTCTCTTCTACCCAGTGCAGCCTACCATCATTGGAATGTGGGACGGGTCTCCTCTGCTGAGGACCCCTGGACTACTCTACTGGGTTACCTCACTGCTGCCACCCCTGGGCAGTACCACCAAGCTGTATAATAAACTCAAATTCTCTGTGTCTCCATGTATAGAGTCTAGCCTAGTACTGTGGTTCCTCACGGGGCTCCTCCCCGTGGGAGTGGCCATCTCCGCAGTACCCAAGAATCCACTCAAACACCTCGAAACCATAACATGCAGATCCGGTAGTGGTCCGCAGCGTGGGGTATGCCGAGGATCTTGAGTAATAGCAGCTCAGGATTGAGTAGTAGCAGCTCAGGATAGGCAGAAGAGTTATGCTGAAGAACGGTAGTGGCCCGTGGCATGGTGTACACCATGTAGAGTCCAGCAATGTAGATAATGAAGGAAGTTGAAGAAGGTACTCACAGAAGGAAGTTCCAGGAGAGAAAACCCGAGGATCAGGTCAGGAGAAGTCCAAGTCGTGGAAGGGCCCCCGAGGAGCAGGTACCCGGAGCATCCAATGCCACGAGGAGATACTAGAACCAAAGATTCTGATGTGGAGCCGTCCCAGGAACGCCGGGGAGGTCGGCGTTGGTTAGCGGAGTTCGCCATTCTCCCAATGATTGACGGTGCAGGGAAAAAAGAGGTGAGAATGTTGGGTGTGCCGGCTGCAGCAGGCCCGTGGCCAGGCCCTCTTTCCCCTGGTTGCCTGCTCCAGTGCCTGGTTCTGACCATTCTTCTGCTGACTTCTGGTATTGACCCACGCTTTCCTTGCCACTCTTCCTTACCTGCTGCCTGCTCTGACTTCAGCCTGTTCTACGACACTCCACTTCTCTTCATTCTGGACTTGGCCTTTCAGGCTTCAGCCTGTTCTTACTCGGGCGCCCTCTGTCCGCCTCCTGTTCTCATTGGCACCTGGGTCTCTGGGACTCCGCCTCCTCCAGATCGGACTACCTACTTCTACTACCACTGCTGGCCCCTGGCTGACCTCCTCGTCATCCCTGAGAAGACCTCAGACGGAGACCCACCTAAGTCCAGCCGGCCCTGGTACACAAGGGCTCAACCTGCGGGGTACGAGGGCTGGTATTGGCGAAGCTCCAGCCGGCCTCCGTCAGGTGGAGGTGGACCCTTGGGCTAAGGTGGGGTTGACGCTACCCGCAGGGCAAGCCCTACGGGTCCCCACCTGCCGACAGTGGGGACCCGTAGGGCTTGCCCTGCGGGTAGCGTCAACCCCACCTTAGCCCAAGGGTCCACCTCCTGTGCAACAGGTTGCCAAAGCAAGGAAGCAAGGAAGCTGGGCCCGGCCTTATATATCGGAACTCATTGACGTCATCATCTGGGGCTGCGAGTAAGCTTCCCGCCGCGGCCCCTTTAAAAGAACAGCTGATTCACGCGCGCGCCTAGGGAGGGGCACGGCGCAAGATGGCGGTGTCTCCCCGCAGACCACGCGGGGAGATCCGCTGCGAAGCTGGGAGCAAGAAGAGTGGCCCAGGGTCGGCGGTGGCGGCCACCAGCAGCAAGAGCAGCAGAACTAGGTGTTGGAGCAGGCAACTGGGGTAAGAGGGCCTGTCCGCGGGCCTGCCGCGGCCAGCACATGCAACATTAAGTACCAGTTCAGAGTGAATATTGCTTTTTAATTTACTTGCATTATGATGGGTTGCTCATGGCATTGTGTGCAGCAGCAGCAGAGGAGAGACAGCTTCAGCAATTAGGGGCACGATGTACCATCACCCGGGAGTTCCATGCATCCATCACTCAAATAAATGGAGGATGGGAGGTATGGGGAAGAGCAGGTGAACTGGCTACTTATTCTCAAAACTAACTTCCCTCCAGTTTCCTTTGACTGATCCTTTCCAGAAAGGCAAAAAGGCTCAGAATGGGAAGTGAAATGGTGCATCAACCTGAAACTATGAATGTGCAGTAGCAGCAAGTCCAAGAGGAGCAAAATGTTTCTGTTTTCCCTCTTCCAAATTTTCTTCCTCTTGTCACAATTCATTCTCCTCAAGATGTTCTCAGCTGTTCTGCTACTGATGGTGTTACTCGTCATCTTTTAAATATTCCAGTAGGATTTTAACTTACAGTAGCATTTGAATAATATTCAGCATTGTGTGGAAGGTGTTGACAAAAGCTCATTTCTACACCACTGTGCAATTCATCAGAATTGATACTCTAGGGCATTTTTACTTTGGAGAGCTTACCTACTGGGTAATTCCCATTTTGCCTCCCCTATTACAATGAGCTGCTTTGCAAGTGATTTGCATGCATGAATAATGCAAATGCATTCAAATCTACTCATTACTAGGCAATTTGGTGTTAATATTTTATTGCAGCCGACTGAGGAAGTGGTAAGCAGTGATAAAATAACTTTTTAAAATTAGGTAAATGTAATGTTAGAGCTCCGGGACCCTAATGTGGATCCTGAGGTTCCCACATTAAGAACATAAGAACATGCCATACTGGGTCAGACCAAGGGTCCATCAAGCCCACCAATCCAGGCATTACATTTTAAGGGCCATGCTGCCTCTAAAAAACCACTGTAGCAAAATGGGAAAGCTAAGCAAGGGTCAGCGCTGACCCCCAGCTCAACCCAGGCACACCTTCTCAAGGCGGCACTGACTCCTCAACTTAAAAAAAGGTGTCCACATCATGTGCAGTGATGCCCCCCTCCCCCCCGCCCTCCAAAGGTTACAATAAAATGCACGCAGGGGGGGTTTGGGGTAGGTTTTCGGGGGTTATGCGCGTAACCCTTTGAAAATCTACCCTTTAGGCACAGAGGGACAGATTTTATAAAACTACATGCACGCGTACTTTTGTTCGCGCACCAGGTGCAAACAAAAGTACATCAGATTTCAATAGATACGCGCATAGCTGTTAAAATCCGGGGTCGGTGCGAGCAAGGCTGCCCAAAATCGGCAGCCTGGTGCGCCGAGCCGCGCAGCCTGCCTCCGTTCCCTCCAAGGCCTCTCCGAAATCAGAGCGGCCTCGGAGGGAACTATCCTTCCACACCCCCGCACCTTCCCCTCCCTTCCCCTACCTAACCCACCCCCCCAGCCCTATCTAAACCCCCCCTACCTTTGTTGCAAAAGTTACGCCTGCCAGATGTAGGCATAACTTGCGCGCGCCGGGTCGGCTGCCAGTGCACCATGTTCCGGTCCGGGGGCTGGTCCGGAGGCCACGGCCATGCCTCCGGGCCGGAACCACTTCTGCGGCCCTGCCCCCAGAATGCCCCGATGACACACTGGCCGCGACATGCCCCCAACACGCCCCCCGATGATGCGCCAGCCGCAACACGCCCCTCCCCCAGGAAAGCCCCGGGACTTACGTGCGTCCCGGGGCTTTGCGCGCGCCGGCAGTCTATGCAACATAGGCTCGGTGCGCGCAGGGGGGGTTGGGGATAGGTTTTCGGGGGTTACGCGCGTATCCTACGCGTGTAGTCCTTTGAAAATCTACCCCAGAAGTGGTAAAATAATAGTAAAGTATGTCTGCTGCTAGTCTAGTATTACTCAGGTCCTCCTGGGACATTATTTCTGTATTTGGCTTTATTTACATACATTACATTATATACAGTAGCTGTGGCATAATCCAAGCATTACTTGTTCAGCTTATAAAATTGATAGGTTTATTCACTGATAGCAAATTCAAATTTGCTGATGATACAAAATTATTCAAAGTTGTTAAATCACAAGCAGATTGTGAGAAATTGCAAGAGGACCTTGAAAGAGACTGTGAGACTTGGGAGCCAAATGCAGATGACATTTAATGCATGTAGGGTCGAGAACCCAAATTATAGCTACACAAATTGGGAGTCCTTTTCTACCCAGGAAAAGGATTTAGGCGACGGGCGTCACCGTTGATTATATGTTAAAATCCTCTGCTCAATGTGCAATGATGGCCAAGAAAGCAAATAGAATGCTAGGAATTATTAGTAAAGGAATGGAGAATAAAATAGGGAATATCATATTGTCTCTGTATCACTCCATGGTGTGATTGCACCTTGAGTATTGTGTGAAGTTCAGGTCACCGCATCTCAAAAAAGATATAGCAGAATTAGAAAAGGAGGGCAACCACAATGATAAAGGAGAGGAATAATGAGAAAAGGCTAAAGAAGTTAGGGCTCTTCAGTTTGGAGAAAAGATGGCTGAGTCCTATAAAATAATGAGAGGAGTGGAACAGGTAAATTCGAATCGGTTGGTTACTTTTTCAAAAAGTACAAAGACTAGGGAGCATTCAGTGAAATTACTAGGTGATATTAAGTCAAATAGAAGAAAGTATTTTTTTACTCAATGCATAATTAAGCTCTGGAATTAATTGCCAGAGGATGTGGTGGAAGAAAAATCCATAAGCCATTTTTTTTTCAATTTTATTTTATTTAGTTTTAACAAGATAAACAAAGATACACCAGAACAGTCTTATCTTTTCACTTGCTTCCCCCCCCTCCCCCCATCATTTAGACACCAAATAGGCCAGTTAAAGAAAGTCACACATACTGTTATAAGGCGGACTAGGCCTTCCCATAGATTTTCATGAGGAACCTTCCAGCAATGAGAGATTTCATTAGAATTATTCTGTTTTAAGTGAT
Source organism: Rhinatrema bivittatum (assembly GCF_901001135.1). NCBI lineage: Eukaryota > Metazoa > Chordata > Amphibia > Gymnophiona > Rhinatrematidae > Rhinatrema > Rhinatrema bivittatum. The sequence continues at coordinate 96,063,117 of NC_042619.1, forward strand.
AGTAAGTGTCCAGCCCCCTAAAGAGTAGGTCTGTAGTCACAGGTTAAATAGGTGCCTCACAGGGACACGCGCCCAGATATGAGCGCGTTTTGTAACTTGCATGCATATATGCGCGGATGTTATAAAATAACCTGATTATACGCACATGTGCACCCAAGTTTAAGTTGGTGCATGCCTATGCTTGTAAATCCTGCTTCTACCGCATAAGACAGGGAATTTTGCCTCCACACCTTTGCCAGTTTCACCAGTTCATCTACCAGTTCAGACAGTTAACTGCTAGGTCCTCCAAACCCCCCTGATTGAATAGCTTACACTTCTGCCATTTACCCCAGACCATTAAAACCCCTCAGGTATGGCTAGTTTTGTATTTTTTTTAAATTTTACACCTCGTCCCTAGCAGAAGGAAACTTATGCAGCAGGAGATCTGAGCATGTGCCCAGGTGCATAAGTATTTATGCACACATCTCTTGGGCACAACCTGAAATGGCCATGTCCCGCACAGCCCAGGTTGCGCTTTGAAAACTTTTAAAGATGTGTGTACAGCGGGAGATACACGCACATCTGGGTGGCTTTTAAAATTCAGTGGGAGCATACGAGCCCAACTTGTGCATAAATCTCCCAATTTTGGCATGCACCAGCCTTTTAAAATCGACCTCTATGACTCTTGAAGGAGATGTCTTCCAGGGAGTGTAGGAGAGGTGGCCATGAGGTGGTATTCTTCAGGGCTCCAATGAGGGAAAGGACAGTTGCCTTTCCTCTCCATCAGAAGAGGGGTGCTCTTTTGGGAGTGGGTTCTAGAAGGAATCTTGAGAGCTGTTCCAGGAGAGTTAATATTCCCTAAGTCAATGCAGTAAGAAACTTGTCCAGAGCTTTGTGGTTAGATATGAGGAAGATGGGAATGTAGGAGAGAACTTTTATGCTCATCTACCCAACATGGTGGGATACCAAGAAGAAAGACAAAAAGAGACTGTCCTGGATAAGGAGAGGTAACTTGTAGGCGATCACACTGTATGACTGGTAGTTGGGATGTATCCTTAGTAGTGTGGGAAACAGTAACTGGGTAAACCAGATGGGTCAATGATCTTTTCCTGCCAGCCTCATATCACAGTTTTTAGCCTCGCCTCTAGCCAGCATACTTTTCATAAAACCCTTTCATTACATTGTCCATCTCCTTTTCCACCTTTCTCTTCTTCCCAGTTTAATTTTGCATTTGTTATAGTATTATCAGGTGTTACGCTTTTCGACCAGTGGCATGAATGCTAATGAAGACAAAGATACAGCTTCCAGATTTGGGATTACCAAACAACTAATCTCAATCCTTTCGACACTTAACAAAGCACATGAATATGATTTAGCATCCCAAAACAGTAATCTCCTTTAAAATGAGGTATTTTCTATGGAAATCTGATTTGTTTAAAAATATTTGATCAAGAAGATTGGATTTCACATTGTTTTGCCTGAAATTATTGTGACCGACATTCCAGTGGTGACATTTAGCTTTTCCTTGAATGGTTGACCTTGCTTGAAATACATCAGTCATATGTCAGAAACAAAGGGAAATGAAATCAGCTCCATGCTGGGAAATCTTCAGCTTAGTGATGTTGGTCACCATGATTTAATTTGGGAGTAAGTTATTATTTGAGCAAGTGTCATACTGCATCAGTCATTGCTAGATTCTGATGGAAACATGGAAAGGTTTCCTACTGCCAGCTATTAATTTTCTGCAGTCCTCTTGGGGCCTGACTCACTAAGGATTTTCTCCCATTCTCTGTATATGGGGGAAAAAACAAACCAGCAAGCAGACAAGTTATCTGGCTAAAGTTATATCTCCCGCTGAATATACCTTATTAAAGTTATCCAAGTAAATTTCCCTGGATAACTTTTTAACCTCACCAGCTACATTTGACTATAATTGGTTAAGTTTGTGTACTCAGCAGGGCCAGTGTTTACTCTCTGTTTCCTATCTTTCTACCAATTTGTAATCCACAATAGGATATTGCCTCCTATCCCATGACTGTTTATTTTTCTCAGGAGTCTCTCATTGGGACTTTGTCAAATGTCTTCTTAAAATCCAAATAAATTATATCTACTGGATCACCATTAGCCACATTCTTATTAACCCCTTCAAAAAATTAGCAGATTGGTGAAGCCAGACTTCTGTCAGGTAAATCCATTCTGGCTGTGCCCCATTAAACCATGTCTTTCTAAATTTTCTGTGATTTTATTCTTTAGAATGGTTTCTATGATTTTTCCCAGGTCTGAAGTCAGGTTCACCAATCTATAGTTTCTCAGATTACCCCTGGATCCCTTTTTTAAGATCGTCATACTGGCCACCCTCCAATCTTCAGGTACAATAGATGATTTTAATAAATGTTTACAAGTTACTAGTAATAGATCTCCAATTTTATTTTTGCACTCTTTTAGAACTCTGGGGTGTAAATCATTTAGTCCAGGTGATTTGCTACTCCTTAGTTTTCAATGTGCCCTATTACATCATCTAGGTTCACTGTGATTTGTTTCAGTTCTTCAGAATAATCACTATTAAAATCTATTTCTGGCACAGGTATCTCCTCATCCTCTTCAGTAAACATCAAAGCAAAAAATTAATTTAGTTTTTCTGCTACGGCCTTGTCTTCCCTAAGTGCCCCTTTAACCCCTCAAACATCTAACGGTCCAACCAACTCCCTCACAGGCTTTCTGCTGTGGATATATATTTTAAAGATTTTATTATGAGTTTTTACCTCTGAAGTCAGCTTCTTTTCAAATTTGCTTTTTGCCTGCCTTATCAATGTTTTACATCTAACTTGCCAATGCTTATGCTTTTTCCTATTTTCTTCAGTTGGTTCCTTTTTCCAATTTTTTAAAGAAGTTCTTATGGCTAAAATAACCGTTTTTCAACTTACTTTTTAACCATGCTAGCAGTCATTTGCCCTTCCTTGCACCTTTTCTAATGCATGCAATACATTTGGTCTGGGCTTCCAGGATGGTATTTTTAAATAATGTCCACACCTGGTGTAAACTCTTTACCTTTGTACCTCTTAGTTTTGTTTTTTGTTTTTTAAAATATTTTCCTCATTTTATCAAAGTTTTCCTTTTGAAAGTTAAATGCTAGAGTAGATGATTTACTTAATATCCTCCTTCCAATCATTACCTCAAATTGATCTCATTATGATCGCTGTTGCCGAGCTGCCCCACTACTGTTACCTCTTGCACCACATCCATTGTTCCACTAAGAATTAGGTCTAAAATGGCTCCCAAGCAGTCATTTATTTTATCTAGAATCTTTACCTCTGAAGCATGTCCTGATATGACATTTACTCAATCAATATTGGGGTAACTGAAATCTCTTGTTTTTACTGTGCTGCCAAATTTCTTAGCTTCCCTAATTTCTATTAGCATTTCATTGTCCATCTGTTCATTTTGGCTAGGTAGATGGTAGTATACCACCACCACTATACTCTTCCCCATCACTCATGGAATTTCCACCCATAAAGATTTTACTGTGTATAGTCTCCTGCAGGATCTTTATCCTATTAGACATTATGCCATTCCTAACATAAAGCACACCAAGTTGATCCACCTTATCATTGCAATATACTTTATACCTTGGTATAGCCCTGTCCTATTGGTTATCTTTCCACCAGGTCTCTGAGAATCCATTTAAGTCTACCTCTTCATTCAGTGCTATACATTCTAACTCTCCCATCTTACATTTTAGACTTCTGGTATTAGCATGCAGACATTTGAAGATATGTTTTTTATTTGTATATACAATTTTCCTAGCAGTTGACAGAAATAAAATGGAATCGTGTAACTCAATCTGTTCTTTTCTTATAGGCAAATAGACTCCTTATGCTTTTATTAGATCCTCTCTATCAGGATGCCCTAACTCCCTCCAAATCATGTGCTACTGAGCCACTTTTGGCTTTACCTCATGTTCTAGTTTGAAGGCTAGTCTACCTCCATTTTAAAGGTTAATACCAGCAGCCTGGTTTCACTGCAGTTAAGCTGGAGCCCTTGTCTTCATTTCCCAAAATGTTGCCCAGTTCCTAACAAAATTAAAGCCCTCTTCCCTGCATCATTGTCTCATCTCTGCAGTGAGACTTCAGAGCTGCCTGCCTCTGATGTCCTGCATGTGGAATAGGGAGCATTTCAGAGAATGCTACCCTTGGGGCTCTGGATTTCAATGTTCTGCTTTCGTTTTTAGATGATATTCATCAGGATTTGGAATATACTAAAACTGGAGTGCTTATTCAATTAAATATTTCTTCTGCGTTTGATATGATGGACCATTGTGTGTTGATTAAAAATCTTAGAAGAATGGGGATAGGAGGTATAGTATTGAAGTGGTTTCAATCTTATCTGTTAGAAAGAAAACCGTGAGTTTTTTTAAATGATAGTAGGTCAGAGAGGTTTTGTCATCCAATAGGAGTGCCTCAGGGTTCTGCTTTGTCAGCAACCCTTTTTAATTTATATATGTATTCACTAGGGCAGCTTTTATCTTCTTTAGGTTTTTTTTATATTGTTTATATGGCGATGTACAATTTTATGTTCCTAGTTGTAAAGCTAATTCCTTTCCAGTTGAGAGACTTTTTAAGGGAATGAACATGATTCAGTCATGGATGGCAATGAACAGGTTAGTACTGAATTGTAGTAAAACATCAATTCTTTGATTAGGTAGAACTGGAGCAATTTTGAAGAAACCAAATGTTGTATTGATGGGATGCCAATAGTATTAAAGGAAGAAGCGTGAAATTTAGGTGTGCTTTTGGATCCCCATCTAATGCTAAAGTCTCAAATCAGAAAGGTGTCAAATATATCTTTTTTTCAAACTTTGTTTAGCTTACCCTTTACATCAGTATTTATCATTTCAGGATTTTCGTGTATTAGTTCAGTCGTTGGTCCTTTGCAATCTTGACTATTGTAATTCATTATGGGGCCAATTTGAAAAGCCCAATGCGTGCAAATCCCGGGAGATACACGCGTGGCTGGGCCGCACATTTTCCAAGCGGCCTGGCTATGCTCATATCTGCCGGTATGCACTAGAGATGTGAATCGTGTCCTCAATCGTCTTAACGATCGATTTCGGCTGGGAGGGGGAGGGAATCGTATTGTTGCCGTTTGGATGTTTAAAGTATCGTGAAAATCGTTAAAATCGTGAGCCGGCACACTAAAACACCGTAAAACCCACCCCCGACCCTTTAAATTAAATCCCCCACCCTCCCGAACCCCCCCAAAATGCCTTAAATTACCTGGGGGTCCGGAACGGCCTCCTGAAATCAAATCGTGTTGTCTTCAGCCGGCGCAAAATGGCGCCGGCCATAGACCAACACGATTCGACTGCAGGAGGTCGTTCCGGACCTCCGCTGGACTTTTGGCAAGTCTTGTGGGGGTCAGGAGGCCCCCCAAGCTGGCCAAAAGTCCCTGGGGGTCCAGCGGGGGTCCGGGAGCGATCTCCTGCCGCGAATCGTTTTTCCGTACGGAAAATGGCGCCGGCAGGAGATCGACTGCAGGAGGTCGTTCCGGACCCCCGCTGGACTTTTGGCAAGTCTTGTGGGGGTCAGGAGCCCCCTCCCCAAGCTGGCCAAAAGTCCCTGGGGGTCCGGGAGCGAGCACGACCTCCTGCAGTCGATCTCCTGCCGGCGCCATTTTCCGTACGGAAAAACGATTCGCGGCAGGAGATCGCTCCCGGACCCCCGCTGGACCCCCAGGGACTTTTGGCCAGCTTGGGGGGGCCTCCTGACCCCCACAAGACTTGCCAAAAGTCCAGCGGGGGTCCAGAACGACCTCCTGCAGTCGAATCGTGTTGGTCTATGGCCGGCGCCATTTTGCGCCGCCATTTTGCAAAATGGCGGCGCAAAATGGCGCCGGCTGAAGACAACACGATTCGATTTCAGGAGGCCGTTCCGGACCCCCGCTGGACCCCCAGGTAATTTAAGGCATTTTGGGGGGGTTCGGGAGGGTGGGGGATTTAATTTAAAGGGTCGGGGGTGGGTTTTACGGTGTTTTAGTGTGCCGGTTTTCCCGCCCTCCCCCTTCCCCTCCCCCTTCCCCCGATTTACGATTTTTTGATGATAAATCGGGGGAATTGTTATTGTATCGTGGCCCTAACGATTTTTGACGATTTAAAATATATCGGACGATATTTTAAATCGTCAAAAAACGATTCACATCCCTAGTATGCACTGAAGAGCTGGATTCTTGAAAAGGGGCAGGCCGGGTGTGGGGTCTGGGTGCTGTCCCGGGGAAGTACTAGCCAGCAGCCAACCAGCGCGTGGAACTTACTTCTGCGCAGAAGAACAGGTAAGTTCAGAAACAAAAAAAATTCGGGTAGTTAGGTGGGAATATGGGGTGGCGGAGGAGAGACAAAAAGGGAGGGGTTGGCCCCTGTGACATAGTGAGGGCAAAGGCTATCGGTGCCATTTTGAATACTGGCAGCTGACGGCTCAAGTGCAGGAGGAAGGTCCCCCAGGACTTGCCAAAAGTCTCTGGTGGTCCAGCGGGGGTCTGGGAGCGATCTGCACTTGGGCCGTCAGCTGCCAGTAATGAAAATGGCGCCAATAGCCTTTGCCCTTACTATGTCACAGGGGCTACCGGTGCCATTGGTCAGCTCCTGTCACATGGTAGGAGCACAAGATGGCGCCGATGGCCATGTGACAGGGGCTGACCAATGGCACCGGTAGCCCCTGTGACATAGTAGGTCAAAGGCTATTGGCGCCATTTGGAATGCCAGCACCGAGGGTATGAGTGCAGGAGATGGCTCCCGGATCCCCCGCAGGACCACCAGGGAGTTTTGGTAAGTCTTGGGGGGTCAGGAGGGTGGTGGGTTTGTTTAAATTGGCTCCTTTAGACGGCCGAATAATTCGGCGAAGATTTGTTGTATTCGTGGGGAATCGCGATATGTTTCGCTTCCCCACGAATACAACGAATATGGCCCTATACGTTGCGGATTGCCAATTCGTAGGGAACGAATGCACACCCCTAACATATAGTCACATAAATTACACTGTATGAGTTACAGTCCATAGGTGGTTGTAGGAAGATCTTCAGATCAGAGTGAGGAACTTCAGAAACACTGACATTGAGTGACTGAGGCCACACTAAACATGCTCTGCATTTAAAAGTGTAATTTTCAAAAGGATATATGCAAATTGACCCTGGTTTTATATGTGTAAATGAAGGACTGTGCTCATAAAAGTGTGCACAAAAGTGATTTTTGCACAGACTTTTACATTCCCTACAAAGAGGCATTGTAGGGGTGGAGGTGGGGCAGAGACAGGGATTTTTGAAAATATTTCTGTATATATACATGCACATGTTTACGCTTCCACCTGCTTCCAAGCAGGTCGTAGCTCTGTGCATGTCGGCACTGGTTCTGCATAAACCTGTACATTTTCAAAGTGGAATTATGCGGATAAATCCACTTTGAAAATTCGGGCTACAATCTGCTGGTAAAAGGCTTTGCAGACTTTATCTTATGCGGACTGTTAGAAGCCCCCACCTATTAGAAGTTAGAAGCCCCCACCTATTAGACATCAGGCCTCATCACAGGATTATAAGGACAATGAGACCACAAGGTTTTAATATTTCTGCCCCTTGAAAAAGCTGCTAAGGACTTGTCTTTAAATACATCATGCAGTTGCCAAAAAAAAGCCAGAGGTTATTAATGGCTTTAACAGCCTGTGCTTGAGTGGAAAAAAAAATGTGTTCATTCACAGACGTCTTCTGTGCTAGACACAGTCACTCCATATGGCAGTAAAGTGCACATTGTTAAAGCTTGTTGTATATATATTGTATGTGAGTATAGATAACCTCTAGACAGGAATCTCTGCATCATTCCAGTTGCTTGTCTTTTAGATTCATCTTTAGTGGAGCAAATCCTCCTTAACCAAAGCAATTGACCCACAGGTAGATTTTTGTTTGAAAGTTACATGCATGACAGCTTTCAAATCTCAGCAGGGTGTTACGGTCCATAGGATAAAATGGTAGACCGTAAACCTCTCGAGGTTTTATTAATCAAGATCTCCAAAATGGGAATCCAAGTATCATCAGCATGTAAGCCTAAGCTTAGAAATGCATGAATTCAACCAAGCATGAAAAAATTCAAGTGAGTCCATCCCAAATTTAAAAGGATCTGTAGCCCATATCCAAACCGGAATATGCATAGCATAGACACATAAATCTAACAAACTGTGTTTAAAATTTCCGACATAAGGTTTGTTGAATCTTATTTATTATTATTTATTTTAAAACATTTATTACCCGCCCTTCCTACATTCAGGGTGGGTACAAGGTATCTGGGACTGTCTTGGCTTCACTTTTAGTGCCCTTTATTTGGTAGTAAAAAAAAAAAATGCCTTCAAAACAGAAATAATTTGTTGTCAGGATTAATCTGGCCAAATCCTTGAGAAAATGGATGGGAATCCTCTTAGAAAGAACCTTCTTAAGTATTTTGAATAGTATCCAAAACCCCATTTTAGGGAATATTAATATGTAATAACTCCACAGCAAAAGTAATTAATAACAAATGTGTTGTGTCACTATTTTTCTGCTCAAAAAGCAGAATGGTTTTTCCATTGCATCCCTTATGAATGACTTCAAGAGATACAAACAGCTGCAAAAAATTTGTCTATGAAAACTGAAATACATTTAAGAACAAATTCCTTTACCAGCCCAATACGTCTACCAGGTGGGTTGTCCACAGTTTTACGGATTATCAGTAAAATATATATAACCAGCATCTTCAGATATGCATGCAGTGGCTATTGAAAGTCTCCACCCTTTTGAATATTTTCACGTTTTGTTGTGTTGGTACGTTAGACTTGCATGAATTTAAATGAGGACTGTTTTCCCACATCAGCGTACCATACGAACACCATTCAGAGCTAAAAATGTTTTATTGGGGTACAAAGCAATATATATATATATATATTAGAAACAAAACTAAAAGCCGCAATTGGATATGTTTCCAATCCCCTTAAGTTAAAAATGGAGGTACCTTTGGCAGCTGTTACAGCCGTGCACCTTTTGGAATAGCTCTCCAACACTGCGCGCTGAAATTAGACCACTCTTCTTTACAAAACTGATCAAGCTCTGCGAAGTTTCTTGGAGAGCATTGATGGACTACAGTCTTTGAGTCATGCCACATGTTTTCAATTGGATTGAGGTCAAGGCTTTGACTGGGCCACTCAAGGACATGCACTGTACCTTTCTGTTCCTTAACTACTCCTATGTAGCTTTGTCTGCATGCTTTTAGGTTGTTGTCATGCTGAAAGGTGAATTTCTGGCCAAGTTTCAGCTTTCCTGCAGAGGCCCCAAAGTTTTTCTCAAGAACTTTTCTGTACTTTTCTCCATTCATTATCCCTTTTATCCTGACACGTGTCACTCCCAACTGATGAAACATCCCCATAACATAATGCTGCCATTACCATGCTTCTCAGTAGAGATAGTGTTCTCTGAGTGATGTGCTGTGTTGGACTTTTGTCAAACATAACACTTTGCATTCAAACCAAAAAGTTCTAATTTTAGTTTCATCAGACCACAACACTTTCTGCCACATTTCTACAGTATCCCCTGAGTTTTCCTATGCATACTTCAAACTGAATTCAAGGTGGGCTTATTTGAGTAATGACTTCCCTCTTGCCACCTCACCATACACCATGTGGAGTGCTTGAGATATTATTGTCACAAACATATTTTGACCAATCTTTCCATGGAAACCTGTAGCTTTTTCAAAGTTGTCATTGGCCTTTCGGTTGTATCCCTGATCAGTAGGGATGTGCATTTGTTTTACATGAATGGATAAAACATGACAATGAATCCATTGTAAGTTCATTCCAAGAGGAATGAACTCATTCCAAAAAATCTGAAAATTATTATTTTTTGGTGTTTTATTATTTAAAATTCATTTTGTTTGGCAAACAAATCAAACCAAAATAAATCCTCCCCCCCAAAAAAAAAACAAAAAACAACAAAAACAGAAATTTTCTTCCTGCACATCCCTACTGATCATCAGTCTCTTTCTTGCTCCATTATTTAGTTTGGAGGGATAGCCTTAACTAGGCAGTGCCTTGGTGGTGCCATACACCTTCCACTTTTTAATAATCAACTTGACTATACTCTGAGGGATATTCAAGGACTTTGCAGTTCTTTTCTACCCATCCCTACATCTGTGCCTTTACGTAAATTTGCCCTGGAGTTCTTATGACAGCTCCTTAATGCTTGTGATTCTCATGGTTGGTTACACAAGTGGTGATTGAATTCAGAAGGGTGTGGGATAAACACAGAGGATCACTGGTGGCAGGAGGACAGAAATGAGCACTGGGATAACCTAGTGGTAACTTTTCTGTATGTGAGCAGTCTGCATGGTATGGCAGTTACAACTCTGAACAGGAAGGCAAGGGGGTAACCTGCACAAAGCGGCAGTTACAATCCCAAACATCTTGCTGGGCAGACTGGATGGATCATGTTGATCCTTATCTGCTATCATTTACTCTGTTACTACACACATCCAGCTAACTCTGAATATCGGAATTAGCCAGATAAACTACAGTTAATTTAACTCCACACCTGGAATGCCTCCAATTTATCTGGATGAATTTTATCTTGGAAATTACTTACCTGGCTAAAATCAATCCTGTTAAAGGAGCTGGAAATCTAAATCTTAGGGTTTGTCTGGGTAACACTTGAGTTACCCAGACAACCCCTTTGAATATGGGTCTCCTCCTTTTTCATTATCACACTGGAAGTAGAATTTGAGATCAAACCTAATCAAGAAGGCTTTCTGTCTGGTGTGAGTTGACAGAAATTATCTACTGTTCCCCTTGATCTCTGCAAAAATTTGTCAAAATTTCCCCAGCAAATTTGGGGAAGATTGGAACAAATTAAATACAGATTCATGATTCAGGCAAAACTTCTCAAATTCCACTATATATTCACTGATTTAAAGAACCTACATTATATTTATTATTTAGTTTAATGTCCACATACTCATTTGCCAAATGTACAAATTTCTTTCAGATTCAATTAACTAGATCACAAACCTAAAAAAACATTTTTGAACACTTTCACAGGTGAGCATTCTTGTTCCTGATCGCCTTGTAATCTGGATTAAAAGAAGAAATGCTGCCTGTATATCTCAAGTCGACTCTGCATACTTTCTTTCTCCTTTTCACAGGGCTCACTCTCTCCCCACTCCTCCTTGCTCACTTTCACCCCCTACCCATCAAGCCTCCATGGCTCACTCCATTTCCCTTGCTCACTCTGACATCCTCCTAGCCCCCATTTCTCATTCTCTCTTTCTTCTTCTCAACCCCCAGTGCTCATGCTCACTCAACCCCCATTCCTCACTATATCTTACACACAAACCTGCCCCCTCCAATTGTTCCCTCTCTTTTTCACTCTATCTTGGATGCTTTTCTTGCTCTTTTATGCTGCCAACTCATAGTTCCAAAAGTAGCTTAACACATATTGCAGAAAACAATAAATTAATAACAATGAAAAAGCTTTAATTCATCATTGGGGCCATCATACCACCCTTTTGTTTTTTAGAATATAGTGATATTCGAGAAACAAACCTATAGGGTCTTATATAATCATCAGTCCTATTTTCTAATAATTTCAAGAATAATGACTTCCACCAAAGTGCAAAAAAAGTTTTTTACTTCCCCTTCTGATTAATGCAATCTTGCCAAGCCCGACATGATACCATGTTTCGCTAGAGCTGCTTCAGGGGCTTCATTTTTATTAACACTTCCAAAATTCTATAGTGAATTCTTGGTCCCACAAATATTTTTTAAATTTCCGACGTTCTATAAGGACACCAGTCTGGGCTCTTTTGTTTATGACAACTCATAGTTCCAAGCAGTTGTCAGTCACTTTAAGCCACGCAGTGACAATACTCCCATGCTTCTTAATGGTCATCTTGAGAACAGTGTGGGAGTGCTATGGGTACTATCTGACCTCAAACTTCCTGAGAACTACTCAAGGCCATGGTATAGCAGCAGAGGCCGGAATGGATGCAGGAACAGGGCCGCAACTCAATACTGGCTTGCGACACTGAGTTGAAAACTATTACCGTACCTTGCCTGTCCAAGATTGAGAAGTTTATAATTCTACAGTTTATGGATAAGCATGGAAAATTCTAGATGATGGTTCTCAGTCACGGAGAGGGGCAGCACAAACTAATAGTAAAATATATTGCATGACATGAGCGTTGAAGACCAGCTAGGTCCCTTCTTCAGAAGAGTCAGGTCTAAAAAAAAGGGAGGTCTGTGGGCCCAAAAGTTCAAACGCTTCCACTTTAGATAATTATGTTGATTCAATAAAAAAAAATGATCACAACCAGAAAATAATACAGCTTTCTTCAAAACTAAATGGATGCCTACATTCTTCACTGCATGGCATGAAATTTGTGTTAACATATGGAATATATTATAATCATGCACTGCATTACTGCAGATTCAAAATAATTCTTAAACTCTTGGGGGTAGATTTTCAGAGCCCTGCTCGCCTAAATCCGCCCAAAACCGGGCGGATTTAGGCGAGCAGGGCCCTGCGCGCCGGGAAGCCTATTTTACATAGGCCTCCCGGCGCGCGCAGAGCCCCGGGACTCGCGTAAGTCCCGGGGTTCTCGGAGGGGGGCGAGTCGGGGGGCGGGCCCGGTCGTCGCGGCGTTCCGGGGGCGTGTCGGCAGCGTTTTGGGGGCGGGTACGGGGCGTGGCTACGGCCCGGGGGCGTGGCCGCGCCCTCCGTACCCGCCCCCAGGGCGCGGCCCGGCGCGCAGCAGGCCCGCTGGCGCGCGGGGATTTACGTCTCCCTCCGGGAGGCGTAAATCCCCCGACAAAGGTAAGGGGGGGGTGTAGACAGGGCCGGGCGGGTGGGTTAGGTAGGGGAAGGTGAGGGGAGGGCAAAGGAAAGTTCCCTCCAAGGCCGCTCCGATTTCGGAGCGGCCTTGGAGGGAATGGGGGGAGGCAGCGCGGCTCGGCGCGCGCAGGCTATACAAAATCGATAGCCTTGCGCGCGCCGATCCAGGATTTTAGTGGATACGCGCGGCTCCGCGCGTATCTACTAAAATCCAGCGTACTTTTGCTTGAGTCTGATGCGCAAGCAAAAGTAGGCTGATCGCGCTTCTTTTAAAATCTACCCCTTTGTATACATTGTAGTTTTTTTTAAATAAAAGAATTCAAAAGTTATTATATCTAATGAATACTTTTTTAGGAAATTCTCCAATTGCTCAGGTTGGAAAAATATATAGGAAAATTTTTATATTATTTAGTCTACAGCTGGATCCGTAATATTAGAAATCTCCTGTATAGGACCCGTCAATTTCGTTAATTGTAAATCTTATACTCCTGAGGTAGAGTAATGGATCTCTCCCTGCTGACGAGGACTTTAAAAGCAAATGGTTTAGGGAAATGATATTATTGTGTTAAGTTGGTTTGTTGGAACTGCTTTCTACACAAGATTGTTTTCTTGATGTATTTTGGAAAATTGAAAAAAAAAAATAAAAAGAATTCAAAAGCTTGACATAAAACTAAATATTTAAATACACTGGGGTGAATTTTCAAAGACTTACGCGGGTTTGTGTGTGTAAAATCAGTCTATATACATGTAAGTTGCCTTTATTTTATTTATTTGTTTGTTGAGTTTTATATACCGTCATTCGGTGCAGCCATCACAACGGTTTGCAAGATTCAAACAGAATACAGGTAGTTAAACATTTGCTAATCATTGAAAAACAATGGGAGGGATTGCGGGAGGGGGGAGAGGGAGGGAGGGAAAACAAGGGAAGTATTGAAATTTAAGGGGAAGGAAGATAGTATAGGCAGTGAGATTTATTAATCTTAGAGGCAGTCTCATTGTATTGTGTAGGCCCAGCAAAGTTTCAGAAGGCTGCAACTAAGAGTGTGCTGTCGCTGCTATTCAGGAAAACATGTACTGAGAGAGAGAATTGCAAGGTCATGCCAGGATGGGGTCAGGAAGCACACACACACACATGTATTTTATAAGCAGAATATGCACATACATTGTCAAATGCATGCATGCCTTTACACCTAATCAGGTTGTGAAAATTAAATCTGACATCTATTTTGTCTGCAGTTTTTGGGTGGGGTCTAGATCAGCTGGTGGAGGTGTCAGCAAACTGGTGTTTGGAAGTAGGTGTGCAAGTATTTTCATAAGCAAAATACGTGCATACATCAGCGAACTTCATATAGCACATGCCACATGTCACAATTATTTTGTAATGTAAAATATATACCCATACTTTTATAAAATAGGTGTACAAACTGTGCAAAAGCCTGCATAAAAAATGTGTACATACTAAAACATATGCATGTACTTTCAGGGAGGTGATACACAGTTTTTTATAAACCATATGGCTCCCGCTGCACCTTTTATAAAATACATGTTTAACTTTAGACACACTTACATGCATGTGTGTGCTGAGTTGTGCACACAAGTGAAAGTTACCCTCTCGAGGTCCTGTTTTTGGAAGTATTTTTACCCTTTGCGAGGTGAGAATTACCCATTCAGGGGTTACCACCTGCAGTAATCATCAGTTTCAGTCACTGAGAGCAGATACAAAGGGTAAGGACAGCAAGTTAGATGTTTAGACGGTACTCAGTTTTCAATTAAATGTTCCTGTTTTATTGCTTTTAGTTCAGCAGCAGGGGTTTGTGTTTTAGGGATTCAGTTTGGTCACAAAGGTCATTTGACTGTATGGGGCTTTTGTAAAATCTGATTAGGGAGGTGTCCTGACAGACTGACGTTACAATTTGAAGGTTGACTAGTTTTCAGTTTTTCTTAATTCATATAATTCCCAGGATAGTTTGAGAGAGCTTCTCTTTCTATGGTTTCCTTTTCCTGATATTTTCATTGAAGAATAGGCCTCAAGGGACTGTGTTTGACTAGGGCCTCTTTGTTTGATGGTAAAATTATTTCTTTCTATTTGCACAAAAAGGGGTTGAATTTGCCACAGGTTTGAAACTTGCGAGCAAGAGCACCAAAGCTTCAACACTGTCCGTGTGTGCATCCTTCATATACATTCATATTTGATTTGATTTATGTAGATTTGATTTATATTCCACCTTTCGTGACGGGTCATCCACTTCAAAGTGGATTACAGTCAAGTACTGTCCATAATTTCCTGCCCCAGAATGTTTACAGTCTGAATGCTGTATATTAGGGCTTCCCAAATCTGTCAGGTGACCCCACAACCAGTTGAGTTTTCAGGATATCACAATGAATATGCATGAGCTACATTTGCATATGCTGAGTCTCCATGATATGCAAATTTTTCTCATGCATATTCATCGTGGATATCCTGAAAACTCAACTGGTTGTGGGGGTCCCCTGATAGGTTTGAGAAGCCCAGCCCTATATACCAAACAATTTTCTCATAGGGACAGAATGGAAGAAAAGCCTTAGTAGATTAGGCCTGTTACTGAGGCAGTGGATGAAGAGACTTGCCCAAGGTCTCAAGGACTAGCATTGGGATTTGAATTGTAAGTAATCCTCCACTTCACTGTACAGAGAGCATTTTTTGTACATGTAAATCCATATTCTATGCGCAAAAACATGATCTGTGCATATAAATCATGTTTCTGTGCATAAAATAAGATGTATGCGCATAAGTCATGATTTTATGCACACTAAACCTTTTCTTTGCAAACATTTTTAGTCTGTACATTATTTAACTCCCAGTGCATTAGCACAGGGTTTGTCAATCCAGTCCTCGGGTCACATCTTGTCAGTCAGATTTTCAGGATATCCTCAATGAAAATGCATCAGATAGATTTGCATGCACTGCCTTCATCCTGAAAATCTGCTTTTCAAGGTGTGTCCTGAGGTCTGCCTTGAGAACCACTATATTATCATGCCATTAGCTGATTGCATTGGGGTAAAAAAAAATGTTTAGCTTGTGCATTCAGAAAATGTGCGTTGAATTTCTGGGCACAGTTTATTTCATCTGCCCCTTACGCTGTCCAATTTAATTGTAAGTGCTCCTGATCCTCTCAGAGCCAGGTGATGATCTCAGCCACTTTTTGCACATAATTGTTCACTGAGTTTTACCCACAGAAATGGCCTTTTATAAAATTGCGTGCCCAATATGCAGGTAAACCTCTGCCAATTTACCCAGACTGAGCAGGAGAGTTCACGGCGATGAAGCTGGGACAGGAGTTTGGACTCTCATGTACATAATTTGCAGTTTTCAAAAATATGCACATAGGGAGGATAACTTTCAAACTGCATGTGCCGGTATACATGCATATATGTGGCCATGCCTAGATCTGCCATAGTAGTTTATAATGTGCATATTATAAAATACTCATATTTTTTTCCTCCAAAATATGCGTACTCATAGGCCAACATGTGAATACATGCAATGCATTCAAACCACATATTTCAGTCTATTGAATGCATGTACTTTGCCCATCTATTTTAAAAATATGTGCACATATATTTTGTGTGAAAATCAAATAGGACTTACTAAAGTAAACAAGATTTACATGCACAAACTGGTATATTTTAAAACATATGCACATGAGTGAAATTACCAGTTTAACTAATTAGTCCACCAGTTTGCCCATTCCTTCTCCAGGTCATCAAGACCCTCCTGGTTCTTCAGCCTGAACTTTCCCAGTTAACCTCCCACCCAGGTCAGTACTACACAATAAAGACATTTAATATCATTTATGCCAGATAATTAGCAGGTGTAAAAATATGTGAGTAAATTGGGAAATGTATGTGCGTAAATGTCTTTTAAAATAGCAACTTATGTGCCTAACTGTTGGCCCTACCCAGGAATGCCTCTAGGCCACCCCTTTTTTTTTCATGTGTACATGTGCACACAAAAATGAAAGTATACACATAGTTTGAACTTTTATAAAAAGTAGACGTTATTTATGTATGCATATGCTAATTTTTACTTGTGTAACATTTTGAAAATTCACCTTTAATTGTCCCTAAATTTTCCACACACATAACAGTATGTATAATTCCTTGCAGTAAATTTGGTGGAATAAGGTTCACAGCAGACTTGGGTGCATGTGGCCCCAGCCTGGCCATTAGACGTATACTATTAGAGTGAATCTATATCTTAACACTGAGAATCTTCCAGTAGTGGAAAGTTCATTTTCAAAAGCATTTTCATGTGTAAAAATGGATTTTACACTTGTAAATGCACTTTACTCATGTAAATGGGCTTTTGAAAATTGCTACAATATATGCCTTTGAATTGTCCATAGGATTTACCCGCTGTTATGGTTTTGAGGTGTTTGAGTGGATTCTTGGGTACTGCGGTGATGACCACTCCCACAGGGAGGAGCCCTGTGAGGAACCACAGTACTAGGCTAGACTCGAGTCACGCAAACACAGAGATTTGTCTTTTATTATACAGCTGATGTGTTCCACCAAAGGCGGCAGTAGTGAGGTAATCCAGAGGTAGCAGTCCAGGGACCCTCAGCAGAGGAGCCCCTTCTCACAGAGATGGAATAGGAAGTTCTGGATGCAGGTTCCCAATGCAGCAGAGCTGTAGATGAGACAGACTGATAATGTTAGATTACTCACTTCAGTTGGTAGCTGTATAGGTGGAGATCCCAGCAGGCAGAAGTAGTTGAATACAGGCATCGAGCCAGGGAGAGCAGGCCCTTGAGGAGCAAGTACCTGATCCCAGATAGGCACCTGAAAGAAATTAAAGAGCCCCCGAGGAGTGGGTACCAAGGTTTGAGAAATACCCCAAAGGGCAGAGAGAGCTTCCAGCGGCAGCAAGGAAGCGGCAGAGTAGCTCAGACCGGAGGCTTTCCATCCAACATGATCCTTGCTAACTCGATGAGCTAGCAAACAAGGGCAGACTAAATACCTCCAGGAAGGGGCGGAGATCAGAGGTAGTAGGCCAACTTTCCCGTGCTGATCCTTTTTAAAAAAAAAAAAAAAAGGCTGGCTTTGCCGCACGCGTCTAGAGGACGTCGGGGGGGGGGGGGGCTTCCGCTGTGACGGCATCCCAACTGCAGGGGTAGCCCTTTCGACATCACGGCAGCCGCCGGGGGTCTGTAGCTTGTCAGACCGTGGCCGGAAGGGGTAAGCTGGGTTGACCTCCTCGGCTGACCGGCATAACACCCGAATAAGTGCAATTTGGGGCAGATTTACGCGCGCAGGAGGGTTACACGAGCCGAGCCTATTTTGCATAGGCCCAGCAACGCACGCAAGCCGTGGGAGGCACGTATGTCCCGGGGCTTGAAAAAAGGGGTGGGGTGGGGGCGGTCCGGGGCAGGGCGGGGGCATGGCCAGACGCCTTCATAGGGCCGCTAGGCCAGGGGATCGCACGCCGGCACTCGGCCGGTGCACGCAACCTATGCCTGTCCAGAGGCAGGCACAACTTATAAAATAAAGTTATGGGGGGGTTTCAGGTAGGGCTTGGGGGCGGGTTAGGTATGGGAAGGGAGGGGATGGTGGAGGGGGGGGGCGGAAGGAAAGTTCCATCTGAGGCCGATTTCGGAGCGGCCTCAGATGGAACAGGGAAAGCCATCGGGGCTCCCCTAGGGCTCGGCGCACGCAAGGTGCACAAGTGTGCACCCCCTTGCACACGCCGACCCCGGATTTTATAACATGCATGTGGCTGCACGCGCATGTTAGAAAATCGGGTGTAGATTTCTGCACACGGGGTTGCACGCACAAGTCTATGCCACGCATAGATATTAAAATCTGGCCTTTGTGCACTTGAATGGCTTTTGAAAATTATTACTATAGGGCTAGATTTTAAAAGCCCTGCGCGCTGGCGCACGCAACGCCCCGGGACGCGCGTAAGTCCCGGAGCTTCGTTAAAGGGGCGTGTCCAGGGGGCGTGTCAGGGGGCGGACCAGGGCGGGCTGGGAGGGTGGTCCCGAGTCCCCCGGCATTGCGGCCTGTGCCGGGGGATGCCGAGGCGGCGCGCGCAAGTTGCGCCTGCTTCAAGCAAGCGTAACTTGCCCAACAAAGGTAGGGGAGGGATTTAGGTAGGGCTGGGGGGTGGGGAAGATAGGGAAGGGATAGGAAGGTGGGGGGACGCGGAAGGAAAGTCCCCTCCGAGGCCGCTTCGATTTCGGAGCGGCCTCGGAGGGAACGGAGGCAGGCTGCGTGGCTCGGCACGCACAGGCTGACGATTTTGCGCAGCCTTGCGCGCGCCAACCCCGGATTTTATAAGATACGCGCAGCTATGAGTGTATCTTATAAAATCCGGTGTACTTTTGTTCGCGCCACCGGCGCGAACAAAAGTAAGCACGTGCGTATCTTTTTAAGATCTACCTCATAGTATACTAAATTTACATGCGTAACTCCTTTGAAAATTTACCTGTAAAGATTCAGAGGTATTCTGGAGTGTTTTTTATGTTCTACTATTGGAAACTTTCTAGCACAGGAGGTTCAGAGGTAGTTCAAGGGTGTGTATGTGTGTTAACTGGAGTGGCAGAGTGATTCTTCCCCCAGAGGGATGGGACAATTTGAAGAAGTATAGAACTGCCTCCCACGAAGCACAAAGGGGATTTTGTGTGGTATTTTCGGAGCTGATGTTTCTACGCGCATTGGAGTTGGAGATGGACTGAAAATTTGATCTGGTAGAGATCTGTGTAATGTGAAAAAATGAAGAACTGGGAAGAAGAGAGAGGAAACAAGGAGAAGTTGTCCCTGTTTGTCTTTCCAGTTCTTGAATAGTATTTTGAAGGAAGAGAATTTTTCTCTAGATTGTCCAGAATTTGGTCCTGAGAAGTAGGTCCATCTATTGAAGTATGAGTTTGGTGTTCAAGATCAAACAAGTAATTTCACAGGGCTTTTATAGATTACGGGTTCTTGCTGGTTTAAAAAAACTGCTTCATGACAACGATTTTTGTACAGTTCTTCAGGCTTCTATTTTTCCCATTATTGATTACTGTAACACTCTCTATCTTGGTCAGCCCTACACTGCATTGTATTCCTTAAAGTTAACTAACTCCACTGCCCGATTGCTGTCCAGATTGAAAAAATCAGAACATATTACACCAGTTCTGATAGATCTTCATTGGCTATCATTACAAGAAAGAGTTAATTATAAAATTGCTATGCTGACATTTAAACTTCTAAATGATGCCACATTTCATTGGGCCAATTCGATGCTTAAATTTTATCAACCAACCAGAGCCCTAAGGTCAGTGCATCGTGATTTTCTTGAAATTCCTTCCCCAAAAGTGGTGCAGCTGCACATCACTCGAGAGTATGCGTTTTCAGTTGCTGGAGCCGCATTTTGGAACACTCTCCCACTCGATTTAAGACAATCTGACTTGCTTAAAGATTTCAGAAAATTAGTAAAAACATATGACTGGATTTTCTAAATCCCCGGGACACGCGTAAGTCCCAGGACTTGCAAAAAGGGGCGGGGAGGGGGCGGACTGAGGCGGTCTGGGGGCAGGGCGGGGGCGGAATCAGCGGCTCCTGGCACAGCGGCCATTTGCCGCTGTGCCAGAGATCGTGTGCCGGCAATCAGCCAGCAGGCGTAAAAAGGTACAACAAACATTTTGGGGGTGGGAAGGTCAGGTTAGGGGGAAGGGAAGTTCCCTTACAGGCCGCTTCAATTTCGGAGCGGCCTGGGAGGGAACGGGGGAAGGCTGCGCGGCTCAGGAGCGCAAGGTGCACAATTGTGCACCCCCTTGCATGCGCCGACCCCGGATTTTATAACTTGCGTGCGCCTGCAAGTTATAAAACCAGGTATACATGTGTGCGTGCCGGGTAGCGCGCGCACATGTACGCCCGCGCGCAACCTTTTAAAATCTACCCCTATTTGTTTAAATTATACTATTTTTAATAATTTATTCGTTATGTTTTTACCTTCTGATTTTATATTATTTAGTTTTAGTGTTGCAATATTAATTTTAGTATTTTTTAATGATTTTACAGTGTTTTATTTAAAGTGAGTTTTTTTAGTTGATATTATAATTTTACTGTATCCTTATTTTATGTGAATATTATGTATGTATTTTCTGTTCATCACTCAGGCCTTCATTGTGTTGAGCGATTGAAAAATTAAGTAAATGTAAGAGATACTGTAACTTTTACTGGGGATGCAGAGAACCTGGGGAAGAAGGAGTAGAGGGATAGTCTTGGGAGTGATTTACATTGTATGAGAGTTGAATTCTGAAGATGGAACTTGGAGGGGTGGTGAATTTCTGTACTTTTTGATCTGGACTGTTTACTATTTTTTTTTGCTGTGGACTTGTTTCTGTTTGGGGCACATGCTTAGTCTGGATTGTGTTTTATTTTTGAAGGTAGCTTATGTCCAATTTGATCTTGCAGGTATATCCACGGGACCCATGTCTTCCACCTTGGTTGAGCGAATCCATTGCTCTCTGGCCTGGGAAGGTGACCTTCAACTGGGGGGGGGGGGGGGAGGGGCCTTACATGTGTAAATCTACTTTGAAAATTGGTGTAACTTAACATACTTTTTGTTTTAGGGTACAAATGCATTACTGTCCAGATCCTTTTACATCTTATTGTTTTTCTTTTATATTTTTTGCCCCATCCAGTTTATCATCAACACAAGCTGAAACATTATACATTTGGTCCCACCGCCCAATCATTTATAACAGATTAAAAACTAAATCTGAATCCTGGAGTACCCACTACTCATACTGGGGCAGATTTTAAAAGCCCTGTGCGCGTAAATCCAGCTGGGGATTTGCGCAGGGGACTTGCGTGCCGGCAGCCTATGTTGCAAAGCCCCGAGACGTGCGTAAGTCCCGGGGCTTTGCTTGGGCGTGTCGGGGGCGGCGCAGCATTCGGGGGCGTTCCGGTGCACAAGTCCGGCCGGATTTACGCGCGCAGGGCTTTTAAAATCTGCCCCTTAGAGCAGTCGGTGATTTTTACCGACGCTCCTGTCTCCTCTTTTCATTTGAAGCCTGGCATTACAACAGCAGTCCTCTGGCAGAGAGGATACAGGCCCCAGTTCCCCTTGGAAGCTGGAAATGGGCATCTCCTTGAATTGGTCAGCATGTGCTTATGTTGCACTGATATGGGGCACTCTTCCAGGGAGGCAGAAATGGGCTCCATGAATATCCAGCAGATCATATAATTGCTGCAAGGCAATAAGGTTCAAATGGAAACTAATCTTGTGGCCAACTCCTTCTTATCTCTTTGTAAACTGTATCTTATCTAGTTCCCCCCATTTTGTAAAGTATGGGGTAGATTTTCAGAGCCCTGCTCGCCTAAATCCGCCCAAAACCGGGCGGATTTAGGCGAGCAGGGCCCTGCGCGCCGGTAAGCCTATTTTACATAGGCCTACCGGCGCGCGCAGACCCCGGGACTCGCGTACGTCCCGGGGTTTTCGGAGGGGGGCGAGTCGGGGGCGTGTCGGGGGGCGGGCCCGGTCGTCGCGGCGTTTCGGGGGCGTGTCGGCAGCGTTTTGGGGGCGGGTACGGGGCGTGGCTACGGCCCGGGGGCGTGGCCGCGCCCTCCGTACCCGCCCCCAGGTCGCGGCCCGGCGCGCAGCAGGCCCGCTGGCGCGCGGGGATTTACGTCTCCCTCCGGGAGGCGTAAATCCCCCGACAAAGGTAAGGGGGGGGTGTAGACAGGGCCGGGTGGGTGGGTTAGGTAGGGGAAGGGAGGGTAAGGTGAGGGGAGGGCAAAGGAAAGTTCCCTCCGAGGCCGCTCCGATTTCGGAGCGGCCTTGGAGGGAACGGGGGGAGGCAGCGCGGCTCGGCGCGCGCAGGCTATACAAAATCGATAGCCTTGCGCGCGCCGATCCAGGATTTTAGTGGATACGCGCGGCTCCGCGCGTATCTACTAAAATCCAGCGTACTTTTGCTTGAGTCTGATGCGCAAGCAAAAGTAGGCTGATCGCGCTTCTTTTAAAATCTACCCCTATGTTTCTTATGATACTGTAGCAGATGATTTTATAACATCAAATAAATTAGGCTGACTTTATTTCTAATAGCTACATCATTTATTCTGCAAAAACGAAAACTGATTGGGTTAGTTTGACAAGGCCATTTAAATAAAAATTTCCTATTTCTTTTTACCTTGCTCGTATAAATGATTAATAATGTGTAGCTTTACAATCGGTTCTACTTTAGGACATTTCCTGGAATAGATGTTGAACCTACTGGTCTATAGTATTTATGACTCACTCCCATTAAATGTGGAGAATGACTGTGCTGCATTCATTTGGCAGGGACCTTGAAATGGAGCAGTACTGCCTGGCATGGTATTTGCTTTCACTGCACTGATGAGATCATGCGGCCACCCCAAGCATGATGATGACAGACCAACCACTGGCACTGTAATTAAACCACTCCTTTTAAAGTATACAGCATTGAAAGTACCAGTATGAAAACATTTAGCACGCTGGGTTCTTGAATCTATACCCCACACTAGCGTCTTCTGTATCTTTCCTACAAATACGTTTGAAATAAATGCCATATGAGTTTCAAAACCACTTATACAACAGCATTTGAAGCTCAGAGAGAAGACTTTTCCAATGTTTCCAGGAAAGTTAAATATGGATTGTCATTTTTTTTTCATTTTTTTGTATAACTTATTTGTATTAGTATAAAGCAAGCATATATTGTGGTTAGCAAAATTAGAAGTGGATCCCAAAAATGGAGTGTAAAAAACCCCCCAAAAAACATAAACTAAATCTGTCATATAAAACACACAGCCTACTTGGAATTTTATCATATGATATGCCAAAAGTTCATGCTCACTAGTTCCGCTGGATGGATTAAGGAATTTATATAACCCCTTTCATCCGAGTGTTCTTTACAGGAGCTCTTCAGGAATACGGGTGCGTGCAGCTGATGAAACCATCAGCTGGCTTATTCACAGTTAAACTGTGGAACTCATCACCACAGCACATTGGGGCCACAAATAGTATAACTGGGTTCAGAAAGAAGGTAACTTTTAAACAGCCGTGTGAGCGTACATGTACACACATATGCCGGCTCGCACGAATGGACGTGGCCATTTTATACATGCACGCATATATGCACGCATGTTATAAAATCAACTGTACGTGCACGCAATTTTATATGGACACGCTCATATGCGCGGAAATGCCATCTCTCCTGCGTAAATGGGGGCATGCACGCCGACACAAATACCCATTTCACCAGTTAGTATCCAGTTCACCCTGATAAAGGAAAGAACTTTCTAACCCCCTCAAGCTAAATAGCCTCCCTTTTACCCTATTAGCCCCGACCCTTCAAACCCCGCTAACTAGCCCTGATTTTTTCATTTTAAAATTTACACGACATCTATAGCAGAAGTAAGGACCCCGACACATGTTTCTGCATGTAAATTCTTGTCCGCATACTTCAGGTTACAGACCCGGAATACCCATGCCCCGCCCATACCCCGCCCCAGAGTCTGCCCGTGCCCCGCCCATGCCCCGCCTCAGTCTGCCCATGCCCCGCCCCAGAGTCTGCCCGTGCCCGTGCCCCGCCCCAGAGTCTGCCCATGCCCCGCCCCTTTTTTTGACTTCCCGATTTGTGCGCTACCAAGAGATATGCATGTACTTAGACACCTCTTGAGATCCAAGCGGCGGGCGCTGGCCCAAGATACTTGTGTATCTCTGAGCTTTGGGGCACGTAGGGCTTTTAAAATCCTCCCGAAACGTAATAGCAAATACATGGAAGAGAGATCAGTTGCAGGATATTTAACAGGATAAAGCACTGTGGCTGCCGTGTTAGTCCACTTGAATGCATGGAAATAAGGTTAACAAACATAAAACCAAAAAATATAAGGCGATACCGTTTTATTGGACTAAATAATTATCTTGCCTGACTTCATGCATTTCTTGACTAGCTTTTAGGAGGTTACACTTCCTTCCTCAGGATCACACAGAATGAACAATGACATTGCTGAAAAATATAAGTGAATCATAAAATGCACTCCAATGATAGTGTGAAGGGGAAAGGGGAGGAGGGAGAATTCCAGGCTATTTAACAGGAACAATCAGGAATGTCAGCCCACATTCCATATACGCATGACTGCTAGAAAATGAAAACGTATGACAGTGGATAGACAATCCATGCATGCCTTACTTTATATATAAGTCTTCTGTTATGTTCAAGCAGAAACTAGGGCACTAAACACAGTTTCAATTGATGAATTGGGCAAACTAGGGTTGCAGTGCTGAGTATAGGTTGCATTAGTGAAAAAAATGGCAAAAATCTTGTACAGTTAATAAATAAGTTGCTGCTTATTAATATAGGTCACAACCTGACCGCGCGTGTTGACGATAATTACCATTATATGTGATTGTTCAAAGCACTATACTCGATATCGTTGATGGAAATAAAAGCTGTTTTAAAAAATTAACTTTATTAAAACAGTACCTTACAATCCCACCATGCCTCTGCTTCGCCTGGCTGTTATTTCCACTTTAGACCACTCGCTGCCTGTACTTTTAAACATGGCGCCCTTGTATCTGCTGACGGTGTCCCGCCTATACGCTTAATACCTCCCATTTGAGTTGTCAAGCTGGCATATCTGATTCAAGGCCAGCAAGTGACTTTGAGGAAAGCAGCACAATTGAAATGCATTAATGTCCGTTGCTTGCTGTGCAGGCAGTGCTCACCAGTCACTGCTACTACAATGCAGAGACACAGCCTCGTCTGCAATCTGCCCCAGCTAAAATTCCTTGAACAAATATGACAAGCAAATTTTGCAAAGCATTAGTATGTAGGTCGCTCCTTTGTATAGGTCGTACCCACAAAGCCTCATGTAAGAATCACAACCTATATCCCGAAAAATATGGTACACTCGCTAAGCAAGCCTACTATCCCATGTGACAGACATCTTTGTCTCCAATCCTTGCTGTCTCATCACCATACACACCTACCTCCTCAGTCTTTCCCCTCTCCCACCATGGCACCCATCCTCCTTCACTCTTATACCCAGAAAGTAGCTGATTTCTTCTATGAAAAGGTTCATAAGATTCATCTTGAGTTTTCCTTCAGGCCCTTCCAACTCCCTCACTATTCCTCTCCCTTTCCCTTAGCCCCAGTCACCCTTTCTTCCTTGTCTGAACTCGAAGAAAAAAAAACAGCCCATCTTGTAACCTCCTCCAAACTTGCTGTTTGTTCTTCTGATCCCATTCCCATCCAAGTCTGTAGTTTTATTTCCCTTGCAGTCATCCCCTTCATCTATTGCAACCTCAGTCTATCACTTTCCACTGCAACTGTTCCCTCAACCTTCAAACATGCTGTGATCACACCACTTAAGAAAACATTCACTGGACTCTACCCACCCTGCTAATTATCATCTCATCTTCCTCTTTCCTTTCATATTGAATTACTCAGTTGTATCATTGACCTCCATTGCTTTGATTTTCTTGCATCTCCAGCCAATCTCTATCCACTCCAGTTTTGCATTTGTCTTGTACACTCCAGACAGCTCATTCCAAAGTCATAGTGACCCTTTTATGGCCAATGCGTGGGGTCTTTACTCAATGCTCATCTTCCTTGAACTATTTGCTGCCTTCAGCACTGTTGATAACCTCCTATTCCTTGACACTCTGTCCTCACTTGGATTTCAGGACTCTTTCTTTTCTTGGTTAATCTCTCTAATTATACTTTTAGTGGATCCTCTGGTGGATTCTCCTCCACTGCTATTTCATTATCAGCAATGGGGGCTCTGTCCTGAGCCACCTTCTCTCTCTACATTTATTCCCTTGGTTCTCTGATCTCCTCCTACAACATTCAGTACCATAACTTCTAGAGCCACCTTTCTGCACCAGAACTTCCACCCAAAATCCAATCCAAAATCTCAACCTACTTGGATGACCTATTGCCTCTTTAGGTTTAGTATGGTTAAAACAGAACTTCTTATCTTTCCTTACAACCAATTTTCCCTTTCCCCTCTTTCTATCTCTGTGTATAACATTGTCATTTTGCTAGTCCCTTCAACTCACAATCTTGGAGGTCATCTATGACATCTAAAATACTGTTAAAACATGTCATTATTTATTTATAAGATCACCAGAAATCAGTTTTCTTCCTTTCTGAACATTAATCCAAAAAAGGTTACTCACTCACTTTTTGCTTCCCACCTAGACTAGGGATGTGCAGACAAAAAGTTTATGTTCATAAGTCCATAAGTCGAAGGTGAGGGTCAATTTCGGTCAATATGGACATATGTAGAATTCCATAAGTTGAGGCTATGTCTATACGTGCACCGGTTCCCTAAATAAAAATTTAAACCCCTCACCCTCCTTAATCCCCCCCCCAAGACTTACCAAAACTCCCTGGTGGTCCAGCGGGGAGTCAGGAAGCCATTCCTGTATTCCTTTGCGAGGAGCACGTGACGTCGGCGTCACGTCGGAGTGACGCGGACGTCACGTGATTCACCGCGCCTCTGCTCCCGGACCCCCCGTTGGACCACCAGGGAGATTTGGTAAGTCTTGGGGGTTCAGGAGGGTGGGGGGTTTAAGTGTTTATTTAGGATCAACGATCGCGATTTCCAACTTATTCAACATAGCTATATTGAATAAGTTGGAAATCACGATCGTTGCGCCTCATCACTTTTTTAAGTTAAAAAAAAAAAAAGTTGCGTTTTACATATGCGTTCAAAACGAATGCACACCCCTAACCTAGACTATTGCAACCTACACCTCAGAGATCTCCCACTGAACCATTAGTCTTGATTACAGTCTATCCAATATTTAGCTGTGCAGCTTATCTTCCTCCAGTGCCATTGGCGCCACGTAATCCCTCTTCTCATATCAATACATTGGCTCCACATCCATTTCCACATACAGTTCAAGCTTCTCCTACTACCTACAAGTGCATTCGCTCTCCTCTTCATTACCTGTGAAAACAGACCTGTTTGCAGCCATTATTGATAGCCTTTTCTCTAAACACATGCTGCTTGCCACTGTTAAAGACAGGATGCTAGGGTACATGGATATTTGGTTTGGCTGTTACTGTGTTCTCATGCATGGCATCTCCTATTGAGCTCTAAAAATTATATAATGCATATAATGTCTGATACTTCAGAAAGGAGAAACAAAGTGTGATTATTCATAATATCCAATTACATATGAATAATCTGAGGCACAAACTAATAGTTATTTCCCATTGTCATAGAGTTAATGATTGATAGCCCTTGGATCAGTGCCTTCCCCCCTCCCTTTGAAATTAATTTTAATTCTTGATGGATTTCTGAAGGTACGGAGATGAAATTAAAGGCACCATCCTGAGTTTTTCAGGGAAACAGATTTAACTCTGGTTACTAATTTGTGCTTGAAATATGGAACAGTGACTAGAGGGGATCTGTTTTGATTAACACTTGGCTCAGGCCATTTTTAAATTATACACAGTGGAAATTAGAGTATAACTCAGTGTCTCTCAGTTAACATTTATATAGCCCAGTACATGTAAGACAAACTCAAGAGTTCTTTTCGTTAGTGGGGAAACACATCATGCATGACTTTATTGATGGGAACACCACAGTTCAAATATCTGCTATGTAAGAACCAGTCCTCACAAAATCTTGTTTCCCAAGATATTGCTTTACTTCCAGATTAATTCTAGGGATCCTCACTGGAATCACGACGCAGATTTCAGAAAGCAGGCAATCAAACAAACATAAAAATACCTGCCATTTCACTTCCTGATTGAGGCCAGCTGGATGTAAAGTTTGACATTGACAAATGAAACTCTGCTCATGTCATACTAGGCATTGAGATACATCACCTTCACAGTGCATGATAACTTGCTGGATAATAAAAATGTCTTATCATCTAATATATCTTTATAGAGCAACTAATATTCCACCAATAGTGCTACAGTTTTATTTGTCCATATACAGCTTTTGTGTTCAGTAATCCGTGTTTTAATACAATGTTTGGTTTGACCTATATATAATCTAAAGCATGGGTGAATGATTGCATAAATACTTTGAGCTGAATAGCAATCAGACAAATCAGGTTTTCAAAATGTAATTGAGAATGATTAAATCTGTACATTCCAGCACATGTGAACACACAGAACAGGCACCATACTTAACTTTTCCATATGACTCGATGTCAGCTGAACTGGATAATATAGAAGACACTAATTAGTCATGTAAATTTTCACCTTTTTAAAAAACAAAATCAGAATATCTTTAAAGAAGGCAGTGTAGATAAAATATCCCTGTGGTGAATAATTATTCCCTTAATCAAATTTGACTGAGTGGAAAAAGGAATAGCACATATCACCTGTGAAGGTGCAGTTTTATCAGAGCCCAACAAAAGATCCCTATTAGCATATAAAGCATATTTATATGATTTTCTAATGCACATATTGGAATATCCCCTTTGAAAACATCTCTGGGCCATGCTGATCTCATGATACTTAAGCTCTTTAATACTAGAGCATAGTCAACAAAAAGGCAAAAAATTGTCCAAGAAGGATGTTATCTCTCAGTTTGTGAGGATGACTGGTGTAATGCTAGGCATTGCTTCAGTCATTGGGCTTCCTATGTAATAGTATATAGGCCGTTAATGGACACACTAAACTCAATGTCCAAAAAAATATGTTCTTAGTATTGTATAAAAAATTGAAGATTAAAATCCAAGGTATTAATCCATAACATGAAGCTTTGTAAAGTCTCCAATGTGTATGTCCAAATAAAAAAAGATATCATCAATATAGCATCTCCAAAATTCAATACCAGGCCAAAATTGTATAAATATATTTTTCAAACTCAGTAATATAAAGGCAAGCTATAGAAGGAACCATGATATCACCCATGATTATGCCCTTAACTTGTTAGTACAATTGATCGCTAAACAAAAAATAAATTTTCATGAGTGCAATAGATGCTAACTCACAAATAAATTGAGGAATGTCTGTGATGCACTGGTAAGTTAGTATTCTGCAGATAAATATCAATGGTTTCAATCAAAGCAGCATGGAGGATGTTTGTGTAAAGAGCCTTGATGTCTGCAGTAACTACGAACCATCCTAGTTGAAATTCCTAAAGTTCTTAGAGCTGCATAATGAACTGTGTGACTAGTGATTTGTATAAAGCTATCAACATAAATCGAGAGTAATTCTAAAATAGAGCCAATGCCAGAAACGATAGGGCGCCTCAGAGGAGCTTGTAATGACTTATAAATTTTGAATACCAAATAGAAAACAGGTGTCATGGGATGCTCTTAATATAAAAATTCACATTCCTTTAAGCTAATAATACCGCACTGTAGACTATTTTATTAGATCCTGAATGTGATTTGTAGGGTCTTCTGTCAGTAGCAAATAAAATGACTTATCTGACAATTGGCAGTTAGCTTCAAGTGACATATAGCTGACGGTCCATGATCACAATTCCACCATCCTTATCAACAGGTTTAATGATTATAGAGGAGCCTATACAGTTAGATCTTAAAAAAGTACACGCGCACGTACTTTTATTCGCGCAACTGGCGCAAACAAAAGTACGCCGGAATTTATAAGATACGCGCATAGCCGTGTGTATCTTATAAAATCTGGGGTCGGCGCACCCAAGGTTGTGCACCGAGCCGTGCAGCCTGCCTCTGTTCCCTCCGAGGCCGCTCCGATTTCGGAGCGGCCTCAGAGGGAACTTTCCTTCTTGAGGCAGGCGTAACTTGCACGCGCCACCTCGCCTTCCCCCGGCACAGGCCGCAGTGCCGGGGGACTCGAGACCGCCCTCCCGGCTCGCCCCCTAACTGTCACCACGCCCATGGACCCGCCTCGGACCGCCCCTGACCCTGGACATGCCCCCGGACACACCCCCGGACTGCCGACATGCCCCCGGACATGCCCCCTCCCGCCCCTTTTACGAAGCCCCGGGACTTACGGGCATCCCGGGGCTTTGAGTGCGCTGGTGGCCTATGCAAAATAGGTGCCGGCGCAGAGCTTTTAAAATCTATCCCTTAATGTCCAGAGCCTTGGAGGTTTACCCATCCCTCCTCTGAGGAACGCTGCAAGTGAGGAAAATAAAATAAAAAAGTGTTATCAGAGACTTAGCCCCAATATTGAGTGTTAGCCCCATGACTCTCTGAAAATCACCCAAGTTGCGGTCACCTTCAAACAAATACTCTGATCAAGGCAATAGGCAGAAATTCTTCCATAGAACTTCTTAAGATGATAAGACTGAACCAATATCATAGCTGTTCCTGGTCTCAGCTTTGGAGGGCTGCACAGACTCAGAATAAATGTATATGTAATCCCATCTCCTGGTGCAGACGGCACTCCAGTGGGGCCATAAAATAATTTAATGTCTCTTTGGAGCTGGAACCTCACCAGGCTAGCGTGAACGCAATCTCTTATTTCCAAGGCCTTAATTCTTGGTTGGATAGGGGGGAAGGTTTTCCTTGTCTAGGCCCAGAGTACTAGGGGTGCCTTTCTCCCCAATCTTGGTCCCTGGGAGAGGGGTATTCTGTGCTAGAGATGTGAATCGTGTCATCGATCGTCTTAACGATCGATTTTGGCTGGGGGGGGGGGAGGGAATCGGATCGTCGCGGTTTTAGGTTTGTAAACATCGTTTAAATCGTGTTTTAGTGTGCCGGGAAAACCGGCACACTAAAACAACCCTAAAACCCACCCCGACCCTTTAAAATAAATCCCCCACCCTCCCGAACCCCCCCAAAATGCCTTAAATTACCTGGGGTCCAGAGGGGGGGTCTCGGTGTGATCTTTTACTCTCGGGCCTCCGGCGCCAAAATGGCACCGGCGCTACCTTTGCCCTGTCATATGACAGGGCAAAGTTAGCGCCGGCACCATTTTGTTTTTTGTCCCCCGACGTCAAGAGCGCAGAAGATCGCTCCCGGACCCCCGTTGGACCCCCAGGGACTTTTGGCCAGCTTGGGGGGGCCTCCTGACCCCCACAAGACTTGCCAAAAGTCCAGCGGGGGTCCGGGAACGACCTCCTGCAGTCGAATCGTGTTGCCGGCGCCATTTTGCACAAAATGGCGCCGGCCGTACGGCAACACGATTCGACTGCAGGAGGTCGTTCCCGGATCCCCGCTGGACTTTTGGCAAGTCTTGTGGGGGTCAGGAGGCCCCCCCAAGCTGGCCAATAGTCCCTGGGGGTCCAGCGGGGGTCCGGGAGCGATCTCCTACGCTCCTGACGTCGGGGGACAGGAACTGAAATGGCGCCGGCGCTACCTTTGCCCTGTCATATGACAGGGCAAAGGTAGAGCCGGCGCCATTAACGCAGACGTGGCCCGAGAGTGGAAGATCACACCGGGACCTCCCCACTGGACCCCAGGTAATTTAAAGCATTTTGGGGGGGGGGGGTTCGGGAGGGGGGGGGGATTTATTTTAAAGGGTCGGGGTGGGTTTTAGGGTTGTTTTAGTGTGCCGGTTTTTTCGCCCTCCCCCTTCCCCCGATTTACGATTTTTGACGATAAATCGGGGGAATTCATATCGCCTCTAACGATTTTTGACGATTTAAAATATATCGGACGATATTGTAAATCATCAAAAAACGATTCACATCCCTATTCTGTGCCTTTCACTCACTGTGTGCTGTGGTGCCAATAAACACTAGAGATGGATTGTAAGTGGCCAAAATAAATTATTTACTGAAAGGTAAATCAGAATTGGTGAATGGCACAATAAACAGACCTCAGCATGCAGTGGTTTTTCAGTTAGTCTCTTCCTTCAATCTGTGCACAGGTCTTTAATATCAGATAATGAGAGCTAACACCCGCCAAAGTGTGAATAAGTGGGATCTCCAGATAGGCCAGGTATCCTGGTTGAAATAGGAAAAACCCCTACCAAAAACTGGTAAAACTTAGAAAAATTCATCACTGCACAGAGAGTCCAACCCGCTCTCTCCCCGGGGTGAAACGACTCTGGATGGGGATCCTCAGTATTCTTGTTGTTACTCACAGTAGGAAGGTGTTTTTCTTTCTGTCTTTGTCCTTCTCTCAGGATCCCAGATGGGAGGGATCCTCCTGGAAAACAAGCTGCCCCATTGTTCCAGGTCCCAGGCAGGAAAGGGGCAGAAATCTTCCTCCTGGCCAGCAGCAAAAGTCTACCTTCCCTCACTCAGAATTGACTCCAGAGGACCCTGCGGCGGGTCTCACCGCCATCCCTCTATTTCCCGGGCAGGTCACAGAGGGGCAGATCTTTCCTACCCAGGGCTCCCCAAAGAGAGGCTTCACTAAGACCTCTCCCCAAGCAACACCCTGGGGTTTCACAGAGGTGGGGAAAAACCTCCCACCTACTCCAAAATTCCAAACTGAATACTGCCCCCCCCCCCCCGAGCTCTCTTAGAGAACTGCTTATAAACCCATAGAGTAGGACGTCCACCCCAGCACCCTCAAAGGGAGGGGCTATATCGAATGGAACCTCCCCTAATTATTTCCTCTTACTGCACTATTTCCAGCTAAGTAAAGGAGTTACCCAGGGCCTACTGGTAACGGAACCAGAGGGTTTCTTACAAATAGAAATATTCTACTTTCAGTAAGTTCTTTCCATCTTTTTCCAACCCAAAATGTCAGTTTAACAGGAAGGTTGCCTGAAATCCATATATCACTCTTGGGTCAGTTTCATAATCCTAGACAGGGCCAGTGCAAGGGGATTGGGCGCCCTAGGCACCTTCAGCCTTGCGCCACCCCCAGCCGCAGCCCCTACTCCTCCTCCCCCCCCCCCCCCCAAAATACCTGGTAGTCCAGGTGAGGGTCTGGGAGCGATCTGCCGCTCCCGGAGCCTTGGCTGCCACTAACCAAAATGGCGCTGATGGCCTTTAGCCCCTACCATGTGACAGGGGCTACCGGTGCCATTGGTTGGCCCCTGTCACATGGTAGGGGCTGAAGGCCACCAGCGCCATTTTGTTTAGTGGAAGCCGAGGCCCCTGGAGCGGCAGATCGCTCCCGGGCCCTCCGCTGGACCACAAGGGGGGCGTCGGGAGGGTGGCACGGTAAGGCGGGTGCTGGCAGGGCACTTTTTGCCCTTTCAAAATTTTGCTGCCTGCCGCGGCACCCCCTAAATCATGGCGCCCTAGGCACAGGCCTAGCTCGCCTAATGCTTCCTCCAGCCATGATCCTAGATGAGTATAACTGTTAGATTATCAACATTTTGGATTCAGATGTGAGACATCCCAAAGATTCCATGTCCTGCTTAGAGGTGGTAAATAAAGAAACAAGTGAACATGTCCTGAATTACCTTTATTCAACTCCCTCATGAGAAAAGCTTTTAAAGCAATTCACTGTCTCAGTTGTTTCCACAGAACCTCCTGGAAATTCTCCTGCTTCTCAACTAACTGAAACTCTCTAGAGCAGTGGTTCCCAGCCGTGAGACCATCCCAGGGGGTCCTCCAAAAGGAATGCAAGAAAACGTGGCTAGGGAGAGAGAGAGAGAAAGAAAGCTGCTGCTACCTGCAATAAGATGAACTGCTGCCCTGAAGAACTTCATCCCACATTACTGCAGACCAAGAGGAGGAGGAACAGGGGAGCTATTCGCACCCATTAGAAGCCTCAGACCTCACTGCCGCATGCTCAGCGGAGCTGGGAAAGAGAAGCACCAACTGCAGCTCCCGAGAATCAGAAATCCTACTGCTGAACTTCATGAGGATATGAAGAGACTTGATGATTGCGGCAGCTACTACTGCACACTGCAGGAGATAGCAGGGCAATCACAGTGGTGTGAAGTATTTCCTGCTATTGCCACATGTTCTGCCACTGGCCTGACAGAGAGAGAGAGACAGGAGAGGAGAGCTGCACCAAAAAATAGAATGGCTTCGTTCCAGAGACAGTTTTCAAGGGTGACGATTCAGATGAACTGAACCAAATCATGGTGAACCTGGAAGATGCAGTAGGCCAGATTG
The DNA here is from genome assembly GCF_901001135.1 of Rhinatrema bivittatum. Lineage (NCBI taxonomy): Eukaryota > Metazoa > Chordata > Amphibia > Gymnophiona > Rhinatrematidae > Rhinatrema > Rhinatrema bivittatum. The sequence goes on from NC_042619.1 coordinate 96,097,902, forward strand.
ACAAACTGAAGAGTAGTAAATCACCTGGATTGGATGATATACACCCCAGGATCCTGAAAGAACTAAAAAAATCAAATTTAAAACCTACTACAATTAAATTGTAATCTATCATTAAAATCATCCATTGTGCCTGAAGACTGGAAGGAGGCCAATTTAACCCTGATACCGTTTTCCCCTGAAAATAAGACCTACCCAGAAAATAAGCCCTAGCATGGTTTTTCAGGATTTTTGAGGCTGTTCGAAATATAAGCCCTACTCCAAAAATAAGCCCTAGTTACAGTTCATAAAAAAAGTCAATTTAAATAGTGTCTAGGCAGCTATATATGTAAAAAAGTAAAATCAATTGGCAATAGAATGCAGCAGGATAGATAGATCCTTCACCAAGGAAAGCAGACACCCCCAAAAGAATCGCACTCAAAGAGCCCATTATATTAGAGCGTTGTGGCTGCTTCCCGTCACCAGGGGGAGCCAACTGCTACACTTGGCTGCAGTGGAATGCGAAAGAGAGCAGCTGGAACGCCAAGGGACATGACAGCACGCCTGTGACAGGAGTGACGCCAACAGGACTACCCGATCTGTGTGTGAGAGCCCGGCACTTGCTAATCCTTATTGTTTTGGGTCTCGTGGGCTCTTTTGAGTGCGATTCTTTTGGGATGTCTACTTTGGAGAGTTATGATGATGTTCCAGAATGTGATGACATGACTATAATTGAATGAATGTTGCTTTTTGGTCAAGAATAAATGTAGATTGTTGTTCATGGAAAGATAAGACATCCTCTGAAAATAAGCCCTAACGCATCTTTTAGAGCAAAAGTTAGTATAAGACCGTGTCTTATTTTCGGGGAAACACGGTATTTAAAAAGGGCTCCAAGGTGATCTGGAAAACTATAGATCAGTGAGCCTGACTTCAGTGCCAGGAAAAATTGTGGAAACTGTTATAAAGAATAAAATAACAAAACATTTAGATAGACATGATTTAATGGGACACAGCCTGCCTGGATTTACCCAAGGGAAGTCTTGCCACACAGATCTCCTACTTTTTTTTGAAGAGATGAACAAACGTGGACAAAGGCGCTCTCATGAGAGGTTTCTAAGAAAACTAGAAAGTTATGGGATAGGAGGCAATGTCCTTTTGTGGATTGCAAATTGGTTAAAAGACAGGAAACAGAGTAGGATTAAATGGTTTGTTTTCACAGTGTAAAAAGGTAAACAGTGAAGTGCCTCAGGAATCTACTTGGATCAATACTTTTTAATATATTTATAAATGATCTGGAAAGGGGTATGACGAGTAAGGTGATCAAATTTGTGGATGACACAAATTTATGCAGAAAAGTTAAATCTCAAGTGGATTGAGATAAATTGCAGGAGGACCTTGTGAGTCTGGAAGATTGGGCTTCCAAATCGCAGATGAAATTACTGTGGATATATGCAAGGTGATGCATATAGGGAAAAATAACCTTTACTCTAGTTATACAATGTTAGATTCCATCTTAGGAGTTACCACCTAGGAAAAAGATCTAGGGGTCCTAGTGGATAATTCATTGAAATTGTTGTTTCAGTGTGCTGGGCGGTCAAACAAGCAAACAGAATTTTCGAAATTATTAGGAAGGGAATGGCAAATAAAACAGTGGATGTCATAATGCCTCTGTATCTCTACATGATGAGACCATACCTTGAATACTGTGTGCAATTCTGGTCACCGCATCTCAAAAAATATATTGTTACACTGGAGAAAGTGCAGAGAATGGCAGCCATAATAAGGGGCATGGAACAGCTAAAGAGGTTAGGGCTGTTCAGCTTGGAGAAGAGGCAACTGAGGGGGAATAGTTAGAGGTCTACAAAATCATGTAAGGACTTGAACAGGTTAATATAAACCAGTTATTTACTTTCTCAGATAATAGGAGGACTAGGGGGTACTCCATGAAGTTAGCAACTCAACGCATAGTTAAGCTCTGGAATTCATGGCCAGAGGATGTGGTTACAGTAGTTAGTGTAACTGGGTTTAAAAGATATTTGGGTAAGTTCCTAGAGAAGTCCATAAACAGCTGTTAATAAGGAATAGTAGCTTCGGATCTATTTAATGTTTGGGTACTTGCCAGGTACTTGTGACTTGGATTGGATGCAGGATGCTGGGCTTGATGGACCCTTGGTCTGACCCAGTATGGCATATCTTATGTTCTAAATGGGATTGGGGCAGAGAGTATGAGGAGAAAGACAGAATGGAGAAGAAATTAGACATGAATGAAGGAAGAAAAGGAGGATAAAGACAGAAACGGGAATTCATGATTCACTTGGTTAAGGGGAGTGAGAGTGGTTGAGAGTTTATCAGAGGAGAGAAGGAGAGGTGCCCCAGGAATCATGATGGACTAGAGGTAGAGAAAGAGGTGTAAAGAGGGAGGGATAGAAGACTGTTAAGGTCCAGGAGGGAAGAAGGGTGAGATGACCACCAAGGATCAAGGAGAAGGGAGGATAAGATAACAGCCAGGTATGGATATGACATTAAACACAAAAGTTATTTTGGGGGAAAACCTAGATAGACAGGGAGATCTCATTAGCCTTCTTCCTGTTGAAAAGCAGGCTATTGTTTTACTTTTTCTAAAATATAAATTATTTTGTGACTGTCATTTTCTTTATATGTTTGTAAGTGTTAGGATTTTGCCTGCTATGGAGCCCCATTCTACCCTGCTGCCTTCTGCACTGATGACTCCCCATCAGCGGAGGCCACTAGCAAGCTGGGCTTCCAACCTTACCAAGCTTCTCTGGCCTGCCTGTACCACACCCAAGCTCCAGCCTCATTTAACCCTGCCTTGTCAGAACCTCCTTGCCCTCTCATGGAATTAACTTCGGCTCCTTGAATTGGCCACTGTTATTCTTATTCCTTGCCTTGCTTTGTGGCCTCTGGGCCTTCTAGCTTCTTGCCTTTTGACCTCTATGCCTTCTAGCCTCTTGCCTTGTGGCCTCTGGGCTTTCTAGCCTCTTGCCTTTTGACCCCTGAGCCTTCTAGCCTCTTGCCTTTTGACCCCTGGGCCTTCTAGCCTCTTACCTTGTGGCTTCTTGCTTTGTGGCCTATTTTGGCCTAGCCTTGCTTTTTGGCCTATGGGCCTTCCTGCTTCTTGCCTTGCAGCCTCTGGGCCTTCTTGCTCACTTGCTCCTTACCTAGTGCGGCCTCTGGGGCTTCTTGCTTAGCAACCTACGGGCCTCCTATTACTGCGTTTAGGCCTTTTTATGTTCTTTGTGTTTCTTGTTCTGTGTTGCCTGTCTCGTTCTAGTCTTCTCTTGCCTTATCTTGTTCAGTCTTATGTCTGCCCCATCCTGTGTCCATCCCATCCAGCCCTGTCCTGTTTCTGTCTACCCTTTCAGCAACCCTTGCTTATTCCTTTACCCAGTCATCTGTCTCCAATTGACTCTGTCCACAGCCTTGCCTGGTCCAGCCAGTCTACAGCCTAGCCTAAACCAGATTCACCAGGTACTCCTGCCACACCAACGTCCTAATGGGCCCCCAGAACCCAAAGGCCCAACCAGCGGAGGAGAATAGTGGCTAGGCAGAAGCCTGACCCTTGATCTGTCAAGCATCCTGCCTTGTTTTCTTATCCCACTCCTGGGGTGGTGTACTCTCGGTTCAGCCCTGCGCTAATGTATAAAAGAAAAGCAGGCTAAAAGGGGGTCAGTTTTCAGGGAGGGTAAGTGTTAAACTCTTTATGTGGCTAAACACCCGTTTACCCACGTAAAAAGGCCCTTTGAAATGTGCTGTTCCCTGCCACTGAAGACAAAAGTAGCTATGCGGTGAACAGCATGCAGACTTTTACCTGCAGGGAATAAAGGGAAAGGGGGAAGGAAATCCTTGTACTTCAAGCAGGTGCAAAGTGCACAGGTACAAGAGTACTGGCTTTCCCCAGCTGGCCGAGTGTGCAAAAGAAAACGCCACAGGCAGGCCTGCAGGAACCAGTGCTGATTTTCTGCAAGGTTACACCAAGCTCCCAACCTGGAACCTTTTGGAATTTGCTTCTTTTCCCCCACTGCAGCTGGACTGTTGGCCCCAATCTTCAATTACAGGTGCAATTTTTAAATAGCTTTGGAAACTGTCCTTCCTACTTATTCAGTTTAGATCAAAGTTTTAAACATTATGAATGATACTGGAGCACATCTCATTATTTCTTGTGTTATTGGGGGGGGGGGGGGGGGGGTCCGTGAAACCTTTTGAAGCTGAAAAGGGGTCCGTGTTCCCTAAAATGCTGGGAAACTTTCCTCTAGAGATCAGCTCCTGCAGCTTTTCATTCCTGGATGTCACTCCTCTTTCTTCTCCAGCCTAAAAGCAACTTAGTAGTCCTCTAGAGTTCCTCACATCCCCAAAATAGCAAATACAATAAATGCACATTAAACAGGGGTGCATGGAACTAGGGTAATACCGTCTCTGAATTAGAGCATGGATTTAACCCTCTCAGCCTTTCATGAAAAGAAAATCATTAATACTGTTTGGAGGATATTTGGACCCCATAAATCGACACTGGTGCAATTCTGTGGTCCTTTTTCAAAGTGAAAGTAGGTGCTGTCCCCTGGAAACGCATGTTTGGCGGCGCTTCAGTTTACCCACACACAGGGAGGCTACTTTTTAAAAAATTCCTTTTTGATGGGTAAAGCCCTGCTCTAACACACGCGATAATGCCATTACATGTGCGTTAAATAGCGCAATGTGCGTTAGTATGCAAATGCGACATTTGATATGGGTGATGAGCAGCTCCTAACATCAAATGCGATAGAGTAATGCATAGCCACACGGGTTTTATCACCAGAAATAACTACACCTTTTTTCTGTGTGTTGTGCTCACATTTTTAGCACATATGCCTCGAGGGGGAGGGAGGGAGAGAGAGACTTGGTAGATAATACATCACTCTACTATTTATACTACTGTAAGAGGGGGACACTTAACTCGGAGTGAGGTTTGGGGAGGCAGTTTTACATACTCTTTACCTAGCTTGTTGCACTCTCTACCTACCTTGTTTGAAGCTGAGTAGAGAGTGCATTGTACAAATCAACTTCTCTTGTACCAAACAGCAGAAATTCTTCAGTGATGCCTATGTTGCTGTTTGTACCTCCTACTGTGTATGTAAAACTGCACCCCCCCAACCCCACTCCAAAAGTGCACTCCCCCCCCCCCCCCTTACAGTGGTATAAATAGTAGAGTGACATGGTATTCTCTACAGAGTCTCTCTCTCCCCTCTCCCTCTGCCCAAATGGCCTATGCGATAAAACCTTTTCCGCTACATTTATAGCATTTTGATAAATCTAGAGGTTAGATATTTGTTGTTTTGATTTTATGAGTGTTCCCGTTGTACCCCACCACTAACTCCAGAGCAAGCAGGCTATGAATCTTTCCAAATAAATAAAATGAATAAATAGAACCATAAAAGGAGTAGGAGGAAACTGCTGGGCCAAAAACTTTAAAAAGTTATAGAAAACAGAATTTTGGAAGCCTAGATTAAATCTTTGGAAGTTCTGACTTTCAATGCGCCCAACTTTTCTTCCTTTTTTACATAAAAACCTGGATTCTGGCTGGGCCTTCTTGAGGGATTCAACTAAACTTATTAAAACATCCCAGATTTTTTCTAGGAAAATTAGACTATAACTGGTGACTTCCTAAAACAGGAGAATATTTTTGTGTTTGGATGTATAGATTTTTTTTTTTTAATAGCAGATTGAAACTTTTTACTAATTGACTATTACCACACTGATAGAAAGAAAGAAAGACAGACAGATGGACACATACACACACTTGTACTCATTTCATTGTGATACTCATGCTTGAGATTATTTCAGGAACTGTCCGCATACTGCACGATCACAGTACGTGAGACATGTTTATTCCATGAAAGCATTCATATGCAGTAAAATGTAGCTATGATTTATGACCTTAAACATCAATCTGTGGCAAAGGCCTTTCAACTCCTTCTGGACCAAGAAGTGCCTAAAAAAGAATAACAGCACATGCAGTCCTCCTGCTCCCCACCAATGCTTTGTTTAAGAATTGGGGGAAAGTGAGTATGAAGGCATTTGCCATATTTTATCTTTCTTTCTGACGTCTCTGGGAAATGGACCCTCGAGGTCTATGTGTACCCTCTCTGGTCTCTGTAGCGCATTCCTTTGGCTAGATTAGGTGTCACCAAACTCAGTTTTCAAGGGCCATAACTCACTTGGGTTTTCAAGATTTTCACAATGAATATGCATGAGATCGATTTGCCTTCTTTGGAGACAGTGCATGCAGATCTATCTCATGCATATTCGTTATGGAAATCCTGAAAATCTAACTGGGCTGCAGGCCTCGAGGACCGAATTTAGGGACCCCTGCACAAGACTGTAAACTAACCTACATCAGGGAACAGGAAAGCTCTGCAGAAGCTCAAACGAGTTTTTTGTGAAGGGAAGGGACATTTAAATGTTAACAGTTGCCTTCTCTTGGGGGTCTGTGTACTTGGGGGTCTCTAAGAGATCACATGACTCTACCGCTGGAATGACTACACTGGCTTCCGATGGCTCAACGAGTAAAGTTCAAAGTGTTAACCCTAGTTTTTAAGGCCATTAAGGGGGATGGGCTATTTTATCTAGCCAATCTGCTTTCTGAATGCACACCTACTCATAGCTTACCGTCAGCAGATAAGTGTTTGCTTACTGTGCAGTCTCTTAAGCAAGCACACCATCAAAAGATCCATCCAGAGGCCACTTTTGTTCTAAGGCCTGCTATATGGAATGCCCTTCCAGCAGATCTTCAGTTAGCTGTCAAATATAGGCTTTTTTATTTTAAAAAATGTAAATTATTATGTCAGGATGCGTTCCCCCAGGTGTAATAAATATAATTCTAGTCTACTGAAGGAGATGTCACTGTTACAGGGTTTGCTATAGGGCTGCTGGGATACTTTATATGTTTTTGAATGTTTGAAAATAGATTTTATTGTTTGCTTGCAATCCGCCTAGCACAGCTGGGCTGCTAGAGCCAGAATAGAATAATTACAAATAAATAAAAGTACACTACACTTAACACACTCACGGGCCGATACAGTAAAAGTCGCAGGACAGTGGGCGAATGCCCGCACTCCCAGCGCGCACACAGGCCACTCTCCTGTGCGTGCAATTCTGTATTTAAATGAGGGCCCGCGGCAAAAAGAGGCGCTAGGGACACTAGTGTGTCCCTAGCGCCTGTTTTTGGACAGGAGCGGCGGCTGTCAGCGGGTTTGACAGCCGACATTCAATTTTGCCGGCGTCGGTTCTCAAACCTGCTGACAGCCACGGGTTCAGAAACCGGACGCTGGCAAAATTGAGCGTCTGGTTTTCGAGCCGCGGGCCGATTTCAAATTTTTTTTTTTAAACTATTTTTAACTTTCAGGACCTCCAACTTAATATCGCCATGATATTAAGTTGGAGGTCCCGGCTTGGCTGCACATTTTGCTTTCTGAATTGCACGGGAAAACCTAATAGGCCATCAACATGCATTTGCACGTTGCGGGCGCTATTAGGTTCGGGGAAGTTGGACGCACGTTTTCGACACGCTATTACCCCTTACTGAATAAGGGGTAAAGCTAGCGCGTTGAAAACGCACGTCTAATCGTGGGTTAACAGTGCGCTCCGCCAGAGCGCACTGTACTGTATCGGCCTGTCAGTAACTATCATTATCACACATTTTAATTAACACAACTACACCCTAATTAATTAAAGCTCATAATATAGGGTAAAAGATCTTCTATTTCACACACATGCATGTTTATTACATTTTAATATGCCTGGATATGTATTTTTTAACTGTCTCTATTGAAATTTTAATAATTCAGATATACAATACTTCAAAAAGAAAACCAGAATGTATGAAACAAAAAAGATAAGATACTCTGAATAATGGAATAAATGGCATTGGACACTTATGAGAAAACACAACGTATAAAAAAAAGGGAAAATTATTATGCAGACAGATATACCTATATCAAATTGCAGCAAATGCAAATTCTGGTCAAAGTTAGTGTATTATATCTTAGAATTCAAGAAGGATCTTAATTGCACAGGCTCCAAAGAAACATATTTCACTGCAGCTATAATCACACATTTGCAGGGAAAATGAATGTGCCTGCATATTGAAAACATTAAAATAGCATGGTAAGGATCTCATTAGGCATTACTGTGCTATTTATTAGTCCTGGTAGAAGGAGCTAACTTGAATGCATGCTTTTAGTGTGTGAAATTTAGCCCCTGGCTGGAGCTGTAGTTAACTGACATTGCACAGATTCCATATGGGAGGAGGTCATATCCTCAGCCTTACCCCTAACAACATGAACTTTCCTCCTATACTGTCCACCTAATTCCCATACCCTACCCTGGCCCACAGCCCCAAAATTCCCCAGACTCCTTCCTGGTAACCTGATGCACATTCCCTCCACTACTGCTATCCCATCACAAGTTAAATTCATCACCCCCAACCCCCAGTCCAATATATCTGATCCCCACCCCAGGGCCTCTCTTGCAGACAGGCACAAACTTTTCTAGGCCCCCCAACTCCTTATTGCTAGGCAGGAGGATCTGATCTCCTCTGCCACTCCTCTGGGTCTCCCCACAGCCTCTCCACATGACCCATAAACCCTCCGCCACTGCCTCCTTCCCTGTGGTAAGAGGATTTTTTATTATCTCCCTCTGGCTCCCATATTGACTGTCAAATAGAGCCCGTAGGCGGCACTATGTAAGTACTATATAGGTCTTAGTGCATAGTACCACCTACTACTAGCGCTATTTGATGGTTAGCACTGGAGTCAACAGGAAGTAAGAGAAGATCCGCATATTCGCAGAACGAGTATGATGGTGGTGGTTTTATTTTTTTTTTTTTTTTGGGGGGGGGGGGGGAGCTTTATGAAGGGCCTTGAGAGGTTGCAGAGTAGATCAGATCCTTCTGCCAGCAGGAGGAATGTGGTGGGCGGGGGCTTCAGGGAGGGCCTGAAGAGGATGCAGGGGAGGCCCATGGGGATTAGAGAGAGAGAGATCATATATATTGGAATGAGGGGGTCAGATGTGATCAGGATCGGGGGGTGAATCGGACTTGAGATCAGGGCTCGAGGGTATGGCAATATAATTGAATTTGGAGATCTGCCAGGTGAGGGGATTCCTGCATGTTTACCAGTTCTTTATTTCGGGTTGATTAGAGTAGGGGAAGTTGTACTCAGGTAATGATATGTAGGGAATACACACACACACACTACATACCTTAGTACTACAATAGTTATTTTGAAATGTAAACCATAAACTGTTAGCACACGCATTTATCTTCATGCACATTTAGGAGGTAATCTTCAAAGAGGGGACGCGGTGGTTGTGCAAGTAAAATTATCATATGCGCCTAAGTGGCTTGCATGCATGTAAATTCTAATTTATAAACCTCGAGAGATTGTGCCTCTAACAGAGAGATTGTGCCTCTAACAGGGGAAAAGAGAGGCAGTTTAAAGGTGCTCCATTATGGGGCCCGTAAGTACTTGCAGAAGTATTTTGTAAGCAGCATGCGTGCATGCCTTACCGAACGTGCCCGTACACTTTTACACCTGCTAGTAACTTGTGCGGTTGAAATCGGACTTTTGGTGGGAGGTCTGGGTGAACTGGTGGAGTATCGGCAAACGGGTGACAATTTTACATGCATGCAAGTATTTTCAGAAAGGCGTGCACACAAACCCTTTATAAAATACCTGTCTCCGAGTTTAATTCTGGCTTATTGCTTGCACAAAGTATACACGTGTATTTTTATAAAGGGGTAGAGAATATATGCATGTTCCTGCATTACAAACGTACACACGCACTGAAACATGCTTGGGTACTTTTGGGCCAGAAGTGCACAGTGTTAAATATATTGTGTGGCTCCCGCCATTCAGCTAATAAAATATTAGTATAAAGCTCCTTGGGGCCCACTTAACTCACGCAAAAGGTGTACTGTGGACAGTTTTGAAAGTTGGGCCCTTAGTACCTGCCTCATCTTTTTATGTCACAAGTGGGGCCTGTTGAGTAGAGAGACCCTGAAATTAGATTTTATTTCACTGGGACTATGAAACCTACAAAAGAAGAAGTAAAAATTGATTTCACACAAAAGAAATGGGTATTTCCTCCATCAAGGACTTTTAATTTTATTGGAAGTTGCTAATCTGTGACTTGGCATGTGGATTTTGTGTTATAATAATTTCTCAGTGCTCTGGCCACACTCTCTTGTGCTCGACACAGCAGTGCGAGCTCATCGCTTCTGTGCTTGCTAAAGCTCTGTAGAACCTTTATAACATGTTTGCTTGGTTTTTTTTTTTTTCCCAACAGCCTTTAACATAAGCAGGCATGAGAAATTACAGAAGGAAAAGGAAATGCTGGAAAGAAGGTTTGAAGACGAGGTGAGAAGGCTTCATTATCTGCAGAATGTGGAACTCAAGGCCCTGGAGGAAAGGCTAAAGCAGCAGCACAGCGCTGAAGTGGAGCGCGCTCAAGAAGAGCACAACCTCCAGCTGGTGGGAATGAAGTCTCAGCATCAGGAACAGGTCAGCACCCAGGCCAGAGCCCGGCCATAGGCCCTGTGGGGTAATAGCCTTGCCTGCAGTGGATTTACCGGAGCGGGGTATTGGAGACTATAAATTAGGTACACAGTAAGAGCATTTATTAGCCTAACATGGGGAGGACAAGTTTCAAAGCAGTGTACGCCGCTCAGGAGCGCCTTACGCACGTGAAGCCACTGGGCTGAAAATCGCTCCCGCTCCGTGTGGCTGAAAGACTGTGCACGTTCCACTGCACTGGGAGAATTTGCAGCCTCGTGGCATGGAGGCGTTCTCAGGGGTGCGTTTAGGTGGGGGTTGGGGTGCAGATGGCATTTTCAAAGCTACAGCTTGTACTTTTCCAGCAATATTCTGACCGCAGGAAAAAGTGGGTACAAGTGACGGCACGTCCTGTGTCCCAGCGGCGAGTTGCAAAGAGAAAGCACACATGCAGTTTCGCTTTGAGAACTGGTGCAAATCCAGCAGGATTAAAGCATGCCCGGTCGCCTTCCTAACATGGACAGTTGGAAAGTTTCTTTCACTCTTTACAGCGGGGCACATCATGAAGTGTGGTGTAGATGTAGAACAGAATGTAAGTTTCAAGGTTTCAGAATTTACAACAAAGTAACACTCCAGCACACCGAGCAGTAATAAATATATATAGCACATATCTGGAAATGATTCATCTAGTGCAGGGGTCAGGAACCTTTTTGGCTGAGAGAGCCATAAACGCCACATATTTTAAAATGTAATTCCATGAGAGCCATACAATATGTTTAAAACTAAATACAAGTAAATGTGTGCATTTTATGTAAGATCCCACTTTTAATGTACAATAAGTCTCTGAAAATATTACACCAGGCCTTAAGACACCAATACATCTCCTATTAGGAAAACGGACCAAGTCAGGCTGCTATAGAGTCCTACACAGAAACAACACGCCAGCAGAAAACCTCACCTGAATCACGTGCTGTCCCTCACCTAACATAGAATAAAGAGACCAAAACGCATAACAAGAAGCATGCAGAAAAAACTGAATTGGAAACTGCAACAAGCCAGAGTCTCTGTATGCAGTGTAACAAAGGAAAAAAGAAACATCACCCATCCTTATAAAACAAATCAAGAAATATAAAATCATCAGCAGTAAAATTGTACTAACAAAAAGAACATATTTCGAAACAGCTGATGAGAGGAATATCCAATAATTAAAACTCATATAAAACATTTCCAGATACCAACAAAATATTTCAAAATAGCAGACACAAAGATCCAGTAATGAAAAATAATAAGGATACAAAATTTTTTTTGCTCTGCATACCTGGGAACATTTGATATCCAGGTGTCCTGAGATTGTTCTGAATTAGCAGGAGGTGGGGTGGTTTGCTTGGAACTTTCTCCTCTCTCAGTCACATACCAGCGCTCTCTCTCACACTGGCTCTCAATGACACACCTATACACACATGCTCTCAGTACTCACATATACACATGTTTTTTCTCACTCACTTATATAGGCTCTTAATTACACATTTACACACATGCTGTCTATCTTTTCACGCTTACACACACACACAGGCTTTCAATCACATAAATACATGCTGTCTTTTTCTCTCACACACAGACTCTCATTCACATGCTTACAAACATGTCCTCTCTTTCTCTCATTACACACAGGCTCTCAATCACATACTCACATGCTCCCTCACCTAAATCAGCTCTCAATCACACACAGACACACATGGTCTCTCTCTCTCATTTAAACACAGGCTCTCAATCACATACTCACATGCTCCATCACCTAAACCAGCTGTCAATCAGACACAGACACACATGATCTCTCTCTTACTTATACACACAGGCTCTTAATCATACATACACATGATTTCTCTCACACACAAAGGATCTCAATCATACACACATACTCTTTCACACAAACAGGTTTTCAATCACAAACTTACACATACAGGTTCCCAATGGTAAACTTACATTCATGCTCTCTCTCTCACAGGCAGGCTCTCAATCACAGACATACTCTCTTTCACATACACAGGCTCTCAATCATTCACATACATGCAATCTCACTCACACACACAGGATCTCAAACACACACGCTTGCTCGCTCATTCACTCTCTCTCTCCCCCACCCCCACCCCAGGAACTCGCGGCAGCAGCAGCCTCCTCCCAACACTAACCTCCTTCATTTTCAGCCCTCGCGGAGGCGAAGGCGGAGTCCCATCGGTCGCGGTTGAAACTCTTCATTTTCCTCCGAGCCGCGCTGCAGTCTTCTTCCCACAAGCGTGGCCTCTTCTTCTCGCGCAGGCACCCGATGCTCACCATTTCCTCTTCCGGGCCGCGGGAAGAAGAGAGCACGCCGGTGCTGAGCGGCACCGGCGTGCTCTCTTCTTCCCGCGGCCCGGAAGAGGAAGTGGTGAGCATCGGGTGCCTGCGCGGGAAGACTCCCGCACAGGCACCCGATGACTCCAGCGCTGGCAACCCGGCTGACTCCAGTCGTACCGCTGCCGGCGTGCTCTCTCCTCCTCCTCCCCCCCCCCCCCCCCGCGGCCCGGAAGAGGAAGTGGAGAGCATCGGGTGCCTGCGCGGGAAGAAGAGACCACACTAGCGTGGTCTCTTCTTCCGCGCAGGCACCCGATGCTCACCACTTCCTCTTCCGGGCCGCGGGGGGGGGGGAGGAGGAGAAGAGAGCACGCCGGTGCCGCTGACTCCAGCTGTCCCGCCGCGTTCCGCCCAGGCTGACAGCATTTTAAGCCCGGGCGGCGGAGGACCGGGGAGCAGCTGGGTCAGCGGGGAACCGCGAAGTGTGGCGACACTTGTCTGCGAGCCAGATGCAGCCTTCAAAAGAGCCATATCTGGCTCGCGAGCCATGGGTTCCTGACCCCTGATCTAGTGGATTGGGTTTGTTTTTTTTTACATAAACGCAGACTGCAAAATACCTCTAGAGGGAACTCTAACAGCGCTTGTTGAAAATGGTGAAAGCTCTGTGAAGATTTTGTGATATCATTAAAGTGTGGGTTTTTTTGCTAACCAGGGCCCTCAGAATTGGTGCCACCTCAGCTCCCAGTTAGCCCTCCCTTTACTTTTAACCCAGGATCATGAGCCTTTACCAATAGAAATGATAGAGACATTATATTCACTTTGGAACAAATATGGCCACAGTTTTAACATTACTCAAGCAACAACACAAATATGAAACCTAGATGCTGAGCCTCATCTAATATAACCTCTTATCCCCCAGACCAGAGTTATGACCAGGGCCATGTGCTCTGAATCGGCCACTCTTGCATCGTCACCCAAGGCCTGCCGTAGCTCCAGCTCATTTTCTGGGTACAAGATGAGAAGTAATGGACCCATACACCAGCCAAACAGAATACTCCCTATGCCCCAGAGGCTCAAACACCCACTATGACAGAAGTTATCTAATACAATCGCTCATGGTATATGTAAGAAATGGGCAGACACGTAGCTGTCAGAATCAGATCAGGAAGTGAGAGTGGGGTGCGAGCAGGTAGCATATGAGGGCAATCCCAAGAGGAAGATTGCCAGCGCCACTGGAGATTTAAAGCCTCCCCTGGTCAAACGTCCCCCATCTTCGGCAGCCAGCCATCCTGGAACCTCCGGGGTTTGCACCGACGGGTAGTCCCCGCATGCAAGGAGTGTTTCGTGCAGCAGCCGCCATGATGGAGGGGCTGCCGAGGGGTGAATCCCTGAGAGATTGTCACGCGCATCGTCTCCCCAGCCACCAGAGGCTGGACGTTCCGAGCCTTTCCCCCTACCCTTGTTGAGCCCCGAGACCCCAGAGTGCCCAGTAAGCAGCCGACTTTCCACCGCAAACCCCTCCTGGGACCGCAAGGAGGGGGCCGGAGCAACTCGGGGGGGGGGGAGGGCGTGGAGGAGGAAAAGGGAGAGAGGATGAGGGGGGGCCCCGATTAAAGAATTGCCCGTGGCAGGTGGGTCCTGGCCATACTGTTGTCGGCAGCACCTGCCCACTCGCCGCAGGTGGGAGGGTCGGGGTGGCAGCAGCCCATGAATCGGACAAGGTGAGTTTTATTTATTTATTAACCACTTACACAAATTTCCTAAGCAACATTCAGTAACACATACACAGTATTACACAAATTAAAACAAACAACAGTAGTGACAAAATGACCTAACAAACAGCTGGCTAGAAAATTCTGGTGGATGGACCTCAAGATGTAAAATTTCAAATAACGGCCCAGAAAAACATTAAATGGGCGCTAATATATCATTAGTCACAGCAGAATGCTTGCCAGAAAAAGAATGTTTAAGCCATGCCATAAAAGTCTTTGTACGTAGTTCGTATGGCAGAGTGTTCCATAGTATAGGGGCGGCAACAGAGAAGGCCCGCGCTCTCTAGTATCCGACAGTCACGCTTAACAGATTGAGGGGACATCAGGTAATCCCCTCTGCAAGGCTCCACACACACTTTTTGCATTTGTTCCTTTATACTTTGAGGGTCTGCGCCTGACCACTCATTGACTTTTTGCTGTACAGTATTATAATAGTGTTTTCAATACATTCTGTAGGGAGTCAGTTTTCAAAAGGCACTGAGTGGCAAAGATAACCATCTAATTGTATCCGGTTATCTTCAGCTGGATTTTCAGCTGATCCTAAGTGACTCAGTTTTCAGCTGTAAGTTTCCTGAATCTACCCCAAATTTGACCAACGAGGTTTAGAGCAGCTATTTGTGCTGCTGAGGTTGCCCGTCATAATTTAGGGAATTAAGGCTGAAAATCAGCACTAGCAGATTAAGTTGTAAGCCTGCCCCCTGAAGCCACCTCTTTCTTTTTTTTGTTTTGCCTGGCTAAATTTGGCCACCTTGTGAATATAAGAGCTTAAATTTAGCAAATCAGTATGTAAAAATGTTTATAAGCAGAGGTTTAACCGTCTAATCCTCAAAGATAGGTGGTTCAACTTTTTCAAAATGGATGCCCTGGGCTTATTTGTCAGTTACTACTGAAAACATGGAGGTAATTTTAGTTAAGACCTGGCTATTTATTTATTTATTTATTTGTTTATTCATTAAGGGACAGATTTTTAAATCTACGCCCGATTATATAACATGCATGCGTTACCACGCGCACGTTATAAAATCCAGGATCGGTGCGCACAAGGGGGTGCACACTTGTGCACCTTGCGCCTGCCGAGCCCTAGGGGAGCCCCGATGGCTTTCCCTGTTTCCCTCCGAGCCTGCTCCGAAATCGAAGCGGCCTCGGAGGGAACTTTCCTTCTGCCCCCCCTTCCCCTCCCTTCCCCAACCTAACCCGCCCGCCAGCCCTATCTAACCCCCCCCCCCCCCCCCCGACCTTTGTTGACGAAGTTGCGCCCTCCGGCCGAGTGCCGGCACGCAAGCCCCCAGCACAACCACTGTGCCGGAGGCCTCGGTCCCGCCCCCGCCCATTTTTTCAAGCCTCGGGACATACGTGCGTCTTGGGGCTTGTGCACGTCACCAGGCCTATGCAAAATAGGCTCGGCGTGTATAGGAGCGGGTTTTCGGGGTTACGCGCATAACCCTTTGAAAATCGGCCCATAACTTATCACCTGCCTACAGTTCTAGGTGATTTACAGTAAACATACATAATCCAATATACATGTCAATGACATAATCAAAAAAACTCCACTGGTAATCACCTCTTATTGAATAATTTCACCATAACCTCTGTGCATTTAAGCTCAGATTTTCTAGCCTCCCATACTGGGTTGGCCTTTAATTTTTATCTTTGTTGAATTATTTACTCAAACAATTGTAAGAAAAAAAAATGTTTAAGGAGGAAGGGAAAGTTTCATATTTCGTACTGTTTTCCCCAACCTAGCTTGATGGACACTCTACCTGGGCAACAACAAGCTAGGTGGAGAGAACATTGTCCAAATCTCATCTTGGAGTGAGTTTCCTCACTCCGAAGGCCAGCAAATCTTCACAAGAGACCACTGTTCTGTTCGTACGTCTCATGTTGAATGTGAAAGTGGCCCCCAACCCCCTACACTCATACCTAATCCCCACCTCGAGTTACTAGGTGGGCCTCTCATAGGGATACAAATACCTGTCTAGGGAAGGGGCATTGTGAACCGCAATAAACCTTTACTGGCCTCTAGTGCACAACATACCACAAATAAAAGAGATGTAGCTGTTTCACGGCACACAATAACTCTTTCCTACTTTAC
Source organism: Rhinatrema bivittatum (assembly GCF_901001135.1). Lineage (NCBI taxonomy): Eukaryota > Metazoa > Chordata > Amphibia > Gymnophiona > Rhinatrematidae > Rhinatrema > Rhinatrema bivittatum. The sequence goes on from NC_042619.1 coordinate 96,114,620, forward strand.
ACATGCTCCGCCCCCTGAATACAAAATTAAAAAATCGCGTTAACGGCTGTTAGCATGATTTGCAGAATTATCTCCCACGGTAACTCCTTGGAAAATGACCCCCTAAGATGGGCTGCACAGGAAAATGCACCCAATTGCCTGTTTTATTTAATGTTTCATGTATTCAACATGATGATCTGCAGAAACTTTAAGTGAGCTCTGATATGCCTAGAGGGTAGTTATATAGCAGCTCGTGTCAGGCTTTAGCCAGAATTTTCAAATTGGACTTATCCGCATATTTGTACATTTTCCTTTTTGCCCTAATGAGTGTGTACGGAACCCTGGCGGCACACAAGCACACTTTTACACTTGCAACTTAGCAAGTATAAACGTGTACACCTAGATTCATGAGCATAATTTAGGGAATCGAAAGTGTGTGTGTAAATGGCTTCCCTGCCCTAGCTCCACCGCCTCTTTCTAGTGCACATAACACTTTGCGTGAAATCTCTTTGGCATGTACTTTTACATGTACAGTCCCCTGGGCAATTTTCTAAAGGCCAATTAGACACATAAAACCCGGGGACTATGCACAGACATCCTTTTGAAAGTTCAGCCCCTAATGTATATTCAAAGCTCACAAAACCACCTAGAATATCCAGCTCACAGGCATGAAGTGCTGTTACAGCTCAGCAGATTTTTATTTCCGCAGATCAGACTATTGCTTTTATATGGGCCTGGCCGCAGAACAAGCCAGACTGGCAGGTGTAGGAGAGCTGTGCCTGTAGTGAAGGATGCTAATACAGGAAAGTGTGATATAAAATAGTATCACCAATAGAAATGGATCATAAAAAATCATTTTCTTTCCTGCTACTACCAATCAATTGCCTGGATTATTATATTAATTTTGTCCTTTTGGTTTCAAAAGGAGCTCAAATCTACTTTGGTGCCCCGAGGTTTCTTTAATTCATAACACCCACAGAAGAAGGAGCCTTTACAGTGTGGAATCTGGCACTCTAGTTTTATTCCTGTAAATTGGCAAGAGATAACGTATGGGATTTCCTAATCTCATGCAATTATGCAGCAAGCCGTTTATAACTCACAAATAGTACGGACTATATGTTGTCATTGGGGTAAAAAAGCAAATCTACAAATATGCTTTCCTTCTCTTTTCTGCAGACATTAATTTAATGGGAATGCCTTGCGATTTTTATTTTCTGGTATCTAATTGTATCTCATTGTGTATCTATAAATCCAAGTGCATTCTATATCAACCCAAGGCTCTTCTGTGGTGCAGGGTGGACATGAGCTGTGAAGCTATGATTGAAAGCAGTGCTTCCTTCTAAAAGCAGAGTTATGAAAAATGGTTGCAATGGCTCTTCTTATTCCCCAGAAAATTTTGCATTCCTTTCCTGCTCTGTTTTTAATGATTCCTAACTATGGACTCTGATCCATCCCACTAGGGCTACCGTATTCTCTTTCAGCCTCTGCCCAGTGCATCTGTAACATCTGGATAGTCTAAGGGTTGGCCCTTACATTTCCTTTTGGATTGTTTTGCTTTTCTTTTTCTTTGATTTCGGGGAGAAGGGATCCTTTTTTTTTTTTTTTTTTTACTTGAAACAAAATAAACAACAAAGCGAACTCAAAATAAAACAAAAGTAAAAAAAAAACCAAAACAAAATGAAACATCAGGTCTGGGCTCCTTCTCCCTGTTGAAAAACCCACACCACCAAATTTTAAAATTCAACCCCCCCCCCTCCTCCCCCGAGCCTTCCTCCTTCCCCCACCCCCTTTCCATTGGCATTGTACCCCGTGCGTGGGATCCACAGTTCAAACGGGCCAGGAGCATCATTTTGAAATACAGAACCAGCAGGGCAGGAGCGACTGGGGATTGCTGCTACCACTGCTAATATTCGTAAAGCAGAACCGTGCCTGTTTGAACGGATGGGGTAAGAGGCATTCGGGGGTGGCCGGCCTGAGTGGGGCGCTTGAATATTTTAATGTTGGTGGGGACAAGGGAGGGTTGCTTACTGTTGAAAATGAACTGAAAGAAAAAAAAAACCAACAAAATGTTATTTTTCTTTTGTTTTCTAAAATGAAATGGAACAAAAGAGGAAGCTTCTTTTCAAACATAAGAACATCCACATATGTCCTCCTCTTCCTCATTTTTCATTAGCCAGTAGCAACCCGCATCCCCAAATCCCAAAGAAGCGTAAGTAAAAGTTGGCGAAAAATCTGAAAAGTATCCTGGTAAAGCTTCTCTAAAGTAGATCCTCAAGACATTAGTTGGAAATTTCTCTCTCCTAATTTAGGATACATTTAAGTGCTTCAAGTAGCATATCCCTGTTAAAAGAATAATGAACAAAACTGACACTTTTTTTTTTTTTTTTTTTTACAATACTATGTAATAGAAGGGCAACAAAAATGATAAAGGGGATGGAAAAGCTCCTTATGGAGAAGAGCTAAGCCGATTAGGGCTCTTTAGTTTGGAGAGGAGATTTGATTGAGATTTATTACAATTATGGATGAGGTGGAACAGGTAAATAGAGAATGGTTATTTACCCTTCGAAACAACACTAGGACTAGGGGACCCTCCATGAAGCTTGCAACCAGCAGATTTAAATCAAATCATAGGAAGTATTTTCTCACTCTTCGCACAATCAAGCTCTGGAATCTGTTGCCAGAGTGCGTGGTCAGGTACCCGTCAGACCTCCGATAGTTGATCTATCTCCCAGGGATAAGCGCTGGCTTTCCCAAGTCTACCTGGCAAATACCCGTTTATTGGCATTTCTGCGGGGTACTTGTGACCTGGACTGGCCACTGTCAGAGACAGGATGCTGGGCTTGATGGACCGAGGTCTGACCCAGCGTGGCACTTCTTATGTTCTTATGTACAGGCTACTATTTCAAAGCTACAACAAGTACAGGACATGGTGACATTTGCCAGTTCCACAGCTTTTTATTTTTAAAAAAATAGGGAAATGCAAATGCAGCCAACGGGATAAATTGCATTGGGAGCAGGGAAATGTTTGCATGTTTTCAAAAAATAATTTTACCATTAAACTTTATGGTGAAAATAATTTATAGATATGGAAATGTATCACAGATTGTTCCTGAAGGGCTAAAAATATATTCTTTTTTTCCCCATTTTTTCTTTTTGTGCAGATATGTTTCCATATCTGTAATTATGTTCTCCTGGAATCTTGAATGTGGTCTGTCACTGAAATGCTCATCAGGGAAGGATAGCTGCCATACTACTTTATTTTTATGTGCTAGCAGTGTATTTTAATCAGCAACACGAGAATGTGATTTGAATTTCCTTGTCATAACACTGATAAAATCAGATGTGTAGTGGTACTGATATGTTATTGCTGATACTGTCTGGGAGGTTGCAGATGCCTGGTGGCTAACGTACAGGCTGATGCAGGCCCAGGCTGAACGCACATTTTAAATTGGGAAGTGGGGAGACTCTTAGATGGGCCTGTCAGGGATGAGCCCTCCCGCCCCCTTTCCCGAGTTAAAATGTGCATTCGGCCTGTGCCAAATGCACATTTCACACTGGGGGCGATGACTTCTAAACAGCCGAGCAGGCGTACATTGGCTAGAGTGAATGAAAATGGCCATTTTTATCCCATGCGTGTGTATGATATAAAATTGGCTGTACGTGTAATTTTGTCTGGACACGTGCTTGTGGTGCAAATGCTGGCTCTACCACATAAGTGGAGGGATGTTAGATACATGTGTCGTGACGCAATTATCAGTTTCCCCAGTCCGTTCCCAGTTCGCCCAGGTAAAGGCTAGGACTTCCTAACCCACCTAATTAACCTTCCTCCCTTTTACCCTAAATAGTTCCGACTCTTTAAACCCCGCTGACAAGTCCTGATTTTTTTATTTTAAAACTTACACTCCATCCATAGTAGAAGTAAAGTTAGGAGGTAGGGGACTCCGGCACGCGCTTGTGCGCGTAAATACTTTCACGCATACTTCAGATTACAGGCCCGGAACACCTGCCCAGACTCTACCCATGCCCCACACTTTTTTTTTTTTTTTTTTGAGTTCCCGATTTGTGTGCGTCCCAGGAGATTCATGTGTACTTGGACACCTCTTAAATCCGCGTGGCACGCTCCGGCCCAAGAAACTCGCTTATCTCCCAGCTTTGGTGCGTGTAGGGCTTTTATAATCCGCCTGGATGCATTTTATTTTAATTCCTGATGCATTTGCGTAGCATTACCTTACTGCATCAGTGGTTTCAAATGTTTTTTTTACCTGAGCATTAAAACTGTGCACTGAAATCCAGCATATAGTGTTTTAATGCACAGATTGCTGTTTGATGCCAAGAGCACTTGCCTGATTTTTGAAGTCTTTTTCTTCTTTGTACTTCTAGTGGTGATCATAATATGGCAAGATAGATCTTCCACTGCCAAGGTCAAAACTTGCATGTTGCCTAGGACTTTAAATCAAATTATGCTAGACAGTGTTTGGTGGATATCTAGAAAGAGCTCTGCCATCTAGAGACCAAGCATTCTTATTACTCCGTAGTGTCTTAGATTGTTCCAGAATTGGCAAGTTTTGGTTTCCCTCAATATATAAAATGAAAAAAGGGCAAACCACAAACCTCACAAAAATCAAAGCAAAGATAAAAGAGGGTGGTAAAAAAAAAAAAATCCTGCAGTAAACTACTGTGATATTTGATCAATACTCTCAAACTGAACAAAAACTGAGTGACATAATATCATCTATGTGGAGAGGGATATCAGATGCCTGGGATCTGGCTAATATATAAACTAGTAAATCCACTGATCTCAATCATTTACCTCTAAGAATAAAAGACACAATTACTTTTTTATTTGCTTCTAAATGCAAATAAAACCAGGGAGCTGGAAAGTTCATGTCTTATGTGCAAATACAACAAGCTCTTCCTCATCTTGTAAAGCTGTAATGGCCACAGCACTGGAGATAAACACCTTCTGGTACCCCCTAAGAACCACTAATTAGCTGAATTATAAACATCTACATTTACAATATATAAACACCTAAAATCAGGATTCCTAGCTAAAAGTCATCACTTGGGTCTTACCTCCTCTAAGTGCCAGAGATGTATGTGCAGCAAAGCCACAAACATGGGCAGAGCATTTACAGGGATACTTTTTGTCTGCTTCACACAATGGGGAGAGAAGCTGTTGAAATGTAGTGGTCCTTTCTCGGACAGGAAATTTTCCAGCAGGATGAGGCGTCCTATAGATATGCAGGTCGAAGCGCTTTTCAACAGAAGCCATCTGCATCAGGTTCTAATCATCCATTTCTTTCTCCTAAAAGCTGGTGATATCAATAAAATTAATAGGGCCAGTATTCAGTCTAACCTCATGGTGATTATGGCTAATTTGGAGTTAAACAGCTGGCTGGTGTTATTAGAGGTCCAATCTCCACCTTCTGTCTGCATACAGTGGCTCTCTACCCAAGTAGGGGTCAGCTATCCACCACAAGGTCTCAGAAACCCAGCTAGAAAATCTTTCATCACAATTCTGACAATTACATCTCTGGAAGTTTGTAATTTGCTTGTCTGGCCCAAAAGATTCAGCAGCAGCAGCACTGCATTGAAATGCTGGCCAGCACCGTGGAATGCCTCGCGGCTTGCTTGGATGCAACCACCTTGGCCAGTCCCAGCATGTCTGCATCCCCAGCACCAACTCTGCCCACAGTAGCGACTGCGGCCATCCGCCTTCCGGCTCCCCCCCGATACTCTGGGGATCCCAGGCAGTGTCGAGGTTTCCTCAACCAAAGCATTTTTCCCTGCAACCAGCTCAGTTCCTCAGCGACAACATTAAGACTACCTTTATTCTCTCCTTGCTGGTCGGGAAGGCCTTGGCTTGGGCCTCCCCTCTATGGGAGCGCGGGGACCCTATACTGCAGGACCTACAACGCTTCGTGCAGAGCTTCAAGCAGGTCTTCGATGAGCCTGGACGCCTAACCACAGCCGGCTCCAACATTCTTCATTTCCAGCAGGGCTCCAGGACTCTAGCCGAATACGCTATTGAATTCTGTACCCTGGCGATGGAGCTGGGATGGCAGGAGGACAGTCTCCAAAGCATTTTCCTGGAGGGCCTATCTCCCAGGATTAAGGATGAGCTCGCCGCTCGAGACCTTCCAGATGGCTTGGATGCTCTCATAGACCTAGCAGGAAGAATTGACCATCGTCTGCAGCAACGGCTTCAAGAAGCTCGACCACCCCGCCGACCAGTCCAGCTGGCCCTATCTTTCTCATGCTCTCTGGCCCCGGCAACTTCTACTGACATGAGCTCCCCTCAGGCGGGCGCGCACACACATGATCCCTCAAGGCTCTTAAAGGGCCAGCGGCAGGAAATCCTCCCGCAACCCCAACGATGATGTTAGGATAAGGGACTATTTAACCCTTGCCTGACTAGTGGCAACGGGTCCTACTCTTCCAAAGTGCAAGTTGAGTCTTCTGTGTCCTGCTCCTGGTTCCTGAATCCTGTTCCTGATTCTTGCTCCTGGTTCCACCCCCCTTGGACTGCTTTCCTGGCTCTGACCCTGCTTCATTTCCCGATTCTGCCTGTCTGCTGCCTGCCTTGACCATCTGCCTGTTCTCCAACTCTTCTTGTTTGTTGCCTGCCCTGATTCTTGGACTGTGCCTGATTCCTCTTATCCGCTGCCTGCCCTGACCTCTGGTACATCTGACGTTACTCTGGCCTCCTTCCTTCTGGGATTGTTATCTTCGAGAGACCCGCACCTAAGTCCTGCCGGCCCCGGTACCAAAGGGCTCAACCTGCGGGGAACATGGGCAGGTATAGGTGAAGGTCCTGTTGGGTCTTCTCTCCTGAAGCTGCCTCCCAATGACGAGGACCTACATAGTCATCTCCTGGAGGTAGCGACAACCTCGTCTCGGCCAGGGGTCCACTGAGCAACACCTGCCCACATGTATGTATTATTAGATAGTCATAATATATATATGAGGGTATTCAAGTGCAGGTCTCATTGCCTATATTCCTAACAGCACCATAACTGCAGATAAGGAACTCCTGTTTAGGAAGCTTAACTTCCAGCCACAAGAGGTGGTCCAGAATATCCTGTATGGGAAGGAATCCAAGAAAGTGGGCTCTTATAGAAAGGCGCAGACCTGGGAGAAAATTTACTGTAAACTAAATGCAGTCTTCCAAAATAACAGAAATGTGCAAGAATAAGGGCAGAGGGGCCCTCCAGCCAGATGACCTTCACTGCAGCAGAACATATGGTCCCGACTACGATAACAGAGGCTTCAGTGCTTGCGGTTGGTGAGTAAGACACCTCATGCTCTGAAGTGAGACAAAGTAAGCAGTCTTTGTAAGAAAGGCATATTATTACATTTCTAACTATGCACATATGTAGAGATCTTCTTTTTGATTTGTAGCTACACAAGACATTTGGGTAGGGGAGACCTGGTAATTATCACATGTGACATGTTGGAAAATGTTTTCTCTTGCAGTACTAGCAAATGATCACCGGATGACATGTTTAGAGGTGTAAGCATTGCTATTCTATGTGTTAATGTGGTTTTGGGAAAAGGGGGAGTGTGCCGTTAACTGGGTGGGTCTTTCTGATTGAGTGAATAAGATTTAGCAGAAGGTATAAAAGTGGGAAGTTTTGATAGGTTGGACCCTTCTGATTCCTGCCCTTCTCAGGAAGGGGATAGGTGGAAGGGGCCACCAGAGATGTAGTCATCTGGAGCAACCAGCCTATGGACTGGTAGGCTTAGGGACACTCCCAGTGGGATATCGGCCCTATAGGGGCTCTTCCCCTCAAGGAGAGAGGCCGGAGGCTATGAAAAGTAGAAGGTTTTTCCATCTCCCGAAGAAGATACCCGAGTGGAGAGAAGAGAGGCTGTTCCCCTTCTTTGGAGACCGGCCCAGAGAGAAGAAGTCTGGGGTGAGTCCAAAGTAAGAGTGCCTCAAGGGTCCAGAGCATGGGAAAAGCCATGGAATCCCCGCCCGCTAGAGGACAGGAGAGGATGGAAGTCAAAAGGGAAGTCATAGACCAAGGATAAGAAGTGAGAAATTGCATTTTGGTCCCTTTTGGATGTGAATTTTGATATGGGTTTTGATAAGAATTCCTAATGAGTCTAAGGAATTGAGGTACACGTGAAGAGAGTAAGGTTTAGTTCTTAGAGTACTGAACCCCTGAGATGTGTTAAAGGAAACATATGAAGAGTCTATAGATGTTGGCTTAATGTCTAGTATGTGCCATTATGCTTTCTAAATGGTTGTTTGAGGATGATGTAAAAGTGCTGACTAATGATTCCCATGTAGTCTGAGGTATTCAGTATTCTTTCACCTGCTTCATATTAATTGTAAATGATTTACTGGCTGATTCATCCAGAAATAATGTTATTGGTTTGAATTTGAAGCATTGTGTCTGCTACACTTTATTTAGCCAGCACTAGCAGGAAACAGGGGCTAGATTTCAAAGAGAGGAGGCTGTAAAACCTCCTTGTCCAGCCAGAGGAAAAAATAGTTCCTGGTTACCCTCACTATCTCTGTATAAGTCCCCATCACCATCTGTATGACTTATTTTAAGAATCCACCAAATAAATTTGGAAAGGAGGAGCCTTATCCAATAGGAAAATGCTTTCCAACATTTTATGTACCCCAAGCAGTGGTTACATATACATATACATATTTACAAGTAGTCTATGGCCCAAAAGGCTGATAAGGTCTGTAGCCATGCAGAGCACCTAGCAGCAAGCCTTCTTTACGTTCATGCTTGTTCGTCTTTGCAAAAACAGCATTATGGTAGCATAGGGACCCTTGGTCATGGTAGACTAGAAGACAGTTCTGTAGCAGGCCATTGAGTGGGGTCCCTTGGGCTATTCCCTATGCCTGAAAGGGAAGTCCAGTGTTTGATAGGAGAGAAGGCTGATAGCCAGTTTTGACTGTTTGTGTACTTTACCTTCTTGCAGGTGATAAGACACACCATGACTCAGATGGGCCAGGCCCCAATGGTCTGGGAAGGCCTAGGTGTCATCCAAGAGTCCTGCCAGAAAGTCCAGAGGCACAGTGCGAGCCTGAAAAAGATGGGTATCTACTTTCCAGTATCTGTAGCAGCCTGACAGACTAAAGCATGACTTGGAAGTGGAAAGAGATAAGGAACACACTGAGGCACTATTGGGGAATGAATCCTTCCCCATCTATAGTGAGTCATATTCTTCAGATGTCTTTAGACATGAAATCAGTACAGGAAGGGAAGAGCCAATCTATTTGCCAAGATCAGATGAGCAATTGCCTTTCACACCAGCCAAGATCCACATGATTGCCCAAAATGTTACACTGGCAGACCTCCTTGTAGGCATATGTCAGGACATACAGGGCCTAAATTAAGTGTTACTAGAGGAGCTGTAGGGTGATAGGCAGTTGCTACAAGAGGAATTGCATTCCATTAGTTTTGTTTGGAGGGAGATGCTTCGGTGCATTCCTCCATGTCAGGTGCAGCCAGCTGGGAATGCTCCCTGGCAGCCACAGGACCATTGGCTGCTGCCCGCCCTCCCAACTGCATTTCTAACACCACCACCATGGCTTCAACCTCCATCAGCTGTTGGAGGTTGTAGCCTTCACCATTCCAATTAGAGACTAACCCGGCAGGTCCAAACACTTCCTATGATGCCTTCTCCACCTATGATTTTCACCACCTCTGAGGTTGCCTCCTCCACCGGTGGCTCTACCACTTTAAAGGATGCCTCCTCCACCAAACTCTCCACAACCTCAGAGGATGCCTCATCCCCCTCTGATGACTCAGGTGTCTCCACCTGTCTCTGTTGACAAGGGGATGGTTTAATTTTCCATACCCTCTAAAGAGGTGCAGCACACCAGCGCTGCCAGACCTTTTTCCTCTGGCCCCCCAAACCTCTGCTCTCAGGAGACTGTCATGCCTCCAGTGTCCTCCTTCAATCACCCTTTGCCACTGCCTTCTGTGTATGGCCTCTGAAGGCATACTTGAAAGTGACCAAACACCCTTGCACAGAAACACCAGCCTAGAAAGGTCCAAGGTATCTGTTGCCCCCCTCCCCAAAAGGAAAGCAATATCCCAGGACAATATAAGGTATATCCTGGGCAGAAATTTCACTTTCATCTGTAAATAAATGCACGTTCACCTTGAAAATGTCTTTGTATCAGAGCATTCTTTTCATCAACAGCCTGCTGGTGAGTCTGGCGCTGTATCACCTGCAATTCCTCCTCACCTATGTCGTTTGCCTTCTCCTCCTCTTCATCATTGTACACTGTAAAATGAGTATCGCGCCCCTGGATAAGAAGTATGCTACAGGCTGAAAAGATATCACAGACTTTTCTTGGGTTATGGAGAAGACATCTCCCTGATCTTTTCAAGCAGCAGAAGCATGCTTTGAGCAGACTGAAGGTTCTCTCAACGACTGCCCTGGTGTTAATGGGCTCTGCTGTATTGTTCATCTGCCGTAATCTGTGGATGTGCCAAGGGATATTGAGCCGGGTTTTGATATCCTCTATCACCTGTTTGGAGAGAAGGCAGAGAAGAGAAGCGTGAAATATTCCAAGCAGGTTTGCTGTGAGCCTGGCCTATGGCAGAGAATGGAGTGGGCCTCTTGGGGCAATGAAGTAAGACCACCTACAGAGAGAGGGAAAGAAAGCAGTACAGGTTAGTTGCTGAGTCTTTGTAATGAGAGCAGCATACAGTACATAGTTAGAAGACAATCCCCAGGGATCTGACCATTCTGGAAGCAGTTACAAATTCCTGATTGTGAGGGGATGTAGGTATTGTGGCAGGACCCCAGAAACCTGGATACTACATCCATGATGATCCCCTTGGCATTGCAGACCACCTGCAGGTTGAGGGAGTGAACGTCCTTGTAGTTGCAGAAGGTGGGCCTCGTTGCCTGCAGGCAGTCTTGTAGGCACATGCATGCAATCAATAGCCCCAAAACATAGGGTAAAACATATAATTTGGTAAAAATCAGTCATTATTTATTGTTGTCACTATCTGCTCCATGGGAAAGATGTATACTGATGTATTTTCTTGAAAAATGCAAACAAAAACTGATCTATACATATGGAGGTGGCTGATTGTCTTCTTCCAGCCATGACACCTAGAGGTGTCTGGAAGGTGCTGGTGGCAAAAAATGCCAGGGCTGTAGTGACCTTGAGGTGTACTGGCAAGGTGAGGCCTTTCTGAGTGGAAGGTCCTGCTCTAGTTGCTGACATAAGTATAGTATGGTTTCCTTGTTAAACCTGAACCTGCACAAGACTTGCTCCTCAGACAGATCCAAAAACTGTGACCTGGTTCTGTAAACTCTCTCTAAAGGTTACCACCTCCTCCTCCTCCTCCTCCACTGTTCTCTCTCCCTCCTCAAACTTTGCTACCTTAGTATTTGATGGTCGCTATGTACCTTTGGAGAAGCTAGTTGGAGGAATCACTAGAGGGAATCAGCTTAAAGGGAAAGCCTGGGTGAAACCTCCAAAGCAGAGAAAAAGTCAGGATAAGAAACAGACTACAACTCCCAGGAGGCCTAGGGGATCTGGAGGCAAAATTTGCAAGAGTAGGAAGGGTGAAAACTTTGAAACGCTTATTACCCAGGTGGTACATTAGCTAGGGAGGGACCCCGGTTGCATTCAGATGAGGGGAGTTTGCTAGAAGATGGGGAAGGGGTAGGACCAGAACCAGAAGAAGTGCAGAGGAGATGGACATAGAGGACCGGTGGTGGCGACCTCTCCAAGAAGAAGATAGAAGTGGGATATTTGGAAGCTAAAGGTGAAATTTCAAAACGTTACCCATGGAAAAATTAGCATATTTGCATGTAAACATCAAATATACACTTATAAATAAGGGTTCACATGCAAATATATATGTGAAAAAAGGGGTGGTTTAGTAGCATTCCAGGTCAGGGCCAACATTTACGTGTGCAAGTTGCTATTTTATAAGACTTGGATGCATAGATTTGGCAACTTATTCACATATATTTCCTTATTATCTGGCGTAAGTGATATTAATCATCTTTATTGTGAAATACTAGCTGGGTAGGAGGTTTGGGTGAACTGGGGGGAGTTCAGGATCTCGATGACCTGGAGAAGGAATGGGCAAATTGGTGGACTAATTGGTAAAACTGATCATTTCAATCGTGTATAAAATTAGAAAATTTGCAGACTTACACATGTAGAAAGCGACTTTGCCACATAAATCCTGACTTATCCAGCCACTTAGTCACATAAGTCTTAAAAAAACTCTACTTAGCCAGAACTGTTCCAGCTAACCTGAATATTCACGCATATTTTTAAATATGTGCAAATGTTGCAGGGAAGAATTGTATCTACTTTATAACCCATGTGTACATGATATGCGCAGGTTATAAAATAATGCAGTAGCTATCCTCCTGAGCTTCTTTAAAAACACTGCTGTGGGTGGTTGTCAGGGGCGGATTCTGGGTAAAGACTGGCCCGGGGATTTTCCCCAAAACCGGCCCAGAAGATACCCCGTGGTCTACCGAGCAAGGCTCTGTCATGGCCATGCTCGGCAGACCACGTGACCGGTCCACAGGGGGATGCCTGATCCCTTGTTGAGAGAACTGTCAGGCCAATTCAGAACAGTGCGCTCTGCCGAGTGCACCGTTTAGCCCCCGTCTGGCCACGCGTTTTAGACTCGCTATTATTACCACTTATACCTTAAGGGGTAATAGCGTGTGGAAAACGCACGGCCAACCACCCTGAAACTAATAGCTCTCATCCCATGCAAATGCATGTTGATGAGCCTATTAGGTATTACCCCCAGAATGCTGAAAGTAAAATGTGTGGCTAAGCCGCACATTTCACTCTCAGAAATTAACGCCTGCCCAAGGGCAGGCGTTAACCTTAGAAAGCACCGAGAAAGTGTACAGAAAAGCAGAAAAAAAACTGCTTTTCTGTACACCCTCCGATTTAAAATCATAGCGGTATTAAGTCGGAAGCACCAAAAATTAAAAAAAATCTGCCCGTCGGTCCGCAGATTCGAAAACGGACACTCAATTTTGCCAGCATCCATTTTCTGAACCCGTGGCTGTCAGCGGGTTTGAGAACCGACGCAGGTAAAATTACGCGTTGGTTGTCGGACCCGCTGACAGCCGCCGCTTCCACTAATAAGGAGGCGCTAGGGATGCGCTATTGTCCCTAGCGCCTCCTTATTAGCACAACACCTAATTTAAATAGAGAATCGCGTGCCCAGGAGAAGTGCCTGGGCGCACGTCGGGAGAGCGGGCGCTCAACTCGGAGCGCCGGCTCTCCCACATATTTTACTGAATTGGCCTGTGTGTGATTGATCAGGAAGAATTTACTTTTCTGGAATAGAGTGTGACTTCTGAGAAGTAAAAGACACAGTAGTTTGTAGAAAAGGGACTGCTGTAGTGGTGGAAGTAGAAAGACTACAGAACCTCATTCCTCCAGACTAAGACTGTGATGGAGGACAATTTGCCTGGATGTTTGTACAAGTGACACTATTGGAAGGAATGAGGTAAATTTGTTTGCTAAAGACTTAGTTCTATTGAGGCATTACAAAGACTTGTTCCTGGACCTTCAACTGTGAGAGCATCCATTTCCACAGGAAGGAATAAGGTGCCTTGGAACGAACATAGAAAGTGACTGGAGATTTGGTGTGTCATATCACAGATCATGGCTTTGATACAGTATTATTTATTTATTTATTTAATGGCATTCATTACCCACCCTTGCTACGTTCAGAGGGGAACAGTAAGATCAAACATAATTAGACATAAAAGGGTAATATAACAGGACATATATCATCCAGGTATAACATCATAAGAACATGCCATGCTGGGTCAGACCAAGGGTCCATCAAGCCCAGCATCCTGTTTCCAACAGTGGCCAATTCAGGCCATAAGAAACCTGGCAAGTACCCAAAAACTAAGTCTATTCCATGTTACCGTTGCTAGCAATAGCGGTGGTTATTATCTAAGTCAACTTAATTAATAGCAGGTAATGGACTTCTCCTCCAAGAACGTATCCAATCCTTTTTTAAACACAGCTACACTAACTGCAGTCTACACAATAGTGCAAGATCCTAATTGGGGGGGAGTAGAACTAAAACGTCTGAAGGGAGATTCGTACATTCAAGAAAGCTGTGCAGGTCCTAAGGTGGGGGAGGGGGAGAATGAAGAACCAGTATCCGTACAGTGATGATACTCATTTTGTTAATCACTTCATCACTACTCTCCCAGTCAGCCCCAGTCACGACACAAACACACACTTACAGACCAGTGCAGAGAGGTGCATTCAGCTGAATGCACCTATCTGCCTATACTTCAACGCACATTTTCTGTGCGCAAAACTTACTATTGATGCAGCAAGGAGTTTTGCGCACAGAAAATGTGTGCTTCTAAACTGGAGTACTGCTTAGCACCCTCATATGGAAATCTCATGCAAATGAGGGCATTAAGCAGTGCTCCCCGATGCAGAGACACTACATCTGGCCATTGACAATTTTTTAGCGCTGCAAACTTTATTCCGGGTCTGTGCTGGAGTTAAGTTTTCAGCGCTGTTACAATGACATTTAAAACCCCTAAAAAAAAGGGGAAAAATGTTTAAGAAAAGTTGAAAGATATCTGCAGATAAGTCTGTACTTATCTGGCTAAGAAGCAGCTGATGCCACTTACCGGTAAGTCAGTACTTATCCGACTGTCTGGCACAGTGTACCGCTACTTACCTGAATAAATACTATCTGTGTACCGCTACTTACCTGGATAAATACTATGTAGCTGTCATCTGCGCCAGATAGTGAGATAAATCAGTATTTATCCAGTTGAGTGGTGGTAGCTGCCAACAATGATGGCTTGTGAGGGATGCCTCCCTCCCTTTCCCAAGATAAAATGTGCATTGGACCTTTACAAACATTCATTTTACTTTTAAACATGTTTTTTTTAAATTCCCATTGCATTAGCATTTCATTAGCTTACTGCATCAGGAGTTTAAAATGTGTGCTAAAAACCAGCACCGTTTGTTTTTTTTAATTAACATTTTTATTGACTTTTATAGAATACAGCAATGTCAGAAGCATAACAAACCAAAAACAATTAGCAATATATTATTGAGAGCCATTGCACCCCAACCCTCCCCTACCCCATTAGGAAGTTCTCAAAAGAAGAAATATCTATATCATTATCATTGTCAAACCCAGTAAACTTCTAAAAAGCAAAACTGTAAGGTAATGCAAGATATTAACATAAGCCAAAATATGAGTGGGTCAAAAAAATCCAACCTTAGCAGGTATATAACATCCCTTATAACAGAAAAGGAAGGTCAGCCTCAAAATAGAGAGTTATTTAACAAGGGATAATTCCATCCAGACAATACAAATATCCACTCACACACCCCTCCCCCCCCCCAAGAATGCTGTTGAGCTCAAGTCACGGGAAATTGTCTAAACGGGAAACAAAATAAATCAGACGCTATAACTAAAATGGCTATTCCTGATTAGTGAATTTAAGAAAGGGCTTCTAGGTTGCATAGAAAACAATCAGTCTGAGATATCTTGTGGCTGTTAGAGATGCTAGATGACAAAAATTATAAAGTTTATCCAAAGTTTCAGAAAGATGGCTTACTTGGTTGTTTCCAGCTAGCAGCAATTATGTGTTGCGCCCCTGCCCGCGGTTCCATGGACAGGGCCTTACCTTCGCGGCCCTGGGTCGCCACCGACGCCGCTCTTCGCAGCCGCAGATGAAACCTGGCCTCGCGGCCCGGACCGCTGCTGCCTTGCGGCAGGGAGGACGTCGGAGCCTTGCCCCCTCCTCTGCGGCTGAAGCCGCCGCGGATTCCGCTTCCCTCGCAGTCCTGCGAGGCTGCCGATGAAACTCGACCTCATGGCTTAGCCCTGCCTTCAGGCCCTGCCCCTCGGTCTGGCAGGAACGCCACAGATGCTGCCTGCCTCGAGCTCTCCTGCGTGGCTGGATTGTCGCCTCCTTGGCCTGCCTCTTCCTGTGCAGGCCGCTGTCCAAGGTCCTGCAGTCTGCTCCTGGTGTTCCCTAGGCGCGCAGCCATGCCTCTTCATTCCTTTTAAAGGGCTAGCAACAGGAAGTGGCTGCAGCCCCATTGACCATCTGTCTCTGCCCTCTTCCTGGGTCTGCACTATAAGAGGGCCTCACTCCGTTCCTTCGTTGTCTTTGCATCTTTCCAGATTCTCCTGAAGACTTCTCTTCAGTCTGATGTCTGTTCCGTGTCTTGATGTCCGTGACTCTGAACCCTGATGTCTGTTCCATGTCCTGATGTCTATACTCCGTGAGTCCATTCCTGAGAGATGTCCGTGAGTCCTTCCTGAGAGATGTCCGTGAGTCCATTCCAGAGAGACGTCCGTGGCTCCTCTCCAGAGAGACGTCCGTGACTCCATTCCTGTCATGTTCCAAGCTTCCTTGATGTTCCAAGCCTCCTTGATATTCCAAGTTCCGTCATGTATTTGATCCTAATGCTCCAGGTTCTGTAGGACCCGTGCCTCCGGAGATTCCCTGTTTTTAATCTGAGTTGTCAAGCTCCAAGGTTTTATCTTGTCTTCCCAAGTCCCGACTCTGCAGGATCCGAAGGGTCACTGTAACCCTGTGCTAGGAGACTTCCTGAGCCTGTCCCGTTCTCCTTGTGGTCCGCAAAATAAATCCTGGCTGTGTAAGGCATGATGGAGACAGTGTGGTCCGCGACCAGCCCATGTGCTGTGTAGGGCGCCTGAGGGTTTTACTCATCCTTCCTGGTTTCTTGTCCTCATCTCCAAGTCTACGTCCAAGTCTACATCCAAGTTTCCTTGTTTCCACATCTACGTCCAAGTCTCCACGTGTCTCCACGTCTCTACGTCCAAGTCTACATCCATGTCTCCTCGTCTCCATGTCTACGTCCAGTCTTCCAAGCTCTGTCCAGCTCTGCTCCTGTGCTGCCCA
Organism: Rhinatrema bivittatum; assembly: GCF_901001135.1. Lineage (NCBI taxonomy): Eukaryota > Metazoa > Chordata > Amphibia > Gymnophiona > Rhinatrematidae > Rhinatrema > Rhinatrema bivittatum. Next base: position 96,131,510 of record NC_042619.1, read on the forward strand.
TTCCTGCACACACACCTTACCACGGGTGCGACTCGTGTCCCGACCTGAGCCCCCCCCCCCCTGTGGCCCAAGGGCTCCACTCTCCTATGAGCCAATTGACGCGCCGAGCCCATACCATTGGCTCCCAAAGGCTGCACTCGCAACAGAATGCGAAGACCAGAGCTTGATGTGGTGTACTGGGCTCAGTGTTGGACATTTTTGTTTTTGACCATCTAGAAGTCTGGCTTAAAATTTTTTTTTCAATTCCCTGGATGTTTCCAAGTTCCTATCTCCTGTCTTTAGTCCCTGGACATTCTATGGACTGCCTTGTTGTTAAATACTCTGTTTTCCATAAAAAAACATTTTACTCGCTTGCCTTCTTCAGTACGTCCAGGTTCTTCCCCGCAACAGACTTGCATCTACATCTTTAAGTTATTCCAGTTTCCGTGTTCTTCTGGATCGGCAGTCGAGGTTCAGACATTCCAATGACCTGCAGGAGGCACCTGCAATCTGACTCTCCATTAGTCAGTTCCAGTTCCACAGTTTCCTTCGACCAGCAGGAGATGCCTGCAATCTGTTCTTACCAGCCAGTATAAGTCCTGGAGTTTCGTCTAACCAACAGAAGGTGTCTACATTAATCCAAGACCTTCCCTACTCTTCTGTAGAGAAGTGATATTCTCCCTGGGTTCCAACGACCAGCAGGAGGCGCCTGCACCCCAGACCTGACTCTGTCCTCTAGTTTTATTACTGAGAACCCTCATGTAAAGGAATCAACTGGTCCAACAGTGGGTTGAGAGACCTAGCCTGTTCCATTATTGACTTTACCTTCATTAGGACTTTTCCATCCTACTTGATGCTTGAAATTCTTGCTTCTATCTAGTATTACTCATTGCACTACCTTGATCCAGTGAACCTGTAGATACTCCAGCTGTCCTTGGCTTAGCCTATTGCCAAGGTTTCCAAGATGCCCTTTCTGTTCTGGGTACTATTCTCCAAAGAAGACGCAGTCCAGGATGTCTTCATCCGTTCCTGGTATGTCAACATGGTTCCAGATTCTGTACCACCGCCTCAATCAGTATTTAGACACTATCCTCCAGAAGACGTTGCCACAAATTGGCCCATCTACTGCTAGGATCAATTAGAACTGAACTGGACTTCCACTGATACTTCAGTGCCCCCTATTCCATCGGGGGTCTTGTCTCCTTGACAACTGTACCTATGATATGTCAATGACAAGCTATTTCTTATCATTTAAGCTCTCCAGCCTGGAAAAAGTATTGAACCCCCAAGTTTAACACACCAATTGCCTTCCTCCTCTAGCCAGCAAGAAGGAGCAGAAGAGGGGGCCCTTGAGGGGGGTACTGTTGCACCCCTGCCCACGGTTTCGCGGACAGGGACTTACCTTCGCGGCCCTGTGCCACAACCGATGCTGCTCTTTGCAGCCTTGGGAGGCTGCAGATGAAACCTGGCCTCGCGGCCTGGACCGCTGCTGCCTTGCAGCAGGGAGGATGTCTGGACCTTGCCCCTCCTCTGCAGCTGGAGCCGTCGCCGGATGCTGCTTCCCTCGCAGGAAAGAAAGTTGTTGCCCTCTTCAGCCTACTCACCCATAATAGTTCTAATTTAGTAGGACTGGACTTTACTGTATTCTTTTAGTCATTTAGCTTCAGCTCCAAGGTGGCACATAACTATTCTGGAGACACCCAAAGAGTCCAGACCAAGGCTTATGAAATAACTCATGATTTTCATTCATTTTAACAATTAATTGCTTGTTTGGGGACATAGGTGAGATTAAGCTATACCATTCTTTAAAGAAGTTCACATCTATGAATATTAGTATTATTTATTCAATTTGATTGACCAGCCTTTGATATAGTGTCATCAAAGCGGTTTACAATAAAATCCAATAAGTTATAAAAATTTAAACACAATTAAAATACCTTACATAAAAATCCAACACTATTAAGATATACAGTTTACAAACTATTACATCTATGCTCCTTTCATCAGGTCAGTGCACTGATAATAAAAAAATTTGTAAATGTCTTTATTTGCATAAAGGCATAACTTCAAAAATACCATAGAAAGAAAAATGATCCAAATATCAAATATAGCCAAGTGTTCACATGTGTTATTTCACTTGCCCTCATAAAGCCAAAATGTATTGCCATTCAAATTTTTTGATTTGTGAACATAATCAAACTGCAATCACTGCCAATATATCCATGCCCCATGCTTGCTACTTAAACAATTTTTTTAATATTCACCTCTGTCACGAGGTGATGCCAAGAGTTTGACGGAAAGATTTCTTGCGCAGGAATCACATATTCCCATCTTGGAGAGCGACTTGCGCTTATGAAATGATTTCATTCAGATAGCAAATTTATACTGTTTGGGGCCAAACCATACTGTTCTGTCCTCAGACATCAATCACAGATCAGGAACTCATCCAAGCATTCTATAATCTGCCATAATATATTACTTTGAGCTTTTAGGATATATTTATTTATTTATTTGATTAATTTATTTAAATACCGTCAGTCTGACGAGCAATCAAGACGGTATACATAGCGGTCGTGTAAAATATATCCAGAGTTTCAATCTGGTTAATCATTTTTAACATTTAAACATATTAAAAACAAACTATAATAAGTGTAAACTATAATAAATTTTAACATAGTAAGATAAACTATAATGAAATACGTTGCAAACATTCAAACGACCTAAAATACGGTAACAATTTAAAATCAACATAGTATAAAATCTAATATTAACTTTAAAATAAAAGAAAATAAAATGATTAAAATCAGAATAATGGAAAATTAAGATAAAATAGCAGAGCATGATAGTTTTAAACACAGGTTAAGTCAAAAAGTATATTTGTATAACATCACTGTCAAGTTCTTATTGTAGTTTGAGGGAAGGTACTGTAAATAAAAATGCCAAAAGCAAATGCAAAGACAGAAAACAAGAGAATTTATTTATTTATTTTATTATTTTTTATATACCAACATTCAATCTGAGATATCACATCGGTTTACATTCAGGTACTGGGCACTGGTGTGCAGTGGCTGGAAGAGAATCACAGAGGGTTAATGCAATTAACTTTTCTTCTCTAGTGAGATGGCTTCATGTGTGCTTTCAGTCATTTTTTTTTCTTATATTTTCATCAGGTTGTGTTCAGACTTTAATGCTGAACAGACAGCAACTTTTAAGGACCTGCGCTATAGAAAGCAAACTCAATATTCAGTGCCATTTGTCCACCTACGTTTGGACTTAACCGGACAAATGGTATTGTTAGAAGATTCAGCTGTGCTTAGCAGCTAGCACTTAACTTTTTAATCCGGCGTTTAAAGCAGCCTGAAGGTTTAGCCATAGATGTGGCCGTGCCACTGAGTATTCGAGCAGAATTAGCTGGATTAGTTTACCTGGCTAACTTTGCATCCGGTCGGCAGCTGAATATGGACCTCATCGTCTTATTTTCCAATATACTGTCTTTTGTGAATAGTGGTAAATATTTCACAAAGTTCTTCATACCCACCTCAGTTTTGAACGTGCAAAATTTCCCCTGTTCCAGTTCTTGGCTTTCCTGAACAAAGACTGCTTATTTTCACTGAGGTGGCATAGAAGGCAAACATGATGAACAGACTAATGCCCTGAGTCTCTGATTGATACCCACCTTTCTGAATAAGGAATTCATCCAAGGCTGGGTCCAACACATTAAACTAGCCTCTTTCGTCTTCTTGAAACTATATATGTAGCCCGATAGCTCCCAGCGTCACTGAGATGGGCTCTGTAAAGGTTCTTTCCCTAGTGGAAAAGCCACACCTCCAAGGCCCTACAGACTGACTGGGCCAGGTGTGAATTCAGACTGATAATTCTCTGTGTTCCCCAGGACCATCCTTACTGTTGAATTAATTCAGTAACAATGATGTTGCAGAATATACAAACAGAAGTGGAACCATCCATACATGGTCGTATGAAATAGAACAATTCCTCAAACAAAATCCATCTCCTGCAGATTTTCAGTAACTAATTATGACTTTTCTCTTCTCAATTCATTAGTTAGCCAATAATAAGCACACATTTTGTCCAAGGGAACTGTTTATATCTTTATCATTTTTACAAATTGATTTTGTATTGATCTCTTCAAAAAGAGACGCCAGTTATTAATTTACAGTACATTCCCACACAACAGCAAGATGTATGCAATACTCATCTTCATTACCATCAATTCTTTTCGGGATGTCAAAGTCTCTTTAATTGCTGGTATCTTTATCTGTATGGAATTCTGGAACTGGATCCCATAAATTATAAGAGACATACATTAGCAAAGGAGAGAATGGAAAAGAAAGGGGTTTTTTTTCTTCTGGTTCTTTAGTAATCAATAACTTGTCCAACAGAAACAAATAAGCAGTTCTTGTTGCAACATTCCAATCCAAACCAAATCTGGAAAATATCTTTGTTTCTATAACTAGCTGTAATGTGATGGTCTGATTTACATATAGTAGTACCATCAGGCAGAGCTGTAGCGTGCCTATGGCCTTGGCCATAGGGGAAACTACTCAGGGCACCATAGTGCAGCTGCTGCAGAAGGAGCACTTTTCCGTATTAGTGAATGCATTGCTCCCCCTCCCTCCCCCACTCTGGTCAGTGGGCTTCAGGAACAGGAACAGTGCAGCCCTGCTGGAAGAAGCATCATGGCCAGCAGGGCCTCCAGAGAAGGAACAGCACATAGTGTGGTTTGCCGGACGAAGTAGCATGGCAGGCAGTGCTTCAGGAACAGGAGCAGCGTGGACCCGCCAGAAGAAGCGACATGGCTGACAGGGTCTCGGAAGGAGGAGCAGCTTGCAGCACAGCCCCACTAGAATAAGCAGCATGGACAGCAGGGCCTTGGGAGAAGAAGCAGGGTAGCCTGCACTGCTAAAAGGAGCAGGCTGGAGCAGAGCTGGCCCCCATGGCCCAAATAAGGTGTTGCCCCGGGGGGGGGAGGGGCTGAAGGAGAAGACATATGCTGCTGCTACTTCTGCTTGGAGAGAAGGGGAAAAGTGAGTGAGAGGGATTATATGTTTATGAGAGATAGCATATCTGTGTGCGAGAGTGAATGAGTGTGTGTGAGAGAGAGAGAGCACATGTGTGTGATTATGTGTGAGTGAAAGGGAGCATGTATGTGTGTGTGTGAGCGTGTACATGAGAGAGAGAGAGGAGAAAGTCTACATTTAACAAATCTCCCTGCTAATTCACAACAATCTCAGAGTGACTAGAATCACAATTCCCAGGTATGGAGCGTGGGGGAATTTTTTTAAATGATTTTTTAATAATTAGATGATGTTCTATACATCAGCTGTTGTGAAATATGTATTCTTTTTATTGGTATGGTTTTACTGTTATGGTTTGTGGGTTTCGTGGACCCTTGGCCCGAGGTGAGAGTTGTTACCACCTGTGGGGAGGAGCCCCACAGGTCCACACCGTCGGGGGGTGAGGTCAGGTACAGCAGGAGCTCTGGGAAAGAATCTGTGGGAAGGCCCCGAGGAGCGGGGTGAGAGACACAACAGTGAGGAACCCCACAGTAAGCAGGTTGGGCTGGAGAGCAGTACCTGGGCAGAGACCTCCGTGAAGGTGGCGCTAGGCAGGCCCAAGGAGCGGGAAGCACGAGGCAAGAAGTGCAGGAGGTGTACTGCAGAGGCAACCCCGAGGGGCGGAGCTGTGTAGCGAGGGAGGTACTAATGTGATGATGTAGGCTAACCCGCGGAGCGGGGAAGCCTGAGTCGGGTGTCCAGGTAATGACTTAGACAACCCCGAGAAGCAGGGAAGTACCGGCAATAACCGGTGTTTGAACCTAGGCAGTGCCCCGAGGAGCGGGGACGCACAGACAGTCTCTGGTGTAGAACGTAGGCACTGCCCTGAGGAGCAGGGAAGCACAGTCTCTGGAGTAGAACGTAGGCACTTCCCCAAGGAGCGGGGAAGCACAGAGATAGGTCTCCCAAGTGGTGAGAGCGTTCCCAGAGGCAACTCTGAGGAGCGGGAAGCCGGCGGGTAGGACTCCTGGAAGGCGAAGGGCTAGCCCGAGGAGCGGGGGAAGCCAGGAGACCGGGTCTCCGGAGAGAGCGCTCACAGGCCCTTGAGGAGCGGGTACCTGAGCCAGGGTCCAGAGTCCAAGAAGGGTCCAAGACAGTCATCGCAGGTCCGAGGAGACATGAGCTAGTAGAGTAGCGATGGAACTCATAGCCAAGTCGGCTAACAGGGGGCGAAGGCGGTGCTTAAGAACCCTAACCAAGTGATGTCATCAGTCAGGGACGCCCCTGAGGTTCCCGCCGTAGCAACTTCAAAAGAGGGCCTGGTGGCGCATGTGCACGCGCGCCTAGGAAGGCCCAGAGTCGGCGTGGGTGGCAGTGGTGTCCCGGCCGCCACGAGGAACCATGAGATACACAGCAGTAGAGGCTAGCCCCCGCCACAAGCAGACCCGGAGAGGGAAGCAGGGCAGTACGAGACGTGAGTAGACGCGGTCGCAGAGTATGATTTGTTATAGTTTCCAGTTCAGTTTTTGTCTGTACATTTCTGTTTATACTTTATGGTCTCTTTATTCTGTATTTGGTGAGGGTCTGGACTGCATTTTAAGGTAGTTTTTACAAGCCTTGGTTGTGCAAAATCAGCCACATATGTATTTAAGTGGGGTGGGGGGGGGGAGAGAGAAAGAGAGAGAGCTGTAAGGGGAGCCTTTCAGGTATGTGGCCCCTATCCACTTACAAACCTCTGAGGAGCTCAGGATGGTGACTGTGTTCAGTTTCCCATGTGCTGTGGTGGGAGAGGCAGAGAAATCCTCTATCCCTATATATACCCATTGGCATTGAAGAATAGAGTGTCTGGATAGTAATTTTCCCATGTACCATCTTGGCTTTGTCGTTGTTGTTTTCACTGCCTCAGCCACATTCTGCACTATGGATGTGGATTTCTGTTCATTTTCTTTCACCTCAGCTCAAAAGAACTCACTCTCTATTCTTCAGTGGCAATGGGGGCTCGGTAAGGATTCCTTCCATAAATGGGAGGACAGCTCCAAGTTCCTTCTGTTTGTCACATACTGCCTCAGAGTTGCACATTTTCTGTGTTCCCAAGAACTTTATTTACTGTTAAATTAACTCAGTAACAATTATATTGCAGTTTATACAAACTAGGGTAGAACCATCCATACATGGTCATGAAATGGGGCAATTAAACAAAAAATATCCTTTACAGAGTTTCAGCAGTTACTCAGTTATGACCTTTCTCTATTCTCTTTTCATGATGATTAGCTTCTATTTGTGTTGCCTTTATTCTAGCTCCTTCCACTAAAGGATTTAACACACCCAGTAGGTTACCAGCATATCCTTTCAGCACACTTGCAGCCTGATTTACTAAGCCTTATCTCCCATTCTGTGTCTATGGGGGAAACGCTTAGTATGAGGCCCTTGGTTTCTTGCCATACAACTCCTTTTATCAAATCAGTGCACTTACCCTGCCTCCCTTGCAGGCAAGTCTACACTGATGGTAAACTCGAATTCCAAAGGTTGGACTATAAATAAAACTCTTCCTTGAGATTTCTGCTTTTCCAGCTTCCTCTCAGTACAGCCTCCACAGAGCTCCTGAAGAGTACTCTTTACTCCAGTTTATCTGGAGGGGAGTTTGTTGTTCCCTTTACTCTCTTTTGTCTCTAGAGGGGGAGGTTTCTAGTCTTCTCTCTTTAGAACAGGGGTTCTCAACCCAGTCCTCCTTGGGTCACACCTAGCCAGTCAGGTTTTCAAGGTATCCACAGCAAATATGCATGAGATAGATTTGCATGCACTGTTCAGCATCTCTCCCGTGTACATTCCTTGTGGATATCTTGAAATCCTGACTGGCTAGGTGCGTCCCGCGGACTGGGTTGAGTTCCCCTGCTTTAGAAGGCAAACAGCTTTTGTCTCTGCTCCTTTCTCCCAGAGACAACTTCCTTCTCTTCTACAGGCGTCTCACACTTCTCATACCAGACCAGACTATTTCAGCCTTTATACAAAGGGATGTACCGCACTGGACCACTTGGATTTCGAATTACAATTCTATAAATCGCTATGAGCTAGCTGGAAATGTGATTAATAAATGCAATAAACAAAATAAACTAGTCCCAGTGGCCCATTTTAAGGACAAGGGGTCCTTACATATGCCATAGTTCAAAAGAAAGCCTTTTAATTCAAATGTCAGCCTGGTTTCCAAATGACATTATTGTAACTGATTATAAAGATTTTCAGTATATGTCAGCTTTATATGTCAGCAGCAGGTATAGCAGGAATGGTTTTACTCTATAATAGTTTCATGTTTCTGTCATCATTTTACTTGGATTCCATCTAGTTATTTTCCATGCTGCGGTCACTCACTTTTCTGACTTTAGCCGAATAATAATAGCTTACCATGAATGCACAGATTACTGAGATTTGATTGCCTCTCCCTGAAAGTGCTGTTACCTACCTGTCCCAGAAATAAGTGTGCGCCCCTGAAATACAGCAGACATGTGGCACTGTGTCTTCAAAGCCTCACAGAACTGCACTATGTTAGATTTTAACATATAATGCACTCATGCAGCCAGGTTTGTTTTTTTGTTACATCTTTTTGTGTTTGTTTGGATTTTATGTATGTGTAGCGGGTCCCCCGTTTGGGTGAGTTAGTCACATCCAGGGGTGCTACAGGTCCGGGACCAAGTCTGGATGGGGAGAAAGAACGTCTTTTGGGGACCCTGGTGCTCTCAGCCTCAATCTCAGTCACAACTCACACTCTAAGGGGTAGATTTTCAAAGGGTACACGCGTAACCCTTTAAAAACCCTCCTGCGCACGCCGAGCCTATTTTGCATAGGCTCGGCGGCACGCACAAGCCCCAGGACACGCTTATATCCCGGAGCTTTGAAAAAGGGGCGGGAAGGGGTCGGGGTGGGATAACTTTGGCAGGATATTCAGTGGTGCAGCCATACCAGTGAATGAATATACACGACGATCTTAAAGTTAGCCAGATAACTTTGTCTAGTCTGTGGCACAACCAGAGTTAGCCAGATAACTTCTCTGGCTAAGTCTGAATATCGAAGTTAGCCGGAACTCGTTAATTAATTCTGCCCCTGAATGCTCCAGGTATGCCCTGTGTTATCCAGATAAACGTTAGCCAGATAGGTGGCTGAAATATTCAAAAAAGTTGGCATGTAGCTGGATAACTCACAGGTTATCTGGATAAATGTCACTGAATATGGACCCCATTGTTAATAATTCTTTGTTGCAGTGTCTGAGCATCAATTAAAGGGATCATTTACTAGGCCAGGGTAACATGTTACCGCACAGAGAATACACAATGGTTTAATGGTTTAATGGCTTATTAAGTTTTATATACTGACACATCAGACAGGCCTTCACATCGGTTTACACAAGATAAAAACAGGATCAGAAATACAATATTCATAAAATAGTAACAGCTAAAAACTACATAAAGTAAAAGAATAAATTAGCTGTTAAGAAAAGATAAAAACTCATAAAACAAATTGAATAGATAAGATAAACATAGTCATAAAACACATTACCTGTAGCTCCACAAACTCGGTGTAATGCGGGTATGTGAATGAGCTGATTTGCATGCCAATGCATAGAAATTAGTTCATTAGTATGTTACCTACATAATGGGGCCTGCAGGAAAGTCGGTCACTTTATTTGATAGAAGGTTAGCTACACCTTTTGAGAGTTTGTTAAATTCTAATGTGCAATCCAGTGCTCCCGAGATCTTTACTCTCAGTGGCCACCAGAACCACCTCCCAGTCCAAGTGGGAAAAAACCCCTGGGGGGGGAGGGGGGGTTCTAATGAGAACCTTTCTCCCACCCACCCTGAGATGGCAAAAGTTTAAAAAATTAAAGTAGCCCCAGTGTCGGCCCTGTCTTTGCCCCCCCAATACCCAACCCTCAGCTAGTTGATACAAAAGTGTTCTCCTCCCCTCCGGACCCCCCCTCTCACCCACAAAATCTTACGTTGTATCCTTGGTGGTGCACCTGGTGAACCTTTGCTCCTGTCATGGTGCAGTTTTGAAAATGGCACCGCCTGGTGAGCACATCTGCCGCCGCTGGACCGGGGAGGGCGAATGTTTGGATGAAGTAGGCGAGGCTTGGGTATTAGGGGTGGAGCCAAGATCAGCGCGGGGACTTCTTTTTTTTTTTTTTTATTTTGACTCATCGGGCTGCCGTAGATGGGTGAGAGAGGGGGCTCATACTAAACGCCCCTCCCAGGAAGGGGGGCTGGGGGCCATCCTGCGGTGCTGTGGTGTTCTTCCTTGCTGTGGGGTTTACTAACCTGCTTGACCAAGAACCTCAGAATAAGTAAATTGTGCTGTAGTTTTTTTCCTGCAGATGAAATATTGCAGCTTAGCAAGTTCTCCCCCCTTGAGATAATTTCCACGCCAGTTTTTAACACACAAAAGTATGCATGCAAGTCCCAACCCTGCCCAGACCGCCCACTGGGACGCCTCTCCTCTCTGCGTGTAAAAGGACTGGCGTACAATGCGCATGGCCATAATGTCACACGCGTATCAGCTGCATAATTTCCTAAAGGATCCTGTCTGCAGGGAAAGCAGAACTTTTCTATTCGAAAGTTATCCTCCCTTGTGTAGCTGTTCAGTGTGAAGCATTCCTGTCTTAACAAATGAAGTTACTGGCTACATTGTGCACACATAAGAGTCATTTTTGTGCTGCCAGTTAAGTTCAGAATAAAATGAAAATGTTCTGATTATCAAGACCATTCTCTGTTTTGTTTTTTTTTCTAAAGTGACCAAAACAAATATAAGGTGATGCCTTTTTATTGGCTAATTTAATGCATTTCTTGACTGGCTTTCAGGAACTAGCATTCCTATCCTCAGCTTTAAACAGAATGAGGAAGAGAATGACCTTACCAGAATCATAAAAAGCCTTCATTTCAATATTTTCTGCTGAGAATCTTTTTCTCATTCTGTTCTAACCTAAAGAAGGGAGTTTCGTCTCCCAAATGCTAGACAAGGTAATGTATTGTTGGTCCAGTAAAAAGGCATCACCTTATACTATTTTTTGTTTCTACTTGCTAACCATTATTTTCTTCTGTTCAGGCGGAGTATGGCAACAATGCTACTTTATCTAAGATACATGGTAGTTCCAATTTTAAGGATGAACTGGGGAACGGAGAACGTATTCATAAACTTTAGAGTGCTACAGTGATACATACATTGACTGCCCTGGAGACATGGCCAGTGGGGGATGATGAATGGGCATAATTCTGGTTTGGCGGTCAGATTGCCACCCCAAGGGATGAAGCTTTTCTATGGTGTCCTGGCAAAGCCCAGTCAATAACTGTTTTATTAAATCTTTTACAGTTCACAGTTTATTGTAAATTCTTGAAATTAAAGCTAGCAGGGGCAAGGAACTGCAGCAGGTGGTCCAGAAGCAGGATGCAAGAATCGAGAAAAAGCATTGGGAACATAAAACTTTGGAAAGAGGAAGTACCTGGGGCAGGAAACTGCATTGCAGACACAGGGGTACTCCGGGTCTGCTGGAGCCTAGCAGAAAGGAGGAAATAAGTAGCTTAGCAGACGTGTTTATTCTGGTTCGGTTGTATGAACATGAACAGGGCTGGAGTGAAGAGTTTGGCGTCCGTAGGCAGAGTGCCAGGGCGATGTCCCTTTCAAGCTCTGCCAGCACATGGGCCCCAAAGCAAGCAGAGGCAGGCTCCTCTTTGCCCCGGATATCTGGCGACCTCGAAATCTGGTGCCCTGGCCTGTTGCCTGTGCCTAAATCCAGGCCTGAGCATGAAACTCTCTGTTTATACCTCAGGCAGCTCCCTTCCCTCCCACCACCTTCTTTATTTTAACTGCTTCCCACACTAATTCCATTCACTTAATTTAATTTAAATACTTGTATTTTGCCTTCCAGAAGTTAACACCCCCCTCCAAAGCCAATAACAGTAGAAAGCATACAATTAAGCTCTGTAATGTGGTTAGTGCAGTTAGTGTAGCTGGGTTTAAAAAAGGTTTGGGTAAGTTCCTGGAGAAGAAGTCCATTACCTGCTATTAATAAATAGGGAATAGCCACTTCTTGTTGCCAGCATCAGTAGCATGGGATCTATTTAATGCTTGTGTACTTGCCAGGGACTTATGGCCTGGATTGGCCACTGTTGGAAACAGGATGCTGGGCTTGATGGATCCTCGGTCTGACCCAGTATTGCAAGTCTTATGTTCTTATGTTAATAGAAGCAAATAACAAACTACATCAAATCCATAATAACAGTCCATGCAATACACTTCTATAAAATATTTTCTCATAAAAATAAATAAAAATCCCCTGAATCACAAAACCCCCAACCTCAACCCTCACAGCATATTAACAAACCTATCACGATCTCCTAATATATGTATAGGAAAATTATTAAAACTCAGTTATTAAGCAGCTTTTACTGCTTTTCTGTGCACTTCCCCGGCGCCGGCAGAAATTAACGCCAGCCTTTGGGCAGGCATTAATTTCTGAAAGTAAAATGTGCGGCTTGGCTGCACATTTTACTTTCTGTATCGCGCAGGAATGACTAATAGGGCCATCAAAATGCATTTGCACATCGCGAGCACTATTAGTTTCGGGGGGGTTGGACGCGCATTTTCAACGCGCTATTACCCCTTACTGTATAAGGGGTAAAGCTAGCGCGTCGAAAACACGCATCCAAACCTGGGCTAACCCGGAGCGCACTGTACTGTATCGGCCTGTAAGTCAGGCAAAAGATTACAGCAAACGGGAGCCAACCCCTTCACTCTAGAACCTGAAATTTTATGGAACAGATCACCACTTTGTAAATGTTTTGTTGTGCAGTTAGTAAGGATAGCAAGAGAGTCTCTGTTACTTGCTTTCATTATTTTGTTTTGAAAGTAAATTCTTGGAATTTGTTTACAAAATGGATTGGCAGAAGATTGCTGGAAGAGCTCGATACGACAGCAGTCTAGGGCCTGCTTCTCAGGTGACAGTGAAAAGTAGGGTGGTCATGTGACCAGGTTCAGTCCAATCACAGCAAAGACTTCCTGTCTATCCAAACATATTTAAGATAAACAATTTGACTGGTCCATTAACCAGCCATCACATCAGTACTTATAAAATTTGACATTAAACATTTTAGATAGATAAAGATTATTTATTGTTGGACTTTCAATATATACATATATATATATATATATATATATACTGTATATATACTGAAAGTTCAACGACTTGAATTGCCAGTTTACTGGAATAATTTATTAACAAGAATTACATTATAATGCACAGTATATGGAAACACATGAGAGCCATAATAACTGGAATCTTTTAATCTGTTTGTATGCTGCCATACGACTGGAACAGCAACCATTCAGTCACAGACCACATTCTGGGAGCCACAGAGCACTTTCAGTCACTACTCATTACACCTGATCATATTTCAGGGCTGTGTATTATGTGTTAGTAATTTCACAACTCAATGGTGCTTCAAACAGAATGCCTGAAATTCTCTGCTCAGAACTCGCTCGCTGTCTGGTCCCTGTGTGGATTTGTTTTGTCTCTCCTGGTGTTATAAGTGTGCTGCTGTTTGGACAGATTAAAGGCCTCAGTGTAACCCATGAAGCCACCATGCTACAGATGGAGAGCTGCCATGCCGTTGCTGTCGCAGTGCTGCAAGATGAACACAACCGGAAACTTCAAGGTAACTGCTCCATTTCATGCTAATCTTCAACATGACACTTACTATCAAGGCAGTTGTACTTTCCACCACATTGTTTGCTTCAGTTGGCTTTAATGACTTCCCACCCCCAAATCCAGGCCACTGCAGTATCGTGCGCTCAGGCTAAGGCACAGGTTAACCGGTTGGACGTGCGTTTTGGACACATGTCCATAACCCTCAAATGTAATAAGGGGATCCGTGCATTCAAATTGCACATCCAGACCAGCGCATAGCCAATAGCGTTCATCAAATGCCATGTTGCTGAGGCCATCAGCCAGTACTCCCCATGGTAAAAATTAACCGTGCACCCAACGCGCACATTTTAAACCTCAAAAATTAATGCCAACCCCTGAGCTGGCATTAAGTCTTGAGGCACCCCAAAATCCGAATAGAAAGCAGAAAATACTGCTTTTCTGTGGTTTCTCCAACTTAATATTGTCGCGATATTAAGTCGGAGGAACCACAGAAAGCAGCAACGCGAAAAAAAAAAGAAAAGTCTTGACAGCGTTCAGGTTAGGAAAACGGACGCTCAATTTACGCGTTCATTTTCCTGAAGCGCGCACAGCCATTTCTGGGCGCCCGATGCCAAGGAAGGGCTAGGGATGCACAATTTCCCCCAGTGCCTCCTGTTTAACCCCACAGCTCATCGGCCAACTGCATCGAGGCCCGGGAGAGGAGGATGGGCGCACGTTGGGAAAATGGGCGCTCAATCACGAGGGCCCGTTTTTCGAGCACCGATATTGCATCAGCCGGTTAGCGTTGGCTTCAGTTCATTAAGGGGGGACTGCAAGCAAACTCGCAAAAGGAAATTTCCCACGGCCTTTGCAAATTCAGGGCTGGCCAGCGCCGCCGGTACAGAACCTTTCACCTGCTTTACCGCAAGTGGAAATTTGGAGCCGCAAATCACGTGCGAAGATTTCAGAATTAAAGTCCTGTGCGCTGTCTGCCAGCTCTGCTCTCCCCTGGCCCCACCCCTGTTTAATTATGCAGGTAAAACTTTGAAGGTTACCCTCTAAAACTCTGATATTTTTATCTGTTTATCATTCTCGGGTGCACCATTTAAACTGTAAGTGAACCATACTGCTAAAATGCTAACTCAGTCCCTCCAAAGTGATTAAAGTTATCCAAAAATAGCGTCAAAGTGCATCTACCTTTCTATGATGTCTTAGTACTTAATCCGCTAAGATAACTTCCCTCCAAATGAGCCCTGCTGTATTTTTCATTACAGCTTCCACCCTACTCAAAGTAAATCAGGTTGGAAGATGTGAGGTAATTCATCAAGATCACTGGGCCCCTTTTACAAAATATATTACCCTAGTAGTAGTTGACTAGGCTGTGCATGCTGAATGCCGTCATTGGCAAGGGTGCAGAGATTTCTACTTCCATTGAAAGGTTCATTAAGCATGCAGTGCCAATCAGACACCCAGGAGAAATTAAGAACTTCCTAGAGTGTTCTCTTGTAGTCGGGAGAAAAAGATTTATTGTACAAGGTCATACATCAAACCTATTGTCCCAGATCAATAGCAAACATGTAAGCCAGTTAGTTCATCCATTTTTCACTTTCTGACGTTGAAAAGAAGTCCATTAAAAAGTCTATTTTATATAACAAAAATAAGATTGCAGATTGAAATGGGCTATCCTAAGTGATCCATGAGTCTTTTTTTTTTTTGTGTAGAACCCGACTTGGTGATTTATGCATATTGTGTTTCTCAAGATTATTTTGTAGAATATATATATGACTGTTTTACCTGAGTTTTAGAGTTAGCCTTTCCTTCCCCCTCTAATTTGCAAGGACTCTGTAATCAGTCCTTTAGGCCTCGATAGCCATGGATGCTCATTTTGCCAGTCTGCTACTCGTGGTGTTCTGCGATTACTTTGGCTATTAATTTTACCAGTCCGCTAGTGGTTTGCTTTTTGCTGCTGGTGCTGTTAGTAGACACTGGCAGCAGCTGTCTGTGGCTTTGCCTGCTGGCACTAATTCCCTGTAATGGCTGTTACTCTCTGTATTTGTATGGCTTGCGAGGCAAAATAAGAAATCTGAAAAGACAGAATGAATCACGTTTACTGCTTTGTGAATCTGCGACGGACATAGGCGGCAGCACTGTTTCCCTGGTGATGGTGAAAAGCTACTTTGCTCCACCCACCGTCTACTGGCAAACTGACATAATTTAGAATATGAGCCACTGCTAGCTGGAATGCTAAATTTGCTTGCACATACAGATTAAATTATAGGGGTGTAAGTTTAAAATATATATTTTTGGGGTTTAAAAGTTTATTTGCATGCCTTAGAAAAATTAATTTTTAGGATTAATTATCAGATAATAACTTAATTCAGTCATTGGTGGAAACATCGTTGTATATGCCATCAGCAAAAAATAAATACATAAAGAAAACAGAGCTTCATCAAACTTTGCATTCAACCTTCGTTCTCAACTAACCCAATATCAGTGGATGTCCCCCTCCTCAGAAACGAGTTTGTAAAATTGGAATTCCTGTATATTGAGACCAAGAATGTCTTACATTGGGGTTGATTTTTAAAGCAGCGCACACCCTCTATGTGAGTACGGTTCCCGGCGTACACATGATCGCACCAATTTTATAACATGAGCACCCTGGCACACGCATGCTATAAGATCTAATGGCCGCACGCACATGCGTGCCGGATTTTAAAATCCGCGCACACGGGTGGCGCACATGGGGGGAGGAAATATTTGCTAAATACGTGAGGCAGCGCAATTGGGTCTCCCCAATTCCCTCCCAGTCCGCACCAATTAAGGAGCGGACTGGAGGGAACCTCCCTACCCCCCTATCTAAACTTCCACCTCTCTCCCTCTCCTCCCCACCCCCTAAACCTAAGCTAACTTTCCCAAAATGTTTTATTTTATTACTTACTGCTCCTCTGGAGCAGCAGTAATCTCCGCGCACCGGTAGCTGGCCGGCACGCACTTCCTTGGGACAGCGTCGAATGATGCTGTCCCGGCCCGCCCCTCCCCCACCCCCTGGCCAGCCCCTTTGGAGAGGCCCAGCACTTGTGCACGTACCGGGGTTTACACGCATGGCCGGGCCCGTTATAATAAGCATGCAGCATGCGCACGTCCCGGCCACTTGCGTAAAAACCCCGGTATTTGCGCATGCGGGCCTTTAAAAATCTACTTGAAAGGCTCTTATGCAATCTGTGTATCGATGTCATGTTAGCTCCCGACTGGAACTCTGCCGGGGAAGAGTCGGCCCTAGGGTGTTGTGGGGTCCAGGTTTATTCAGCCCCGGCAGCACCCTCTCTCCCCACTCAGATATTGAAGAGTGGGGCACTGTACCTTCTGCCTATCTGCACCCGGGCCGCTGCAGCTTCTGACCCACCGGCACTATAGAGGAACAGCAAGTGATGTTAGAAGTCAGGGGCAGGGCTTACTGTAGCAGCAAGGGGCCCCCAGAACTCTGATTGCCTGCCCTCCTCCCTCCCCGCAAAGACAGTCCTGTCCAGGAGTGGTGGTGGCTGGGCTGGACTTGAACCATCTTATAATATGTTTAAAATGCTAGGTTGTTTTTTTGTTTGTTTTTTTAATAGCGCTAACACAAATTGCTTTTCAGTTTTTTTCTCACTTCATGCTTTCCTTTAATCGTGTCCCCAAATCAGTGCCTTTGATGATTGACTCCTCCACCAGAAGGTGTTTCCTGCTCTTTTGGGATGTTCCTACGGTACCGTTGAATTCCCTTCAACTCTGTCACTACTTCAGATTGGATCCTAAATTTGAAAATAATGAAAATGATCTCTGCACCAGTTTCCAAAACTGCCCGAAACACCTGGCTGTCGATGACTTGAGTATCTAATGCCATGTAAATCAATGAAAAGCGCCTGAAGCCTGCAAGAGCAGCTCACATATTGTGATGCTATGAATAAGTACCTTGCTCCTCATAAAATAGTAATGGGTTTCCCATCCAAATACACTGATAAGGAATGTTTCAAATGGCTGGACCTGAAACTGTTTGATGGCTTCCTACCATCCAGAAGCTGCTCTCAGACACCCAGCTGAAGCTCCAGTGAGCCTATTGAAATCCCAAAAATAATACAGCATGTCAGACTTTCTTCTAAACTGAGGCCCCAGTACAATAAGATGCACTCGGCAGTGCACGCCTGTGAGTAGTGCATGGGTTGCGCACACCTTTTTGTGTGTACAACATTACTCCCCTTGCAAGAAGGTGTTTAGTGCACAAAAAATGTGCGCACGAGCTTCAGTAAAATTGTGCGCATACATTAGCGCTCCTTCATGCAAATCCTATGTTAGTCAGGGCGTTAGTTATTACTCTTCAATGCAGAGAGGTGCCTGGGCTAAACTGATGTCTTCTTAATGCTGGAAATGTCAGAGGTAGAGTGAAATTTCCGGGGCTTGTGTTATGGGTCTGAAGCTGCAGTTCATGATGCGGAGGGTCCTGTACTTGACATTAATGCACATAAGTATAGTAACAGCAAGAGTGGAAAAACCTCACATGCCAAAGTGCAAATGTAAACAAAGAAACGTGAGGAAATAATTTAAATCCAAAAGTAATATTTTTAGATGATCCGGTGCAATCACAAAATTTCCAGATGTCAAATTCAAAGTAAGCTCTCTTTATTACAGTGATAATATCAACATGAAACTATCAGTTATAGAATTCTTAAGCCTTAAAGTCCCCCAACATGGCCATGTTTCACCAGTCAGCTTCTTCGAGAGGGGACCTCACTAGGATACCGTGCAGATGCTTATAGCCTGAATTAAGAATTCTATAAGCGTTGCAGTGATAATATCAGCATGAAACTAATAAAGATGTTACTTTGAATTTGACATTTTCATATTCGTGATTGCACCGGATCATCAAATAATATTACTTTTGGATTTAAAGTATTTCCTCACATTTCTTTTTTTACATTTATATTAATGTGCATCAAACATGATTTGTGTGCATTGTTGTGTGTAGAAAGAACATGATTTGCTGTTCATAAAAATTGTGCTCATAAAAATTGCCACACAAAACCATGAGCTTGGAGCACAACTTACATAAGAACATAAGGGGTCGATTTAAAAAAAAACAAAACGTGTGCGGGCGTCCATGTGCGTGCAGTTCCCGGCGCGCGCCCGTGAATGAGGCTATTTTATTAACATGCGTGCTTCGGAGTGCGCATGTCATAAAATATGATTTGCCCGCGCGCACATGCGTGCCGGATTTCAATGTCCGCGTGCTCATGTGCAGGCGGATGGCCTCTCCCGCATGCAACGGGAGGATTTTAAAAACATATGCACGGCGACGCAATAGGGCCTTCCCCTGTTCCCTATGCCCTAACTACCCTTCCTGCCTTTTCACCTCTCTTCCCCCAATCCCTAACCCCTACCTAGCTAGGCTATTTTTTGTTGTTGTTTTAATACTTACTGCTCCTTTGGAGCAGAAGTAACTTCAGCACCCTGGCTGGCTGCCGGCACACGCTTCCCGGTCAACTATATTTCAAACTTTGTATTTGCATGCTAATTTTGCCACACTAAATGATGCAGGAAATTGTCATTAATTTTGGTCCACCGTCCATTACTTTTCAGACTTATTCAGCTTGTTGAAACATTTCCATCAATTATCTTGCTATTCAGGCAAATAATCTGATGAACTTATTTTTTTTATCTCTAATATAAAACCCACTGACAATTGGTTAGTAAATGTACTACTTTATTTACTAAAATAGATGAAAATGCCTATGAATAGAAATGCAGATGACAAAGTGGATTCTTGTGCTTGAAAGCTTATGCCTCAATACATCTGTTAATCTAAAAGTTGCCACCAGTCTCTGTGACATTTTTTCTACTATAGACTAACATGACTACCCCTCTGGAAGTTTTATGAATAGAATGTTAGCTTTTAGCCTGCAGGTATGATATGCCCCCTTGTGGATGGAAATGGAATTGCAGCAGTTAAAATAGCAACATTTTCCTAAGAGACGGCTCTGATCCAGCTTATTGTCATTTTATTAAAACCGAGTGTCATAGGTTAGAAACGAATTCTAGTACTTATGATTTCGAGCTCATTCTTCATATTAATTAAAACAGCAATACCTACCCAAACCATTTATATATATTATTCAGCTGTTGGACTTTTGTTGAAGGAACATGTGCCTTTGCAGTTTCCAAAGGTTTCTCCCATAGTAAAGGAGACTGGAGGGCTGCAGGACTGCTTATCAATAGGAGTGTGTGATCTTACTATCCAGACACATTCAGCTTATAAATAAAGTGCACATAACTAAGCATTCTCAATAATCAGCCCACAGTTTTATGCGGGTAAACAGCTCTGATTATTGCCTGTATAATAATCAAAATGTCCCTGGACAAGAAAAGAAAGCAGACTGAGGAATAAGAGCAGCGGAAGAAGGAATTGTATATAGCCAAGAGCAGGAAAGCCAGAGTTTTGGTGGAACAATGGTACTTTAGCTGATTTATTTGGTTGAAAATCATCCTACCATTGTTGAACCTACATTTCATTCTCACGTTTTCCTTCTGAAATCATCACTCGCTGTTACTGATCACACCAGGACCTGCCCAAATAGGTCATCATCACGTGGTTCCAATGTATATTCTGCATAAACCACAAATATAAAGAGCTTAACTCTCCCATGCCAGTAATACAACATGGACGGATTTATTTCTTCCAGAGCTGAAGACTACCCATGAACTTGAACAGAAGACACTGGTAGACGAATTTGAAAAGCTACGTCTGTCACTTCAGGTTAATAATTTTATTCCTTTAAAACACAGAGTTAACTAACATGCTTCCTATTTCTCACCACCTCTTATTCTATTATCTCAGCTTACTCTACCGCCCTACCTACCCGTCTTTTGCTCTCACCCTGCTCCCCACATTTAGCCAGATAATCAGGCCGATACAGTACAGTGCGCTCTGACGGAGCGCACTGTTAGCCGGCATTTGGACGCACATTTTGGACACGCTAGCTTTACCCCTTATTCAATATGGGGTAATAGCGCGTCCAAAATGCGAGTCCAACCCCCCCTAACCTAATAGCACCCGCAACATGCAAATGCATGTTGATGGCCCTATTAGGTATTCCTGCGCGATACAGTAAGTAAAATGTGCAGCCAAGCTGCACATTTTACCTAAAGAAATTAGCGCCTACCCAAAGGTAGGCGTTAATTTCTGCCGGCGCCGGGGAAGTACACAGAAAAGCAGTAAAAAAAAAACTGCTTTTCTGTGTACCCTCCAACTTAATATCATGGCGATATTAAGTCGGAGGCCCCAAAAGTTACAAAAAGTAAAATATTTAAAAAAAAAAATTTAAAATGGGCTTGCAGTTCGCGGGCCGAAAACCGGACACTCAATTTTGCTGGCGTCCAGTTTCCAAACCTGTGGCTGTCAGCGGGCTCGAGAACCGACGCCGGCAAAATTGAGCGTCGGCTGTCAAACCCGCTGACAGCCGCCGCTCCTGTCAAAAAAGAGGCGCTAGGACGCGCTAGTGTCCCTAGTGCCTCTTTTTACTGCCGGCCCTAATTAAAATAAATTATAATACTGAATCACGCACACAGGAGAGTAGCCTCTGCGCGCGCTGGGAGAGAGGGTATTCGCCCGCTCTCCAGCATTTTTACTGTATCGGCCCGATTGTAGGGAGCATTCTGGGATAAATTAGCCAAATAAGTCATCCAGCTAACTCTGATTGTGCTATAGAGTAGATCAAAAATTAGCTGGATAACTTTAAGATAGTTGGGTGTATTCAGTGGCTGTGCTGCTGAATATCTTGACATAACCAGATGAGTTTACCTGGATAACTTGACAACCTGGCCATGGCTAAATAATACCCCCAATATGCCAAGCTTTGAAAATACAAAACTACGTGCATTTCTGCCTCCCTCAGCCTAACGCCGCCTCTGAGCTCACCTACTTTTCCAGTGGGTAAAAGCCTGCGTATTGTTGATTGCTGGACAAACGTTTACCCACATACATGCTGGGCACTTTGTAGAAGTCCTTTCATTGTGGATAGATATTTCTCCTAGCTATTGCACATGAACATTTGTAGATTCTTATTTTTTTCTGTTTGTTTTTTATTTGTATGTTTGCTGTTGCTATTAAATGCAGGACCAGGTTGACACACTGACATTCCAGAACGAATGCCTTAGAGACCGGGCAAAACGATTTGAAGAAGCTTTAAAGAAAAGTACTGAAGAGCAATTTGAGGTAATGAATTTCTGAGTATTTATATTCCGACTGTAGTGTATGCGCAATTTTGCCCAGCGCACGTGTGGTAGAGTGGGAGACAAGTCAAAGTTGGCGTGAAAGCCAACATCATCAATTAACCAAACAGAGAAAGGGGAATGGACTGGAGGGGAAAAGTCAAAAAAAGAACCAGGTTAATCACTATGGAAGTGTCAATAGTCATGGAATGCAGACTTTAGCTGATGGAGAAGTGGAAAAGTGTGAAGAGCACTGAATGTCAAGGACAGGGTAGGCAAGAATTACAGGGGATGGTAATTATTGTTGTGTGAGGAATCCTACAGTATTTGCCTGAGTGGGGCTGCCCATCCCTATTATATGAGACTGTATTATTTAATTAAGTGATTTATGCAGAACAATTGTTAACGTTATTGACGTTAGACAAGTCCTGCATGGTCTTGAAAGCTCTTTTGCTAAAATCTTGTTCTATTAACCTGTATCACAACCTACAGAGAATGCAGTTTTCTATGGGACCAATGTGACTATTACCAGTGGTAATTTTCTTTAATAAAAATAAAAAGAAGGTGCCAGGTCGGCTTCACCAGTGGCCTCCGCTTCCACTTTTTTTCCCAATGGGGAAAAGGAAACCAGTTCTAAAAGATTCTGGCTTGGTGATCTGGGCAGAAAATCACCACTGGCTACTACTCTATTAGCTCTGCCTTCAAGAAGCTTTCTTCCATTTTATGCCAATGTCCGAACTTATTTGGCCGTAGGGCCCTTAATCTTTTATACTTGCACGCTTTTCGTATTTTCACTGGAAGAAGTACATATTTATGTCAGCCAAATTCAAGAACGCCCAACGTAATTTCTTGCCTGGCCTGCTAATCTTTTAATTAGTCTGTTTTTATGAGCCATGAGTAACTCACCAACTTCTTTTTAAATTAAAGAGCATTCATTTTGCTCCTCCTAGCTTGCACTGGCTCCCTACCAACATTTAGAAGAAGACATGAACAGCCTACAGCATGTTTTGGAAATAAAGAATCAACAAATCCATCAACAAGAAAAGAAGATTATGGATCTAGAAAAACTGGTAAGTCTAATTTCAGTTAGACTCTCTTTAAAGGTTGATGAGCTTGTCAGCGCAACAAAGTGAACGGTCAGCTAAGATTTCCTAATCAGTGGGATAGAAGTTTTTTGAACAGTTGCTAAGCAGCAAAGATATCCGGTTAAATGTAGGGAACTCAGCCGGTTAATGTGGAAAATCAGTGCTGACCGGCTAAGTACTTTTATAACCTGACCCAATCTGTCTTTGCTCCTTTCTGGCACCTGACTTACAAAGAAAGTTGTACCAGAGCCCCCTCCCAGCACCTGACAAAAAACAAAGCCGCCTCCCCAAAAGGCAGCCAAAATTTTAAAAAATTAAATGAGGGAGGTGTGATTTTCCCCCCATCAATTCCATCCCTTTCCCCATCTGAAAATTATGAACCCTCCCAACATTCTCCCTCCTCCCTCCCATCCCCTGGGACCTTTCGTCCACCCAAAGAACTCCCGAAAGTCAATTCCAAGCTGAGCCAGCGGGCTTTATGCTTTCCTGCTGCTGGTTTGGCATCCAGCATTCTTCTGACAATAATTCTAGTAGCACTCTTTTTTTTCAAATTAAGCGCCGGGAGAAAGGGAGCCGGACAGGTGGGGAGAGAGGATAGGCTGGCAGGTTTAGACCTGCTGCCGTAACACCTAGATTTGCCCAGCCAAGTTATGAGTTATTGCTGAAATTTAGCACAGGGACGGTAACTTTGGAACAGCCTTGCGAGCGCAAATATAACATGCGTATGCCGGCTCGCATCCAGAGACATGGCCATTTTATAACATACACGTGTATATGCGGACATAGAAACATATAGAAACATAGAAATGACAGCAGATAAAGACCAAACGGCCCATCCAGTCTGCCCAGCAAGCTCCCACACTTATTTTCACATACTTATCTGTTTCACCGACCACCAAGTTCAGGGCCCTTGTTGGTAACTGTTTGATTTCTATTTCCTGTCACCCCCTGTCATTGATGCAGAGAGTAATGTTGGAGTTGCATCAAAGGTAATCATAAAGATTAATGGTTAAGGGTAGTAACCGCCGCATCAAGCAAGTTACCCTGATGCTTGTTTACCCAGACTGCACAGATCAATGCCTTGTTGGATGTTGTCTGAATGTAAATCCTCTTTTCTACATTTCCCCCTGCCGTTAAAGCAGAGAGCAACACTGTATATGCATTCAAAGTAAAGTATCAGGCTTAATTGGATTAGGGTAGTAACTGCCACAATAAGCAAGCTACCCCCACGCTTATTTGTTTACCCAGACTGTGTAGTTCAGTCCTTGTTGGTTGCTGTCTGAATGCAAATCCTCTTTTCCACATTTCCCCTTGCCATTGAAGCAGAGAGCAATGTTGGAGTTGCATTAACCATGTGAAGGCTTATTGAGTAAGGGTAGTAATCAGCAGGTAGTAGCCATCACCATTCCACCAAGCCACCCCCATGGCTCTTCTCTTCATTCCCATCCTCTAGCCTTTATGGATCCACAGTGTTTATCCCATGCCCCTTTAAATTCCATAGTCTTCACCATTTCCTCCAGAAGGGCATTCCAGACATCCACCACCCTCTCCATGAAGAAATACTTCCTGACATTGGTTCTATGTCTTCCTCCCTGGAGTTTCAAATTGTGTCCCTAGTTCTACTAATTTTTTTCCAACGGAAAAGGTTTGTTGTTGACCATTTATCATTAAAACCTTTCAAGTATCTGAAAGTCTGCATCATATCACCCTTGCTCCTCCTCTCCTCCAGAGTATACATATTTAGGTTCTTCAGTCTCTCCTCATAAGTCATTTTATGTAGACCTTTCACCTTTTTGGTCTCCCTTCTCTGGACCGCCTCCATCCTGTCTCTGTCCCTTTGGAGATACGGTCTCCAGAACTGAACACATTACTCCAGGTAAGGCCTCACCAAGGCCCTGTACAAGGGGATCATCACTTCCTTTCTCTTACTAGATTTTCCTCTCTCTATGCAGCCCAGCATTTTTCTGGCTTTAGCTATCACCTTGTCACATTGTTTTGCCAACTTCAGATCGTTAGACACTATCACCCCAAGGTCTCTCTCCTGCTCCGTGCATATCATCCCTTCACCCCCCATCAAATACAGTTTTTTCGCATTTCCACACCCCATATGCATGACTCTGCACTTCTTAGCATTGAATCTTAGCTGCCATATCTTTGACCACTCTTCCAGCTTCCTTAAATCCCGTCTCATTCTCTCCATTCCTTCCTGCGTGTCCACTCTGTTGCAGATCTTAGTATCATCCGCAAAAAGACAAACCTTACCTTCTGTCCCGTCCGCAATGTTGCTCACAAAGATATTGAACAGGACTGGTCCTAACACCGATCCTTGCAGCACTCCGCTTAACATCGCTCTCTCTTCAGAGTAAGTTCCATTTACCATCACACATTGTCTTCTGTCCGGAAACCAGTTTGCAATCCAGTCCACCACCTTGGCACTCACTCCTAAGCTTCTCATTTTATTCACAAGCCTCCTGTGCAGGACCGTATCAAAAGCTTTGCTGAAATCCAAGTAGACGACATTGAGCGCTCTTCCTTTATTCAATTCCCTAGTCACCCAATCAAAAAATCAATCAGATTTGTCTGACAGGACCTTCCCCTGTTGAATCCATGCTGCCTCTGGTCCAGCAATTCTTCTGACTGTAGATAGTTCACTATTCTTTCTTTCAGCAACGACTCCATTACTTTTCCCATCACCGAGGTGAGGCTAACTGGCCTGTAGTTTCCAGCCTCCTCTCTGCTCCCACTCTTGTGAAGCGGGACCACCACCGCTCTTTTCCAATCACTCGGCACCACTCCCATTTCTAGGGATCTATTAAACAGCACATCTCTGAGCTCCCTCAGTATCCTGGGATGAACCTCATCAGGCCCCATGGCTTTGTCCACTTTCAGTTTTGCTAGCTCTTCCCATACATTCTCTTCTTCTACTCCACTCCCCTCCAGTTTCTTGTTAACTAGCGACGGTCCTTCTCCAGGGTCCTCTTTAGTGAACACCGAACTGAAGTATTTGTTTAATATTTCTGCCATTTCTTCATCTCTCTCCACACATTGATCCTTTTCACCTTTCAATTTCACTATACCACTTTGACTTTTCTCCTTTCTTTGGTGTATCTGAAAAATGTTTTGTCACCTCACTTTACCTCTTTGGCAATCCTTTCTTCCGCTTGACTTTTTGCTTTCTTGATTACTTTCTTCGTCTCCCTCAGTTCCACCAGATATTTTTCCTTGTGCTCCTCTCTTTGAGATTCTTTATATTTCTTGAACACTGTTCTTTTAGCTTTTATTTTGTCTGCCACCTCCTTTGAGAACCAGATAGGTTTCATTTTTCTCTTGCTTTTCTTTACTTTTCTAACATATAGATTAGTTGCCTTGGTAATTGCTCCTTTTAGTTTGGCCCACTGTTGTTCCACATCTCTCATTTTCTCCCAGCCTTCTAGTTCTTCCTCCAGGTACTTCCCCATTTCAATAAAGTCTGTGTTTTTGAACTGCAAAACTCGGGTCTTCATGCGACTTCTCCGATTCCTATTTGTGATATGAAACCATACCGTTTGATGATCACTGGTGCTGAGGTGGGCACCCACCTGGACATTAGAGACATTATCTCCGTTAGTGAGCACTAAATCGAGATTAGCTCCCTCCCTCGTGGGTTCCATTACCATTTGTCTGAACAGAGCCCCTTGCAGGGCATCCACTATCTCTCTACTACTGTTAGATTCTGCAGATGGGATTTTCCAGTCTACATCTGGCAGATTAAAGTCTCCAACAATCACTACTTCTCCCTTCTTTCCCATCTTTTGGATGTCTTCAACCAGATCTCTGTCAAGTTCTTCCATTTGATTTGGAGGCCTGTAAACCACGCCAATAAAAACGGATGCCCCATCATCTTTTTTTTAGTACGGCCCATAATGATTCTTCTTTGCCCCATTTTCCTTGCAGTTCAGATGCTTGGATATTGTTTTTGACATAAAGAGCCACTCCTTCCCCTTTTCTGTCCTCTCTGTCCTTCCTTAACAAGTTATAGCCCGTTATGGCTGTATCCCAATCATGAGATTCTGTGAACCACCAATGTCCAAGTCCGCCTCCACCATTAGGGCTTGCAGATCTGGGATTTTATTGCCCAAACTATGAGCATTTCTGCTCATAGCTTTCCAGCTTTTCTTGTTCAGGTTACTACTTTTCTTGGACTCCTCTTGTGACTTATATAGCTGACTTTTGTTAACCCCTTCACCCTTTTCCATTGCAATTGTATTTGGGGGTGACATTCTAATTTCCTTCTGCCACCCCCGGCATCTAGTTTAAATGCCTTATGACATAGGATTTGAATTTATCTCTTAGGATCCTTTTTCCTACCACAGACTGATGTAAGCCATCCTTGGCAAAGAGCTTTTTACTGTTCCATACACGGCCCTAGCCCCCAAAATATCCAAAACTTTGTTCCTTACACCAGGATTTGAGCCATACAATGACGATATCAATATGGCTTAGCCATGTTATAAAACAGGCTGAACACCGTACATGTGCGCATAATGTTAAAAGGACGTGTGCACACAAAGGCCACATCTAGCCCGTAAGTCGAAGAAATTTCATACATTTAGGGATAGGACTTACAACCCCTCCTAATTTTATTGGCACCCTTCCCCCCATGTTAGCGTCAACCCGTAAAACCCTGCTGCTTGGTCTACATTTTTTTTATTTTACTACTTACACGTCCTCCATGGCAGAAGTAAATTTACATGGCAGGGAACCACAGCAGGTACCTGTACGCGTAGAACATTTTTTGGCCAGGCCCCGACATGCCTACGCCTCGCCCAGACCACACCCACGCTCCACCCCTTTTTAGAATCTTTTCCTTTGGCCGCGCAGTAGGAGATACACATGTCCATGGGCGGCTTATAAAATAAGCTCATCGTGCATCAGCCATCAGCTTTCGGCACACATAGGGCTTTTAAAATCTACCTGTAACTGCTTAACTTTCTCCCTTATGCCGAAACCCACCACCCCGGGTTATCCATTTTGTAACTGGATAAATTTGTGCACTTTGCACATTTGATTTAGCCATTAAAGTTGACCTGTTAAGGGGCAAGGTGGTTGAAGCTGAGTATCAGGGGGAACCAGGGCTCAAATCTCATTTCTCCCAATGACACTCCTTGGGCATGGTACTTTACCTCCCATTGTTTTTAAAATTCACCTGTTACTGTAACTGAATTTCAAATAATTCTATGAACCACCTTCAGCATCATTTGGAAAGGCAGGCAAAAAAAATAAAATTAATAAATACAAAATAAAAAATTTGACCCCCTAGATGAAGAAATGGAATTTGGCATACAGCAAAAGCCGAATTATCTGGCATGCCCAGGGAATAGTCCATGCCGTTAATTTAATATCTTTGTTATCTGAGAGCCCCTTCATCCTGCCCCAGGCAGCAAGCAGCCTGCAGGTGAGGGGGTTGATGCTGGAGAGGACAGAATATAGAGCAGAGCAGAGAAAAGCTACTCTGCTCCTCTCCTCTTCACTCTTGTCCTTTGCAGGGAACAAGAGGGGAGAGGTGATGCAATAGCGGACAGAGCACAGACAAAAGCTACTCTGCTATTTAAATAAACCTCTCCTCTCCCCTTCCCTCCTGCCCTCTGCAGAAAATGGGAGGGGACACGTGATGCAGTTGTGGACAGAGCAGAGAACAGCTGAGGGCGCTCATGAACACTGATCAGCATTCTATTTAAACCTTCTCGGTTGAGCGCTGAATAGAGGGACTTTCACTGTATCATCTTCTTCAAACATGGAAATCAATTTTCTTAACTTAGCACCAGATGTATTGCTGAAGAGTGGCACGAGGAAGAATAACAAAACTGGGAAAAGCCATCCATGTATTGCATATTATCTATAAACCTAAGTTTGATGAAAAGAGTTGTCCTAAAGTTAAGTGCAGTAAATTAACTGAGGATACGTGAGGTCTGTTCTGTGATTTGATCAGATAGAGAGAATTGCAAAAAAGCAAAGCTACAAGGTCTTTTCTGCAAGAGACTATGGAGCTGATGTTCTAAATGGTAATAAGCGTAGGACAGAAAAAAAATCACTTGTAATTCCTAATTTACTTATTTTTTCTTTCTTTCTTTGCTAATTTGTCTTATAAACTGCTTTGCCAGCCAATTTAGGCGCTCTAACGCTGGGTACAAAATTTAAAATTAGGGAGGATAACGTTCAGACAGCTGAGCGAGACCCATATAGGCGAGTCTATGATTGTGCAAAAAACTACTCCTATATTTTATAACCTATGCATATATAATATATGCAGGTTATAAAATATGTGCAAATGTGTAGCAGACTGGGCTTTTAAATGTTAGAAAAGCCCACATTGATCAGGTCAATGAGTCACGTGAACCTTTCCAGCACATAAGGAGTAAAATAAACACAAATGTCACTTTGCACACAAACACAGCAAATTGTGTTCATTGTGAAAGTGTGCACTGTTTGGCATTTCAGCAAACAAAGTGACATATGCAAAATGTTTCTTCTTTGCAAAGGGTAAAATTTTGTGTTTTATTTTACAGGTGCAAAATTGCATTCAAATTAATAATGAATGATTTGCTGTGATGCAAAATCATGCAAAGCCACTCATTAATTATTAGCACATAACAAAACAACATGCAAAACTTGCTTTGCGGGCCCGATAAAAAAAAAATAACACATTTTAATGGGATGTAGTTTTATTTTTAAACAAAATTTTCCATAGCGAACCTTTGCATGCTTTTTTCCTTCCAGATTTATTTGCAAATAAGTCCGCGTTAAACCCTATGAAAATTATATGAAGCGACTTAATTTGCAATTTATTCACTTTCCTAGATCTCCATTGATTGCCCCATTAGAATTACTTAAACATTTTTCTTAGAGGTTTTGCAGGTTCCAGCTGGGTCCTTTCCCCCATATCTAAGGTTTATTATCATCCTACTCAAGGTCAGGAACCTTCTGAAGAGGGTATAGTGCGGGAGGAGGCTCAGCCAGCTGAACTGGAATTGCCTAACTTCCTACAAGTTTCTAATATAGAATTTAGAGCTACCTTATTGGTAGTTTTTGTTCTAGAATCTGATAGAGAGCGGACATTGAAGATGTTTTTCGTACTAAAAGTAAAATATTTATAGGTCATATAGAGGGGCCATTTTCCCAGACATATCCAGCGTAACGCAGTCCAAGAGGAAAGCGCTTTTGCTGTTTAAAGAGAGGGTTATTGCTTTGCGGTTTAGCTTTATATTGCAATTTCCATGTAAATGTTTGGTAAATCTGGGCATGTTAGGTATTTGTTCCAGGACCCTAAACAATTGGAAGCCTTTCTTCAGGCAAAAGCTTCACCTTTTGATTCTGTCCATAGTCTCTAGAGAACTTAATGAGCTGTAGATATGAATCGCTATTTATTATAGTTTTCTTTGTAACTGGCTTCTCTCATTTCCTCGGTATTCGAGGTTTAATTTATGTTAACATTGCTTTTGGCTGTTACTTGGTGATGTATTATTTCTTGCATTGCTGGAGTCAAGTATTTTTGATGATGCTAGAAAAATGTAATAAAAAGATTTAAACATGAGTCCTGGCAAACTATCCAGAAAGTTTTGTTCCCATTAGTACATTAACCTCAAGCCCTGATTCATTCATTTATTTACGTAGAGGAATTTGGTAACCCAAGTAATTATTTTAATTGGAAGTCAAACCCTTTCATAGAGATGGGCTAGGCTAATACAGCTGTACGTTGCTAATGCTGATACTAACACACTTTGAAATGTACAGATGCATGGAATCGTGCCAGCAGTGTAAAGACTGCAGTTCTGGGAATGTTTTCCAAACATCTGAGTAGACCCAGGTATTTCATACAAGAAGAAATACCTAATTGTGATGTTTGTGTAGTTCTCCCCTCTGTGGGAAGGGGGGCCACTATTCCATGCCCTGCAGAGCATTGACCCACTCGTAGCAGGGATGAGGCATGGGTTCTGTGAACTAGGATTCAACCTGTAGGGCCACTAAGAGGCTCATTTTCACAGTTCACCAAAATAAATAGCCCACACTCCAGGTTATGTCTTCCAAAGAGACAGATTGTTTTACTGAAAAAACACTCCCTCCAAAATCAGCAAGTAGAGAATCAAGCATAGTCCAGAGTAATCAAATGCACAGACAGAAGACAGTTTCTTCCAGTATCTCAAAAATCACATATACAGGACAGTGTTCTTACTTTCCAAATCACAAGGGACTCCATTATCACTTCTCAGCAAGGTCCCAGAATCTACAGCCCTCCCCAAGAATAGGGAAATAATCCTCTTCAGGTTTCCACAGTTCCTCACTAGTGACAAGCTGACAGCAGGGCAGTCCTCTCCCCGATCTCTGGGTCATATTCCTCTCCGTTACTCATACAGGGCAGCCACCTCCTCTGCAGATCAGTTTGAATCCCAGAGCAGATCCAGCCTTTTGGCTGCTCTCCCTGGGTTCCTTCATGACATCTCTCTGACTCCCTTGAGTCTTCTTAGTCTCCGACTCCTCCCGGTGACTTGTGCAACCACTCTCCTTCCACTGACCCACCCTACAGGAGATGGACCATCCTGTCACTAGAACAAAGCACAGTGAAGTCAGAAGAGTGTCACACTTGTAAGTCCTATGACTCAGTATTTTATTTATTTAAAAAAAAAAATGTGCATATCACACTAGCCCAATTTCAAGGCCATTAACAGAAAACATAGATAAAAAGAAGATAAACCACACAAGAAAACATAATGACAGACCTTGCTAATACCTCCTGCCTTATTATTCTTTCCCTGAAAGCTGTTAAACATGGCCTCAGACTTCCACCCCTAAAAATCTGAGGGTTCAATCAGATGTTCATTTACATTTCTGCTAGCTGAAAAGCCCGCCTGAAGATCACATACTCATTTACCCTTTGTGAATATTCTTGGAAACTCATGACACTAGCATTGCACACGCAAATGCTAAATCTGCAGTGGTACCCAGCATGCGTCTCTCCCAACGTCTGTTGGCTGTTACTGTGGGAAACATTAGGGCAGAGGTATCGGGGTAAAAAAAAGCAGCTGCTGTGGCTGTTCCTGTTGCATACTTAACAACTGTTCTTTTGTTGTAGGCTGAAGTAAATGTTATATTGGAAGAAAAAATCCAGGTTCTCCAGCAGCAAAATGAGGATCTCCGAGCTAGAATTGATCAGAATGCCGCTGTGACAAGGTTTGTCAGGGGACGTGGATTGCCCTCTGTTCTGTCTTGTCCTTCTGATTATCTAAATGCCTTTTCTGTCATTTCCTGAAGTTAAATATTTAAAAAAAGACAAAGTCTTTTTCCTTTCTTTCAGCCTTCCTTTCTTCCATCCACAGTTTCTTCCTTTCCAAGCTCAGCTCATAGAATTGTTGGGTTAGTCTCTGACTCTGAACAATTGTTTCATCCCCGTATCGTTAAACCTCCCTAAGCCTACCAGCTACCAAGTGGTAAACGAACGTAGCACCAGGTCTTGAAGCAGAGGAAAGAGCAAATGTTAGCAAGCTCATACCAAGATTCCTGCAGCTCATTGCCCATGGATCTTCCTCCCTCTGCCCTTTGCTCCCCACAGGTGATGAAAAGTGCCTTTTCTACCTTCATCTTTAACAAACCTTGGCTTGCTCATTGCTCCTTCTCCCTGTGGTCGCCCGAGCACAGCCGGGAGTACAAAAAGGAGGTCAAACTCTGGCTGATTCCACACAAACAAACTCTTTTATTTGCAAGCAAAAAAACCACACAGAGGCCGCTTACCTCAGCAGTTTCACAAAAATCCAGTGTACACAGTTCTTACTTGAGCTGGCTTCCTACCTTCTCTTGGGGGCCTCCCCAGCCTTGGGGGCCCTGCCTTCATATCCAAGGCTGCAGGGATCCTCCCTGGCCCAGAATCCCTTGCTGGGATGGCTCTTAAGGAAGACCAGACCAGGTAGTTGTTAGCCGGTCCTTTAAGGTGTTCTGAGGGAGTTTTATACACTCCCTCACCCTCGCCACAGTAAATATTGGCTTTCAGCTTCTTAGCTTTCCTTTTATAGCATTCTGTAGTCCTGGTCTTATGGTTGTGCTTCAGTTTCCACTACTGGGGCTCTCCATGTTAATCTATCCCCCATCAAGTGTGACAGGCGCCAGCCTTTGGGTAGGGCATGCTGGGTGATTGCCCGGGGTGCTGTGAGCCGAGGGGATCCCTGAGCGCTCAGTGCTGCTGGCATGGCCTGTTATACTGAATTGCTGGCAGGAAACCGATTTTCGCCCATGGTGCCCATTTGGCACTATAAATTTGTCATATCTGTCCCACGACACTGTAATAATCTCTTCTCCCACCAACTTGGTCTCCTTCTACATTGGTGACATTCTATTAGCTATTCCCAAAGTTTGCCAAATATAGCTGTCATTTTCTGTATAAAGCATCTAAGACGAAGGCAGCATGAGAAAAACGATGAGATTAAAATTAACATTCACTGTAATAGAAAATAGCTTCTTAGATACAATTGCATATTGTTAATAAAATCAATGCAACTCGTTGTTTCGCTGCTTCAATAAGAGTCACAAAGCAAAACCTATTGCTCTCAAAGAGGTCAATTTTTGGTGCCCTTTCCCTGGGTAAGTAGACATTTACCAGCATAAGCTCACTGAATATTGTCCTCACTCAGTCCAGCTAAAAGTAGGAAGGGGGCTCCCTGGCATGCATGCTTTTCGCTGAATTGAGGGGAGACGGTGCTTGTGGTGCATTTTGGGCAGAATCAGAAAACAACACATGTAAATTGCATTTCCAAATTTGTGCACATCATTTTATATTCAAATTTTATCTGCACAAACAGCAGATGCTGCAACCTTCGGGTACTTCGTAGCCCTGACAGTTTTCAAAGGGAAAGCATTGCATGCCTTTTTTTGATTATTAGTCTCAGGGTCCATGGTTACAAACATTTTCCCAAAAAGCTTATGACTTCTGTGTGCAAAACCAAAAGCTGATATCATACAAATTAGCTCTCGGCTCTTCCTGTCCCCAAAGGATTATCAAGTTCTTCTGACCAGGTATCGTAGCGTAGTTTGAATCTTCTCCTCTATGAAAATGGGAGGTTCCACTTGTTCCAATGACTCTAACGTCCTCTCTCGTAACTTTGCCAAGCTTTCCCAAGATTTTGCTCTGTGTGCACTCGCCTTGCATGTGACGTCTTCCAGTGCAAATGCACAGGATTGCAGAAAACGGTACTCATGTCCAAAACTTCTTTTCACCGAAAAACAGAGAGCTTAAATTTCCCTGCAAGAATTTTGTATCCTTCCTCTCCCATCACCCAGCCGCCGCCGCATGTTGAAAGCACGTAGAATGCACCCAAAGCAACGTTGGTTTAAAGTAGTTAAATGTTCTACCTTTGCTGTTTTTAGGCAGCTGTCTGAAGACAATGCCAATCTTCAGGAAAGCGTGGAAAAAGAAAGTGAGGAGAAGAAGAGGCTGAGCAGAACCAACGAAGAACTGCTTTGGAAGCTGCAGACGGCAGAGCCTATGAGTCCCGTCAGACTGTCTCCATCGTCGCCTCTTTATCGCTCGGCATCCGGCTCTCTTTCTCCCTCGAAAGTCAACACCGCATCGAGATGACATGGTCACCACCCACCATATGGCTTTAGAGCATTTCCTAGACACCCAGAATGCTGTCTGAGAAAACACAGTAAATTAGCAGGGTCTGTTACTGCAAGCATGCTTTGTAGCTGCATTACTGTAGATAGGATTCCGTTGAAAGATGTTCATCCTATTGGCACGCTGGTATCTTAGGCCATTACATCCAGTGCAGGCTGATGAGTAAACTGTTTGCCATGGTTCAGACCAAAAGGGAACAAAAATATATTACAACTGATTGTTCCTATGAACTGAACTTCAGCTTTCATTATCAGTATTTCAGGTTACAAAAAGATAATAGATTCGCAGAGTATAACAATATATCTTGACAGGGATACAAAATGTTCTTCATTTCATTTCTTGATATTACCAGATGACCCTAAGTGCTGATACAAACTTTGTGCCTAAAATATGTACCTAAACAAGATGCATTCCCATCCAGCTTCCCAGGAATATTTCTACCCAAAATGAAAAGAAAAAAAAAAAAGAAAAAAAGGTTTCTGACTACAAGAAGCATCTTTCAGCCTTACCACCAAGTGGTACTTTTATACCATTGAACACCAGCGATTTAAAATTGAAAAACAAGAGCTGCCTTCCAAAACAATCTGCTCCTCAGCCAGCTTGTGAGATCGTTATTAGCACTTTGATTTGCAGTTTGAATTCTTATCAGTGCCAGTGTTTTATCATCTGAAATGGTAGTTATGAGAGGAGATATGGGCAGCAGTCCTGGTCTTCGCAGCTGAGAACTGAATTCCAGTGAATTTTCAGTTCGATTTCATTACTGTTATCTTGGGTAGACAAATTTAGATTTTAAAATAGATTTCCGAAGTAAAGGAAACCAGGAAACTTGGAATTCCAAACTCTCTACCTTTATCGTAGCATGTTACATTAAGACGATGAACCTAGACAGCTCCTGGCATCATGGCACTAGAACCACCCAACCCAAAAAGTGACCCTGAGACAAAGACTGTGGACTTTTATTGGTCTGCAAAATTGGGTCCTGTCCCTTAGAATGGTTGGTTGTGAGCTATCCCGCAAACAAACTGGTAAATTATTTTCAGCATCTGTATCCCAAACCAGGTGTACGGTAAGTATGATTAGACATGACATAGCTTCAAAGTCTGCCAAAACAGGGACCTTATAAAACTGCAAGTGATCAGCCATGCTGTGTGGCACCTTCTTTGGCCATGAAAGGGAGATTTTTTTTTTTTCAGATTTTTAGAAATGTAAAAACCTTGTTGTAGTAATGCATTGGTTTAGGAACATGATTCAGAAAAGAACGGGTGGATTTTCTTTTTAAGATCGATTGATGCTTATCTTTTTTTTTTTTATTGTTTACATCACAAAAGCAGACACCCTGTGCATGTGGCTCCTGATTTAACAAACAGAAATTGGACCCTGTTCAAATATAGCAAGCTAGTAGGCTGAGTAGTACAAAAATTTGGAAAGGGTCAGGAAGAAATTATTAAAAGAACATTCAACTGTTTGAATATCTAACATACTGTGTAACAAAGTCAATTCACTCGGAAAAGAACGCTACTGAACTCCATGCAAGAAATCGGAGCCTTTCCCAAGGCACAGACACACAATGACCCTCTTTGTTCAGAATGTGGCCTCTTAAACATAATTGCATTTTCCAGAATTGCTTCTGTCTTTCAGCTCACTGTGAAACGGGTATCACAAATGCAGCATGAAACGTACGTGGCTTAATTGTTTTCACTTCTCTTTTATAGGGTTCCTGACATCACAAACACTTCTGTGAACCTTCTTTAAACGCAGAGGGTAATCTGCTGATTGCAGGAGATGCTCCATAGTCAGCAACCATAAAATAAATGTTAAAAAGTCTAAAACCAAATAAGATATATTTGCAATACCTGCTTTACAGTCAGCTTCAAGCCATTTTTTTCTTGTATCTTCAGTTAATGTTTGCCTTTAGTTATTAGTAGCATTGAAAAGTGATACCAAGTGGTAGTGAGAGATAAAGGTTTTCCCAACTATAAGGTCTGCTGAAGAAACCTGGTTGCTCTGAAGCATTTTCTTATTGACTTAAGACTTGGAGGGATTCCAGGTCAAAAAGGGAACTATGCCAGGGACAAATCACCACTGATGTATGTGATCTCGTCCTCTGTACACACACATACACATATCTGTGAACCAGAAGAGCATGCACCTGTCCCCAGTGTAAACACAGAAAGGCAAGAAAAACATTATTCCATTAAAAAAAAAGTCAATTGAAGTTAGTATTTCATATTAATTTAGCATTTTAGAAGTACTCATAATTGAGTGACGTTGCTGCTGTGATGCCTGCCATGTTGATTTCTAGGAAGGAGCTCAGAAAATACAGAGTTCCATTAGTTATCATACGCACATCCCGACCAGTAGAAATTAGATTGCTGTTTTAAGTAATTCTATGGTCATTTTTATTTATCTGTGTCTTTACATTGTATATGTGGGCATTTTTGTAGAATAGCTTGTGTCATATTGACTAAATTATTTAGGTACGATATGATGATGTTTCCACATTTAGCGACTACAGTCAAGGACTCAGTGTAACTAGGAGAGTTCCGACTACGTGCACAGGCAGCTAGAATTTGTGAAATGCCCAGCCACACTCCACTGCACGTTACGACAGAGTAAAACACAATCAGTGTTAATTATGTTCAACTTAACTATTCTCTTTTATGAAAAGGTTCAGAATGCCGAATACAGGTGGTGAATACTGAATGGTCTGGCCACGTAAATTAATAATAATAATAATCAGGATCCATACAGATAACATTTAAAGCTTGTTTCCAAATCCAGCCAGTTCATAATAGAAATAAACCTCCCTGGGGTCACACCCTTATCTATATCATTACACTTTCTGGCTTTTGCCCTCATGCCTCACAACCTTTTAGACAGGGAGATGGCAGTTTTCAAGTGATTACAACCAGGTAACTAAATAGTTAACACAGGTAAAATGGGTGACTGAAAATGCCCCTCCCCATTGTGGGGGTAAAAGTGCCCATGAGGTTTCACCACAAAAAGGAAGGGCTGGTGGCAGGAGGGCAGCACCGATTTTGTACCTGCTGTAGGCTGGCTGTAAAGTTTGAGAGCGCAGAAGTGCCAGCAGCCGGCCCCCCTTAAATTTCCCCTTTGAAAATTCACTTGCAGGGATTTTGAAAATTGCCCGCCTAGTTGCATGGTTCGCTCTTAACTGTTCAAAACTAGCTACACGTGTGCACGTACTTTGCAGCTGCTGTTTGCGCGAGGTGAAACACCATGGGGTAGATTTTAAAAGAAGCGGGCGCGGGGTACATTTGTGCGCGCTACCTGGCGCGCACAAATGTACACCCGATTTTATAACATGCGCTGCCGCGCGCATGTTATAAAATCCGGGGTCGGCGCGCGCAAGGGAGTGCACACTTGTGCACCTTGCATGCGCCGACCCCTAGGGGAGCCCCAATGGCTTTCCCCGTTCCCCCCACCACCTTCCCCTCCCTTCCCCTATCTAACCCACCCCCCAGCCCTACCTAAATCCCCCCCACACACACATTGTTTGACTTTTTACGCCTGCCTCTGGCAGGCGTATCTTGCGTGCACCGGCCAGCTGCTGGTGCGCCAAGCCCCGGCACAGCCGCTGTGCCGGAGGCCTCGGTCCCGCCCCCAGACCAGCGCCTCACCCATGCCCCCCTTTTTCAAAGCCCCGGGACATACACGTGTCCCGGGGCTTGCGCACGCTGCCGAGCCTGTGCAAAATATGCTCGGCGCGCGCAGGGGTTTTGAAAGGGTTATGCGCATAACTTATGCGCGTAACCCTTTTAAAATCTACCTCACTGATTTGGGCTCTGAACAGTCTGTGGCCTACTGGCGGGAGATGCTGCCTCGATTTGCCCGCTCCGGGACATAGTAACAAAGCTCCTGCTGCTTGCACATCGGCTTTGCTTTGACAGTCCTCTTAGACATCCATAGACATCCCCATAGACGCAAAATAAGAAAAACCCTTTAGTACCTCAGGCCCCATAGACTGCAGCTCCATTATGGATGAAATGTTGCCAGATGGCCTGGGAATGAGCAAGATTTTCCAAGACTCTAGGTGCAAGAGTATTTGGCGCTCTAGACGAGCCTTTGGTCATGAACCGTTAACTTATGGCATTTGCTCCAGCACAGCGTTCCCTTCTTTGGCAGTATTGGCTCTCCCCCTCCGAGCCTCATGCTGGTGGGGTTTTGCTGCACCCCCCCCCCCCCCCCAAATTTTGGGGATCTAGGCGACCACCTAGTTTGCCTAATGGAAGTACCTGGAGGGAGTCCTCCAGGTACTTCCTCTGGCCACCCTGAAATGATTTTCCTTCACCATTGAGCAAACTTTCCCAACCCTCTCCTCGAGGCACACCTAACCAGTCGGGTTTTCAGGATATCCATAATAAGCATGCATGAGACAGATTTGCAAATATTGGAGACTTAGGGCCGGATTTTAAATGCCCTGCGCGCGTAAATCCGGCCGGATTTACGCGTGCAGGGCCCTTGCGCGCCGGCGCGCCTATTTTGCATAGGCCGCCGGCGCGAGCACAGCCCCGGGACGCGGTTCGGGGCAGGACCGGGGGCGTGGCGCCGGCCCGGGGGCATGGTCGAGGCCTCTGACCAGCCCCTGGGTCGGGTGATGGCGCGCCAGCAGCCCGCTGGGGTGCGCAGATTTACGCCTGCTGAAAGCAGGCGTAAATCTGGCAACAAAGGTGGGGGGGGGGGGGGGTTAGATAGGGCCGGGGGGGTGGGTTAGGTAGGGGAAGGGGGGGGAAGGTGGGGGGAGGGCGAAGGAAAGTTCCCTCCGAGGCCACTCCGATTTCGGAGCGGCCCCGGAGGGAACAGGCAACGCGCGCAGGTTGCACAAATGTGCACCCCCTTGTGCGCGCCGACCCCGGATTTTATAAGATACGCGCATAGCCGCGTATCTTATAAAATCCAGCGTACTTTTGTTCGCGCCTGGTGTGCGAACAAAAGTACGCGCTCGCACAAAATTATAAAATCTACCCCTTAGGGTATGCCAATCTATCTCATGCATATTCATTGTGGAAACCTGATTGCCTGGAGAAGAGAAGGACTGCCATAGAAGATTTTCTTTGGCACTCACTCCTCTGACAAATGGGGACAAGGCCTGCCCATCTCAGCTGTGATTTTTTATCAGGAAAGCATGGATACTTGGAATGCCAACTTGTATGAGAATCTCAATAGCAGAAACCTTATCTTGCCATGTTATCTTTATCAGTTTCCTCAGACGACCCATATGGAAATGGTGCACCTTTATAGCATGTGAGTCAATTTTAAAAGAGTTTAGATGCCTAACTTTGGGAATTAGGAGCCGAAATTGGCACCTTTGAAAATTGACTAGGGCTGTATTCCCAAATTTAGCTGCTTATTTTCACTAGGATCATAAATGCAAGCACCCAATAAGTGGGTGAGGGCAGGGGCAAGTGCTGGGGCAGTAAGTTAGATACTAAGCACTGCTTTTCAGTGCTAGGTTCCTAAATGTTGACAAATTGGAGACCTAAATTTAGGCCCCTATACTGAGGGGCCTAGATCAGGCATGCATTGTTCTTTGAACACTGGCCTCATGGCATCTGGACACCATCTAGGTTTCA
The DNA here is from genome assembly GCF_901001135.1 of Rhinatrema bivittatum. Classification (NCBI taxonomy): domain Eukaryota; kingdom Metazoa; phylum Chordata; class Amphibia; order Gymnophiona; family Rhinatrematidae; genus Rhinatrema; species Rhinatrema bivittatum. Next base: position 96,171,727 of record NC_042619.1, read on the forward strand.
TAGGTATACAAGCAGAGCGGGCAACACAACAGCTTTGCAGATCTTCAGTTTTGCTTTTCACCTGATACCTCTGCATTTCCACACATTTGTGTGTTGTCTGCCAAAGGCAACGAGCACTGTGAAAAGTGACGCAGGGACAACTTTCAGTCAGGTCGATCTACCCAGGTATATCCCTTTGAAAATTATCCTTAGAATCTGCTAAAGATGCCCAGATGGTCATGACTTATTGTTTAACTGGGCTGCCCTGGACTTCACATCCTGATCTTATCATTCGCATGATTAATCTTGGGCTGAGATAACTCGGATGTACATAGGGTTTTGTGAAACCTCTAGAACGTTTTGAGAAGTTTTATATGTTTCATAAAAACCATTTGGGATCTATAAAAAAAACAAACAAGCTTTGAAGACTTTTCTAAAGAAATGAAAGGATTATTTTTCCCCCAAAGCACAGATGTGGGTATATGACATATGAGTTTGTAGTGAAAAGAAAATAAACAATGATATGCTTCCTCTAATCAGTTCTCATCCCATGTCATGAACATTCACTATTAACTACGCTGGCTCCAGATAGTAAGAGATGATATTTGTGCTGTGTGTGTGAAATAAGAGCTCCTAAACTGGGAATGCTCTTTTCAGAACTGAAAATATTGCTGTTAAGGATAATATTTACTGCTGGAGGAAAATCCAACCTGGTTTTTATGCCACAGCCCAAGCCCATAAAGTTCCAGTGCATTTGAAAATTATTTTGACAAAATGTTCTCCCATTTCTGTATGGCACCCCCTTTCTTAAATCTTTGTTTTCTTTTTCATTTGATCTGTTGTACTTTAGATATCACAAATATTTGTTTTTTTTATCCCTCCCTTTGCCACTTCTGCTAAACACAGAGAAACGTCATTTAAGTGGTATTAGATACTTATGCAACCTGATGTGTTCCATGCATATTGTTAAAAATGAATAGAAATAAAAAATATTTGATTTTTCTTTTTTTTATTTGCTGATAGAGATTTTATTGAACATTTGTTTATTTAAAAATAAATATAGATATTTGTATGCCTTGTTGTCTTGGCAGTTTCCTGCTGCTCCATTGGCCTTCCAGTTGATTCAGGACCAGCTCTATGTTGAATTATGGCACCATGAGCCCTTATTCTTCATCTCCTCCATTAACTTTAGCCCAGCCATGGCAATGACAGTCCTTGGTTGAGGGCCATGCACTGTGGTTCCCTCCATAATGCATAGTCAGGGATCCTAAGTCTGGCTCATTGGTGTTACTGAAGACGGATAGCCGAGTCTTCCCTCCTCTTGGGGGCTGAGAACCCTTCTTCTGCAGTATCCAAAGTCACAAGCAGCCTGGAGAATAGAGTCCTGTTCTGGAAGTCCAACTCCTGTCCTCTGCCAGTGAGCTCCAAGTCAGCCCTACAAATACTTTTTTTTAATTTTGTGGTGGAGGGAAAATAAGCCTTCCATATGAGCAGCAAAAGGTCATCTTTCATGCATCAGCCTCACCATTTATAACTGCCTAGGTTAAGGTATGATTGGAACATTAACTTGATATGATTATTTGAGGTGATAAGGCAGGGCCTTCCAAACCTATCTTGATGACAGCTGCATGAGATAAGTTTGCATGCATTGGAAACCCAGTACAATCAAATTTATCTCTAGGTTCATACTGAGCTGCTGTGTGGCTCAGCATATTAGCCAGTATCAGATGTGCTTATAAGCTGACTTACTAAGGATATTCAGTGCATGGCAGAACAGCTGAATATACCCAGCTATTTTAAAGTTAGCTGGATAAGTGTATTCAGCTAACTTTAGGACAGCCCTCTGTCCCGACGAGTTAACTGGATAAGTTATCCGACTAACTCAACTCCTCCCCCATCCGCCCATTTCCTGCCCAAGTTATCAGCTACAAATTTTGCCAGATTAGTGGGATTTATCCAGCTAAGTTTTTCTCAGTATCATGAATATGTAACCTGACCATCCTATCTCCTATAGAGCTTGCAGGATCTCTCAAGTGGTAGGCATTGGGTATGTCCTCCTCATCAGAACCTCTACTCTCCATGCTCTGATGTGACTCCAAAATGAAGACATCAGTCTTGTTTATTTTCTTGCATACATTTAACATGACTCACGGAAATGCCAGCTAGGAGGTAGATGTTCATAGTTCAATTAAATCCCAAATTGATACTGCACAAAAAAGATTTTAAATCTGTTTGATACAGTTATATCATCCAACATCAGGCATATTGCTCATTTAATCTGAGAGTTCGCAAAACACTGGACTTATGCAGCCCCATGGTACTCACAAAAAGATGGTTTGATTCATGCCTCAGTAAGAGGGGCTCAGTTAAATATTTTTGGCATAGTCCTTGCTGGAGCTTACAATTACTCTACACGGAGCTGGGTCCTTTAAGGCTGCATGCTGGAGAGACATCTTGCCTGATCCTAAGCACTCCAAAGAGTGACAACTAAAGCTGGAGCATATGCAGATAAAATAACACAAAACATTAGCAACCCCACAAGTGGTAATAGAGCACCATTTTAATTAGTAACCATGGGTTACACATATCCATTGCAGATATCCTGCAAACCCAACTAGCTGTGGAGTGCTGAAAGCAGGTTTGGGAAGCTAACACCGTATCCCCTGACTGTGCTTCTTGGTGTTGATGCTCATGCTAGTGCTTCGGCTGTAGTTCACATCAGTTGAGCCTCTGTTCCTGCCTGTACGAATCTGTGCCACAAGCCTTTATGCATGCAGCCTTCACCAATTCCAGGCCTTCCACTGCCAGTATATTGCTTAAACTGGGGTTCTCAACTCAGTCCTTGGGACATACCTAGTCATTAAGTTTTTCAATGTTTCCACAATGAAGATGAATGAGAGAGATTTGCATGCACTGCCTTCATTGTTATGTAAATGTATCTCATGGACATTCAGTGTGGATATCCTGAAAACCTGACTGGCTAGGTATGTCCCAAGGACTGGGTTGAGAACCGCTGGCCTAAGCAATACAGTGTAGATATAAAATCCCTGTTGCTGTTTATTTCATATTAAATTATGATCTTGACACTCATCAAATATTGAATATTTTCTAAAAGCTTTTTCAAGTGTCATATCTACAGATCAAGAGCTTTCAAATGAGCCCTGACAATAAAATCAGATAAAATAATGGAGGAGTACACAGGAAAGACAGATGACCGAGATTATTAAGGATTAGTATGATTTGCCATATATGTTTTCTTCACCCATTTTTAAGTCTAAATAACAATCCATAGACAACTTCCAGAATTTTAATCTTAAATATATTTATTAAATTTGATGGCTAGAAATGTTAGATTAAGCATACTTTTTAAATGGTCCTGAATTTAAAATAGGGCGATTAAAACCAATTTAAGATGGGGTTTTTTTTTTCCATAAAATATCTAAACCTACAGTGCAGCCACCCTCTGTTTCACAATCTAGATGATTGGTCAGAGCACAGATAAACACAGTGGAAAGCTGTTTGTATTGGAAATGGGTCTAAGTTTATGTGGGTCAGTGTGCCTTCTCCTTACACCTTTATGTTCTGTCCAAAAGAGAGAGTAACTAGAAGCATTTAAACCTGTGGCAAGAAAAATTAAATTGTCAGCAAGCTTTAAAAACACAATTCTGGGATGCTGCAGGGGGTGACACTCACAGCCAGTGGCATTCCCACCCCGGGTGACAGGAGTGGGATGCCAGCCGGGAAGTCGGCAGCCACGAGTGGAGCCCATCCCGCTCGTGGTGGAAGAAAGGCCCATGTAAGCTACGGGTCTGGAACCGGCAACTGCACAGCCTTTCCTTCTTCCCACCCGCGCGGCCCGGAAAAGGAAGTGGTGGGTCGGCATGGGCGGGCAAAAAAAAAAAAGGTCATGCAGTCGCGGCCTGAAGCAGAAGGAAGCTCAGGGCGTGTCCCCGTCGCACAAAGAGGCGGCACCAATGTTGTCTCCCCTCCCCCGCAGAGTCGCACCAGTCCCCGTGCGACTCTGCGGGGGAGGGGAGGGTTTGTCGCAGGGGATGAAGGAGGGAAACTGCTGCTGTACTTCTGGTGGGGAGCAGGTAGGAAGTGAGAGAGAGTGAGTTTGTGTCTGTGTGTGGGAGCGATTGAAGGAGGGCGCATGTTTGTGTGTGAAAGTTTGAGCCCGTGTGGAGAGGGGAACCGGAGATAACCGGGGGGGGGGGGGGGGGGGAGAAGTGACGGAGAGGAGATGGAGAAGTAAATCTGGGGTAGGAGGACAGAGAAGTGAATTTGGGGGGAGGGGATGGAAAAGTGAATGGGGGTGCCAAAGAAAGTATCCATCCCGGGTGCCAAATACTTTAGGTATGCCACTGCTCACAGAGTCACAGTCAATGGGGAAATCATCGGCCCACCCATTGCACAATAGTGCTACCCACAGGAGGCACTGAAGGTTCACATCTAAGGTGCTACAAAGGCAGCTATGGACTAGGGAGCCCCTCTAGGGCTCTGTCCCTGCAATGGCCGGGTCATAGAAAGATGAAGGAGTTGCCAAAGTGGGCGAAAATAAACCTGGTGTGTCAATGCTGACCCTCAGAAATGGCAGTGAGAAAATCTTGAGGCAGGTTCCAATCAAGCTCAGATGCAGAGGAAGGCAAATGAGGCCAAAAAGGGGGGTGGGGAAATAGCATTCTGGGGGTGGTAGAAATATTTTTATTGAAAATCCAAAACAGCAAAATACTAGAAAAGCTTTCCTTCATTATGAAGTTTAGAAAAAAATAAGGCAATTTTAAACATTGTAATACTATTTTATTCTGAATGTTTTCTTTTTCCCCCTCTCTGGGCTTTTGTGAAAAAGCAGTATATATGTATTTTAAATAATAATAATCATGATAAATACTCATCAGCCCAATGACACTACCTTTTGCACAATCTTATGATAACTTTCAGCAACCAACAACAAACTTAAAATAAATGGATTCCAATATGTTTAGATCAACAGAAGTATTTACCAAGTAAAATGAATTTTAAAAAAGGTCAAGTTAAAAAAAATATATCAACCTAATAAACGAAGCTTGACCGACGTGCCGCAAATGCGCAGTAGAGAGCAGCTCTACCACGCATGAGAGCACGTCAGTCACAGTGTGCCTCTTAAAAATAAAAATGGCGCTGTAGGAGCGGCGGCCGGAAGACAGGGAGCAGGGGCCCGAAGACCCAGAGCAGCAGGAGCTGCGGTGGCCCGAAGACCCGGAGTGGCGGCGGCATGCGCACGAGGGAGGGAGGGACAGACGGACGGAAGGAAGTCTGTCTCTCCCTCGCGCACATGCCTCCGCCGCTCCTGGTCTTCGGGCCACCACTCCTGCCGCTCCCGGGGGGAGGGGAGGAGGGAGGGAGGGAGGGAGGGGGAGAGGAGTGACTGAGGGGAGGAGGGAGGGAGGGGGAGAGAGGAGTGACTCGAGGGAGGGGGGAGAGAGGAGGGACTCAGGGGAGGAGGGAGGGAGGGGAGAGAGAGGAGTGACTCAGGGGAGGAGGGAGAGAGGAGTGACTCAGGGGAGGAGGGACTGAGGGGAGGAGTGACTCGGAGGAGGGAGTGACTGAGGGGAGGAGGGAGGGGGGGAGAGAGAGAGAGGGAGGGAGTGACTGAGGGGAGAGAGTGGGGGAGGTGGGAGGGAGCATGAGGGGGAAGGAAATGATCCAAAAAAAAATGTTAATGTAGCCCGTTTTAACGGGCTTAACGGCTTGTATATATATATAATCCCCTTTTTTGTACACAATAATTACTACTAACGACTCAAAGCAACGTGATAAAACTCCAAAGGGTTTATATGTAGAATACAATGCATGTAAGGAGTGCAAGTAGAAATGAGCTTCTACCATTTATAAGTTGCTTTCTTCCATTTGGCAGTGCGGCTGACTGTAGGGAGTCCAATCTTGAGCACTTTGCTCAGTATCTTCCTTATCCACAATGCAGAAAATAGCAATGATGATCTGACTTAGCTTCTCTCTCTCTTGGATTGATAAACATTTCTTCCCAGAGGCAGTAAGCGTCCCTAAAAGTGCAAAGTAAAATCAGGTGTTGCTGAGATCTCTCATTTCATTTATCTTTGGATTTTTTTTTCCTTTCTTGGAATTAGGTGCTCTCTGGAACATGGCTATCTTTTTGTTATTTTATTGAATTGGCCACAATACTGAACTGGGTTTCTAGGTGTATAATTGAAGCTGGGCATCATCAGGAGATGACAGATAAAACGACAGTCCTTTCCCTCCCATGACTTGCCACCAAGCTTTGTAATAATCTAAAAAGTTACCAAAACTAGCAAGGCCCATAAATCGGGACTCCTAGGTACTCGGTCACTACCAATCTGCCGGCATGGACCGCATGATTCCTGCCTGCCTACCCCATGGCATACAGTATCACCAGGTCATGCTTTCTTTTCCTCCTTATCACATCTCCCTGTGCCACTGCTCTTGAGGGAGTGATGAGTGGGTTGTTAACAATTCTGCAACCCTCCGGCCCTGTTGCTACCACTGTCTTCCATATCCCAAGCTTAAATTCTTTGTTGGTTTCCATCACATCTGCTAATTGGTAAATCCGGGCATCTTCCACCCTCTCAGTAAAGTAGTATTTTCATTTTGTTATCTTTTCATTGAATCTTTCTCCGGCCAGCTTAGGAACATCATCCCTTGTCCTTGAAAGCATTTTATATGGAAAATTTCCTAATGCTGTGATTTTATTGAAGTCTTTCAGTGTTTCTGCTTATCCCTTTCACTTCTTTCCTCCAGTGCATACATGTTAGGGGACTCAAGCATTTCTTTGTAGGGTGGATGTGGCAGGCCTGTGTAAACCATTTCAATCCTCTCAATGTCTTTATGAAGGTTTGGCCTCCTGAACTGAGCACAGTACTTTTAAGTGGGGATCTCACAAGTGGCCTGTACAAGGACAGATTGGGGTAGATTTTAAAAGGAGTGTGTGCGCGACCATGTGCGCGCGGATCCGGGGTGCGCACATGGACGCGCCGATTTTATAATGTGCACACCATGTTATAAAATCCGTTGGCCACGTGCACATGCACGCCAGATTTTAAAATCCACGCACACATGTGCGCGCAGGGGGTGTAAATTTTAGTAAATTATACGCGATGACGCAATTGGGCCTTCCCCAGTTTCCTCCCAGTCCGCTCCAATTGAGGAGCGGACTGGGAGGAAACTTTCCTATCCCTAACCCTACTCTACCTACCACTTCCCCTCTCCACCCCAACCCCTAACCTAATGCTTACTATCCCATTTTTTTTGTTTGTTTTTTTACTTACTACTCTGTTGGAGCAGAAGCAAATTCCGCGTGCCGGCTAGCTGCCGGCACGCACTTCCCCGGAACAGCGGCTAATGGCCACTGTCCGGCCGGCCTCCATCCCACTCAGACCACGCCCCTGGCTCGCCCCTTTTTCAGAGCCCAGCACTTGTGCACGTATCAGGTCTTATGAGTGTAGCCAGGCCCTTTTGAAAATATGCGCAGGGCCCAGCCAAGCGTGTAAGTCCCGATTTTTACGCACGCAGCCCTTTAAAAATTTGCCCATATATCTCCTCTTTCGTACTCATGAAACCTCTGTGCAACTAAGTGTACTGCTTGCTTCCACTGATCCTTTATTCTAGGGATGTGCATTCATTTGAAATGAAATGGGACATTTTAAAAATTTCCTGTTTTGGTTGAATTTGTTTTAAAATGAAAGAAAAACAAACTTTCATTCTTTTTTCATTTGATTTCTTTTTTAAATAAGGCTGCCAGTCTGCCACAAAAACAAAGAAAAAAAAATCTACTTCTGAATCCCCTCAGCTACTCTTATCCTACTGAGGATTCTTTGTCGGGCAAGAGCAATCTGCAGCTTCTCCTGCCCCACCGGTGCTCTGATTACAGATGGTGCTGGCAGACTGAGGCTGGCACCATTGTTAATTTATTCTGTACAAAATGGCACTGGCTAGACCCGACTGGCACTCTTTTGTATGGAATCTTAATTTGTGTGTATTAGATTAATTTTTTATATTGCAATGTACATTGCCTTGACCTACACACCAGAAAGGTGATTAAATAGATCAATAAATTAAACAAAACCTAAGAAATTAACAATGGCACCGGCCTCTATCTATTGGCGCCATTTCTAAGTATAACACATGTGAGACAGGAGCGACTGGAGATCACTCCTGCCACGTGAAGAAAGAAAGATATGGTAAGAAGGTTTTGAGGGGGTGAGAGACCATTGGAATGGAGGCCCAGGAGAGGTTGGGTTTTTTTTTTCCTCCTCCAAGGTTTTGTTTTGTTTTTCCATTCATATTTTTTCACTGGTTTTTTTTAAATTACATTTGTTTTATTTTGTTTTGTTCATTTCAAATATATTACAAAATTGAAACAAAAGAAAATGGAAAAAAAAAATGAAATAAAATATCTATATTTATTTATTTTATTTATTTAAGTTTTTTTTTATATACCAACATTCAAGACGATAGTCCCATCTTGCTGGTTCACAAGAAACAGGGGTGCAATTAAAATAAACTTTACAAATTGAACAATAGTGCAGAAAAGCAGTTACATGTAACAGGGAATCAATAACTTGGAGTAAGAAGGAAAATGAAGATCAGATATTTATATATATATATATATATATCTATATACATCCCTACTGTATGACCTTGACTGGCTACCTTCAGATCGTTTGAAACGATTGCTCCTAGATATCTTTCTTGTTCAACAGTTTCCCATTCTTGCTGTTCTAAGCAATAAAAGGGCAATAATCAGACTCTGCGCCATCTTGTAAATCCTATGGGTAAGCATGGAGTTTGCAGTAATAACGAATTACTGGTACTGCCTAATGAAAAATTACCCACAGAGATTTGGGTTAGTAGCAGGAATGCAACTGGATTTCAGGCTAAAATATCATTGGCACACAATGATGTTCTATTTCGCAACTGATTCCTCACCCAGTTTTTTACAACTTTCTTGTTTATTCCCATGACATCCAACTTGTTCACCAGTCCTCTATATGAAGCTGTCAAAAACCTTACCGGATTCCAGCTCGCTCTCTCTCTTGTTCACCAGTTTGGCACTTCATTAAAGAAACTCAGTCAAGTTTGTCTAATGAATTTGCTGTCTGGTGTTTTGTAATCTACTTGTTTCAAGGTGCTGCACTATTTTCTTTTGTTAGTATTGCTTCCATAGTTTTGCCCACTACTGAAGTTGCTCTAATAGGTCTGTAGCTGTCCGCTTTCTCCTTGTCCCCTCTTTTATGTAGTGGAACATCTAGTCTCCAGTCCATTGGAAGCTCCCTCATCTTCAAAAAAAAAAAAAAAAGTTGAATAGGGCTGAGAAGGTTGCACTCAGTACTTTCCTGAGCTCTTTTAGAATCCTAGAATATACATCATCAGGTCCCATGGTTTCATTCACTCTGATTTGTGTAAGTACCTTCTCCCTTATGGCTAAGCAGGTTAGAGCTCTTCAGCCTCAGTGTTTTCAAGCCTATGAGTTCTGGGCCATAGTATCATCCCATACACTGACATCATGTCCCGGCCTACAGAGAGGTCCAGCAGAGACTATAAGATCTGTACAGCAGCAGGAGCAAGAGAGAAGTAGCAACATCGGGAATCTTAGCAAGTTTACCCCAGGCTCAGCATTTCTACCCTGTGAGTCCAAGGCCCCTCTCCATGCAAACATCACTGCTGAACCTGTGGTGGGAAGGAGAGTCCGGCACAGATGCAGGTTGCACAAGGGTGTAAGCTAATGTGTTGTCCCTTTCGGACTCTTGAGGGACCAGAGGGGAAAGGGGTGTATAATTATGGCTTGTTTTCCTCAACTGTATTCACATATGAGAAAAAGCATTTTTGTTTTTCCACTTGCTTAGTTTAAAATGCTCATCTAAGTTGGACTTAAAACAACCAAGAACCATAGTATCTTTCTTCAATGGATGTAAAACATCCCATTGGTAAAGATTCATATCCGCCCAGGTACATCTGTAGTCACCAACTTACCCAAAACCACCTTCCCTGCATCAGTTTTTCAACCACGAATTTGGCTAACTTTTGCTACCTGCTTCCAACAGATGGGTAGAAGAAATTGTCCTCAGAAAGAACTTCAGTTCGTGGTTCAAAGATTGGTGAGGGAAAGAAGGATTTTAGGAAATTGGTGCCTAGGGAGGTACCTGCAAAGATAAAGATCTTTACAAATGATGGCAGAGGAAAATCACCAAATTCATTTAGTTTGCCCATTTCCTCTGCTTACTTAAATATTGCAGATCTTACATCCTTGTGCTTCTTCCAGTGGGAGATTGTTCCATATATCCACCACCCTTTCTGTGTACTTATTTCTTGGAGGCATGCAAAAGAATAGTGTAACCGGCCATTAGGTGACATGGGCGGTTGCTTTTACAGAAATCCAGTTGTTTCTGTTTGCCCAGCAGTACATTAATGATGTGGTCCACAGGGGCAGGAGGATTGGACACTTTCAGGTCTTTGTGGTTCTCACCCCAGAACTTTAAATAACTTGAAATAATGCTTAACAGGACATGAAAATGAAATTTGGGACAAGCACCCCCTTAGAAGAGTCACACAACATCAGTCTATGATCATTTTTTCTTTTACCTTACCCAAGACATATTGACTATCTTCTTTTGTAAAAAAAAAAAAACCCAAAAACCAAAAAACATTTACCCAAGCTAGTTAACAGCAGTTATGCAATTGCATTTCACACTAAAATGCCATTGCACATAATAAGCAGTTATCTGCTGTCATGATAAATGTCATTTTGGGAAAAATATTTCCAGGTATTTACATTCCCAAGACACAATATGCATACTTAGGAGAAGGGATTTTCCACACGATTACAAGTCATGAGGTCTGATTAATTATATAATCCAAAGTTTGTAATTCAGTCATGATGCACAAATGAGTAATATATTCCTGAATAGGCACATGCTCCAGCACAAGTAGAGGTGGAAGCATGCACGTTAGTCTACTGCATTGTCATAATTGTGGTTTCTTGTCTGCCTCTCCAGATAAACAAAGAAACCACTGGCAAAATCTACAATAGTGCCAGATTTTCTGTTAACTTCTCTTTTGTGCAGTCCAATTTGTATTTGTCAGCATGCAAAATATGGGTGCTTTAATAGAAATGTTTAGTGTAATGTAATTATGGTGTTCCTGTAAGCAGCATTCCCCTCAAGAAACTTTGGGATAGAGATTTAACTGTTCTCCCCTGCCCAGACATGAAGCATAAAACACAGAAACAGTTTCTCTTTTTTTTCCACTCAAAAGTCTGTTCTACTGGCATTCCAGACATGCATATGATGAGGTGGTTGAGAATGTGAGTTTTAAGTGACTGCTTCACCTGTTAACCCTCAACTACAATGTACCTTGTATGACCACATGTAGTGGGAGTATTATTCCCACACTCTTCACTCTGTGCTGTGCCTGGATACAGGCACAGCTGGCTCAGGAAGCGGGGAGTATCATAATTGCACCAGCAACAACTGGACCAGCTAGAGCTCTTCTCATGCCTACCTGTCCCTGATGGCCCACTGCTGACAGCTGGATGAGGCAGGAATATGCAGCAGCTTTAGGGTGGGCTGTGCTGCACAACCAGATGATAGATCAGAGCCATACCTTGACCAATGTCTTAGAAGGAACCAGGGGGCTGAGGGAGGACTGGCTAGGCCAGACATGAATATTAACTTTTTTTTTTTTTTTTTATTATTTCAGACAGTGTCAGCAACATGATCAAGGCAGTGGACAATGGGGACTAAAAGGGTAGCTAATGCTTTTTACATTTGTTGCATCTAGCGGTAAAGGATGTTCTTGGGCTGGGGGCAAGGAGCATGGTAGCTTAGCCTGATGGAGCTGATAGAGTGGTATAAGATAATAGGCATTTCAACTATGTGAAGGGCAGGTAGAAGCAGGCATCTGTGAACCACCTTATTTAGGAGAGGGCATCAGGTGGAAGTCCACCTGGCTCCTGCTGCAGAGATTAGTGAAACACCTTCATGAGTTGGCGGTGAAAGCTGCCATAGGTTTGGATTGCTCCCTTGGTCATCAGGATTGGTTACATATAGCATGGGCAGTGTACATACTGAAGCCCTACAACTATGCCAGAGAGGCTCCAAATTCATCCTTTTAGTCAACCTCTTCAAGGAGAAGTTACAAGGCGGTTGGCAAGAGCAGACAGTGGTACCAGCGTGGTTGGAGTTAGTGGAGCGTTTGCAGCTGCAACTGAAAAATCAGCTGAAATCCCTTACCCAGTTCTATTGTTACAGGCTGGCCACGCTATTTGACCCCTGAGTGAAAGGAAATATTACCCTCCAAGTCAACTCTCTATCTTCCTGAAAAAAAAGGAACTGCAAGCTAAGGGGCTGGAATATGAGTTGAAGAGAAACAGTGCAGATGTGGAGGAAACGCAGGCTCCCCTTGCAACAATGTCAGCTGATGAGATGCTGCTGATGCTATCACCTCCTCCTCATCCTTCAGCTGCCCACCCCAAGACAGGCTTTCCTGACAGAAGCCATGGCTTTACATTTGGTAGCAGAGACTTCTATCAGCACCCATTCCCCGGAGGAGATCCAGAGAAAACTTCAGTCAGGAACTACCTTGGAGAGCCCATTGAGGTCATAGATCCCTGGGCATACTGGGCACACAAGACCATGATCTGGCCAGACCTCACCAAGACTACCCAGTATTTCCTTTCTACCCACCAAGCAGTACACCTAGTGAGTGGATTTTTGCAATGGTAGTGAACATCTTGAGCCCATATTGTTCATGAATGTGAAACTGGTGGACATTAGAGTTCATTAAGATAAATCTCCTCCTCCTGGGTTTTCCTGAATTACCATGGGGCAGGACTGATCACTATCTCACAATCTTGGGGGTATCCTATCCACTGATCCCAGCATTGAGGGTTCATCCCCACTCAACTACTGGCCATGTTTTTTGCCTTCAGTGATTTTGAATGTTGATGTCACTGTTCCTGTGGTCCTTTCTACCTCTTTCTTGGTTCAGCAAAAAAAAAAAGAAAAAAAGAATAAAATAAATACATTTAAATAGAATTCTACTGTTGTGCATTGTTGCTGCTTGTGCTCCTGATGCTGCTTCTGTACCTGCTGACTTGTTGGTATGAACAGCACAGTTTTGTTGTCTATTCTGCTGCATTGACCCTCACTTGTTGCATTTGGATGATGATGCCATTGCTGCTGCTGCTGTTTTGGAGTGTTGTTTAATATGACCAGGGAGTGAGAATTAGGAACCACACACTACCAAGAAGAGATTGAAAGTCAACTTGTGACTCCCTGCAATGGTAAAAATTTCAGTCATAAAGGCAACCTAAGAAAACATGATAGAATTTGCACAATGCCTTGAGAGATTGTAAATCTCTAGAGCTGAAGGGGTAGTGGGCTATGGCCACATAGTTCACAGCCAGCATTAAAAAAAGGTAAACAGATAAATGCAGATTCTGTAAACAGAACTGGAAAAGTTTATACATTGCTGGATGCAACGTGTTTAAAGTCAGAAGGCCTGTATACACAACAAAATGGTTGGGTCATCCATTGGAAAATTGTGTAACATTATAACCTTGATCTATCAGAAAAACACTAGAACACAACCTACAGAATTGAGAATGAAGGAGCTCTGATCGCCTGGGATATTCCTATTCCAACCAATAAGAAGCTTGATGCTAGAAAACCAGATATTCTGGTAAAGGATAAAAATACAAAAATGGCATTACTTGCAGAGGTATCAATACCCAATGACTATTCTGTGGCTTGTATGTAGAAAGCAAAGTTTCTTAAGTACAAAAAGATGCAATCAGAAACCATAAAAAATAGGAGAAAAATACAGAAATAGTCCCAATTTTATTGGGCACCACTGGTTTGATTAAGAATTTCCAGCACCCCTTGATACATTGTCTAGACATATCACACCCTGTGAATACCAGGAGGCTCTCTTTGGCACAATGTGATTATTAAGAGAGCATTGGCCATACATTTGAGAGACTGAGATTCATTACCCACATATCCTGGCTTTCGCATGAGGTTCATTCCTGTTAAGGTATGTGCAAAACAAAACCCATTGAAGTCACTACCCCTGACAGAAGGGATATGAGGGAGAAAGGGGGTCTGGCGAGAGGCCATGCAGAATCAGGGCTCTGAACACAACAGTGCACTATAGCTTGACCAAACATAGCAAAAGATTTTAATGTCTTTTGGCACTTTTCACAAATAAGGTACCATAGGGCTCCAGATGTTTGTTTCATTTCTGCTGCTCTTTATAACATACAATAGATTTAGGGCCAGATTTTCAAAAAGTATCTATATGCTTAAAACTGGGTTTTACACAATAAATGCACTTTACCCATATAAGTGGACTTTTGAAAATTGCTACAATATATGCCATTGAATTATCAATAGGTTTTACCACGCATAAGTATACTTTACGCGAGTAAATGGATTTTGAAAATCACGATAATATGTTACATTTACATACATAACGCCTTTCAAAAATTCACCTTTTCCTAGCGTGTAGCAGATGGACTCAGGACCAATGGGTATAGTGTGCTCCTGATAGATGGGAGACGGAGTCAGATTTCAAAGCTGACGTCAGCTACATATACCCGTGCAGCATGCTTAGCTCTTCAGTATTTCTCCATCTCCTAAAGCAGATAGGGACACATCCACGTATAGAATAGTGTTAGCAATTTCTAAAACAAAGAGAGAAATTTTACCTCAAGAAGACGAGCCCCGCTCTCCGGCGGTGATACCTAAGGGTCCCTCCCCCAGTCGAGAAGTCCTGAGGTGATTTCCAAGATCCCTCAGAGGTAAGCCTCGGTCTAGAGCCGGCTCTCGGCGTGGACTTAGCCCCCAGGGTGGCTTAGAGGCAGTGGGTGTTGAATCGAGCTCGGCAGTAAAGGTATTTCCCCCTCCCCCCGCAACCAGAGACCGCCCGGCATGAGACCAGGAACGTCGAGACCAGGTAAGGTAGAAACCTTCTTTTAAGTCTCCGAGGCTCGATTTTGCCGCACAGATCTCCCTTCCAGCGTCTGTTTTAAATCGGGTTGAGAGCTCCGTCCAAGCTAGACCCCGATCTCGTGGAGACTCTCTCAGGGGGGGATTACCATCTTGCCTGCATGATCATCGGCGCCATTTCCCCCTCCTTGACCGCCGTATTGTCTGCACAACTGAGCCGTGTGCATAGCGGCGAGCTGGGCGCATCTGTGCCGGGCGTACAGCAGCCCACATAAACGGCCCGAGCGCACAAATAGGCTTGTGCGCACAGCAGCGCACACATCTCACCCAGGCGCACAAAGTCGTAGCCTGTGCGCACATCCCGTACGCACATCATCGGCGCACCCGGCGCGCACAACTAAGCCTTCTGGCGTGCATACCGACGCGCACAAACTAGTTTTGAATCACTCCATGCGCACAAGTCATGGCACTGCCAGCCAAGAAGATCAAGGGATAAGCCCTCTGCCCAGCCTGCCACCTGAGAGATGCGCAACATGAAGTGGCCTCTGCATTATGCCAGCAGTGCGAAGAGGCTCAGGGGGAACCTAAGCAAGGCTCCCCATAACCAGTAGAGGGTTCCGGATCCACTAACGATAGGACCCCGGACCTCTGTATCTCTGACTCGGCGCCTTCACAGGAAGGCACCTCGGGGGCTTCCACTATAAACCCTGCCGAGATTCAGTATGGACCCAGGGACCTTCTCCTGGGTGGAATTCTTCAAAGGAATACAAACCTTTGTCAGGCGCAATCGGTACCACCGGCGACACAGTCCCAGTCTTCACCAGAAGCACAAGATCTTCCAAGCACCTCTCGGACCGCTCGAGGCATGCCCCACCTAGGAAAGAGCTTCCCTACAGGCGATACAGACACCTCAGGGGATGAGACTGACTCCCTGGAGGAAGGGAAAATCCCCCCAGGGATGTAACCATACCGAACCATGCTATGATTCTTCTCCAAAGACGAGTTACCAGCTCTCATGTCTCTGACCCTGAAGATGCTGGTCATTCCAGGCACGGTTACCACAGCAGAGCCAAAGACGAACCCCGACCTGGTGTCCCTCCGTCAGGCCTCGTGCTATTTTCCAATGTTGCAGACCTGGAATGGAATGCCCCGGAGGCCAGCTTCAAAGGAGGACGGGCCTTAGAAGCTCTATACCCCCTGGAACCCATGGCCAAGGAACTCCTACAGTTCCCAAAAGTGGATGCCATGGTCTGCGCCATCTCTAAGTGCACAGCCATCCTGGTCGAAGGAGGAGTGGCACTCAAGATGCCCAGGACAGATGTCAGGAAGCCATCCTCAAACAGTCCTTTGATGTAGCAGCAATGACCCTGCACATCGCGTCCTGCTGCTCCATAGTAACACGTGCCTGCTTGCTCCTCTCCAGAGGCGCAAACACGTCCGCTGAAACATTAGAACTGGTGATATTCTTCCTCACGGATGCGACCTCAGATCTAGTGCGCATATCAGCCAGGGGCGTCTCCTCCATCGTTGCAGCCAGATGACAACTATGGCTCGAAATTGGTCGGCCGACGCGACCTCCAAAGCGAACCTCACGAGAATGCCTTTTAAAGGATCCCTCTTGTTTGGAAGCGAATTGGAGAAGTTATTCCTATTGGAGAAGAGATTCCTATAGAGAATCTCTACAGGTACCACACTCTAAAACGGGTGGGCAATTCCGGTCCGAGGGCTGCAAACCAGTCGGGTTTTCAGGATATCCTTAATGAATATGCATGAGAGAGACCTGCATACACACTGCCTCAGTTGTATTCAAATCTATTTCATGCATATTCATTAGGGGTATCCTGAAAACCTGACTGGTTTGCAGCCCTCGAGGACCGGACTTGCCCACCCTGCTCTAAAAGCTCTCATCATATAACCTTCAGAGACAGGGCATTCTCCACAGCAGGACCAGCTCTTTGGAACTCCATTCCACCGGATCCAAGACAGGAACCTTGCCTTCCAACATTCAGAAAAAGACTCAAAACGTGGTTATTTAAAAAAGCCTTTCCAGACCCCAACTGAACCTTAACTAACCATTAATAGAGCCTTAACTCACCATTAACAGACTCTCAGACTTTACCTTAACACGGTAAAATAACAACACTGCAATACACCATAACTTAGCAAATACCAAAAAATTTTGTAAATTTTGTTCATTTTGTTAAACTTCCTATCACCTTTTCTGCTCCCAGTTGTGTACTTCCCTGTTTTATTGTAACTGCAACGTTTTTTAGTTTAACACCTTTTTAATGTTTTTATTGTATCTTCTTTTGACACCCCTTTGTTAATTGTAAACTGGCATGATATGATACCTATTGCGAATGCCGGTATAGAAAAAACACAAATAAATAAAATAAATAAATATAAGTTAGCCAACAAATGGGGTGAATCTCCAGAACCTTGCCTACCGGAGGACAGGAATAAAAGAAACCAGTGCTCCTCTCCCCGAAGAACCAAGGGCAGAGGAGCACAGCGCTTTAGACCATACAAGAACGCATACTACCAAGCACCTCCCCCCACAGGCAGATCCCAGTCCTTTCGGAACAGAAACAACGAGGGGAGCAGGCTCAGGTACAGGTTCCGGCCGTACCCCACAATGAGAATCAGCAGACCCAACCATAGGAAGAAGTCATAGGGGGCAGAGTTAACGTCTGACAAGTGGGTCCTAACCATCATTACTTCCACAGCATCCCTCCAGACAAATTTGTGAGATCACCGTGCCACACCCTCTCCAAGAGGACGGCAGTGGAAACCACACTGACGAGACTATTCAGCCTAAAGGCGATAACCCCCGGTGCCCACGCACCAACAAAATACTGGTCACTATTCCATCTATTTTATCATTCCCAAGAAGGAGGGAACATTCCAGCCCATCCTGGACCTCAAGACCATCAATTGTTGCCTGAGAGTACCACACTTCCACATGGAAACCCTACGCTCAGTGATAAGGACAGTACAGCCGAGAGAATTCCTGACTTCACTAGATCTATCCAAAGCTTATCTCCACATCCCGGTCCATCACGACCATCAGCGCTTCCTATGCTTTGCGATACTGGACCATCATTACCAGTTCCGGGCGCTATCCTTTGGACTAGCTACCGCCCCCTCGGACTTTCACCAAGATCATGGTGGTAGTGGGGGCAACACTGAGGAAAGAAAGAATCCTTGTACATCCTTACCTGGATGATTGGCTGATCAGGGCAAAATCTCAAAGTCACCAGGCGACCACCAGAGTAAAGAATCTACTGCAGAACCTCGGGTGGGTCGTCAACACAGCCAAGAGCTGCCTATAGCCCTCCCAGTCGCTAGAGTACCTGGGAGTCTGCTTCGACACCAAGCAAGACAAGGTTATCCTCCCCCCCTCCAAGGAGAAGGAAACTGAAGGACCAACTGCGAAAACTGTTGAACTATGCTCGCCCCAAGGTATGGGACTACCTCCAAGACCTTGGTCTCATGACATCAACCCGGGAAATCGTTCCATGGGCAAGGGCCCACATGCGCCCACTACAACGTTCCCTACTGTTACAATGGTACCCGACTTCCCAGAACTACTCCATACACCTCCAGCTACCAGCAGAGGTTCGGACACAGTTCCAATGGTGGCTACAGGAGGACCACCTGAGCAAGGGAATAAGACTATCCCCACTGAACTGGATCTTCCTCACCACAGATGCTAGCCTGCGAGGGTGGGGAGCCCACTGTCAGGAACTGAAGGCCCAGGGACAGTGGGACAAAGAAGAGGTGGGATGGAACATAAACCAGCTGGAAGCCCGAGCAGTTCAACTAGCCTGTCTACAATTTGGCCACAGACTCCGGGGCGAGTCTGTCCTAGTCATGTCGGACAACACCATAACAGTTGCCTACATCAACCGCCAGGAAGGAACCAGGAGCCAACAGGTATCCTTGGAGATAGACCCCTTCATGGCATGGGCAGAAACAAACCTGCAAGGGATCTCAGCCTCCCACATTGCGGGAAAGGGCAACGTTTCTGTGGACTACCTCAGCAGAGAGAGCTTAGATCCAGGGGAATGGATGCTGTCGACCACAGCCTTCCAGTTGATAGTAAACTGCTGGGGAACCCCAGCTATGGATCTATGGGCAACCTGGTCTAATGCCCAAGTTCCCAAGTTCTTCAGCCACAGACGAGAACCGCAATCCCGGGGAATAGACGCCCTCATCCAGACCTGGCCACAGGAAGACCTGCTGTATGCCTTTCCCCCATGGCCACTACTGGGCAGGATCATCCGCAAGATAGAACACCACAGGGGACTAATACTTCTAGTGGCCCCGGATTGGCCAAGAAGGCCATGGTGTGCAGACATGCGAAGACTTCTTGCGGGGAACCCTCTGTACCTTCCTCCACACAGGGACCTGCTCCGGCAAGGACCAATCCTCCATGAAGACCCGAATAGATTCTCTCTTACGGTGTGGCCATTGAGATGACTCGCCTGAAGAAGAGCGGATACTCGAAGGCAGTGACTGACACCTTGCTCCGAGCACGCAAGTTCTCCACATATCTAGCTTGCATACGAATATGGAGAGTATTTAAAGCCTGGTGTGAGGACCGCGAGATCCTTCCGTGGACAGTCAAAACCCCCATGATCCTGGAATTTCTGCAGGATGGCTTGATGAAAGGGTTGTCGCTCAACTCCCTCAAGGTTCAGGTGGCCGCGCTGGCCTGCTTCAGAGCCAAAGTGGACGACATCAGTCTATCAACCATCCAGATGTTTCCCATTTCCTGAGAGGGTGCTTCAGAGCCAAAGTGGACGACATCAGTCTATCCATCCAGATGTTTCCCATTCCTGAGGGTCAATCAAATTCAACTACCCCTAAAGTGGCCGGTACCCCTCAATCTAGTACTAGACTTCCTGCGGGAACTTCCTTCAGACCAACATGTGGTCTGTCCCTAAGGCTCCCTGACCTTGAAGACTGCATTCTTAGTGGCTTATTCTGATTTTTTTTTTAAGCTTCAGTATGTGGTATACAGGGGCGGATTGGCCTATCGGGGGATCGGGCTTCCCCCAGTGGGCCGGTCGCTCCCATCACGTGATTTTTTTTTTTTTAAACTTCCCGGCCAAAGACAAGAATAGGATCTGCTGGTGCTGCGGCCCGAAGAGAAACCTGTGGGCAGGGCCGGTGGAAGCATTAGGCCTGGGGCGCTGCGAGCAGTGGTATCCCGAGGGAGCCAATGCCCCCGGGCGCAGGGAGGCTCATACGGCGCTGCGACAGGCAGATCGGCAGGGCCGTGGTGAGGCTCACGTCACCCACGGCCCGAAGACAAAGATCGCGTTTAAACGCGCTGATGCGCCTCCTCCTTCCTGCATGTGCAGCCCCGGAAGTAAACGTTGCCGGTGCCGCGTGGGCAGGAAGGAGGAGGAGCATCGCTTACAGGCTGCCGCGAATCCCAAGTCGGAACGGCCCAAGAAGAGGAAGAGGCCCGGTAGCAGGGCCGCCGCAGCCCGAGAAGATCAGGGCCGCTGCAGAGCCCATCCTGCAGCGACCCGCGAAGAGGAGGCCCAGAGGTGAAAGAGGCTGAGGAGAGGTCTGTAGAGTGTGTGTGTGTGTGCGTGTATGAGATGAGTTGAGAGATTATGTGTGGGAGTGAGGACCTGAATGTTTGCAGAGACAGCATGTGAGAGCCTGTGTGTGAGTGAGAGGACAGCATGTGACAGTGAGAGCCTGTATGTATGAATGATTGTATGAGAGAGCATGTGACAGTGAGAGTCTGTACTTGAGCAAGACAGCATGTGGGAGTGAGAGAGAGACTGTGTGTGTGTGAGAGAGAAATGCATGTGAGAATGAGAACCTGACTATGTGTTTGTTTGAGGGAAGAAGATGGAGAAAAAGAACAGAAAAAAAGACAATAAAAGGAATTGCCAAAAAAAATAAGAAAGGGAAGGTGGAAAAAAAAGCCTGTGACCAACCAATTAGAGAACTAAGATCAGACAGCAAAGGTAAAAAAAAAATAAATTACTTTTTAGTGATTGGCACATGTAATCTTTGGGAATGTGCAAGAATAGCACTTTCTCTATGCGATCTCACAATGTATGAGATCAGCATGGAGAAAGTGGAAGCTCACAGGACCTGCACAGAGGAGGCAGCAGAATGGGCTTCAGTGTCAGTAGCAGCAATCGGCGCCTCCCCAATAGCCATGTGGCAGCAGTGACAGGCAGCAAAGAGAATGAGAGCTCAGAGGTTGCTGGCAAAAGAGAGCGGGGTCTGCCTTTAGTGTGTGCATGTGTATGAATGGGACTCTGCCTGGGGGTGTATGTGTGTGAATGCATGGGTGCCTGCCTGGGGGTCTGTGTGTGTGAGAATCAATGTCTGCATGCCTGGAGGATGGGGAGGGAGTGGGGTGAAAATGCCTGCCTGGGGGTCAGTGTGTGTGTATGTGAGGGAGCCAGTGAGTGTGAGAGCATGAGTGTGTATGAGAAAATCCAAGGGAGTAAAGTCCCTGGGGAGTAAAGTCCCCAAGGGAGTAAAGTCCCTGGGGTCCCTGGACCCCAGGGACTTTTGGCCAGCTTGGGGGGGGGGGCCTCCTGACCCCCACAAGACTTGCCCAAAGTCCAGCGGGGGTCCGGGAGCGACCTCCTGCACGCGGGCCATATTGCCAATCTTCAAAATGGCACCGGCGCTACCTTAGCCCTCACTATGTCATATGGGCGACCAGGCCCCCCCCCCCCAAGCTGGCCAAAAGTCCTTGGGGGTCCAGCGGGGGTCCGGGGGCAATCTCCTGCACGCGTGACGTCGGGAGCCAGGAAACAAAATGGCGCCGGCGCTACCTTTGCCCTGTCACATGATAAGGGCAAAGGGCCACCGGCGCCATTTCTCAACGCAGCGGTGGCCAGAGAGCGGGAGGAGATCGTGTCGGGACCCCCCCCCACTGGACCCCAGGTAATTTAAAACATTTTGGAGGGGGGTTCGGGAGGGGGGAATTTGTTTTAAAGGTTCGGGTGGGTTTTAGGGTTTTTTTGGTGTGCCGGTTTTCCCGCGCCCTATTTAACGATACAATACAAATGCCCCTGACGATAAATCGGGGGCATTTGTATTGTATCGCGTATCTAACGATTTTGGACGATTTTAAAATTATCTGACAATAATTTTAATCGTTCAAAAACGATTCACATCCCTATTGTATACAAAGGTGGGGTTTATAGTGGATGAAAACAATCACCAATAATTGATAAATGTAGAACAATATATGTACATTGCACATAGCTTAAGCATGAAACTGTAGAATGCTGACTTTTGCTTTTCTTTCTAGAATGCATGCTACTAATGAGCTGAAGAGAAACAAGAAAACTGTTCTTCCCAACATCTGTTTTTCTAAGAGATAAGACTAGTGCTTAGGCAGTACCAGCTTCTTTAATTAGCCATAGCCTAACAAGCTGCAGCTGGCTGGCCACAAATTGTCAGAGCTATAAGTGTAAGTCAGAACACCTAACTTGCAGACATGGATTAAGCAAGAAAATGAGAATATAAGGAAATACATTTGACAGTGTTCTTTGGATTACCCACCTTCAAAGAGTGAATAGTTGGTTCTGATATCCCTGAGTTCTTACAGTCTTCCATGTTTGAGAATATATTATCTCATAGAAAGGAAGATCTATGAGGAAAGTATTTCCTATGTAGACTCTTTTCTTTATTTCTATCTTTGTTATTGCAATAACTATTTGCCATTATTTAATTATGCAATATTACTGTACTGATGTGTGATGTCTTTGCTGATTCTACAATTTTCTAACATATTTAGTAAACTAAGTTTTGTTTTTGCAAGTTTGTGTTTTGTGTCTTCTATGGTGTAATACAACTCCCATTCAGGCCACCGCTTACATTTGGCATCATAAGCAAGATATTATATATTACCTCATAGTAACACTTTATTGGAGATGGGATTAGTGGTCCTTTGTTTTCTAGTTTGTTAGATATATTGCCATAAAATGAGTAAGTGCTAGAGAGTGACAAAAAGAATGTGTCCTTCTTGCCGTTAATCCTGGGATCATGTGTAAGTCTAGCAATCCCAATGACCCGGTTTCTGATGGCATGTCTGGCTGGACCAGTCACAAACACTTTAAAGTTCTGGCAGAGTTACTGAGCCACATAGAGACAGCTGATTTGCTTATACATAAGAACATAAGAAATTGCCATGCTGGGTCAGACCAAGGGTCCATCAAGCCCAGCATCCTGTTTCCAACAGAGGCCAAATCGGGCCACAAGAACCTGGCAAGTACCCAAACACCAAGAAGATCCTATGCTACTGATGCCAGTAATAGCAAAGGCCATTCCCTAAGTCAACTTGATTAATAGCAGTTAATGGACTTGTCCACCAAAGATTTATCTAAACCTTTTTTAAACCCAGCTACACCAATTGCACTAACCACATCCTCTGCCAACAAATTCCAGAGCTTAATTGTGTTGTGTGAAAAACAATTTTCTCAAATTAGTCTTAAATGTGCTACTTGCTAGCTTCATGGAGTGCTCCCTAGTCCTTCTATTATCTGAAAGTGTAAATAACAGATTCACATCTACTCATTCAAGACCTCTATCATATCCCCCCTCAGGCATCTCTTCTCCAAGCTGAATAGCCCTAACCTCTTCAGCCTTTCCTCATAGGGGAGCTGTTCCATCCCCTTTATCATTTTGGTTGCCCTTCTCTGTACCCTCCATCTCAACTAAATCTTTTTTGAGATGCAGTGACCAGAATTGTACACAGTATTCAAGGTGCAGTCTCACCCTGGAGCGATACAGAGGGATTATGACATTTTCCATTTTATTAGCCATGCCCTTCCTAATAATTCCTAACATTGTTTGCTTTTTTGACTGCTGCAGCACACTGAGCCAACAATTTCAAAGTATTATCCACTATGCTGCCTAGATCTTTTTCCTGGGTGATAGCTCCTAATATGGAACCTCCCTATATGCAACACCTTGCACTTGTCCACAATAAATTTCATCTGCCATTTGGATGCCCAATCTTCCAGTTTCGCAAGGTCCTCCTGTAATGTATCACAATCCGCTTGTGATTTAACTACTCTGAATAATTTTGTATCAATCGCAAATTTGATAACCTCACTCATCGTATTCCTTTCCAGATCATTTATAAATATATGGAAAAGCACCAGTCCAAGTACAGATCCCTGAGGCACTCCACTGTTTACTCTTTTCCACTGAGAAAATTGACCATTTAATCCTATTCTGTTTCTTGGTTTTTAACCAGTTTGTAATCCACAAAAGGACATTGCCTCCTATCCCATGACTTTTTAGTTTTCTTAGAAGCTTCTCATAAGGGACTTTGTAAACGCCTTCTGAAAATCCAAATACACTACATCTACCGGTTCATCTTTATCCACGTTTATTAACCCCTTCAAAAAAATGAAGCAGATTTGATAGGAAAAGAACCTTGGGAAAATCCATGTTGACTGTGTTCCATTAAACTATGACTTTCTATATGCTCAATGATTTTGATCTTTAAAATAGTTTCCACTATTTTTCCCAACACTGAAGTCAGGCTCACTGGTCTATAGTTTCCCGGATCACCCCTGGAGCCATTTTTAAATATTGGGGTTACATTGGCCACCTCCAGTCTTCAGGTACAATGGATGATTTTAATGATAGGGTACAAATTTTAACTAATAGATCAGAAATTTCATTTTTTAGTTCCTTCAGTACCCTAGGATGCATACCATCCAGGTGATATGCTACTCTTAAGTTTGTCAATCTGGCCAACTACATGTTTCAGGTTCACAGTGATATGTTTCAGTTAATCTGACTCATCACCCTTGAAAACCATCTCCAACACTGGTATCTCCCCAACATCCTCATTAGTAAACATAGACTAAATTAATTCTTTGCTTCCTTCTGCAATGGCCTTATCTTCCCTAAGAGCCCCTTTAACCCCTTGGTCATCTAACAGTCCAACCTCCTCCCTCACAGGTTTCTTGCTTCGGGACAGGGCTCAGACGGGACCGCTGAAGTTACCTACCTCTTCCAGCAGTAGTTGGAAAATGTCATGAACTTTTTGCGATCATATCTCATGCTTTTGTCTGTCTGCCGCTACAGTTTTGACTATCAGTGTTCACTTCAGAAGGGTGTAACTGATTCACCGCATTGAAGTGAAGAACTGCTGTCTGCCCAAATCCCTGAGCAGAGATAGACTCCAGGAATCAAAGCTCAATTTGCATTAGCAGTAGAAACAGATATGCAGAACTAGTCACAAAGGGACACGAAAATTCCTCCAATGAAGCTCTTAACAATTCAGTTGCTGCAGAGGCATTTACTAGTCACTGAATTTTTAGAACATGAAAGGAATCAGGGACTTGAGAAGTTAAGAGTGTACGGATAGGGTCAAAGCAGAGAGAAGGTTGGGGTGCAAGTGCTTGATAGGGACACAAAGTATCTTTCATATGCAAACTCAAAGGAGAAAACTCATTTCTACACTAATGAATTAATTTTTCTGTTTAAAATTTATAAACAGACTGATGGAGAATTAAGGATGTGGGGAAATGAGTTAATTTTATTTATTTTTACAGTAAATACAGGCCGATTCAGTACGGTGTGCTCAGGCCGAGCGCACCGTTAGCCCCCGTTTGGACACACGCTATTATTACCCCTTATACAGTAAGGGGTGATAGCACATGGAAAACGCATGTCCAACCCTCCCGAAACTAAAAGCACCCTCAACATGCACATGCATGTTGATGAGCCTATTAGTCCCACGCTATACAGAAAGTAAAATGTGCAGCCAAGCCGTACATTTTACTCTCAGAAATTAACACCTGCCCAAAGGCTAGTGTCCCTAGCACTTCCTTTTTACCGCGGGCCCTCATTTGCATACAGAATCACGTACCCAGGAGAGTGGCCTGGACGCACATCGGGAGAGCGAGCTCTCGCCTTGGAGTGCTGGCTCTCCTGCGCATTTTACTGATTCGGCCTGATAGTGACTTGCTTAAGTATATTTAGTTCCGTTTGGACTGAAGTGAGATCTGCAGCTTGGCTAGCATTGAATTTGTGCAGAAACTTATTGAGTATTGCTCTGAAGAAATATTTGGTTTCTTTAAACGCTGGACAACTACTTTAATTTGAGTCAGATCAATATTACCTCATAGTTCTGATCAGGAAATAGAGACCAGCCTGTCTTATCCATTTTTTCCTGAATGTAATGTATGTTTTGTTTATACTTTCTTTTTCATTTTTGCATCAGGCAAATGTGCAAATTAGTCTGTCTGATGAATGAGTTTATGGCTGGGATTCCATTATAAGAAAGATAAGATTAAAAGAGAATTATTCTGTTTCTGAACCAAGTTACTGTAAATGTCTTCCATTGGACCTGAATGCCTGTCACATGTGACCAATTGTGTTCATAAGGTTCTTTTTATTTTCTATTCTTGTTATATGCAATGAAATATTAGTTTTATTTAGTGAAGGGACCTGTTTGCTAAGGCATGAATTGCAGAATGTGAAAATGCTTATGCAAAGAGTTGTAGCTGAATATTTGCCTAGAAAGGCTGTCTTACTTATTTGGACACATCATGGAGGAATGTAAATTAGCCTGTCACTAATGGTATATCGAGAAAAGGTGTAAAATAGCTTTATAATCTGGAATAGTGTGGAACAGTACCATGTACAAAGAAACTGATTGTGTTAGTTTGGATTTCTTACCCTGCATTTTATCCCTCCTTATATTAGGCAAGAGTCACTGCTAAAAGATATTGGGATTGTGTTAGGGGCGCTTACCTGTTTATCATCAGAATGAATCCACAAGCTCTGATGCAAGTACAGAGATACAAAAGACCATCGATGCTGCACACTTGGTTTTCACTTCTACTGTCTTGGAACTATAATTATGAACATTCTATACAAAAAAAATGGTTTCTTTAAATTTTATACATTTGGTATTAGAATCATTAACAAATATCACAATATGATAATTATGGTAATGTACATACACATAGTAAGCGTGATATAGTACTTCCTCAGAATTCAGCTCTTGAGATATTATTGGCCTTAATATTTTTAGTTATACCATCTCATGTTTGATACATCATAGAATACCTTACCATTAGCCATAATGACTAAGTGAACACAGTCATTTTTTTTCCTTGTCAAGGGGATATAAATTTAAATTATTCTTCCTGTTGCCTGAACTACAAATATATGCTTATCTGTATAGTTTTCTTTTATGCCTAATTTCCAGATGTTTCGTAACAAAGAAACAAAAAAAGAAAAAAAAAGCCCCTGAGGCAGCTCCTATGTAAGCGAGAGTCGGGCAAGTTCGAATAAAGAGTCCCTTGTTAAAGCGATCTTTTTTGTTTCTTCACTACTCAGCAATATTGATCTGCTTCTGCTTTGTTTTTTTGGGTCCAGATGTTTAGTAAGAAATGCATTGTGTGTTTTGTAGTCCTATTTATTTATTTATTTAACACTTTTATATACTGAAGTTCGTATGGACATCACATCGGTTTACATAGAACGAATAGAGAGGAGGAAAGTCCTGTATGATTCAAATGATCATTTACATTTTTAGGATTCAATTCTTCCTTTAGTTAGATGCAACCTGGCACCTTGCCACCTATACATACAAAGTGTAGATATGACAAACTATAGGAACTACTTATCTGGAGTGAGACAGGAGTTAGAGAGTTAATGGTAATGTGGCTATTGCAAGCAGCTCTCGACTGAGGGCTGGAGGCAGTTAGCAGCTGCCCAGGATTAGTATAGACAGGACAAAAGTTGTGGATGTACTTTTAGTTTTGGGACACACACATTTCTGAAACAATGTATAGGAGTTGAACAATAAGGTTGGATCCTTAAAGGGTTAAGTGTCCATAATTTTAGAATTATTTCAAACATTACAGTGGAATCACAGAAACATGCTATCAATTAAGAGAAATAACTACTTTATAGGATCATACATTGGCCCTGGATTTGCTGTTAATACCAGGAGGCCTATGCCATATACTCCAGAACACTTATGATTGGAGTGTTGGGTAAAGGTTACTGACCATAACCATTTGGAAGAAAATTATAAGCTGATCCATGACTAGTTAATTGAAAAGTAGTGAAAGTTATTTTACGGAAACAAAAATACTAATCTATTTTCCTCATTGGATTTGCATGTTGCATTGCAGTGGCCTTTATTGCAAATGATTATTTATCTCACGCCCATTATTATATATGGAGTACCACTTAAATCAAGAACTGAGAACTCATACAGAGGAGAGCATGTATATGCTACAGTGCATAAGACAGCATAAAGGACTTTCACATGCTATACTTTTTAAATTAAAATAGTAAGGAAAATTAATTTAACTTGCTTGCTAATAACTTAACATGTCATTAAATCAACATTTTTCTTGACAATCATTTGGATGCTTGTTTTGTTCCAAGAGATGACTGGTAGAATGATTTTAGGGAGCTAATTAATTAGCAGATTGGAAGAGTATTGTATGCAAAGGTAGGGTTGATAGTGGATCAAAACAATCACCAATAATTAATAAAAATGGATCACTGTATGTATATTGCACATAGCTTAAGCCGAGGGATCATTATGGGCTAAAACTGTAGCATGCTGTCTTTTGTTTTTCTTTCTAGACTGCAAGGTACTAATGAGCCGAAGACAAAGCAAGAGACTTCTTCCTAACATCTGTTTTTTCTAAGAGATAAGGCTAGTGCTTAGTTAGGCAGTACCAGCTTCTTTAATTAGCCATAGGCTAATGAGCTGCAGCTGGTCTGGTCATAAATATTGTCAGTGCTATAAGTCAGATCACCTAACACTTGCAGACACTGGATTAAAGCCAGAAAACGGGAATATAAGAACTGCATTTGACAGTGTTCTTTGGCTCATCCATGAACAAAGAGCAAATAGCTGGTTCCTGGACTCCCCAAGTTTGTACAATCTTCTGTTTGAGAATATACCATCTCATATAAAGGAAGACCTATGATGAAATTATTTCCTGTATAGACTTTTCTTTATTTCTATCTTTGTTATTGCAATAACTGTATGCCTTTATTGATTTATGCAATATTGTTGTACTGCTGCTCTGTGATATTGTCTTTGCTGATTATACAATTTTCTACCATATCTTACCATATTTAGTACACTAAATTTTGCTTTTACAAGATTGTTTGTTGTGTGTTCTATGGCATGATATAACCCCCATTCAGGCCACCACTTACAGAATGACTGGACAGCTGAACTGGATAAGTGAACCAGATTTGTCTGGACCACACTGGAGCTGTAAGGATCAGACAGGCTCAGTCCTTTGGTATTTTTTGCTATTAGCAAAACTAGTGAAAAAGCGTACATGAGGTCTGCATTCCAATCAACTAGAAAAGCATCTCATGTAAATCTGCTGGGAAGAATGGAGCAAAATCTGCCTCATTTTCTGTTTTCTTCTAATAAAAATACTTTGATTGCTAGAAATCCCAGAGATGTAACTGATTTTTGGCTGAGGACTGCTGAAGGAACCCTTCTTGTGGACAAAAACTTTCCTGAGGCAATCTGCCAGCATAGTGTAGATTTCAGGAAAGTAATTTGCTTGCAGTACAGTTTCATATATGTATGCCTCTTCCCAAATATATTTTTAAAATTGCTTCTTGGCATATAGTCCAAGATCCTGTGCCTCATTGTTCATAAAACATGGTGGCTTGATTGTCAATTTGGACAACAATATTCTTTCATTGAAAGAGGAGAGTGAAAGTTGTTAGAGAAAATTTTATGACTCAACTCAAGAAAATTGATTTTAAAATTGATTCTTCAGGAATGACCATGTCCCTTGCGTTTGAAAGGGGCCTGTATGGGCTTCCCAACCCTTTGGAGAGGCATATGTTGCTAAGCTTACTTGAAGAGCTTTACACAGCAATGCACCTTCCTGTTAAATGAAGAGGGTCCAGCCACCATTCAATTACTGCTTCATTTCTGTTGAAATCTGTTTTGGTTGTTAGGAACGGAGTATGCTGATCCCTTTGGAATCGAAAGCCCCACTATAAGTGACAATTGTGCAGATGGGTCAGTGAGACTATGTTGATTGCTGCTACCATGTGACCAAGAACAACCAGCACTGCTCTAGCAGTTGATTGATGTGTGTAAGCCAATGCCTGGAGACTTTGAGCTTGAGCTGAAGCAAGGAAAACTATATGCTGCAGAGAATCTATCCATACCCCAATGAACTTGATTTTCTGGGATGGAATCAGAGTCAATTTCATGGCAGGCACAAGGAAGTCTAGGGACTGTAAGAAATATAGCGATTTCTCAAAGGAGGTTAAAATGCCTTCTTTGGAATTTGCCGTCACAAGCCAATTGTCCAATAAGGGAAGACATAGATACTTTGATAGCATAGATATGCTGCTACTACCAACTAGGCATTTGGTGAAGACTCAGTGTGGCTGAGAGGTAAAGAGGAGCACTTTGTATTGATAATGAGAACAATCCACAATTTAATGTATGTATTGCCAATGCGAGGGTGGATGGGGGATGTGAACATAAACATGCTTTAGATCAAAAGCGCACATCCACTCCCCTTTCGGGATGAAGAGGAGGATTGTGTGAAGGGAATTCATTTTTAATTTCTGCTGTAGTATATGCTTGTTCAGGCTTCTTAAATCCAGGATTGGTCTCAGTCCCCTACCTTTAGTGAGGTTAAGAAAATGACAGGAGTAGAACAGGGAGATGGGGAGGAACTGGTTCTACTGCCCACTGTTCGAGGAGCAACTCACACTTACCGCTGGAGCTGTGTCAAGTGAGATGGATCCAGACTGAAGGCCAAGTGGTAAAAAGCACAGGAAGCCAGGAGAAATGCAAATGGTATCCAAAATCTTGAGAACCCACCGGTCTTTGGTGATCTTGCATCATTCTTCTAAGTAGTGGTGGCGTCTCCCCCTTACAGGAGAGAACAGTTGCTGAGTCTGAAGAGGCATACAGTATATAATTGTAGGAGCATTAATAATCTATTCATAGAATTACCTCATATTAACACATCATATTTATTATTTTACAATTAACCACAAAAGCTTTATACAATAACCAATTTATACATTAATCCACAATATCATATTAAACAGGAAAATGTCTATGGACATATCAGAAGTTGTAAGACACCTTTATAACATTAGGACCACATTCCCCAATGTACTCATATCAAAAGCCCACACACACATCATCAACTCCCCCCCTCCCCCATCCATTCATTACATCTCACCACTCATACATCATACCATACATTCATCATACACATTTAAAACCACCCTAAAAACAATTCCCACTTCCCAACAAGGACCCTTTTTTCGCCCCACCTGGGCTTCCTCAGGGGATATATTTCTGCAACCTTTCTTCAAAATCCTCAGATCAATATCTTCTACAGAAACATTCAACACTGTATTCATTATTCACTTATGGTCCCCATGCCAATACACTGCACCTAAAACATACATCAATAATTACCAACACTTCTTTCCTATTTAAAAAAAATTTTTCTCTTTTCTTAACCATCAACCAATTACCTCACACCTTCATGTCCATATAATCTTCTATTCACATCTTCTTATAACTCTTCCACCACAAGCTTCCTCTGCACAAAACTATCAAAAGCCATCCCTCACCAACCATATTTACCTTCAATATTTAACCCTCCAAATATACCTACCATATTTATTCCAATGTTGACAGATTCACCATTCAAAGGTACCTGCATTCACGGCAATCCAGCAACATTACTTTCAATCCACGATCACCCTTCTCCTCTAGAATGACGAGCCATAACATCAGTAACATTCCCAGAAAATACACAATCATTCACAATACTTCCAAGCAGTACTAACCAAATGTATTTTCTTCATACAATCCCTTGCGTTCCTCAGACGCGGTGAAGACTCATTCATTCTGGGCACCACCGCCCCAACACGTTACCGTATGCGATGTCATTGAATGTACCACTCAACCAATCATTATAAATCTCTCCAACTCCCACCCCCCTAAACCCACACCCAATCAAAACACCTTATAACATATCCCACCCCCACCGACAACTTATACGTAATCAATCCCATGTAAGTCTGAAGAGGGTCATAAATGGTCCAGGCTTGGGCTGAACTTGTTGCACTGTTAGGTTGACAGCATTATACTGTCAAGTGCAAGTTGGAAGGTGGTGTTGTGGAAGAAGGGACGATATCTGGTAGTACTGCAATTGCCGGAAAGGGTGCCTGGAAATAAGGTCTTTTAAAAGCATAGAATGGATACCTTGCAGAAGACTGCTGTTCTGCTCCCATGGCGTGGGACTGCACCACTAAATATTCCTTAATCTTAGCCACTGTTTCTCTGAGCTTATTTCTGAAGAGGTTATCACCAACACAGGAAATGTCCACCAACTTTTCTTGGACAACCTTAAGCTGCAATATAGTTCAGTGAGGAGCATGAGGTGGTTTTGAGAAATTCAGACAGATTGAAGATGACATATACACTATTGGCATCCAATAGTGGCTTAAGGATATGTGATTCTACCATCATTGGCCAGAAGAAACTGCTTTAGTTTTTTGTATGCCAGTCGTTTTAAATACTGAGTCATGTAGAAATGATGAGCAGTGCATTAAAGTATAGAGCTTTGAAATATCTTTTTGCCAAGATTATTCAGTAGCTAGGATCTTTCCCTGCTGGTGTATTAAAATATGTTTTCTTCACTTTTTTAAGAGCTGATTCTGCCACTACTGATTGATAGGGTAAATATACTATTCTGAAGCCTGGGGACCTCTATACAAGAAGGTTGTTTCCTTGCTACTGGGACACAGAAAGGGGATTTCCCACACTCGCATTTGTAAATCTTGCAGGATATGATGAATTAGGATAACTGCTGGTCTTAGCCCAAGATATCTGTACTCCTAGAGCTTTTCCCAATTTGTCCAAAAACCTGGAGTAAGAAAGGTCTGGGGGAGACGAGAGTTCTGGAGGGAGGTCAGAAGTAATTCTTATCAATTCCTCATTGGAGCCTAGAGTTAAGGGATCCAGGACTCCAATGAAAAAGTTAGTGACTGAGGAGGTAGGAGGTGAGAACTATTGGTGCGTATCTAAGTAGCTAGAGTCCATTGCATGCGCATATCATGGGCTAGAAATCCTTTGCAGGAGTTCCAATGCAGAATCTGTATGTATTGGGGATTCTGGAAAGGTTGAATGGCACTCGTAGCCCCTTACAGGCCAATACAGTAAACTGCGCGGGAGAGCTGGCGCTCAGAGGCGAGCGCCCACTCTCCCGACACGTCCAGGCCCCTCTCATGCGCGCGTGATTCAGTATTTAAATTAGGGTCCGCACTAATAAGGACACGGCAGCTGTCAGCGGGTTTGAAAGCAGATGCTTAATTTTACCAGCGTTGGTTGGCAAACCCGCTGACAGCTACGGATTCGGAACACGGACCCCGGCAAAATGGAGCATCCGTATTCCAACCCACGGGCAGATTTCTTTTTTTTTTTTATATAAGATTTTTTTTTTTTTTTGGGGGGGGGGGGCGCCTCAGACTTAATACTTGGCCACACATTTTGTTTTCTGTATTGCAGGTGACTGACTAATAGGCTCATCAACATGCATTTGCATATGATGAGCGCTATTAGTTTCGGTGGGTTGGGGGGGGGGGGTTGGCCACGCATTTTCCACACGCTATTATTACCCCTTCCTTTATAAGGGGTAATAGCACGTCAAAAACGCACATACAAATGAGAGCTAACGGTGCGCTCAGCTGAGCGCACTGTTCTGTACTGGCCTGTTAATGAGGCAATATTTCAGTAACTGGGCTACTTGGTCAAGTGACTGACATGCCCGCTGACCTGGTGTAGAGAGTGGAACATCATCTTCAGATACTACAATGGAAGGCTAGCAGTAAGGGGAATACAAATTGTAAAATAAAATAGAATGGAATGTTGCACATCTTCTGGGCTTTGTAGAATTTGTGCTGGAGGCAACTGGAAATAAGAACCAGAGAACAAATAAGAAAGCAGAAGTTGCTTACCTGTTACAGGTGTTCACAGGACAGCAGTATGTTAGTCCTTACATATGGGTGACAGCATCAGGCTGGAGCCCAATCACGGAACACTTTTGTCAAAGTTTCTAGAACTTTGACTGGCACCTACTGGGCATGCCCAGTATGGCACTAACCCTGCATTCAGCAAGGGTCCCCCTTCAGTGTTGTGTAATAGCTAAAGACTGCGAGAAATAAAATAAGAAAACGTAAACGAACCCAACACTGCGGGGTGGTGGGTGGGTTTCGTGAGGACTAACATCCTGCTGTCCTGTGAGAATACCTGATACAGGTAAGTAACTTCTGCTTTCTCACAGGACAAGCAGGATGGTAGTCCTCACATATGGGTGAGTACCGAGCTGAGGATGTCCGAGAAATGCACCAAATGTACCCAAAGACGTGCAGCAGGCACAACAACTGGGGTGTAATTTGGGTAGAGGGCATCCTGAACCAAACTGGCTCGGTGGAAGGGTGTTGGTACGTTAAGTAGCAAATAGGTTGCGTAAGACAGATTGGTCGAAGATGGAATCTTGTCTTCCAGCTTTATCTAAACAATAATGGGCTGCAAAAGTATGGCGAGAACTCCAGGTAGCAGCCTTACAAATATCAGAAAGTGGCACCGAGCAGAAGTGCACTACTGATGTCGCCATGGCCCTAATAGAGTGTGCCTTGACACGGTCTTGTAGCAGAATGCCTGCCTGTTGATAGCAAAAGGAAATACAGTCCGCTAACCAGGAGGAGAGAGTCTGCTTACCCACAGGTTGACCCAATTTGATGGAATCGTAGGAAACAAATAATTGAGTGGATTTTCTGTGGGTGGCTGTGCAGTCTAGATAGAGTGCTAGAGCGCGTTTACCGTCCAGGGTATGCAGAATCTGTTCTCCTGGATTAGAATGTGGCCTGGGAAAAAAAAAGGTAGGTAGTACAATAGATTGATTGATATAAGAACATAAGAAAATGCCATACTGGGTCAGACCAAGGGTCCATCAAGCCCCAGCATCCTGTTTCCAACAGTGGCCAATCCAGGCCATAAGAACCTGGCAAGTACCCAAAAACTAAGTCTATTCCATGTTACCATTGCTAATGGCAGTGGCTATTCTCTAAATGAACTTAATAGCAGGTAATGGACTTCTCCTCCAAGAACTTATCCAATCCTTTTTTAAACACAGCTATACTAACTGCACTAACCACATCCTTTGGCAACAAATTCCAGAGTTTAATTGTGTCTGTTACTACTTTAGGCAAAAACCTCAGGTGAGTGCGGAGCACTACCCTGTCGTGCAGAAGTTTAGTGTAAGGCGGATAGGTAACTAATGCCTGCAATTCACTAACTCTGTGAGTGGAAGTGATAGCTAAGAGAAAAATCACTTTCCATGTGAGGTGGCGAAGATCACAGGAATGGAGAGGCTCATTCATGAGCCATCCCAAAACTAGGTTAAGGTCTCAAGAAGGGGCCAGAGGATGTAGTAGAGGTTTTAGGTGGAGCAGGCCCTTCGAAAGCGTGTTACCAGGGGTTGTACTGAAATAGGTACATTCCCAGCACCTTTATGGAAGGCGGCCACCGCACTGACATTCACTTTGATGGAGGAAGTTTTCAGACCTAACTGACAGGTGCCAGAGATAATCCAAAAACTTCGCTGGGGAACAAGTGAAAGAGTCGATAGATAAGGAATTACACCATAGTTGGAATCTTTTCCACTTGTAATAAGATTTTCTTGTGGAAGGCTTTCGTGAAGCTACCAAGACACAGGACCTGCTCTGAAAGGTTTAAAAGGTTGAAAGTATTAACCTTTCAACATCCAGGCAGTCAGGAACAGAACCTGGAGGTTGGGGTGACGTAGGCGCCCATCGTTCTGGGTGATCAGAAGCGGGTCCTTCCCCAGAGGAATGTGCCTGCGAATTGATAGGTCCTGTAGTATTAGGAACCACACCTGGCATAGCCAGTGAGAGGCTATCAGGATCATTGGTTCCCTGTCCTTTCACAACTTCACGAGAATCTTGGAAATGAGTGGAAGTGGAGGGTACGCATAAAGGAGACCGCTGGCCCATGAGAGGGAGAATGCGTCTCTTGGTTTGAGTGTTGGCTGCGAGCGAGTGAGCAGAAGTTCTCTACTTTGTGATTGTGGAATGACGTAAAGAGGTCTATTCGAGGGTAATCCAACGGTGAAAAGATTGCGTCCACTACCGAGGGGTTGAGAGACCACTCATGCGGATGGAAAGTGCGACTCAACTTGTCTGCCAACATTGTCCACTCCCGGCAAATAGGTGGCCCTGAGGTACATCGAGTGGGAAAGGGCCTCCTCCCATATCTGTGCAGCTTCTTAACACAGGAGGTAGGAGCCCGTTCCCCCTTGCTTGTTGATGTACCACATGGCCACCTGGTTCTCTGTTGTATCAGAATAACCTGGTTGGTGAGGTGATCCTGAAAACCCTGAGCATATCTGATTGCTCAGAGTTCTAGGAAATATATTTGATGTTTGGCTTCCTGTGGAGACCAGAGCCCTTGAGTTTGCAGATTTGCAACATGAGCTCCCCAGCCGATGGTGGAGGCATCTGTTAAGGTTATTTGAGGATCTGGAGCCTGAAAGGGAAGGCCTTGGAGGAGATTGTATTGAATTTTCCACCAAGCCAGCGACAAGCGGAGCTCATTGGTGACCAGGATAATAGTGGACATTGGCTGAGAAGACTGAGTCCATTGTGACTTTAGTGTCCACTGCATGACTCTCATGGCGAGACGGGCCATTTGAGTTACATGCACCAAAGACGCCATGTGTCCCAGCAAAACTAGGAAGTGACGAGCGGTTGATTGTTGTCAAGAGAGGAGTTGATGGGCGAGAGAAGTGAGAGTGAGAGCTCTCGCCGCAGGAAGAAAAGCTTTTGCTGTGAAGGTGTTCAAATCTTCCCCTATGAACGATAGGGTTTGAGATGGAATCAAGTTGGACTTTGGATAGTTGATTAGAAACCCTAGGTTGATCAGGGTATGCAAGGTGAGACGTAGACATGTCTGAGCAGCCTGCTGAGTTGGAGCCCTGATCAATCAATCATCGAGATAGGGATAGACATGAACACCTTGAGTCCTGAGATATGCTGCTACTACTACGAGACACTTGGTGAAGACTCGTGGCGCAGAAGCTAGGCCGAATGGGAGCACTCGATATTGATAGTGCTTTGGGCCTGCTAGGAATCACAGGAATTTGCGATGAAACGGAGTTATTGCTGTGTGCTTGTAAGCATCCTGAAGGTTTAGAGAGCAGAACCAGTCTTCTCTTTGTAGAAGGGGAAGCAGGGAACCCAAGGTCACCTTCTTGAACTTTTCGCTTTGTAGGTACTTGTTTAATGCGTGACGGTCCAAGATTGGGTGAACGCCACCTGACTTTTTTGGGATTAGAAAGTACTGGGAATAAAAACCTAGGCCCTGTTGGGAGTACGGTACCAGTTCTACTGCTCTGGACTGGAGGAGGAAAGAGACTTCCTGATCCAAGAGCATTGAGTGGTTGGATGTTCCTGACGTCAATCGAGATGGGGAATCCGGCGGAAGGAAGAGAAAGCTGAGGTGATCACCTTGAGTGACTATGGCAAGTACCCACTGGTCTGAGGTGATTGCGTGCCATATGTTGGAAAAATGGCACAGTCTGCCTCCCACTGGAATGTGCGATAGTGGAGGCTGGGTGCTGCTCTCTAGGTAAGTGTCAAAAACCAGATGCTGGACCTGGTTGAGTGGCTGCTTGCAATTTTTGGGGACAAGGTTGCTTTGACTGGCTTTTTTGATAAGGCTTAGTTGAGTGGCCTCCGGACGGTGGAGGATATGATTTCCTTTGGCAGTAGAAAGACCTTTTGGAATCTTTTCTGAATGACCGTTTGGTGGGAAATTCAGAAGGTAACAGGGAGAGTTGGCGAAGAGTCTCATGGTGGTCTTTGAGCTGTGCGCCACTGCTTCCTGTATCTTTTCTCCGAAAAGATTGTCCCTCGTGCAAGGCAAGTCTGACAGTCTGTCTTGTACTTCAGGTCTGAGGTCCAAAGACTTCAGGCAGGCCCATCTGCGTGCAGTAATACCTGCTGCTGAGACTGTGGAAGCGGTGTCAAAAACATCATACGCTGATCTTACTTCATGTTTGCCTGCTTTCAATCCTTTTTGAGCCAGGGCATGTAATTTATCCTGGAACTGCAAAGGCAAGAACTCAGCGAAGAGGACTCTGTTGTACTGGGTCATGTAGAGTTGATAGGAGGCAATGCAGGAGATAAGCATTGAGCCCTGGAAGACATCAACCTATTGCATCCAGGAATTTTTGCTCTTTTCCTGGAGGAACTGAGGAATGTGGTTTATAACGTCTGGCCTTCTTTTGGACTGACTCAACGACCACTGAGTGATGGTCTAATTGAGTTTCTGAAACCCTGCTGTCAACTGAACCAGGTACGTGGCATCTGCCTTTCGGTTGACAGGTGCCACTGAACCAAGGTGTTCCCAATTCCTTTTGAGAAGATCTAACAGGACATCATGGATAGGGATAGATGTGATATCCTTAGGAGCATCAATAAATTGCAGAAGCTCCATCATCTGGTGTCTGGAATCCTCTTCTGTTTGAAGATGGAAAGGGACCATCTGAGACATTTCTTTCACAAAGTTAATGAAGGACAAGTCCTCCAGAGGGGAACGTTTTCTTCCTTCAGGAGGAGAGGGTGGAGATGGTAAGTCCTCGCAATCCTGGGACGAATCATCGGTCCATGGATTATAGGGTTCATCTCCAGCTCCCCTAGGATCTTCAGAGGGGAGAATCGAAAGTATCCCAGAAGGTTCTGCTTTAGGCACCGAAGGCATCAAGGGGGTCACCGGTGGTATCAATGGCAGCACAGAGGGCATCAATGGCCGGAATGGAGGCATCGATGGACACATCGATTGAATTGGTGACATCGATGGCTGAGACGGCGGCAGGACTCCCGATGGAGGAAGTAATAACGCTGTTTCCCCTTCCTCTGTCGATGACAAGGGTATCTGGAAGGAGGAAACCGGGGCCAGCGGTTCTCTCGGATCAAATTGGTGGAAGAGTGTCGACGAG
The DNA here is from genome assembly GCF_901001135.1 of Rhinatrema bivittatum. Classification (NCBI taxonomy): domain Eukaryota; kingdom Metazoa; phylum Chordata; class Amphibia; order Gymnophiona; family Rhinatrematidae; genus Rhinatrema; species Rhinatrema bivittatum. Next base: position 96,210,776 of record NC_042619.1, read on the forward strand.
TGCTTCCATTTGTGCCAGTAGCGGAGCCAAGGCTACTGGGACGGGATCAATGGCCAGTTCAGGAACTGGCACCGGTATCTTGAAGCCTTGCATCGCTCTGTTGATAGCCTCTTGGATCAGCCGATCCAATTCTTCACAGGAAACCGGAGCGTGGAGCCCTGGAGTAGGAGGCAGAGGCGTAGCCGGAGGGACCACCATTGGAGGTGGAATCGCGGCTCCCAGCACCTGCCTAGGTGGGGACTGCCTCGGTGACCCAGACACAGAAAGGGACGAGGCCTTTTCTGGGTGGGCTTTCTTCATCGGTGGCTCGATCGATGTCAACATCAAGGATTTTCCTGCATAAATGGCTTGAGCCTTATGGTGTCGATGTCTGTGTTTTCCTCTATGATCTCTTCGGTCTGCGTCTAAAAGGGCAACAGAGGAGGTTGACACCCATGGAATCGATGCCGGTCGGGCAGCGGCCGCTGCTTGATACTGGCATGACGTAGATGACGTCGGTTCGGAGGACGTCGAGGCAATCGATGGAGTCGGGGTTTGCGAGCAAAAAAGAAGTTCCATCTTCTCCATTCTAGCCTTACGACCCTTTGGTGTCATTTGGGCACATGAGGTGCAAGTAAGGACATCATGCTCGCGCCCTAAGCACATGACACAGACCATGTGAGGGTCTGTAATAGACACAGTGCGAGTACAGTCAGGGCACCAACGGAAAGCCGACGCCATGGCCTAGACAAAAATTTAGCTGTGGTGAAATCGATGGCCGGTAGGCCGCGATGGTAAAACTCAACGGAAAACGACCGGATATTGGTAAAAAAAACTTACCTGACAACCGTGGACATGATATAATCGATAGGGGGACCCCTGTGGGGTATTAATTTGAGAAATATTTTTGAAGTTCCATGAGGAAAATTCCTGTCAGGAATGTATTGAGAGGCCATGTCATGTTCATGTATGTCAGGAATGTATTTTATTTATTTATTTATTTATTTGCATTTCTTATATACCGGCATTCGCGATGGGAGTCGCATCATGCCGGTTTACAATAAACAGGGTGTGACAGAAGGATAAATACTTAAAACACTTAACATTAACATGTGATAGAATAGGAAAATAGCAGTTACAATAAAACAGGGACATAATGCAACTTGGATTGAAGAGAAGGTGAAAGAGAAATTAACAATGAGCTAAAAAAGAAATAGCCCAGGTAATAAAACCTGCCAAATTAGAAAAAGAAAAATACATTAAGGAGTTGTCCAAGGTTGTTGATTACTCTGACGGAGTTGAGTTGCTTGAATTGAAAGTAAGTTCAGTTGGTATCTGGAAAGGCTTTCATAAATAACCATTGAGAGTATTGAGAGGCCATGTTCATGTCTATCCCTATCTCGATGATTCCGTGTGGCCACTGCTGCTTGGAAAAAAGACGACTGAAGGGGGAATCCCTGCTGGATGCAGGGTTAGTGCCATGCTGGGCATGCCCAGTAGGTGCTAGTCAAAGTTCTAGAAACTTTGACAAAAGTGTTCTGTGATTGGGCTCCATCCTGATGATGTCACCCTTATGTGAGGACTACCATCCTGCTTGTCCTGTGAGAACTATTGTTTCTATGTGCAGACCTTGTGAGAGCAATTTTGTTAGCAAGTGTGTGCTAGTAATCGGCGGTAGAAGGGGGATCTTAGCCCCTTCTTCTCCAGTGAAGAACTTGCCCTGACTAGCATATAGTTGTATAGGAAGATTTGCACGATGATGCTTCCAATGGACTGTGTTGATTGATGTTCCAAGGCTTGATGCAAAGACTTGTGCATTAACAGCACCAATGCACTCATGTGTCAACAGCATCGGTGCACTCAAGCCTCTGTGCTGCTTTGGTGCCTTATGCTCCAAAGGTTCTGTGGAGTGGCACCTAATTTTGACACATGGCAACTATGTTTACCCTTCTCCAAAGATTCAGCCTGTTCTAAAGACAGAGAAGATATTTCAGAGAAGCTGGTGCTCAACTCCAATTCCAGTGAGGGAAATGAGGCTGCACTTCAGGAAGATGACTTACTGCAGCTTCTGGGAGACTACATGGTTTCTCTGTTTTTCAGGCCCTGGACTGTTGCTTTCACCGGGACATCTGTTCACAATTATAACAATTTGCTTGTTCATGGTCTGGACGCAGGTAGTGGTAGCAAAGTTTGTGTCCTTTTATAAGGATCATTTTCTTGCCACCATCTTTAACCCCACTTACCTTCTTGGAAGACATTCTGATAAAAAAAAAAATATATATCTTATTTTTCTGGAAAAGGTAGCACTGAAAAGTGCTGTTTCAAGGAGCTGCCGAGGCAGTGAGACAACTTAAGTTTTGAAATTCTTTAAAGAAAAAACAGAGGTACACATCCATTCTAGTGCTTGGGTTATAAAAGACTAAGGAAGCAACACCTGAGTGGGAATTCCCACACATAATCAATAGTCCAAAGATCTACTAGCTCTGACAGACATCCATTCAATACCGCTGGATGATGTTATCCACGTTATGATTAAGTGAGCCCTGCTTATTGATGGAAAATAAGTCAGTCATTCACAACTCATTGTCATTTATCCTAATATAATAGATGGTGTGGCTTTGGTTTACACTGAGCTAGTTCAAGATTTGGTTATTTTATTGGACTTCAGTTTTATTAAAGTCTGCATTTTTAAGTTATGCTTATTGGAAAATTAATATTCTTTTAATTCAAGATTTTTATTCAGTGGTTCAGACAATTTCTTCTATCAACTACTGCAACTCACTAACGGGCTGATAACAGTACAGTGCGCTCCGGCAGAGCGCATTGTTAGCCCGCGTTTGAACGCGCATTTGACGCGCTAGCTTTACCCCTTATTCAGTAAGGGGTAATAGCGCGTCAAATGCGCGGCCAACCCCCCCCCCCCCCCCCCCCCGAAACTAATAGCGCCCGCAACATGCGAATGCATGTTGCGGCGCTATTAGTTATTTCCCGCACGATTCAGTAAGTAAAATGTGCAGCCAAGCCACACATTTTACTATCAGAAGTTAGCGCCTACTCAAAGGTAGGTGTTAATTTCTGCCAGCACCGGGAAAGTGTACAGAAAAGCAGTAAAAACTGCTTTTCTGTACACCCTCCGACTTAATATCATGGTGATATTAAGTCGGAAGTCCCAAAAGTAAAAAATAATTTTAAAAAAAATTTAAAATTTAAAATCAGCCCGCGGCTCGCAGGTTGAAAACCAGATGCTCAATTTTGCTGGCAACCGGTTTCTGAACCCGTGGCTGTCAGCGGGTTTGAGAACTGACGCTGGCAAAATTGAGCATCAGCTGTCAAAACTCTCCAACAGCCGCCGCAGGCCCTCATTTGAATACTAAAATCGCACACACAGGAGAGTGGCCTGTGCACGCGCCGGGAGAGTGGGCGCTCGCCCACGACTTTTACTGTATCGACCCTTATATGAGAATCTTCCAGTATGCCATATTAAATTGTTACAGCTGCTACAAAATGCAGCCACTCAACACTTACATCCTTGTGCCTTTAAATACCATGTATCACCAGTTTTCTTCTGGCTCCATTGGCATCCTGTAATATATAAGAACATAAGAACATGCCATACTGGGTCAGACCAAGGGTCCATCAAGGCCAGCATCCTGTTTCCAACAATGGCCAATCCAGACCATAAGATCCTGGCAAGTACCCAAAAACTAAGTCTATTCCATGTTACCGTTGCTAGTAATAGCGGTGGTTATTATCTAAGTCCACTTAATTAATAGCAGGCAATGGACTTCTCCTCCAAGAACTCATCCAATCCTATTTAAACACAGCTATACTAAATGCACTAACCACATCTTCTGGCAACAAATTCCAGAGTTTAATTGTGCGTTGAGTGAAAAAGAACTTTCTCCGATTAGTTTTAAATGTGCCACATGCTAACTTCATGGAGTGCCCCCTAGTCTATTATCCGAAAGAGTAAAACACTGATTCACATCTACCCATTCTAGACTTTAAACACCTCTATCATATCCCCCACTCAGCCGTCTCTTCTCCAAGCTGAAAAGTCCTAACCTCTTTAGTCTTTCCTCATAGGGGAGCTGTTCCATTTCCTTTATCAAAGATATAGGATAAGGTTTAAAGTTTAAAACTTTTAGTCATACCCTCACATTTGCAAATGACCTGTAAATGGGCCTTTTCCACCATAGATCCATCCTTGCTTCAGGAACTCTGTTTAATTTCTGACAAACTTTCAAAAGAAGCTCAAAGCTCAATTATTTCAACTAGCTTTCACATAAGTTGACTGCTGTTATGTATGAATTATCTTTATATTGTATGATGCCTTTCCTCGTCAGAGGTTTTGATAATGGTGATTCTTTTATACTTGTTCTTTTAGACTTAACTGCATTCAATACAGTTGACTTTCAAATTTTACTTCAAAGATTGCCTGAAATCGGTATTCAAGGAAATGTGCTGGAGTGATTTACCTCATTCTCATCTGTGAGATCATATCAAGTTCAATTAAATGAATGCTTATCTAATAAAATTACTATTGAGTCAGGGGTCCCTCAAGGATCAGCATTATCCACAACCCTTTTTAACATTTATCTTTTACCACTCTGCAAATTGTTATTAGGATTAGGTATAATTCATTATATCTATGATAATCACATACTACTTTTAATTCCTAGTAATAACACGCTGGAGGACACCTGAAACTGAAATTTATTTAACCTCAATTAGGAAACTTATCACATATGAAATTGATTTTAAATATTCAAATACAGAACTCATCATGTTGAGTAGAAAATCTCAGTTAAGTAAATCCTTCCGTTTTAATACTGATTTCATGCAGATCGAATCCGGTCAAGTATGCAATCTTGGAATTTTAATTGATTCTGATTTTAGATTAGAAAGATATAAAACGGAAAACGAGGGACGGTTATTTTAAATTGCAGATTTTAAAACAGCTTAAACGTCTTAGATTTTAGAATTGTATTACAATCTTTAGTCTTTTCTACTATTGATTATTGTAATGCTTTACTTCTTGGGTTACCTGGTATCAACCTAAGACCATTGCAACTTCTGCAGAATGCAGCTGCGAGACTTATGTGGTGGTAAAAATTTTACCATATTACCCCTACCCTGATTGATTTGTACTGGTTACCCATAAAGCAAAGAACTGAATACAGAACACTGTATATGCTTTTCAAATCCATAAATTACAAACATACTGAATGGTTAAACGCATCGTTACATCTTCATACACTTCAAAGGAACCTTCGCTCAGCAAATAAAGGACTTTTGTCAATACCATCAATCAGAATGGCACATTTATCTGAAGTAAGAGATCGAGCTCTCTCAGTTGCGTGTCCCAAATTATGGAACTCTTTACTTGATGAACTAAGGTTTCAAAAGGACATCCAATATTTTTTTAAAAATCTGAAAACATTCAGAAACGTGTATGAAATACTGGCAGAGAATTGATCACCTTGTTTGATGATGAGTCCCCCGCTCCGTCCTCCGGTCCCGGGGGTGTAGTCCGGAGGCCTCGACCACGCCCCTGGGCCCGCCCCCGAAACGCCGCATCATTTTGGGAACGCCCCCGGACACGCCCCCTCCCTCCCCGTTTTGAAAGCCCCGGGACTTACGCGTGTCCCGGGGCTTTACGTGTGCCGGCGGCCTATGCAAAATAGGCGCGCCAGGGTTTTAAAATCCGCCCCATACTGTATAAAATACATGTAATTATTACATGTGCCATTATAATTATTACATGCATAAAATATATGTACACATTATAAAAGGGGTAGAGGGTATGTATGTGATACTGCATTACAAATATACATGTGCACTTTTGGAGCAGAAAAATATATTTTATAAACTGTGGCTCCCACCATACAGTTTACAAAATACTAGTATAAGTCTCCATGGGCCCACTTATGTGTCCAAATAGTGTATCATAAACAGCTTTGAAAGTTGGGCTCCTGGTGGTGTAATTTTCTACTCTGAAAGGTATTGTCTCCCTCTTTTTAAAGTCAGCTTTCTCTATAACTGAATGGGGAGGTGATGCTGCTAGTGGTGGTTTTAACAAATCATATATTTGAATGATGACTCTCATGGATTCCAAAAATTGATTTGTTAGCTGAATTTTATAGCCTGAAGATAGATTTAGAAAAGAAAACGTCTTCAGGGAAATTTTAAATTCTCCATGGACCTGCAAGAATTTTTGTTTGGCACTGTGAACAATGAAAGTTAGTTCATTTTATTTATTCTAATTTTCAAAGGAAAACTCTTTCCGGAGATTCTCCTTGAAAATTTGGGACCACCAGGCATAAAAGTTTTCATTGACTTTGCACCAGATTGAGACCATACAAACTGAAAGAGAAACCGCTCACCTGGCCTTAGTCTAGATGAAAATGTATACAAAATCATAGGACACAAATGCCAAAAACAGATTAATATGCAATCCAGCCAAGTTTATTTACATAATAAAGCTTAAAGTTTACAAATGTATGATTTCAGGCTATAGATTTACAAGGTAAAAAAACCCTAAAAAGATTAAGAACTAAACAAAAATAGCTGAGAAAATATTTGCACAGCTTGCATCATAAGCAAATTTTCTGTTTATCACAAATATAATAAAATCTAGAAACTCATTAGAAAAATAGAACAAACCAGCAACATAAATATGTACACTGCGCTCAATAAACACTTACAATTATTCCACATTCAGTTTAGGATCATTGCTGAAGAAAGCCATTTTATTTATTTTTACGGTTCACACCAATACAGCAATTTTTTGTGCTCCTTAAACTCAAAGCTAAAGGCTCAACTTAAAGCCAGATGCCATTCTTAATAAATACATGATAAACATGACCCAGTAGCTCTCTTATGAAGAAAAAAAGAGCCACTTGAAAACATTCTGTGTTCTGTATAATATTCCACATTCTGCACAGCACATGAAAATAAACTGATAACACTGCTGGAATCTTACATACCTGGCAGAGGTTGGCAACCTTCTTTGGTCTGGTACCATAAAAATGGCGAGCGCGCTACTTGTCGTGTTGCTATTACCAAGGACAGTAACTTTGAAACGGCAGTATGAGTGCACATGTATGCATGAATGCCAGCTCACGCCAAAGGACGTAACCATTTAACATACGCCCGTATACGTGCGCATGGTATAAAATAGGCTGTATGCGTGTATATATGCACGCAGTTTTATATGGACGCATGCATGTGCACGCAAATGCCGCCTCTACTAAGTGGGGGGATTTTAGTAGACGTGCGCCAACACAATTATCAGTTTCCCCAGTTTGTTCCCAGTTCATCCAGATAAAGGATAGGACTTCCTAATCCCCCACCCCCTTGTTAATTTGTCTCCCTTTTACCCTGTTAGCCCCTACCCTTAAAACCCCGCTGACTTACACACTATCTTAGCTGCCACTGGGAAGAGGTGGGCGGGCATGCCACCGTTATTTCAGACACACAAAGTTTGCGCCATGGCATTGCTCAATGCATAATGCTTGAAAGCAGCATGCCAGCTGCAAGGATTACATGTGCAAAAGGATGCCAACCCCTGTCTTACACATTAGCCAACTTCCTAGAGAAAGTCTTAAGCATATGTCCTGAGAAAAAGTACATCTCTAATGGGTTCTTTTCTGTAACACATTAAAAAAAGAGGATAGTCTTATTGCCAAATTATTTGGTTTTGTTCTCAGTGTTCATAAAACACCTGTGAAGTCACCTAAAATACTTCACTATGAGTGCATGAAGTTAATAAGTACTGTATAAAAAGAAGAGAGAGAAATGATTCCCTTTGCAAGTAAAAGTAACATAACAAAAGTTATAACTTCTGTCATTTTCTTGCTGTTCGTCAAAAAAAGGGAGCATAGCTTGCAGGCTCTGACTGGGGGTCCAAAAAGAGACTAGAGAACTGCTAGGAAAAATAGCAGCAGCAACTTGTGCATACTACTCAGCCCCATCTCCTCCACATGCACACATTACATTTTATAAAGGAAAGAACTTTTCACTACAAATTTTAAATCTCCAAATGGTGTCCAGCACAAGGTCAGAATCTAATTTTATAGATGAGGCAACTAAGGGGAAAGTGACTTGCCCAAGGTCACAAGGAGCAACAGACAGCAGGAACTCTGGTTTCCCTGGGTCATAGCCTGCTGCTCTAACCACTAGGCTGCTACTCCACTCCGAATGCTTAGTAGGTTTGGCTTGAGAAAACATAACTAAATGTGAACTATCCTTTAAGATGCATTAAGTCTATGGTAGATGGATTAAGTTGGTTTAGCTACATGACTGCAGGAAAGAAAAAAAAAAAAGCACTCTCACAGGACATGCATTACTTGCCTTGTTATACAAAAATAAAGATCTTGAAAATCTAGGCACTAACAGAACACTTCTCTTGGCCAATAATTTAAACTCAAATGTGTATACCCCCTATTGCTAGGGACCTTTTTTTCAATTTTTATTTTTTTCTGGGACTTGATCAGTGTTTATTATAACCAATAAAATGGCAAAAAAAATCTAATGGGAAAAAAAAGGAGTAATTTCCCATTGATTTTCTGCCATATTTGCTGGTTATAATAAACACTGATAAAGTCCCAGAAAACAAAATAAAAAATGAAGCCGAAGGTCCCTACCTATGGCAATCCATGTACTTGGCGCACATGTGCTCCTCACATCAGTAAAGAAACCATTGACCTTCACAGAAGTAAGATGGACAGAATATTAAGAACAAAAGGGTGATTCTCTGGGAAGTCCATTTTAAAATATTACATAGGATGATTTTTGGGCCCAACAAGGTTTTTGCAGCACATATAGCTGATTCCAGGGGCTGTTTGAAATGTGCACATTCCTCTGCCCCCCTTCTACACTGCTTATGGAACTGTATTGTTAATTCATGCTTTTTGGGACTCTGTCCAATCCTTTTTTGAGTCTATATAGGTCACTATTGCATTGTGGTCTTCAGCTTTGTGTTTTTTTAGGTTATCTCCGGAGATCACTCATCAGCAAAGCTGCCATACTTTGCTGCTAGTCAAGGACTGTCTAGTTGCTTTACGCTTGATACTACAATTTTGGCTGAAACCTTCAGGTCCTTCTCTGGAGATGTGGAAATTGTCTTTTACAGATCTTTACCCACGCAAGACAAGTGCTTCTCGAGAAAATTCAGGGAAGGCATGAGAGTCTTCAACAACTCTGGCAACCTTTTTACTGAGTATCTTTCTCATTATAAGGACAATGGGGCCACATGACATGCCCTTCTGACATGCTTTATGACAATATAGAAGGAAACAGCAGTTGGAGTGGGGTGGGAGCAATAGGGGGAAGGGAGATGGATGTTCAGGTTTATTATCCTTCCTTGTATGTTTTCTACTACATGCTGGATACTGGATTTAATTTTGTTGTTACTCCAATAAACATATTTCAAACAAAAACAAAGTTGCCATACTGGGTCAGACCAAGGGTCCATCAAGCCCAGCATCCTGTTTCCAACAGTGGCCAATCCAAGTTACAAGTACCTGCCAAGTACCCAAACATGAACAAATTTGCACAGAGTACTAACAAACCAATGGAGACATGATAAAAACCATAACAGAGAAATGAAATGATGGCAGAAAAGGACCAAACAGTCCATCCAGTTTGCCCAGCAAGCTTATGGTAATATTTGCCACTCCCAGTATAGGTCACTCCCATAATCAGTTTCCCCAGACCATAAAATTCAGGGCCCTTGTTGGTTACTGTCTGAATCCAATTCCCCATTACCTCTTGCCACTGAAGCAGAGAGCAATGTTGTAGTTGCATCAAAAGCATCAAGCTTATTGGTTAATGATATTAATAGCCACATCAGCAAGTTATCCCCATGCTTATTCGTTTTCCCAGACCGTAAAATTAAATATCCTTCTTGGTTGCTGTCTGAATCTAATTCTCCTTGTCCCCTTGCCATTAAGCAGAGAGCAATGATGGAGTTGCATCAACAGTATGAAGGCTTATTGGTTAAGGGTAGTAACCACTGCACCAGCAAGTTACCCCATGCACTCTTTTCTTCATTTCCATCTCTAGCCTTTAGGCATCCACATTGTTTATCCCATACCCCTTTGACATCTTTTACTGTTTGTCTTTACCACCTGCTCCAGAAGAGCATTCCAGGCATCTATCACCCTCTCTCCGTGAAGAAATATTTCCTGTCGTTGGTTCTCAGTTGTCCTCCCTGGAGTTTCATTTAGTGACTTCTTATTCTATTGATTTTTTTCCAATGGATAAGGTTCGTTGATTGTGCATCAATAAAACCTTTCAGGTATCTGAAGGTCTGTATCATTTCTCCCCTGCACCTCTCCTCTCTTCCAGGGTATACATATTTAAGTCCTTCAACTTCTCTCCTCCTAAGTCATTTGATGGAGACCCCCCACCACTTTGGTAACAATTGCTCATACCCACACAAGCTAAACTGAAGTTGTAGACTGGACAACTGGTAGGCTTTGCCCCACTAAGCCTTTTAAAGGCACTGAATTGAATATACTTAGTGAGGTTAAAAAGACCCAATATCTATAAATCAGCATTCTTTTAAAGTGACAGACCTATCCTCAGATATCACTGGAAGTTTATAACCTACCACCCCATGCTGTGCTGCATGATGCTGACATTTATTTAAAAAATGTATATGCCCGATTATCCTAGGTCTAAGCATCTTACTGTAAAAAAAAAAATACATACATAATGGTATATATAAATTCAAACAAACTATGCATAAGACGAAAAAAATAAGACATTGGCTGCCGTGGATTATGAGAAAAACATTTTTCCCCATTGGAGGCAATATTTAAAACATAGCATGAGGTTATGAATTAAACACCTCCTGAAATAAATAAGCTTTCAAACTTTTTCTAAGATCTTAAAACTGGCTTCTTTGCAAACAGACTGGCAATCAATTCCACCATGTTGGACCCATGACAGAAAAAACTCTAAATTCTGCTAATCCCATAGCTTATTCATTTTATGATGGCCATATAATACTTACTATGTTCCAATATTTCACTTTTTTTAATCAATGCTTTCTCCTACTACTGATGCTGTAATGAAATGGGATTCTTTCTGGGAAAAATGGTATTTTTTCTTCATTGATTTTAATATAAAGCATTTTACATTTGTAGGGGCAATATACTTTTTAACTCCCTACTAGAAAATCATAATTCTCCGACAGATAGTTGTTTCTACTGCCCAACACCAATATCTTTAGGCACTTTATTAAAATATCATATTTTTCCCCACAGGTGCATAAAAATGGAATATTCTTAAAACAGAGATGCTCAGCGAATCATGCTGGCACCTAAGTGAGACTAATTACGCCTTATTGTTTTGTTTTTAACTTAAAATTAAGAGCGTTTGTTCTGATTCTGTGCAGTTTCAGGTCTGTGATACAAGAAAAACCACAATGAGCTCCATGAGTAGTTTCACATGGATTTGGAGTCATAGGTCAAGTATGAGCTTGTGCATTTTTGTTGAAAGGCATCCCTACTCTTTTCTGGGAGTGTACAAAATTTAAAATGGCAGGATTACACAACATTGTGCTAAAATTGCCAGAGGAATCAGGTAGCCTGAAATATTGTACAAAATTATTTGACCATACAATCTTCTTTTATAAAATTGTGGCTATTTTCCTCATATACAGCACTATATAGAAAATTGTATCTATCCGATCTGGCTATTACATACAGTAAAAGACTCTGGAAGCTATACAGTATAATCTGTTGTAAACAAATGCAATATTGGAATTATTTACAAACATGATTCCAGGTCACAACGTTTTTCAACATGAAATAAGTTCATCAGCCCTACAGCACAACAGTACATGTGTTCTATGCTACTAAAATGCACAGCATATTATACACTAAGGCCTTCAGGGAAAAGCTGCTGCACAATTGGCATTAGACCAGTGTATCAGCAGAGTGGCTTTGCTGCCTAACCAATCACTCAGCTTTTGAAACATGTAACCAAAATTCTTTCTATACATACCAAAGCAACAATGCACCCAACAGACATAATGTAGATTTCAAAGGGAATACACCGACTCATATGACTTGCATGCATAAAGTCTGCCTTTGAATTCCCCCCTCTGTCATGATCTGCTCAAAAGGTACAAAACAAGCAGATCATATACAATGTCAAGCAGCTTCCCGTGAGACGCAAACTGCCAATATAAAAAAATAAGTTAAATATTATCAAAAGATTTTGCAGAACAAAGCCTACATAAGTTAAATATTTTTCTTTGGAGATTCAAACCTTCAGTTAATTTGTCCTTTTTTTCTTTTGATTTCATTTCATCTCCTCTTCATTCATGTACAGTACATACACACGGTTCTTAAGCTGCCACAGAAGGTAGCATGAGTTCATTCATTTCATTGTGACCCACTGGGCTAACCAAAACCTCCACCAATATATATACAACTGCATTTACAGATGTACAGTTTGCAAATGGAGACTAATAAAAATGACGTTGAGTTATGACGAGATGACTGTTTGCTGCTCCTCAGACATGATTTAAATTAATTTTAATACCACATAAATAGTTTCACAATAAAATTTTAACAAAAATGGAGCATTTTTCAATATTGTGTACCTACAGTTAAACTTTCAAGTCTGTAACAGGAAAGGCTATTGGACTATCTATAACTGTATTAAGGTTGATGGTTCACTGGCATAGACAGAGCCTACTTTCTTTTATAAAAACAAACCCCCATATATAGCCACCACAAGCAGCTGCTGGAGTGTGCTAGTGTGGAACTCTTTTCAGTCCCTTCCATCCATGTCACAAAAGCAATGTAAACTGCAGGCCACCGCGCTAGTGTTGGCCAAGTGCCCGTAGCTGCCCATACATCCTCCTCGTTGGCCTATGGATTTTCAGAAGTAGATTCCCCTGCATCTTCTAGAAAAGCTGCTTTCTCCTCGATGAAAGACTGCTTGCAGCTGTCTGCAGTTTTTTCCACGGATGCTGCATATGTATACTCTGTGCTGTGCCATATTCCATAACCAAAGTAAATAATAAAGCCTATCCCAGAAAACAAAAATGAGAAAGAAAAAAAAACACAGTCATTTATTCTGTCAACACATTACTTACATATGGCAAATACTTTTAATCAGTGAAAGTCATATTGTGGGTGTTCAGCAAATAGAGACTATTGTCTTTCTAAGAGGCATCACAATGCTCACAAAAGGAAGAAGGGATTGTGCTAACTATACTACACTATCCCAATCAAATCACTGAAGCAACATTCTGTCAAAAATATCAACACTTCCCTTATTTTTTCTAGTTTATATTTCAATCCGTAGGCAAAATAAGTGTTGGAAGTTTTGAGAGCTGCTCTGTCTTTATAGTCTCCTTGTTCTAGATCTAATTAAATCGGTGTGATTGTTAAATAAATTTGATGTCTAGCAAGTGTGTGAAGCAAAACTAAATATTAAAATAAGAAGCTGTTTTAAGTCCCCTGAAGGACTGAAGGCATTTTTTCATACATACAGAACTCCCGAAAGATCTGGCTTTTTGTATCCATGCAAATAACCTGTCCATTCCTATGCTCTCAAACTATTCCAAGGGGCTAAAGAATAGGGAGTAATGTTCCCATTATCACTGTACAAACAGAATAAAGCATGGCGTTTTTTGGGATGCAACAATGGACAGGTATGGCATCTGTAGTGACAACTTTCATTTTCTTGGCTATAGCCCTGTTATGCAGAGGAGCAAGCATTCTTTCAAATAATAAAAAAGTATAATGGAAAAGACCCCTATACTAATCAAACCCTCTCTCCTTTCCTGGTGGTGCTGCAAATCAGGCAGATACAGTAAAGTTCGTGGGAGAGCGCCCTCTCTCCCGGCGCGTGCACAGGCCAGTGCCCTGTGCGTGCGATACAGTAAAACAAAATATTTAAATTGGGGCCTGCGGTCCCTAGCGCCTCTTTTTGGACAGGAGCGGCAGCTGTCAGCGGGTTTGACAGCCGACGCTCAATTTTGCCGGCGTCGGTTCTCGAGCCCGCCGACAGCCACGGGTTCCAAAACCGGACGCCGGCAAAATTGAGCATCCGGTTTTCAACCCGCGAGCTGATTTAAACATTTTTTGTTTTTAACTTTTTTTTTTTAAACTTTTGGGACCTCCGACTTAATATCACCATGATATTAAGTTGGAGGGTGCACAGAAAAGCACCCTCCGACTTTTCTGTGCATTTCCCCGGCGCTGGCAGAAATGAACGCCTACAAGAAAATTATTCCTTACCTGCTAATTTTCGTTCCTGTAATACCATGGATCATTCCAGACGATGGGTTATGTGCCCTGTCCAGCAGATGGAGTCAGAAACAGATTTCTGGGGGAGGTGCTACACTACGTCACCACCCTCGTCATCATCCCCAGTATCTAGCCTAGCAAAGCCAAGCCCAAGAGGAAGAGAGGGATCAAGTAAATGTATTAACTAAAATTTAAAGTTTGAAAACTGTTAAAGAACAGAATGATAACCTCAACAGAGAACTTATTAACACATAAATATTTGAACAAAACAACTTTGAGTGCTAGAGTGAGTAGAAAAATAAGGAGAGCATAGTCGAGCAGAGATAGCCCACCTTAATTAAAACTTTCAATAGTAATGGGAGGGTGTCTGGAATGATCCATGGTATTACAGGAACGAAAATTAGCAGGTAAGGAATAATTTTCTTTTCCCTGTACATACCAGGATCATTCCAGACGATGGGATGTACCCAAGCTTCCCTCTTATGGGCGGGCCGTGGATAGCCCTGCTCGGATGACTCGATCCCCAAAAGAACCGTCTGATGATGTGGAAACATCCAGACGATAGTGCCTTGCGAAAGTATGGAGAGACTTCCACGTCGCCGCTCTGCAAATCTCCTGGACTGAAACAGAGCTAGACTCTGCCCATGATGCTGCCTGTGCGCGAACGGAATGGGCTTTAACCCCCAAAGGAGGTTGCTTACCGGCCCCAATATAAGCCGAAGCAATTGTCCCCTTCAGCCAGCGAGCAATAGACGTTTTGGATGCCATGTGACCCTTCCTGGGGCCCGACCAGAGAACGAAGAGATGGTCGGAAAGACGAAATTCATTGGTAACTTCCAAATAACGCAACAGACATCGCTTTACATCCAAAAGACGTAAATCCCTGGGTTCGTTTGATTTGAAGGAAGGCAACTCAACTGACTGATTGAGGTGGAAGGCCGAAACCACTTTAGGAAGAAAAGATGGGACCGTGCGGAGAGACACGCCGTCATCTGAAAAACGGAGATACGGTTCTCGACAGGATAGTGCCTGTAGTTCTGAAATGCGTCGCGCTGAACAGATTGCCACCAAGAAGATAGTTTTAAAGGTCAGATCTTTAAGAGAGGAAAATTTTAAGGGTTCAAAAGGTGAACCGCTAAGTGCTCGTAAAACTAAGTTCAGATTCCAGGACGGACAAGGAGGACGTAACGGAGGCTTCAAGTGACGCACCCCTCTAAGGAAGCGACCCACATCCGGATGAGAGGAGAGACGCGATCCTTCGCCACTATATAAGAGGGCGCCCAAAGCCGCGACCTGTACTCGAAGTGAGTTGTAAGAGAGGCCGAGATCTAGTCCTTCCTGAAGGAAGGAGAGAATTTGAGATACGGAAGCATTGGTGGGGTGGATGTCGTGAGATCCGCACCAATTTTCGAAGACCTTCCAAACTCTTATATAAGTGACTGAAGTAGATCTCTTACGAGCTAGTAATAGAGTCGAAATGACCTCCTCCTGGTAGCCTCTGTACCTCAGTTTGCGCCTCTCAAAAGCCAGGCCGCTAGACAGAAGCGATCGGCCTGCTGTAAAAATATGGGTCCCTGCCGAAGTAGGCGTGGAATGTGGCTGAGACGTAGAGGGCCTTCCATGGTTAGGAGAAGAAGATCCGCAAACCACGGTCGACGAGGCCATTCCGGCGCCACTAGGACCACTGGACCGTGGTGATTCTCGATTCTTCGAATCACTTTTCCCACGAGAGGCCACGGTGGAAAGACATAAAGTAGGATGTTCCGCGGCCAAGGCAGGGCTAGAGCATCGATTCCTTCTGCGCCGTGTTCTCTTCTGCGGCTGAAGAAACGCGGAGTCTTTGCATTGCTTGCTGTGGCCATGAGATCCAGGTGGGGAGGACCCCATCGGGAGATTATCAAATCCATTGCCTCCCCCGAGAGTTCCCATTCTCCGGGATCCAGGCGTTGACGACTTAAGAAGTCTGCCTGTATATTGTCTACTCCCGCTATGTGGGAGGCTGCCAAACGCAACAGATGCCTTTCCGCCCAGAGCATTAATTTGTCCGCTTCCAAGGATACTTGAAGACTTCGTGTGCCCCCCTGTCTGTTGATGTAAGACACCGTGGTCGCATTGTCGGAGAGGACCCTGACAGCTCTGTGAAGCAACCGAGGAAGGAACCCTTTTAACGCCAGACGTACCGCTCTGGTCTCCAGACGATTGATGGGCCACCGGGCTTGTTCCGCCGTCCATTGACCTTGTAGAGAGCTCTCCTGACAGACCGCCCCCCATCCTGATAGACTGGCATCCGTGGTGACCACTATCCATTCTGGTATGTCCAGAGATACTCCTTGAGCTAGGTTTCGGTATTCTAGCCACCAGTGGAGACTGTGGACGGTATCCATCGGAATTGGGAGTACCATCTGGTAGTCTTGTGAGGACGGTTTCCATCTGGAGAGCAGAGACCTTTGAAGAGGGCGGAGGTGGGCAAAGGCCCAAGGAACAAGATCGATAGTGGAGGCCATCGTGCCCAGGAGCTGAAGGTAATCCCATGATGTGGGTTCTTGAAGATCCAAGAATCGGAGAACCTGATCGCGAAGGGACTGAGCCCTTTCTTTCTTGAGGAATACCATGCCCTGTTTCGTGTCGAAATGTGCTCCCAGGAATTCCAGGGACTGGGAAGGAACTAGGTGACTCTTGGCATAGTTGACAATCCACCCGAGAGACTGGAGCATGCGGAGCACTATTCTGACCATCCGGCAACCCTGGTCCCATGACTTCGCTCGTATGAGCCAATCGTCCAGGTAAGGGTGTACCAGAACGCCCTGCCGGCGCAATGCAGCTGCCACCACTACCATGATTTTCGTGAAGACTCGTGGAGCCGTCGCTAGACCGAAAGGTAAGGCCCGGAACTGAAAATGTTGACCTAAGATCTTGAATCTTAGGTAGCGCTGATGATCCTTGAGAATAGGAATATGCAAGTAGGCCTCGGTGAGATCCAAGGAAGCTAGAAATTCTCCTCGATGTACCGCTGCTAGAACCGACCGAAGAGTCTCCATGCGAAAACGGGGGATTCGTAGAGACCTGTTCACCATCTTGAGGTCCAGGATGGGACGAAAAGTACCCTCCTTCTTTGGGACAACAAAATAGATGGAGTAATGACCTCGACCCCAATCGTAGGGAGGGACTGGTGAAATCGCTCCAAGTGCGGAAAGTCGGTCGAGAGTGGAAGCGACAGCTTCTTGCTTGTAACTGGATCCGCAAGGAGAGAAAAGGAACCTGTCTCTGGGAGGATGGACAAAATCCAATGCGTAGCCGTGCTTTAGAATATCCAGGACCCACTGGTCCGATGTAATTTGGACCCACTCGCTGTAAAAGAGAGAGATCCGGCCCCCCAGCCGGGGAACCGGGTCGTGGGTCCGACTGGCATCATTGGTTTGTCTTGAAGGAGGAGGAATTAGAGGAACCCCGTCCCTGACCCTCCCTGCCGGGACGGCGCCCTCGAAAGGGCCTGTTCCAGGAACCTGAACGTGAGGATGGGTTCCGAGGAGCTTGTTGACGAGTGTTTCGTGTCCTCCGCTGATTCCTGTATCGAGATCTGGAAGAAGAGTAGGAAAACCTTGAGGATCGTGGACGATCTTCCGGAAGCTTATGCACTGAATTCTCATTCAAAGATTTAATGATCTGATCCAAATCTTCCCCAAAAAGGAATTTACCCTTGAAGGGAAGGGATCCCAGGCGCGTTTTAGAGGATGCGTCCGCGGACCAGTTTCGCAGCCAGAGAAGGCGTCGAGCTGAGACTGCCGCTACCATGGAACGGGCGAGGACTCTGAGTAGGTCATAAAAGGCATCCGCCCCATATGCCATCACGGCTTCCAGCCGATCCGCCTGTAGGGCCTCAGCATCTGGTAACTCCTGCGAGGTAAGCAACTGCTGTACCCAGCGTAAACCTGCTCTCTGAGCAAGAGCACTGCAAATGGACGCTCGCATGCCTAGTGCGGAAACTTCAAAAATCCTTTTGAGAAAGACTTCCAATTTTCTATCCTGAGTGTCTTTCAGAGCCGTACCTCCCGTGACCGGTATGGTAGTGTGTTTGGTCACTGCTGATACAGCCGAGTCCACGGCGGGAACTTTGAGGATGTCCAGAAAATCCTGTGGGAGTGGGTAGAGCTTCTCCATAGCTCTACTAACTCTGAGGGTTGCCTCAGGAGTATCCCACTCACGGGAAATGAGTTGGAGAAAAGAAGGGTGAGTGGGAAAAGACTTGGCCAAAGGCCTTAAACCCGCAAGGAGAGGGTCACCTTTCCTTACGTTTGGTTGTGGTCCAACAGGCTCAGGAGGGGGGTCGATGTCCATTTCCGTCAAAATATGAGGGATCAGGTCCTCCAATTCCTCTGACTGGAAAATACGTAGAATCCTTGGATCATCTCCCTCCAGATGAGAAAGCAAAGTGGGATCATCTCCCGAAGGATCTCCCGGAGGGTCCCCCCCTGAGCACGAAACCGGGGGTGGAGGTACAGCTGAGGGATCCTTGGAAGGCTGAGGTGGAGCGCCAGAAGGAGAGGAAATCCCTTGGGAGGGGGAATCCCCCTGCAATGATGAAAGGCGGGCCAACTTTGGGGGAGGGGGGACAGAGAAGTCTGAAGAAGCATCCTTGAAATGCAAAAAAGCTTTGTGCATCAGAACAACGAACTCCGGTGAAAAAGCAGAAAATCCTCCGGAGGGGGCCCCTGAGGCCTCACCCTCTCGGTGACTGGGGTCTGCTGAGGTCCGCTGAGTTCTCGAAGCGAGTGCTGAAATAATCGGGGAGTCCTCCTCTGATAACCCCGCTTCCGAGTCTGACATTAAAATGGCTGCCGTTTCTGTGCTGAGCGGGAACGGGGCCTGTCTTTTTCTCAAATCGCGGTCCACCATTCCCTCGGCGTCCCCCTCAGCCGGACATGTTTCCCCATCGGGGAGGCAGCCCGAGCAACGCCCCTCCCTGACGATTTTAGCTCCCTGTCGGCCGCATATTACACAGGCCGCCGGGCGCGGCATTGAAAAAAACAATGAGGGGGGAGGGGCGAATAAGCGCGGCAAGTATAGCCTCGCGCTGAGATGACTGCGGGAAATAAAGAGAAAAACTCCCCCCTGCCGACCCAAGAACCGCCGGGGTATCACCTTCCCGGCAGTCGGCGGTCCCGGGGAATGAACTTCGCGGGACCGCGGGTCGACTAGATAGCGTTGTGGGGGGAGGAGGGGGAAAGTGGGGGAGAGGCTGGACCACCAGCGTGCACCCTCCGTCGAAAAACGTCGGCGAAAAAGCGCTGAGGTAACCTGAAAATTAAATTCAAAAAAGCAACACTTACCCCAGCCAAACAGAAACGGAGAGAGAGTAGTAAAGAGAGAGAAAAGAGGCTTGTCAGGAAGCCCCGGTGAGGTAACAAACCGTTACTGCGCTCAATTTCCCTCAATAGAAAATTTTTTTTTTTTTTAGACTTTTCCCAAATAAAGAAATTAGCTATAATATAAGAGAAAGTTTTTACTTGATCCCTTAAAGCAAAATGAGAGAAAAATTAATAATGAAGATAAAGTTGTGAGGAACCCAAGTTCCACAAACCGCATCTGCTGGAGTCAGAAAGATACTGGGGATGATGACGAGGGTGGTGACGTAGTGTAGCACCTCCCCCAGAAATCTGTTTCTGACTCCATCTGCTGGACAGGGCACATAACCCATCGTCTGGAATGATCCTGGTATGTACAGGGAACTTTGGTTAGGCGCTAAGTAAAATGTACGGCTTGGCAGCACATTTTACTTACTGTATCGCGCGGGAATACCTAATAGGGCCATCAACATGCATTTGCATGTTGATGGCCCTATTAGTCTCGGGGGGGGGGGGGGGGGGGGTTGGATGCGCGTTTTCGACGTGCTATTACCCCTTACTGAATAAGGGGTTAAGCTAGCGCGTCGAAAACACACGTCCAAATGTATCGGCCTGAATGTTAGGCTTTGTGATGCTAGGCCCAGTGGGGCCCTGAAAGACAAAGGCAAGGGGCTATCGTTAATCTAGCAGCGCACATCTTGTCGGCAATACACATGAAGTGGGAGAAAATTCCTCAGTAGCCTGAATAACACAGAGGCAGGGGGAACAGTGACCCACAGCTAATATGATGTGCTAAAGAGGAGGTGAATTGAGGGGAGAAGGATGCTGCAGGGAATGGGGCAAGCTCCTTAGATAAAAACACTGTACTATTGCTGATGGCAGTTAAGGGAAAGGAAATTAATCAGAGGCTGAGAGGAAAGGAGAAAGTGAGAAGAAAAACTGGAGAAACAGAGAAATAGTGAAGAAAAGTAAAGGGAAGCAAACAAGAGAACATCATGAGTCAAAAAAGTAGAAGAATGGCATAAAAAGACAGTGAGGGAAAGAAGGGTGGTTAGCAAGAGATAACTATAAAAATGTAAAACATGAAAAATAAAGAAAAGCTTAAAGAGAGAAGAAATCAATGTGCTATAAGAGGGCAGGTCAGACGTGGATCAGTTGGTTTGAGTCTCCTGTTTGTCAGGGCCAGCAGGGCTTGGAAATATCAGTCACTTGAGCAACAGTCACTACTGCAACAACCCTTTCTGACAGAAGAATTGTGCTGAGGGGTTTCAACCTTGGAGGAATTTGCATTTCAGTTTCATTTGTCCTCCTCTGCAGAAATTTAAACAGCAACAAAATGCAACTAGCAGTATTCTTTCAATTATCAGATCTAAATATTTTAGTATCAAAATGCTTCTCAACATCCCATACCAGAGAAGCAAGCAGCCACTTCCTGTACTGAAGTCTGAAATAGCTGCAGTATATCTTGAAGCAACAAATAAAGCATTTATGCTGCCTGCTGGGTAGTATTTTGATGTAAATATCCAGCTCCAAGTTGACCAGCATGTTAATACAAGTTTCAAAAGACACATGCTGGTACTTTTCTATTGTTTTAATCCCAGGGATACGATTTTTACTGCTGCGAGTTACTATTTAACATATAGTTTACCATTTGGCACACAGAAATGTATTATGTCCATTAAATATATTGCAATGGTATTAACTTTATTGTGTTGACGTATTCTATTCTGCATTTGTCCATCACCAAATGAGACACAAAACTCCTAAAACTAAAAAATATCTTTTATCAAACAGTCAGATTGTTTATCATACCACAGATATTCAGAGAAGAATTAAATAGGGAGACATCATGGATCTTGAAATGAAGAGGCCAATTAGGTTCATGTAAATTTAAAAAATAAGTTCTTAGGAAGCTTTATGTAATAAAAAAAAAAATCAAAAGCATGTCTTGTCTGATTCTGGAAAGCCATTCCATGATACACTGAGGTGTTCTCCTGGGACAGCAGGATGTTAGTTCTCACAAGTGGTTGACATCATCAGATGGAGCCCAGCACGGAAAACGTTTTGTTAAAATTTCTGGAAACTTTGACTGGCACACTGAGCAATCCGAGCATGCCACTATCCATGTGTCCATGCAGGATCTCTCTTCAGTCTCGTAATATAGAATTACGAAAAAAATAAAATAAACCACCACCTATAGAAGAAACCCAATTCTGCAGGGTGGCAGGTAGGTTTCCTGGGGACTAACATCCTGCTATCCTAGGAGAACACCTGTTACAGGTAAGCAACTCTGCTTTCTCCTAGGACAAGCAGGATGGTAGTCCTCACAAGAAGGTGAATACCTAGCTACAGGCTGTTCCCAACAAGGGGACCAACAGCAACCTAACCAGGTGCCAATGGGCACAACAGCCAGGGTGCTGTTGGTAACCCAGGAAATAAGCCTGAACCCAAAAATGGGCCTGAGGCAGGAAGAGTTGGGTTTTACATCTGAAAGATTCCACAGGACAGCCTGGCCGAAACTATCACGCTGGCTGTCCCTGTCTAGACAGTAGAGCGAGGCAAAGATGCAGAGGGAACTCCATGGGGCAGCCTTTCAGATCTAGTCCACAGGGACCATTCGCATGTGGACCATCGAAGCTGTCATGGCTCGAACAGAGTGAGCCTTGACATGGGCCCCCAGTTGCAGGACTGCCTGTGTATAGCAGAAAGAAATGCAGTCCGCTAGCCAATTGGACAAGGTCTGCTTGGTCATGGCAACTCCCAATCGGTTCTTGTCCAAAGAGATGAGAAGTTGCATGGATTGCCTGTGGCCTGCTGTTCAGTCCAGGTAGAAGGCTAAGGCCTTTTTGCAATCTAGGCTGTGCAAAGCCCGTTCACCCTGGTGCGAGTGAGGCTTAGGAAAGAAGGTGGGCAGGGCGATAGACTGGTTCAGATGGAAACCAGTCACCACCTTCAGCAGGAACGTAGTGTGTGTGCAGAGAATCACCTGATTGTGGAAGAACTTCATGTAGGGTGGATACGAAACCAGAGCCTGAAATTTGCTGACCCTGTGCACTGAGGTGACTGCTACCAGAAAAATGACCTTTCAGGTCAGGTACTTCAGGTCACAAGAGCACAAAGGCTCAAAAGAAGCCTTCATCAGATGGGCCAACACCATGTTGAAGTCCCAGGAAACCACAGGGGGTCTGAGGGGAGGCTTCAACTGAAGCAGACCCCGCATAAAGCGCCCCACAATAGGTAGCACTGAAATGGGCGATCCATCCACCCTCTGGTGTTAGGCCCCAATAGTACTAAGATCCATGCTAACAGAGGTGGTCTTCAAGCCAGTCTCTGACAGGTGCAGCAGGTAATCCAAGAGTTTAGGTGTGGAGCAAGAAAACGGATCCAAGCCGTGGCTCTCACACCAAATGAAAAATCTCTTCCACTTCAGGCTGTAAGACTTCCTAGTGGAAGGCTTCTTGGACTATACCAGGACAAGGGACACTCCCTCCGAGAGGTTCAGGGGCTGTAAGGTCAACCTCTCAACATTCAAGCTGTGAGAGATAAGGTCTGGAGTTTGGGATGGCACAACCTGCCCCAATCCTGCGTGATGAGGTCAGGGGAGTTTCCCAGTCTGATTGGCTCCCACAGAGAGAAATCCTGCAGAAGTGGCAACCAGATCTCTCTTGGCCAATAAGGTGTGATGAGAATCATGGTCCCCCGGTCCTGTTAGAGCTTTAGGAGAGTCCTTGACCCTAACGGAAGCGGAGGGTAGGTATACAGGAGGCCTGTGCACCAATGGCGGGCAAAAGCATCCTATGCCACTTTGCTCTTTCCTGTGGACAGAGAGCAAAACTGAAGTACCTTCCTGTTGTGGGGCGAAGTGAAGAGATCTACGTCTGGGGTTACCCAGAGACGGAAGATCCAATCCGCAACCTCCTGCTTCAGGGACCACTCGTGAGAGCGGAAGGAACAACTCAAGTCATTGACCCTTACATTCTTCTACCCAAGTAAATGGCATGAAGAAGTATGCCCTGAGACAGAGCTCACAACCAGATCTGGACTGCTTCCTGACAAACGTGAAACTATCTGATACCTCCCTGTTTGTTGAGTTACCACATCGCCACCTGGTTGACAGTCTAGATGTGGACCACCTTGATGGCCAGGCGATCTCGAAATGCCCAAAGTGCATAACAGATCGCCCTGAGCTCCAGGAAGTTGATTTAACAGCTTGCTTCCTGCGCCGACCATTGACCCTGGGTGCGGAGATCGCCCACATGAGCTCCCCAGCTCAAGCAAGACACATCTGTGGTAAGCACCACCTGAGCATGGGGAGCCTGAAAAGGTACCCCTCCTTCCAAGTTGGATAGGGTCTCCCACCACGACAAGGCATCCCGAAGAAGTGGGGTCACCCTGATTTATACCTGAAGATCCTGGGTGGCCTGACGCCACTGGGACCACTGCACCCTGCGCATGTGCAAACGAGCGAAGGGAGTGATATGAATGGTGGCCGCCATATGTCCCAACAGGCACAACATGCAGTGTGCAGAGACTTCTGAAAAACCTGCCTTGCCAGGGACAAATGTCCGAGCCTGAGCCGTGTTGAACTTGGTACCAATGAAGTCCAGTTGCGGCGAATGGAGCAGCTGCGACTTCGGGTAGTTGACCAGAAAACTTAAGGTCTCCAGAACCCTAATGGTGGAGTGTAGGGACTGCATTACTCCCTGCCTGGAGGCGCTCGTGATAAGCAAGTCATCCAGGTAGGGAAAAACTTACAGTTGCAGCCTTCTCAGATAGGCCCCCACCACTGCCAAGTACTTTGTGAAGACAAGGGATGCTGATGCCAGTTGGAAGGGCAGCACTCAGTATTGAAAATGACGTTCGCCCACCACAAAGAATTTCCAGTGGACGTGGAAAATTCTGATATGAGTGTAGGCGTTTTAAATCATGGAAGCAAAGCCAGTCTCCCCATCACAGGAGAGGAATCAGGGCACCCAGTGAGACCATCCTGAACTTTTCTCATTGGAGGAATTTGTTCAAGGCCCTCAGGTCCAGAATTGGATGAAGGCCCCCTGTTTTCTTTGGAAGGAGGAAATATCTGGAGTAAAGGCCGCCTCCTCGCTGTTTGGGCGGAACGGGCTCGACTGCTCTGGCCATTATGAGGGCAGAGGACTCTTTCAGCTGTATTTCCTGATCCGTTGAGAACCTGCAAGAAGGGCTCGGGAGAGAGTCTGGTGGGATCTCCTAGAAATTCAACCTGTAGCCCCGGACGATGGACAGGACCCACCAGTCCGAGGTGACAGCAGGCCAATGGTTCGTGAAGAACCGCAGTCAGCTTCCAACTGGAGAGTTCACCGTCTAGGGCAGTGGTTCTCAACCTTTTTTGGCCAGGACACACCTGACAGATGGCTCTCACATGCGTGACACACTGAACATGTGACCATCACGGGGCTAAATGTAAACATGCACTCTGCATCCACAGGAATCCCCTCAACCCCCAGCAATGAGTACAGAGCAGATCTAGGGCATTACCCTGTACAACTCGCCATACAAAAAAGATATTCTGGTTCTGATGACATCCCAGTAAAAGCAAAACAAACTCCTTTTACTACCAGGCAAAATAGCATTCCTTATGAAAAGATAGTAATTTACCACTAATGCATATTCTATTGAGAAAATACAACAAATAAGATTGATACAAATGCCTACATGCTAGTTAAATACCTCACCTCAGTCACACATCCTTCACAAAGTACAGAAAAAACACAAATTATAAATATGGAGACAGAAACTGGAATGGAAAACCAAAAAAGCCACTCTGCATGCAGTGCGAACCTGAAGAAATGGAAAGAGAAATATAGCACCTAACAGACTCAGGATTTGCAATAATGCACACAAACTAACCCGCAAAGTTACACCTGTATTATAGAACACACTCAAACTGTAACAATCCTATCTAAGAAATACAACTATTAAACCAGGCCCTAAACACTAATACATTTCCTATTGGGAAAACAGAATAAGCCAAGCTGCTATAGAGCCCCACACAGAAATAATTGTAAAGCTATACTAAAAATGTTACAAAACAGCTGCTGAACAGAATAATATCCAACAATTAAAAACTCATAAAAATTAATAAAACATGCCCAAATATCAATAAAATATTTTAAAACAGCAGACATCGCATAATACCCAATAATTAAAATGGCAGTCAATCAAGAAAAATAAATTTAAAAAGCCACCTTTACTTACCCTCTCCAGCAACTCTCCTACTCCTTTCCCTTCCAGACCAATAGCACTCACCAGAAGCAGCAAGGGCTGCTGAAGCTCTGTCCTCATAGTCCTCTTCCTTAGCGCCCACAACCAGTCACTCTCACACACACACACACCCCCCCCCACCCAATTAGACCCCATGACCAGTCTCGGTCTCTCTCTCTCACACCAGTCATCTTCCTGACCAGTCTCTCTCTCTCACACACAAATGCTCTCGCACCCATTCACACCAGCTCTCAGCCAGGCACTCATTCACACACAGACACACCAGCTCTCACCAAAAACTACTTCTTCCTTCACTGCAGGGATGGGCTCCAGTTCCACTGCGGCTTTACTCCGGCGGTCCTTTTTGCACCACCACGGGAATGGGCTCCCGTGGTGGCCACGGTCAGGGTTGGGTTTCCTCTTCGCTGCCACAGGCTGTGGCAGCCTTGCTTGGTCGGGACCGGGTTTCCTCTTCGCCGCCATGGGAATGGGCTCCCATGGCGGCCTTGCTTCGGAGTTGGGTTTCCTCTTCGCCGCCACGGTCTCATGGCAGCCTTGCTTCGGAGTTCAACACTGTATTCCTCCCACCCCATCCCCGGGCATTCTGATGCCTGCCTCACTGGCCAATCAAAAGCTTCCTCCCTTCTTCCTACTCCCACTGGTAGGTAGAAGGGAGGAGGCTTCCAATTGGCCTGCGCGAGGGCAGGCAGAATGAAGGAGGCTTCCCATTGGGCAATGGGGGTTGGAAGAAAGGAGGCTTCCAATTGGCCCGCGGGGGCTGGAAAAAAGGAGAATGAAAGTAGAACGGGTTAGTGGGACAACACACTGGTTGAGAAGCGCTGGTCTAGGGTACAGGTCATTGGCTTTGGCTCCCTCGCAGCCAGTCAAAATCCCACCAACATACAACTACTTGGGGGAAACTTATGTTGTGTTCTGTTGTGCGGTAGTAGCATAGGATCTTTAGTGTTTGGATAACTGCCAGGTTTCTTGAGGCCTGGTTTGGCCTCTGTTGGAAACAGGATGCTGGGCTTGATGGACCCTTGGTCTGACCCAGCATGGCAATTTCTTATGTTCTTACATGTGTAATAACCACTTGATGGTTATACCCTTTTATTGCATACCATCTTTATTCTTAAAAGTGCAAAAACATTTTTTAGATTTTCTCAGTGCTTTATCTTATGGCCGATGTTGGGCAGGCGGCCCAGACTCATGCAGGAAGAGAGTATTAATCGGGTAGACTTGGGTCTACATTACTGAATGAGATAAGAACAGAATCAATTGGCACGTACAATTAATGTGAGCCAGGTAGACAGTTAGGGAGAGTACTTACTATGAAGTAATGTGCCAGGATTAAGGCAATATTTGATAAATAAATATAGATATAGTTATTTGTTTTTCTATACCGATATCACACCGATTTATAGAGTAAAAAAAATAAATCAATAAAAACATAAGATAAAGCACTGAGAAAATAATTTAATATTTTTTTGCACATTTAAAAATAAAGATGGTATCCAATAAAACAGAACACATCATAAAAGCTTCCCCCCTAAGTAGTTGTTTATTGATATTATATGGTGGGGGAATTGAGGTCCTGTAGTTTGTAGTCAAAATCCCATAGCAGGACTCTGCTGAGGTGCTGGCTGAGTCCTAGGGGTATGCGGCTGTCTGAGGCAGGCCTTAGGTCCAGCCCGCTGAAACCGTGCCCTACCCACCAGAGGATACTACTTCCTTGGGCAGTAGAAAGGGCGTCTAAGCCGCTAATGTGAGGATCTCTTACCTGAGGACTGTGGGTCTGATGTACTGGCTGAAAGATGCTGGAGGGTTTCATGGTGATCTTTGAGCTGTGCCACCGCCTCCTTAAATTTATTTCCAAAGAGATTTTCTCTGGTACAAGGCAAGTCCGCTATACCAGTGGTCCCCAACCCTGTCCTGGGGGCCCACCAGCCAGTCGGGTTTTCAGGATATCCACAATGAATATGCATGAGAGAAAATTTGCATGCACTGCCTCCATAACATGCACATTTTCGGAAGAATCCCCGATGGGAATGGTCTCTGATCGAGGTTGCCCCAGTGTCTCCAATGGCAGTGAGAGCTTTCAAGACATTGGTACAGGCTGCACCGAGAAGCAAGTCCAACCGCTCTAGCAACAGTGCCAGCATTGACTGTGCCGGCTCCAGCAGAGGCCCTAAAGGCTTGATACCTTGAAGAGCTCAGGCGACCGCCAACCTCACTCTGCACTCCTCCTCAAATGCTGCCAATGACAGGACAGCCTGAGGAGGAGGAGGCGTGACCTGGTTTCCCCTTGGAGCCCTGAGGGAGACCAGTGCCCCGTACAGAAATCGGTGGGGACCGCTTCAGGCCCTCGGCCTTGGAGACAGACGCCTCCTTGGCACGGTGCCGCTTTGGGGCACGGTTGGCGCCAGTGCCTTCCCGAGCTTGGAGTCCTGAGATGACTATGGCAGGTGCTGGTGCTTCCTCGACTTCCCACAATGCTCGCCCCAGTCTTTCTCCGGCGCCGAGGGAGATGGTGACGACCTGGACCTAGAATAGGAAGACATGGAAAGAGGCTGATGCCCAGCACCTAACTCGAGCTGAGGAACTGGGGGAGGAGAAGATAAAGCAGGACCAGAGACTACCTGGTCACCCTTACCCCAAAGCGTTGACACCCCCAACACTGAGGTCGAAGGCTCAGACTTCCTGGAGCCAATTCCTCCATCTTGTTAAGGCGCATGCAGCGACCTTTGTGGGTCATCTGGGCACGGCACGCCCAGACATCACGCAACACCCCCAGGCACAAAATGCAGATCTCATGTGGATCTGTAATGGACATAGTCTGGGGCACTGTGCGCATCGGTGAAAACGAGACAATGTCATGAAAAAAATCTAACCGACGGGCGGCCACCGGAGAATGGCACTGACTGTAATCGACCTCAAAGAATGAGTAACTTACTGTGATGCCCTCTAATTAAGGCCGGGAAGGATTGAGAGACCCAGCAAGGAAAAAAAAAAAAAAGAACAAAACTCAGACGTGGCAGTTTTCCAAAGAAAAAACAGCGCGAGCTCCACATCTGTGAGACAATAGCTCCGCGGAAGAGACTGAAGAGGGACCCTGCATGGACATGTGGATAGCGGCATGCTCAGTGAGCCAGTTTCTAGAAACTTTGACAAAGGTTTTCCATGCCAGGCTCCATTTGATGTCACCCACTTTTGAGGGCTACCATCCTGCTTGACCTAGGAGAAAGGATCTTGGCATTGGAAATACCTAAGAATGTTTCATAACACTTGGACTTTGATTCATAACAATTACATTTCCTTATTTATGTTGAGTGCCTGGATCCTTCATAGTGGCACTATGAGGCACACCTGGTTCTTCCAAGAACATCAAACTCATGGACTTTGGATTTAAAGCTTTTTCGGTCAGAGACAAATGTGCAGCAAGGCCAGATTCAGGCACCAGATACTCCTCTCAGCAGAATGCATACAAACCTGATAAGGGAGTTTGAAAAAAAAAAAAAAAAAAAACTTAACCAAAAATCCCTCTTCATTTCATTTAAAATTTAAGAGATTCCCACAACATCCTTTTCTTTTAAGGAATATAAAGGACCTCTGTTATGGAAAGGCATAGTCTAAACTTCACACAGAACAGTACAACCCCATCACAAAAAAATTAGAAAGAGAAATTAAATATGCACTTGAATCCTACCTAGCACCATCCAGACAGCGAAACGAATCCAGGTACCTCTGTTCAGCATCATCATAAGGTAAACGTTTACACAAATACTCAAAACAGGAATAAAAGGCAGAAAAGGCACCTGTGATGGAACAAACATCATATCAATAACTTTCCAACTGCAAAGCTGTTTGGTTTTTTTTTTACACCAACATTTTAATTTCTAATAGCTACAAATTTTAATTTCTGATAGCTACAGATTAAACACACAGCTTCCAATCATATTCAATCAGGAAACAGTAGGACACATATGGACAAATATTTTAAAAAGCATATAAGCAAGTTTGCTTGCACATCTTTGAAATCACACAAATTTTACTGAAGGTTTAAATTCACTGCAGTTCTTTAAAGGGAAAAAAATTCTACAAGAAAAATAAATTGTGCAAGCCAAACAAAATAAAATTTACAAAAAAATACTGCAGGGCTCATGCCCCAAAGGTTCTCAAGTTTCCTTTCTTTGGGTTCTCTTATTATTCTATCCCATTTTTCATTCCTAAAAGCTAACAGGAAAAATTTCAAAGGAGTTACTCGCATAAATATAACATACTATCGTAGCAATTTTCAAAAGCCATTTACGTACGTAAAGTGCACTTAAGTGAGTAAATCTTATGCACAATTCAATGGCATATATTGTAACCATTTTCAAAAGCCCGAAGTTGGTAACTTTCAAACTGGAGGGTGAGTGCAGATGTGCATGCATCAGTCCACGCCCAGGGACACAGCTTTTTCATAACTTGCATACGTATATGCATGCATTTGTAAAACAATCTTGTCACGTACCCATGTATGCCAAATTTTAAATGGGCATTCACATGTGCGCACAAATGCCACTTCTGTCACATAAGTGGGGGATTTTAAAAGGGATACGTGCCAACACTATTGACAGTAAAGCCAGTTCGTCCCCAGTTAGCAGCAACCTCTGCCAAACCTCCTAGTTTAAAAGTCTTTAAACCCCCAATTAGCTCCAACCCTTCAAACCCTGCATATCTGCCTAGTTTTTAAAATGTTTAAATTTACATGGCATCCATAGCAGAATTAAAGTTATGTGGCAGGGAGCCTCGGCATGCGCCGGATCATGTAAGCATTTACATGCACATCTCAGGTTCATGCCCCGAAATGCCCAGGCCCTATCCAGACCACTCCCATACCCCGATCCTTTTTGAAATCTTTTGAGATATGCGCACCGCAGCATTAACATGCGTCCCCGGGTGGCTTCTAGCGCACATGAGCCCAACATATTTGCACATCTCCTAATTAATGCATGCATCGGGCTTTTAAAATTCATCTTTAAATCCACAGTTGTCTTCCGTTTCATATTTATAGAAAAAATGCTTCATACATCCAACCCAAATTCCTCTATGTTTCCCTTCTGATGCACTCATCTTGAGACAGATGCACTAACTTTTTCCCATAGTAATGAAAGTGGAAAAAAATGTCTTTTAGTACTTCTGGCCCTTGGCGAGTTGTACTTCCCCAGCTGTTTCCTCATGTTTGTCCTCTGTCCATGAGTTCTCCACTAGTTCCTCTACTTAGTCTGCCACTCTCATTCTTCCCTTCTCCTTCAGTTTTCTTTCAACCCACTCTTGCTTTTATAAGCTCATTACTGCTAACTACTAGCCATTACCTTAAATGAAAGCTTGGTTTTGCTTTGAGGTTGTTTCCAGACTACAAAAATGGCGATGATTAAAAGGATCAGATCTACTACAAGCAAAATAAGTACCGCCACACTTCTCTGCATCAAAGCATCCTTGCCAAGGGACAACACGCCACAGAAAATTATGATAAAGACACCTAAGAACAAAAGAAGACAAATGTTTACTTAACCTTTTACAAGGAAAAAAAAATATTGTACTGTGGCATTTGGGCTGGTTTTCAGTTCAAGTCATGAAAGAGACAATGCGTTATATTACTTTTTTTTTCTTGCAAACTATTATTGTAAAGGAAGATTTTCCCAACACAGGATCTCAAAATTTTTGATCTGAGGAAAAACTTAATTGGTCACACCTAGGGCTTACTTATTTACCTTCAATTCAAAATGCCATTTGTAACTAATGGGTCAAGTGTGAAAATCATGTGCAAAATTGCAGGCAGACAAGATCAATTTATAAGGCCAAGTTAATTTAAGTTGTGTAAATCATGCAGAAAAAAACATCACAAATGCTGAATTTCTTTCGCCATTCTAGCAAGTTTGCACATCAAACACACAGGCCGATACAGTACTGTGTGCTCCAACGGAGCGCACAGTTAGCCTGCTCTTGGACACGCGTTTTCCCTTACCCCTTATTCAGTAAGGGGAGGAAAACGCGTGTCCAACCCTCGGCACCTAATAGCGCCCTCAACATGCAAATGCATGTTGATGGCCCTATTAGGTATGCGTGCGTGATTCAGAAAGCAAAATTTGCAGCCTAGCCGGCACCGGGAAGGTGCACAGAAAAGCAGTAAAAACTGCTTTTCTGTGCACCCTCTGACTTAATATCATAGCGATATTAAGTCGGAGGTCCCGAAGAGTAAAAAAAGTAAAAAAAAAAAAAAAAAAAAATTAATTAGAATTCGGCCCGCAGCTGTCGGGCCGAAAACCAGATGCTCAATTTTGCCGGCATCCGGTTTCCGAGCCCGTGGCTGTCAGCGGGCTTGAGAACAGACGCCGGCAAAATTGAGCGTCGGCTGTCAAACCCGCTGACAGCTGCCGCTCCGGGTCAAAAGGAGGCGCTAGGGATGCCTCCTTTTCCCTGTTTCTACCGAACCACCTAATTTGAATACTGCATCGTGCGTGCCGGGAGAGCGTGCGTTCGTCCGCTCTCCCGCAGACTTTACTGAATCGGCCTGACAGTGCTTTATTTTTCTATCCTTAACTCCACTAAAACATCTCAAAATTGTAACAGATACTCAGGGCCCTAAATTATATAACTACTGTTATCTACTGTAGCAGAAACCATATCAGATATTCAAAATTATACTAATTATGGAGAATGTATTTGGGAAAAATAAATCCTCAAACATTTATAAACTAAACAATTTTATCCATGTATCAGATTCATAAGCAATTAAATTATTAAACCATACTTTTGAGGGCATATTCAAACAGCAGGCATACCACCATAATTTAATTGCTAGATACTCTTAAGATTAAAGTCAAAACAATAAATGGACAGAGAATCCATGGCAACAGTTTGTACAGATTATTTTAAAATGAATTTTCTCTTGTACTATTGGAGTGACTTACCCCTTACCCCTAAATCTAAGAGCCCAAGAATTAAAAACCTGGCTTTTTACCAGAGCTTTTTCAGAAGATCTTAACTATCAACACCAAAAAACTCCCAACCAGACAACTCCAAAGAAACCAAAGACACCATCCTATCAACTTACGACAGACTAATCAAATCACGAACTCTATAACAGACATCTAAAAACTTTTCCCTATATAATCTAACCCTCTTTTACCCCATTGCTACCCAACTTTATCTTTAAATTGTATTTGTTAAAATTCTAATGTCACTCTCCTAATGTAAACCGTTATGATGGCATAACCGAATATATGGTATACAAAACAAGTTAAAATAAAAAATAAAAAAATAATTTCACAATCACTAAGAAAGCAGAGTTGCTTACCTGTAACAGGTGTTCTCCCAGGTCAGCAGGATGTAGTCCTCACATATGGGTGACATCACTGACGGAGCCCAATCACAGAAAACCTGTCAGTCAAAGTTTCTAGAAAGCTTTGACTGACACTGGCACACTGAGCATGCCCACCCATGATATGATCCCTGTGTCCACAGTGGTCTCCCTTCAGTCTCGTTTGCAGCAAAAAATGCAAGCGAAAAATAAAATAAGAAATGTATGCGGACCCAACTCCACGGGGAGGCGGGTAGGTTTCATGAGGACTACATCCTGCTGTCCTGGGAGAACACCTATTACAGGTAAGCAACTCTGCTTTCTCCCAGGACAAGGAGGATGGTAGTCCTCACATATGGGTGATTAGCAAGCTACAGGCTGAGTCGTATTACAACAGGCCAATAGCAGACAACTCATGCGGAGGCACAATAATTGGGGTGTTATTGGCAATGAGGCAGCCTGACATCACAGAAGGTAGTTGAAGGAGTTGGGGATTATAGTGGAAGAAAGCATGTCAAGACAAGTTGGCCAAAGGCAGAGTCTTGATAGATTTCAATTTGAAAGCAGTAGAGGGCTGCGAGTGTGTGAAGAGAGCTACATGTCGCAGCCTAGGAAGTGTTGGCATTTGGTACTGAACGATAGTGTGGTACTTATATAGTCATATCCGTTACAGAATGTGCCTGCACTCATCCGTTGAGAGGAAGGCCTATTGCTTCATAGCAGAATGGAGAGAGGTTGTTTGTCCACTGGAACTCGCAGCTTGTCTTTGTTAAAGACTGAAAGAGCTGGGTGTAGTTTCTATGGAGTGCAGTGTGGTTCAGATAGAAGGGAAGTGCACTCTTAAAAATCCCTCTCGCTCTGGTGAGAGAGGCGCCTTGGGAAAAAGTGGGCAGAGTATATTCTAAGTAAAGTAGAAGGTTGCATCTACCTTAGGAAGAATATTAGGGTGAGTACGGAGGACCACTGTGTCACGGAGGAACCTAGGGTCAGGTGAGTATGCAACAAGGGCTTGCAACTCACTGACCCGTTTAGCAGAAGTGATGGCTAAGAGGGAAACAATTTCCCGTGTTAGAATTTTAAAGTTATAGGAATGTAAAGGCTCGAACTGGGAAAGTATGAGTTTTGTAAGCACTACATGTAGGCCCCATTCCATAACCAGTGATTGTAGAGGAGGCTTAATTGGTAAAGAACCCATGATAAGCCGACTCCTAAGGGGTTGAATCGTTAATCATGCATCCCCTACTCCCAGGTGATACGCTGAAATGGAACTGAGGTATACCCGTGCGGAGGATGTCTGGGGACCAGAATCCGAGGGGTATCCTAGATAGCCTAAGAGAGATGGGAGTGGTGCAGAAAAAAGGGGCTAATACCTTGTTGTGCACCCATGTGGTAAAGCTTGCTCATTTCGAATGGTAAGATTTACATGTCGCAGGTTGTCATGAGGCTACAAGCACTTGAGAGTATCAGTGAGTCTGCTGTGGGAAGGTGAAGTGGTTACTGGAGTGCCAGGTCAAGAAGTATGGGGAGCATACTTGAGGAGAGTATATGGTTATAAGAATCATTGGAAACCTGTCCTACTGTAGCATCACGAGAGTTGTGGCTATGAGTGGTATCGAAAGAGACGCATATAGAAGGCCTTTGTTGCAGAGCGAGCAAAGGCATCTATAGGAACGCATTTCGATGCATGTGTAGGGAGTAGAATCTGTCCACTGTGTGGTTCGATTTGGATGCAGAGGTCAAAGGTTGGTTGAGCTCAGCGCTGGAAGATTTTGCTCGCTACACCTGGATTCAGAGACCTCTATGGAGAAGGTCTGCTAGTGCGTTCGGTATGCTTATTATATAAGTGGCCCGTAGATGCATAGAGTGTGCAAGGGCCCAGGGCTAGAGATGCGCGGCTTGCTTGCAGAGCAGATAAGAGCCTGTGTGCACTTGTGTGTTGGAATATCACATTGCCACTATGCCGTCTGTATGCACAAAAGTTTGTGCGAGAGGCAGTGTTTTAAGGCAAAAAGGGCATAACGCATGGCTCAAAGCTCCAGGAAGTTGATCTGAGACTCCTCATGGAGAGGAATAAATGCACCTTGGGTTGGAAGGATGTGGATTCGAGCTCTGTAACCCTAGTTGAAGCGATCATGGCCAAGACGATCTAAGGATTTGGTACTGGATCAGTAATAAGGATCAGGGACGAAAGCAGTTGAAAGGCTTAGAGCCCCTGAAATTTGAAAATCCACTGAATATTACACTCATGGCTAGTCTGGCCCTATGAGTGACATGGATCGTGAAAAACCCCGTGGCCCAGCAATGAAAGAATTGATAAGTTGAGGCTATGGTGCATGTGCGCAGAGATGTGAGAATTTAACAGCATGTCTGCGTGGCTGTTATGCAGGAAGTCTGTTGCAACTGTAGAGCCCAGAACTATTGCATATGGAATTTATGGTATTTGATCAGAAATCCCAGGCAATTGAGAAGATTTATAGTGAGTCTTGGAGAATTTAGAGTTCCTTGCTTGGATTGATTCCTATTAGGCAGTCGTCCATGTAAGGAAAAGTATGAATACTGTTTTGCTCTGTAGAGAAACAGCAGTCACTGCTAGGCATTTGGTGAAATACACAAGTTGTCAAAGCTAGTGCGAACGGCAGAACTTGGTATTGAACATGTTGTGGACTTACTATGAAGCGCCCAGGAAGACCAGAGGAGAGAGGCAACCCACGTACTGTAGTCAGGGAAGCACGGTGATGAGAAATACCATTCTGAACTTTCCCTTCTGAAGAAATTTGTTGAGATTTCTGAGGTCCAGGATGGGCGGAGTTCACCTGCTTTCTGTTGAAAGAAGGAATGGCGGGATTAAAATCCCCTGCCTTGCTGCGCTCAGGGAACAGTACCCAGAGTCCTGGTTCTCAGTGGGATGGCCGCTCTGATGTCTGGCAAGGTTGAAAGTCCAGGAAGTAGCCTGACTGGCGGATCTGGTATGATCTGGATATCAGTTGGTCTCACACAGGAACATGAGCGATAAAAGTCCTTCCCGCATCTCTCTCTGCTGTGCAAGAAAACACAGAGCGCTGTCGCCGGGTCTTGAGGTGGGCTTGCAATTAACTGTCTGCTGGCCTTGTGCATGGCAGATCAGGTAGTGTACCTGGGACTTCGGGCCGTAAGTAGGATCCGGAACCAGACTATTATCGAGTACGGAGTCCTGTTGCTGGTAACGGGAGGACGTCTCGAAGCAATCCCAAGTAGCTGGCAGAGAGGTTCCCTTGGTGTTGTGTCAAACATAGCTAGTAATAGCAATATGTGACACCAATATGGCTCTTGGAAGCTAATATGACCTAGAACCTTCTGAAAACATCTGGTCCATTTTAGGTCTGGATGGAATCTGCGTTGACGCGGGATTAGAGTGCACATCGCCCTTTGTAGTGGAGGCGCAGAAGGACGAGTCGGCGGCGATGACTTACGCAGTCATTGGTAGGTATCGCAACGAGGCAGTGGCACAACGGTGCAAATATCGATGTCTCCGGTGTAAGTAGACTTCAGGAGGCATCAAGGACAGCCTGAGGGACGTAAACATCCGGCTCTACTCTGTTAGCTGGTATGGTGGCGCAGTTTCAGAGGAGACAGGCTAGGCGTAACTGGCGCTTCCACATTCATTTTGTGGTGGCTCAGTACCTGGCACTGTTGTTGGTGGGGAACGCCTCGGCGCCTCGGGTGCAGAAGAGAATGGAGACTCATGCAGCTGGGTCCGCTTCGCAACTGGCTCAATGTACATTGATGCCGGTGCAGTATCAGTGCCGGCTGTTTCCCTCGTCGCTCGGCCCAGTCTTACCCCAGCAGTGAGGAAGATACCCTCGCTGTCTCGGATGGAAATTGGTGACAGACTGTCACCGTGCCTCCACTGCTCCTGGCACTGTTTTATCGCCCAAGGATTACACGGGTCTATGATTTAGGACCTGATGTACGGAGCGTTTTGTTAGACGAGGGCACTGATTTAGATGCTTTGATAGTATCGACGTCATGGATGAGAACACCGAGAGAATTAATGGAGGCACCAACAGAATTGAAGAGATAATCGACTGTGGCCCTGGCAGCAATGGGAACCATGCACGTCCCTATCCCTCTAGCCCCGAAAAACGTGGTAGGATCGCAGGAAGGACACTCGCAGGCAGCGTGGGGCTGACCGAGGATAATAGACATAGGGAGAAAGGCGGCCGCAGTTTGGTTGGTAAGCCTGGAAACAGTGAGGTGATAGGAACCGACCAAAAAACAGGGCATAGTACTCACCGAGCGTCGATGAAATGTTCCCGAAGGGAGACCCTTGTAGGGAAAAATTATTTGTGAAGTAAAACTTCAAGTGTTTCTATGAGGAAAAGTTGTGAGAAATCTCTCATAGCGCTCCTGAACGTGAGGCAAACTGCATTGCGGAAAAAAGAAGACTGAAGGGAGACCCCTGTGGACATAGGGATCATAGCATGCTGGGCATGCTCAGTGCGCCAGTGTCAGTCAAAGCTTTCTAGAAACTTTGACAGAAAAAGTTTTCCATGACAGTGCTCCGTCCAGTGATGTCACCCATAAATATTAAAAAAATCCAAATAAATACATGTGAGGACTACCATCCTGCTTGTCCTGGGAGAAAACATTGATTCTCTGGATATTTGCAAACCAAGAGGAAATTCAGTTATATTCATTGCATTAACATTTCCGTTAAGTCTGAAGATTCTGAATGCCTCACTTTCAGAGTTCTATTATTATTGGAATGAGGGGCTGTGGTGGGGAGATTTTCCCAAAATGCTATAATGCCTCAAATTGACAGCAAAGTACAGTACCAAGAAAGGAAAAGGCCAAATCAAACTCAAAATGGCACCAGAGGAACTTCCTGCTACGGATTCCAATAGAACAGGCATAATACAAAAGACTGCATAACTATTCTAAAACTAAAGAACCACAAAGTGCTTTAGAAAAGATAAAACCAGTCATTTCTGGAAGGAGATGGAAAATAAATTATGGCGGATACAGCAAAATTAAAAAGAAAAAGTAACAGGTAGAAAATCATAATGCATTAAAAGAGAAGATAGAGGCTAGTGAACATAGGAGGATGAGCAATATTTGAATAACTGCATAACTGGAAACTTGCTGACAAGAATGTAAATGTTAGAGTATGAGAAATGGTTGCTTAAAAGTTAGAAAGTCCAAGAGGTAGTTGATAAAATCGTGTTTGCTCATTGAGTAGTTGTGGAAAGGAATAACAGTAAAAATCCAAGGCTGTGCTTTAAACTATACATATAAAAACCTGCATTTTACAGGCTTACAAAAAGGAGCAACAAATTTGAATAGGAAAAACAAAGCACACTACTATTTTAAGACTACTCAATAAAAAAAAGTCTCTCTCTAATAGAAAAATATGACTCGCTTTAAGAAAAGGTGCTCTGTGCAGTACTGTACTTTACAAAGATGAAAACCGATGGCCCATGTTAACTAAAAACCTTTATCCTAAAATGGGAGGAGGTAGAAGCCTTCAAAAAAATAAATTACTAGAACGTTGGAGTGATTTCATTTGCCATTAGCAGCTATGAGAACTATTCAATATTGGAAAGGTGGGATATAAATAAATATTGTATTTTATTGAATCTGTCAACCTGTAACTTGGATCTAAATTAGCTGCAACTCTACTACCAAAATCAGATTCATCCTGAAAGACTTGAATACAGAAAACTGACAAGTTACCTCTGAGTTATAAAATATCTTACGGACACCTCTCACCAGTCAGTTTGGTGCTACTCTCCCCCCAGGGGGATACAGAAAATGGAGACTGTTATGGAACACTGATGTGGCATGCCTGGACAGTTAAGTGTGTGTCTACGTTATGCTGAGAGTTCTGTGCAGGACTGCACGTTGCTGAAGAAGAGGTCCATTGGAATGATGTGAACCAGAAAGAAATCTTCAAGAATTCTAGAACTCCCGCCTAGACTGGGAAGTGCCAGACAGATTATCCATCAGGATGCTTATTACCAAAATCAATGAAAGCAAAAAAAAATTAAATAAAAAAGTTGTAAGCATTTTCCCTGCCCCCAGTGGCTTTAATGGCAGTTACAAACTCTTTACCATGGCATGTCTCAGGTATACATTTATCCATAAAGAGGAAGAACATCCTGTCTACCCCCTAAGAGACAACAAATACAGACTGATCACTTTTTTGCCAAGCTACAATGAGACAGTCTGTGTTTTCACACGACCTTTTCGGCCAGAGAAATAGAAATGTGGCAATTTTTATTTGTAAAGCTACCCCATTTCAACAGTATTTCAATCAAAGATGCAGAGAGAAGATTTGGCATGCCTTTATAGTGGGATTGTGGACATTTTTCTGGTCTGGGTATAACTGAAGCCAGCACCCCAGTTTCCAACTCCTGGTTGCTATGCTATTTGGGAGGAAAGCATCATTATGCAACATTTTTGCTCCGCAATAACATATGACTATTTTGTGAGACTGTGGTAAGACTTCTGGCCTTGGGGGGCAAAATTTAGTGTTACGAGACCTAAATTTTGTAGCATGTGATGAATCAGACAAACACTATAGGGCAAAATCTAGCAACTTACATTTTAGCCAAGGAATCCACTATGTGTGTAAAAATTGACTAATGCATGACAAAGTTTCAGTGTGGAAAATCCTCTCTCACATCCTCATAATTCCCTGTCATATATGGATTATATATTGGTATTGCAGGGAATTTTGTGTTTCAGCATATCAGACCATGTACCTCTTAGTCTTAACTGGAGCTTCAGTTTTATACTATATACTGATAAATTTGTACAATTTCTTACAAAAAGCTGGGATAGATACCAAGCATAAACAAGAAGCAGTCTTATTTTGGGATGCTTCTAAGGCAGTAATAAATGGGGGAAGTACAGAATATAGTTCAAAAATGAAGGAAGGGACATAATGCTAGACAAGAAGTGACAGCCAAGTTAGACAAGGTAAAGGTAAATTGGTACAGTGGTTGCACCACTACAAACAAGCTTACATAGGGATGGAGACAAGACAGGACACACTGTCGACAACAGATGCTCTGTACTGACAAACACCTAAAAAATGCATTTATAAGAAGAAGAAAAATAAAGTATTGGTAATACATTTGGTGTAATATTAGCACTTCTCCATTTGAAAAAATTAAATAAAACAAAATAAAGGCAGGAAGGGAAACCAGAGATTCAGCTGCTGCCTAGGACACCATCACAAGGAAAGAATTGGGGGGGGGGGGGGGGGGGCGGCCCTCTGACAGACCCCAATTGAGTCAGGAAAGGAAGAAGCTTCCAGGGGAGATAAAATAGTATCTCTTTACTTGAACAGATGTGCAAATTATCAGGTTACCCATACACTACAGATGGCGATAAACTACTGGGAATTATGTATATGTCCAGCAGGGGCTTTCTCCTTTCTTCAGGGGCTAATTTGTGCCAAAGTAACTGTTTCTCTTTAATCAACAAAAATGCTAGGAATACACTGGCTCAGCAGAGCAGAGCTACTCACCAATTAAGCAGGAAGCAACGTTAACGACAGTACCAGATAATTTAGTAGGATCAGAGTTTTGTGGAAAAAGCAATGTTTTGAGATGGAATGGCTCTTCTTCCTCCGTTAAGAACCCTGCCTGGGATCCACTGTTGCTCACAGATTCATTATTATCCACCTCATCTGTTGTACTGGCCATCTGGTATGCCAGATTAGGCTGTCGAGGTTGATATCTGAACAAAAAAATAAAGAGTATCACAAAAACTGAAGTATAGCATATCATGTCTTGTTCTGTTATCACACCCTTTCCAATAAAATATGTATGCTTCGGGTTTCCCCACATTTTGGAGGTAATTTTCATAGAGTTATGCGTACAAATGTTAGCATATAGGTGCATAAGTAGTACTCCTATAACCCATATATTACAAAAGTCTAAAGTGTGTGTATACTTGTTTCGTGTGCAAACACAGTTAA
Source organism: Rhinatrema bivittatum (assembly GCF_901001135.1). Taxonomy (NCBI): domain Eukaryota; kingdom Metazoa; phylum Chordata; class Amphibia; order Gymnophiona; family Rhinatrematidae; genus Rhinatrema; species Rhinatrema bivittatum. The sequence goes on from NC_042619.1 coordinate 96,251,924, forward strand.
GTCACCAAATAATATATATGCTTTATTTTTTCTCTCATACTTAAGTATTAATTTAAGAAAAGTACAGTATCTCTCATGTTTGATAGAATTTCCAATCCACATTCCAAATAGCAATATTTGAATCATGTAACCGAAAATTTATTGGCACCTACTAGATCAGTGGTTCTCAACCTTTCTAATGCCATGACCCCGTAATACAGTTCCTCATGTTGCGGTGACCCCTCACCCCACCCTCGCCCCGCGAGGGCAGGGCGAGGGTGGGGCTTTGGTCATATGGGGGCGGGGTTATGGATGGGGTTGGATTTTAGTGCATACTTATTTATTATGACATTTAAACAGAACCACCATTCCTCATAAAACAATAAAATTAAGAAACATAAAGCATCAGTTATAATAGTAAAACCATACTAATAAAAGAATATTTTAAAATTACTGATAAATAGAATTTCTGTTAATTAAAATCATATACATTTTTATAATTTCCCAAACACCAATAAAATATTTCAAAACAGCACATATATCAAATAACACACAATAATTAAAACTAATAAGGATTTTAAAAAGCCCCTGCTGTCCATACATGGGAGCTCTTGATTTCCAGTCACCCTGATATTGTCGAGGATTAGGTGGTTATCCTCTCTCTCTCTCACACATACTCACATGTCCATTCTCTCTCACACATACACTGTCACATACATACACATTCATGCTCTTATACCCACCATAACCTCTCACTCTCACAGACACTGATACACTCTCAGGGTGTAAGACACTCTCTTCCCCCCCCCCCCCCCCCCCCCCCCCACTCACACACACTCTTACTCCCCTGGATTTTCTCATACACACTCATGCTCTCACTCTTACTGGCTCCCTCACAACCTCAGAGCCTCTCAGATAAAACTCTATGCAGCAGAAATAATGCTGAATGTTGAGAATTGTGTTATGCAGACTAATCTGGAAAATGCACTAATTTCTACATGAGTCATAATGAATCAGTCCTCAGCTGCAGGTTTCAATTGATTATCCTGGCTCCCTTTAATTTAATGTTTGCCAAATACAGTTCATGTGTAACAGCAATCCTAATTCTCCACCAGATCAAGCTGATTTCACATCCCACTTCATACTTTGTCACCTCCAGCTGAGTCAAACAATTAATCTAATTACTGCCACTGATGCCGCATGGCTATTGGGGAGGCGCTGATTGCTGCTATTGGCACTGAAGCCCATTCTGCTGCCTCCTCTGTGCAGGCCCCCTGGGTTTCCACTTCCTCCATGTTGATCTCGTACATTGTGAGATCCGCCATAGAGAAAGTGCTACTCTTGCACATTCCCAAAGATTACATGTACCAATCAGTAAAAAGTAATTTATTTTTTTTTACATCTGTTTCCCTTTATTTTTTTGCCATTTCCTTTTATATTGCCTTTTTTTCTGTTTCTTTTCTCTCCACCTGTCTTCTTCCCTCAAACACACAGTCAGGTTCTCATTCTCACATGCATTTCTCTCTCAAACACACATACACACACAGGCTCTCACTGTCACATGCTCTCTCTCATACAATCATTCATACACACAGTCTCTCACTGGCACAGGCTGTCAGTCTCACACACAGGCTCTCTCACACCCCCACATGCTGCCTTGCTCAAGCACAGGCTCTCACTGTCACATGCTGTCTCTTTCACACACACAGAGGCTCTCACATGCTGTCTCTGCAAACACACACAGTCTCTCAATTCACTCTCACACACAATCTCTCAACACATCTCATACTCGCACACACCTCTCTCTCACCTCTGGGCCTCTTCTTTACGGGTTACCACAGGATAGGCTCTGCAGCGGCTCTGGTCTTCTCGGGCCGCGCAGCTCCTCTTCTGCACGTGGCTGACGCGCCTCCTCCTTCCTGCCCGTGCGGCTCCGGCAACATTTGTCTTCCGGGGAAGGGCGGGCAGGAAGGAAGTAGGAGGAGCACCGCGACGCGCTCCCTTTTGGGGTTGGAGGAGGCAGGTCTCCAGCTTCGCCCCGCCTCCCCGCAGCAGCCGTGGCGCCGCGGACCGGCAAAAAACCCCAACGGCCCGGTACTGGTCTGCGGACCGGGCCGTTGGGGTCGGTCCGCAGATCAGTTTTGGTCGAACAACCTGTGTTTTGGTCGAACGACCAAAACACAGGCGACCCCTGTGTTTTGGTCGTTCAACCCCCGCCGGGGTCGCGACCCACAGGTTGAGAACCGCTGTACTAGATAATTTATAAACCAATCCAAACTTATTTACGTGCCTATCTGTAAACCGTTGTGATGGTATAATCACTAAACGACAGTATAGAAAAGTTTTTAAATAAGGTAAAAATTTTTTTTTTTTTTTTATATACCTTACCTGAGCTCAGCCCTTACTGGCTGAGTACAGAGAAGGTCTCCGGCTGCAGTGGGGAGAGGGCATCTGCCGTCACCGCCACGCTCTGCCTCCTGCACCTGCCGCCTTTAAACCACAGGTGGCAAACTCCTGTCCTCAAGGGCCACAATCAGGCCAGGTTTTCAGGATATCCACAATGAATATGCATGAGAGAGTTTTGCATACATTGGAGGCAGAGCATGCAGATCTATCATGCATATTCATTGTGGTAATCCTGAAAACCTGGCCTGTTTGTGGCCCTCGAGGACTGGAGTTTGCCACCCCTGCTTTAAGCTGTACAATCAGCCAAGTCCACACTGTGAAAACCCAGCTACTGGACCAAGGCACACCTCTGAGGGACCACAGAAATCACATCAGGAATTCTCAACTGGGGAAAGGACCATCTGGTATCACCGCAGGAGAGTGGGGCTTTTCCTTCTCAATTTAAAATTCTCCTTCCAAATTCTGAAGCAATCCCCATAGGGAGATGCATGTCCACCATCTGTTGGCGATGGAGAATACGGGCATGTTGGGGTCACTGCAGGAGTGTATATACTGACGTCAGCTTGCTCAGTCTCCATCTACTGGCAGGGGAGCATAACCCACTTGTCCCGAGTCCATCCTGTCTATACGCTAGGACAGTAGTGTAACAAAAAAAACCAGAAGCTTGGCTCAGGGCTAAAATGGTAAAAGGAAGGAAAATTAGCTAGGGAGTTTAGGAAAATCCTCTCCTTTACTGAAATGAACTATAACATAGAATTCGCGGAAAAATAAAATAAACTGAAAGAAATCCAACTCCGTGGAATGGCGGGCAGGTTTTGTCCTTGGAGAAAGCAGAATTGTTTACCTATTCTCCAAGGACAGCAGGATGTTAGTCCTCACACATGGGTGATTATGTATCTCCAGGCCGCTCCCAACCTGAGCAGCAGAGAACAGGTGCCAACGTGCATAACTAGAGCTGTGAAAACTGGGGGGAGCAGACCTGCATTCAAGGGCAGGGCCCCCGGTAGAAGTTGGAGTTTCATGGCTGAAACAGATTATGGAGGACTGGCTGTCCAAAATGACTGTCATGTCAGCCATCCTTATCCAGGCAATAACGGGAGGTGAACGTGTGAAGGGAGCTCCAGGTTGTCATCCCTGCAAATCTCGTGAATGGGGACAGCCCACAAGTGAGCCACCAAAACTCACATGGCCCTAATGGAATAAGCCTATACGTGACCTTCAAAAAGCAAGCCTGCTTGAGCACAGCAGAAGGAAATACAGTCCACTAGCCAAAGGGATAAGGTCTGCTTAAGCACTGCAATCCCCAACTTATTTTTGTCAAAGGAGACAAAAAGCTGAGTGGACAGGCGGTGAGGAGCTGTCCGTTCCAGAAAAGGCCAGAGCTCTTTTACAATCCAGGGTATGCAGTGCTCACTCACCTTAATGAGTGCGCGGCCTTCGAAAAAAGGAAGGCAGGACAATGCACTGACTGAGGTGGAACTCTGAGACCACCTTAGGGAGGAACTTCGGGTGCATACGTAGGACCACCTTATAACAAAATTTGGTGTAAGAAGGGTATGACACTAGAGCTTGCAGTTCACAGACCCTGAGCACTGAAGTAACCACTACAAAAAAAAGTGACCTTCCAGGATAGGTACTTCAGGTTGCAAGATCGCAAGGGCTCAAATGGAGCCTTCATGAGCTGGGACAGGACTATGCTGAGGTCCCAGGAGACCGCTGGGGGCCCGAGTGGGGGGCTTAAGTTGTAGCAAGCCCCTCATGAACCACCCCACAAGCGGATGGGTGGAAATGGAGGCACCATCTCTCCCCCGGTGGTATACCCTGATGGCACTAAGGTGAACCCTCACCAAAGAGGTCTGCAGTCCAGAACTGGAGAGGTGCAATATGTAGTCCGAAAGCTCTGGTGGGGAACAAGAGAAGGGGATCCAGTCCGTGTGTCCCACACACCAAGCTGAAAACAGTTTCCACTTGAGATTGTAAGATTTTCTCTTGGAGGACTTTCTGGACTCCAAGAGGACTCGAGATACACCTTCCGAAAGGCCTAGAGCCTGTACTGTCACCCGATTAACATCCAAGCCGTGAAAGACAGGGCTTGGAGGTTGGGGTGGCAGAGCCTGCCCTGGTCCTGAGATATGAGGTCCTGAGCAGTCCCCAACTGGATCAGAGGGTGCGAGGCCAGCTCCTGGAGAAGTGGGAACCATACCTGGCAAGGCCAAAAAGGAGTGACCAGGATCACAGTACCTTGGTCCTATTGGACTTTTGGAGTGTTTTTGAGATCAGTGGAAGGGGAGGGTAAGCGTACAGCAGACCAGTGCCCCAGTGAAGGGAAAAGGCATCCGGCACCGATCCTCTGTTCGCCCAGGCCCAGAATCTATCCACTTTCTTGTTTTCTGTAGAAGCGAACAGGTCCAAGTCTGGGGTCCCCCATAAGCAGTTCACTACCTCTTGACTGAGGGACCACTCATGAGGTTGGAAGGCCCTGACTCAAGGAGTCCACTAGGACATTGTCCGTCCCGGGGAGATACACCACCCAGAGGAGAATGCCGATAGAGGGCCCAAGACCAGATCTGGACTGCTTCCTGACAGAGTGTACAATCCTGTTCCTCCTTGCTTGTTCAGACACCACATCGCCACATGATTGTTGGTCTAAACTAGGACCACTTTGCCTTCAGGGCGTACCGGATTGCCCATAATGCCAGGACGTTTATCTGGGATTGCACATCCTGCACGGACCAAAGACCCTGAATGTGAAGGTCTGTAACATGGGCTCCCCAACCTGTGTGAGATGCACCTGTAGTGAGGACAATCTGGGGCTGCGGGCTGCAAAAGAAGGGCACCCCTGTTCCAGATTGGATGGGTTCGCCCACCACACAAGGGATTGCTGGAGGGGAGTGGTAATCAGGACACAAGCCCAAAGAGTTTGGGTGGCTTGACACCACTGGGAGCATAATGTCCATTGAGGCCTGCGCATGTGAAGCTGAGCAAATGGCGTAACGTGCACAGTTGCCGTCATATGACCCAGAAGTCGTAGGAACTGAATGTGCTAAGACATGGGAGCAACTGGAGAATATCCGAGCAGGGCAGCCAGAGTCTCCACCCTGTCCTGAGGCAGAAAGGCCTTCTTCTGGACGGTGTCTAGCCTGGCCCCGATGAAGTTCAGTTGTAACGATTGCTGTAGATGGGATTTTGGATAGCTGACAAGAAATCCCAGAGTTTCCAAGACATGTATTATGACCTGCAGGGAAAACAGCGCCCCTTGCCTGGAGTCGCTCTTGACAAGCCAACTGTCGAGGTAAGGGAAGACATGAACCCCCACTACTGCCAGGCATTTTGTGAAAACCCAGAGTGCTGACACTAGCCGAAGGGCAGTAAGTGGTACTGGTAGTGTTTCCCTTCTACCAGGAATCACAGGTACTTCTGATTTGCCAAAAAAATGGGGATTTGAGCGTATGTGTCCGAGATTGAGGGAGCAAAGCTGTTGCCCGCCTTGAGGAAGGGAATCAAAGTGCCCAACGAGACCATTTTCAACTTTTCTCTGACCAGAAACCGGTTCAATGCCCTGAGATCCAGAATGGGACGAAGGACACCAGTTTTCTTGAGAATCAGGAAATATCTGGAGTAGAACCCGTCCCCTTGCTGGCTTGGTGGAATTGGTTCAACTACTCATGCCATCAAGAGGGCAGAGCGCTCTACTTGAAGCACCTGCTGGTTCCCTACTTCTTTCCACCGTGGACCCTGAGCAGAGCGGGGTGGAAATGCAATTTTTACCCCTGCCTTACGATGGATAGGACCCAGAGGACCAATGTAATTGATGTTCACCGATCTGCGAATAACTGCAGGCGGCCCCACCCACAGGGGGTTTTCACCTCATGGCAGGGGAAGCTGGCTCACACTCCGTGGCCACTAGTCAAAATCCTGCGATGGGGTTTTGTGGCGGGGCTGGAATCAGACAGGGCATATAAGGTTGCCGTGTCCTTGGTCTTACTGGAGGCCGCTGAGGTCTTGGTCTAGATGCCAGCAGGTAGTACTTGCATGGCCAGTAAAAAGGGTGCCTAGGATACTGTCTAGGAGGCTTTTTGCTGGAAGGCTGGGTATCTGAAGTACTGGCTGACAACTGTCGACCTCTGCATCTCAGGTGGAGAGGGTTCTGAAGGGAAGTCCTCCAATTCCTCACTGGAGGAAAAAGATGCCTCCCCTTCCCAGGGATCATAGGGGGCCTCCCCTTCAATTTGAACGTCTAGAGACTCAGAGGGTAGTGCGCCCACCTGCACTTTAAGCATCAAGCCAGGGGGCCATGCAGGCCCCAGTGGAATCAAAGACGGAACAGATGGCACTGGAAGGATTTGGGGTCACATGGGTGCCGATGGATTTACCACTTTCGATAGCACCAGGGCCCCCGATGGTACCGGTCCAGAGGGTCCCAGGAGTGCCAGAGGTTGTCAGGTCATCATGCGCAAGCGAGGTGCCATTGATGCAGACAACCCTTCCTCGTCCGAGGAATCACTCACCAGAATAGCAACCGGTGGCAGCAGCAGCAATGCTCCCCTCGACTGCGAAGGGGCTTGGGGCATTGGAGCTGGCTGCATCGGCAGTATACTGAGCAACATATCCAGCCGCACCATCGGAGTCTGCTCTTGCAGCGGTCCCGGTGGAACCAGAGGCTCAATGCCCTGCAGGGCCCGGCCGACCACCAACCGTATGTGCCTCTCTAACTCCTCCTCAAAAGCTGCTGAGAATAGAACGGCCTGAGGAGAAGGCGGTAGTGAGATTGGAGCAACACCAAACTCTCTACTGGTGCCGGTGGAGGCCACCGATAGTCCTCGGAAGGACCAGCGGGAATCGCTTCCTCCACACAGGACTGCTTCAGGGGAGGCACCAATGCAGTCCATGCCTTCACGTGGTCTGACTTGGAGGAAGAAGAGCGGTGTCAGTGCTTCCATGACTTCTCCCGGTGCTATGTCCTTGTCTTCCCAGAACACTTTTTTTTTTACCCCTAAATGGTTCGGTTCAGCTGTCTCTTTTACAGACTTTATGTATTTAAAAAAAAATTATTATTAGTTTTTGCTTCTCAGGCAAATTTATCCCATGTTCTCTTACCCCTTTATTCCCTTGTTAACATGTTTTATCTGTTCCATGTAAAGCGCCATGCATGGCGTATATTTGCGTTACACTGTGAACCGATGTGATATCCTGGATGAATGTCGGTATATAAAAATTTTAAATAAATAAATAAATAAATAAATAAAATTCTTTCTTGGCCTGCCTTATTAATGTTTTACATCTAACTTGCTAGTGCTCATGCTCTTTCATATTTCCCTCATTTGGATTGGCTTTCCTTTTTTTTTTTTTTTTTTTTTTTTAAAGATGCAGTTTTAGTTTTAATAGACGCTTTTACAGCACTATCTGCCTATGCTGGCAATCGTCGGGTCTTTCTTCAACCTTATTTAATGTGTGAAATAATCTTAAAAGCCCAGATAAAACATTTGTCAAATTTTATAGATTTATGAGCACCATTTTGAAGCGGCTCCATTACTGTTACCACATGCACCAAATTCTGCATTTTACCAAGAACTAGAGCTAAAAAGTAATTATGAACCAACTGCTCCATGAAGCAGTCATTTATAGATTTAGAAACTTTATCTTCCTAGCATGCCATGATGAGACATTCACCCAGTCAATATTGGAGTAAGCTGAAATCTCCCATTACTATTCTGTTGCTAATTTTATTAGCCTATCTAAACTGTTAGTATTTCAAAGTCTGTTTTATCACCCTGGTCAGGTGGGCAGCAGCATACCCCTCACTCCAATACTTTCTCAGTCATACAAGGAATTTCTAGCCATAGAGATTCCAGGGTGCAGCCTGATTTCTGCAGTACTTTTATCCTTCTTGACTGAACCATCCTTAACATATAGTGGCTCTGCCTAACAAATCTGCTTCATTTTTTTTTGATGGGGTTAATAAACATGTGGATAATGGTGAACCGGTAGATGTAGTGTATTTGGATTTTCAGAAGGTGTTTGACAAAGTCCCTCATGCGAGGCTTCTAAGAAAACTAAAAAGTCATGGGATAGGAGGCGATGTCCTTTTGTGGATTACAAACTGGTTAAAAGACAGAAAACAGAGCAGGATTAAATGGTCAATTTTCTCAGTGGAAAAGGGAAAACAGTGGAGTGCCTCAGGGATCTGTACTTGGACCAGTGGAAGTACAGATGTGGAAAGGAAATCGACAAGTGAGGTTATCAAATTTGCGGATGATACAAAATTATTCAGAGTAGTTAAATCACAAGCGGATTGTGATACATTACAGGAGGACCTTGCAAGACTGGAAAATTGGGAATCCAAATGGCAGATGAAATTTAATGTGGACAAGTGCAAGGTGTTGCATATAGGGAAAAATAACCCTTGCTGTAGTTACACAATCTTAGGTTCCACATAAGGAGCTACCACCCAGGAAAAAGATCTAGGCATCATAATGGATAATACTTTAAAATTGTCGGCTCAGTGTGCTGCAGCAGTCAAAAAAGCAAGCAATGTTAGGAATTATTAGGAAGGGAATGGTTAATAAACCAGAAAATGTCATAATGCTTCTATATTACTCCATGGTGAGACCGCACCTTGAATTCTGTGTACAAATTCTGGTCGCCGCATCTCAAAAAAGATATAGTTGCGGTCGAGAAGGTACAGAGAAGGGCAACCAAAATGATAAAGGGGATGGAACAGCTCCCCTATGAGGAAAGGCTGAAGAGGTTAGGGCTGTTCAGCTTGGAGAAGAGACGGCTGAGGGGGGGATATGATAGAGATCTTTAAGATCATGAGAGGTCTTGAATGAGTAGATGTGAATCGATTATTTACACTTTCGAATAATCTAGGGGGCATTCCATGAAGTTAGCAAATAGCACATCTAATCAGAGAAAATTCTTTTTCACTCAACGCACAATAAAGCTCTGGAATTTATTGCCAGAGGTTGTGGTTAGTGCAGTTAGTGTAGCTGGGTTCAAAAAAGGTTTGGATAACTTCTTGGAGGGTAAACAGTGGAGTCCATTAACTGCTATCAATCAAGTTTACTTAGGGAATAGCCACTGCTATTAATTGCATCAGTAGCATGGGATCTTCTTAGTGTTTGGGTAATTGCCAGGTTCTTGTGGCCTGGTTTGGCCTCTGTTGGAAACTGATTGCTGGACTTGATGGACCCTTGGTCGGACCCAGCATGGCAATTTCTTATGTTCTTATGCCCTATCATTTCAATCTATTTTCTATCCTGGTATCACTATGTTCTATTGGTTATTGTCGTTCCACCAGATGCCTATTATGTCTATATCTTCATTTACATTTTAACTCTACATTCTTAATTTTTAGATTTCTGGTATTTAGATATGGACAACTCAATCTATGATTTTTATTCCTATTCATAACCTGTTTATTACCAACTGATTCAGGTGATTTGGCATCATTCATATTTATCTGCTCATTTAAATGCATCTGAGCTACCTCAGCTTTTACCACATCTAGTCTATCAGGATACTCTTATTTCTCCTTTTTGAAGATATCTTACTTCGAACCATGTGTCTTAGAGAGACTGTCAGTTTTACCTCATGATTTAGTTTAAAAAATGCTCATCTTAAGTCATGGGACCTCTAAGAGAATGACACCTATCAATCAGATATTTTTACACACAACCCCCCCCCCCCCCCCCCCAGCTTTCTTTATGTAAACAAAACCTAGAGATAGTATATAAAAGGGGACCAGGCAAAATTCTTCACAACTGTTGATGTTTGGAGAATTTCTTAATGCATTATTTGGGAAATTAACAGGCTTCACATCCAGGAGCAAATGCCATTCAAAAGATGATAACATATTGCATCTCACAGACAATTTAGTTCTAATGCAGTATATATACTGCATTGAGCAAAGTGCAACACATCAAGAATAAGGAAGAACAAATTAAAAATAAACAATTCTACAGGATTATTTTTTACTTGCTTGTAGGAAGAAGTAACCTGTTACAAATTCACAAAACCTGTACATAAATCTACTTCTCACATTCCTAGGATTCTCACACATTTTATACCTTAGAATTAAGACGCAGGCTGCAACCAATGAATAAGCCAGCAGTGTGCCAATGGACATCAGATCTACAAGGTCTTTCAGATCAAAGAGGAACGCCATAACCGCTGGAAGGGAAGAATGGAATGTTTTGCAACAGTTTTTCTATTTCTAGCTATATAAATTGTAAAACAAAGGCACACAAAAAATTATCTGACCATGAAAAGAATAATTTTAACCTGCTTCTGACATTGGAATCTACATCTTAAATTGTTTCCTTGATAAATTAAGAATGACATTTTTGCTATTTCTATAAGCAGTAAATTTCAACTGGAGGTTTTGATTAATACACATGCTAGACAAAAGATTTTTGTCACAACAGAATGCCCCAAGTACTCAAATCCACGTTCACTAATATATCATTACTATTTATAAAGTGCTACCAATTCCTACAGTGCTGTGCTGGCACATTGCTGCATACTACAGCCCTGCTAATATTAGCTATGCCCTTAACACTGTTCAGTGAATACTATTATACATTTGTCTTTGTATGATATTTTTAAAGGTATCTCAACTCAGATGATTCAAAATTTTGCCAAGCTGCTCCCTCCACTCTACTTATGTATAATGCATTTCAATTTTGTACAATACACATTAAACAAGAAAAAATAATTTTCACATATAAATGCTTTAGTTGGAGCAAATAAAAAACAGTTGCTTCAGTAGCATATGTATCAGTTTTCATCAAATTAAACTGAAAGGATCTTGAGGAACTAAAGTCCACACTTACTAAAAACATGATGTGCATTAATCTATATTTGTGGCAAAAAAAGGGGTTTATGTTACCGTTATTCCTTGTTTATCCTAATCTTTGTTTCCTTCGTTAAATATTCTCTTTTTTTAAAAAGTCTAAGTTAGCCTTTATTTGGAATTATGACAATATAACATTCTGCAATCACAGAGTTAATCTATTTCAAGTCATTTTGTGGTTGTGTGACAAAGCAGAGTGAGGGTGGTTATTTCAGTTACAGGCCGATGGAGCCGGTGGAGCGCCCTGTTAACTCGCGATTGGACGCGCGTTTTCAACGCGCTAGCTTTACCCCTTATTCAGTAAGGAGTAATAGTGCGTTGAAAACACGTGTCCAACCCCCCCCCCCCCCCCCGAACCTAATAGCGCCTGCAACATGCAAATGCATGTTGATGGCCCTATTAGGTATTCCCGTGCGATTCAGAAAGCAAAATGTGCAGCCAAACCGCAATTTTACTTTCAGAAATTAGCGCCTACCCAAAGGTAAGCATTAATTTCTCCGGGCACCAGGAAAGTGCATAGAAAAGCAGTAAAAACTGCTTTTCTGTGCACCCTCCGACTTAATATCATGGCAATATTAAGTCGGAGGTCCCGAAAGTTAAAAAAAGTTAAAAAAAAAAACAAAAAAAAACCACATTTGAAATCGGCCCACGGCTTGAAAACCGGGCGCTCAATTTTGCCAGCATCCGGTTTCCGAACCCGTGGCTGTCAGCGGGTTTGAGAACTGATGCCGGCAAAACTGAGCGTTGGTTGTCAAACCCGCTGACAGCCGCCGCTCCTGTCCAAAAAGAGGCGCTAAAGACGCGCTAGTGTCCCTGGCGCCTTTTTTTGCCGCGGGCCCTCATTTGAATACAGAATCGCGCGCATAGGAGAGTGGCCTGGGCGTTCGCCCACTCTCCCGCAACTTTTACTGTATCGGCCCATTAGTGAGTTACAAGCTGTCAAGAAGGGAGAGTTAAGATAAATGGACACACAGATGCAGCATCTGAGCTATATTAATGATAGGAAAGCAATGAAAAGAAAACTAGTAATTTGTTTCTTTACTAACTTTGCCATAATAGTCTAGGAATTCTGGCTGCGAGTCAAGCATGCATAATTAACTCCAGTTCTGCTGGGTAAAAGTAACAGTGTTCAGTTCTGCAGGAGAGTCAGTGTTAAATGTATTAGTTAGCAATAATGGTAAAACTCCACATTCTTTTTCTATTTGTTGCCTGCAGATTTTTCTTTTTTTTTTTGCCTTCACTGCACATCCTTAATAAAATTTTTAGTTTGTTAGCACTGTGTCTAAGACTGATAAGTAAGCTAGATATACTAAAAGTACTTGAATCATCTAGCAATGTATGGTCTGACTGCATTTCTTAGACCGTGTCTTCTCTCTTTGTGGGGTTGCAATATCCCCAGAAATCAGAGAATAGCTTGTAAGCAGGGTACTTACCCAGAGACAAGTGGGAAATTACCAGGACAGAGGTCAGTAATGTATAGTGCTTGCTGGGATCAAGTGGCTAGGGGGTTTAAATCTTAATAGGTATTAGAAGTAGTACAGAGGTGTTGCTTGACAACATTGTTTATCTGCAGTACAAACTAATCTCAGTAGGGTCTATTAACTAACAATGTGCATTAATGAATTTTAGTAAATATATCCCTATTATTGGTTCCAGGAGCCCTAAGGACTCACCTGCAATAATCCCAGATGATAGTGTAGCTATTATTGGAGTTTTTTTCTTTTCACTGACTTTGTCCAAAAATTTAAATAGTAGCCCATCTTCTGCCATAGCATAAATTATCCGAGGCATGGGAAACATGGCACCAAGAAGACTAAAAGAAAAAGTGAGCATGTACAATAATATATTTTATTTAGTGCTTTTTTATACCGACATTCATGATCAGATCATATATTGTTTTACAAGAAACAATGGGGCAATAACGTTAAACAAATATAGCGAAAAGTTACAATAAAACAAAGGTACTCGAACTGGGAGGAGGAAGAGCCAGAGGCATGAGTAACTCAGAACTAATTAATATCATATATATAATATCAGAATTAGGGTACATCGACTAGTAGACCTTGGAGTGTCCCGTAGAAATAGCCAAGTCTTGAGTTTTTTTCTGAACGCCAGGCGACAGGGTTCTTGTCTAAGGTCAGGGGGGGCATAGCGTTCTAGATGGTTGGCGCCGCTGTCGAGAAGGCTCGATCTTTGGTGGATGAGTGGAGTGTGGATTTGGCTGGGGGAGGGTGTAGCGAGCCCTTGTAAGCTTCTCTGATGAGTCTAGAAGAGATGTGCAGCATGAGTGGGTAGTGGATGTCTATGGGTGTCCTGTTGTAAATAGCTTTGTGAATGATGGTGAAACACTTGTGTAGGATTCTAAAGCTTACAGGGGAGCCAGTGCAGATTTTTTAGGATGGGTGTGATATGGGTGTGATATATATTAATAAAACATAAGCTATAAAGTATAGTTAAAAACCACATATCAGAATCTTCTTTGCTCATTACAATTTCTATTCTAAAGTTTTCCCAATACAAGTCAGGTCAGTAACTTAGAGCCACCATAGAGGAGGTGACCCTTAAAACACTTCAGTCTGGCGTACAGTCTTCCTTTTGACATCCACATGTAACTAAACATGAAGTTCAAGAAAGCAGTTAAATCATGGCTTTTTGTCAGGCCTATGTTAACATCTACTACTGCAATTATTTGCTGGGACTTGCTAATTTTGTATTTATCCTATTATCTGTGCTTGTTCTATTTGTTCTGATTATATGTACTCCAATTGAATTCTATGGATGTTTTTATTGTTAACCGCCAGGATGAACTGTCTTACAGGCAGAATATTAAATTCAATAAATAATAATTCTATTACTGTTTACTAAATAACTAATGGCCAGATATACTAAGCATTTTGCTCAAAGTCAAAAAGGGAAAATCCCCTCTGGCCATAAATGAAATGTGACTATATAAATACAATGATTTCATAGAACTGCTGCCGGCATGTTTTTGTGCCAGTTAAAACTTTTAAAGGATTGCCCAGTCAGTGTACAAGATGGAGAGATTCTGTGAATTTCCAGCATTTTGATGACCTTTGAAAACCGTAGCCCTCCATCCCCTTCAGTTTCTTTGTTCCACATCATTCAACCTAGAACCGCCAGCAGCCAATTTTTTGTGCTGGTGAATGCTTCTCTTTTCACTTGTCCTGATTCATCGTGAGGTGCTTTGACTTCTACCTGCACTTTGACAGTTGCACTGGTGATTCCCAAAATCAGTGCATCTCCCTCTAACCCAGGGGTGGGCAATTCCGGTCCTCGAGGGCTGCAAACCAGTCGGATTTTCAGGATATCCTTAATGAATATGCATGAGAGAGACCTGCATACACACTGCCTCAGTTGTATGCAAATCTATTTCATGCATATGGATCCATCTGAACCGACCAACTATTGTCCAGTCTCTAACCTCCCATTCTTATCTAAAATCCTTGAGAAAATCATCAACAAGCAACTCACAAACTTCTTAGACGAAAACCTACTACTCTTCCCATCCCAATATGGCTTCCGTAAGAACCACAGTACAGAAACCCTTCTAGTAACACTCTCTGATTCGATTCTAAAAGCTCTCAACTCTGGTCATTCTTACCTACTGGCACTTCTTGATATTTCTTCGGCATTCGACACGGTCAACCACAATACTCTCCTATGCAGTCTAGCACAAATTGGCATTACAGGCACTGCCTTTTCCTGGCTCCAATCATTTCTGTCGGACAGGACTTTCAGTGTTAAAAGACAGCAATATATCGAAACCCAGAAAACTAGCTCAAGGTGTTCCTCAAGGATCCTCGCTCTCTTCTACTCTTTTCAATATATACCTTTCTCCTCTCTGTCAGCTGCCGGTGAAACTGGATCTTCCACACTTCATTTACGCAGACGATGTGCAGATCCTAATCCCCATCAACGACTCACTACCTAATGCTCTAAAAATCTGGGACACAGCTCTGGTGGAAATAAAAATTCTCCTTACTGAAAACTACCTTGCAATAAATACAACCAAGACAGAACTCCTCATCATCTCTTCACACAATAACCCCTACTCTAAATCTACCCCACATGCATCATCAGACTCCCTCAATTTACAACAAGTCCGCAGCCTTGGCGTTATCATTGACAATCAATTCTCTTTAAAGAAATTCATCACAGCTACAATTAAAAACAGATTCTTCAAACTACACACTCTAAAAAGAATCAAACCGCTTCTTCATCCATACGACTTCCGAACAATATTACAAGCAACTATTTTGTCAAAAATAGATTACTGCAATACCATCCTACTAGGTCTCCCTAAAAACACCATACAACCATTACAGATGCTTCAAAACGCAGCTGCTCGCTTACTTACTAACACCCACCGCCATGAACACATCACACCTGTGCTCATGTACCTTCACTGGCTGCCGGTAGCTTCAAGGATTCTATTCAAAGTTCTCGCCCTCATCCATAAGTCGATTTACAACCAAGATATGCAATGGTTCTCCGATCAATTCTTATTCCACACGTCAAAGAGACCAATAAAAAAAATACACCAAGCCAAACTTGCGTCTTCTTCACTTAAACACATCAAACACGTTGCTACAAGAGACCGCGCTTTCACTATTGCGGGAACCAATATCTGGAACAAAATGCCCACTGACCTGCGTCTTGAACCCTGCCATAAAAAATTCAAGCAGAACCTCAAAACTTGGCTGTTCGAACAAGCATACTCACAATGATCTTCTCCATTTTCTGAAATACCTATTACTTGTTCTGCTTCTCCAACAGATCATTTGGGATTATATTATTATTTTCAACAGATGATGATTATCTAAGTTAATTTGATTAGTGCTTAACTATGTCTTTAATTTGTTCTTAATTGATTTATTATGTACACACGAGTTTTTTTCTCTTTTGGATTGTAAAGTTTGTTGCTGATTTACTGTTGATTGTGAACCGAGGTGATATTATTAACGTGCCGCGGTATATAAAAAACTTCGAAATAAATAAAATAAAATATTCATTAGGGGTATCCTGAAAACCCGACTGGTTTGCAGCCCTCTAGGACCGGACTTGCCCACCCCTGCTCTAACCCCTCCTATCCCTCCAATTCCACCTGCTGAGAAGTTATGTCATTCACCAGCATGAAGTCCATAAACATCAAAAGGAGCGAGTGCTGCTCTCCATAATCAATATTTAAGTCACCACGGAGATGCAGGAAAGATTAAATCAGTCTCAAGGCATCCAAATTTTAAGTATGCAAAAAAATTTTTATTCATCAAGTCGGTAACTCCATTGCTCAAAGGTACAGAATTTACCCTGTGTTAAATAAATTCTGTACCTTTGAGCAATGGAGTTGCCGACTTGATGAATAAAAAATTTTTTGCATACTTAAAATTTGGATGCCTTGAGACTGATTTAATCTTTCCTGCATCTCCGTGATTCACCAGCATGAAAACATGCTATCTGGTATTCTAGGGTATGGAGCAAAAACAGAAAGGGATGGGAGGCTAAAAATTTCAGAAATCAAAGGTCATCATGCAATTGTATTATTAGTAATGACATGTAAGTCCTTAAGTTCACTTTCCCATGGAAGTGGGTACAGTGTCAGGTATTTGTATAAGGCAGTAGGTATTTGTATAATAGGCCGGTATTGTATAATAAGAATTTTTATAGGAGATGTATTTGTATAAGGTAGTAGGTATTTGTATAATAGGCCGGTATTGTATAATAAGAATTTTTATAGGAGATATGCAATATATGTAGGCTCAACTTGAATTATACTGTTGATATGTACCATACTGAGTCATAAATGATTAAAAGTCATTGAGCTGCAATCTGCTGCAATCATGTATCCTATTTACATTTCTCAATTGCATAACAATGTGCCTGCTGCAGTACTAGTGAAACTGTACTTTGATGCTAGCAGCAAAACACCTTAATACCGGAAAACCATCCATCCTGTTGGGAGATTTCAACCTTCACGTGGATGTCCACCCGCGCTCTACCAACTGCGAAACACTACTCTCCTCCCTCAACAATATGGGGCGGATTTTAAGAGCCCTGCTCGCCTAAATCCGCCCAAATCCGGGCGGATTTAGGCGAGCAGGGCCCTGCGCGCCGGTGAGCCTATTTTACATAGGCCTACCGGCGCGCGCAGAGCCCCGGGACTTGCGTAAGTCCCGGGGTTTTCTGAGGGGGGCGGGCCCAAACCGTGCGGCGTTTTCGGGGCGTGTCGGGAGCGTTCCGGGGACGTGGCCGCACCCTCCGGACCCGCCCCCAGGTCGCGTCCTGGCACGCTAGCGGCCCGCTGGCACGCAGGGATTTATGTCTCCCTCCAGGAGGCGTAAATCCCCCAACAAAGGTAAGGGGGGGGTTAGACAGGGCCGGGCGGGTGGGTTAGGTAGAGGAAGGGAGGGGAAGGCGTTAGGGAATTCCCTCCGAGGCAGGCTGCGCGGCTCGGCGCGCGCCGGCTATACGGAATCGATAGCCTTGCGCGCGCCGATCCAGGATTTTAGCGGCTACGCGCGTATCTACTAAAATCCCGCGTACTTTTGCTGGCGCCTGATGCACCAGCAAAAGTACGCCAATTCGCGCGGTTTGAAAATCTACCCCTATGGGTTTTAGACAAATAGTCAATGAGCCCACCCACAAGGCAGGTCATACGTTAGACCTTATCTTCATAAACGAAGGAATATCACCCCACACCATCCCAACTTGTATACCGGTACCGTGGTCGGACCACCGAATCATCTCTGCTACGCTTGAGATCAAGGAGCACCCCCCACAAACAACACATTCAATTACTATATCAGTTAGGAAACCTTGCACAGGAGATCGGCTAAGCGCACATCTAACTACAGAACTAGTGCATCTGGACCTATCAGAAGCCAACTCTGCCACAACATCATGGATCAACATCACCAACAAGGTAGCAGATCGAGCGTGCCCCATAACGACAAAATCCCTCAATCCTGACAAAGATAACAGAAAACCTTGGCTCACGCCTGAGCTGAAGTCGCGCAAACAGGAGCTCAGGGGTGAGGAACACAAATGGCGAAAAAGCCCATCTACAACAACCCTCCTCTCCTATAAAGCATGCCTAAACTCATATAGAAACGACATCAACAAAACCAAGAAAGAATTCTTTTCCAAAAAGATACACCACTTCATCTTTGATTCAAGAGCTCTATTCTCCTATTTATCTGCACTCACTAAACTGACTACACCCATCATACCAGATGAACAAGCCTCTAACAAAGCTAACGAACTGGCAGTCTTCTTTGACAAAAAAATCTCCACACTCGTCACCCCCCCCTAAAAGGGCCATCGCCTCTGCCCAATGACTCAATCATCTCCAGCTCTCAATCAGTGCATACAACCCCAGCGGCTCTCGATACCTTCGAGCTAACATCCACCCTAGAAATTGAGAACATCCTCAAGAAAATAAAACCATCGTCCCATCCTTTAGATCACATTCCATCCAATCTGCTGAGCTCCATCCCTAATATCATAGCTAAACCCGTCGCAGACATCATTAACTGCTCGCTCGCGCAAGGCCATGTCCCTAACCAACTCAAGCTGGCAATGCTCAAGCCTCTCCTCAAAAAACCCAACCTTTCCACTGCAGACCCAACCAACTTCAGACCCATTGCAAGTCTTCCGATGATCGCCAAAATTATGGAGAAAATTGTAAACAGACAACTTTCAGAATACTTAGACGAAAACAACATCCTTACCACAAACCAATTCGGTTTCCGCAAGACACGGAATACCGAATCACTATTAGCCTCACTGACTGACACCATTCTCTTAAACCTGGAAAAAGGTCAACCTTGCCTCCTCGCACTTCTGGATCTCTCCTCAGTGTTTGACACCGTAAATCACTCGTGCCTCCTACAGCGTCTGGTCGACATTGGCATCACAGGATCAGCGCTAAACTGGTTCAAATCGTTTCTAGAAAACAGGTTTTACAAGGTAAAAATGAACAAAGAATCTCACCCCATTGAATCCAAGATGGGGGTACCACAAGGATCATCCCTTTCACCCACTCTTTTTAATATCTGCTGCCTCTTTGTCATCTTCTAACCAAACTCAAGCTAATACACTTCCTATACACGGTTGACATACAAATACTCATCCCTATAGCGGAATCTCTACACAAAACTATGTCATACTGGAACAACTGCCTCACAGCAATAAACAACCTATTTGACAGCCTCAACCTGGTTCTAAATACTAACAAAACTGAAATCCTCCTTATAGCGCCTGAAAATTATGTCCCACCTTCAACGGCTAGCCAATCTCTTGTCACCTACAAAGACCTCACTTCGCCACAAGTAAGAGACCTTGGTGTACTCCTAGATAACAGGCTCAACCTCAACAAGTTCGTAAATAACACCACAAAATAATGCTTTTTTAAATTGCAAGTATTAAAAAAATTAAAACCCCTTCTACTCTACAGAGACTTCCACCTATTTCTCCAAGCCATTATACTCCCGAAACTGGACTACTGCAACTCACTCCTTCTGGGCCTTCCCGCTAGCACCACCAAACCACTTCAGATGGTCCTGAACGCTACGGCCAGAATTCTCACAAACACCAAAAAAGGGACCATATCAGCCCCATCCTCCAGCACCTACATTGGCTACCTATCAAATTCAGAATTCAATTTAAAACCATTATGATGATACCCAAGGCCCTACATAATATCTCTCCTCTCAACTTAACGTTTCAACTTCAGCTACACATCTCCAAGAGACCAACTAGAAGGGCCTACAAGAACATGCTACTCAATCAGCCGGCAAAAACCTCCCTGAGGAAACGCGCACTATCCACAGCCGGCCCAACACTCTGGAATGCACTCCCTCCTGACCTTCGCAGTGAACCGTGCCACATTACATTCAAAAAGAAGCTTAAGACTTGGTTTTTGCACAAGCTTTCCGGGAGATCTAAGAGCCGGAAGAATACCACACATGAATAGTCTGATCTACCATCACCTCCTGTATATAGGTTGCAGATTAGTTAAATTGCGATCATGAACTAAACATGTTTATTCTCTAAGTTCCTCTATTCCCCTTTATGTTATTTGTTTACTTTTTATTTGTATTTGTATTTGATTTTTTGGTTTTTGTTTTATGTTTCAATGTAAACCTCTTATCGAGGAGTCAGTTATTTACTTGTAAACCGGTGTGATATGTATATATTATACAGGAACATCGGTATATAAAAACTAAAAATAAATATATATAAATGTTAAAAATGCCATCAAATACCTGTAAAAACAGCTGTTAAAATGTGAAAGATTTTAATTTGTACCATAAGTAATTCTTACGTTTTTTTTAGATTATAGAGCCTAAAACATACATTACATATTTTCGTGCACGTGGCTGTTCTAGGGTGTTAGCCCCTTTACAGTTTTAGATTTTATTTTGAAATAAACAAGATGCAGAATTATCTTTACTTATTACACAGCACCAATTTTTACACCAAAATAGTTTGTTTTCTTTCAATTATAGAGCCTGAAAACATAGTGCCATAAAAAACGTGCCGGCAGCAATTCTAGTCAGAAAAAAAATTGGCAGTTCTAGTGTTAAAAATCAAAGGTAAGTCTAAACTGAGTGTTTTCCCTCATGCTCTATGGATCATCAGTCAAAAGCTCCAACTCTCAGTTTTCGTATAATTACAAATGCAAAGTGAGGCTCTTCCCAAATTTTTGTATTCCAGTAACCAAACACATTGGACATTTATTTTAAAGAAACTATATCGTGTGTTTTTTTTGCTAGTAAGATCTGTTAATTATATTAGATTAGAAACTTCCCAGAAAAAGAATGAAAATCACAATGCAAATATGCATATGTAATTTTTTTTAATGGATTTCTAGATTCCCATTGCATTGGTTACAAAATCCTAAATACATTAATAGAACTGCTTAACTATCAATTGGAATATTTTTTTCTCGCTTACCATAAAAAGAAATAGCAATAAAAATACAAACTGGGCAACAGAGGGGCAAGACACTGAGGTTTTACTCTAGTGGAAACATTTGCTCCAGCTTTATCAATAAAAGTATTCCGGTATTTTCACTGGGATAACACATTAAAGAAAAAAAATGCAGCAAAATCTTTTGATAGATCTAACCCAATAACTTTAAACCTTAAAGGGACAGTCAGTGTTATGCGCAGAATACACAAACTATGGAGTCTTCTGTTGATCTCAGGTGACAAAGCAAAACACATCTGCTATTGAAGACAAGTTGAGACCTGGAGCAGTTACAGGACCTCACCTGGTAGAGAGGGCACAGAGTGAGCCAATAGCCACTAAATATTTTGCACCATCCCATCCTACATACGTAAAAGCAGCAGGCAAAGGGCTATTCTCATTCAACAAGTAGTAGGGCATCATGAGGGTGAGAGCAGCAGATACACCAAAATAAGCAAAGAAGCAGATCAAGAGTGATGCTACAATGCCAATTGGAATGGCTTTTTGAGGATTTTTTACTTCTTCACCTAGAAACAAAAACACACAGAAACAAAGATGCTGAAGGCCATCATAAATATGCAGGCTCATGCACAGACACTGATATATAACCTAGCAAGGCTGTAATAAAGCTGTTGGTCAATCTCTGCTTTTACACAACCCCCAAGTTTTTCAAGAATTTGTCAGCATCCAACAGAAAAATTACCAAAATTCAGGAGGTAAACATTCCAACTTTTTTGAATCTAGCAAACATTGCTCAATAAATTGCAATCTTACACTGTGCTCAGAAATACCACCTGCAAGCAAAATGAAAGCTCAAGATTGTCTAAGGCATTCCAAAAGGAAGCAAATAGGGCAGATTAGATTACTTTTATGGTTCTAATCTGCCATCATATTCTATGAGATTAGCATTCAAAAGATTTGTCTGGCTAACTTTTGGGCAAATACAGTAAAAATTGCGGGAGAGCAGGCGAGCGCCCACTCTCCTGTGCACGCGATACAGTAAATAAATTTATTTAAATTAGGCCCAGTGGTAAAAAGAGGCGCTAGGGACACTAGCGCGTCCCTAGCGCCTCTTTTCGGACAGGAGCGGCGGCTGTCAGCGGGTTTGACAGCTGACGCTCAATTTTGCCGGCGTCAGTTCTCGAGCCCACTGACCGCCACAGGTTCGGAAACCGGACGCCGGAAAAATTGAGCATCCGGTTTTCAACCCATGAGCCTATTTCAAAAATTTTTTTTTTTTACTTTTTTAAACTTTTGGGACTTCAGACTTAATATCCCCATGATATTAAGTCAGAGGGTGCACAGAAAAGCAGTTTTTACTGATTTTCTGTGCACTTTCCCGGTGCCCGCAGAAATTAGCGCCTACCTTTGGGTAGGCGTTAATTTCTGAAAGATGTGCGGCTTGGCTGCACATTTTACTTACTGAATCGCACAGGAATACCTAATAGGGCCATCAACATGCATTTGCATGTTGTGGGCGCTATTAGGTTCGGGGGGGTTGGACGCGCTATTACCCCTTACTGAATAAGGGGTAAAGCTAGCGCGTTGAAAACGCGCGTCCAAATGCCGGCTAACAGTGTGCTCCATCGGAGCGCACTGTACTGTATAGGCCTGTTTGGGAGTTAGCCGGACAAAATTTCCAGGGTTAAAAATATCTCCCTGTTGAGCAGCTAAATTTTGTCCAGGCAAACCATTGCCCACACACAATCTACCCACATAGGAAGAGGTGGCTGGAAGCATTCTCAAGGTATGGCTACATTTTAAGATGGACAGCACAAATATCAGCAGTGTCTGGTTAAAGTTAGCTTCAAGTCTGGTCGCAGATGCCTGTCCTGAAGTCACCCGAGTGTATTCAGACTTATCCAGATAAGTGCAGCTGAACATCTGGATAAGGATACCTGGGTAACTTTCCTGCTCACTGGCCTGCTGAATATCTATTCTTCATTTCTATGTAAGCACTAAACCAACGTTTCCCAACCCTCTCCTGGGGGGCTCACCTATCCACTTAAGTTTTCAGGATTGCCACAATGAATATGTTTGAAAGATTTGATTATACTGGGTTTGCAAAGTATGCAAATCTATTTCATACATATTTATTGTGGCAATCCTGAAAACCCAATAAGTGTGCCTCCAGGAGAGGGTTGGGAAACATTGCACTAAACCTTAACCATAGTTTCAAATCAAATTGCCTTGTTGGACTTGGTTCTCAGACTAATTCTCAGAAGTATCTCTAACTGTGATAAAAGAAAATTGAAGAAAAATCACCCCCCTCCCCTTTAGTACAAGGATGCAATTTGCCAATTTGGATAGGTCCATGCCTTTTAGCACCTTTTCCTGTTTCATGATATTACAGAAATCATAACTCACTCATACATGACTTTTTTTTTTGTTGGAAGGAAGCTAATACATGGATGCACTAAAAATTCTTCCACTATTAACAAGCCTGTGTGCATGCATCCAAAATATAGTCACTGGATTTTAAGCATGCCATGCTGCACTTCACGCTCAATATTTTATTGAAGATCTCGCTGAGTTCCCATTTACACTACTTGTGCTGTGTTTTCAAAGGGTCTGGGAATTTCAGGAGGCACATATACACTGCAGAAAATATTAAAAATGGAAAAGCTAGTTAAATGTACACAAGCAAGCATGTATGCAGTGCATGTACTCTCCAAATGAAGCACCTCTTACCTGTTGTGGCAATGCAGTCAAATCCTACAAATGCATAAAAGCATGTGGCTGCGCCTGATAGTACTCCCACATAGCCAAATGGCATGAATCCGCCGGCACCGTAATTCAAGTTCTCTCTCTCTGTGTTACTAACAAGAGAAACAAAAACAATAAACCTATGTGTTGTGTGTCCTTTCATGAGAGGAGCACCTTTTATTTTACATGAAAGAATTATGGATCAGGACAAAGAACCAGTGCTGCTGTTCTAATTAGTTCAAGGGATCTCAGAGAGCTGAGTAGTAAACTCTTAGCTAAAGATTTAACTTCTACACTAAGCATATTTGTATTAGACACCCTAAAAGAACCAGATTCTAGAAAGCATTTACCATGTGTAAAACTGGGTTTTACTTGAGTAAATGCATTTTACTCGATTAATATATGCCATTGAATTGCCCATATTATTTACTTGTATTAAGTACACTTTACTTGAGTAAATGGCTTTTGAAAATTGCTACAATGTTAAATTTACATGTGCAACTCCTTGAAAAATTATCCCCTAAATCTATTACATTTTCCTTGGTTTTATCGTTCATACGGATACTAAGTCTGTGTATGTAGACTGTGGAACTCATGAAAGAATCTATTGTGACTCAAGAAGAATAGCTCCCGTTTGCAATGAATGATTCCACACTTATGTACCTTGTATATCATAGCACCTGCCTCCAAACTGGACAAGAAAAGGGGATCTGTGAGGGAGTGATAGGGATTGTAAAGCTGAGTAGTTTTGTGGATGGGCAGACAAGATGAACCTATGCTTTTTTCTGCCATAATATTTCTCTGTTTCCTCATCACTGCTCTACAGTTTGGGAATCATGTCTATTATAAAGAAATTTTTTATGGGGGCATTTGCCTACTTTAACAAAGACCACAAGAATAACTCTGGCTGTTACAAGCAAAGTTTTGTTTTTTTTATATACTGGATTTGTTAGGAAGAGGGAGCTATGAAATGTGCAGTAGAGTCTCATTTTCACTTTAAAAAAACAAAACCCTGTAAAATTAGAATATGAGAATGTGAAAGCAAATTTACTTACCGTAAACAGTTTTCCATAGAGAGCAGAATGAATTAGCTATTATATATGGGTAGCATCTGGTGGCACCAAACAGACTCATTTCTCCAAGCTAGTAGAGCTTTCGGCTACTGAGTATGTGCAGGAATTCCTGTGAAGGTGTTGCCTTGTGAGCCCTTCTAGGTCTATAGCAAAGCTATGTCTAGCTATGTAGTCGCCTCTCTAGGGAGGCAGGTGTATAGTCCATGGCTAATACATCCTATCTAAAGAAAAAACACCATTTACAGTAAGGAAACTTGCTTTTTCCATTGATAAGCAGGCTGAATAACCCATTACATGTGAGGAGACTCATGCTGAGGGTATAGCAAAGCATTAACTGCAATAAGCAACCCAGACTCCACCATGCCTGTCCAAATGTACTGTCAGTCCAGACAGTAATGGGATATAAATGCATGAACTGACGGCCAGGCTGCAGCTTTGTAGATGTTCTCAGGGGGCACTTCTCATCGATGAGCAATAGAAGAGGCCATAGTTCTGACTCGATTACCTTTAACAGTGTGTGAGATCTGTAAACCTGTTAAGGTATAGCAGTGTTTAATGCATTATGCTATCCAGTTAAACAATGTACACTTGGCAACTGGCATGCTTAGCCTGTTAAGGTTGTATGACATGAACAACTAAGACGACTGATGAAGCAGCTGAGTTCATTTCTTGTAATAAGCCAAGGCATAAAGGATTTTCTTGCTTTCATTGGCATGAGCTCTTGGAATGAAGGTAGATAACAATGTTTTGAGTAATATGAAAAGCCAAGACGACCTTCTGCAGAAACTTCAGGTTAGAGTGGAGGGTCACCCTAATGTGAACGAATTACATGTAGGGTGGATGGTGAATGAGCACTTGGAATTGCTTACTCTTCTGGCTGATGAAATCGCTACTAGGAACAGTGCTTTTCCATATTAAGGTCTTAAGTGAATCTGACTAAATGTTTCAAACAAAACTTCATGAGCTGAGAAAGGACAAAATTCAAGTTTCATGGAACCAGCTGTTTCTACACTGGAGGTCTGACATGCCATAGCTCCTTCATGAATTAAAATATTAGTGGATGAGTAGAAATTAACTTACTGTCCCCCTAACTTGGTATGCCACTAAGGCACTAAGATATACATGCACTGAAGATGTGGAGAGACTAAATCAGAAAGGCAGAGCAAATACTTTATAGTAAATGCTTAGAATCTCAAGGGAACAGGTCCAAATAGTTCTGATGGCACCTTGGAATATTTATTCCATTTGAAAACATAATTTCTTCTAGTCAATGGCTTTCTGAGAGTAGTTTGTCTACTCTCTCTCTAGGCAGATTGAGATTGTGATTATTGAATGCTCAACACTCAAGCCGAGGATTGGTAAGTTGGGATGATAAAGGGCCCCTTCATCTTGAATTAACAATGCAGGGTCCATGCCTAGATGTATGGGAGGACTGCTGGAGAACTGAATCAGATATGCAAGCTATATTTGTCTGGGCCACACTGGCACTATAAGGATCAGATGAGCACAATCCTGGCGAAGCTTCTGCACCATTCTGGCGATCAATGGTATCAGTGAAAAAGCATGCATGAGTTTTGTTCCCTATTTGAGCAGTAAAGCATCCTGAGCTAGTCTAAGATCGTTGGGTAGAACTAAGCAAAATTAATTTAATTTCCTGTTTTGCTCCAAGGCAAACAGATCCACTGATGGCAGACCCTTAAACTGAATAGTCTGCCTGCTACTGATTGATGTAGCAACCACTTGTGTAGCCAAAACACTCTGCTGAGGCTTCCTTCCAGCATGCTGGAGATCCCTGGCAGACAGGTGGCTTGTAGGACAGCTCAATTTTTGGCTGCTCAATTCCTAATCTTCAGCACTTCCTGGCAGAGAGACCAAGACTTTGTGCCTTCCTTTTTGTTGACATAAAACATAGCGACTTGATTGTCAGTTTCAATTAGGACGTATCTTCCTTGAAGAAAGTATGTGAAGAGTATATCTTATTGATCTTAATTATAGCAAGTTGATCTCGAAGTGGCTTTCCTTGAGAAAACAAGTGCCCTGGATTTGAAAGGATCTTGTGTGAGCCTCCCATCCTTTAGTGGAGGTTTTCATCACCAGTGCTAATTGATAAGGCAGCACTTGAAAAGGAGCTCCTCCTTTGAAAATTGGGGGACATAACCACCACTGCAACTCTCGCCTCATATCGCCTGTGCTCTGTATCACAGTTGATAGTGGTTGAGTTAGCTGATCTCATTCAGACTGCAGGCCCTGTTTAAGGTAACGAACATGGAAGCAGGTCAGCAGGACTACATGGATGGCTCCTGCCATATATCGTAAGACCACTAGCAGGCTTTAGCTATTGAGTGCTGATAGTAGCTTGTGAATGAGCGATTTCATGATGTTCGTTCTTTCTGAAGGTAGAAATGGTCTCTCCTGAAATGAGTCTACCCACACTCTGATGAACTTGATTCTCTGAGTGGGGGGGTAGATTTGATTTCTCGAAATTGACTAGGAAGCCTAACTGATGT
Organism: Rhinatrema bivittatum; assembly: GCF_901001135.1. Taxonomy (NCBI): domain Eukaryota; kingdom Metazoa; phylum Chordata; class Amphibia; order Gymnophiona; family Rhinatrematidae; genus Rhinatrema; species Rhinatrema bivittatum. Next base: position 96,279,439 of record NC_042619.1, read on the forward strand.
AAAAGACAAATCATCTTGTGTAGGGAATGGAGTACTTCCTCCCACACTTATCTGTTTCACCAACCACCAAGTTCGGGGCCCTCGTTGGTAACTGATTGATTCAAATTTCCTGCCACACCCCTGCCATTGATGCAGAAAGTAATGTTGGAGTTGCATCAAAGGTGAGCATAAGGCTTAACGGTTAAGTGTAGTAACCGCCGCATCAAGCAATTTACCCCGATGCTTGTTTACCCACACTGCTCACATCAATGCCTTGTTGGATGTTGTCTGAATGTGACTCCTCTTTTCCACATCTCTGTGAGTGTGAATATATATAACATTGTGATGATCTGAAGAAAAAAGTTTTGATTTTGAGAAGGAAAGTGTCCACCACAAGCTAAAAATGCCTCATGCTGAAGCAAAATGGTTAATGGAGTTATCTTAAATCATAAAAGTGATCATTGGGATACAGCAATGGAACTTTAAGCTCTACACCTCTTGAATGTAAAGATCTTAATTTTAACAACTGGCTGTAAATTTAAATGGAGGCTCCTACTGGGATGATTGTCATGCTAGTTTCAAGATTTTTTGAATGAATGAAAGATCTTCAATACATTACTGATAGGTCAGATTTGAGAAGGGATGGAGACTGATACATAAGATTGGAAGAGAGGTCTTTTGTGGGATTTCTGAAGGATGGGATTGGATAATTTATAAGCCCTGATTGGACTTAAGCACTAAGTCATGAACTGCTCCGAACAGTGAACATTAGTATCGCTGGTAGAATTTACTCCATGAAATCTAAGTAACAATGCCTTTAAAAGCAATTTAATTTTTTTCTAGAACTGCCCTGAAGCAGCTGTTTTACAGTGAAACGTATGCCACGTTGTCGTCTTTTGGTGCTTCTCTTGAAGGCCATGTTTATTTTGGTTTCATCGATCAATTTGGTCAGATATCAGTGATCGGATCAAAAGAAGTTGTGATCAAAGAGCAGTTTTCATTAGGAGCAAAGAAAAAAAAAAAAAGGAGATAAATTTAAAAGTTTAAAATATTTTGAATAACCAGAAGGAATAAGAACCAGTTTGTGTTGCTTGGTTGAAATGCAGTTGAAATTTCACAAACTAAGAATTGTATTGGAGGATAAAAAAAATTTAAAGATAATCAATACTAGTTTTTAAGATCACATCAGACAAGACTTATCACAGATTATAAATCACAAAAGCTTATTTAAAACATGAAAATCAAGCTTATTTCTGAAGCATAACATTGAAATAAAAAATAATCAGGTGGCAGTTAAGACATTTAAGAAGTTCAATTTTTTTGGTTTTTTATATAAATTTCTTTATTCCCAATAATATATTGCAATAATGAATTTGAAGTAGGCAATTCTGAGTGGGGGTCTTTGTCTTTGCAGACACGGATGCCAAGCATTGCTCCCATCTTTTCTACAAATTTAGAATAGGTGAAGTCTTCTCGGGGGAGAGGTATGGTTGAGAATTCATAAGTGGGTCAGAAGGTAGACTTGTAGAGTGTTCTTCTGAGCCTACTGACACGGGCTCACTTATCCCGGACTCCAGTGACGAAGACAGTGAACCAGGAGGTTGTGTTGGTTGCCCTTGAGGAAATACATTCTGGTCAATCACCTGCGACTAACTGGACACCACTGCCAGAGTATGTGATAAAGAACCCTGAATTACAGGTTCTGATGGTATGTTCAGGCCAATAAGCGAGACTGGGACTCCAATCTGAGGAAGCGCTGCAGTACTGGTGGACAGTAGAGACTGGACTGTTCCTTCTGTCTATTTAGTCAGGGAAGAAATTTCTCATCAAACCTGCAATCTGGTCAAGTGACTGATGTGTCCGTTGACCTGGCGTGAGCAGTGGAACATCCTCTTCTGAAACTAGGATAGGTTCCTACATCTGAATAGGCAGTCTATTATAGGTGAGTGAGACTATGGAACATACTGGATCCAGCATTTCCAAATGAAGATCCTCAGAAAGCATCCTTGTCAGAGGGAGGGTTCTTGTTATTGGGGAGGGCAATGGCATCATGACCCCCTCCCACTGCTGACCTAAGATGATCTGTATAGAGCTTTGTTGTTGGTAAAGCAGCCTGATTGTGTGCTGGATGTACTGATAGCTTTGATGGCGTGGAATGCTTAGACACTTTGGAAGATTGTGACTCACTGCTTTGATGGTTCTTTAGTGAGTTCCATCAAGGAAGTTTATGCAGATCAAGGATGCTCCCTTGATGAAAGTGTCAACTGTTTCAGTACTGCACCATGTGTTCTCACACTATGCATTGTGGGATCACACAACATTGCTCTCACATCTTCATTAACATTAGACAACTGATGAAAACTGAGATAAAATTAACATACTGACACTGGGATTTTGTGTTTTCCAAACTATTGCCAGTATAAATGTTTTAATAGTACTGGTCCCAAAAAGTAAGCATGTTACCTGGAAGGATGCACATTCTGCAAAGCAACAAGAGAACTACACATCGATTTACTCAAATAAAGGTAGCCATATACAATTGTCACATTGTTCTCACTTCTAATAGGAAAACACAACAAAGCTGAAAAGATATCTGAGCAAGCCTGACAACACAGTGGAACTGATTTGATCTTCAGAGTAAGGTTTAAACGCAAATCACTGCTATCATGTGCATTCTCGTACTCTAAGTTGCACTGTAAGCCTCTCGGCCTAAAGACTTTTTAAAAATATATTATAACTGTATTGAGATCTGGAATCATAAACATCATTACTGAGTGGAAAGAATGTGTTATCTTCAAACTAAACCTCCTTCCAAAGTGTATGGGTAATGAGAGGTTTTTCTAAACTCAATGAAAATGTTTTTCCATGCTTATTGTGGCGATAACCGAACAATAATTCAGGCAAGTGTGTGTTATAATCAATACTGTACATGAAAAAAATATAATACATTACACAAAGTACTTTATAAACCTTAATTAAGACCCATTGCATTTAAATTAATTTTAAAACTTCAAGTGCCTGCTAATTTGGAACTGCTGCTACTCTAGCAAATAAACTCAGGTTTATTTTTTATTAATAAAATATTGGAAGAGAAAGTTGGAGCATACTTGACAAAATGTGTAGTATTGGTTCCATTAATCATATCTGTTAGCTGCCAGTTCTTGATTGACCCTTTGACAAAGCCCGATACAATGATGAAGCCCAGAACTAGCACATTGATGCATGTAAATACTTTGTTCACCACTGCTGACTCTTTCACACCAAATGTTAGAAGCCCTGAAAAAAAAATGCAATGTAAATTAAAGACTTGTTACCAGCAGATGCTACATCAAAACTGATATACCTAGCCCATGTACATCAAAGGGAAAAAAAAATCACTAACCTTAAGCTCTTAAATTAAACCATAAAACATACATCAGTTAAAAAACATATGCAATTAAAAACATGAAATACAAAGAGGATATCTAATAAGTGTAAAAAAAAAGTTTTAGGGCAAATCCCATATCTTACATAGCAAGGCAGGTGTAAAACATTAATAAGGCAGTTCAAGAAAGAATTTAAGAAGAAATCTGACATGGTGGAAAAAACTAAGATATCAACATTCAAAAAGGTTTCTCTGGGCAATTTTTGGAGTTACCCAGAAACATACAGGCCAATACAGTAAACTGCGCAGGAGAGCCGGCACTCCAAGACGAGCGTCCCGCTCTCCCGATGCGCACCTAGGCACCTCTCCTGGGCGCGCGATGCAGTATTTAAATTAGGGCCCACGCTAATGAGGCGCTAGGGACACTAGCACATCCCTAGTGCTTCCTTATTGGCGGAAGCGGTGGCTGTCAGCAGGTCTGAAGCAGACACTTAATTTTACCGGTGTCTGTTGTCGAACCCGCTGACAGCCATGGGTTCGGAACACGGATGCCAGCAAAATTGAGCGTCTGTTTTCCAACTCCAGGGCAGATTTTTTTTAAGAAGATTTTTTATTTTTGGGGCCTCCGACTTAATATCGCTATGATATTAAGTCGGAGGGTGTACAGAAAAGCAGTTTTTTCTGCTTTTCTGTACACTTGCCCAGTACAGTCTGAAAATAACTCCTGTCTTTGGCAGGAGTTAATTTCTGAGAGTAAAATGTGCGGCTTGGCCGCATATTTTACTTTCTGTATAGTAGGTGAATACCTAATAGGCTCATCAACATGCATTTGCATGTGATGAGCGCTATTAGTTTTGGGGGTGTGTGGGGGGGGAGGGGGTGTTGGCCACGCGTTTTCCAGGCGCTATTACCCCTTACTGTATAAGGGGTAAGAATTACTTACCTGTAACACATGTCCTCTGTGGATGGCAGGATGTCTGTCCTCTCAAAACCTGCCTGCCACCCTGCAGAATTGGGTTTCCACTGCGTTCTGTATTAGCTGACAATAAATAATAGATAAAGACCAAAAAGGCTCATCTAGTCTGCCCAGCAGCGATTTTATGAGCATCTACGTGAAGAGATCAAATTCCCACATATAGCCCAATTCATTAATCTTGTTGTGTCCCCTTTAACATTGCAACTCCTGCTCCACGCAGATTTCCCCCCATGTCTTCCAGGAAGCACAATCTTTTAAATTTCCCAATTCACCAACAAATTATTATACAAGTAAATCATTACCTAGGTCAAAATTAGATAAAAAAATAAAAAAGTCAGGCAGGATGGCAGTGGGAGGGGAAAGGGGTGGGGCAGCATTCTGGGAGTGGGACTTAACTTTAACTGGCTAAAATTATGTCCCACACTGGATGAAAGTAATGAAACAGCTCCTTCAAGAAGAAAGGCTAATCAGGTTAGGGCTCTTCAGCTTGGAGAAGAAACGACAGAGGCAATATGTTAAAGGTTTACAAAATCAAGAATGGGGTAGAAGTAAATAAATAGGGGATGGTTATTTATTCTTTCAAATAACACTAGGACTAGGAGACACCCCATGAAACTAACAGATAGCAGATTTAAAACAAATCAGAGAAAGTATTATTTTTTCTACTCATACACAAATCAAGCTGCAATATTTTTGCCAGAGGATGTGGTCAAGGCATTTGGAATAGCTGGGCTTAAAAAGGGTTTTGACAAATTCCAGAAAATTATTAATCAGATAGACCTGGGAAAGCCATCACTTATCCCCAAGAGTGAGCAACAAGGAAAGTGGAGTTGCTTACCTGTAACAAGTGCTCTCCAAGGACAGCAGGATGTCAGTCCTCACACATGAGTAACATCATCGGATGGAGCCTAGCACAAAAAACTTATGCCAAAGTTTTTAAAACGTCGACTGAGCCTCATTGCGCATGCTCAGGCATGTATTATACCACACATCCATGTAGGACCCCCTCAGTCTTGTACCTGAGAGTTCAAAATAAAGGAGAAAAAGCCCACGCAGTGGAAACCCAATTCTGCAGGGTGGCAGGCAGGTTTTGAGAGGACCGACATCCTGCCATCCACAGAGGACATGTGTTACAGGTAAGTAATTCTGTTTTCTCCAAGGACAAGCAAGGTGGGAGTCCTCACATGTGGGAGAATCCCTAGCTAGTGTCTGCATCCCCCCCTCCCAACATAAAAGGGGACCAACAAAACACACAATTATGTGCTAATGGGGAGCAGCCTGAATAAAAACAAACGGGCCATAGCTGGGAACAAAGTTGGGTTCTACTCCTCAAACAAGTTCCGAAGGACAAATTGGCCAAATCTGCTGTTTCATCAGCCATTCCTAGCCAAACAATGCGATGTGAATATGAGGCGAGAACTCCACGTTGCAGCTCTGCAGATCTCCACCATGGAAACCGCAATTAGACCACAGACTAGCCTGGACAAGGCCCCCAAAATGCACTCCTGCCTGAGCATAACTGAAGGAGATGCAGACAGCTAGCCAATTAGAATGCGTCTGGTTTGGCAACGGCAATACTCAACCTATTGCTATCAAAAGAAACAAAACGTTGGGTGGACTGTCTATGGGCTTCTGTCCACTCCAGCTAGAAGGCTAAGGCTCTTTTGTACTCCAGGCCCCATTTGCCTTGGTGCCGCCACCATAAATATGACCTTCCAGGTCAGGTACTTCAGGTCGCAGGAGTGCAGCAGCTCAAAGGGAGCTTTCACTAGCTGAGCTAACACCACATTAAGGTCCCAAGACACAGCGGGAGGTCTTAGGGGAGACTTCAACTGAAGCAGGCCCTGCATGAAACATACAACTATGGGCTGTACAGAGATGGGCATACCATCTATACCACAGTGGTATGCGCCAATTGCACTTAGATGAACTCTAACGGAGTTGGTCTTCAAACTAGCTTCTGATAGGTGTAGAAGTAGTCAAGCAGTTTTTGTGGGGAGCAGGAAAACAGACCTAGGGCCTTCTGCTCACACCACACAGAAAACCTCCTCTACTTCAGTCCTTAGAACTTTCTAGTGGAAGACTTTCTGGAAGCCACCAGGATCCGAGACACATTCCGAGAGATCAAATGGTTTCAATATTAACTTCAAGATCCAGGCTATGAGAGACATGGAATGAAGGTTGGGATGTTGCGAATTGCCTCAATTCTGTGTGATGAGATCTGGGGAAGCTTCAAGTCTCCGCTACCAGTGGAGCTGGAGGATGCGCATACAGGAGACCCTCAGCCCAATACTGGGCAAAGGCATCTGAGGCTGGTTTGCCGCATGTCCTGTACAGGGAGCATAACTGAGGAACCTTCCTGTTCCAAGGTGCTGCGAAGAGATCCATATTCAGACTTCCCCAAAGGCAGAAGGATCCAATTTGTGACCCCTTGGATCCAGAGACCATTCATGGAGATCTGATAACGTAACCAAGTCCGTCCGCTATTACGTTCTCTGTTTCTGCCAGGTACATGACCATGGAGCATCATCCCATGGGAGAGGACTCATGACCAGATCTGAACCGCTTCCCGACACACGAGATACAATCTCATACCTCCCTGCTTTTTGACATACCACATTGCCACTTGGTTGTCTGTTTGAATCACGACAATTTTGTTGGACAGTTGATATCTGAAAGCCCATAGCGTGCACCTGATTGCCCGGAGCTCCAGGAAGTTGATTTGTTAAAGATATTCTTGGATGGACCATAGACCCAGAGTGCTAAGTCCATCTACATGAGCTCCCCAGTGCAGGGTGGATGCATCAGTGGTTAGGGCAAGTTGAGTAGGACAACTTTGAAAGGAGATCCCTCATTCCATATTTGAAATTACTTACCACCAGGACAAAGATTAAGTGACTCAGATGTGAACTTGCTGGTACTGCATGGCTTGTCACCACCACAACCTCAGGGTCTACTGGGCCTTTCGTATGTGTAAACGTACCAAGGAAGTGACGAACTGTAGTGGCCATATGGCCCAACAGTCAACATGTGCAAAGCTGATGCCTGCTGGCTCTTTTGAATCCTATCTTGGTCATCAGGTTGTTGGCCCTTTGTCGAAGCAGAAAGGCCTTGGCCTGAGCCATGTCTAGCAAGGCTCCAATAAAGTCCAATTGAGGTGATGGGCTGAGATAGGATTTGGGTAGTTGATAATGAATCCTAGTGTCTCCTGCACCTAGATGGTCAAGCGCATGGACTCTTCAGCACCCGCCCAAGAGGTGCTCTTAACCAGTCAATCGTCCAGGTTTGGGAAAATGTAAACTCCCAGTCTGCCAAGGTGCACCACCACCACAGCTAGGTATTTCTTAAGACATGTGGGGCTGACGTGAGCCCAAAAGGGCAATAACTTAAACTTTTGTGTTTAAGTTATTGCCCTTCTCGGGCCTTTTATTCTTCTTACTTCTAAGCTGTAAAGCCTCCAAGTTTATAGTCCTTGTTTAATGTAACTTACTGCTCTCTTCTGATTATATTGTACTGTTCCATTTCTGTTACAAGTTTCTCTATTCCCCGTTCGATGTAAACCGATCTGATATGGTATTTAACCATGAAGTTCGGTATAGAAAAATGCTAAATAAATAAAATAAAATAAATAAATAAATGGCAAATCGAGATAATGAAATTGATATTCCACCACAAATCTAAGATACTTCCAGTGGCTTGGGAAGATCTTGATGTGACTATAAATGTCCTTTAGATCCAGGGAGCACAGCCAGTCCTTTTTGTAAGAAAGGGATCAAGGTGCCCAGGGAAACCAACTTGAACTTTTCTCTTTTGATGAATTTGTTCAAGGCCCTCAGGTCTAGGATGGGACAGACAGAGCTTCCCAGGAGTTAAATCCCCACCCTCTTTGTCCTGGTGGAACATGTTTGACTGCTCTGTCTGTTATGAGGGAGGAGAGTTCCACTACTAGTGCTTCCTGATGTTCTATCAGACCCCAGAATGGGCTCGGGGGGGGGGGGGGGGGCGGGCAATTTGGTAGGCTACCCAATAGGTTCACTTTGGACCCCTCGTGAACAATGGAAAGAACCCACTGGTCTGAGGATAAATTGGGCCGTTGGTTTGCAAAGAACTGAAGCCTTCCCCCGACTGGCAGGTCCATCGTTCCGGATGCGGGGAACTTGGCTATGTCCCCCTGTAATCCAGTCAAAACCCTGCCCCAGAAGCTGACTGAGGCACCAAGTGAGAGATGGTACCGCCCATCTGTTACGTGGGGCGGCCATGAAAGCCCTGATGTGACTGGAATGAAGAGAGACAGACTGTGGTATTTCCTCGGACTGAAGGACATCCTGGGCCCAGACCTTGATGACCTCCTAGACAAGGGCTAGTCCTATGTGCCAGTGGAGAGCTGCTGCAGGGTCGCACAGTGGTGCCAGATTTAGGCCACTGCATCCTTGACCTTATCTCCAAAGAGATCCTCTCCTATACACGACATGGCACATCAGCGAGTTACTCCTGCACCTCCGGTCTGAGATCCAAGGCCTGCAGCCAAACAAGTTTGTGGGCACCAATTCCCACTGCAGAGACCCTAGATGCCATCTCAAAATCATCATAAGTCGAACGGACCCCATGTTTTCTGCACTCCAGGCCATTATGCACCAGGGTGTCTTGCTGAGGAAGCAGTTGCTTGGCAACACTCTGCACCTGCTTCCAGACATCCCACATATAAATCGGCTCATGTAGAGCTGGTAGGCTGCTATGCAGGCAATAAGCATAGCATCCTGGAATACTTTTCTCCCAAGAGCATCCATTATTCTGATCCTTCCCCAGAGGCACCAAAGAATGGGTCAGAGTATTTGGCCTTCTTGAGAGCGGATTCAACAATCACCGATTGGTGGGGCAGCTGATACTTGTTGAATCAGAGAGCCTTTTGGACAAGATAATCGCATTCACCTTCCTGTTCACGGGAGGCACTGTGAGGGTGTTCCCATATCCTCAGCAGTAACTCCACAAGGAATTTGAGTACTAGGACTGCCACAATCTCCTTGGGAGTCTCCACAAACTGAAGGATATTTAGTATTTTGTGCCTGGTATCCTCTTCAGTCATCAACTGAAATGTGATGGCTTTCACCATCACCCGAACAAAGCCTGCAAAAGAGGGGTCCCTCCAGCAGAGACTTCCTTCGATCCTCTAGAGGAGATAGATCTGAAAGGAGAGAATCCAAAGCATTATCTATGATAATGCTTTGGATTCTCTCCAAAGCATTATCATGGAGACTATAGCACCTATGATCCCCGGGAGTCATCTCCCCGGGGATCATAGGTGCTATAGTCTCCACGGTCATCGACTGGTGATAGGGCGCTAGGTGTTCAGCCCCCAACTAGCTGTGCAGGCACCGATGGAACTGGTCATGTTGGCCCAGGCCTCTGTGTCTTCTCCAGCATCGGGAAGCTTCCTCCTCCGAGGAGCTGAGGACAACCAACCATTTTTATATTCCACTTTTCAGCACTTCAAAGTGGATTACATTCAGGTTCTGTAGGTAATTCCCTATTCCTAGAGAGCTTACAAACTGTATTTTGTACCTGGGGCAAATCAGGGTCAAAGGAGTGGCAGTGGGATTTGAACTCCAGTTTTCCTGGCTCATATTCTGCTGCTTTAACCACTAGGCTAACTCCTCTATCCATAAGACCTCAGCGGCCAATGTTCAGCTGTAAGGAATCCACCTGAGAGAGCCAGATTAACTTATCTGGCTAATTTATATCAGATATTCAGCAGCAGCACAAGTCAACATCAGTCAGATAAGTATATCTGGCTAGCTTAGCTGGATAATGCCAAAACTGACATTTATCCAGCTAAGTTAGCAGAATAGCTCACTGCCCCAGAAAGCCCCTGCCCTGGACTGATCCAGCTAACCTTTTAGATAGATAAAAAATAAGCTGGTTAAGTGCTGGGCAGTGAGGTCAATCACTGACTGACACTGGTAGTAAGTAAGCGGAATTAAATCTACTTTATGGGATCTGCCAGGTACTTGCAACCTGAATTGGCAACTGATGGAGACAGGATGCTGGGCTCAATGGACCTTAGTCTGACCCAGCATGGCAATTCTTATGTGATACATCTGAAATTTAAATAATTTCTTGGAAGAATTTAGATTGCAGAGCCACTGCCCCTTTAATAAAAAAGAAATGTCTGATACAGGACAAAAGTTAAGAGTAGATTTTTGGATCAAGAGAGGGTTTCTTTAGAAGAGGCTGGATGACTGCCTCTAAGAGGTTTAGGCATTCAGTCCTCCTTCAGACATGTATTCATTAGTTTAATAAGAGAGTTAAGAAGAGGATCAAGGAACTAACTGACATTTTGCTGATTTTGCCTCATTTATGATTAAGTGTACAGTATCCAAGTTAAGCTCCTCAAAGGTGCTCAACGTTTGGCTTAGTGGAGGGCTGAGGGTGTTATATAAGTAATGCATGCTCTTAAAATGCTAATATATTTGTATAGATTTCATGGCAACACTAGTACTGTACTAAGGTTTACAAGTGGGTCTATTTTTCATAATAAGTAGCTGCAGTCCTTGTTTTACCCCATGGCATACATGTACTTGTAGGTCCAATTTCCCTATGAAAAACGATCATAAGTCCTCTGTAGTGGGGTAAAATAGGAGCCAACTAGCAACCCATATAGATTTATCAACAAAACTTAATGAGCTACACAGTAAAAGAAGAACTACTGAAAATGTCCCTTCTTAGGGTGGTTAAAAAGTAAAACATATTGCTACACATACTTTTAGCTGCACTAAAAGTAGATGTGCATACATACACTTGATTTCAAAATGTATGTGCACAGTTTATATCTATACATTTGCACCATCCCTTGAAGTGATGCAAATCTAGGTGTGAATTTTTATTTTTTTTAAACATCCTGATCACTCCTCCTCAATGCTTGGACACTCCAATCTTCAATTGAACTCTCCCTCCCTCCTAGACTTATCTTTGATTGACATTGCCCACCCTCAACTCAGCAATCAGCCCCCAGCCTTGGATCATGCGATGTCTCCTTCCCCCTCCCTTGCCCATCTGGCTCTCTCCTCTCGAAGACAGGAGAAAGTATACTTAACTTCCAAATGCTGCATGCAGGTAATACTGCAATGCCAGGAGTAGAAGGCCTTTTTTCTAACAAACGAAAAAGAAAAAAAAAAAAAAAAATCTACCCACGTAAGTGTATCCACATATAGATAAATTTTCAGAGACAAACTACTCACATAATTTATGACTGAAAATCCACCTAAGACTCTGTGGGTAAAGGTTGCTGCTTACTTTCACTCAGACATGTCTTCTTTAAAAATATGCCCCTACCCTATCGGTCTTGGTTATCATTCACCACTATGAGGTCCACTGCTTTACCTGCTTGTCATGAATTATTCCTTTTAGTAATCTAAGAAACCAATTAGGTCGTTTTCCTAAATCAACTTATTGGAAAGGACTCAAACCAGCCACAGAGTGGCCAAACACTTCACGGCCCACTATGGACTTGACACATTGCGGTTATTTCCCATAAATGCAGAAATGGAGAAAAGCCTTAGTGAGTCTGGTCATAAGTCATTTTACAACAAACTAGAAATCTCAATAAGCATAAGTTAATTAATATATTACAAATGCAAACAATATAGTTGACAAAGCATTTGCTAGTCTTATATATTTAGAAAAATTTACCTGTCAATACCAGGATTATAAAAACAGAGAATATATCTGGATATTTGGCCAATACTCCAGGAGCAGACATGGAAAAATACTGTTGACAGAACATTTCAATGCGATTGCCTATTAGTTCATCAAATGTGGCACTCCATGCTCTTGCAACACTTGACGTTCCTGTAAAAGAGTATGACAGAACACTGCTCATCTTCACATGTCAGGAATTAAGTAATAATCTGCACTCTATTGGTCTTTGACAGGACAGAGCAAAGTACCAAATCTTTGTGTTTTGGTTGCCATTGCTGACCTCTATTCTTTTCAACTTGTGCAAAATGAGAGCATCCAGTTGTTACCCCAATTGAAGAATTCATAAAATGTTAAAAAAATAAAAAAATTATGATTCTTTAGAGTAAAAAGAATAAAGTATTTATGTTCCTCTGTCACTTTCTCTGGCGTAACACTGAGGAGACAAGGGAGTGATCAATATAGGATGTGAAATTTTTTTATGCAAGGAAACAAGAGTGGGATCTCAGGTGACCAAACAGGTGGATAAGGCAACAGCAAATGCAGAAAGATGCTTTGGTACATAAGAGGAGGAGAAGTCAGAAGAAAAAAAAAGGAATGTTATTGCCCCTGTATAAGTCCTCAATAAGACCTCATTTGGAATACAGTGGAGCACAGGATTTGGTGAAAGAGGTGGTGGGGCCGCTTGGCAATAGTGAGCATAATATGATCAAATTTCAATTAATGACTGGAAGGGGCACAATAAGCAAATCCATGGCTCTAGTGCTACAATTTCAAAAGGAAAACTTTGAGAAAATGAGAAAAATAGAAGAAAAAAAAAACCTAAGGAGCAGCTACAAAGGTAGAAAAAAGTGTGCAAGAGCATGGACATTGTTAAAAATTACCATCCTAGAAGCACAGTCCAGATGTATTCCACACATTAAGAAAGGTGGAAGGAAGGCAAAATGATTACCGGTATGGTTAAAAGGGGAGGTGAAAGAGGCTATTTTAGCCAAAAGATCTTCATTCAAAAATTGGAAGAAGGATCCCACAGAAGGAAATAGGATAAAGCATAAGCGTTGTCAAGTTAAATGTAAGACATTGATAAGACAGGCTAAGAGAATTTGAAAAGAAGTTGGCCATAAAGGCAAAAACTCATAATAAAAACTTTTTTAAATATATCCAAAGCAGAAAGCCTGTGAGGGAGTCAGTTGGACTGTTAGATGATCGAGGGGTTAAAGGGGCAATTAGAGAAGATAAGGCCATCGTGGAAAGATTAAATGATTTCTTTGCTTTGGTGTTTACTGAAGAGGATGTTGGGGAGATTACCCATAAAAACCTTCTCCAGTAAGGGTATGATTCAGATGGACTGAACCAAATCACGGTGAACCTAGAAGCTGTGGTAGGCCTGACTGACAAACTGAAGAGTAATAAATCACCTGGACTGGATGGTATACACCCCAGGGTTCTGAAGGAACTCAAAAATGAAATTTCAGATCTATTAGTTAAAATTTGTAACCTATCATTAAACTCATCCATTTGTATCTGAAGACTGGAGGGTGGCTAATGTAACCCCAATATTTAAAAAGGGCTTCACAACGATCCAGGAAACTACAGACCAGTTAACCTGACTTCAGTGCCAAGAAAAATAGTGGAAACTGTTCTAAAAATCAAAATCACAGAACATATAGAAAGACATGGTTTAATGTAACAAAGTCAGCATGGCTTTACCCAAGGCAAGTCTTGCCTCACAAATCTGCTTCACTTTTTTGAAAGGGTTTACAAACATGTAGATAAAGCTGAACCGGTAGAATAGTGTATTTGGATTTTCAGAAGGCGTTTGACAAAGTTCCTCATAAGAGGCTTCTAGGAAAAGTAAAAAGTCATGGGATAGGTGGCGATTCCTTTCGTGGATTACAAACTGGTTAAAAGACAGGAAACAGAGTAGGATTAAATGGACAATTTTCTCAGTGGAGGGGAGTGGGAGGTGGAGTGCCTCATGGATCTGTAATGGGACCCGTGCTTTTCAATATATTTATAAATGATCCGGAAAGGAATACAAAGAGTGAGGTAATCAAATTTACAGATACAAAATTATTCAGAGTAGTTAAATCACAAGCAGAGTGTGATAAACAGAAGGACCTTGTGATACTGGAAAATTGGGCATCCAAATGGCAGATGAAATTTAATGTGGATAAGTGCAAGGTGATGCATATAGGGAAAAATAACCCATGCTATAGTTACACAATGTTAGGTTCCATATTAGGAGCTACCACCCAGGAAAGAGATCTAGGTGTCATAGTGGTTAATACATTGAAATCATCGGCTCAGTGACGCTGTGAGTGTCAAAAATGCCAACAGAATGTTAGGAATTATTAGGAAGGGAATGGTGAATAAAATGGAAAACGTCATAATGCCTCTGTATCGCTCCATGGTGAGACCACCCTTGAGTACGGTGTACAATTCTGGTCACGCATCTCAAAAAAAGATATAGTTACGCAGAGAAGATACAGAGAAGGGCTACCAAAATGATAAAGGGGAGGGAACAGCTCTCCTATGAGGAAAGGCTAAAGAGGTTGGGGCTGTTCAGCTTGGAGAAGAGACAACTGAGGGGGGATATGATAGAGGTGTTTAAAATCATGAGAGTTCTAGAATGGGTAAATGTGATTCGGTTATTTACTCTTTCAGATAATAGAAGGACTAGGGACACTCCATGAAGTTAGCATGTAGCACATTTAAAACTGGAGAAAGTGTTTTTTCACTCAATGCACAATTAAACTCTGGAATTTGTTGCCAGGGGATGTGATTAGTGCAGTTAGTGTAGCTGGGTTTAAAAAAGGTTTGGATAAGTTCTTGGAGAAGTCCATTACCTGCTATTAATCAAGTTGAATTAGAAAATAGCCACTGCTATTACTAGCATCAGTAGCATGGTATATACTTAGTTTTTGGGTTCTTGCCAGGTTCTTGAAGCCTCGATTGGCCACTGTTGGAAACAGGATGCTGGGCTTGATGGACCCTTGGTCTGACCCAGTATGACTTGTTCTTATGTTATTAATTCTAGAGAAACTTCATCCAATGAATATCCTTCAAAAGGATATTCATTGGATGAAGTCCATCCAGAAGGAACTAGTAAACTGGACAACGGTCTTCATTAGAAAGCATATGGCAATAGACTTAAAGATCTAAACATGTATATCCTAGAGAAAAGAGGAGATAGAAATACAATAAGAGGTATTTAAATACCACCAAGGTTTCAATGATCAGGAGGCAGGCCCTTCATCAGAAAGGAGGCTCTGGAACGAGAGTTCTTGAGAGGAGAGTGAAATTCAGGGAACAAAAAGGATAGTGGACACATGGTAGAGGTAAGGTCAGTATCTGAATTCAAGAAAGCATGAGCAAAGCACAGGGGATCTCAGAAGGAATAGTAGGAATTGTAGAGCTTAAAAGTTGGTGTGGATGGGCAGACTAGAAACATGACGACAGAAAATTACCACATGGCCTGTGTCTTCAGATGGCTGAACCATGTTTATGTAATTGGCTGTACAGAACAGGGGATGGCAAAAAAGTGTGTTTTTCAGTAGATGACATATGAGACCATACGGACCCCTTTTCTTCTGATTTGTATAATGGTAGTAGTATCGCAGGGTCCTTTTTTCTGTTTACTAATTTAAAAGTGACATGTGTAATCAGAAACTTATTTCCATTCAAAATGTAAGGGATTTAAATAAAAAAATTTTTTGATAATGTCACTGTTTTCACAGGAAATTTGGTTTTATAAGATCATATTTGCCTATCCCCAGTATAATCATGTCCCCCTCCCCCCTTCAACTGAACCATTCACTGAATTTTATTCAAATTCTGCCAGACAGCAGAGCAACCAGTGATCACTGGCTCACACTTCATGTGCCTGCAGTATTCCAAACAGCTAGAATCTCTCTTCTTTATTAATTTCCAATAAGGAAGCAGGCCAATTCAATTTAGTTGAAATCTCAGGGCAATTGGAGCAAATTATGTCATAGAACCTATTGAAAGCTGCCTGAAATTGAACAACAAATGCAAAATTTCTCTACCAAAGGAAGAAACTAAATATCATAATATTCACATGGTTTGTTCTTTAACTATGGGCCCATTAAAAATAAACAATTTTATTTAGGAAATGGCATGTTCTCCTCACTCTTCAGGTTAAATCAGCTAGAAAAGAAATGCATGAATCTGACTCTGCTTGTTTAGATGTTTGGTTGAGAAAGGTGTTCAGCTGAAGCTGATGGAAGGAGAAAAAAACAAAACAGAGGATCCTCCTTTAGCAGGCTATCCTAGAAGCAACTGCCTCAAGATAAAATTGAGGGCCAGGGAGGCACTTTGTTTAGATTCACTTCATGAAAAATCCACCACCTCCTCTCACCAGCTAACCACAGCAGAGGACAAACTTACTGACAGAATCCAGCCAGACAGGATCTGAGAAGTAGGATACGATTCCAGACTTCAGAAAAAGTTAAGGCAGAACTTATTTTGTTTTAACACAGTTAGACATGTTTAGATGCACATTTAGGGGGTAATTTTCAACCCCACTTGTATTCATAAATGATTCCTAATAAAACTGCATGGGGTTTGTGCACAAAGAAGTATGCACTTAATCTGATTTTGGGCACACTTATGCACTCAAAAGACAGGTGCTCCAGAGGCAGACACAAGGAGTGAAGCCAGAGGTGGTATTGACATGAATATTTTTCTCCTAAAAAAGTATGCATGTAAATTAACCTGCAAAAAATTACACACTACAAACAGCAGATATAACTTCATGCAGTTTAGCATGTACATGTTATTTCAGATAATTTTCACTGCCACCCTCCCTCTTACTAACTTGCCTGAAGCTCGTTTGGGGAGCTTGACTGCCTTCCACTTTGCGGAGGATTTTTCAAACTTTTGCCTCAGCATACTAGCAGAGTGAGAATTTAGACCTCATCCATCTTTGATGTCACTGGGTGCAGGGTCATAAGCGCGGGGAAGACACTGGATGCATTACGCGCCCTTTGGAAGTCAAACAAGGGAGCTTACTCCTTTGTGCGCTCTGGTATCAATGTTTCCCTGGATTAGGCTTGCTGAGGGGTTTTTAAGAGGCTGGGGGATTAGGGGAATTTGAGTTTTATTTTGTTCTGTTGTGCTTTGATGGGTGGGGGAGGGGGTAGAAATGATTTAGGGAGAGAGTTATCAAAGGTAGTTTTTAGGAATGAGATTATTAGAAATAGGTGTTTATGAATGGTGAACTGTGTTCAGGGTAATACTTTGAGTATGATCTCCTTCTCAAAGTATTTATTTAAATTTTGTTTACTAAATATACATTCTGTTGGCCAAAAATCTGTTTAAATTAATTTGTACTACAACAAATTGGATTTTTTATTTTTATCCAAGGCATAGTTAACAGCGACTAGTGAGGCTGCTATTATTCAAATGTGCCCTATTCTTTTTTTACATTTTGATAGGGAGGGAAGTGGGGGTAGGATGGGTTGTATGTTTAAGGGATGTTTGGATAGTAACATGATTATCCTGTGTAGGGTGTCAATGTGAGATTCTTTTAATTAAGGCTGCATTTGGAGATCTTGATTGGTATTTTGGTGATTTGTCTACCTGCTTTAAAACTGGTTGTAATAATATAACTTCATGAGTTAATATTGGACGTTAGCTTGCATTTCTCTTCTTTGTTAATTGAAGGGGATTTTAATATCTATTTTGAGGATGTGAGTTGTTTGAGAGCACAAAATTTTAAGAAGCTATTAGGCTGTGGCGGCCTTACTCAGATCGTACATGATTCTACCCATAAAGCTGGTCATGTGTTAATCTAGTTATTGGGTCAAACCAATTTTTGTATACACACAAGCTGTGGTGGGAAGGTATGGATTCAGATGCCGATGTAATAAGTCACACTGAAACCACCACAAGTTTTTACTCGTATTTTGCCCAGATAAGTAAAAAGGGCTTTTAGTGCCAAAAAAAACCTGAGATAGGCTCAGTGCATCTGATGCAAATTGCAAGGTAATAGCCTAATTAGCTATTACCATGCAATGCAAGGAGGCATGCTAGTAGGGAAGCTACCTAACGCATCCTTACTACAGTGGGAAATTTAATGTCTGTTCAGAGGCAGGTGTTAAACTTCCCATGGGCCAGCCAGCAAGTCCTCTCTCTCTCTCCCCAGAATGCCAACCCCCCCGCCAAGGTCTGGCCTATGGAACCAAGCAGTCCAGCTCCAGAATCAGGGATCCTCCCTCTTTTGCTTCCCTTTTACAATGCTCAAGTTGGCCGGCAAGACCTCCTCCCAGGCCTATCCCACTCCACTTAGAAAATAAAGGACCCATGCAAATCCCCAACATCCAACATCCCTCCGCCCCATCAGAGAACCCCTGCTGGAGAGCCTCCTCCAGCAGTGCTGTTCCCGATTGGCTCCCTCCACTGAAACATGTCAGTGAAAGGTCCAATCCCCTTTCAAGACAGCCTTCTGAAAGGGGACTGGTTCTTTCACTGACATGTTTCAGTGGAAGGCCCAATCGTCAAACAGTGATGGAGTGATATTATACACTTCTTCATTGGCCCCTCCATTGACATGTCAGTGAAAGGACCAATCCCCTTTCAGAAGGCTGTCCTGAAAGGGGATTGGACCTTTCACTGAGGTGTCAGTGGAGGGACACATCAGCAAGTAGCACTCCAAGTTCTCAGATTTTAGTATACACAAACCCCACTGAAACTAAACCCATGTAATTTTATTTACAAGCATATTCCATAATCATAACTTATACTTATCTTTAGTACTCAAAAGAAACCTATAACTCCCCTACACCTATAAGAGAGGGTAAAATAGTTCACTCATTTGATTTAAAAAAAGCAGGATACACAAAAAGGCTTGTAACTTCTGTGGGGTTTCTCTTAATACTGATTAAAATTAAATCAAAAGTTTAAAAAAATAAATCAAGTATTGGAGAAATTACTTACCTGATAATTTTGTTTTCCTTAGTGTAGACAGATGGACTCAGGACCAATGGGTATTGTGCTCTCCTGATAGCAGATGGGAGACGGAGTCAGATTTCAAAGCTGACGTCACTCTACATATACCCGTGCAGGTAACTTAGCTCTTCAGTATTCTCCTCAAAAAGCTTTTGCGGATATATGTGTGTTTTGCTAACTTGATTAACTTTGTTAACTTGATTAACTAGGACTGGTTCAACTGATTTCCAAAACTAGAGACCGCCAGTGCACTCAACCGATTAACGCTGACACCCGGCAAACGGGCCGATACAGTAAAGTTCGCGGGAGAGTGCCTGCACACAGGCCAGTGTCCTGTGCACGCAATTCAGTAAACTAAAATATTTAAATTAGGGCCCGCGGTAAAAAGGGCACTAGGGACAATAGCGCGTCCCTAGCGCCTCTTTTTCGACAGGAGCTGCGACTCAGCGGGTTTGACAGCCGATGCTCAATTTTGCCGGCATTGGTTCTCGAGCCCGCTGACAGCCACGGGTTCAGAAACCGGACGCAGTCAAAAAAAAGCATCCGGTTTTCAACCTGCGAGCCGCGGGCTGCTTTTAATTTTTTTTTTTTTTTAAACTTTTGGGACCTCCGACTTAATATCGCCATGATATTAAGTCGGAGGGTGCACAGAAAAGCAGTTTTTACTCCTTTTCTGTGCACTTCCCAGGCGCCGGCAGAAATTAACGCCTACCTTTGGGTACGTGCTAATTTCTTAAAGTGAAATGTGCGGCTTGGCTGCACATTTTACTTACTGTATCGCGCGGGAATGACTAATAGGGCCATCAACATGCATTTGCATGTTGCGGCCGCTATTAGTCTCAGGGGGGTTGGACGCACGTTTTCAACGTGCTATTACCCCTTACTGAACAAGGGGTATAGCTAGCATGTCGAAAAGCTGGTTAACAATGCGCTCCACTGGAGCTCACTGTACAGTATCGGCCTGAAAGTGTGAATGTCTTGAACTAGAGGTAATACATGGCTTACCCGTACTTGTTTTAGTCTCGAAATTTTATATTTATATATATTTATATATATATATATATATATATATATATATATATATATATATATATATACATATATATAGGTTATAGTATGTAAATCAATACCCCCCTCCAATGTATTTCTTCCTTGGTTTTTGTTAAGGGCTATGCCCTAAAGTTAACTGTATTTATCTGTTCCTTGTAAGGGCTTCGCCCATAAAGTTCATGTTTTACTGTGAACCGATGCGATGTGCAAACGGACATCGGTATATAAGAGACATTAAATAAATAAATAAATAATTTGTTACCCGAGGTTCTTGATTTCTGGAGCAGCCATGGGCAGGATGCCGAGTCCATCTGTCTATACTAAGGGGAAAACAAAATTATCAGGTAAGTAATTTCTCCATTTCCTAGTGTGTAGCCAGATGGACTCAGGATCAATGGGATGTACAAAAGCTACTCCCGGACAGGGCGGGAGGCTGCCCGTGGCCCCCTTACTACTACCCTTGCAAAGACTGTCCTCCCGTGCCTGGACATCCAGGCAGTAGAACCTGGAGAAGGTGTGTAGGGAGGACCACGTCGCTGCTTGACAGATCTCGGCGGGCGACAGCAGCTTGGTTTCCACCCGGATACTGCCTGGGCCCTCGTCAAATGAGCTTTAACTGATAGAGGCAAGGGCTTCCCCACCTCTACGTAAGCTGCCTTGATTACTTCTTTGATCCAGCGGGCTATAATTGCCCACAAGGCCGCTTCCCCTTGTTTCCTCCCGCTGTGAAGGACGAGTAGGTGATCCATCTTTCGCACAGGTTCCGATCTTTCCAGGTATCTGACTAGAAGTCTGCCAACATTAAGGTGACTAAGGAGGCGTGAGTCTTCCAAGTCCTTATGTTCGTCTGGAGATGGTAGCAATATGGTTTGGTTCAGGTGAAACTGAGAAACCACTTTCGGTAGACGTAGTGATAGGCCGCGTGTTGGTCTGAAGGAAGTTCCCGCTAGGAAGTCTAGTACTAGATTGAGATTCCATAGGGGCACCGGCCACTTTAGGGGTGGTCGAAGTTGTTTGACCCCTTTCAGGAAGCGAGAGATATCTGGATGGGTTGATAGTCTGATGCCATCCACTTCAGCTCTGAAGCAGGCCAGCGCAGCAACTTGAACCTTAAGGGAGTTGAGGGACAACCCTTTCTTCAAGCCATCCTACAGGAATTCCAGGATCATGGGGATTTTGACTGTCGGCGGGAGGATCCCGCGGTCCTCGCACCAGGCTTCGAATACTCTCCAGATCCGTATGTAAGTCAGTGATGTGGAGAATTTGCGCGCTTGAAGCAGGGTGTCAATCACTGCCTTGGAGTGTCCGTTCTTCTTCAGGCAAGTTC
This sequence comes from Rhinatrema bivittatum, assembly GCF_901001135.1. Classification (NCBI taxonomy): domain Eukaryota; kingdom Metazoa; phylum Chordata; class Amphibia; order Gymnophiona; family Rhinatrematidae; genus Rhinatrema; species Rhinatrema bivittatum. The sequence goes on from NC_042619.1 coordinate 96,300,799, forward strand.
TCTCAAGGGCCAGACCTTGAGAGAATAGAGACGGATCTTAGTAGAGGATCGGGCCCTGCCGGAGAAGGTCCCTGTGTGGAGGTAGGTACAGAGGGTTCCCCGCAAGTAGTCTTCGCATGTCTGTGTACCATGGTCTTCTTGACCAATCCGGGGCCACTAGGAGGACTAGTCCCCTGTGGTGTTCTATCTTGTGGATGACCCTGCCCAGTAGTGGCCATGGAGGGAAGGCGTATAGTAGGACTTCCTGTGGCCAGGTCTGGACGAGAGCGTCGATTCCCCAGGACTGTGGTTCTTGTCTGCGGCTGAAGAACTTGGGAACTTGGGTTGCCAGTAGGTCCATGGCTGGGAATCCCCAGCGATTTACTATTAGTTGGAAGGCTGTGGTCTAGGCTCCATTCCCCTGGGTCTAGGCTCTCTCTGCTGAGGAAGTCCGCAGAGATGTCTTTTCCCGCTATGTGGGAGGCCGAAATCCCTTGCAGGTTTAGTTCCACCCACGCCATGAGAGCGTCTATCTCCAGGGACACCTGCTGGCTCTTGGTTCCTCTCTGGCGATTGATGCAGGCCATGGTTGTGGCGTTGTCTGACATGACTGACTGACTCACCCCGGAGTCTGTGACTGAATCATAGGCAGGCTAGTCTGACTGCTCAAGCTTCCAGGCGGTTTATGTTCCATCCCGCCTCTTCCTTGTTCCATTGTCCCTGGGCCGTCAGGCCCTGACAGTGGGCTCCCCCACCCTCGCAGGCTCACATCCGTGGTGAGCAAGGTCCAGCTCGGTGGGGAGAGGTTTACTCCTTTGCTCAGGTGGTCTTCCTGTAAGCCACCATTGAAGCTGCTTCCGAACCTTTACTAGTAGCTGGAGGTGGATGGAGTAGTTCTGGGATGTTGGATTCCATTGTGACAGTAGGGAGCATTGTAACGGTCGCATGTGGGCCCTTGCCCATGGAACGACTTCCAGGGTTGACGTCATGAGGCCGAGGACCTGAAGGTAGTCCCATACCTTGGGGCGAACAGAGGTCAGCATTTTTGACAGCTGACTCAAGTTTCCTTCTCCTTGGAGGGGGAAGGAAGACCTTATCCTGTTTGGTGTCGAATCGGACTCCCAGGAACTTTATCGACTGGGAGGGCGGCAGGGAGCTCTTGGCTGTGTTGACACACCCGAGTTCCTGCAGCAGGTTCGTGACTCTGGCGGTCGCCTGTCGACTCTCCTCCGGGGACTTTGCTCTGATCAGCCAATCGTCCAGATAAGGATGTACTAGGATTCCTTCTTTCCTCAGTGTTGCCGCCACTACCACCATGATTTTGGTGACGGTTCTGGGGGCAATAGCTAGGCCGAAGGGTAGCACCCGGAACTGGTAATGATGTCCCAGTATCGCAAGGCGCAGGAAGCCTTGCGATACTGGGACTGGGATGTGGAGGTAGGCTTCGGATAGATCCAGAGAGGTCAGGAATTCTCCCGGCTGTACTGCCCTTACGACCGAGCGCAGGGTCTCCATGCGAAAGTGTGGTACCCTCAGGTAACGGTTGACAGTCTTGAGGTCCAGGAAGAGCCGAAATGTTCCTTCCTTCTTGGGGACGATAAAATAGATGGAACAGTGGCCAGTATTTTGTTGGGGCGTGGGCACCGGGGTTATCGCCTTTAGGCTGAGTAGTCTTGCTAACGTTTCCACTGCCATCCTCTTGGAGTGGGAGTGGCATGGTGATCTCAAATTTGTCTCAAGGGATGCTGTGGAATTCCAGAGAGTATCCTTCTTGAATGATAACATTGGACAAGTGGGTCCTAACTATCGCGACTCATCTTTGGTAGAAGAGGGTAAATCTGCCCCCTATGTCTTCTTCCTGTGGATGGGTCTGCTGTTTCTCATTGTGGGGTACGATCGTGGCCTGTCCTTGAGCCTGCTCCCCTCTTGGTGTGTCTGTTCCGAAAGGACTGAGAACTTCCTGAGGGGCGAGGTACTTGGTAGAGTGTGTTCTTGTAAGGTCTAAAACGCTGTGATCCTCTGCCCTTGTATCTTCGGAGGGAGGAGCGCTGACTTCTCTTGTTCCTATCTTCCAGTAGTCGAGGTACTGGATGTTCGCCCCATTTGTTGGCTAACTTCTCCAATTCGCTTCCAAACAGGAGAGATCCTTTAAAAGGCATTCTCGTGAGGTTCGCTTTGGAGGTCGCATCGGCTGACCAATTCTGGAGCCATAGTTGTCTTCTGGCTGCCACTGCAGAGGAGACGCCCCTAGCTGAGGTGCGCACTAGGACTGATGTAGCATCCGTGAGGAAGGAAATCACAGGCTCCATTATTTCATTGGGCGTGGTTGCATCTATGGAGAGGAGCAAGCAGGACCTTGCACCCACTGCGCAGCAGGAAGCAATCTGCAGGGTCACTGCTGCTATGTCAAAGGACTGTTTGAGGATGGATTCCAGACGTCTGTCCTGGGCATCCTTCAGTGCCACTCCTCCCTCAATGGGGATGGTCATGCGCTTTGAAATTGCGCAGACCATAGCATCCACTTTTGGGAAAATGTAAGAGTTCCCTGGCCATGGGTTCCAGGGGATATAGGGGTATAAGGCTTCTAGGGCCCGCCCCCCTTTGAAGCTGGCCTCTGGGGCATTCCACTCCAGGTCAATCAATCAGTTGCCAGATGGCTTCCAACATAGGAAAATAGCATGAGGCCTGCCGGAGGGACACCAAAATGGGATTCATCTTTGGTTCTGCTGTGGGGTCCGCGCCTGGGATGCCCAGCATCTTCAGAGTGTGGGACATGAGGACTGGTAATTTGTCTTTGTGGAAGAATCGCAGCATGGTTTGGTATGACTCCATCCCTGGAGGGATTTCTCTTTCCTCCAGGGACTCAGTCTCAGCATCTGAGGTGTCTGTATCTCCAAGGTTCTTGGTTAGGAGAGGCATTTCTCGATGAGCCCTGGAGGTGCCAGGAAGATCTTGCGCTTCTGGCAGGGGTTGAGGCTGGGACAAAGCGGGGGCTGGTTGAGCCTGGCTAAAGGTTTGCAGCCCTTTGAAGAATTCCACCAAGGAGAAGGTCCCTGGGTCCATGTTAATCCCAGGTGGAGTTGTGGACGAGGACCCAGAGGTGCCTGCCTGTGGGGGTGCAGAGTTAGAGAATCATAGATCCGGGGTGCAATCAGTGGATTCAGATCCCTGTAATGGCTGTAGAGGGCCTTGCTTTGGATCCCCCTGGGCCTCTTCGCACTGCTGGCATAGGCAGGCGGCCACTTCAGGATGTGCAGCTCTCAGGTGGCAGGCTGGGCAGAGGGCTTATCACTTGGCCTTCTTGGCAGGCGGTGCCATGGTTTGTGCACGTAGCCGGCTTCAAACTCAGCTGTGCGTGTGCGCACGGATATGCTTAGTTGTGCGTTCCTTGTGCGCAGAGGATATGCGCACGGAAAATGCAAGATGTGCGCGTGGGCTACGAACTTTGTGCGCATGGCTCGGTTGTGCGGACAATACGGCGGCCAAGGGGGAAAGATGGTGCCAACGACCCCTCTGGCAAGATGGTACTATTTCCCCCCGCCCCGAGGGTCTCCATGTGTGTGGACCCTCGCACAGGATTGGGGACTAGCTCAAGGACGAGCTGCTAAACCCTATTTTTAACGCCCGGAGGAGTCAATCTGTTCAGCCATTCGAGCTTCGGAGACTGGAGACTTAAAGAGAAGGTTTCTATCTTACCTGGTCTCGGTGTTTACCAGTTGCGTGCCGGGTGGTCTCCGGCTGCAGGAGTGGGGGGGTGGGAATTACCTTCACCGCCATGCTCTATTCTGCACCCACTGCCTTTCAGCCACACTGGGGCCTAAGTCCACGCCGGGAGCCGGCTGCCAAACCAAGGCTTACCTCTGAGGGACCTCAGAAATCACCTCAGGAATTCTCGACTGAGGGAGGGCACGTCAGGTATCACCACAGGAGAGCAGGGCTAGTCTTCTTGAGGTAAATTTTCTTCTTCCTGTATTTTTGTAATTGCTAACACTATTCTATGTGGGATAGTGTCTGCATCTGCTTAGGAGACTGAGAAATAATAAAGAGCTAAGCTACCTGCACAGGTATATGTAGAGTGACATCAGCTTTGAAATCTGACGCCGTCTCCCATCTGCTATCAGGAGAGCACAATACTCACTGGTCCTGAGTCCATCTGGCTACACGCTAGGAAAGGTTACTTTAACCACCATCCCTTTGTTTAACAGTAAAGCAGCAGTTTTCTATACTCACTCACCAATGATATAGGAAAGAATTAGATTCCATCCCGTAATGAATGCTAGCAGTTCTCCAACAGTCACATAGCTGTAGAGGTAGGCAGAGCCAGTTTTTGGGACTCTAGCACCAAACTCTGCATAGCAAAGTCCAGCAAGCACAGAAGCCAAAGCAGCAATCAAAAAGCAGAGGACGATGGCGGGTCCTGCATCATCTCTGGCAACAGCTCCAGCCAATACATAGACACCAGCGCCAAGTGTGCTACCCACACCAAGAGCTATCAAGTCAAAAGTGTTGAGACATCGTGACAGCCTGCTCTTTTCTGCATTACAGTCCACAATTTTCCTGCGGAATAGTTGCTGGCCAAAACGTAAACATGCCTTGCAGTCCATGTTCTTATTCAGACCTGTCAAAGAAGCAAAGTCTTATTACTATAGGGCAGCAGGAAAACATTGTGCAATGTTTTAAGAAATCCAAAATGTTATTTGGTAAATCAACAATTCAGGATCTGACATGGACTACTGGATGTATATTAGAACAGCCAAGGAGAATGTCACTGCCCTAAATACTATACCTACTGACTTTGGTTCCATCTCCCATCTTTGTTCACTGCTTTCACAGTAATGTGAAAACACAGAGCTCCCTTTCTTAGCTTTCAGGAGATGGTTATTGTTCAATGTTGGGAATTTAGATTTACCTGATAATTTCCTGTCTTTAAATCCTTCAACACCAGTCCAAATGTGTGGCTATTCTTCCCTTACCAGCAGATGGACAAAGACAACACACTTTTTCATTGCATCATCACTAGCAGTTACCATGGTCAGCTCCATCAAATAGCCAGTATTCTTAAGTCAAAGTCATGGAAGAAAACTCCTAAAAACTCTTAAACAACATGGTGGGACTTGATCCTGTTAAATAATCACTGATGTATAGACTAAACATAATCCATTCCTTTCATCAGAAAGCTGCCACCACTACCATCTTGGAAAGGTTCTTGGAACTGTGGCAAGATCAAAATGGGAATGCTCTGAACTGAAAGTGTTTTCAGGATGCAAAAAAAAAAAAAGAGAAACCTAGGATTATCTTTCCAGATGAAAATAAGGATATAGCAAATGTTGCTTACCTGATGTAACAGGTGTTCTCACAGGACAGCAGGATGTTAGTCCTCACGAATGGGTGACATCGAGGATGGAGCCCACCACGGAAAACTTCTGTCAAAGTTTAATAGAACTTTGACTGGCCCCTACTGGGCATGCCCAGCAAGGCACTGACCCTGCAGCCAGCAGGGGTCTCCCTTCAGTCTGATTTTCAAAGCTACAGGCAGTGCCTAAAAAAGTAAAAACGAAAACAAACCCAACACCGCGGGGTGGCGGGCGGGTTTCGTGAGGACTAACATCCTGCTGTCCTGTGAGAACACCTGTTACATCAGGTAAGCAACATTTGCTTTCTCACAGGACAAGCAGGATGGTTGTCCTCACAAATGGGTGAGTACCGAGCTGAGGATGTCCTGGCTTGCACCAAATGCACCAAACGACGTGCAACAGGCACAACAACTGGGGTGGAATTTGGGAAAGGGCATCCGCACCCTACCGGGAAGGTGGAAGGGTGTTGGTACATTATGTTGGAAAAAGGTTACGCAAGACAGATTGGCCGAAGATGGAGTCCTGTCTTCCAGCTTTGTCCAAACAATAATGGGCTGCAAAGGTATGGAGAGAACTCCAGGTTGCAGCTTTACAAATGTCAGGAAGCGGCACCGATCGAAGGTGTGCCACTGAAGTCGCCATGGCCCTCACAGAGTGCGCTTTAACACGGTCTTGGAAAGGAATGCCAGCTTGCTGATAGCAAAAAGAAATGCAGTCCGCCAACCAGGAGGAAAGAGCCTGCTTACCCACAGGTTGTCCCAACTTGTTAGGATGGAAGGAGACAAACAATTGAGTGCTCTTCCTGTGAGCAACTGTACGGTCTAGATAAAACGCTAGAGCTCGTTTACAGTCTAGGGTATGCAGAGTCTGTTCCCCAGAGTTGGAATGGGGCCTGGGAAAAAAGATAGGTAGTATGATGGATTGATTGATATGAAATGCAGAAACTACCTTAGGTAAAAATTTAGGGTGAGTGCGGAGCACCGCCCTGTCTTGCAGGAGTTTAGTGTAAGGCGGATAGGTGACTAAGGCCTGTAACTCACTAACCCTGCGAGCTGAAGTGATAGCCAATAGGAATAATACTTTCCATGTGAGATACTTCAATTCACAGGAGTGCAGAGGTTCGAAAGGTGGTTTCATTAGACGACCAAGAACCAGATTAAGGTCCCAAGATGGGGCCGGAGGACGTAAGGGTGGCTTCAGATGGAGCAAGCCTTTAAGAAAGCGTGTCACCAGGGGTTGTACTGAAATAGGGACACCTTCTATACCTTTATGGAAGGCGGCTACCGCACTGACATGCATCCTAATGGAAAAGGTCTTTAGACCGGATTCTGATAGGTGCCATAAATAGTCCAAGAACTTAGAGATTGGACAGGAAAGGGGATCAAGGGACTGAGAAGTGCACCATGATGTGTACCTTTTCCATTTATATGAATAGGATCTTCTGGTGGAGGGCTTTCGTGAAGCCATCAGGACACGAGAAACCGAATCCGAAAGGTTAAAAGGCTGAAGGACTAACCTTTCAACATCCATGCCGTCAGGGACAAGGCTTGGAGGTTGGGATGGAGGAGGCATCCGTCGTTTTGAGTGAGCAGATGCGGATCCGTTCCCAGAGGGATGTGCCTGCGGATGGAGAGATCCTGGAGTATGGGAAACCACACTTGGCATGGCCAGTGGGGAGCTATCAGGATCATGGTTCCCCTGTCCTGGCGTAGCTTCACGAGAGTCCTTGACAGAAGAGGTAGTGGAGGAAATGCATAAAGCAGACCTGTCGTCCACTTGAGGGAGAAGCATCCCTCGGCTGAGAGTGTTGGCTCCGAATGAGAGAGCAGTAATCGTCCACTTTGTGGTTCTGAGGGGACGCAAAGAGGTCTATGCGGGGAAAACCCCACTTGTGAAACAGAGAGGTCACTACCAGAGGATCGAGTGACCACTCGTGTGGCTTGAAGACACGGCTCAGCTGGTCTGCCAATACATTGTCTACTCCCGGCAAGTAAGTGGCCTTGAGGTACATGGAATGGGAGAGGGCTTCTGCCCAAATCTGCGCAGCTTCCTGACACAGAAGGAAGGAGCCTGTGCCTCCCTGCTTGTTTATGTACCACATGGCCACTTGGTTGTCTGTCTGGATTAAGATTATCTGATCTGATAGATGATCTTTGAAAGTTCTGAGCGCGTAGCGAATTGCTCGAAGTTCCAAGAAATTTATCTGGTGTTCGGCTTCCTCTGGCGACCACAACCCTTGGGTTTGTAATTCGTCCACATGGGCCCCCCAACCGATGTGGGAAGCATCGGTGGTTAGGATTACCTGTGGATCTGGTAGGAGAAAGGGTAAGCCCTGAAGGAGATTGACTTGAGTCGTCCACCAGGTTAAAGACAGGCGTAGCGCTTGTGTAACTGTGACGATGTAGGACAGAGGCTGGAAAGCTTGAAGCCATTGATGTCGCAGAGTCCATTGCGTTACTCTCATGGCTAGTCGGGTCAAGGGAGTAACTTGAACCGAGGATGCCATGTGTCCTAGGAGGATGAGGAATTGGTGAGCTGTGGCAGTGTATTGAGACTGGAGCTGGCGAGCTAGAGACATGAGAGTTTGGACTCGTTGAAGTGGAAGGTAGGCTTTTGCCTGTAAGGTGTCCAAGTCTGCTCCAATGAAGGATAAGGTCTGAGATGGGACCAAGCAAGATTTCTCGTAATTGACAAGAAACCCTAAGGAGAGGAGTGTGTGAATTGTGAACTTTAGGGAGGATTGCGCAATTTGAGGGGTGGAGGCCCTGATTAGCCAATCGTCCAGATAGGGGTAGACGTGGACACCTTCCTTCCTGAGAAATGCTGCTACTACTACGAGACATTTGGTAAAGACTCGTGGAGCAGATGCCAGCCCGAAAGGTAGTACCCGGTATTGATAATGGTCGTGGCCTATCAGAAAACGCAGATACTTGCGATGAGATTGTGTTATCGCAATGTGGGTATAAGCGTCCTTGAGGTCGAGAGAGCACAGCCAATCCCCCTTTTGCAACAGAGGGAGCAAGGCACCCAGGGTTACCATCTTGAACTTCTCTTTTTGCAGATACTTGTTGAGGGCCCGAAGGTCCAGAATTGGATGTAACCCCCCTGATTTCTTTGGTATTAGGAAGTATCTGGAATAGAATCCTTTCCCTTGTTGACAAGGAGGGACGGGTTCTATAGCATTTGATCATAGAAGAAGGGATACTTCTTGATGTAATTGAGTCAAATGGCTGGTTAGACTCCATGCCTGAAGGGGCGGGGAGTCTGGCGGAAGTGTTATGAAGTTGAGGTGGTAACCCTGTGCGATAATTGCTAGCACCCACTGATCTGAGGTGATCTGTTTCCAACGGGGTAAGAAGTGGTACAGCCGACCTCCCACAGGGATGTGTGGAAGAGGGAGTTGGCATGTGCTCAATACAGGGAAGTCAAAGGCCCGCCGCAGGCCCAGGAGGTGGGGCTACAGTAGGTCTTTGCTTTCTCGGCTGACGAGGCTGAGGCCTGTTAGAGGACCGTGCAGGACGAGCCCTAGTTGACGGAGGGTAGTAGCGGCGTGGTCGAAAGAACGACTTCTTAGAGTCCTTCTTTTGCGGTTGCTTGGAGGTCACCTCAGGTGGGACAGATGAGAGTTGTTTCAACGTCTCATGGTGGTCTTTTAACTCCGCCACAATCTGTTGAATTTGCTCTCCAAACAAATTGTCGCCTAAGCAGGGCAAATCAGCAAGACGATCTTGGACCTCTGGGCGAAGGTTGGATGACTTTAACCAAGCCCAACGTCTGGCTGAGATGGCTGTGGCTGAAACCTTCGTGGAAGCATCGAATATGTCGTAGGCAGTCCTAATCTCGTGCTTCCCTGCCTCAAATCCCCTGTGAAGAAGGGCTTGAAGCTGCGGTTGGTATTGATCCGGCAACGTGTCAGCATAGTCTTGCATCTGCTTAAGGATGGTTCTGTTGTATTGAGTCATGTAAAGTTGATATGAAGCTATGCGTGAAATCAACATAGCTCCATGATACACTTTCCATCCCACACTATCCAGGAACTTGTTGTCCCTGGTAGGTGGGGTAGAAGAGTGCGGCTTAAGACGCTTGGCCTTCTTCTGCGCGGACTCAACCACAACAGAGCGATGATCCAGTTGAGGTTTTTGGAAACCTGGTGCTGACTGGACAAGGTATGTGGAGTCAGCTTTCTTGTTAACTGGTGACACCGATGAAGGAGATTCCCAGTTTTTCTTGAACAGATCCAAAAACACCTGGTGTATAGGGATGGAAGCGATGATTTTTGGAGCATCCAGAAATTGAAGTAGTTCCATCATCTGGTATCTGTCATCAGCTTCAGATTGTAGTTGAAAAGGTACAACTTCTGACATCTCTTTCACAAAATTAATGAAAGATAGATCCTCAGGAGGAGATCTTTTTCTACTCTCTGTAGGAGATGGTGGCGAAGGTAAATCTGTGTCAGAAGAGGTATCATCATCATCACCCCAGGTATCGTAGGGATCATGTGGGGCTTGTAGCCCTGATGGACCTGGCTGAGGCTCTGAAGGCATCGATGGAAACCGAGGTGGAATCGGTGCGGTAGGTGGAACCAGAAATGGCATCGATGGCTTCGGTGCTGCCGATGGAATCGGTGCCTGGCGGGGAATCGATGGAGCCGAAGGATAAATCGGTGGAGATATACCAGAAGGTACCGATGGAACTACCCCGGAAGGGGGAATTCGAAACGGTGTTTCTCCTGCCGATGAGAAACCAGTCTGAGACGGTGATGTTGTCGATGGCACTGGAATCACCGATGGAAGGGCCGTCATGAGTGCCTCCATGCGGCTCAGTAGCGGTGCTAGCGCTTGTATCAACGGCTCGGTGGTCGGTTCCCTCCTCGGTGGCGAAGCCGGTGCCGGCGTCGGTGCCGGGGGCGGCACTGGAACCGGTGCCGGAGACGGTGCCGATGGAGGTTGTAATTTCTTCATCGCTTTCTCGATGGCCTCCTGGACCAGCCGGTCCAGTTCTGCCCGGAGACCAGGGGTAACCATACCCGGCTCGACGGGAGAGGGAGGCTGAGGCAGGGCCGGAGGGACCACCGTAACCGGTGGGATCACGGCCCCCACACCCCGAGAGGGTGAGGGTTTCCTCGATGCCGGCGAACGAGACGTGGAGGGCGTCCGGTCTGTTCGCGGCTTCTTTGTCGGTGGCTCGGCTTGAGCAGAGGTCGATGGCTGTGGATCCTCGACAGGCCGAGACTTGTGCCGTCGATGGCGGTGCTTTTCCTTCCAATCCCCTCGCCCATCAGGGGAAGGGACGGGAGTCGACGGCCGAGAAGCGATCGATGGCGGACGGTCACCGGAGGGTTGACGATGATGGTACAACTTCGACGGTGCCGGTTCCGATGGCGTCGATGCTATCGATGGCGTTGGAGTGGGTGCATGGAAGAGGAGCCCCATCTTCTCCATCCTGGCTTTGCGACCCTTGGGTGTCATTAAGGCACATTTGGTGCAAGTCAGGACATCATGCTCACTACCCAAACACATTACACAAACCCTGTGGGGGTCTGTGATGGACATAGTCCGGGTACAATCCGGACAACGACGGAACCCCGTTGCCATGGCTGGAAGCCAAAATTTAGGCTGGGGATCGGTAAGTGCCAACAGGCCTCGAGGGCCAAAATCGACGGCAGTCGATGGAAGAAGGCAAAAAACTTACCGGGTTCCGTAAGATGACTAAAAAATTTGTCGAAGGGAGACCCCTGAGGGGCAAATTTTCTTAGGAAATTAATTTCCAAATTCCTGTCAGGAACGTGGTTAGAGAGCTCCTTTCACCGCGTGGCAACTGCTGCGCGGAAAAAAGAAGACTGAAGGGAGACCCCTGCTGGCTGCAGGGTCAGTGCCTTGCTGGGCATGCCCAGTAGGGGCCAGTCAAAGTTCTATTAAACTTTGACAGAAGTTTTCCGTGGTGGGCTCCATCCTCGATGTCACCCATTTGTGAGGACAACCATCCTGCTTGTCCTGTGAGAAAAGACAGTTTCCCAGAACACAGAAGCTTGCCCTGCCACATAGTCACTAATAGGGACTAGAGGGTTTTCATACTGAAATGAGAAATGCAAAGACTGCTGTTTACTCCATTAAAATAAAGGTTGGGTCTTGTAGGAACTGTCATCCTTTAGGACCACAAAATAAATGAAGTATTGACAATGGCCCTTGTGCTTCACATGGAACTGGAACCACTGCATGCAAGTTCAAAGCCACCTGAAACTAGAAACTACAGCTACCCCCTCTTGACAGTCGAAATGTATGGAGAGACTACATAGGTGTCAGGAACTGAAGTTGCAAGAACTAGGCAGCTATTGTGAAGAACTGTATGACCACTCCTGGTAAAACTGCTGAATGTAAACATCTACAAGCACCCACAAGGAGGAGAACCACTGACTTTCAATCAGGTAGAACAGCTGGATATAGTGGAACTAGATTTACATCTTAGTCTTATGGTTACTTGAAACGCTAACTTCAGGACAGACCTATGGCCTGAACAAAACTTAGCCAGATAAGTTATCTGGTGAACTCTGAATATCCAAGTTAGGTGGACAACTTATCCAGCTAAGTCGGCTCTTCCACAAAATGACTTTGCCCCATCTGCCACTTAGCCAACTAAGTGGCAGCCATTCACAGTGGGGCCAAATATTCAGCCACTACAACTTACCCAGCTAAGTACTTATCTAGTATAGCATCCTCTAGATCAGTGGTTCTCAACCTTTTTCCTATCATGACACACCTGACAGACCATGCTCACATGTGTGACACACTGCTCATTACAATTCACGGCGGAAATAAAAAATAAAAGGCCCAGTATTATTTTTATTGTTAAGAATGACACAAGGCAAAGATACATACCCTGTCTGAATAGAAATTGCATAAATAGTAAGCATCCCATACCAAAACAGCACCAGATTCCAGCACTCAAACAGTAACCAACTTACCTAAGGAAAGGCAACACTGAAAATATTATACCAGGCTTTAAAACACCAATACATCTCCTATTAGGAAAACAGAACAAGCCAGGCTGCTATAGAGCCCTACACAGAAACTAAACGCCAGCAGAAAACCTCACCCGAATCACATGTGCTGACCCCTCACCTAACAAAGAATAAAGAGACCATAAAGCATAACTAGAAGCTTGCAGACAAAAACTGAATTGGAAACCACAACAAGCCAGAGTCTCTGTATGCAGTGTAAAAAGGAAGAAAAGAAACCTCACCAATCCTTATAAAACAAATCAAGAAATATAAAATCAATAGCAGTAAAACCATACTAACAAAAAGAACAGATTTTAATACAGCTGATGAATGGAATATCCAATAATTAAAAACTCAAACAATTTCTAGATACCAATAAAATATTTCAAAATAGACACAAAGACCCAATAATGAAAAATAATACAAAAAATGCTTTGCTCTGCATATCTGGGAACGTTTGATATCCAGAGATTGTTTTGAAATAGCAGGAGGAGGGATGGTTTGCTTGCAACTTTCTCCTCTCTGTCTCTCACACACACTCTCTCTCTCTCTCACACTGGCTCTCAATCACACACACATATACAACACATGCTCTTTCACTTACATACGCTCTCAATTGCTCACCTATACACATGCTTTTTCTCACATATATAGGCTCTTAATTACACATTTACACACATTGTCTTTTCACGCTCACACACACACAAGCTTTCAATCACACATGCATGCTCACACACAGGCTCTCACTTACACACTCACATGCTGTCTCACCTACACCAGCTCTCAATCACAGACACACATGCTCTCAGTTATATACACACGCTTAGTCATACATACACATGATCTCTCTCACACACAAAGGATCTCAATCATACACAAATACTCTCACACAAACATGTTTTCAATCGCAAACTTACACATACAGGGCCGGATTTTAAAAGCTCTATGCGTGTAAATTGCCTTTACGTGCACTGAGCCTATTTTCAAAAGGCCCAGTGACATGCATAAAGTCCAGGAGCTTGCAAAAAGGGGCGGGGTCAGAGGCTCCCAGCACAGCGGCAGTTGGCTGGCATGCACAACTTACTTCAGCCCCCCAAAAAAATGTTAGGTTCCATATTAGGAGCTACCACCCAGGAAAAAGATCTAGGCATCATAGTGGATAATACTTTAAAATCGTCGGCTCAGTGTGCTGCAGCAGTCAAAAAAAGCAAATAGAATGTTAAGAATTATTAGGAAGGGAATGGTTAATAGAACGGAAAATATCATAATGCCTCTGTATCGCTCCATGGTGAGACCGCACCTTGAATACTATGTACAAATCTGGTCGCCGCATCTCAAAAAAGATATAGTTGCGATGGAGAAGGTACAGAGAAGGGCAACCAAAATGATAAAGGGGATGGAACAGCTCCCCTATGAGGAAAGGCTGAAGAGGTTAGGGCTGTTCAGCTTGGAGAAGAGACGGCTGAGGGGGGATATGATAGAGGTATTTAAGATCATGAGAGGTCTTGAACGAGTAGATGTGACTCGGTTATTTACACTTTCAAATAATAGAAGGACTAGGGGGTATTCCATAAAGTTAGCAAGTAGCACATTTAAGACTAATCGGAGAAAATTCTCTCTCACTCAACGCACAATAAAGCTCTGGAATTTGTTGCCAGAGGATGTGGTTAGTGCAGTTAGTGTAGCTGGGTTCAAAAAAGGATTGGATAAGTTCTTGGAGGAGAAGTCCATTAATGGCTATTAATCAATTTTACTTAGAGAATAGCCACTGCTATTAATTGCATCAGTAGCATGGGATCTTTAGTGTTTGGGTAATTGGCAGGTTCTTGTGGCCTGGTTTTGGCCTCTGTTGGAAACAGGATGCTGGGCTTGATGGACCCTTGGTCTGACCCAGCATGGCAATTTCTTATGTTCTTAAAGATAGGGGGAAAGGGCAGGGGAGGTAGGAGAAGGGAAGGGAAGGGATGGTGGAAGGCAGCGTGGCTCGGTGCACACATGGTGCACAATAAGGCTCTCACATAAAGGCTCTCAATCACTCACTTAAATATATGCTGTCACACACACATAGGATCTCAAACACATATGCTTGCTCGCTCACTCACTCTCTCCCCCCCCTCCCCCCCACCCACCCCCACTGAATTAGCAGCAGCAGCAGCATCTCCTACACTTCCAACCCTAATGGCAGCAGCAGTCTCCTTCCCTTTGAGCCCTCGCGGCCTCAAGAAAGGAGTCCCATCGGCCACGGGGGCTGACGTTGCTCCTTGTTTTGCTCCAAGCTGCGTTGCTCTTCTTCAGGATGCGCCTTTCTTATTCAGGCCGATGCTGCCCACACTAACATGGTCTCTTCTTCCCGTGCACGTGGCCACTGCTCACCACTCCTCTTCCAGGCCAGGGGGGTGGGGGCGGGAAGAAGAAACCATGCTGGTGCCGCTGACTCCAGCTGTCCTGCTGCATTCTGCCCAGGCTATCAGCATTTTAAGCCCGAGTGGAGGACCTATTTCGCTGGGGTAGGGGGAGCAGCTGGGCCAGCAGGAGACCGGAAAGTGTGGTGACACACTGGTGCGTCGCAACACACCGGTTGAGAACCACTGCTCTACATAACCTGTGAATTCTTGCAGAAAAGGGTCTCAAACCAGAATCTGCACAAACAGAAAAACTGTTGTTCTAAGGGATATGATCACCTGGGATATGAAAGTAGATCCTTCAAGAAAGAAAAACAAAATACATGTAATCTCCCACAGAGTTCCCCACTCCAAAAACCATTGTTAATAATTAGGTTTTTACTACCACCCCACATCCAACAGCTGAAAAGATCAGCTGCAGGCTTCCTCATCACTTCATTAGGCCTCTGTAAACACAGAAGGCCTGATTTAAAATGCCAAAGAAAACAAAAAATCCAGGGGAGAAAGCCCCTAGAGAGAAAGGGTAAGAGCCTGACAGCTTCATCACAGGATTTCCCCCCACACAGGGAATCATCACAGACCCCCCTCCCCCAAGAACACAAGGCCTCAGCTCAGGAGGAGAAATGGGTAGTAATGACACACAGAATACATATAAAATGGCCGTCTCTGAGGAGAAAATAAAATGGATTCTAGCACTGCACTCAACTGCTGCCATGCCTCAATCCAAGGGTATGGCAGCAGGAACTGCCTGAACTTGTGCTGCTGCACTCAGGGATCTTTGCCAGCTCCTCCATAGAATCACTGCAGCTCATGCAAACAGGACAGTAGGAGGCTGGCACCGTTCACAACTCTAATGCTGACCGGGTTTCCATTACAACATGGTCAGAAGTTATGCAGCAATACTGCAGGCCCAAAGACAAGGAGACTGATGGTTTGCGGGCCTGCTCCTATACCAGCTCAAATAAACACCCTTCCCCTGTCCACTGGAGATTTATCTTCCTCCAGTTGCTTACTTCAGTAGAAGCAGATCTACTTTACTTTCCTTTTTTTTTTAAAGCTTTAATAAGCCAGAGGGAGAAAAGAGGGAGGTTAGTAGACAATTTCAAACAGAAGCTCCTCCTGAGCCCAAAACAAGCTTCCACCTTCTGGGTCTGGGAGCCTTCTGCTGGGTTCACTTAACTGCAGGCCCAAAGACAGACTTAGTTTTTGGGTACTTGCCAGGTTCTTATGGCCTGGATTGGCCACCGTTGGAAACAGGATGCTGGGCTTGATGGACCCTTGGTCTGACCCAGTATGGCGTGTTCTTAACTGGAAAGCAGCAGAAGGCTGGCCTACAGTTCCATTCTCAATAAAGCAGAAAAGGCTGACAAACGTAGAACTACCCAAACAAGCATTCTCCATCAGGTTGAAGCCTGGGACTCAAGTTCCTGCTGCCCCAGACAAAATACTTCCTGCCATCCACGTGGGACAGAGAATAGTGGCTTTTTGGTGGAGTTGCACCATGTTAACTACCACTAATGAAATTATGGAAAAAGGTGTGCCCTCTGACTCCTTCTGCTAGTAGGGGGAGATAACCTACCTGTAGCAGGATAAGAAAACCAGATTTTGTTATACTGAGATATGTAATTAAAATATCACACACTGAAAATGTCAAAAGTCAGAAAATGGATAAGATTTGAATCCCTTAAAATTATGTCCTTTTCAAGCATTATGCTTTTGTTTTCCTTGGTGTTATAATTTAAGTTAGAACTAAAGCTCTGAAAGACTTTTACCTTCCTCTCAGTTACCACAAAGCGCTGCCGGATAAAAGTACTAAGCAGAACTAGATAAGTACCTTTGCTTATTAAAACCACAGACTGCACATGCTAAGCAAATGCCCCAATGCAGAAACACCCTTAAACAGGGATAGACAACTCCAGTACTGAAGTGCCACAAACAGATCTGGTTTTCAGGATATCCACAATGAATATGCATGGGATATATTTGCATGGAGGCAGTGCATACAAATATCTAAAATGCTTATTCATTATGAATATCCAGAAAACCAGACTCATTTGTGGCTCTCCACTACTAGGAGTTGCCTGCCCTTGCTCATCAGGTGCACCATGAACATATATAACCATGGTTATAGTAAGTTAAGTCACTTTTGAGTTAAATATCTCTTAAAGGTTCTGTAACTAACTACATAAGGCAAAATATTATACAAGTCCTACTATTTAGCTGGCTTTGGTCAACTGCTTATCTTCAAAGCTTGGAAATACTATATTTTTTTCCTAAAACAAATGTTAGGTTTGTTGTGGAGCCAAGATAAAAGGATCATAATCAGAGTTCTAGTTCTTAAATTAAACAAAGACTTCAATGTCTTGTCTAGGCTAGGCTGGAAGCACCTCGTCATGTGTATCTATACAGCGTCATGTAAGTCTAATAGTGCTATAGAAAAAATAAACAGTACCTGTAGCAAGAAAACACCCCCCACTCCTTTAATCAGGAAGTATTATGATCAACAGTTCTGCACAAATACACCATCAGTCTGACAAGCTACCACTTACTGACCCTCATCATTAACATTGATGCTGCATATTCCTAAAAACCCACAGTCAAGAAAATGGTCACAGTCAAATACAAATTACTCCATGATCCTCAAGAAAAGGCCTGCTAACTCCTAGTTCTGCTCCCACAACTGTGCTATAGGAGCGGCTGTGGCAAGAGACAGTCACACTCAGCAGTTGAACTGGCACTCTACAAGATTTCTGATGCACAAGGTTTCTGTACCAACCATTACACAATAGTAAGTGTGGTTAAGCTCAATCTTACAATTCTTGATTAAATTAGGATACATTTTTTTCTAGAGACTGGGGAGGGCCATTAGATTAGTTAAGTAACATTTTATTGGTCTATGGGAAAGTTTTTATTGAAAATTATAGTAGTGCCCTTGACTATCACTATTTCTTAACAAGTACTAGAATTCTAAGACAGCATATGCTACCAGTCCATGCACATTTACATCTGCAAGCATAAGAATAGTTTACTTCTGGTGTGTTGCTCCTTCCCTTGCGGGTTATATAGAGCCAAGCGCACTGTATAACCCGCAATTGGACGCAAGTTGTATAGGCGCTACCTAATCCTCTTGTGCAATAAGGGGATTAGCGCCTCCACAACGTGCATCCAATGCGGAGTGAAACTAATAGCGTTCATCACATGCAAATACATGTGAATGAGGCTATTAGCTATTCACTCCAAATGCAAAAAAAAAAAAAAAAAAAAAAGTGTACATATAAGACATTTTTGCACTCATAAATTAACACCTCCCCAGAGCAGGCATTAATTGATGAACGCTCCTAAAAGTAAAACAGAAAAGCAGAAAAAAATGCTTTTCTGTACAGCCTCCTAACTTATAAGTAGGAGGAACAAATCTTTAAAAAAAAAAAAAGAGCACCAGCAGTCTGGTGCAGGAAGCGGACACTCAGTTGACAAGCGTCCATTTCATGAACCCCTGGCACATCCACAGGTTAGGAAAACAGATGCTGATAAATTCAGCGTCCATTTTCTGAACCTGATTGCCGGCACCGTAAGGAATAAATAATTAATATTAAAGTGTCGGGTACTTAATATTAATTTATTCACTCCTTCACTTATTGCCAATTGGTCCTTTTCACTGACAAGTCAGTGAAAAGACCAATCCCGATTCAGTGCACCTTTTTTGCATCAGCCCCAGTTACTGTATAGTGCAAATGCCATGCAAGCCCTAGATGTACCATATTAGCCCCAAATATAAGACAAAGGGGAAGTCAGACATTTTGCATGTCCAAAAATCCATCTAGTCTTATATTTGCTGCCAAAGTGCCAAAGAGGAGCACCACAGAGATGGCCTATCCAGCGGAGCCTATCCCGCCAAGTCAAAGAGAAGCACATCTCTCTTCAGTTGCCAAGTCAAAGAGGAGCAAAGCCTGGTGATGGTTCCTTTCCTCCTTGGATAGCCCATCTGACAGAGTAAAGAGAGCCCTATTATAAGACTGAAGCAGCAGTGGGCCAGATCAGTAACAACCAAGTATAAGGAGGAATGAAAGGCTGCTGGGGAGAACTGAGGAAAGGAAAAGCGAGATAAGATAGGTTAGAGTGATGAAAGGCTTGCAAAGAGGAGAGAAGGTTGGAGAACACAGTTTCAGTGATCTGTAATAGCCAGATGATTTTACCAAGTTTCTTCAAATGTATTTTTAAGCACTATCATCTCTACAAGAATTCTACCATCTTGGCCTAAATATAAGGTGGTTGTCTTATATTGGAGGCTATCAGACTAATGTCGTATGCTTCAGCTATTCAGCCAATATCATTAAGTAATAGCAAAACCCAGGAAAGCAAAACGCTTGGGCTTTCTGTTCTATTTTATCTATATAGGTATTGTATGTGTGAAAATGTACTTTAAACCATTAAACTGAACATCGGAGGGTCAAAAGCAGGTAATCAAGTGGTGTGATTTTTAAAGAGTGACAATCTGCAAAGGAGCACTTTAAAAAGATGAAATCTCATCTTCAAGATTCAAAGGAACAATTTTAAGTTTTAGGTAAAAGGAATAACGTGTAAAATATGTCCAAGTCAGTTTGCTGGTACAATTTTTGCCCAACAATTTAGTTTCCTGCAGTTGCTGAAAGGGGGAAAAAAATCTGCAAGCCAAAAAATAGTAAGTTTGCTTACTGTAAATGGTGTTTTCTGTAAATAGCAAGATAAATTAGCCATAACATGTGGTTGATGTTATCCAGCAGCACTGAACAGAACTATCAGTTTGCAGAGCTTTTGCTCTGAGCATATATAGGAATTCCTGCTGTGGCATTGCCTCATGATCCCCCTCAATCAATTTTAGAGCCAAGCCTAATTAGGTAGTTGACTCTGCAGGGAGGCAAGTATGTATTTAATATGGTTAACTTATCCTGCTATCTATGGAAAACGCTGTTTACAGTAAGCATACTTGCTTTATCATTCGATAAGCAGGCCGAATTAACCATAACATATGGGGAGTCCCAAGATGAGGACTGCAGTAAAGTATTTACTTATCAAGCAACCCAGGCCCCATTGCGGAGAGTGGACTACTGACTGAACAGGCTACACAAAATTGCTTGTCCGAATTTACCGTCAATCTTTGAAATACTGACCATACAGTAATGGGATAACCATGTTTCAGCTTTGCAAATGTCTGAGAGGTACGGCTCAAAGATGAGCTACTACTGCAGCCATAGCTCTAATCTGATAAACCTGGATAGAATCTGTAATTTGAATTTACAATCATGTAAATACTGGACATGTAGAACTGATTAGCAGTGATCCATGCATTAAGCATGGAATTTTAAAACATCTTCTTGCCAAAACTGTCCTATAGCCTAGGATCTTTCCCTGGCAATGTAGAAAAAGAAGATGATTTACTAGGCCTGTATTATTTTCACACAAACAAATATTGGAACCAACAACCTCTGGAACTAAGTAAGCTCCTTGCTGTATACAAAACCGGCCAACCTCTTCTCTTACTCGTTGGTAGAGCTGATGGTGAGCAACAGTATCTTTTCCATTTCAACTGTACTTATATCCTCTTGCAACATACAGAAAACTAAGGATTTGGATGTATTTCTATCAGCTAAATGGTGTTTCCAGCATCTGTGGACTGGTGACCCCAGATGCTTGTTCCAATGGGACCAACTAATTCAGCCCCTAAAAACCAAAGTGGAAATTTCATCAGAAAAGAAACAGGAATATAGTTGGCTGGCATGGTTGCAACAATACACTGACCCTCCATTCTAATCAACCATTCTTACAGCCTTTTCTTGCATTACCAATTCATGAATGTTTGTGATGTCTGGAGAGCCAGGAAATAGTTGATGGCAGCACTTACACGTGACTACTTATCAGTCCCTAACAGCTGGCTACCTACTCTTGCCAAACAACTCTGTGACTAGTGGCAATTGCTTCTCCTCAATTTCCAATCTGAGAACTGACCCTATCTCAAATTCTTGGATGCCACAAGACACTGTCCGCCTACCAAACCCATCCCTGCCCCTTCATTGGCTCAAAACCCAGGCCTGTATTATCTGGGAGATAAGTGGGCTAGTAAGTTACTCAAATCCACCATGGCTGAGAAGATAGGCATAAGATATTTTCTCCCACACTTTATTGTTCATTCAGAAAAGAGAATGTGTCCTCTCCATCTAACTTCCACTTTCATATCCACCCTCACAGGGTCAAGGGTTCAGTCTACGCCAATGACAACCCTCTGAAAAAATGAAATACTGGACATTGTTTTCATGAGAACTCTCCTCCCTGGACCTGGCGTTTATGAATTTTAGCAGGCTACCTGTAATATTTCCCTCATTATCAAAAGGTATAGCTAATGGCATATTTAGGAGTTTAAACACACGCCAGAAGGAGATTACTATGTTAGCAGAAATAGTCATGGATAACCAGCTTGCCCCTGATCTGATCCTGGCCGAGAAAGTGCACCTTCATCAGTAAGTCTTGATGCACCTTCGTAGATCAGTCCAGTGAAATCCAAAACCTGACTGGCCACATCAAAGATTGGGCTCAACAGGCACGCATATCTCCCTTTTCTCGTTGAAACTGGGATTTCCTAGGGATAGGCTTGGGAAGAAAATTGCTTATTATGTCATAATTGTTTTTCTTATAGCCTATGTGTATATTTAAGGTGCTAATGCCTTATTTTCCATGTGCCGTAAAACTGCCATTAATGCAGCTTCTATTACGATAGCCACTCCTGCTGATAACGTTCCTTAGGCATACATTCAAATTCCCACCTGGGGAAGGCTATCTCAGGAGAGGTACAGATTACATAAGAACAGATTATGTATGGTTTTTAATCTCCTTTTAGATCTTGTTAGTATAAAAGTATGAAAGGGTGAAATTGTAGAAGAACAAGAGGCTTGTAACTAGGTCTGTCTTTATACTGTGATACTGACAAGTATAGAAACTGTGTGGGCCTTTAGAAAAATGCCAGAAATTGCTTAAGGCTGAAACTTAAGAGTGACCCTGAGAAAGGAAGAAATAAAGTCACTGTCCACTCTAGCTAGAATCATTATAACATGTTAGATCTAGTAAGTTGTTCTGACTGAAAAAGTTATTGTTCATGGTAAAAGTTTTAGTCAAGCAGCCTGAGTTTGTAGTTCCAAATGATTAGCTGCGTACCAATTAATAACTTGTTTACTAATAAATGACTGAAGTGATTTGTTATGCATTTCTTTTATTCCTCAGAACTGCCTTACCATTCTCCTTGTGTTCAAGTTATTAAATAAAGATAAGCATTACTATAGAAGCCTAGATTTAGCCATTGTGAGATCACTCAGCTAGGGAGTCTATGGCCCAGAAAATCCCCAGTTAGGAATCTTTGGACAGCGGCATATTTGAATATATTCTTGTTTTCTTTTATCTTTTAACAGCTGATTCTATCACTACTGGTGATTTTTGAACTCTGTTCCCGAGGTCAAGGTTCCTTGCTAATGGGACACAGAAATAGTGTTTTCCCATATTCTCATTTGTAAATCTTGCAGGGTATGATAAATAGCTGCGGGGTCCACTGGAGCTTCCAGAACTTGGAGGAGGTCCCAAGACGTCTGCATGAGGATCTTTGTCCTTATGTACATTTGCTCCAAGGGAGTTTCCTATTTTGTAGGAAAGGTTTTTTTTTTGAGGGAGACGAGTGTTTTGGAAGAGGAAACGGAAGAAATTCCCACTGATCCCTCTTCAGAGCCTAGATTTGAGGAAACACTGATTCAGGACTACAATGATAAAGCTAGTGACTAAGGAGGGGTCCTCTGTCACCTTGGAGCATACTCCTGATGCATATCCTTGGAGTGGAGTAGAGAGTCTGCTGCATACAAATACTGTGGGCTAGAAACACCTTGCAGGGGATCTGATAGAGAATCAACCTGCATTGGGGATGCTAGGACTTCCTCTTGGAGAAGTAAAGATGACATCTTGGCAAGGAAAGGTTGCATGGTACCCTTCTTATCCTTAGCCACTAATAAGGTAAAAAAATCTCACACCATCTAAGTTACTTGGCAGATGATGTTCCCTCTGAGCTAATATGGGTGGCGGAACATCTTCAGATATTAGAATTTAATCTTGTACATCTTCTGGACTTTGTAAAATTTGAACTAGATGCCAACTAGAAATAAGAGGTACCAGAAAGTAATTAAGAGCTGGTGTTTCTAGACCTATGCTAATACTTTCATTGATGAGAGTGCTCTAGTAATCTGTGGTGGAAGAGGGATCCCATCACCTTCTGCTCTTGGAAAGAGCTTGACTGAGCAGCATATAGCTGCATAAGAATATCGATGCTTCCAATGATTTAATGGGCAAAAGCGCTGAAAATGATGCTCCGGGCCTCAATGTGTTGAGGACTTTTGCGCCAAAGGTTACAGGGCCTTAAGCTTAGATGGCACCAATGTAGCTTTGTGCACCGAAGGCTACCGATGGGGCCCTGTGCATTAACAGCACCATGCATCAACAGCACGGATATATTTGAACACCTATGTTTCTTTGTCGCTCACTGCTATGGTGGTTCCGCAGAGTGGCATGCCTCCTTTTCTTTGACAGATGATGGCTATGTTTACTTGACCCAGAGGATTCAGCTTGTTCTGCCAATCAAAGACATTTTTGAGGAGCTAGTGCTCAACTTTATTCCTGGTGAGATAGACAAGGCTTCATTTTGTGAAGAGGATTGACTGTGGCTTCTCAAACATGCAGTTTCTCCATTTTTCAGGCTTTGGACCTTTTGTGATCATGGGGGACATCTGTCCACATTATAACAATTAGTTTGGTCATGGTCTGGACCTGGGCAAAGGTAGCAGAGGTAATGTCCATCTGTAATGCTATTTTCCTGTCACAAATACAGTCTTTAAACCCATTTATTGTGGCTTTTTTGTTAAGACATTCTGATGAAAAAAAATTTTTTTAAAAAGGTAGTATTGAAAAGTGCTGTTTGGGAGTTGCTAAGGCAGCGAGGAAACTTGAAAGGTAAGTTTTTAAAAATTTTCAGAAAAACAGAAAGTCAGAAGTTTATATCCATGCTAGTGCTCGAATGAAAAGACTGAGGGGGCTCATGAGGCAATGCCCGAGTGGGAATTCTTGCACATGTTCAGTAGAGCAAAAGCTTTACTATCTATGAGAGACAGGTCTGTTTGGTGCTGCTAGATGTCATCAACCACATGTATGGCCAACTCCACACTGTGTATCAACAGAAAAAAAATTATTAAAAAAAAAAGTGGGGGGGGGGGGGGGGGGGGGGGAACACAGCAGCCCTTGTCTTCAATTCTTAAACATAAAACTTTTGATCAAAGGTTCTACAGCACATTTTGTAGACAGTTTTGCTTGCACAATGTTGTGTGGATAATTTTTCCCTCATTTAGAAGTTTCACATAATGAAATCCTTGAACCAAAAATTTGCTATTTGAAAAGATTGTGCACTAAGCTATTATTTTTCCCTTATTGAAACTTAAGTCTGGTCCAAAGCATTTTTTAAACATCCGGCAGCCAGGTAAAGGTTCCCCAATGGCTTAAAAAACAGCTTTTGACCTAAACTGCTTGTGAGCCTAAAGGCTGCTGCTACTTTAAACAGTACATGGAGAACCTGTGATATCAGAAAGCTCCTACTGTCCACCATTGCAAAGGTGTGCTAGTATCACTCCTCTCCTGCTCTTAGCATAAAATGGTTATTTCCCAGCAGCAGCAGGAAGACCTCTTTCAAAGTTAAACAGCTCACAATCTGTAATGTTCAGTCAGGGCATACAGTTCCCTGGGCTGACCAATATTGGCTTGATTTTTGATGTTGGTCATGTCTCAAATGACAGTAGTTGCAAAGGTAACATTTGAAGAATGATGGAAGCATGATTGTATTAGCAATGGAGGCAGAAAAAGGTAAACAGTGCAGTGCCTCAGGGATCTGTACTTGGACCGTGCTTTTTAAAATATTTATAAATGATCTGGAAAGGAGTACGACGAGTGAGGTGATCAAATTTGCGGGTGACACAAAATTATGTAGAGTAGTTAAATGTCAAGCGGATTGTGATGAATTGCAGGAAGACCTTGTAAGACTGGGCTTCCAAATGGCAAATGAAATTTAATGTGGACAAGTGCAAAGTATTGCAAATAGGGAAAAATAACCCTTGCTGTAGTTACACAATGTTAGGTTCTATCTTAGGAGTTACCACCCAGGAAAGAGATATAGGCATCATAGTGGATAATACATGGAAACTGTCGGCTCAGTGTGCTGAGGCGATCAGAAAAACAGAGTGTTAGGAATTATTAGGAAGGGAATGGCAAACAAAATGGAGGATGTCATGATTCTGATTCGCTCCATGGTGAGACCGCGCTTTGAATACTGTATGCGCAATTCTGGTCACCGCCTCTCAAAAAGGATATAGCTGCACTGGAGAACGTGCAGAGAAGGGCGACCAAAATGATAAGGGGCATGGAATGGCTGCCCTATGAGGAAAGGCTAAAGAAGTTAGGGCTGTTCAGTTTGGAGAAGAGACGACTGAGGGGGGATATAATAGAAGTCTACAAAATAATGAAGGACATGAACAAGTTAATGTAAATCTGTTATTTACTCTCTCAGATAATAGAAAGACCAGGGGGCACTCCATGAAGTTAGCAAGTAGCTCGTTTAAAACAAATCGAATGAAATTCTTTTCCACTCAGCGTATAGTTAAGCTCTGAAATTCATTGCCAAAGGATGTGTTTACAGCAGTTAGTGTAACTGGGTTTAAAAAAAGGTTTCAATACATTCCTAGAGGAAAAATCCATAAACTATTACGGTAATTAATAAGCAATAGTAGCTTGTGATTTACCTAATGCCTGGGAACTTGCCCGGTACTTGTTACTTGAATTGGTCACTGGTGGAAACAGGATTCTGGGCTTGATAGACCCTTGGTCTGACCCAGTATGGCATATCTTATGTTCTTATGGAGGCACAGTATGTGCTATTTATCATAGAGCCCTGTGTAATGGCAATGTAGTCTTCACTATGACATCTAACATGCAATCTTCTATAAAATAACCATAACCACAGCTGCAAAAGGCTACAGTTGCCTAATGCCACAGTGAGTTGCTAATGTTATCCTTGAACCTCCCTACTTATTTCCAAACAGGGTATTCAAAAATATGTGTAAAAAAAAAAAAATAGATGTCAGGGACATCCTTTATTCATCTTGCACATCCATTTAATAGTGGTAAGATTTTCCATGTATTTTATTTCAATTTTATTTTATTTATTTATTTATTTTTTTACTTCCAGTTGGGGTAAGGGATTTAATTGAAGATCTGTAGAAAAGGAGAAAAAAAAAAAAAGGCGGCCGAATTTTTTCTGCCAGCCTTGGCATACTATAAGATAAGATAACAAGAACAATGAGATTTAAAGACATTTGAAATAAAGAAGCAAGAGGTAAATTTGATACATATTTAGGGAGATTTCTTTCTACAGTATTTCAAAGATATTGCTGTATGACTGCTGGATTATTATATAACTTCATATTTTAAAAAACAAAACACTTTCAGTGACCATAGGTATGTAGTAACATTCTCAGTTTAACAATATCTCCTGCACTATGTGGCCTCTACAATTGCAAAGAAAATAGTTGACAGAAGTAGAATTAAAAAATAAATCTAGTGGTTGCAGAGTGAAGGACGCTTTGCTAAACTTTCTTACAGCATAGCAGAAGCCTGGGAAATGACAAATATCTGAAATGTGAGGTACTGAGTGATGATATCCCGAAGGAGCCTTCATCAACATCTGAGATTTGGCAGGGTTTATATGTACGACCATCTTTGGTATAATTGGAGGCAGAGCAAGACAAGATACCAGAGAGTAGGATCTTGTCAGTCCAGTAGGTAGGTAAAGACAGGCAGACCAAAATGGCCTTTTTTCTACAGATATCCTCTAGGTTTCTAATACCTGCAAGTATATGGCTACAGTTAGAAATCATAGAAGCCAGCTTAGTGGGTGCTTAAGCACCCACAGTATTGAGCAAACTTTTGTTGAATCCAAGGAGGGGTAATGTGTGTTGAATTTAGCACCCCAATTATTTTGAAAAGTTAGGAAAGATTCCTATATGGAAGCTTCATGTGTGCACAGCAGTTCCCCTGGCCCCTGTGTATATTTGCTCATGGCCGGTTAGATTTTTATTGAGAACAAAACAAGATTCTTTTTTACTAGGCCAACTAGATAAGATTAAAATTTCAAAACTATAATACTAGAAGTGTTAATCATATCTTCCAATTCCTTGCTTAGCAGACAATTGAAGCATAGGTAATGACTGCCATGGCAGCTCAATACTCAAACCTAAAGTCAACACAAGCACCATTAGAAGAACTACAGGATATGTTCTTAAAATGTTCTTTGCAGCTATAATCTTGGATGAACATGACAGTATTTTTTCTAATAGTTTAAAGACCATCAGAAAATGTCAGTCTGTCTAGTCAGATGCTGGCTATTAAAGAACCAGTGCTTGGCTTAAATCCACAAGACATTACTGAGCTTCCAAGTTCTATATACTAAGGGATCGATTTAATTATTGTAACTCATTGTTCCTAGGTTTGCCTGCCTATAGGATTAAAGCCCTGCAGATAATTCAGAATTCTGCAGCAAGAATTCTAACTGATACATCCAAATTTGATGACATTACTCCAATTCTGAATTCTCTGCACTGGCAGTTAAATTTTCATATCTACTAGATAAATGAAGCTTGACCGACGTGCCGCAAATGCACAGTAGAGAGCAACTCTACCGCCCATGCGCGGGCAGCACGTCGGTCAGAGCTTGCCAGTAACCAAAATGGCGCGGTGAGGAGCATGAGCAGTAGCGGCGGCAGCGCGCGCGAGGGAGGGAGGGATCTCCCCCGGAGATCTTCCGTCTGCGCCATCCGAAGGGGTTGTGAATGAGGGGAGGGAGGAGAGAGAGTGACTGACTAAGGGGAGGGAGGAGAGAGTGACTGAGGGGGAGGGGGGAGGGATAAGGAAATGGACTGAAAAAAAATATTCATGTAGCCCGTTGTTACGGGTTTAACGGCTAGTATAATATAAAGTAAAAGTACTTACCATGATATAAACACACTCATTAACAAATCTCTCCTGTAAATCAACCAACTATTGAAAATATACTGCCTAGTTAGAAACCTAAGATCTGAAGGTCAATGCCTATTGGAAATTCAACATTATAAAGCTGTTCACCCAGTAGCTTTAAGAAAGATTGCTCTCGGTGACAGGTACTGATCTCTAGAACAGACTACCAATCGCCCTACGCAGACAGGAATGCAAAACAACATTTAAGAAACAGCTAAAGATGCACCTTTTTCAACAGGTATTTTATGAATTGACCTGTAAAGTGTCTAGTCTTTGTTTTACATTACATTTCAAATTTTTATTATGGCTAGTGCTTTATAAATCTATTTTGATTTTAACTGTACAATGCTTTATTTGTATTGTTATATATTTTATGAATGTTCAGATGTAAGCTGCCTAGTTCATGGGACAGCGCAGCCTATAAATATCTTTAAAATTAAATTAAAGAGATCATGATCAAGATACAAAAGCCTCCTTGAAATTTACTAATATTTTTTATCCTAGTGGACAAAAAAGCCTTCAAAAATAAGATATTACCATTTTCCAACTCCCAACAGTAGCCTGTGGGGTCAGCAGTAGGCAAATGAGACACTTTTACAAAAACAAGTGGATCACGTATGCCTAAAGTGAAAAGGAATTTTGATTACCTGAAGCATTTTATCTCCAACAAAATATTTTATGACATTTTTCCAAGTCTCATCAAATTCCTTCATATTAAAGTAACAGAATGATAACTCTACCAATGACAACATTCTCACTAGTCTCAAGTATATTTATGAAATGAATTCTCGGAAGAACAAATCATTTCTAACAAAATGTTTCTTTAACACCCCTCTCCCTCTCCCTCCCCCCCCCCCCCCCCCAAAAAAAAAAAATCCTGGCAGCCAGCAGTATGCTCAGGCAAACTGGTACACAGGAAAGGAGCATTTAGAAAGTCCATGACATTTGCTCCCGGAGATGGAGGAGGTCTGGAATGTTATGGAATTGTTACTCTTGATCCAAATTACATCATGGAAAGAAACAAATCCTAGGGATTAATTCAGCTACAGGAACAAGGGCACTTGGGCTCCATCCCTTTCTTTGTTGAAAAATCAAACTTATTTTTCTTGGCTGTTGCTCCAGAAAAAAAAAAAAAAAAGTGCTGTTAAAGAGTGTTTTCTGCATGAGCAGTCCTATTGCCATGGCAATTATCTCTGTGTGCAATATACAGCACAATTAACTTATGCATCAGACTTGTGAATTATTTCCCAGATCAGCATCATTAGCTCTTTTGAATGAAAAATGCCTTTAATTTGACCGATTTACCTTGAATTCTGGAATAACAGTCCCAGAGTGCAATGAAAAATGAGGCCATTGTACACACTTGGAAAGAGGCATCCTCAAATATGAATATTTTTCAGATGTACTGTGTAGTGCTGAAAGATCTAAATTAAAATGTGGCAGCTCCATTCACTCAGCACAGAATTCCACTGCAAAGTAGTGGCAAAAACTAAGGGATCCATCCACTGTTTTGCAGAGAATACACCTCCAGGTTATAATTAGATAGTTTAAGCTGATAGCAGCCCATCAAGACCAATACACTTCAAACTTCCTCACCTGAAACTAAGTTGTTTGTGGGGATCTAGACTAAGATCAAAAATGTTAGTTAAGTACATATGAAAACAATATATCACTGAAGTAAAACAAAGGAAGTTGCAGGGTTCGGTTTTTTTTGGGTTTGTTTGGTTTTTTTTTTTTAAGATTTATAATAGGAGAGGACTTCCGCTATATAGAAACAGAATAAGACGGCAGATAAGGACCACAGGGCCCATCTAATCTGCCCAACTTTAACTCCTGTCATTGTCTTAGTACCCCAGTTATCCGACTTCCTCTTCATTCATGATGACCCTTCTCTGCTTATTTTCCTTTTAAACAGACCAGCAGTTGATCAGAATGTTCCACATGGTGAGGGCGTTTCTGGCAGCTGCAATGGGAACATTTCTGCACGCCTGTGGTTTTTGGCAGTTAGTGCTTCTTGTTGTGTACATACGATATATGAATGTCTATACCAAAAGTATGAATAATGCATAAGAAGCAAACCATTTTTTGGTGGAAACAAATTCTAGGACAAGAGATCATGATATGAGTATCGAAAGGTAGAATACTCAGGATTAATATTAGAAAATGAGACGTTACTACTTACCTGATCATTTCCTTTTCTTTAGGACAGAGAGATGAATCCAGAACCAGTGGGTTATGCACCTCTACCAGCAGATGGAGATGGAGCAAACTGATGTCACAGTATATATACTCCTGCAGTGATATCATTCTGCCAGTATTCTCCGTCTCCAACGTAACTTTTGAAGGTAAGGGGGTGGTCTAGGGGGACCCACTAGACTAACATGGAAAATGTATGTTTTTTGGGGGGGGGGGGGGGGGGTTTGACTTTTGACAAAAGGGATATGTTTGAGAAGGGGGTGGGACATCGATGCACAACTATTAGATCTAAACTTTTTTTAAAGGCTTGTTCCCCCTGCTGAGTTACCTCTACCCAGACCACTGGGGTGAGAGAATTTTGGCATATTGGGAGGGGGCATTTCCAGGCTACTTGGCCTATTAAGATAATGTAGGCCTAATCACATATTTTTGCCTCTTTCCCTATGGCAATTTTTCTTGCTGAAAATATCATGCGGAAGCCACCGCAATTTTACACCAAGTAGGGGCCAAATATTGCAGGAATGCCTTCCCCTCACCCAGCGATTTTTCTTCTCCCATGATAAAATTTCACAGCATAGTAGATGACCCCCCTTAGATTGAGAGCCCTCTAGGGACAGAGAAATGACTACAATATCCGAATGTAATCCGCTTTAAAGTGTCTAAAAGGCAGAATATAAATCAAATAGATAGAAGCACTAAACCAAAGAAATAATAATCTGAGGTTAGTGACCTTTAATTACAACAAAAGAACTCCAACACCTAAATGATGAAATTGAGCATTCTTGGTATACATGTGAGAGTCTGAAAGTTGTTTGATGACTAGTGCTTGATTAGGAAGATCTCGGCTAGAGAAGCTTCGGTAATGGTTATCTTAGAATTCCTGTAAGGGAGATTGAATAAGGGTTGGCCTTAAACTCCCTGAGGCCCAGTAGTGGCTATTGCCCATTACAGAGGCTGGCTGAAGGGCAGATCTGTATCATCTCAACTGAATGTGTCTTGTTTCCTTCAGGACATGAAGCATATTCGGCCTGGAGTAGGAAAATCAGTTATCTCCCTGGAATCAGAATTTAGTATTGTTATATCTGGTTGGTCATCCTTTTGAACTTCTAAGAAAAGCATCGCTTAATTTGCTCTCAACTGAGGGAGGGAGTATAAGACATTCACCACAAAAGCTGCCATCCAAAATTTCCATCTTCTTCACCAGGTCTAACCAGGTCTCAGCTCACAGCATGAGATGCTTGCCTGCCATCTGCTGAGACCGAGAATACTGGTAGGCTGAGGCCAATATGGAAGCCTATAAGGGGTGATGTCTCCATCTGCTGGTTGGGAGGCATAACCTAGTCTGGACTTGTCTGACTGGCTGAAGAGGAATTTCCTTCTGAGAACTGGTACAAAGTCCACAGGTAAAAGTAACCACAAACTTCGCAATTACCCACATAGTTATGAAAACTGTCCCCACAGAGGGCTCCAATGTATAATAAGGAAGGATAAATTGGGCTATTTTGCATTAAGTAGTTTTATCAAGTAAGGCTTTGTGCCATTTCTCTGCCCAACTTCTCCATCCACTTACTTCTAGAGCCCCCATGAAGATTTTAGTGAGTTTTCTGTTGTATGCGTTATCCATGGGCATGTACAAAGATAATGATATTCAAGGGCATGCTCAAAGGGCCATGTTAAAGACAGCAAGGCCCTTACAGAACATGCAGGACTCTGTATATCATTTAGGATCCCCAACACTAATCAGCCCAAACATAAAGGGCCAATTAGCCCAAGGAATTCCACCCAGCAACATCCACCAAAATCTTCCTTCCCAACAAGCAAACCCCTTCTCCTGGTAAATTATTCCTTCCACCCCATCCCCACAAACAAATAAACCTCCACTCCTGGACCCTCTCTAGTAAGTGAACCTCTCCTAACCAAAGGATAGTATATCTCACACTAATTTAGCCTCTAGTGTTGATCTGTTGCCACCTAGCGACACTGCAAACTCTCAACCATATGCACATGTGCTTCAAAATACACACTGCCTTTGTGTTGCCAGATCAATGCTTTTAATGAGCAAGTAATAAATATACATGGTTGAGACATACAAACTAATACCAGATTAAAGTCAGATTGCACTCTGGTTAAAGATGAAGACTGAGGTAGAAGGATCATAAATTCCACCTGCAGTTTTCTAGTTTCAATCATATGATAAATAACAGGATTGCAAGAAGTAAAGAAAAAAATAAGCATGAATAGATTTTGTGTCATCAGTTCTCCAATTTTTTCAAAGTATTACATTTTCCTATTTACCTGTGCATTCTCCACATACCAGGGGACCCAAGCTAACCCAAGATTACAGCTAGCAATACTAAAACAGATATTTTTATTCTGATAACTGGTACAATCAAACTTAAAGGGATATGAGGCTTTCAAGAACAGCATTTCATAAGGGTAAAAATATAACTGGGCTGTCACACACTGTAAAGCAAATTGTATACAAGTGTGTAAGTTAAGCACTTATTGCTCAGTACATAGAAAACGAGGATAACATGTAAACGTGACAGTAGAAAAAGACCGTAAAGCCTATCTAGTCTGCCCTTTCACTCAAATAATTTAGCTTTATAAAATTCTCATCACTCTGAGAACCGCTGTGTTGATCCCATGCTTTCTTGAATTCAGATACTATTTTTTGTCTCCACACTTTCATTCTCGTCCCATGATCCCTCATTCTAGAACCTCCTTTCCTTTGAAAGAGGCTCACGTCATGTGCATGGAAAAAAACTTTTGAGACATTTAAATTTCTCTGATATCTCCCTTATCTTACCTTTCTCCTCTAGGGTATACATGTTTAGATCTTTAAGTCTGCTGTCATATGCTTTATAATAAAGACCATTGACCACTGTGTGGGCAAAATTATGCTGCGGGTATATTTTTTAACCACTGTGAAAAGTGCATACACCATTTTTCTGTTGCTGGGAATTGGGGGGGGGGGGGGGGGGGGGAAGGTCAGCAAAGTGACTGTGCTTTTTCCCCTGTCATTTTTTATGGGCTCTTACACTAATTATATATGTAAAACCAGCTAAAGTATTTTCCATAAACATTACTTAAATTGCAGCTTCTAAGGTGCAACAATTAAGCATAGAGCATATAATCTACCATAACAAAGAAGTCATAACAAGATTTTATGAAAAATAGTATGGGTGCTTATTTACTTCAGTGAGAGTGCTTATTTACTTGCCCATTTAAAATCTTCTCTATTTTATATTCTGGGGGGGGGGGGGGGGGTGTTTAATTTCCCATTGATAGCAGGGCTGAATTAGCCATGCTGTCATGGGAACTATCCATAGAGCCCGAGAGGCGGAGCTTCCAAAGTAGAGTTCAGAGCTTTGCTCTGTGCATGCCTTCCCACGCAGAAAAACAATCTCCTCAGTCTGTTTTTTCCGCACACAGGAATGCACGCGGAGCTTCTTCCCCTCAGACGTTTGTCGAAAATACTAGTGACAATGTCCAAAAAAAAATCAGACCTGAGGCCGTCAGGATTCAAGCCCTGCAAGTGTGGAAAGATCACGTCCATCACAGATGGACATGATCGCTGTTATCAATGTTTGGGGCCGGATCATGATCAGGCTACATGCGGGCACTGTGGCTGCATGTCTCCCAGAGCCCAGCGGCAGCGAGCTCAGAAGATTCATGATCTTAAAATAGCCACAGGAGGCTCTTATGTCCCACCGTCTGAGGCCCATTCGTCTCTGGGGCCCTCTAAGGAGCAGGCCCCGAAGGAAAGGAGGGCTGCGTCAGTCGAGCCACTGACCTCCCGGACTGGAGGACATAGCAGGCTTAAGGAGACCCAGAGTACTCTACATCCCCAGGGCTCAAAGCCTAAGGCTCATCTAGATAGATTAGAATCCGTGCGGTCACCCCTGGGCTCTACGACGCACGGTGATCGGCACAGTGACGCGGCATCGATGCATCACCGCGAAGCATCGACCACTTGCGTCGACAGCGCTGACGCCGACACAAACGAAACCAAAATTGACGCATCTGACATCGAAGCCGACGCAAGATGCACAGAGGACAAAGCCAAAACCGACACATACGGTGCCGGCATCGACGCACGGAGTGCAGACATGGACGCGGACAGCACCAGCTTTGATGCCCAATGCACGAGTGACACAAACTCGGGACCCACCGACGCACAAACTGGCGCACCCCCCCAAGGGATTTGTCCCACTCGACGCAGACGCCGAGCAAATCTAAGCACCCGAAGCGAAAACACTTGTCTACTAACAGGGATAAAACAAGCCAGGTAGTTCGACATTTGACGAAGACTACCTGACAAAAACCCATGGAAGTCGAGGCGAGAGATCATACCTTTGTCCAGCCCACACCTGTCGGGGCATTCAACGTCGCCAGGAGGTGGGGAGACACAGATCCCCCTGCAGTCGGAGGAGGAATATGTTCAGTTAACTTCCCATTCTTCTTCCTCATCACCACAGCAGGTTTTTTTCTGACCTCTCTTCGAGCTCTAGACACAGATTTGGATGACAGGCTACAGGAGCAGTTACAAAAGAAAAGTAACAAGGGACTTACTCCCAGAGAAGAGACAGTCTGGGGCTCCAGACTCTGATATTTTACTGGCTGCACTGCCATCATTGGGATCTAAGCAGCCTTCCAAACCGCATATGCCGCCTCAAACTCAACAGGCGTTTTCCCAACTATCCTCAGCTCTCTCTGGATTCTTTGAGACGCTGCAGTCTACCTTCACTCTACCTCCCTCCCCGACAGGTAGTCCACCAGAATCACCACAGCAAACTGGAAACTTGTACCCGGAACGTCCAGAAGCAAGGTCACCGAGGGACTCTTCGCCCCACCCACTAGAGCATCTTCCTTCTGTACAAGAGTCTCCATTGTCCAGAGATTCTGACTCCCCTCAGACATCTCCAGGCACGCCTACAGGATATCCGTCGGACCCTCCTGAGTCCTATTCGCCGCCAGAGGATTTATCTTATCCTAAATTCTTAGAGAAGATGGGTTCCATCCTGCACTTGGAAGTGCAAAAGATTCCAGATCCCAGGGCGGAGACATTGAGTTTACTAAAGGTATTTGATCTGCCAGCTGAACCCACTTCTTTGCTGTCGCACAAGGTGCTCGATTCAGTGCTGGAAGTCATGGGAGACACCATTTACTACCCCTCCAGTCTCCAGAAAGGCAGATTTGAAATTCAGGATGAAGCAGTCGCTTTTCTACTCCATTTCACAGCTTCCACATTCATCCCTGGTGGTGGAATCGGCAAAGCATCGAGCAAAAAAGTCCAGGTTGCATGCATCAACGCCACCGGGTAAGGAACACCATTACCTGGATGAATTTGCAAAAAAAAAAAAAAAAAAAAGGGTGTTCCAAGCTGCAATGCTCTCCGCAAGAATACAGCAGCACCATTTTTATATTGTACAATATTTATATGAATGCTTACAAGGCATAAAAGAAATGCTCCCTGCGGCTGACTGTTCTCCAGCGGCCATTATTCAACCGGTCCAAGATATGGCAGAGGGCATCAGACACCTTCACACAGTGTACGAGGCATTTGAGTCCTTATAAAGGGCTTCAGCATCAACCATAGAGGCTAGAAGAATTGGCTCCGTGCGAGCGCAATATAAGATGTGCACGACAAGTTAGCAAACTTGCCGTGCAAGGGAGATAATCTATTTGGGGATAGATTCCAAGAGACTGTGTCCAATTTGAAAGAGCAATCGGTAGTGGTACAGTCGTTGATTCATCCATCTACGTACTCCACACAATATTTCACCCCCCATCCGTAGGCAGCAGTATCAACATCAACCGTTCTGACAGTATCTGACATACCGGCCCCCTACCTGCAATCCACCTCAGCGACCTCAACATCAGCCGCTGCAACATAGGAGAGGTCGGCCTAGGACTCAACTTACCCAGAGCCAGCAACCTCAAGCTTCAGCCAAGTCACCTCCAGCTTTTTAATTGTGTGCCCATCACCACTGCAACTGACTCCACTGGCAGAATAACGTCACACTTCTTAGAGTGGGCAGCCATAACAGATCGTTGGGTTCTGGAAATTGTTCAACAAGGATACCAACTTCAATTTTAAACCAGACCTAGTCTCCCTCATCTACCGTCCAGGATAACCAAAGGTCATCAGCCCCAACTAGCGGAGGAAATAACATCCCTTCAACAACAGGCAATTCAATTTATTCCACAGCATGCCCACAACCAGGGGTTCTATTCCCCATATTTCCTAATTCCCAAGAAGTCAGGAGGGCACCGACCAATTCTGGATCTTCGTGAGTTTTGAACAAATACCTAATCAAAGAGAAATTCAAGATGGTATCATTAAAGACCATCCTACCACTACTGCAACCCAACGATTGGATGTGCTCGATAGGTATATGGGTATATGCATCCTTCAGTTCTATCAACCACTCTTCGTGACGTTACCTTTTCTTCCAATTCCAGGGCAGGCACTATCCATACAAAGTTCTTCCATTTGGCCTATCAGCGGCCCCCAGAGTCTTTACAAAGTGCATGGCAGTGGTGGTGGCACATCTGTGACAACAGGGCATACAAATATTTCCATACCTCGACGATTGGCTGCTAGTAGTATCGGATCCTGGGACGCTCAACAACCAGCTTCGCCAGACGATCCACTACTTGGACCGCTTGGGAATGATAATCAATTATCAGAAATCCACTCTGAACCCAACTCAAATTATCCAATTCATAGGAGCTCGTTTGGACACCACAAAAACCAGACCAACTTCCTACCACAGAAAGGAAACTAGAGATGCGACGCTTCTTGCGCTCTCTCAAAGTGATGCAGCAGCCTTCAGCGTGCGAAGTACTCACAGTCCTGGGTCACATGGCTGTGGCCATTCACACCATTCCCAACACCAGGTTACACATGCGTCATCTTCAGTGGGGATTGAAGAGACAATGGAAACACTCACAACCCTTAACGAAAAGAGTTATTCTAACTCAAGGGAATGACACTAACCAAAGGTGCCTTTATTCAGTACGCCCCCGCACAACACAGTACTTATTACTGATGCCTCTCGCAAAGGTTGGGGAGCGCATTTAGATCACCTTCAGACACAAGGTCAATGGTCCGCACAGGAACAAAATCTACAGCTCAATCTGCTAGAACTCAGGGCAGTACAGAATGCGTTACAAACTTTCCTTCCTCAACTTCAAGGTCGTCGAATCATGGTATATACAGACAATCAGGTAGCAATGTTCTACATAAACAAAAAAGGCGGGTCAGGTTCCTAGTCCCTATGCAAGGAGACGCTGCAGATTCTGGATCACACGAATTGCCACTTCATACACCTTCAGGCGACCTATCTGCCAGGAGCCATCAACACTCGTGTGGACAGGTTAAGCCACATATTCTCCCCCACGAATGGTCACGGAACCAACAAGTGACACTAGGCATATTCGCCAAGTAGGGAGTGCTAACAATGGACCTCTTTGCCATAGAAGAAAACATAAAGGTTCCTCGTTTCTGCTCGGTGTGGGTCAGCCATCGACGGGCTGCACAGGACGCCTTCCTGATTCCTTAGACGGAACCCCTTATGTATGCCTTCTCTCCAATACTTCTCATCACGAAGACTATACAGAAATGCATACGAGACGCAGCCCAGCTGATCCTAATAGCGCCAGCTTGGCCCAGGCAGCCGGGGTACACCTATCTTCTGCATCTCTCCGTCAAAGACCTAATCACATTGCCGAATCGAGCAGACCTCTTGTCGCAGGAGGAGGGAACTCTCCTTCACCCAATGCACTCCTCCCTCCACTTAACAGCGAGGAGGTTGAGCGGGTCCTCCTAAACAATTACAACACAGCAGATAATTGTCGAATCCAGGAAACCATCCAGAAGGCGAAATTACGGTTTTAAGTGGAAGCAACACTCTACCTGGTGCACATCCAAGGCCTTACATCCCTTGGATTGCGCACCAGAATTCCTACTGGACTACCTACACACTTTATATGCAGCAGGTCTCGCGACATCTTCAATCAGAGTCCACCTCAGCGCCATATCATAGGCCACATGACGATCAACCCATATAAGTCCACCCAATGGTATCTCGTTTTCTTAGAGGACTTACCCACTTGAGGCCACCAATCTCCAAGCCTCCGGTGCTGTGGAATCTCAACCTGGTCTTGGAACAATTCATGCTACCACCTTTTGAACCTATAGACTCTGCAAGCATCAAGTACCTCACATGGAAGGTAGTCTTCCTAATAGCAGTAACGTCAGCACGTAGATCAGCGAACTGCAAGCTTTAGTACATTACAGTCCTTACCTACAATTCTATCATCACAAAGCTGTGCTTCAAACTCATCTATCTTTCCTTCCGAAGGTAGTATCCCAGTTCCACTTAAAATCAATCAATAGAACTGCCAACATTTTTTCCCAAACCTCATCAAAATGGCAGGAAACCGTAGTTATACACGTTGGACTGTAAAAAAGGGTGTTAGCCTACTACAAGAAAAGGACGCAGTCAGAGTCATGAACCTCAGTTGTTCGTATCATTCAACCCAAATGCAACAGGTCTTCCTGCAGCTAAGCGAACCTCTCTAGCTAGATTGCACAATGCAATCAATTCTGCTACCAGAAACAGAAGTTAACCCTTTCTTCTCAACCAAACGCACATCAAGTGCGAGCAGTTGCAGCCTCAATGGCACATCTACGACATGTGCAGCCCATTGACATATGCAAAGCGGCAACATGTTCATCCTTACACACTTTTACATCCCACTACTGCTGAGATCAGCAGACAGCTGACGACGCCAGACTGGGATGAGCCGTTCTACAATCTGTATTGGCATAGTTGCATACTCTACTATCCACCACGATTAAATCATGCATAATAAAGGATTCAAACAATACAGCGTGATTGGGAGCTTAGGACTCCCATGACAGCATGGCTAATTCAGCCCTGCTATCAATGGGAAAAAGCAAGTTTGCTTACCATAAACGGTGTCTTCATAGATAGAAGGATGAATTAGCCATGCTGACCCACCCACCTCCCTGGATAGTTGAAGTACTGAACTTTATTCATACACTGCTTATTTACAGACTGAGGAGATTCTGTTTTTCTGCGCGGAAAGGAACACGCAGCCGCACAGAGCGAAGCTCTGAACTCTACTTTGGAAGCTCTGCCTCCCAGGCCCTGATGGACAATTTCCATGACAGCATGGCTAATTCATCCTATCTACGGAAACACCGTTTACGGTAAGCAAACTTGCTTTTCAGTGCTATTCCTGCATGAATCCAAGGATGTCAAAACTGCTCCAAAGTATTTTGCAGTTGTTCTGGCATAAATATTTCAAAGTTTCTACACAGTAAATACAAAAACAACAATTTATACTGAACACACCAGCCCTGTTCTTTTATACACATGAAAATGCAGCTATAAGCATTTTAGGACCACCCTGCACGTTACATGAGAATCCAGTTCCTAGACAAAGGAAAAAAAAAGTCAAGGCAGCATATAACTGATTGAATTTTAAATTCCAGTTTCATAAAAGAGAGCAATTAGCATAGTCTAGCGACACAATGTGTGTTTACAGATTGTAAAATGCATAAATTCCCTTAAAAGAGTTTATTGTCAATGATTAAGAGAGTCAGCATTCTAACAGCACAATTATTTTGAATG
The DNA here is from genome assembly GCF_901001135.1 of Rhinatrema bivittatum. Taxonomy (NCBI): domain Eukaryota; kingdom Metazoa; phylum Chordata; class Amphibia; order Gymnophiona; family Rhinatrematidae; genus Rhinatrema; species Rhinatrema bivittatum. Next base: position 96,340,511 of record NC_042619.1, read on the forward strand.
ATAACCATTACATATTTTCAGAATTTCTGCATATTTGATCATACAGGCAACCTTTTTTTCTTCTTGGCATAAAAAAAGTTAAATTTTCATAACAGGTATCAATGTTTATTTGTTTTTACAGCAACCGTTCTCCATCACCCCAACCCTTAACTGACAGTCCTTTCTATTCACATTTAGCCAGAAAGTTATTTGATGTTACAGTATAAAGTACTAGGAAGTATACAGGCATTTAAACTGCTGAACTACCATCTTTTTCTCATTTTCAATACTTCTTTTGTTTGAGTCCATGCATACTTTAGACAAAAAAAAAAAAAAAGATGGAGGTTCAAGAAAATGAAATGAGTGAGATGGAAAATAAGATGAAAAATAGAGAAACAGCTAACTATGATGCAATACGAGACTGTGCTAAATAAAAAGGTGGAAAACATTGAGAATTCTCTTAGGAGTTTAAATGTGAGGGTACTAAACTTCCCGGTTATACCTATATTGCCTCCAATTGATATATTCAAGAAATATCTGACAGAGATATTGAAAATTCCATCGGAAGCTTTGCCGTTGATTGTTAAAGCTTATTATTTACCTCCTAAGAAAAAAAGTGAGGTTGGCCAGGAGGAAGAAGAGCCCTCGGCACAGATGAATATATCAGACTTGTTAGAATTATCCACAGAGGACACTGTTACAAATAGAGGTGTATTATTTGTGACCTTCGCTTTTGCTTCAGAAAAAAATAATGTGATGAAAATGTTCTTTCGGAAACGACAGGAAAAATACTATGGCCAGAAAATCTGGATCTTTCCCTACATTACCCGGCCGACCCAGGAGAGGAGAAAAAAGTTCATTGAATTAAGAAATGAAGCTTTAACTATCTGCTCTAAAATTGTTATACGCTATCCGTGTAAATGTGTAGTTAATTTTCAAAACTTGGTTTATGTATTTTTTGAACCTTCTCAATTAAGATTTTTCATAGACTCACATAAGGCAGCTGAATCAGCAATGCAGTAGGAATAAGTAGGCATCCTCATATTCGCCATTAAATTCTTGTTTCATTTTTCCTAAGATTCTCTCGCTCAGAGAATGTATATGTATCTGCCCCCCCCACAATTTCTTATTAGCAGGATGATATAAACAGTTTATTTTGTTTACCTTTCTGGGGGGTTTTCTAAAGTTGCTGGTATAATTGTTATGTATCATTCTAAATTTTCATTTCACAATGATATGTTGTGTAAATAACTTAAAATGCAATAAAAATAAAATAAAAAAATAAATAAACTGCTGAACTAGCAAACAAGTCCCATGTCTCTTTCTGGTACAATTAATTGTTATGTGCTGTGAAAGAGCTGAAGTGTTCCATGACAAACTGGGGGTGAACTCTTCCCTAGTGCAATATGTATACACTAGCCGTTAAGCCCGTAACAACGGGCTACATTAACATTTTTTTTCGGTCCATTTCCCTCCCCTCTCATTCTCCCCTCCCCCCTCACCCTCTAGTCTCCCTCCCCTCAGTCACTCCCCCTCTCTCAATCCCCTCCCCTCAGTTCATTCACAACCCCTTCGGATGGCGCAGACGGAAGAACTCCGGGGGAGGTCCCCTCCCTCCCTCCCTCGTGCGCCACCCACTGCTCCTGCTTCTCGCCGCGCCATTTTTGTTACAGGCAAGCTCTGACCGACGTGCTGCCCGCACATGCGCGGTAGAGTTGCTCTCTACTGCGCATTTGCGGCATGTCAGTCAAGCTTCATTTATCTAGTAGATAGAAGGTGTTTTGCCCTGGAAAAAATGGAGGCTCAGTAAGTTGCAATACCTTTTGAAGGGTCAGTAAAATAAAAATGTTGTAATACATGAGCTTTCAATATGGCATTACATCTGAGGAGGCCTGCAAGGTCTTGGATGCTCATGCACTTCATCATCTTATGTGAGGCTTTAAAAACCTATTAGGATACCACAAAACACTAATGAATGTGAAATTTGTAGGTGAGAGGAGATCTGTGTTCCAAAAGAATTCAATCAGGTCCATGGCAATAACCTCGGTAATTTTTTTTTTTTAAGATAGTTTACTTGACCCCACTCTGACCTATATGGTGCAGTTTTAATCCTTCCATGAAAAAAGGAGCCAAATTACTAAATTTCACCTCATTAGGGATTACCACAGCAGAAGATTTAGAAACAATACTAAGTGCTTGTTGGAGGGATTCTGAAAACTGTCCACTATCCTATTATCTGAGAAGCTGACACATGGCTCATCCAGGAAACCATGAATTATTTAAAAAAAAAAAATATATAAGCCACTTCTCCACAGAGTCAAGGAAATTCAGCCCACAGACCTGCCGTGCTGAACACCACACAGTACAGACAAAATACCTGTGGCTGGAGACTGATACTACCCACCTTGAGAGAAGAATCTCTAGCCTCCAAGTCTTCATCACAAACAGGTCGATACTCTAAGGCCGCGGTAGAAAGAGTGCGCCAGTGCAGGGCGCACCCTTGTTCCCCGCACGCACAGTTCTCTTCACATACCGCTCGATACTCTATTCAAATTGCTTGCAAATGCAAGCCGCGTCCAACCCGTGCTCAACGCGCGTCCATGAAGCGAAACCCCTTTTACAGTATAGGCGGTATATTCAGCGCCTATACATTATCCCGGGGTGCGCTGGAACCTGTCATTTCAAACGACATTTGAAATGACAGGTACCAGGAAGTGAATTGTTCCCCCCCTCCCGAAGCAAGGCGCAGGGCGAAAATTAAAACAAAAGGGAATAAAGTGTAAAAAAAAAAGTAAACTTACTGGCGGGAACCAGCGGGCGAGCGTTCGATCAGGCGGTGGCGGGAGCCGGCGGGCGGGTGGGCGCCCATTCATCCAGGCGGTGGCGGCTGGAGCAAGGGTTACACACACTCACTCACACACCACACACACACACACTCACTCAGCAGCCAGGCTGCAAATCCAAACAGCCCCTTCAACTATGCCTTCCCTCCCTCCCTCCCTCCCGAGTACAGAAACAGAGACTCATGCAGCCCTTCCCCCACCGACACATGCATGCCCCCCCCCAACTGAAGAGAGAAAGCCAAATTGGCAGGCAGTAGCTGTTTGCCAACACGACGACCTGGCTGCGCACAAGCGCTGGCTTCTTCAGGGGGAGGTTATGTTTGGCACCCCCCCCCTTGCCCCCTTGAAGCTCGCACCTGGTAGACGTCCTCAGCTGTGCCCTCTTGCACAGCGGCGCTGCTCGGCACCCTTTTCCTCCCACTATTTTGCAGGAGACGAGGCTGGCTACGATTCCAGCTCGTGTCAGGTCCTTTGTTCCCTCCGGTAAGGGACAGATTCTGAACTAACCCCGGATCGATCGGCTCTCGCTAACTTCTTGGGTCGCAGAGGGAGGGAGGGAGAGAGGAGGAGGATGAGGAGGAGGGGGGGGTGTCCGTGGGCCGTTCATCCAGGCGGCGGCGGGAGCCGGCGTTTGATCCAGGCGGCGGCGGGAGGGTGGGCGCGCGTTTATCCGGGAGCCGGCGGGCGGGTGGGCGTGCATTCATGCAGGCGGAGGGAGCCGGCGGCGAAAGCGGCCTCCGGCAGCCCCCGCCGGCAGTGAATGAATGCGCGCCTGTGCGACCCGTTCAATTTCGGCGCTCAAGGTGTGACGTCACGACGCTTGACGTCGCCTTGAGCGCCGAAATCGCATGGGTCGCACAGGCGCGCATTCATTCACTGCTGGCGGGGGCTGCTGGAGGCTGAATGCAGTTTGAAAGCGGGTTAGTATATATGGAGGTCGTCCATGGTGCAGGACTAACACCAGGTAGAGGGGTAGGCGGTAAACTAACAGGCTAAGGACGCGGCAAAATAGCGGGTTACAAAGGAGATAATCGGAGCGCGCGTCACAGTATCGGGAGGGAATAGCTAATTCCTTCACTAAATAGCTAATTCATTCATTTACATATGATATACATGCTGGGTGCGGAAAGGGTTATGCGTTGGTTTCAAGAAGCGCTAAGGACGAGTGAAACTGGAGACTGTATCGCAGGATCGCTTTACGCGTCCCAATTGTGCGCCCACAGCGAGTTGCAGACGAAGAATCTCCAAACGCACTTTGCAGTATAGACCTGAAAGCAGGCAAAAAGGGATCTTACCACACTTTTCTGAAAGCAGGCACTGCAGAATTTGCACCTTATGCTTTTCACAACTATTTTAGCCTCATCTACTCAGTCATCCTGACAAACATGCTGAGATGCACAACAATCCTAATCTTCAGCCCACTGGGAAACACACTCATTCCAAACATGGCAGGGGGGACGACTCGCATAGTAAATGATGGCAGATAAGAGACAACACACACATCCAGCATGCCCCGTTATTCTGACCTATATTACCAAGGACATATCCCATGTACCAGCTGCAGAAGCTTGACTGGTTCTGGGATAAAAATCGCTCCTTATCCAAATCATTTTTGTTGTTGCCAAACTGCTGAATGCGTTCCCCTTGCTGGGTCTTACACCTGACCCAAGCAGAAAAGGTCTGCCAGAGAATTCTCCCTAGCTGAAGTAATGTGCTGTCTTCCCTGAGGCAAACAATTGAGAGAACCTGCACACTCACTAGATAGTGCAGAAGGTAACTCTTACAAGCATACGTGGTGCTGTATTCAGGCCGGCAGTAACATGCCAGATGTGTACACAAAATTTCATGCTCCAATGAAAAAAAAAAAAAAGTTTGAATAATTTTGAATTTCAATACTTTTACATTTTTTGGCCCTCATCTATCTTCAAAATTACCAAAATGATTTTTTCTGAAAATGATGCAAACGATAAGAATAAAATTTTTGATGCTATCACATTTCAGGGAGGGGAAAAAAAGGATTTGTGTGGCAATATACAGACTAAGTCATGAACATGAAACAGCATAAGTACCATTAGAACCATAATTATAATGGCTGTGTTGGGAGGTGGGGGGGAGGAAGGGAGAAGAAAATAAGCAAAATGAGAAAATCTTGCTTGCCATCGTGCATTTACAAACATTATTTACAATAGCAGTCTATAACAGTTGAATTCTTTTCAGCTACCATGTACTGTCCTGTGTAAATTATCAATGCAAGCTTTAACTAACAAATTTAAGTATAAAGTGTACATTTATATGTATATTTTCCCCACCTTTTTCTTTCTTCTGTCAGGTGGATCCTGTAAAACTGTAGATATACTGTTGTGCCCCACGTGCTCCTCCTCTGACTGTCACAACCTGAGAGAAGGAGATAGAGGAGAATAAAAAACAAAATCAAAACACACAAGTGTCCTCCATAACCTTTGCAATTTTGTATTTTAATCTATTTAATCTATGTTCGCTTTCGCTTCATATAACAGTTTTGTTTATTTGGTAGGACTACGTGTCCAGCGTACCCCAAAGATTTAAGGATATTTCATATGGAAATGATTACAGAAGTATTTCAGCAAAATAAATGCAACATTTTATTTTTATTTTGCAGAACTATATAGAAACATGATAGCACAAACAAACCATACAGTCTCTCTAGTCTGCCTATCCACACCAACTATTCATCATTACAATCCCTACCGCTCCCTCATAGATCCTGGACCCAATATTTAGTAAGCTGGTAAGCAGACAAGTTATCTGGCTAACCGGAATCTTAAATTTAGGTCTGTTTTCAGCCTGGATCATGGTAGCAGCTTACCGCAATCTGGGCCTGGTTCTTCTGCCATCACTAAACAGCTATGATGGAAGGACAGACTTCAGCATAGCATTTCTAAGAGATGCACTGGGAGCATATGCTTCCATCATAGCTGATCAGTGATGTCATCTGGGCTGAAGGCAAACCTAAATTTAAGGTATCAGGAGGGTGGATGATTAAGGGATGTGGTGGGTGGAAGGAGGGAGCATTGGAGTTACAAAGTTTTTCAAATTTCCACTGGACTCGGGAACAGAGATAGGGTTTTGGGGGGGGGGGGGGGGGGGGGAAGAATACTGGGACTGGCCCCAGTGCTGAGATTTTTCACATTATTAGATAGGGGTGCTGCAGGCTTGGGCCAGCAGGTCTGAGCATTTGATCCTCAGATGGGAGGCAGGATGAGGCCCATGAATTTATTTTTTTTTGAAGCCTCACTTCGCCACTTAACCGGTTATATATAAAAGAATACAGTTGGTTAAGACTAAAGTTAATCAGAAGCACACACCCAGATGACTTTAGACCTGCTCTAGAGTACGTCTAGAGTTAGGTAAAAAAAAAAAAAAAACGTGTTGCCTGTGTAAATGGTTTTTAATATTGACTGCCCTCTATGTTTATCCCATGAATCTTTTTTTTTTTTTTTTTAAGAAGGCTGTTCCATGCATCCATATACTTTCAGGAGGCAAAAAAAAGAATTTTTTTTTTTTTTTTTAAATAGATACAATGACTTCTGTTTTTCAGAAGTAGTGCAAAGCAAGAAATCTAGTACTCCCTTCCAGAAGGGTTCAAGTTAACACACTAGGGAGTAGATTTTCAAAGGGTTGCGTGCGTAAGATACGCGTGCAACCCCCGAAAACCTCCCCCTGCGCGCGCCGAGCCTATCTTACATAGGCTCGGTGGTGCACGCAAGTCCCGGGGCTTCGAATAAGGTGCTGGCGGGGGGGCGTGGCGGCAATCCGTGGGCGGGGCTGGAGGCGTGATGGCGACCCAGCACAATGGCCTGTGCCGGGGCAGGGAGCCAGCGGCAGGCGTAACTCCTCAAAATAAGGTGGGGGGGAGGGGGGATTTAGTTAGGGCTGGGTGGTAAGGTGGGACAAAAAAAAAGTTCCCTCCAAGGCCACTCCGATTTCGGAGCGGCCTCGGCGGGAACGGAGGCAGGCTGCTCGGCATGTGCAGGTTGCACAACTGTGCGCTGACCCTGGATTTTATAACATGCACACAGCAGCGCACGCATGTTATAAAATCTGGCGTAGATTTAAAGATTTTGCCCCTAGGTCTAGCAATAATCAAATCTGCAGCCCAGAAAAAGAGACTGTTTCTCGCCAAACCATGTAAGTAAATAAACAAAAACAAATAAATACTTATACATTTCTGGGAGGTAAAAATAATCATAAGTCTATAAACTGCAGGTGAACCATGGGATATAATTCACTAAAGTGCTCCTGAAACAGTACACATCAGTAGAGAGTGTGTATAAAGAAGATAGAGAGTAGACAGATCCATAATTTTCACACTAAAGATAAGAAAAGGAACCACCTTTCCATTTGGATGCTGAGGAACTATTTATTTTGTTGTAAGCGAGACTTGCGGGGAAAACATAGGAAGCAAAGTGTACAGCAGTGGTTCTCAACCTTTTTTCCATCATGACACACCTCACAGACACGACATATTGCACACTACATCTAACAGCTATACAAAAAAAAAAACACTCTAGATATTTTATTATTTAAAATGATGCAGGAGAAAGATACTATTCTTTAATTTCAATAGCTGCTTATTAAATGTTATTTTTTTCATAAAATTTTATTCTTTGCTTACTGCCTCAGTGAGAAATCTGGGACTGATATGCATATACAGCACACAGGTTTGTTTTTTTAATACAGACACTCATGCATTTCACTGTCAACCTCAGAAAGTTCTGACCTCTTCTGGTGTTTATACAGGGCAGAGTTAGGAAATTTCCCCTTTCAACTCACCATACAAAAAATATATTCAAATTCTGATATCCCCTCAGCAATAATATTTCAAAATCCCCTTCCCTGTCAGCCACTTTGTGACACATGAAAACCTGCTGAAAATACATTTAGATTTATATAGCATACCAGCCATATCATAAGAGTACTAACATCCAGGATTTGAACAGCAACCACATTACCTATGAAAAAGCAAGACTGCAAATACAGAACACAGTACACTTACTACTGGAAAACCAAGGAAATCCAGACTGCTCTAGATTCCTACACAGAATCTACATCCTAGTTAGCAGAATCCCTCACCTCTGTCAAGCATGCAGATTGTAGACTGACTTATCTAATACAGAATAAAAGACAAATTATAACCAAGCATACAGAGAAAAACAAACTCCAAAAAGCAGGGGGGAGGTGTGGTGGGATGGCAGGGCAGGGTAAATAAGCATAGCTGAAACATTTATGGCTTGGATTGGTGGTGGCAGTGGTTGCCAGGGTTGAAGGAAAAGCAGCAACAGGGAGCGGTGATGAGGAATTAAGTACCAGTTCTTACTCTGCATTCTCCTCAAAGCAAGCACTTGTGGCTGTTATACAAAGCATAGGCTTACTATGTCAAATTTTTGGTGACACACCTTCCATCCCTTGGTAATACAGTAGTTGAGAACCACTGATTTACAGCAATGCTATAGCAGCCACATGCACTCCACAAGTAAATGCTTCAACATGTAGTAAATAAGAGCAGATAAAGACCACAATGATGCATTCAGTTTGCCCAGCAAGGTGTTTAGGGTTGTTAAATGCCACTCTGTGCAGGAAAAAAAAAGAACAAAGCACAGGTTATCTAGTTCTTCATTTCTATATGGCAACTATGTTAAAAATATTTGAACTATCACAAAATTTACGTGTGTTCTCATTTAAAAAGACAGCATCACTGTACATTTTTATAGCCTCATGAAAGAGAAAGCTGCAGTTAAAGACGAAAAAAATTAAATCACGCACCAATTCTACAACTCCAGCACAGATAACTTAAAAAAAAAACCCCACTGTGATCCTATTCAAAAAAAGACACTGTATGTGCCTTCAAAATCTATTATTGACTCTTCCTCCCCCTCCCACCCTTTCAAAACTTTACTTGCCAACCAGTTTCCTTCATGCCGCATGAATCTCCCATTTTCCTACAGGTTCTGTGTTTACTCAGGTGCAACCAAAAAGGCCAGTGACCTATGCTAGCTGCACAGTTTCTCAGCTCAGCTGGACTCCTCCTCTGAACTTCAGTCTCAAAAGTGAACAGCTAACATTCAATTTAGGGAAAAGTATGTGCAAGCTGTAAATGCATCCAGCGACAAAGTACAGAAGCACAGCCACGTAAAAGATAAACTTGTACAGCAGGATTCAGCTGTACTTCCGTTTCACACGTGAATGTTGGGATTACTGCCTGATAATCCCCTTTTCCTTAGTGTAGACAGATGGACTCAGAACAAATGGGATAGTATCCGCGTGTTAGCAGTTGGAGACGGATCTGACGTCAGCACGGGGGTGTATATATCCCCACAGGAAGCGTAGCTATTCAGTAATCTTCCTTGCAAAAGCTGTTATGGATGTATGTGTACTGACGCTCAGTTAAAAAAGTGAAACAGGATTCCCCTGACCGATTGATAGTAGCTGGAGACCGCCAGCATTCCCAACCGGAAGGCGTGGACACCTGGTAGAGTGTACGTTCTTATGGAAACAGATGACATGGCTTACCTTGAATCGGTGCAACCCATGTACACAGGCAGCTGGGCGGGATGCTGAGTCCATCTGTCTACACTAAGGAAAAGGGGATTATCAGGCAGTAATCCCAACATTTCCTGGCGTGTAGCCAGATGGACTCAGAACAAATGGGATGTACAAAAGCTTTACTCCCAGCCTGGGCGAGAGGCTGCCTGAGGCCCATATAGTCCCGCCCTCGCAAATGCCGAGTCCTCCCTGGCCTGGACATCCAGACAGTAGAACCTGGAGAAGGTATGGAGGGAGGACCACGTCGCCGCTTTACAGATTTCCGCAGGCGATAGCATCCTGGATTCTGCCCAAGATGCTGCTTGTGCTCCGGTAGAATGAGCCTTGACTTGTAGAGGCGGAGGTTTCCCAGCCTCTACGTATGCTGCTCTGACAACTTCTTTAATCCAGCGGGCGATGGTGGGCCGTGAGGCCGCTTCACCTAGCTTCTTCCCGCTGTACATGACGAACAGATGGTCCGTCTTTCGTAGGTCTTGTGTAAGTTCCAAATATCTGGGCAGCAATCTGCCAATGTCGAGATGGCGTAATAAACGCCCTTCTTCAGATTTCTTCAAACCCGCCGTGGTAGGCAAGGATATGGTTTGATTAAGATGAAACTGTGAAACCAGCTTAGGTAGAAAGGAGGTAACGCCCGAAGATGGATAGCCTCTGGAGTGATTCTGAGAAAGGGATCACGGCAGGACAGTGCCTGTAGCTCTGAGATGCGGCGGGCTGAACATACAGCCAGCAAGAACACCATCTTCAAGGTTAGAGAACGGAGAGACAGCCCCCGAAGTGGTCTGAAGGTGGATCCCGCGAGGAAATCCAAAACAAGGTTGAGGTTCCACAAAGGCACAGGCCACTTCAGTGGCGGACGAATATGCTTGACTCTTTGCAGGAAGCGAGAAACATCCGGGTGCTTGGCGATGGTCTTGCCATCCCTCCTGGGACCATAGCAAGACAGCGCAGCCACCTGAACCTGGATGGAGCTGAGGGAGAGACCCTTCTGAAGTCCATCCTGCAGGAAATCCAACACAATAGGGATTGTGGTTGCATGTGGATTGGTGCCGTGAGTGTCGCACCATGCTTCAAATACTCTCCAGATCCGGATGTATGTGAGGGATGTGGAAAACTTGCGAGCTCGGAGGAGGGTATCAATCACAGGCTCCGAATAACCCCTCTTCTTTAACCTAGCCCTCTCAAGGGCCATACCGTAAGAGAGAATTGAGCCGGATCCTCGTGAAGAATGGGACCTTGAAGTAGAAGGTCCCGGAGAGGAGGCAGGGGAAGAGGCTCCCCTGCCAGTAGTCTTCTCATGTCCGCGTACCAGGGTCTTCTTGGCCAGTCTGGTGCCACTAGAAGAACTAGGCCCCGGTGTCTCTGAATCGTTGCCGATGACAGTGCCTAGCAGAGGCCACGGAGGAAAAGGTGTACAGTAGAGTCCCTGGAGGCCATGGCCAAACCAGGGCATCGATTCCGTGTGAGAACGGGTCGCGCTTGCGGCTGAAGTATCTGGGTACTTGAGCGTTGGACCTGTCCGCCAGTAAATCCATGTCCGGAATCCCCCAATGATCCACAATCATCTGGAAGGCTGTGGGTGAGAACTGCCACTCTCCCGGATTTAGGCTCTCTCTGCTGAGGAAGTCTGCTGTGGTATCGTCCTTCCCGTCAATGTGGACGGCGGAGATGTCCTGAAGATTCACCTCTGCCCAAGTCAGCAGAGGGGCGATCTCCAGAGATACCTGTCGGCTTCTGGTTCCGCCCTGATGGTTGATGTACGCCACCGTGGTGGCGTTGTCGGTCATCACTCTGACTGCTCTGTTCTTCAGTCTGTGAGAAAATCGAAGGCATGCCAATCGGACTGCCCGGGCCTCTAGACAGTTGATGTTCCACGCTGACTCTTCTCTGTTCCATCGCCCTTGTGCGGTGAGTCCTTCGCAGTGTGCTCCCCAGCCGCTCAGGCTGGCATCTGTGGTAAACAAGATCCACGTGGGTGAGGACATCTTCGACCCCCTGCTCATGTGGTTGGACTGCAACCACCACCGCAACTAGGTCCGCACTCTGGCTGGCAGAGGGAGGTGCGTGGAATAGTTCCGTAGACGGGGGCTCCAGCGAGAGAGCAGGGAGTGTTGTAGAGGTCTCATATGGGTCCTTGCCCAAGGTACCACTTCCAGGGTGGATGCCATGCAGCCAAAAAGCCTGCAGATAATCCCACGCGATGGGCCGACTAGCTTCCATCAAGTACTGGATACGCGTCTGAAGCTTCAACCTTCTCTTGGAAGTGAGACTGACTGTGTCTGCCTGCGTGTCGAATAGCACTCCCAGGCATTCCAGAGACTGGGAAGGCTGTAGGCAGCTCTCGCTGAGGTGGATTACCCAGCCCAAGCATTCCAGAAGGGCGATCACTCCCTCAGTAGTCCGAAGGCTCTCCTCTCGAGATCTCGCCCTGATCAGCCAGTCGTCTAGGTAGGGATGGAAGTGATCCGAATGGATCGGGATATGCAGGAATGCCTCTGACAGGTCCAACGCCGTGAGGAATACTCCTGGCTGTACTGCAGCCTTGACGGAGCGCAGAGTCTCCATGCGAAACCTCGGTACCCGTAAGTAGCGATTGACTGAGTTGAGGTCCAGCACAGGCCAAAAAACGCCCCCTTTCTTGGGTACCATGAAATAAATGGAATAGTGTCCAGAATTCACTTCCCAGGCGGGTACTGGGATAACAGCGTTCAAGGACAGGAGCCACGCCAAGGTAGCCCCCCCAATGCTGCCTTCTTGTGCATGGGACAGGATGATTCCCCAAACTTGTCCGGAGGGGGATGATGAAAATTCAGATAATAGTCCTCCCGGACAATGGCGAGGACCCACTGGCCCGACGTGATCTCGACCCATCTGGGGTAGAAGAGGGTTAACCTGCCCCCTATGGCTCCGTCCTCCAGAGGAATCGGCATTGCGTGGTCCGAAGGACTGACTCCTGGCCTGAGAACGTGGTGGCTGGTAGTGACCCCTATAAGGAACAAAGCGCTGTGAACTCCTGCCCCTGGATGGCTTTGAAAAAGCACGCTGACTCCTCCTGAACCGATCTTCCGGCAATCTAGGCACTGGAGAAGCACCCCATGTACTGGCCAGTGTATCAAGGTCGCTGCAAAATAGGAAAGAGCCCTTAAAGGGCCATCTGGTGAGGTGTGTCTTTGAAGGCGCATCAGCTGACCATCTCCGGATCCAGAGCCGCCTCCTGGCGGCTACGGAGGATGAAATCCCCTTAGCTGTTGTCCGGACTAGGTCTGATGCAGCATCCGAGAGAGCTGACTCCATGTCAGCTGCTGGAGCGTTGTAGCTAACCTGTGTCAAACAGGCACGCGTCACCAATGTGCAGTATGTTGCGATCCGCAAAGATAGAGCTGCCACCACAAAGGCCTGTTTCAGAACGGCGTCCAGTCGCCGGGCATGAGGCTCCTTGAGGGCCGTCCCCCCTTCAACTGGAATGGCAGTGCGCTTGACCACAGCGCTAATCAGGGCGTCCACCTGAGGGCACGCCAGTAGGTCCTGGATAGCCGGTGCCAATGGGTACATGCCCGTCAGGGCCCGGCCCCCTTTGAAGGAAGCCGCTGGTGCCGCCCATTCGAAATCTATCAGTTGTCGTGCTGCCTGCAAGAATGGAAAATGGCGGGCTGTAGAACGAAGACCTTCCAGCAGGGGTTTCTGCGCAGAGGGCACCGTAGCGCTGGGACCTGGAATATCCAACTCCGCTCGACACTGAGACACCGGGTCGGAGAGATCCTCCATAGGGAAGAACCGCCTTATGGTCCTATATGGCTCAATCCCAGGGGGAAGTTCCCCCTCGTCCGGGAGTCCAGCTCATCCGGTGAAACCTCCTGGTCTGAGTGATCCGAACTGTCCAGCGGCGGGAAGTCCCGCTCACGATAAGGAAGTGAGGGTCTTGGAACAAGATCCAGAGGAGCCGCCACCGCAGCAGCAGCCGCCGCAGCCACCGCAGGAACTGTAGGAACAGCGGGAACAGCAGGACCTGGATGGGAAGCCGTTTGCATCTGTACAAAGGCATGAATCCCCTTCCTGGGGAACTGTCAGCAAATCATGGCTGAGACCGGTCCTGGCCCGAGGGTCTCCTGGCCTCCTCACATTGGGCCCATAGGGAGTCTGGCTCTTCACTGTGTGTGGCACTAAGCTGGCATGCAGAGCAGAGGCCAAGGGTTTTAATGCCTGAGGCAGGCGGCGCCGCCGCTGAAGACGCTGCGGTATTCTGAACCATTGAAAAGAATGCGCTGCATGCTTAATAGAACAGGCGCACAATAATAAGATGCGGCAGCAATAGGCGCTTAATACAACAGGCGCACAATAAGAATGATATGCGGCAGCCATATGCGCTGAATACCACAGGCGCACAATACATATAACATGCGGCAGCAATATGCGCTTAATCCAACAGGCGCACAATACATATAACATGCGGCAGCAATATGCGCTTAATCCAACAGGCGCACAATACATATAACATGCGGCAGCAATATGCACAATATGTTCTCAGCAATAGGCAGCCATGAACACAGCTCAATTGTATGCAATATGCATTCAGCCATATGCAGTTAGCAATACACGCCCTATGGCTCTCAATAGGCTCACAGCTATAAGCGGTAAGCAATACACACTTAATGGCCTTCAATATGCTCACAGTAATATGCGGTTAGCAGTACACGCTTAATGGTATTCAATAGGCTGTCAGTAATATGCGGTTAGCAGTACACGCTTAATGGCATTCAATAGGCGCTCAGTAATATGCGGTTAGCAATACACGCTTAATGGCATTCAATAGGCTTTCAGCAATAAGCGATTAGCCATATACGCTCAATAGTCATGCAATAGGCTTTCAGTAATAAGCGGTCAGCAATATATGCTCAATTTACATTCCATAGGCTTTCAGAAACAAGCGGTCAGCAATATATGCTCAATTTTCATTCAATAGGCTTCCAGCAAGAAGCGGGCATCAAAAAATATGCTCAATTTGCATTCAATAGGCTTTCAGCAATAAGCGGTCAGCAAGATACGCTCAATGTGCATTCAATAAGCGGTCAGCAATACACGGTCAGTGGCATTCAATAGGCACTCAGCAATTCACCGAAACACAGCCAAGGAGGAAGAAAACCGCGCCTATTACGGGCGCGGAGTACCTGAGCAAGGCCCCACAATGGCGTCCTCCACGGCGTGCCACGCCGCCGATCCTCTGCACTTCGGAGACCCGTAGGAAGAGATGTACTCCTCATCAGCTTCGGCGCTTCCCGGCTGGAACACAGGCGGTCTCCGGCTGTGGGGGAAGGGATCACCTCACCACCGCAATTGAGGATATGCACCCGCTACCTCGTCCACGCCGGGACCGAGGGCCTCGTATGCCTCACTCGGACTGCGCCACTGCCGCGCTTCGGCAGGACCGAGGACTTTCACCACCGGGGGAGCACGGCAATCACCCCGGGAGCTCGCTGGGGGAGGAACCCTTGGGTATCTACCGCAGGAGCGCGGTGCTATAAAGTTGAATAGACAGGAAACACAAAGTAGAATCTAGAATGAGAAAAAAGAGAAAAATTAAAGTAGTCTTGGAAAGCACGCTCAAGTAGCGTGCAGGCACTCCAAACTGCTTTGGAGACGGAAATTACTGAATAGCTATGCTTCCTGTGGGGATATATACACCCCCGTGCTGACGTCAGATCCGTCTCCAACTGCTAGCACGCGGATACTATCCCATTTGTTCTGAGTCCATCTGGCTACATGCCAAGAAAATCCGCCTCTTTAGATTGAGACGTAAGCAAAGATGGGCGGTGAGGGGGAGACTCTGCCCACAACTTCAGATCAAGCCTTCGCATTGTGTCATCTGTGGCTTCACAGTAAGCACAGCACAGATGAAGAGCCAGCAACCACGCTCGTTTCAGGTACTTACATATTTTCATCTGCTCTTTCAAGCAAATTAATGAAACCTCTACATGGCATCATTCAGTGAGCATTAAACGGTACTGGAAGAAACCTATTTGTCAAATACTTTAGAGAAGTTGACACCAGTGGCTCAAAGGGAAGCTTCATTAGTTGGAAAAGGACCACATTCAGGTCCCATGAAACTGGTGCTTTTGTACTGGAGGCTTGACATGTCACAAACGTTTCATGAAACGAGATGTCAGTGGATGAATAGAGATCGATTTGCTATCTACTTGAGCATGGTAAGCCGTTATAGTACTGAGGTGAGGTGAGGTGAGGTGAGGTGAGGTGAGGTGAGGTGCACTCACACGAAAGAGCTGACGAGGCCTGAGTCAGAAAGGTGGAACAAGTATTTCAGCAGGTGCTTAGGGTGGCAAGAAAATGGGTTCAAAGCATTTTCTTGACAACATTTGGAGTACCCTATTCCATCTGAAGGCATATTTTCTTCTTGCTGAAGGTTTTCTAGATGAGATTAGCATGTCCACAATCTCTGTAGGTAAGTGGCAATCACGAAGTGCTCAACACGCAAGCTATGAGATTGAAAGCTGAGAAGGTGGGATGGTACAACGTCCCATCTCCCTGAATTAACACAGAATGTGTTCCCAGATGAATGGGAGGACTGCTGGAAAGTTATATGAGATATGCATATCAGATCTGTGTAGGCCACACTGGGGCTATTAGGATCAGATGAGCACGATGCTGAAGAACCTTCTGCAGCAGTCTAGCAATAAGTAGTTAACGATGGAAAAGCATACATGAGGCTTTGTCCCCAAATCGAGGAGGAACGTGGTTCGAGCTAGTATGTAATCCTTGGCAGAACAGAACAAAAATGGATTTAATTTTGTGTTCTGCTGTGATGCAAAGAGATCCACTGACAGTAGACTGCATAAGCTGGAGTGTTTTTCAGCCACCGACTACTGTAGAGATCACTTGTGTGGTTAAAATACTCTGCTCTGTCCATCTGTCAGTGTATTGTCTGGCAGATAGGTGGCTCAATTTCTTTCCGCCCAATTCCAGAACTTTAAGGCTTCCTGGCAGAGAGGCCCACCCCAAATCCCATAGGCTCACTGCTGGCACACTAGTACATGGGCCTGCCAGCCAGGGTACCTGCACACTGGGCAGGGATTACAAAATTCCTCTGAGTTACTCACCAGGGATGAAGTACACTCACCATGTACTCCTGCCCCCAAAAAACATGTTTTGCTTTGGGCTTTTTTGGGTTGGTTTTTTTTTTTTGGGGGGGGGGGGGGGGAGGGTAAGGCACAAGGTGAGATGGCAGAATTAAACAGAGTGCATTTCTTCCATTGCCCACACCATCCTCTCTTTTTCCTCTACTTACTACCCCACCCCAATGCTGTCCTCTTCTTTCCACCTTTCCTCTCATCCCTCAGCACATTCTCTCCTCCTCCACCCCCATCGGTTCAGGTCTCTCTTTCCTTTCCCCCTCTGCTCCTAGTGCAGTCCTCTAGCCCAGCAAAGCTACAGCCATCTTTACATGAGAAACACAAGTGGAGGGAAAGTGAAAGATTAACTGTGGCACTGCAAAAAAGTAAATTGGGCAAACTAGTTTGTAATTGCTATCGTATTCTGTTTCATAACAACCTGCAAGATTTGAAAATTCTAGGCAACAATTCACCTGGGTGCTTAAAAATTGGTGCCCTTCACTGATCCTGGACTGAATAGAGCTGCAGTTGGAGAAACTACTGCTGTGTCAGAGCTTTGGGATGGGGAGGGACAGGCAGAACAAAAAAACAAATCCCCAAGCAAGACAAAATCCAAAACAAAAAAAAGCAAAAAAAGAGAAAAAAAAATCCAAAATACAGATGAGAGCACAAAATAAAGTCTCTTTTGGGTTTTCTTTTCATCAGGTAATACAAAAACAAAACAAAAAAACCCCCCACCACATAAAAAGCAAAGGTGATAAGGAAAAATAAACTTTTGCTCTGGTTCGTAAAAGTTTGTCTGGCACCCAAGTTTTCTAAATATTTTTCCACCAGTGATTAACTACTGGGTGGATCCAGCAGTGATATAAACCTGCTTCAGGGCAGAGAAGGGACCCTGCATGAACAGCAAAACTAAAGGACACTTAGCAAGAACCTGGACAAAAGAATTCCAGGACACACTCCCAAGACTGGAAAACAGAAGCAAGAGAGGAGCTTGGAAAAGAGTAAAAGCCTGAAAATGGCACGCTGTGCCTCTAGCACTGACAGATGTGAATCTGTAGTTTGTGTAATGAAGACATTTTGTTTGGGAAGGGAGACAGGCTCCCTCCAAGAGTTAGGCCCCATATTGTTCTGTAATAGGATCCTCCCCCACACTCAAAACCCAAAGGAAACAGAGGAAAAGGAAGTGAAGACAAAGTAAATAAAGATGTTCTTTATAGGGTTTTAGAGGAAGAATAAAATTGTTGGGTGTTGCAAACGTAATTGCCATTAAAGAGCAAGTGAATTTACATAATCTGTATTATGGTGATGCTCTAAAAGGAAATATTTCTCCTTCCCTGAGAGAGTGTGACATGTTCTCAATAGAACAGTAAAGAGCTAGTCCTTGTAATATCAGGAAGTTGTTGGCTGGTGAGAGAGAAAGCAGCAGGATGTGTGGAGGTGCCAAGCTGACAGGTTACTAGGAAAATCCCTGGCAACCTACACTATGAAGCTATGCCCTAAGGGAGGAGGAAAAAGAGCCTTGGGTGAATCCAGTCACTGCAAGAGTTTTAACTGCTGTGTTATAAGAGTGATTTGCAACTGTTCAGGAAGTATTACCATATCAAAATGAGACTAATGAAAGAACGGACCATTAAGTAAAATGGATCCGAGAACAATCTGCATGTGAATCTATTCATTTCTACCAGAAACCAGTGGAGAATTGGGCCAATACCTTCTTACCGGCAGCAAAGTGGGAAGTTGGGGTAAGCAGGGTAACACCAGTGCAGGTTACAAGAACCTATGTGAGAGATACATTTGCTAGTAAAAGTTCTTTGACATTCTTTTTACCACTGCTGCAAAAGCTGGAAAATGCAAAAAAAAAAACCAACTTGATTTGTGGAGTACATCTGGCTTCCTAATTTGGATAATTGGAAATAAGCAAGTCTGCTCTGATGTTATCATTTCCTGCGATGTGGGAGGCTGAGATCATCTGTAGATGTACATCCGCCCACTCCATCAGGAGGTCTCTCTCCTGTGACACTCGTTGGCTCTTGGTTCCTCCCTGGCAGATGACATAGGCTTCCGTCAACATCACACAGACCGCCTGGCCCTGTAGTCCGTGGCTGAACTGTAACACAGCAATCTGACTGCCCAGGCCTCCAGGTGTTTGAGGACCTCTTCTTCTGTCCACCATCCCTGGGCTGTCAGCTCCCCAGCCTCAGAGACTTGCAGCCACTTTAGGAAAAACGCAAACGTTCCCTTACACTGAGTCCAGATGGTACAGAGCTTCCAATGCTCAGCTCCCTTTAAGAGCTGTTTTTGGGGCATCCCATTCCAGATCAATCAATTCTTGGATGGCATCCATCACTGGAAAGTAGCAGGAGGCCTTCTGCAGGAAAACCAAAATGGGATTAGTCTTTGGTTCCGTCATAGAATCCGCCCCAGGAACTTCCAACATCTTCAGGGTCTGGGAGACTAGAGCTAGCAATTCATCTCTATGGAAAAACCGTAACATGGTCTGATATGGTTCTAACCAAGGGAGAATTTTCCATCTTCCAAGGAATCTGTATCATCCTCATCTGTGCCGACCGGGTCCCTGCCAGGGATACCCCTTGGTAAGTCGAGGCATACCTTGGGGCCTGCTGGTAGAAACGAGAGGGAGAAGGTTCCAGACTGGGATAAGAGACAAACTGTGCCTGCATGAAGGCTTGTAGTCCCTGGAAAAACTCAATCCAGGAAAAGGCAGCCGGGTCCCATGCCTAGTCCAGGAGGTACTGGGGTGGGACCAGTTGAATTCCCCTCTCCCATGGATGAACCCTTCAAGGGGATGTTAAGGTTCGATGTACTTTCAGTTAAGGTAGTGGTCAACCCATCATCCGAATTGGAGAAGCCTGGCTTAGCAAAGTCCAAGGAGGTCAATTCCCCTTGTGCTTCATGAGACCATATCTCAAAGGGGACAGAGACAGAATGGAGGCAGTGCAGAGAAGGGTGACCAAATTGGTGGTGGTGAGGGTCTCCATCAAAAGACTTATGAGGAGAGGTTGAAGGATCTAAATATGTATACCCTGGAGGAGATATGATACAGACCTTCAGATAAATGAAAGGTCTGAATGATGTACGATCAAACAAACCTTTTCTGCTGGAAAAGAAAAAAAAACAATAGAAACTAGGGGTCACGAAATGAAACTCCAGGGAGGACAACTCAGAACTAATGTCAGGAAATATTTCTTCAGAGAGGATGGTAGACACCTGGAATGCCCTTCTGGCAGTCTGAGTAACTGATAAGTATGGGAAACTGATAACTATGGGAGTTTGCTGGGCAGACTGGATGGGCCATTAGGTCCTTTTTTGCCGACACTTATGTTTATATATATATACAAGTTGGAGTCCAGGTCAGACAGACTCTAATATGGCAAGCACTGAAGAAAGCAAGGCGCCTAGTTTTCTTGGTTGGCGGTGCCATTGGAAGTAGTAACTGTACATCCTATCTGCTTGCACTTAAAAATGCATGCACACAGATTTCAAGTGCCTAGGCAGGACGCAGCGAGGCGCACGCCCTGCCTGTGCATCCGGCCTTTTCTGTGTTCCGCACATATGTACGCGCATGGCACGTGCGTAGAGCCAATGCACCATACGTACTGACGTTCTATGGAGGGCAATACGGCACGCACAAAAATGCGCGCAAGATGGCACCACTGCGGCCTACCACGTGGTGTGCTGACCAGCCTAAGCTGGGGCCTAGCCCACCGACGTGAGGGGGCGGGGGCCGCTCAACCCGCTTGGAAGCCCACTTCCCCTTACTCCAACAGGATCAGTAACAACGTTGGTACAGCACGCCGAGCAAGGAGACCGGAGGAAGTTTTACCGAAACACCTCCAAAAGTCTCTAAATCGGGAGGTAAAAATGTTTTTTCCCCCCCTTTACTTACCTGGACTCAGCGCTTACTGGCCGCGTACAGACATTGTCTCTGGCTGTTGGGGGGGGGGGGGGGGGGGGGAGAGCTTTGACTGTCACTGCACGCTCAGCTTCCTGCACCCGCTGCCTTTCAGCTACTTAAGCAGCACAGTCCATGCTGGGAACCGGCTACTGGACCAAAGCACACCTCAAGGGATCTCAGAAATCGCCTCAGGAATTCTCAACTGAGGGAGGGACCTTTAGGTATCACCGCAAGTGAGTAGGGCTCAATTTTCCTTCAATTTAGAAAGTAGAATTTCTCCTTCCAAAAAGTACAACAATCCCTATAGGGAGAGGTATGTCCACCATCTGCTGAAGATGGAGAATACTGGAGAGCTGAGGCCACTGCAGGGCTATATATATACTGTGACATCAGCTTTGCAACCTGCTGGCAGGGGGGCATAATCCCCAGAACCTATTGGTCCTGAATGCATCTGGCTACATGCTAGGAAATCAACATTTTCGGTTCTGCTGTTAACACACCACCCCTTCTTGAGTGGAGATGCTATCAGGCATTGCTTCCACAAACCTAAGCAAGAAATTAGTGCTCTACTGGCTTAGGGCAGGTCTAACCCTTTACTTTCCCAACCTAAATGCAACTTCAGCCAAGCTGTTATCATGCACAGCTGTTTTGTGGGGTTGTCTCCCTGTGATACTGCCGCTAATGTATGGGCCTGCTCCAACTCCATCCTCCCAACCTGTTTCCTCTTCTGAACTTTTCCCTTGGTTTTACTCCCACCTACAAGGGGAATGCGCTTTCACTGCCAGCTGTTGTCTGTCACAGGCCTCTCTTCCCAAAAGGCTGCTCCGCCCTTTTTTTTTTTTTTTTATCTTAGCTTTATTTGGCTTGGTCCCACGCCACAAAGAAAAGGGAACAGCTCCGGGGAAGGGAAACAGATAGAGAAGGAGAGAGAGAATTGGGGGGAGGGCAGGACAGAGGCGACCTCTAACCCTAAATTTTGGAAAAGTCCAGGTCCTTGCAGAACCACACTTCCAAGGGAGGGGGGGGGAGGAGATTATCAGTCAGTCAGGAGCAGGGGCTCAAGCCCTAGGTGCCCTCATCCTGAAAATTTTCTGAAAGGCAGCTGCGCTAGGAAAAATCAACCCTGAGAGGTTGACTCAGGAGCTTGGTAAATTCCATCAGGCCAGGGCCATACCCTGATTCTGGGAGTGTCTAATCTTCTCCACAGCTGCATAAGACAGACTTACTGACAAGGGCCTCTGACAAATCCTCCCCCCCCCCCCTTTATATTAAAGAGAGAAGTCATAAAGAAGGTGTGACCTCTGTCTCCAGAAGCTGAAGAATGGGGAAATTCCAAAAGAAATGAACTGGTCTAGCAGGCAAGAAAGTAGGTCATTTTCATGATGGTAAAGAAATAATATAAAATCAATTTTCTTCAGGTAAAATAATTCAGGTATATTTGAATCTTACTATATATAAAAGTAAATGTTTATTTGGGTCTTGTCTTTTTCAATGCGGAAAATGTAGAGATTACTTACCTGATAATCTCCTTTTCCTTAGTTATGCAGATGGACTCAAAACAAGTGGGTATAGTGTGCTCGTGCTAGCAGTTGGAGACAGATCTGACATCAGCACGGGTACATATACCCCCACAGGAAGTGTAGCAATTCAGTAATCTTCCTTGCAAAAGCTGTAGCTGACCGATCGTTTAAATGAACAGGATTACCCTGACCAATTGACGGTAGCTGGAGACCGCCAGTGTTCTCAACCGGAAGGCGTCGACACCCGGCAGGGTGGAAGCCCTATTATAAGCAAAACATGGCTTACCGTGAGTCGGCGAATCCCCATGTATACCGGCAGCCGGGCGGGATGCTGAGTCCATCTGCATACAGTAAGGAAAAGGAGATTATCAGGTAAGTAATCTCTACATTTCCTAGCATGTAGCAGATGGACTCAAAACAAGTGGGATGTACAAAAGCTAGTCCTGGAATGGGCGGGAGGCTGCCCGAGGACCATGTAGGATTGCCCTCGCAAATGCTGTGTCCTCCCTGGTCTGAACGTCCAGATGGTAGAATCTGGAGAAGGTATGGAGGGAGGACCACGTCGCCGCTTTACATATCTCTGCAGGCGACAGCATCCTAGTTTCTGCCCAAGAGGCCGCTTGCGCTCTGGTAGAGTGAGCCTTGACCTGTAGAGGCGGTGGTTTTCCCGCCTCAGCGTAGGCTGCCTTGATAACTTCTTTGATCCAGCAGGTGATGGTTGGCCGTGAGGCCGCTTCCCTTTGCTTCTTCCCGCTGTGAAGGACGAACAGATGGTCCGTCTTTCGAACCGCTTCTGACATTTCCAAGTATCTGGCCAGTATTCTGCCGATGTCGAGATGACGCAGTATTCGACCTTCTTCTGACTTCTTCAAACCTGCCGTAGATGGCAAGGATATGGTTTGGTTGAGGTGAAAGTGTGAGACCACTTTGGGTAAGAAAGAAGGAACCGTGCGAAGATGGATAGCTTCTAGAGTGATTCTGAGAAATGGATCACGGCAGGAAAGTGCTTGTAGTTCTGAGATGCGGCGTGCTGAACACACAGCCAGTAAGAACACCATCTTCAAGGTTAACAAACGGAGAGAAGCCCTCGAAGGGGCCTGAAGGCGGATCCCGCTAGAAATTCCAACACTAGGTTGAGGTTCCACAAGGGCACTGGCCACTTCAGTGGCGGGCGAATGTGTTTGACTCCTTTCAGGAAACGTCTGGGTGTTTGGCAATGGTGTTGCCGTCACTCCTGGGACCGTAGCAAGACAGCGCTGCTACCTGAACCTTGATGGAGCTGAGGGACAGACCCTTCTGAAGTCCATCTTGTAGAAAGTCCAAGATGATAGGAATCTTAGCGGCATGTGAATTGGTGCTGTGGGAGTCGCACCAGTCTTCAAAAACTCTCCAGATCCTGATGTATGTCGGTGATGTGGAGAACTTGCGTGCTCGGAGAAGTGTATCTATTACCGACTCAGAGTATCCTCTTTTCTTCAGTCTAGCCCTCTCAATGACCAGACTGTAAGAGAGAATTGAGCTGGATCCTCGTGTAGGATGGGGCCTTGCCGCAGCAGGTCCCTGTGTGGAGGCAGGGGTAGAGGATTCCCTGCCAGTAGTCTTCTCATGTCTGCGTACCAGGGTCTTCTTGGCCAATCCGGGGCCACTAGTAGAACTAGGCCTCTGTGCCGCCGAATCTTGGGTATAATGGCACCCAGCAGGGGCCATGGAGGAGGGGGCCATGGCTGTACCAGGGCATCGATCCCCTAGGCTCGAGAATCCCGCCTGCGGCTGAAATATCTGGTTACTTGAGCGTTGGACCTGTCTGCTAGTAGGTCCATGCCCGGCATCCCCACTGATCCACGATCATCTGGAAAGCTGTGGGCGACAGCTGCCATTCCCCTGGAACCAGACTTTCTCTGCTGAGGAAGTCCGCCGTGGTGTTGTCCTTACCGGCGATGTGGACGGCGGAGATGTCCTGGAGATTTGCTTCTGCCTAAATCATCAGGGGAGTTATCTCTAGGGACACTTGTTGGCTTCTGGTTCCGCCCTGTCGATTGATGTATGCCACCGTGGTGGCATTGTCTGACATCACTCTGACCTCTCTATCGCGAAGTCTGTGGGCAAATCGCAGGCACGCTAGCCTGACTGCCCATGCTTCTAGTCTGTTGATGTTCCACCTTGAGTCTTCTCTGGTCCACCGCCCTTGGGCGGTGAGTTCCTTGCAGTGTGCTCCCCCCATCCGTTCAGGCTGGCATCTGTGGTGAGCAGAATCCAGGTTGGGGAGGACATTCTTGACCCCCGGCTCACGTGGCCAGGCTGCAACCACCACCGTAGCTGATTCCGCACTCTGGTCGGCAGAGGTAGGTGTATGGTGTAGTTCTGTGATTGTGGGCTCCATTGAGATAGAAGGGCGCATTGCAATGGTCTCATATGAGCCCGCGCCCATGGCACCACCTCCAGAGTGGATGCCATGAGGCCGAGGACCTGTAGGTAATCCCGAGCTGTGGGCCGGCTGGCGCTCAGCAGGACCTGCAGATGATTCCGGAGTTTTGACTTTCTCTTGGAGGTCAGGCTGACCTTGTCTTCTTGGGTGTCGAATTGGACCCCCCAGGTATTCCAGCGACTAGGACGGCTGTAGGGAACTCTTGTTTATGTTGACTACCCATCCTAGGCTCTCCAGAAGAGCTATAACTCTGTTGGTTGCCCGGTGACTCTCCTCCGGTGACTTTGCCCTGATCAGCCAATCGTCCAGGTAGGGATGGACGAGAATTCCTTCCTTCCTAAGTGCCGCCGCCACTACTATTATGACCTTGGTGAAGATCCGCGGCGCGGTGGCTAACCCGAAGGGTAAAGCTCGGAACTGGAAGTGCTGTTTCAGGACTTTGAAGCGTAAATAGCGCTGGTGATCCCGATGGATTGGGATATGTAAACAGGCTTCCGACAGATCTAGGGAGGTGAGAAACTCCCCTGGCTGTACTGCATTCTTGACAGACCGTAGAGTTTCCATGCGAAAGCTGGGGACCCGTAGGTATCGGTTGACTGACTTGAGGTCCAGGACGGGCCTGAAAGTGCCCTCCTTCTTGGGTACTATGAAATAAATGGAATAATGCCCAGAATTTATCTCCTCTGCAGGCACTGGGATTATGGCTTTTAGTGCCAGGAGCCTCCGTAAGGTCACTTCTAGTGCCGCCTTCTTGAGAGGCGAACAAGGAAATTCCACAAACTTGTCCGACGGGAGCCGAAGAAAATCCAGGAAATAACCTTATCGGATGATGGCGAGGACCCACTGGTCCGAAGTAATCTCGACCCACCTGCGGTAGAAGAGGGTGAGCCTGCCCCCTATGGCTGCTACCCCCGGATGGGTCGGCTGATTGTCATTGTGGGTTGCTGCCGGGACCAGAACCCGAGCCGGTTCTCCTCTTGTTGTGCTTAGCCCGAAAGGGCTGGTTCCTGGCCTGAGAACGAGGTGCTTGATAGTGAGCCCTGTAAGGGTTAAAGCGCTGAGAGTTTCTACCTCTGGATGGTCTAGAAAACAAACGCTGGTTCCGCCTCGACCTGTCTTCCGGCAGATGGGGTAATGGAGAGGCACCCCATTTGTTAGCCCAGTTCTCGAGATCGCTGCCGAACAGTAGGGATCCCTTGAAGACATTCTTGTGAGGCGCGTCTTGGAGGAAGAGTCGGCAGCCCAGTTGCGTAGCCAGAGCTGTCTCCTGGCTGCCACTGAGGATGACACTCCCTTGGCTGCCGTACGGACAAGGTCGGAGGCTGCGTCAGTGAGGAACGCGAGAGCTGATTCCATGTCTTCTCCCGGGGTGTTTCTCGCTTGTGATAAACAGGAACGCGTCACCATGGTGCAGCAGGTCGCGATTCTTAGGGACATGGCTGCCACCTCGAAAGCTTGTTTCAGAATGGTGTCCATGCGCCGGTCGTGTGCATCCTTGAGGGCCGCTCCCCCCCTCCACCGAAATTGTGGTGAGCTTCACAATTGCGTTAACTATGGCGTCTACCTTAGGGCACGCCAGCAGCTCCTTGGCTGCCGGGTCCAGAGGGTACATGCCTGACAAGGCCCGACCCCCTTTGAATGCGGCCTCCGGCGCAGTCCATTTCAGATCTAATAGCTGCTGTGCTGCTTGTAGGAGGGGAAAATGGTGAGCTGTTTGGCGCAGGCCCTCCAACACGGGGTTCATGTTAGGGTCCCCTGGGGTGTCCCGGCCCGGAATAGCCAGTTCTGATAGGCATTGTGAGACCAGGCCTGGAAGATCCTCTTTCCAAAAGAAGCGTCTCATGGTCAGATATGGTTCTATCTCCGAGGGAAGTTCTCCCTCCTCGGGGGCTCATCTTCCTCGGAGCAATCCGAATCCCCATACGTGGGGTTTCTGGGTGGCGAGTGGCCACGCCTATGTCTCGAGGTTCCAGGGGCCGGATCATTCGGAACAGAAAGGCCCATTCGAGGAGCAGACTGCATCTGGACAAAGGCGTGGATCCCCTTGAATAATTCCATCCAGGAGAGTGAAGCCGGATCTGGCCTTAGGGGCACCAGGTCTCTCGGGGTCCCTGGCTGCTCACCGCGGCCTGCTAAGTCCGGAGTGGTCCCTGAGGAACCGCTGGGCTGGGACCGGTCCTGTCCTGGAACTCCCATGGCCTCCTCACATTGGGCACAGAGAGTCTGCTTCCTCGCTCTGTGTGGCTCTGAGGTTGCATGCTGAGCAGAGGCTTAGAGCTCTTATGCCTGATTCTTGAAGTGCCGGCTCTGCGGACATATGGGCGTCTCTGATGCTCCATACACTTTACAATATGTATCGCCTACTAATATGAGCTTATCTTATGAGAGTGCGCTTATCAACCTGCGCTTAGCTGCGTGCGCCTATGAACGGGCGTCTTAGGAACGTGCACCTATAACGGGCGTCTAATGAGCGTGCGCCTAGCAACGGCGTCTTATGAGCGTGCGCCTATAACGTGCGCCTATCAACGGCAGCTTATGAATATGCGCCTATCTAGCAACGTGCGCCTAGCCCGCGTGCGCTTAGTGACGTGCGGCTAGGTAGCGAAGGCGAGTAGGCAGAAAAAATGGCGACCTCCTCGGCGGGCTGCCACTGAGGCAGGCCCTGCGAATCCTCACTTACTCGGAGACTACAGTAAAGATGTACACCTTACCTTGTCTTCGGCGCTTCCCGGCTGCGACCCGGGCGGTCTCCGGCTGCGGGGGGAGAGGGTGAGTACCTTCACCGCTGCACTCGAGAAAGTGCACCCGCTGCCTCTAGGCCGCTCCCGAACTCGTCTCGCTCGGGGGCGAAGTCCTCGCCGGGACAGAGGCTGCCTCTATGCCGCGCCCGAGCCCTTCACACTCGGGGGCTAGGTCCCTGCCGCGAGTCGGCCACCGGACCGAGGCTCCTACCTCCGAGGGACCACGGAAGTCAGCTCAGGAAACTCAACTGGGTGAGTGACCGACTGGTATCACCACAGAAGTGCGGGGCTAGTCTTCAGTAGGTTTTTCTTCTAGGAATTTAGTCGTTAGAATTTGGAAACACGCTCAGCGAGCGAGAGGTAGCTCCAAACTGCTTTGGAGACGGAAATTACTGAATTGCTACACTTCCTGTGGGGGTATATGTACCCGTGCTGACGTCAGATCAGTCTCCAACTGCTAGAACGAGCACACTATACCCACTTGTTTTGAGTCCATCTGCTACACGCTAGAAAATGATGCATTTCTGCAGTGAAGGAGAAAGCGGCACAGCAGCAGCATGGCTGACGGACAGTCCAGACCCCACCACTCCAAGAAGAAAACCACATCAACACTGCTTACTGGTGAGGATGGCAGCAATGCCAGGCCCTGCCAGTGAATGTGGACATGGAACCAAATGAGCTGGCTGGCACAGTTGAAAGGAATTCCAGATTTCACCAGGCATGGATGCAATGGAGCAGCACCAAGGAAAGTGATGCATCCAGAGGTACAATGGGCGAGATGGCAATAGTCAGGACTTCCATATACAAGTCGACAGAGAGAAAGATGTGGTCTGTCTGCCTGTGTCTCTCTCGCTGCGTATGGACAGGGCGTGTCTATGCCTCTCTGTGTCATGCGTTTTGCTGTTGGGTTTCTGCCTCTAGGTTTGGGGTATCTTTGTCTTGTTTCTTTCTGTGTATGGGTTAACTATGTATATGTTTGTCTGGGTGTGCAGTGTCTCTCTGTGAATCAGGTATTTGTTTATCTCTGTCTGTCAAGGTGTGTGTGTGTTTGTTTACTCCTTTCAACAACTTGAAAAGTTACAAAATGGGGGTTTCCAGCCATTGGTTGACAGTGTGGCTGCCTGATGGATACCCTTTACGTGTGTACGTGTGTGTGTGTGTGTGTGTGTGTGTGTATATATACACACACACACACATATACACACACACTTTGGAAAGCCCTAACAAATTGCATGAATGGAAAGTTTGTCCTTCAAGCGAAAAACATTTGCTCACCCGTAGTATAGAGTATGTTGTTGCTCACTTTTTTTGACATCACAATTCACCCAAAGTGCAGTTCTGTCTTTCTCAGAATTTTTCTGGTAGCAATCTCCAGAGCACAAGTACTGCTCCCAAGAAGGATCTGTTTTGGGTGTCTGTTCTTTTGATTTGTAATTTTTTAGATAGCGGAGCGCAAAAAATATACAAAGGTGTAAAGACTTTTACAAGGCGCTGTACTGTGTTTCTCCTCATTTAATTGCATTTTAAAACAGTAATAAAAACAAAGAACACAGTACCACCAAAATGACTCAACACCAGAAAAGAGAAACAAAACCAACAATGAACAAAATCACAAGAATTCTGCACAGCTAATAAGGTAATTTGTTCAAATGTAGAAAACTGAATGCAAGAAAATTAAGAATGTCAGTTTGCTCTGCATTTATGCTGAAGGGTCTCAGCTTGGGCTTACAAAATGGCTGACAGAGCTATTCAGAGCTTTTACGTTCTCAAGTGATGCATATAGGGAAAAATAAACCATGCTATAGTTACACAATGTTAGGTTCCATATTAGGAGCTACCACCCAAGAAAGATCTAGGCGTCATAGTGGATAACACATTGAAGGTATCAGTTCAGTGTGCTGCAGCAGTCAAAAAAGCAAACAGAATGTTGGGAATTATTAGAAAGGGAATGGTGAATAAAACGGAAAATGTCATAATGCCTCTGTATCGCTCCATGGTGAGACCACACCTTGAATACTGTGTACAATTCTTGTCACCGCATCTCAAAAAAGATATAATTGCGATGGAGAAGGTACAGAGAATGGTGACCAAAATGATAAAGGGAATGGAACAGCTCCCCTATGAGGAAAGACTAAAGAAGTTAGGACTTTTCAGCTTGGAGAAGAGACAGCTGAGGGGGGATATGATAGAGGTTTAAAATCATGAGAGGTCTAGAACGGGTAGATGTGAATCAGTTTTTTTACTCTTTCGGATAATAGAAAGACTAGGGGGCACTCCATGAAGTTAGCATGGGGAACATTTAAAACTAATCGGAGAAAGTTCTTTTTCACTCAACGCACAATTAAACTCTGGAATGTGTTGCCAGAAGATGTGGTTAGTGCAGTTAGTATAGCTGTGTTTAAAAAAGGATTGGATATGTTCTTGGAGGAGAGGTCCATTACCTGCTATTAATTAAGTTGACTTAGATAATAACCACTATTACTAGCAATGGTAACATGGGATAGACTTAGTTTTTGGGTACTTGCCAGGTTCTTATGGCCTGGATTGGCCACTGTTGGAAACAGGATACTGGGCTTGATGGACTCTTGGTCTGACCCAGTATGGCATGTTCTTATGGTCTTAAGTGCGTACATAAGCACTGGTGTGTGGATTTGTTTTTTAGGAAAAGAATTTGCTAATGATTATTTCTAAGTTGCTTTAGTATTAAAAATGGATAGACTTTGCTGAAAATGTAGCACCATTATAAATTCCCAGCATCAGCCTGATCCTCTTCAAAAGGATCTCTGCTTAAGGAAGAGAGCAGGAAAAACTAACTAGTTTTGATAGCTGAGCCACTTCTAGTAAGAGAGTTAGGAGAGGCTAGGTTTCTGTTAAGAAACCTTGGGAAAATGGGCAAAATGTAACAAAATAACTTTACCCCTAGAAAATGTATCTAAAATCACTTGTCCAGACTATTTCTGCAATCATTCTCCACTGTACTCTGGTATTTGGAAGAATAATCAGATTACAAGGTTCTTCTATCATATGACATGAAAGGCCTCATACTCAGATTTCCAGTCTATTAATCTGTTCAATGGCCTCCTGAGAAGGCAAGTGGAGAACAAGTGCCTCCCACGATAGATCTTAACAAAATGGTTTGATATAATGTGCTGTTGTCAATACAAAAGGTATCGCCAACTAACTTATATCCTGTCATCTACCATTTGCCAAACAGTATATTCAACAATTCAATATCGTAGTGCCATAAAACAAATCAAAAATTGTTGAGAAACAGGACTGCATCAGCAAGCCAAAGTCAACGTGCTCAGGAAAACCTCAGTGAACCGTCCGGTCTTTTCAATCATCTGCAGCCTGTGAGTAAGAAACACATACCATCCGGTGTTAGATAACATATCAATTTTTATGTGTGTTTTTTCTTTCTTGTTTATATTTTTCTTATTTTATAGTTTTTATAATTCCCTTTTGTTTCAAAAACAGAAACAGATCAATGGGGGTCACTCTTGAAGTTGATTCGGCGTGCAGTTAGAGCTTCTCTACATGCTGATACCCTTCTTGAGTATTGTCGCTTACAACGCATCCCACGGGGTTTAAGGATGATAAAAGAACCACATATATACAGAGAAGATCCGGAGTTTGTTCAAGACTGGAACGCCATACTCAATAAGTGCAGTCTAGATCTGATGATCTTAATCATCAAGACAGCACAGAATACACTGAACAACTGGCTAAATTGGATGAATCCATTAATAAATTCCGGTCAGATTTGAAACAAACCAACCTTGAAAAAATTCAATGTGATGAACGTGACTACACACAGGGTTACGTTTATCCATGGATGGATGAGACAAGAAACAAGATGAAACCGAACAAAGTCACTTTTGACTCAGGAAGTGACGAATCTTCTGGTGATGATTTATCAAATAAATCTAAGAGTAATACACTGAACAACTGGCTAAATTGGATGAATCCATTAATAAATTCCGGTCAGATTTGAAACAAACCAAACTTGAAAAAATTCAATGTGATGAACGTGACTACACACAGGGTTACGTTTATCCATGGATGGATGAGACAAGAAACAAGATGAAACCGAACAAAGTCACTTTTGACTCAGGAAGTGACGAATCTTCTGGTGATGATTTATCAAATAAATCTAAGAGTAATACATCGAGACGAGAGACTTCAAGTGATAATCGTTTTTTAGGCAGAGGGAGAGGACGCAATCGGTTCCAACGAGGGAGAAGAGGCAGGTGGACAGACGAGTCACAACAGTCTCGGCAGACTCGATCTCAGACACAACACAATCTTTGATTTTGAATCTTTCAGATATCTTATCAACTCAAACACAGTTACTGAATAAAAGGTCTGACATTCATTCCAACCCCGAAGGCAGATTTATTTTCACTTGCGACTGCACTTTTCAAGTTTGTGAGAAAACTATTTATTAAAATTTTTTCACACAACCACCAAGTGGTCTTGAATTGTCTTTGTTTCGAAACAAATCCACTTGGTGTCCTCCTGGTCCTCCGGATGCAGTTATTAACACCTTTTATCAAAAGATACTAGTTGATTTAAGATCTGAATTTGATCTAAGACCATATTCGAATCTATCAAGAGGAAGCATTAGCCCTCAAATCATTACGTACCAACACACAGTTGGTGATAAAACCTGCTGATAAAGGAGGTAAGACAGTTTTGATGAATCGAGCACAATATACTGCAGAAATTTGTAGACAACTGAGTGATCCGCGCTTCTATAAAAGAGTGTCAGACAATCCGACTGATTCTATCTTTGAAGAAATTGAACAGGTAGTAAAAACAGGGGTAGAAGTAGGTTTCCTAACATCACAAGAGGCTTCCTTTCTCATGCGGAAAAATTCTCAAGTTCCAGTGTTCTACATCTTGCCCAAGATTCACAAAGACATCAAGAACCCCCCAGGAAGACCGATAGTCTCCAGCAGAGGTTCACTCCTTGAACCTTTGTCCCAATTTGTTGATTTTTTCTTGGCACCGTTTGTTCAAAATCTACAATCATACATCAGAGATTCTCAACAACTTATACAATTGCTGGACACTTATCATAGAGATTGTATTGACTTTACATCTATACATTTGGTCACTCTGGATGTGGAAGCTCTGTATACAAACATCCCTCAGGAACAAGCGATTGAAATAGCACAATCATTTTTTGAAAAAAAGATTGAGACCCCATAGGTTACCATCCTATTTTCTGGTAGCCCTGACACGCATTGCATTAACAAAAAAATTTTTTGCATGGGAGGGTATGTTTTACCAACAAATTTGCGGTACGGCAATGGGGGCCACAATGGCCCCTGATATAGCCAATCTGTACATGGGCCATTTTGAAGATGAATGGATATACACAAACAACCCCTTTTCTCAACATATCAGTCTATGGAGGAGGTACATTGATGACATTCTCATTTTTTTGGACTGGATCAAAAGAGACCTTTCAAGATTTTCTAACATGGTTGAACAGTTGCAACTCACATTTGAAATTTACAGCAAACGACACACACATTGATTTTTTGGACATTCATATTTTAAAAACACAAACATGTTTTGAAACTACTTTATTTAGGAAACCAGTAGCTAGCAACACTCTGTTGCACTTTTCAAGTGCTCATCCACGATCATTAAAAGAGAATTTACCCACAAGTCAATTCTTTAGGCTGAGACGTCTGTGCACTACCTTGCCTGAATTTCAACATCAAGCAAAAGACCTATGGACAAGATTCCTCCAGAGAGGCTACCCAATCAAATGTATCAAGAAGGCATACATGAGGGCCAAATATACACATCGAGATTGGCTATTTTTGCCCCGAGATGATAAGGATAACAGACTTACATGTGTATTGCCTTTCTCTTCAATGACATCAAAGATTAAACATTTGATTTATCGCAATTGGAATATAGTACAATTGTACCCAGAATTTCAAGAGTTGCCTAGATTCACTTATACTCGTGGAGTGAATCTTAAAGATCAGCTAGTGCATTCAGACTCTTCTGTACGGGATCTTGGTTTACATTCAGGATCCCATTCTCAATGTGGGTCTTGCACTGTCTGTCATGTAATGATTGTAACTTCGGTGTTACATTTCTCCAGACTGAACAAAAATATTTTTCTACATCACAACACAGATTGCCTCTCCACAGGTATCATTTACATTATACAATGTCCATGCAAATTATGCTATGTTGGAAAAACAAAAAGATCATTGAAGACACGGCTAATTGAGCATCGCTCTTGTATCAACACACAAAAAATTACTGCCCCAATGGTTACTCACTGCCTCAATTTTTCACACACTTTTGACGAGTTAAGAGTGTGTGTGCTTGAACAGCTCACTCCGTCATGGCGGGGAGGCGATTTTGACAAGAAGCTCCTTCAAGCTGAACAAAGATGGATTCACAGTTTGGATACTGTCCATCAGCGTGGCCTTAACAAAAATTTGGAATATAATGTCTTTTTATAATTTAACTTGTGTATTCCATATAGAGACTGACATGAACGGAGGTTATAGCCATGATTGTTGATTTTTTCGGATAGCGTCTAGCTTCCATAGTGACAGAGAACATCGGATGACGTCATCACGCCCGCAAAAGCGTGGGCTATTTAATTTTCAACACCGGATGATCGCGGTCTCTAGCCCGGCACTGTACAGAGGAACATTTGGAGACTTTGCGTCCCGTTTCAAAGAGGTGGTGATACCATTGCAAGTTAAGTATTCAGTTTTTTACAGCTTTTGGTTATTTTAGCATGACTGCCTGTTCCTTTTTTAGAGTGTAATTTTGGAACTCTCTGAGTCCTGAAGAAGCAGTCGCTGGCTGCGAAACACGGCCGCTGTCGAGTCATTGTTTGACATCATTGAAATTGAAATTGGGCTACACATGCCTTGACCGGTAAAAAGAAGGATACCTTGACCAAGAAGGACACTGATCCTATGAGTCGTTTAGAAAAATAGCGATTCATGATCATTACCCTATTTGAAACAAAAGGGAATTATAAAAACTATAAAAGAAAGAAAAAACACACATAAAAATTGATATGTTATCTAACACCGGATGGTATGTGTTTCTTACACACAGGCTGCAGATGATTGAAAAGATCGGACGGCTCAGTGAGGTTTTCCTGAGCACGTTGACTTTGGCTTGCTGATGCAGTCCTGTTTCTCAACAATTTTTGATTTGTTTTATGGCACTACGATATTGAATTGTTGAATATACTGTTTGGCAAATGGTAGAAGACAGGATATAAGTTAGTTGGCGATACCTTTTGTATTGACAATATAATAATTTTTTTGATAGGTTCGCAAGAATTGCTCTTTGTTTTGTGTCATTTGATATAATGTGCTCCATGACTGGAGACTTATCGCTACAGAGCCAAATGGGGTCATCTCTCATCTTCTACTTGTAGTGCAGGTGATTGCCCTTGCAAGACATTATTTTCAGAGTTGTATGTTGTCTTCAGGGAAGTAGAAAGCCAGGAACCTCTGCTGTACAATCAATGAGATATTTGTTTGCTGCACTATACTTATCCTATAATTTTGTTCATCTTAATAGTGGATTTGCCCCAGCAACATGTACGGTGGTTTCCAATTTCCAGAATGTCTAGTATGATTTTAAGTGCTTTTGTGCAGTACTAACTACCGGTAAATCTTGACTCACAAGACAGGATAGATTACAAGGTAACTAGTGTCTTTAGAGAAGCTCTCCTGCTTATGGCAGGACCCATACTATGGGTAGACAGGACATTCCCCCTCTCCCAGCACCCGCCCCTTACAAAAGATACCTATACACACACCCAAATAAATACACAAACACACATGAATGGAATCAAAATAGGCTGCAGCTTTATTAGCAAAATATAACAGGAGCTCAAGCTGGCTATCCACCGACTGACAATCCCACAACGATCATCTGCCGCTATACAGCAAGATGAGCAACCCAGGCCGCACGGCCTGTAAGCCACTGGTTCATCAGAAACCTGGGCACCCACGATCCCTGCCACCAACCAGCAAGGAGCCGTGCTTGTTGGCACAACTGTACCCAATTGTTCCATCCCCCAATTTCCAGACATGGTCATCTGTTCAAGCCATCAAACATTCAGCATCCCGCTGAACTAAAAACCAGCTAGGGCAACCCACCCAATAACATACCTCCCTCGCCGAGGCAAAATCTTTGTAAAGCAGGCAGGGAAACTAGTTTTTTCCCCTGACCTCTTCCAGGGGGGGGAACCAATCCTCCCAGGGGCAGGATCAGGATCCACACAAACACAAAAACTCACAAACATTTGACTCTCAAAACTTCTTACCCAGTCCCTGAGACAACCCCTGCCAGACTGGTTGGGAACTGGCCAGGAAGTCTGCCTCTCTCCCTATCAGCAGGTTTTGGGATCAAAATAGTGGGAGTCACTCCAACAAGCTCCTTCCTCCTCTTCCTACTTTTATACAGGCTGGCTGACCAATCTAAGCAGTCTCACTGAAGGTGCTAGTCTGGGATGGTCTGCCAACTCCTATCTCAAATTATAAGGTAGGGACAAATAAACAAACAGGGGGGGGGGGGGGGGGACACCTACAGAGGGCCTACACACATTTCCAAGAAAAACCTTGTCATATTCAGGTCAGTTCAAGACAAATGGCCATTTCTTTTCTTTAAAGCAGTTGACCATTCTAGATGGGGGTGCTTACAGAATTTCTGCCCAAGAAAAACTGTTAGTTACACCTTGTGAGTTTCTACATATATGCAGTTATAGTTAGAGAAACAGCGATATCTTCTCCAGTCCCCTTGGCCTCCCCCAGGACATGCTCCAGTACTTGCTAGTCATGCTCCCACACCCTCTCCTTTGGCCATCTCAGACCACAGGTGCAAACAATTCAGCAGCAGCAGTCTGGCCAGAAGGGAGACACTGAGGCAGCTTGGCAGCATTCTATCACAGGCCCAGCTGTTTCAGACTGCTGTTGGGGAGGGCTGGTCAGGTTATATTCTGGAGTTGCTGGGGCTCTTTAATTAGGTGCAGGCTTGCTCTCTTCCTCTTATCTGCTTATGCCCCTCTTCTTCCCTCTTCTGCACAGAACCATGGTTTTAAAAGTAGCCCATGTGCCTATAAGTAAAAAAATCACCTGAGCTAAAGAATTCCAAATTATCCCCATCAACTGAAAAGAAGGTTGTTAATACAAACAAAATATGCACTTTGAAATGTCTGTATGGCAATGCCAGAAGTCTGAGAAGTAAGATGGGAGAGTTAGAATGTACAGCAGTGAATGATGAGATTGACATAATTGGCATCTCAGAGACCTGGTGGAAGGAGGATAACCAATGGGACAGTGCTGTATTAGGTACAAATTATACCGCAATGATAGGGAGGATCAACTTGGTGGGGGTGTAGCACTTTATGTCTGGGAGGGTATAGAGTCCAACAGGATAAAGATCATACAAGAGACTAAATGCTCAGTAGAATCTATATGGGTTGAAATCCCATGTATGTTGGGTAAGAGTATAGTGATAGGAGTATACTACCGTCCACCTGGACAAAATGGTCAGACAGATTATGAAATGCTAAGAGAAAATCAGGGAAGCTAACCAATGCGGCAGTGCAGCAATAATGGGAGATTTCAATTACCCCAGTATTGACTGGGTAAATGTAACTTCCGGACATGCTAGAGACATAAAATTCTTGGATGGAATAGATGACTGCTTCGTGGAGCAATTGGTTCAGGAACTAACTAGACAGGAAGCTATTTTGGAATTAATTCTTAGTGGAATGCAGGATTTGGTAAGAGGTAACAGTGGTGGGGGCCCTTGGCAATAGTGATCATAACATGATCAAATTTGAATTGATGACTGGAAGGGGGCACAATATGTAAATCTACAGCTCTAACACTAAACTTTCAAAAGGGAAACTTTGATAAAATGAGGAAAATAGAAAAAAACTGAAAGGTGCAGCTGCAAAGGTTAAATGTGTACAACAGGAGTGGACAAAGTTTAAAAATAGAATCTTAGAAGCTCAGTCCAGATGTATTCCATGCATTAAGAAAGGTGGGAGGAAGGCAAAACAAGTACTGGCATGGTTAAAATGAGAGGTGAGAGACTATTTTATCCAAGAAAAAAAAAACCCTTTTAAAAAACTGGAAGGATCTATCTGAAGAAAATAGGAAAAAACATAAGCATTGTCAAGTTAAGTGTAAAACATTGATAAGGCAGACTAAGAAAGAATTTGAAATGAAGTTGGCCATAGAGGCAAAAACTCATAATAAAAACTTTTTAAAATATATCCGAAGCAAGAAACCTGTGAGGGAGTCGGTTGGACCGTTAGATGACGGAAGGGTTAAAGGGGCTCTTAGGGAAGGTAAGGCCATTGAAGAAAGACTAAATGAATTCTTTGCTTCTGTTTACACTAATGAGGATGTTGGGGAGATACCGGTTCCAGAGATGGTTTTCAAGGGTGATGATTCAGATGAACTGAACCAAATCACTATGAATCTGGAAGATGTAGTAGGCCAGACTGACAAGCTAAAGAGTAGCAAATCACCTGGACCAGATGGTATGCACCCCAGGGGTCTGAAGGAATTAAAAAATGAAATTTCAGATCTATTAGTTAAAATGTGTAACCTATCATTAAAATCATCCATTGTACCTGAAGACCAGAGGGTGGCCAATGTAACCCCAATATTTACAAAGGGCTCCAGGAGCGATCCAGGGAACTATAGAGCAGTGAGCCTGACTTCAGTACCGGGAAAAATAGTTAAAACTATTGTAAAGACCAAAATCACAGAGCATATAGAAAGACATGTTTTAATGAAACACAGTCAGCATGGATTAACCCAAGGCAAGCCTTGCCTCACAAACCTGCTTCATTTTTTTTGAAGGGGTTAATAAACATGTGGATAAAGGTGAGCCAGTAGATGTAGTGCATTTGGATTTTCAGAAGATGATTGACAAAGTCCCTCATGAGAGGCTTCTAAGGAAACTGAAAAGTCATGGGATAGGAGGCGGTGTCCTTTCATGGATTACAAACTGGTTAAAAGACAGGAAACAGTAGGAGAAATGGTCAATTTTCTTAGTGGAAAAGTGTAAACAGTGGAGTGCCTCAGGGATCTGTACTCGGACCGGTGCTTTCCAATATATTTATAAATGATCTGGAAAGGAATACAAGTGAGTTAATCAAATTTGCAGATGATACACAGTTATTCAGAGTAGTTAAATCACAAGCGGATTGTGATAAATTGCAAGAGGACCTTGAGAGACTGGAAGACTGGGCATCCAAACGGCAGATGAAATTTAATGTGGACAAGAGCAAGGTGTTGCATATAGAGAAAAATAATCCATGCCATAGTTACACGATGTTAGGTTCCATATTAGGAGCTACCACCCAGGAAAAAAAGATCTAGGCATCCTAGTGGATAATACATTGAAATAGTCAGCTCTGTGTGCTGCAGCAGTCAAAAAAGCAAACAATGTTAGGAATTATGAGGAAGGGAATGGTGAATAAAACAGAAAGTGTCATAATGCCTCCTTATCTCTCCATGGTGAGAACGCATCTTGAGAACTGTTTACAATTCTGGACGCCGCATCTCAAAAAAGATAGTAGCAATGGAGAAGGAACAGAGAAGGGCAACCAAAATGATAAAGGGGATGGAACAGCTCTCCTATGAGGAAAGGCTGAAGATGTTAGGGCTGTTCAGCTTGGAGAAGAGACGACTGAGGGTGGGATATGATAGAGGTCTTTAAAAACATGAGAGAGGTCTAGAACGGGTAAAAGTGAATTGGTTATTTACTCTTTCAGATAATAGAAGGACTAGGGGGGCACTCCATGAAGTTAGCAAGTAGCACATTTAAGACTAATCAGAGAAAATTATTTTTCACTCCATGCACAATTATGCTTTGGAATTTGTTGCCAGAGGATGTGGTTAGTGCAACTAGGATTAACAAAGGTTTGGATAAGTTCAAGGAGGAGAAATCTATTAACTGCTATTAATCAAGTTGTATTATAGAATAGCCACTGCTATTACTAGCATCTGTAGCACAAGAACTACTTAGTGTTTGGATACTTGCTAGGTACTTGTAGCCTGTATTGGCCACTGTTGGAAACAGGATGCTGGGTTTGATGGACCCTTGGTCTGACCCAGTATGGCAATTTCTTATGCTCTTACATTCTACCCTCTCTATCATGTGATAGCTTCTACTCCTGCCAAGTACTGACACAGGAAGACTGTCTTCCACCCCTCAGCTGTGCAATCAAATGCCTTTTCCCAACACTCCCCTCTTACCCTGGACACAGTAGGTACAGTTAGTCCTCTGGCAGCATGACAGAGCCTGCACTCACAGTCCCTACTCACTGGCTTTTTGTTTAAAGTCAGAAACCTGTACCTAGGCTGGGGGAAGAAGAGGGGACATAGGAGATGTTGGGCACTATGGGGTTTATGAGAGCTTACTATCTCTCTGCACCATGCTCCAGGATACTGCTGGAGAGTGCAGGAAATCTTGTGCGAATTTAACAGAGAAAAGTTACCAACAGAAGGAAGTAAGAACTTTAAAAGTAGAGAGTCCATTCTGGTAGTTTACTGCAATTACACTGCATCATTACTGATCCTAAGCTATATGCCAGCTTCACTGAAAGAAAGCCAGTCAGGCCAGCCAAATGACAGCTGGTTGACAACCTTAGCCACCACTAAATCAGGACCAAGCCTAATGAATGTGTGTATATTTGTAGACAGATGCCCATATAAGCATGTATACACATCTACATAAAACAAAAATATTTCATCTCATCAGCTTTAATACTGTTTGGCTTATGCTGTATATTCAGATATGTACTGTGGTCTCTTCTGAGTTGCATAATTAATCACGATACATATAGAAACATACATAACCTAAAATGGCAGATAAAAACCTATAAGGCTCACAGTCTGCACATTTTCCTTATATAATAATAATACTGCAAGCTACTCTTGATCACCAACTTTGCCTTTGATTTTCCAAAGTCCATGTGTAATTGTCCCACACTCTCTTGAATTGCAGTACTATTATTCAGCCAGTTATAAACAAACTAAAAATGATGCACGTAAAAAATATATGTGCGACTTACCTTATTGAAAACTTGCAAACTATCCATCCTCTAAACAGCTTTAAAAAAATGGGCACATCTACTGGTTAAAGATATATACCATTTCTACAAAATAAACTCTAAAATGCATAAAATCCTGATATTTCATAAGTGCTGAATAAGACAATATGTTTTGCAGCAGGTATGTCCTAGTGTTTAAGAGAGTCACTGTAAACACACAAGTTTAACTTGTGACAGCTGTAAGTAGTAAGACACCAACATTGCCCATTACTGTGCATATGATTTGACACATAAGGCTGTTTCTTATTCACAGCTGCATAAACCAAGCATAATTCCAACTTTTGTATAAATTTACCATTCTAATTTTTTCTTTAAACTCTCTCAAAGTATTCTAGCTGAAAACAATGAAAAAAAAAACAAAAATAAAAACATTGTACCATGAAGTTTTAAGAAAGGTTTGAATCATGTCCAAAAAATGTAAATAAAATAATTGGTAATTGTCAATTTTAATTTAAACAGACCCATTGACCACGATAGCAGCAATAGTAGTACACCTCATTTTAAACAAAATGTGTACAGAAATGGGAAAAGAAACATTTCCACAAAACTACAGAATTAAGCATGCCTACTGAAGCCCCAAAACATGGCAAGAAATAGCTTACTTTACATTTACAGAACTGAGCAGAGGCGTTTGTACGCTAGGGAGTCAAAGTCATGGGGCTAGCAAGCAACATTTGCTCTACCCTACTGTAGGGACTGCATCAGGCTGAAACCTAACCAGTGAACATGTGCTCCTGAAAGGGGCTAAGTCCTACCTGTTCCTGTGAACACATGGGAAGCGGCTGACAGCAGAAAACCATGAGCTAAAGAGCTGCCGCTCCCAGTTTCGCACTTGCTTGACGTCAGCCAGCTTCTGAGTGACGGGGGGAAGCTATTACTACTAACCATTTTTATAGTGCTACTATTTTAAATAAGTAAATAGGCAGCATAGTACAAATATACATAAGAGACAGTCCCTTTTCCATGACGTTCACCACCTAGTTACGTCAGAGACCAGACAAATAAATACATAGGAAGAGGTAGGGATAAGGTTTAAAGTCAGAACCGTAGCTGAGTTTAATTAAAGTCAGGGATGCCGAGATCCGTAGTCCAACCCCACCAGAACCGGCTATTGCCCCCAGGCTTCCTGTGTGCCCCCTTAGCAGCAGGCAGCGTCTGACTGGGCTCACAGGTCCTTGGGAGCAAAGCCACGGTAAAAGTGCCATCGTTTCTGTTTCGTGGGTCGGATTGAGTCCCGGGGTTTGATGCCAGGGAGCATCAGCGCCGCATCTCCAACACTTGCCCCTGAGAGGGAGGGATCAAAAACTGGGAGCACGGGGCAGAGAAAGCACCATGAAAGGCAAGACGTGGGAGAAGAGACAAGACAAGCCCAGCCCTCCTCCTCCCAGGGTTTGCCCAGAAATACTCGAGTTTTCTCCATTTTGTGTCTAAGCGAAGAAAAGAAATGCGGCTGGGCGGGAAAAGGACGAGCCCCGAACCAGTGAAAGGGAGGAACTCAGCCTCTCAACGCTCCTAATGCATATTGCATCATTCCCACCATGCCGCCTTCAGAGCGAAAATAAACGTGGAGCCCGCGCAAAGTCACCTCAAAGAAATCCAGGGCTGCTACACAGTAACACTCGGGCCCAAAGAAATAAAGGAAACGAAGCATCTCAAACGCCTCCTCTATGCTTTTGCGCGACAGCTAAAAAATTACCCGGGTTCCTCAACTATGGTATTCCCCCTT
This sequence comes from Rhinatrema bivittatum, assembly GCF_901001135.1. Classification (NCBI taxonomy): domain Eukaryota; kingdom Metazoa; phylum Chordata; class Amphibia; order Gymnophiona; family Rhinatrematidae; genus Rhinatrema; species Rhinatrema bivittatum. Next base: position 96,382,511 of record NC_042619.1, read on the forward strand.
TTTTGATCCGTGCCGGGCCACGTTGCACACCCAGATGAAAGCATCGGTGCCAGAGAAAAGCGGGAAGAGATACTGAGTGCGGAGGGACTCCGGATGATGCGCAGGAAATGAGGTGGCCAGCTCGGGCGCCTTACCTGCCCAGTCTCCTACCGCCGCTGACGAGCTTTGTGTGTACAGCGCTACGTCCACACCGGGCTCAGCCGCCGGAATGTGTGTGAAGGGGAGAGTCGCGGGACGCTGTGAGCAGGGCGGGGGGCCGGAAGGTTGTAACTGAGCCCCTTCCCGTACACGACAGATTAACTTCCCAGCAACCCCTCCTATCTCTCGCTGAATGAAGCCAGCGGCTACAAACGTTGCATCAGATCCTCCGCCGAGCATTGTGGGGAAGGAGGAGGTGCCCGCCAACGAAAGGCGCCCTTAACAGCAGCGAGGAGGACGGAAGGAGTGTTCACCCGCAATTAACCTGCGGGTTGGTATCGGGTCGATGGCGTAAAGTGCGCGCACGGTTAGCCCACATTTGGACGCGCTAGCTTTACCCCTTATAATAGCGCGTCGAAAACGCGGATCGCCGCCCCCCTCCCCCCTTCCGAAACTGATAGCGTCGGCACCATGCAAATGCATGTTGATGGCCCTGTTAGGTATTCCCACGCGATTCACTAAGTAAAATGTGCAGCCAAGCCGCACATTTTACTTTCAGAAATTAGCGCCAAAGGTAGGCATCAATTTCTGCCAGCACCGGGAAAGTGAACATAAAAGCAGTGAAAACTGCTTTTCTGTACACCCTACAACTTAATATCATGGCGCTATTAAGTCAGAGGACCCAAAGTAAAAAATAATTAAAAATTAAAAAAAAAACAATTTTAAAATCGGCTCACGGGTCGAAAACCGGACACTCAATTTCGCCAGCGTCCGGTTTCCAAACCCGTGGCTTTCAGCGGGTTTGAGAACCAACGCCGGCAAAATTGAGCATCAGCTCTCAAACTCGCTGACAGCTGCCGCTCCTGTCAAAAAAAGAGACGCTAGGGACACACTAGTGGCCCTAGTGCCTCTTTTTACCACGGGCCCTCATTTAAATACTGAATTGCGCGCACAGGAGAGTGGCGATATTGTCGGAGGCCCCAAAATTTAAAAAAAATTTAAAAACCTGGCTTTACAAGCAAGCATTTTACAAAGAGAGCAGTGGATAGTGGAATATGAATTCTGGCAGCAGCACAGCAGCACGCAGCACCTTTAAGATCAATTAGCTCTTTATAAAAAAATCATACTTCATGATAGAGCTATATATATATACAATTATAACTAAGAAGCGATGAAAAGGACATGATCTTTAACTTTTGCAAATAGTCTTTATTACGTAAAGAACTTATTGGCACTTCCTATAGTTTGAAAGCTGTATAAATTAATTCAAAGATGTATATATGTGCCTCACTGTAAACCGTTGTGATGGTATACTACTTAATGACGGTATAGAAAAGATTTTAAATAAATAATAAAATAAATAATAATAATAAAAAAATTTCAATCGGCCGGCAGCCTGCGGGTCGGAAGACGGACACTCAATTTAGCCGTCGTCTGTTTTCCGAACCCGTAGCTGTCAGCGGGCTCGAGAACTGACGCCAGAAAAATTGAGTGTCGGCTGTCAAACCCACTGACAGCCGCCACTCCTATCAAAAAGGAGGTGCTAGGGACGCGCTAGTGTCTCTAGCGCCTCCTTTTACCGCAGGCCCTCATTTGCATATTGTTTCTTCCTGAATTGCGCGCCCAGGAGAGTGGCCTGGGCACGCATTGGGAGAGCGGGCGGTCGCCTGCTCTCCCACAGGTTTTTCTGTATCGGCCCGTATGTTGGCCCAAATCCTATATTCAGGTTTAGCGCCAGAGGACAGGGCTTAGGGGGAACACTGGTAGAAAATGGAGATGTGAGAAAAGTATAATTGATGCCACCAACACTAGGTTGGCCAACTTTTCCATGGACGGTACAGAGGCACCCACCAAACCTGAGGTGCAGGCCGGGGAAGAGAGCTGTGTTACATTTTTTTTTTTTTCGGGGGGGGGGGGGGGGGGATGCTATTATTAATCCAAGTTCTTTCTTCCTGTAGACTGTTTTCAAAACAGTCTACAGGACATTAACAATTTCAATCATTATCACACACACCAACCACAGCTTCTATTTATTTATTTATTAACATTTATAAATCACTTTCCTGATTTACAGCTAAAACCTTTATGCTGCATGTACATCCCACCTCCTTACCCCCCTCTCTTCCTAACATAAGAACATAAGAAAATGCCATACTGGGTCAGACCAAGGGTCCATCAAGCCCAGCATCCTGTTTCCAACAGTGGCCAATCCAGGCCATAAGAACCTGGCAAGTACCTCACATGCTTCAAAAGAATACAGCACTGTCTTCCCATACACCCGGGGCATTCCTATTCCAACTGATAAAATGCAACAATGTCATTGGTAATAGAAGTATCATTATCAAGTGACTGTTCTGTGGACTGTATGGAAAGAGAGAAGATTTTTAAGTATCAAATGATTCAGTCAGAGACCAAGAAAATGTTGCAGTTGTAGAATTTGTCCTAATAGTATTGGATGCCACTAGCCCGATTAAAAAGAACTTTCAGGAATAATTAGGTAAGGAATGGAGGATATCATAATTCCTCTGTATTGCACCATGGTGACACTGCACCTAGAGGACTGTGTGCAGTTCTGATCACCACATCTCAAAAAAGATATAGTTGACCTGGAAAAGGTACAGAGAAGGGTGACTAAAATGTTGAAGGAGATGGAACAGCTTCCCTATGAGAAACGGCTAAAGAGGTTAGGGCTGTTCAGCTTGGAGAAGAGAATGCTGAGGAGGAATGTGTGATAGAGGTCTATTAAATCACGAGTGGAATAGAACGAGTAAATGTGAATCAGTTATTTACTCTCAAAAATTAGCGCACATTCAATGAAGTTAATAAGTAGCACATTTAAAACATCAGAAATTTCTTTATCACTCAATGCACAATTAAGCTCTGGAATTCATTGCTGGAGGATTTAGTAAAGGCAGTTAGTGTAGCTATGTTTAAAAAAGGTTTGGACACGTTCCTGGAAAAGTCCATAAACTGTTAAAAAACCAGATAGACTTGGTAATAGCCACTACTTATCCCTGGACGTTAGCAGCATGGGATCTATCTACTGTTTGGGATCCTGCCAGGTACTTATGACCTGGATCCTCTGTCTGACCCAGTATGGCAATTCTTATGTTTTTATCTAGACATGTTGCATGTGCATATTGTACCCTATGAACTCCAGAAGGAAGCTGTCTGTGATACAATATAAGTATTAAGAAGGGTGTTACTGTTGGCAGTAAATTTAGGAGACTGAGATCATACTCAACAAATCCTGGCTTATGATGAGGTTATTTACTCTTTCCAATAGTATTAGGACAAAGGGACCCTCCATGAAGTTAATAGGTAACACATTTAACACAAATCAGGGAAAGTATTTTTTTCACTGAGTGCACAAACAAGTTCCTAGAGGAAAAGTTCATAAACCACTATTAGCCGTGTAGGCTTGGGAAAGCCACTGCTTATCCTGGGCAAAATGGTAGAAACTGCCATAACAAAACTACTGAACATATAAATAGTCAGTTTAATAGAACAAAAGCCAGCATGGATTTAGCCAAGGGAAGTCTTGCTTTCCAATCTGCTACTTTTTTTGAAGGTGTAAATAAGCATGTGGATAAAGATGAGCTAGTTGATATAGTGCAGGGGTGGCCAACTCCAGTTCTCAAGAGCCATATAAGGCCAGGTTGTCAGGATATCCACAATGAATATGCATGAGAGAGATTTGCATATAATGGAGGCAGTGCATGCAAATCTCTCATGCATATTCACTATGGGGTAGATTTTAAAAGAAGCGCGATCAGCCTACTTTTGCTTGCGCATCAGACTCAAGCAAAAGTACGCTGGATTTTAGTAGATACGCGCGGAGCCGCGCGTATCCACTAAAATCCTGGATCGGCGCGCGCAAGGCTATCGATTTTGTATAGCCTGCGCGCACCGAGCCGCGCTGCCTCCCCCCGTTCCCTCCAAGGCCGCTCCGAAATCGGAGCGGCCTCGGAGGGAACTTTCCTTTGCCCTCCCCTCACCTTACCCTCCCTTCCCCTACCTAACCCACCCACCCGGCCCTGTCTACACCCCCCCCTTACCTTTGTCGGGGGATTTACGCCTCCCGGAGGGAGACGTAAATCCCCGCGCGCCAGCGGGCCTGCTGCGCGCCGGGCCGCGACCTGGGGGCGGGTACGGAGGGCGCGGCCACGCCCCCGGGCCGTAGCCACGCCCCTGTACCCGCCCCCAAAACGCTGCCGACACGCCCCCGGAACGCCGCGACGACCGGACACGCCCCCGACACGCCCCCCTCCGAGAACCCCGGGACTTACGCGAGTCCCGGGGCTCTGCGCGCGCCGGGAGGCCTATGTAAAATAGGCTTCCCGGCGCGCAGGGCCCTGCTCGCGTAAATCCGCCCGGTTTTGGGCGGATTTATGCGAGCAGGGCTCTGAAAATCCGCCCCTATGGATATTCTGAAAATATGATCTGTTTGTGCCTCTCAAGGACCAGAGTATGCCACCCCTGATATAGTGTATCCAGATTTCCAGAAAACATTTGACAAAGTCCCTCATGAGAGACTTCTGTCAATATTTTATCGTGGATTGGGAACTGATAAAAGACAGACAACAGAGAGTAGGACTAAGTGGTCAATTTTCTCAATGGAGAAAGGCGAGTACATCAAAGATCTATTCTGGGACCACTGTTTTTAACAAATTTATAAATCACCTGAAGATGGGAACAATGAGTGAGGTGATCACATTTGCAGATGACATAAAACTATTCAAAGTTTTTAATTCACAAAAGGGTTGTGACAAATTGCAAGAGAACCTTGCAAGACTGGGAGATTGAGCACACAAATGTCAGATGACATTTAATGTGGACAAGTGCAAAGTGATGCACATAGGGAAGAGACAGGATGCTGGGTTTGATGGACCTTTGGTTTGACCCAGCATAGCATTTCTTATGTTCATAGCAATATTAGGATTTTTCTGCATGGGTGGTTGGACACCATTCAGGGAAACTTTCCTGTCACTCTCAGGGTAGGCCTTGGGAGTGATGGGTCTAGGCTGGTTAGATTAGCCTCAGGTTTTGGGGTTCCATCCTTACCTTGAAAAGCACTCAGTGGTTTAGTGCTATTTATTTTGGGTCTCCTAAAAGAGGTTATGAAATCTCCTATCATGAAGGGTGGCAGGTGGTTCCCACAAGGATATACTGGAGCATTCCTTCTTATCCCTTCCAAAGGTTACCACCAGATATTTCTCAGATGAGTTATCCTGGATTCCCTACTGACAGCTATAAGGCTTTCCCCTTGTGCCAGTTATGACCCGGGATATCTATTCGACAATGGGAAGTCCATCTCCAGGATATCTGACAACAATCATTTTCTGAAATTGGCCCAATTTTGTGCACTGCATTAGTTGTTGAATTGCAACTAATACAAGACTATGGGTGTTTTAGAAAAAAAATAAAAGCATTGGTATTCTTTGAAGCCTTTCCTGATTGAGCACGCCATGTTAGCTATTATAGTCAAGTTTGTTTTGTAATTATGTTTGTTTAGTATTTTTATTATTTTGGTTTTAATGTACATGTTTTATTGCAATCTGCTTTGGATAATTCTGGCATAAGCACTTTTAAATACATATGTAGAGAAAGGACTATTTATTCTTCCTGTGCATTCAGGCAAGCCAATCCCCACCAATGGGTTATGCACCTCTGCCAGCAAATGGAGACTAAGAAAGAAACTGACATCACGAATATATAGTCCTGCCCCAACATCAACCCACCAGTATTCTCCGTCTCCAGCAGATGGTGGACATGCATTTCCCTGCTGGGGATTGCCTGTAAAAAAATAAAAAGAGAGAGACAGAAAAAACCGAAGAACAACAAGACGATTATATAGTACTGCTTGCCTCCTGAGGTGATACTGTTGGGTCCCTCCCTCAGCTGAGAGCCTTCAGTCCGGTAGCCTTGTTCTTTCATGGACAAAAAATTAGCGGTTGCAAGCTGAGAGAGGCTTGGCAATGAAGGCTTTCGCCCTTTCCCCCCGGAGCCAGGAACCCGTTCCTGCTCTCAGTCAGGGAGGGCTGAGCTCAGGTAAAAGTTTTTATTTAAAAAAAAAAAGAAAAATAAGAGAAGAAAAAGAAAACAGAAGTATTTTAGTAAGGCTGCGTTCTATCCTGTCCTTCTCAGTGTATGGCATCTCCCGATCACATTTCAGTATTGTGAGGTGTGGAGGCAGCTCAGGCATGATGGGTTGAGCAGCCTTTTGGCCAGGCCCCATGCTCAGGCTTCTTTCGTGGGCTGCATGGTAGGCTGCGGCAGTTCCTTTCCGTGTTTTTGTGTGTGACGTCAGTGTACGCCTTCTTGTGCACGTACTTTTCCTAGCATGTGGATAGATGGATTCAGGACCAGTGGGTTATGCACTTCTACCAGCAGAATGGAAACAGAGCAAACTGACGTGACAGTATATATAGTCCTGCAGTGACATCAGCCTACCAGTATTCTTTGTCTCCAGCAGATGGTGGACGTGCATTTCCCTACTGGGCATTGCTTTAGATTTTGATAGGAGAAATAGAAGAAAATTACCGTATTTTTTGCTCCATAAGACGCACTTTTTTTCCCCCAAAGTGCAGAGATGATCTCCGGCTGTGGGGGGGAGAGGGCATATGCCCTCACTGCCGTGCTCAGTTTCCAGCAGCTGCTGCCTTTCAGCTGTTCAAACAGCTAGGTCCATGCTGGCTGAAAAACCAGCTACCGGACTAAGGCACTCATCTGAGGGACCATGGAAATCACCTCAGGAATTTTAACTGAGGGATGGACCATCTGGTATCACCGCAAGAAAGCAACCAGTGTGTCACCAAAAATTTGACATAGTAAGACTATGCTTTCTATAACAGCCACATGTGCTTGCTGCTTGAGGAGAGTGTAGAGTAAGGAGCCTGGTACTCAAAATTCCTCATCACCGCTCCCTGTTGCTGCTTTTCCCTCAACCCTGGCAACCACTGCCACCACCAATCCAAGCCAGAAATGTTGCAGGCATGCTGTATCCTGCCCTGCCTTCCTGCTGCACCTCCACTTTCCCCTCCCTCTCCCCCGCTTCTTGGAGTTTCAGTTTTTCTCTGTATGCTTTATTATAATTTATGGTCTTTTATTCTGTATTAGATAAGAGTCAGTCTGCATTCTACACGTTTGACAGAGGTGAGGGATTCTGCTAATTGGGTGTAGATTCTGTGTAAGAATCTAGAGCAGTCTGGCATTCTTTGTTTTTCCAGTAGTAAGTGTACTGTGTTCTGTATTTGCAGTCTTGCTTTTTCATAGGTAATGTGGTTGCTGTTCAATTCCTGGGTGTTAGTACTTTTATGGTATGGCTGGTATGCTATATAATTTCTAAATGTCTTTTTAGCAGGTTTTCATGTTATTTCACAAAGTGGGAAGGGATTTTGAAATACTATTACTGAGGGGATATCAGAATTTGAATATATATTTTTTGTATGGTGAGTTGAAAGGTGAAATTTCCTAACTCTTTCCCTGTATAAACTCCAGAAAAGGTTATAACTTTCTGAGGTTGACAGTGAAATGAATGCAATTTTATCTGTATCAAAAAACTGTATACATATCAGTCCCAAATTTTTCACTGATGCATAAGCAAAGATTACAATTTTTGTGAAAAAAAATAACATTTAATAATATTTTATAAGCAGTTTTTGAAATTAAAGAATATTATCTTTCTCCTGCATCATTTTCAACAATAAAATATCTAGGATTTTTTTTTTGTATAGCTGTTAAATGTAGTGTGCAATGTGTCATGCACGTGAGCATCATCTGTGAGGTGTGTCATGATGGAAAAAAAGTTGAGAACCACTACTCTACAGGACCGTCAGTGTGCACAAGTGCATCTGGCTGTGCATCCAAATTGAGCGCCCAGTTTCTTTTGGGCACGCTGCCTGTGTGCAAATTCTAACAGGGAGAGTCTGGACCCAGGAGAATGGTATTGTCAGACGAGGCATTTCAGCCTTTAGTGGATCATTGTGGCCTTCCGTTATTGACCTGCTTGCGACTTCTCGCAATGTGAAAGTTCCTCGATTCTTCAGTCGCAGGAGAGATCCGAAATCCTTGGGTATCGATGCTCTCTTGCAGGTCTGGCTAGAAGACAAGCTGCTGTATGCCTTTCCCCCATGGCCCATGTTGGGCAGAATAGTTTGAAGGATCAAAGGCCACAGGGGGATGGTGTTTCTGGTGGCACTGGATTGGCCCTGAAGACCATGGTATGCAGATCTGTGAAGACTCCTGGTAGAGACCACCCTTTGTCTTCTGCTGCACAGGAATCTGTTGCAGTAGGGCCTATCCTTCACAAAAATATGATCTGTTTTTGTCTTACAGTATGGCCCTTGAGAGGGCTCGCTGGTTGAAGCGTGTATAATTCTTCTGCAGTGATTGCTACCTTGCCACGAGTTTGAAATTTCTCCATTTCCTTAGCCTATGTGTGGGTTTGGCAAGAGTTTGTGGCTTGGTGTGAGGATCGAGGTGTTCTTCCTTGTTCAGTTAAGATCCAGCTCAATTTGTGATTTTTGCAGGATGGGTTGAATAAAGGATTGACCAGGTGAATGGTGAATCCTTATCGTTTCATCCTGATGCCCGTTTCTTGAGGGGAGTGAAACATCTTTGACCTACCTTGCAGTTACTGGTTCCTTTGTGGAGTTTTAACCTGGTGTTGGATTTCTTGGCAGGCCCTAGGTTTCAACCACTGTGTAGCCTTTTCCTTGCAGTTGTTGACCTTGAAAACAGTGTTTCTGGTGGCAGTTTGTTCTGCGTGTCAAATTTCCGAGCTGCAGGCCTTGTCTTGCCGGGAGCCATTCCTTCGGGTGACTTCTGGAGCGATACAGCTGCATACTGTTCCTTCATTCTTGCCTAAAGTGGTCTCGGATTTTCACTTGAATCAGTCCATTTCCTTGCCGTCCTTGATAAGGAAAGAGATGTGGAAGAATATTACCTGTTGCGCCCCTTGGATGTCAAGAGACATGTCGTGAGGTATCTGGAGGTTACTAAACCTTTCCAAAAGATGGATTGCCTGTTTGTCCTTTATGGTGGAGGAAAAAGGGTGAACCAGCTTCGCGGGCTACAATAGCTCGCTGAATTAAGGAAGTGGTCACAGCCTAAAAAGCCGTTGCCTACTCAAGTTAGGGTTCATTCCGCTAGGGCTCAGGCTGTGTCATGGGCAGATGTTAGTCTGTTGACTCCCGTTGACATTTGCCAAGCTGTGACATGGTCCTCCTTACACACCTTATTGTCTGGATATGCAGGCCTGGGAGAACGCAACCTTTGCACATGCGGTATTGACTGACTGCGGGCAGCCTTCATCCCTATTCAGGAGTTGCTTGGATACATCCCACTGGTCCTGAATCCATCTATCCACATGCTAGGAAATGAGAAATTACTACTTACCTGATAATTTCCTTTTCTTTAAGGAGGATAGGTGGATTCAGCTTCCCACCCTGGGCTGTCAAATGATTGTTTGATGGTCCACCTGTGTGGCTGCGTGTTCCAGGGGATTAAGAACATAAGAAATTGCCATACTGGGTCAGACCAAGGGTCCTTCAAGCCCAGCATCCTGTTTTCAACAGTGGCCAATCCAGGCTATAAGTACCTAGCAAGTACCCAGACAGTAAATAGATCCCAGTAATAGAAGTGGCTATTCTCTATTTCAACTTGATTAAAGCAGTTAATGGACTTCTGCTCCAAGAATTAATCCAAATCTTTTTTAAACCCAGCTACACTAACTGCACTAACCACATCCTCTAATGACAAATTCCAGAGCTTAAAAGTGCGTTGAGTGAAAAAGAATTTTCTTCGATTGCTGTAAGTGTTCAGTCCCTAGACTAGTATGCATTCGTTCATGCCTGAGCTCAGTGTTTCTTGTTGGTTAAGTACAGAAATGGTTGTCTGTTTTCAATCAAGTTTTTTTGTAGTCTGTCCACAGTTGCTTATGAAGAGAATACTGGCTGGCTGATATCACTGCAGGACTATATATACTGTGATGTCAGTTTGTTCCATCTCCATTTGCTGGTGGAGGTGCATAACTCATTGGTCCTGAATCCATCTATCCACCTTAAGGAAAAGGAAATTATCAGGTAAATAGTAATTTCTCATTTGTGCGTATATTGTGCACGTAGTTAAGTCCATCGAGCACGTTTTGCGCACGTATAGCTTAGCATTTTCTCACTTATTTCAGCGTGTTTTGTGAGTATTGCTAAGTGCATAACTGGGTGTAGTTAAGCGTGTACCTGACTGCTGCATGTGTATTGAGCACATACCAACCATGGCATCGCCGTCAAAGAAGTTAAAGCACTTAGCCATTTATGCGGCATACCACATTAAGGGCGCTACAGCCAGAGCTTTCTACAAGCCTGTGTCAGCGCTGCCTGGATGCTCGAGGAGATTTGCCAACGATGGACCATCTCCTCAGTCTGAGGGGAGTGGGGGTCGAAGGCAACTTGACAAAAGTATCCCCTTCTTCAGTTGATCCGCTGGCTGAGTCATCTTCAGGGGCGACTAACTGTCAGGATGTCAAGTTCAGGCCTATGGGCCCTGGTATGGAGCCGTCCTCCTTTTCCTGAGTGGAATTCTTCCAGGGGTGTCCTTCTGAGTTGGCAATATCTTCTAAATCATGATCATATATTTGAAGTTCCCCTTTGTCCACCACCACAGGCAAACTCTGTGGCGCTGTGCATTCTGATGTTCAAGTTGATGTGGATCAAGATGACACTGATGATGATTTGGGTTGCTGCCCTCTTGAGGAAGGGGAGATTCCCCCAGATTTAGAGCCACATAGAACTCTTCTTCATTTCTTTCATAGAGATGAGTTGCTGGTTCTAATCTCTCAGACCCTTGGAGTGACTGGAAGTGATCTTTGGGTGTGCAAAAGAAGGATCCTATATTTGTCACCCTATGCAAGGCTTATGTTTCTTTTCCCTCCTGGAGGCTATTTGAGAGTTGATTGACCTTGAATGGAGTGCAACAGAGGCGACCTTTAAAGGGGGGCACACCTTGGTGGGTTTATATCCCTTGGATCCACAGCCAGAGAGCAGTTGCATTTCCCAAAGGTGGATGCTTTGATGTGTTCTGTCACTAAGCGAATCACCATCCCAGTGGAAGGAGGGGCAGCTTGAAGGATGCTCAGGATAGGAGGAATGAGGCTATCCTTAAGCAAGCCTTTGAGGATGTAGTGATGAATTTGCAGATTGCTTCTTGTTGTGCCTTGACGGCTCAAACTACCTTGCACGTTTCGTAAGACTCTGGCGGAGCCATTTCGGTGATAGAACTGGGGGCTACCTTTTTGGCTGATGTGGGATGTGACCTAGTTCGCACAGCCACCAGAGGAGTTGCTTCCATCCATAACAGCAGATAAACGGTAGTTGTGCCTGGGTAATTGATTGACTGACACTATTTCTAAGTCCAATCTCACCATGCTGTATTACAAGGATTCCCTATTGTTTGGCAGTGAGTTGGAAAAGATGGCAAATAGATGGGGGGAATAGAGATGTGAATCGGGCTTCGGACGATTGAAAATATCGTCGATATTTTCAAAATCGTCAGAAATCGGGGGCTCCCCCGAAACGATAGGAAAACCCCACGATATTGATTGTGGGGGTTCCCTTATCATTTTGGGGGAGGGCAGGAAAAACGGCACACAAAAATAACCCCTAAACCCACCCCGACCCTTTAAAACTAATCCCTTTGCTTCACCCACCCTCCTGACCCCCCCCCCAAAAACATTTTACAGGTACCTGGCGGTCCAGTGGGGGTCCCGGGAGCGATCTCCCGCTCCCGGGCCGTCAGCTGCCACTAATCAAAATGGCGCCGATGGCCCTTTGCCCTTACCATGTGACAGGGTATCCATGCCATTGGCCGGCCCCTGTCACATGGTAGTAGCACTGGATGGCCTGCGCCATTTTTAAAGATGGCGCCAGCCATCCAGTGCTCCCTCCATGAGACAGGGACCGGCCAATGGCACGGATACCCTGTCACATGGTAAGGGCAAAGGCCATCGGCGCCATTTGTATTAGTGGCAGTCGACGGCCTGAGAGCGGGAGATCACTCCCGGGACCCCCACTGGACCACCAGGTACCTGTAAAATGTTTTTGGGGGGGTAGCAAAGGGATTAGTTTTAAAGGGTCGGGGTGGGTTTTTTGTTTATCGGCTTGGGCGCAGCCGATAAACAAAACCGTGATCGGGCCCGATGAAAAAAAACCCCACATGTGAATCGGAACTGGAATCCGAACTGATTCTGGTTCTGATTCACATCTCTAGGGGGGAAGCCCAGGTTCCTTTTTTGCCAGAGGATAAAAAGCCGGCTTCTCAGCCCTTTCAGGCAAATGGCTGCTCTCATTACGATATGCTATTTTGTCCTTATAGGGGAGCTTCTTTTCAGAGATCCTGTCCTTTTGGTAGGTCTCAGTCCTTTCATCCCAGAAGGCCTCGGAAGGATGTGGGTTCCAGAATGGAGCCTCCCAATCTTCTCAATGAAGCTTTGTGGACTCACCTGCTGGTGCAGGAAAGTGATGGCTATCTATCACACTATTATGAGAGGTGGGATCAGATCACATCGGACCAGTGGGTCCTGGTAGTGATTTGGGATGGCTATGCTCTGGAATATCTTAGCATTTCTCTGGATGGCTTTATGATATCTCCATGCAACTCACCTCAGAAGAGGGTAGCAGTGGATGCTACATTGAGCCCTGAAGGCCGTGATTCCCATTCCTGAATTGCAGCAGATAGCTGCTATTCCATCTATTTTGTCATACCCAAGAAAGAGGGGTCCTTTCGACCCATCCTGGATCTCAAGGGAGTCAATTGTCATTTGTGGGTCACTCATTTCAGAATGGAACTGTATGATCCGTAATAAGGGCAGTACAATCAGGGGGAATACCTCATGTCTCTGGATCTCATGGAGGCATATCTGCATATTCCCATTCACTGAGAACATCAATGATCCCTACATTCTGGATCACCATTACCAGTTTTTAGCCTTGCCCTCGGGTTAGCCACTGCGCCCGTCTCCAAGGTCAGGGTGGTGAAAGAGGCATTCATGCGGAAGGACGGCATTCTGGTATACCTCTATGTGGACAACTGTTTGATTCATGCCAAGAGCGTGAAAGAAAGTCTCTGGGCTTCTCGCAAGGTGGTCTCCTTACTTCAGGATCTAGGGTGGGTAGTGAACTTGCCAGGAGCAGCTTACAGCCATCTCAGACACTGGAATATCTTGATGTTTGCTTTGATATGAAGTAAGATATGATTATTTTGGCTACTTAAATAATATATCACAAGACTATCATCAAAGAACCATATGAAGTGACATATATTTTTTTAATCTTTATTACATTAGAAAAGTTACAACAATATTTAAATATTTTACATATTACCCACAAAAATATGCATCTAAAAATTCTCACTCCATTCATACATACCCTTACATACTTTCAACTTTTCTTCATAAAACTGTCTCGATCCTCTCAGATTAAATCACATACCACAACTTCTTTGCAATAAATTTTGAATACAAACTGTTAAATAAGCAGAGAAAATCCAATTTTCATAAATTATCACTCGTTGGAGAAACGACAAAGTCTTCAATTTTTCTTGTATTATCTCAACATGTTTCGCCCACAGGCTTCCTCAGGAGATATTTGAACGAATCTCCTACTGCTCATTCATTCGTGTTCATCACATATTTCTGAAAGGATTTCATCTATAACATTTGATAAAATCAATTAACATAGTTTTCTAGGGGTGTGCATTCGTTTTGAACGCATATGTAAAACGCAACTTATATTTTTAAAAGAGAAAAAAAAGGTTTGAGGAGAAATGCATCGCAAGTTCCAACTTATTCAATGTAGCTATGTTGAATACGTTGAACCTAAATAAACATTTAAACCCCCCACCCTCCTGACCCCCCCAAGACTTACCAAAACTCCCTGGTAGTCCAGTGGGGAGTCAGGAAGCCATCCCTGAACTCCTTTGCGATTTCCTCACGGCGCCGATAGCCTGTGTCACAGGGGCTGCCCGTGCCATTGGTCAGCCCCTGTGCTGCTACCACGTGACAGGTAGGTCATGTGGCAGGAGGTCGCTCCGGGACCCCCGTTGGACCCAACCGGAACTTTTGGCCAGCTTGGGGGGGGTCAGGTTCGGTCCAACGGGGGTCCCGGAGCGACCTCCTGCCACATGACCTACCTGTCACGTGGTAGGAGCACAAGATGGCGCCGTGACCATGTGACAGGAGCTGACCAATGGCACGGGCAGCCCCTGTGACACAGGCTATCGGCGCCGTGAGGAAATCGCAAAGGAGTGCAGGGATGGCTTCCTGACTCCCCGCTGGACCACCAGGGAGTTTTGGTAAGTCTTGGGGGGATTAAGGAGGGTGGGGGGTTTAAATTTTTATTTAGGGAACCTGGAAACGTATGGACAGATCCACAACTTATGGATTTCTCCATACTTCCATATTGAACGGAATCGACCCTCACCTTCAACATATCAACGTTTCACCGAAAACCTTTTACCTGCACATCCCTATAGTTTTCTATAAATCTTTACCAAAAAAAACATTACATCTTTTAACCTTAAAAAAATTCTAATAATTACATTTTTACCTGTACGTCCTCAAAAAGATTTCTCTTTGACGTCCTCCTCGTCCACGGAACACAACATTTCCATTTTAATTATTTCAAATTGGGTCTTATTCAGTAAAGATTTCTTTCATATACACAAAAAGTCTTTTATGAGGAAGTCCCACTGGGTAAAATGAATATCACTGAATATAAAACTAAACTCTAAAAAAAACCTAGAACTGCCTAATCAGCACAACTGGAAAGAAACACATGTTGTTATGAGAGCTAAGAAACCCTCACTCTAAACTGATAGTTATCACCTGTCTTTCAATTATCTTCAATTTTTGGTGGCTGGAGTATTCTCAGATGTCAAATAGATGTCATATTCCCTCACTTTCATTTGCAAATTCTTTGTAGTCTGATTCCAGGAGTGGATTGACCTATCGGGGCCTTGGGCATGCCCCGGTTAGGCCAGTCACGTGGTCGCAGGGCTAACTTGTGCAGGCTTCCTGCAGTCAGGGCCTCATAAGCACTGGGCATGTTCCCTGAATCTCAGCCACAGCTTCCACCTATCTATTTTTAAGCCCCAATTTAGCCCCAACAATTCCTCATTGCTCTGCTCTGGATTAGGGACAGTCTGATGGAGTCTTTTGCTCCACTAGGTCCCTCCTCTCTGTGGACCAAAGAGAAGGCTGCTAGGTCTGCCTGGTCCCATGGCCAAAAACAGAAGTCCGTTGTCAGCTGGACCATACGGCTGAAGAGAAGAGGCTGCTGTCAGCTGGGCCACATGGCTGAAGTGAAGAGCCACTGTTAGCTAGGCCGCTCAGCTGAACTGAATCTGCTGCTGTCAGCTGGGCCGCAAGGCAGAAAATAGAAGGCTGCTGTTTACAGGGCCGCACAGCTGAAAAGAAGAGGCCCTGTCAGCTGGGCCACGCAGTGGAAAAGAAGCTATTGCTGGGAACTGCGCCACTTAAGAAACTCTTGCACCTATAGGGCTGCATGGCCAAAAAATGCTTTTGCACTCACGAGTTGTGCGGCAAAGAGGCTGTTGCATCAGTGGGGCCACACAGTTGAAGAAAGAAGGCTGATGCTACCTGAATCCTGTATGTTCCTTGGAGAGAGAGAGAGAGAGCGAGTATGCATGAGAGTAAATAGAATGTAAGACTATGTGTGGGTGAGAGATGTTGCACAGGCCCAAGGAGTAAGCTTCTGTTATTGGTATGTTCCAAGGAGAGAGAGAGCAAGTGTTTGTGTGTCTGTGTGAGAGAGCATATGTGTGAGGAAACAGTATGTAAGAAAGCATGTGTGTGAGAAAAAAACCCTTGTAGGCCCGAAGAAGCCTCTGTATGTTCTGGGGAGAGAGAGTGTGTATGATTGAGAGAGAATGTGTGTGCATGTATGTGAGAGAGAGAGCATATGTATGTGTATGTGAGAGAGAATAATAGAGAGAGAGAGTGACGTGTGAGGATCAGGGCCGGTGGAAGCACTAGGTGAACTAGGCCTGGGTCTAGGGCACCGAACATTAGGGGGCACCGAGCAGTGATATACTGAGGGGAGATCAGGGGGAGCTAATGCGGCCGCCGGTGGACCTCATCCCACTGGCAGCTGAGCAGTGAACTACCGCTGTGCTGTGCTGTGTGCCGGACACACACAGCAGGAAGATTGGCAGGGCCGTGGTGCAGGTCATGTCACCACGGCCCGAAGAAATAGGTCGTGTCCAAACCTGCAGATGCTCCTCCTCCTTCCTGCCTGCACGGCCCTGGAAGAAAAGGTTTGCTGGAGCCGCCCGGGCAGGAAAGAGGAGGAGCATCAGCCACGTGCAGAACAAGAGCAGCGTTTATAGTCATCCTTGAATCCCAAGTCGCAGCGGGCTGAGAAGAGGAAAAGGCCCGGTAGCAGGGCCGCCACTGTGGATCCCACATTGCGGGCGGCCCGAGAAGATCAGGGCCGCTGCAGAGCCCATCCTGTGGTGACCCGTGAAGAGGAGACCCAGAGGCAAAAGAGAGGCTGAGGACCTGTAGAGTGTGTGTGTGTGTGTGTATATGAGATGAGTTGAGAGATATTGTGTGTGTGTGTGAGAGTGAGTTGAGAGACTGTGTGTGGGAGTGAGAACCTGAATGTTTGCAGAGACAGCATGTGAGAGCCTCTGTGTGTGTGAGAGAGACAGCATGTGACAGTGAGAGCCTGTGCTTGAGCAAGACAGCACGTGGGAGTAATAGAGAGCCTGTGTGTGTGAGAGTCAGACAGCATGTACAACAGAGAGACTATGTGTATGAATGATTGTATGAGAGAGAGCATGTGAGAGCCTGCATGTGTGTGAGAGAGAGAGAGAAAGCATGTGAGAATGAGAACCTGACTGTGTGTTTGAGGGAAGAAGACAGATGGAGAGAAAAGAAACAGAAAAAAAGACAATATAAAAGGAATTGGCAAAAAAATAAGAAAGGGAAGGTGGAACAAAAAAGCCTGTGACCAACCGATTAGAAAACTAAGATCAGACAGCAAAGGTAAAAAAAAATAAATTACTTTTTACTGATTGGCACATGTAATCTTTGGTAATGTGCAAGAGTAGCACTTTCTCTATACGGATCTCACAATGTACGAGATCAGCATGGAGGAAATAGAAACCCACGGGGCCTGCATAGAGGAGGCAGCAGAATGGGCTTCAGTGCCAGTAGCAGCAAACAGCGCCTCCCCAATAGCCATGCGGCAGCAGTGACAGTGGCAGCAGAGGAATGAGAGAGGCTCCGAGGTTGCTGGCAAAAGAAAGAGAGGGGTTCTGCCTTTAGTGTGTGCATGTGTATGAATGGGAGACTGCCTGGGAGTGTATGTGTGTGAATGCATGGGTGCCTGCCTGAGGGTGTGTCTGTGTATGAGAATGAATGGGTGTCTTCCTGGGGTTTGTATGTGTGAGAATAGGTGCCTGCCTGTGTGTGGTGTATGTGTGTGTGAAAATGAATTGGTGCCTGCCTGGGGGTCTGTGTGTATGAGAATGAATGTGTGAGTCATGGGATAGGAGGCAATGTCCTTTTGTGGATTACAAACTGGTTAAAAGGAAACAGAGCGTAGGATTAAATGGTCAATTTTCTCAATGGAAAAAGGTAAACAGTGGACTGCCTCAGGGATCTGTACTTGGACCGGTGCTTTTCACTATATATATAAATGATCTGGAAAGGAATACGACGAGTGAGGTTATCAAATTTGTGGATGATACAAAATTATTTAGAATAGTTAAATCACAAGCGGACTATGATACATTACAGGAGGACCTTGCAAGACTGGAAGATTGGGCATCCAAATGGCAGATGAAATTTATTGTGGACAAGTGCAAGGTGTTGCATATAGGGAAAAATAACCCTTGCTGTAGTTACACGATGTTAGGTTCCATATTAGGAGCTACCACCCAGGAAAAGATCTAGGCATCATAGTGGTTAATACTTTAAAATCGTCGTGCTGCAGCAGTCAAAAAAGCAAACAGAATGGTAGGAATTATTAGGAAGGGAATGGTTAATAAAACGGAAAATGTCATAATGCCTCTATATGCCTTGAATACTATGTACAAGTCTGGTCGCCGCATCTCAAAAAAGATATAGTTGCAATGGAGAAGGTACAGAGAAGGGCAACCAAAATGATAAAGGGGATGGAACAGCTCCCCTATGAGGAAAGGCTGAAGAGATTAGGGCTGTTCAGCTTGGAGAAGAGACGGCAGAGGGGGGATATGATAGAGGTCTTTAAGATCATGCGATGTCTTGAACGAGTAGATGTGACTCGGTTATTTACACTTTCGAATAATAGAAGGACTAGGGGGCATTCTTTGAAGTTAGCAAGTAGCACATTTAAGACTAATCGAAGAAAATTCTTTTTCACTCAACGCATAATAAAGCTCTGGAATTTATTGCCAGAGGATGCAGTTAGTGCAGTTAGTGTAGCTGGGTTCAAAAAAGGTTTGGATAAGTTCTTGGAGAAGTCCATTAACGGCTATTAATCAAGTTTACTTAGGGAATAGCCACTGCTATTAATTGCATCAGTAGCATGGGATCTTCTTGGTGTTTGGGTAATTGCCAGGTTCTTGTGGCCTGGTTTGGCCCCTGTTGGAAACAGAATGCTGGGCTTGAAGGACCCTTGGTCTAACCCAGCATGGCAATTTCTTATGTTCTTATGTTATGTTCTTATGCCTGGGGGATGGTGAGGGAATGGTATGAAAATTAATGGGAGCCTGCCTGGGGGTCAGTGTGTGTGTGTGTGTGTGTGTGTGTGTTTGTGTGTATGTGAGGGAGCCAGTGAGAGTGAGAGCATGAGTGTGTATGAGAAATCCAGGGAAGTAAGAGTTTGTGTGTGTGTGGGGGGGGGTGGAGGGGGAGAGAGTGTCTTAGAGCCTGAGAGTGTGTCAGTGTCTGTGAGAGCGAGTGGTTATGGTAGGTATAAGAGCATGAATGTGTATGTATGTAACAGTGTGTGTGTGTGAGAGAGAATGGAAATGTGAGTATGTGTAAGAGAGAGAGGATAACCTAATCCTCGACAATATCAGGGTGACTGGAAATCAAGAGCTCCCATATGGACAGCAGGGGCTTTTTAAAATCCTTATTAGTTTTAATTATTGGGTGTTATTTGATATATGTGCTGTTTTGAAATATTTTATTGGTGTTTGGGAAATTGTAAAAAATGTACATGATTTTAATTAATAGAAATTCTATTTACCAGTAGTATTAAAATATTCTTTTATTAGTATGGTTTTACTATTATAACTGATGCTTTATGTTTCTTGATTTTATTGTTTTATGAGGAATGGTGGTTCTGTTTTTCCATTGTTAATACACAGAGGGCCGGATTTTAAAGGCCCTGCGCGCGTAAATCCGGCTGGATTTACACGCGCCTATTTTGCATAGGCCGCCGGCGCGCGCACAGCCCCAGGACACGCGTAAGTCCCGGGGCTTTGTAAAACAGGCGGGGGGAGGGGCGTTTCCGGGGGTCAGGGGGGGCGGTTTGGGGTGTGTCTGGGGGCGTGGCGCCGGCCCGGGGGCGTGGTCGAGGCCTCCGGACCAGACCCTGGGTCGAGTGATGGCGCGCCAGCAGCCCACTGGCGCACGCAGATTTACGCCTGCTTTCAGCAGGCGTAAATCTGCCAACAAAGGTGTGGGGGGGGGGGGGTAGGTAGGGGAGGGGAAGGTGGAAAGAAAGTTCCCTCCGAGGCCTCTCCGATTTCGGAGCGGCCTCGGAGGGAACAGGCAGCGCGCGCCGGGCTTGGCGCTCGCAAGTTGTACTGGAGTGCAGAAGGGTCTCTCTGGAACATCAATCGGCTAGAAGCCCGGGCGGTCTGGTTAGCATGCTTGCAGTTCAGCGACAGGTTGCAGGTTTGAGCAGTCCGGATAATGTCAGACAATGCAATGACAGTGGCCTACAGCAGGAAGGAACTTATGGAATGGGCGGAAGTGTATCTTTAGGAGATCTCGGTCTCACATATTGCAGGAAAAGACAATGCAAGAGCAGACTTTCTCAGCAGGCAGAGTCTGGACTCAGGAAAATGGGTATTATCAGACAAGGCATTTCAGCTGATAGTGGATCACTGGGGCCTTCCGTTTCTAGATTTGTTGGCGACTTCTCCCAGTGCGAAGGCTCTTTGATTATTCAGTTGCAGGAGAGATCCAAAGTCATTGTGTATCAAATCTCTTGTGCAGGAATAGCCAGAGCACAAGCTGCTGTATGCCTTTCCCCCATGGCGGGCAGAATGGTTCAGAGGGTCGAGAGTCACAGAGGGATGGTGCTTCTGGGGCATCAGATTGGCCTAGGAGACAATGGTATGCGGACTGCGAAGGCTTCTGGTAGACTCCCCCCTCCGGTTTCCAGCACACAGGAATCTGTTGCAGTAGGGACCTGTTCTTCATGAAAATCTGAATCTATTTTGTCTTACAGTATGGCCCTTGAGAGGGCTCGCTTGCCGAAGTGTGAATATTCTACTGTGGTGATTGCCAACTTGCTATGAGTGAGAAAGTTTTTCACTTCCTTAGCTTGTCAGGAAGTATTTCTTCACGGAAAGGGTGGTGGATGCCTGGAACGCCCTTCCGGAGCAAGTGGTGAAGACCAAAACTGTGAAGGATTTCAAAGTGGCGTGGGATAAACATTGTGGATCCATAAAGTCTAGAGGATGTGAATGTAGAAAAGAGGCATGGTGGTGGCTTGTGGGAATGACGGCTACTACCTGGTGATTAATACCCATATTCAATAAACATACACATGGTTAATGCGACTCCAACATTGCTCTATGCTTCAATGGCAAGAGGAAATGTGGGAAAAAGGATTTGCATTCACGAATAAGCATGAGAGTAGCTTACTTGTTGTGGCGGTTACTACCCAAACCAAATAAGCCTGACACTTCATTTTCAATGCATATCCAGCGTAGCTCACTGCTTCAACGGCAGGGGAGAATGAAGATAAGAGGATTTACATTCAGACAACTACCAACAAGGACTGAATTGCATAGTCTGGGTAAACAAATAATTGTGGGAGTAGCTTGCTTGTTGCAGCGGTTACTACCCTGAACCAATTAAGCCTAATACTTCACTTTGAATACATATACAGCATAGCTTACTGCTTCAACAGCAGTGGGGTATGAAGAAAAGAGGATTTATATTCAGACAACAACCAACAAGGACTAAATTGCACAGGCTGGGTAAACAAATAAGTGTGGGAGTAGCTTGCTTATTGCAGTGGTTATTACCCCTAACCAATTAGGCTTGATACTTCACTTTGATGCAGCTCCAGCACTGCTCTCTATATCAAAGCGGGGGTGGAAGGAAATTAGAACCAAAAAATTACCAATAAGGGCCCTGAACTCAGCAGTCAGAGTAACAGATAAGTATGAGAAAGATAAGTGTGAAAGCTTGCTGGGCAGACTGGATGGGCCGTTTGGTCTTCTGCCGTCATTTCTATGTTTCTATATATGTGCAGGTTTGGGAAGTGTTTGAGGCGCGGTGTGAAGATCAAGGTGTTCTTCCTCATTCAGATAAGATCCCGCTCATTTTGGAATTTTTGCAGGATGGATTGAATAAAGGGTTGTCCCTTAATTCCTTAAAGGTGCAAGTAGTGGCTCTTGCCTGCTTCAGGGGTCAGGAGAATGGTGAATCCTTAACGGCTTATCATAATGTGGCCTTTTTTTTTTTTGTTAAGAGTGAAACATCTTTGTCCTCCCCTTGAGGTTAATGGAACCCTTGTAGAGTCTTAATCTGATTTTAGATTTCTTAGTAGGCCTTATGTTTCAGCCAATGTATAACCTTTCCTTGCAGTTACTGACCTAGTAAACGGTGTTTCTTGTGGCAATTTGTTCTACGCGTCAAATATCCACCTGCAGGCCTTGTCTTGCCGGGAGCTGTTCCTTTGAGTGATTCCAGGTACAGTACAGCTGCGTACTGTTCTTTCCTTTTTGCCAAAAGTGGTTTCAGATTTTCACTTGTATCAGTCCATTTCCCTGCCATCTCTGGATAGGGAAAGAGATGCTGAGGAATATCACCTGTTGCAACCCTTGGACGTCAAGAGACATATCGTGAGGTATATGGAGGTTTCTAAACCTGTTTGTCCTCCATGGTGGAGGTAAACAGGGCGAGCCGGCTTCGCGGACTACAATAGCTCATTGGATTAAGGAGGTAGTCATGGCCTTGTATGTGGATGCTGAAAAGCCGTTACCTAGTTTAGGGCTTATTTCAGTAGGGCTCAGGCAGTGTTATGAGCCAAGCTGCGATGTGGTCCTCCTTGCATACCTTTTCCAGGTACTCTTATATGGATGTGCAGGCCCGGGAGGACGCAGTCTTTGCAAGTGTGGTTTTAACAGGACCGCAGGCAGCCTCCCACCCTATTTGGGAGTAGCTTGGGTACATCGCACTGGTTCTGATTTCATCTGTCTGGACGCTAAAAAATGAGAAATTACTACTTACCTGATAATTTCCTTTTCTTTAGACCAGACAGATGAATTCAGTTTCCTGCCCTTGGCTGTGAATGATTGTGTTATGGTCCTCCTGTGTGGCTACTGGTAAGTGTTAGTCCAGTCCTTAGACTAGTATTGATGCATTCTTTGTCTGAGCTTAGTGTTTCCTGTTGGCTGAGAACTGAAATGGTTATCTGTCATTAATCAAGTTTTTGCTAGTCTGTCCATAGTTGCTTTTTGAAGAGATTACTGGCAGGCTGATGTCACTGCAGGAATATATATATACTGTGATGTCAGCTTTGCTCCGTCTCCATCTGCTGGTAGAGATGTATAACCCACTGGTTCCAAATTCATCTCTCTAGTCGAAAGAAAAGGAAATTATCAGGTAAGTAGTAATTTCTCATTATTTGATGTCTGCCATTTTAAAATATTTTATTTATTTATTTGGTTTATATTCTGCTTTTAATAGTATTTGTGAATCATTTTTTAAAAATTAATTATTGGGTATTCTTTTCATCAGCTGTTTTGAAATATTTATTCTTTTTATGATTATGGTTTTGCCATTATGATTGATGTTTTATATATCTTGATTTTATTGTTCAATGTTTAACGAGAAATAGTGATGTTTCTTTTTTTTCATTGTTGCATTGCATACCGAGTCTGTCTTGTTACGGTTTCCAATTCAGTTTTTGTCTGCATGTTTCTAGTTATACTTTGTCTCTTTATTCTGTATTTGGTGAGGGTCTGTCTGTGTTCTGTATGTGTGATTGTGGTGATGTACTTTGCTAGCATGTAGTTTCTGTGTAGGGATCTATATAACAGTTTGACTTGTTCTGTTTTCCTAATATCAGGTGTATTGGTGTTTTAGGGCCTGGTGTAATATTTGAAGTGTTGCCTTTTCATAGGTAGGATTGTTGAGTGCTAGCAATTAGTGCTGTTTTCGTATAGGAGGTTTACTATATTGTAATTAAGTTTACTTAAAGCTTTCTGAGTCCTGACATGCTTTACAATAGTCCCAGTACCAAATGATTGCAGGTGTCTTTTTTTGCAGAGTTTTCCAGTTGGTACTGCAGCAGTACATGTAAATAATGTTTTAAATGATATTTTTACCTTAGAACACTGAATATTCACTGGTCATCCAGCCCAGCGTCGAGCCGGTAAACGGCGCCATTCCACCTGGCGTCGCACGTCGAAGGGGCGCAACAAAGGGGCACTCCCCTTTGTGCACCCCTTCGTGCAACCCTTGGTGCTACCTTTTTTCATTTTTCTTTTTCTTTTTAACTTCTATGTTTCTTCCACTTTTGTTTACCTTTCTCTTTTTTAATAGTTATCATTCCTTGTTAACAATTTTCATTGTTATTAATGTTAAATGTATTTGACAAAGGTAACTTTTTTCCTGCATCTCCTGTTTTAATGTAAACCGGTATGATTTGTATATTATACAAGAATGTCGGTATATAAAAATTAAAAATAAATAAATATTCTTTTTCATGTAAAATCTGTTACTATAAATGCATAGTTTTTAAATTATTTGCAGGAAGGGTGGGACCAAGAGTGTGTGCAAGGCTATAAGGTTTGCCTATGATACCTAATACCCTTGGCACCAGCTCTGTCTGCACTGGCTCCACAAGAGAAAGCATGATTTCATCAGGAGCTGTGCTACTTTGGGTTAGTGGCTCTGCCCAGTCTCTTTTTATAAGCCTAGGGAACAGTAGGGGGTCACTTCTGGTCCCCTCTCCCCTGGAGTCGGTAGGCAGAGCCGAGCCTGGAGAACCATAAAAGCAGAAGACTGTGTAGCCTGTAGTCAATGGGAATGTGCTAGAGTGGTAGGAGGGTTGCGGAGAAGTGGAGGCAAGCTACAGGTACAGGTCAGAAGGGGGGTAAGCCAGGAGGAAGTTCCTGTGCAGTGTTTGGGGAGGCTTCTGTCTGAGATGACTGTACTGATCTCTGAGATAAGCAGCAGACTCTGGAACCAGCAAGTATATTAGAGAATGAGATTGGGAAAGGGAGGGAATGGGAAAGGGCTGGCAGCAAGCAAGAACTTTATATCATGATGCAGCAGTGCTGGAGTGGAGGCACTCACTGTGTGAGCACATAAGCAGCAGTACACAGTAGCATGTCAGAGAGAATGTTTGTGTGTCTGTGTCAGAGTGAGGCAGAGATGCTCACTTTGTCTGTGAGAGAGTGTGTGTATGTGTGGGTATCTTTGTCTCTGACACAGACACACATACACACACACACACACACACACACACACACTCAGTGAGTGGGTTTGTCTTTCTGTCTGAGAAAGAGTATGTGTGTTTGTGGGTGTTAGTAATGTGTGTGCCAATAAAGTTTCTGCAATCTAAAAAAAAAAATCTGTTTGTGACTGAACCGTGTGTATCTGACACTGGTGTTGTGGATCAAACTGTCTGAGAGATTGTCACCTCCATCTGCCCATCCAGGAATTTAAATCAGTAGGTTTTTCACTGGTTGTTCTCCTCATAACAATAAATAAGAATGGACTATCGATCCTTTTCTGTTAAAGGCCCAGATTTGTTTATTAGACTGATATCTTTTGTTGTATTTGTATAAGAATTGTATAAAGATGTCCAAAGAATGGTTCCAAAAGCTTGTGTGTACAGTTTTTATATTCATCCACACAACTTGCAAAGAATCCTGTGGAAAGTCCCCCATTCACAAATCTCCTCCTCCAAGAGATCTTCTACAGTGCTCTTTTATTTTCCCTCAAGATCAAGGTCAGTACATTTGCCGGTATTTTAGTATTTAACTTGTAGGCATTCTTTACAGGAAGTGCTGAATAATGCTTTATGTTGATGCTGATTCCTATCCATGTCCTGTTTCAACTTAACATGTATAACTTTATGTTATCAGGAAAACTACACATGTAGGCTCTGTGGCAACAGAAAAAAAAGGTGTACATGTCAACTAAATTGGATGCAGCAATATAACATCCATTCCTGCATCCAAGTCTATATCAATAGGCATTTTTCGTATGTCACAGAACTTGAATGTGAAAACTGAACAGCAACAGAAAGTTGTGGATGTAGGGTTGAAAAAGCACGTGGACAAAAATTGCCAGGGGATTGTGCCAGCAGAGTTTGAATAGGGCAGCTTTGGAGCAAACGGTTCAAAGCCCTAGCAACAGAACTAACCTGCAAGTCAAAAGCAAATGAGACTAGGGATATGAGAAGGGAGTCTAAATATTCCCCCCTCCAAATCATCTGGATTGGCTGAAGCCTAGTTAAAAAGGATTGTGGGAATCAGAAAGCTCTTCTCAGCATCCAGAATAATGTATAAGGCTTCTAAGGCTAAGAGAGAATTTCAAAAGAAGTTGGCCACAGAGGCAAAAACTCATAATAAAAATTTTAAAAAATATATCTGAAGCAGAAAGCCTGCAAGGGAGTCAGATGGACCATTAGATGATCGAGAGATTAAAGGGGCACTTAGGGAAGATAAGGCCATCAGAGTAAGACTAAAAGATTTCTTTGCTTCGGTGTATATTGAAGAGGATATTAGTGAAATACCCGTTCTGGAGACAGTTTTCAAGGGTGACGATTCAGATGAACTAAACCAAATCACGGTGAACCTGGAGGATGTAGTAAGCCAGATTGACAAACAGAAGCGTAGTAAATCACCTGGGCCAGATGGTGTACACCCCAGGATTCTGAAAGAACTAAAAAATGAAATTTCAGACCCATTACAATTAATTTCACACCTATTAATAAGCAATAATAGCTTGTGATCTATCTAATATTTTGGTACTTACCAGGTACATGTGACTTGGATTGGCCACCGGTGGAAACAGGATACTGGGCTTGATGGATCCTTGGTCTGACCCAGTATGGCATTTCTTTTGTCCTTATGTTCTTAAAATCATGTGTTGTACCTGAAGATTGGAAGGTGGTCAATGTAACCTGGATATTTAAAAAGGGCTCCAGGGATATTTTGGGAAACGATAGACCGGTGAATCTGACTTCAGTGCTGGGAAAAATTGTGGAAACTGTTATAAAGAATAAAATCACAAAACATTTAGATAGACATGGTTTAATGGGACACAGCCTGCATGGATTTACCCAAGGGAAGTCTTACCTCATAAATCAGCATTTTTTAGAAGGGGTGAATAAACGTGGACAAAGGTGAACTGGTAGATGTGGTGTATTTGGATTTTCAGAAGGCGTTCGACAAAGACTCTCATGAGAGGCTTCTAAGAAAACTAAAAAGTCATGGGATAGGAGGCAATGTCCTTTTGTGGTTTGCAAACTGGTTAAAAGACAGGAAACAGAGAGTAGGATTAAATGGTCTGTTTTCACAATGGAAAAAAGGTGAAAAGTGGCGTGCCTCAGGGATCTCTACTTGGACCAGTGCTTTTTAATATATTTGTAAATTATCTGGAAAGGGGTACGACGAGTGAGGTGATCAAATTTGTGAATGATAAAATTATGCAGAGTAATTAAATCTGACATAGATTGTGCTAAATTGCAGGAGGACTTTGTGAGATTGGAAGATTGGGCTTGCAAATGGCAGATGAAATTTAATGTGGACAAGTGCAAGGTGATGCATACAGGGAAAAATAACCCTTGCTGTAGTTACACAATGTTAGGTTCCATCTTTAGGTGTAACCAAACAGGAAAGAGATCTAGGCATCATAGTGGATAATACATTGAAATTGTCAGCTCAGCGTGCTGTGGCGGACAAAAAAGCAGAGTGTTAGGAATTATTAGGAGGGAATGGTGAATAAAATTGTGGATGTCATAATGCCTCTGTATTGCTCCGTGGTGAGACCACACCTTGAATATTGTGTGCAGTTCTGGTCGCCGCATCTCAAAAAAGATATAGTTGCAGGAGACAAAAGTGATAAAGGGGATCCCCTATGAGGAAAAGCTAAAGAGGATAGGGCTGTTCAGCTTCGAGATGACTGAGGGGGGATATGATAGAGATCTACAAAATCATGAAAGGACTTGAACATGTAAATCTGTTATTTACTCTCTTAGATAATAGAAGGATTAGGGGGCACTCCATGAAGTTAGCAAGTAGCTCATTTTAAACAAATCTAAGAAAATTCTTTTTCACTCAATGCATAGCTAAGCTCTGGAATTCTTACCCAGAAGATGTGGTTACAGCACCTAGTGTAACTGGGTTTAAAAAAGGGTTGGATAAGCTCCTAGAGGAACAGTAGCTTGAGATCTGTTTAATGTTTGGGTACTTACCAGGTACTGGTGACTTTGATTGGCCACTGTTTGACACAGGATGCTGGGCTTGATGGACCCTTGGACTGACCTAGTATGGCATATCTTATATTCTCTAGTGAAGCAAACCTTCCTTCCTTCACAGTTAATGTCTGATCCTCCATTTTCTCCAGCTGCAAACTGGCCTTCCTGTGATCCCATGCCAGTTCCTATCTTCAGCTTTTAGTTCCTGGACCCTATCTCAGCTACATCCTCATCCCCACCCCTGCTCTTGCCAGTTCTGGTTTCCAGTCAGTACCTACCCCCCCCCTCTGGGGTAACTTGACCCCTGCTCATGACAATGTGAGCTAGAGGACCTGATACATACTCTGTTTCATACACACTGCCTTTCTGTCTCTCTCACACACAAATATAACAACGTAAGTTGTTAGTCTGGTATTTGTTTGCTTATTACTTTTTGTTACTTTGGCTGAGGATGGATGTAGAGGTTAGGCTGTTTGGATTCAGAGTTCTCACCCAGACACAAACTAGTTTGAAGGCTACAGGCCAGCCTCCGAGTGAACTCATATTTACTATTTTGCACTGTGAAATACTTAAGATCAGGCAAGAGTCTGTTTATTTTAGTTATTCCAGTAGGTCTGTGATGTGAAAGCAAACAATTAACTTATATTAAAACGTGAGAGAGAGTGAAGGCCACACAACTCTGCCTGAAATTGAATAAGAACTCAGAGGGGGGGGAACATAAATGCTTTTTCCAAGAATTTAGGGGTAGATTTTAAGAGGTACGCGCAGGCATACATGTGCGCGCCCCACCCGGCTCGCTCGTTTGTATGCCCGATTTTAAAACATGCGCGCATGTTATAAAATCAGGGGTCAGCGCGCGCAAGGGGGTGCACAATTGTGCACCCCCTGCGCGTGCTGAGCCGCGCTGCCTTCTCCCGTTCCCTCCCCCCACCCCACCTTCTCTTCCCTTCCCCTACCTCCCCCGCCCTTTCCCCTCCTATCTTTTTTTTTCTTTTTTTTTGTTGTTGTTGTAAAACTTACTTCAGCCCCGGGGCTGAAGTAAATTGCGCACGCCGGCTGACTGCCGGCACATGATCCCCGACACAGCCTCAAATGACCTCTGTGCCAGGAGCCTCTGACCCCGCCCCGCCCCTGGACCGCCTCACCCTGCCCCCTCCCCACCCCTTTTTGCAAGCTCCAGGACTTACATGCATCCCAGGGCTTTACGTACGTCACCGGGCCTTTTGAATATCTGGCCCTTAGTATATAAGGAATAATAACAGAAAGAAAGGGAGAGCGTGCTTCTGGACATGATAGCACAGGCTAATCCTTTGGAAACATGTAAGCTTTTTATAGAGAGAGAGAGCAATTGTTATTATCTACCATTACTTCTTCTGTATGATCTGATTTTATTTGTTCTATCCTATTGCTCAAATAAATTTACTTTCCTAAGTACCTGGCACCGTGATGAACTGAATCAAAGTTTGTGTGTGGCTATTTGTGTACGGAATAAGCTCCTGGGTTCAAGGCCCCATGTATAATCCCAGTCATTGGATGTGTTTATATTGGGTAAACCCCTGAGGTAGTTGTGTGTGCATGCAGACGATAAGCCCCTCAGGTAGCCCCAGGGTACATCTCAGTGAGATTAGCCCCCCCAGGTCAGAGCCCCTAGGCAGAATGCCAGTGTGCACGGTGTGAACCCAGAACAAATTGTCCATATTCAAAAGTATTTAAGCTAGATAGCTCAGAAATTATTTAGCTAAATGAATATTATTTAGCTAAATTAATATTTACTCTTATATTCAGAGTTAGCTTGGTAGGGCCAAAGAGCTGCACTATTGAATATACTGTGCCTCCAACGTTTGCTATCCGGAGAATGACCCTTTAGTGCCCAAGAGCATAATTCTCTGTTAAGTGCTTTGTTTTTTCACTGTGATTTGATAACATCAATTTTTCTATTCACAACATGAGATTATGGATGGTAAAATTCTTGAATTATTTTACCACACTGCAAACCAAGAACACATATAGCGCTGACTGCCCCAAATGTACTGTTCTGAGAAAGCACTGAGACTGTTTGATCTACTGATTTTGTTCACAGTACAATGGCAGGAAGAGGGAGTAGCACTCTGGAAATGATGAATGTAGCCATCTGATGCAGGCAGATTGGACAGCAAAATCTCACAGGACTGGGCAATTTTAGTGATTCTTAAGTGGTTTAATACTGCAGTTATCTTGTAGGAATACCGTATCTGCATAATTAGGCATACAAGTAGCAGAATGGATGCCTGGATCTTGCTTCACTGCCTCAGCTGACCTTCACAGTGTCAGATTCCAGTCATCACCAGTTAAGAATGTTAGTATGCTAGTTATGTGGCAGTTAATAAAAATTATGTCTTCGGGCAAGTCTGTTCGGTGAGACAGCTAAGAAGCTTGCTGCTAGACTTGATTTGCACAGAGTACTAATCCTATTCAGGAGGTAACACTTAACCCACACATGCTTACTTTGCATGCAACATTTATTGCAGTATGGTATCATAGATTATTGTCATAGCATCTGATGGCACTGGGACAAAGAAAATACAATTCATAAGAAATGCCATACTGGGTCGGGCAAAATGTCATCAAGTCCAGCATCCTGACTCTGACAGTGACCAATCCAGGTCACAAGTACCCAGTAGGATCCCAAAGAATAGGTCCAATCCTGCCTGCTCATAACGAGGGAGAAGCAGTGGCTTTTGAAAGTCTATAGGCTTATGGACTTTTCCTACAGCAGCTTGTTTAAATCCTTTTTAAATTCAGTTACATTAACTGCTTTCACCACACATTCTGGCTACAAATTTCATAGTTTAATTGTGCAGTAGCGTAGGCCTTTTGTATCCGGGATGCATGATGTCATCACAGGGGGACGCCCCTGAGGTTCACGCCAAAGAAAGTATTTGAAGCAGGGCCACATGGCGCGTGTGCCCTAAGGCAACTGGACAGCATGGCGGGAGGCAGCGCCCAAGCCGGAGAGGACGGCAGGCAGACACCGTGGCAGCCAAATGTCCGTCAACCGCAGGAGTCGTCGCCAGAGAGGTAAGGAGGGCGGAGTGGAGACGTCGGGCAGCGACAGTTTGTAACATTCCCCAACCAAGCAAAACCCCCATTTGCAAATGAGGTGAGAAACCTAGGCGTCACACTGGACAATGAATTGAGCCTAAAAAAATTCATAAACTCAACAATGAAGGACTGCTATTTTAAACTCCACGTTCTAAAAAGACTAAGGCCCCTCCTCCATCACAATGATTTCAGAACAGTCCTACAGGCACTCACACTTGCTCTTTCCCACATGCAATAACACACATGTTCACTGTCTCCCCCCCCACATTCACACACACACTCTTCCCCCTCATGCAGTTACACAAATGCTTTCTCCTCACGTGCAGTCACACACATGCTCGCTCTCTCTCCTCATACAATCACACACTTACTGCTGTCCCTGACATGCAGTGACACACGTTTGCTGTCTTCCCCCACATGCAATCATATACACACACACTCTCCCCCCCCACATGCAATCATACAAATGTTTTCCCCACATGCAATCACACACATGCTTTCTCTCTCCTACATGAAATCATACACATGCTTTCTCTCCCACATGCAATCACACACATGCTCACTTATATGCAATCACACGCTCTATGACTTGCAATCACACACAAGTGCTCTCTCACAATGCATCACACACACACACTGTTTCACAATGCATCTCACACACACCCTCTCTCTGTCTCATATGCAATCTCACATACACACATATACATGCTCTCTTTTTATCCCACATGCAGTCACACACGCACTGGCTCACAACACACAAATGGACTCACGTGTACACTCTTGAGGCCTGGGACTCTTCAGCCATCAGCGGGTTGGGGTCTGCTGGCAGCCGCAGGAGTCCTCCCTCTCTCTCTTTGGCCATCACGGGATGGGCTTTGCAGCAGCCTGCCAGGCCTCTTCAGCTGCCAGCAAGATGAGGTCAGGTGGCGGTTCCTGGGTCCTCTTTTTCTCTTCAGCTTGTGGTGGCCTGCCAGATCGTTGGGTGTACAGCAGCAGGAGTCGCATTTAACCAAATGTCATTTCCTGCTGCTGCAGGGCCGGTCTCGCAATAAGAATTAGCCCTGCGGCAGCAGGAGATGATGTTTGGTTGAATATGAATCCTGCTGCTGGTGTTTGAGGCTCAGAGCTACCATCCTGATTCAATAGCAGTGGCAGCCACAACGTCTGCTCAGCTGTTCAGTGCCGTGCCACTAAAAATGGCCTTGTGTGCCATAAGTTGCTGACCCATGTCCTAATGGATGACCCATTGCATCTTCCAACAGCCAAAGACTCCTACAACAGGACTCTGTGTACCTGAAAAACTCAGTTCCATTCTGTCTTATGGCATGGCTCTTGAAAAGGGCATGCCAGAGGAAGAAAGGATATTCGTCCCTGGTCATATTAACTATACTGAAGGCAAGAAAACCCTCAGCGTAGTTAGCCTGCATTCAAGTGTGGCACCTCTTTGAGGGCTTCTGTCTGGCAAACAGGAGATCTCCTTGGAAAGCAGACATATCCAGTATTTTGGAATTTATCCAAAAGGGTCTGGACAAAGGAATGGCTCTCAGCTTCCTAAGGGTATAGGTGACAGCCATCTCTTGTTTCAGAAGCCCAGTGGAGGCTGTGCGGGTTGCAATGCACCTGGATGTCGTGCGCGTCCTTAAAGTGTAAAATGCATTTGAACGCCCTTTCGCTCGGTCTTTCTGTTATGTTGCCTTAATCTAATGCTCAGAGCCTTAATAGGTTCCCTGTTTGAGCCACTGAAACAGGCCTAACATGAGGACCTGTCCTTGAAGACGGTTTTTCTGGTAGTGATATGCTCGGCAAGACATGGAATTTCTATCCATAGTGATTCCACAATGCATTTTATCTCCTGCACGACTTTTATCCTGTTTCTCAATGCTATTCTGTTGCGCTCGGCGGTCTGCTCCCATGAAATGCAGTACTCACTTCCCCGGCAGGGCCTCCCTCACTGGCTCCCGATGTGGCACAATCACTCCTGGCATCTTCATGGCAAGTCGCAACACACCACCGTGGCAGATGCCACCAACATCTCCTGGCCCCATTTCTCCTAGGGCACGTATGCGCCTGGAGGCACGATGACATCACCACTCTAGGCCTATAAAAGGCTCTTGCTGACACTCCCTCCCACACCTCAGCAATAGGTCTCCCTACTCTGATAGTAGTGCTTGTTGCTCCAGAGTCTTGTCTCCTGCTCTTCAGTTCCAGCATCCTTGTCTTCAGCTCTTCAGTGTTTCCTTCGTTGCCTGCCTGGTCTTCTCGTTTTCCTGCCCTACCTATCCATCCCGCCTTTCCCTTCAGATGAATACCTGATATTGACCTCGGCCTGACCTCTGATATGCTTAACCTCAGCCTGCCACTGACTACTGCTTGCCAATGGATACGCCTGACCTTCATCTCCTCCAACCCAGCTGCCTCAATGAATTGCTCCACCATCAGCAGAAGCCCCCACCTAAAACCTGCCAGCCCTGGCACCCAAAGGTTCATCCTGAGGGGAATGTGGGCTGTTAAAGGAAAAGCTCCAACTAGGCCTCTGCTTTGTCCAGGTCTGCATGTTGATGGTGGAGACCAGCAATGCATGGCTCTTCCCTGCAGATTGCGTCAACCCAGCGTTGGCCTAAGGGTCCACAAACACAACCCATTCTTAACATGTAGCGCCACCCCTACACCAATTTGGTGCAGACCAGGCCACACAATACAAATATCTATAGCACCTCTGGAGATGAAATGACAACATTTCAGGTCTCTCAATCTCTTAGGCATGCCTCTATTCTGCACAATTCAGAGATATGATTAAAAAAAAAGTTATGCACAAGAGTAAATCTGTATTAGGCTAGAATTCAATATTTCTGAGTTGATCAAATATCACTTTTGCAGCATGAGGGAAAAATAACAAGCACCAGATCAGCAATTTTTTAAAACAGAATCCCAAATGAGGAATACTCACCTTAAGATCAAGGACACATAGGCCAAATTAACAAAACTATTGTCAGAATCTGGATCCCTGGAGATTTTCATGTCTCTTTCTCTCAGGCTTTTTTTATGAAGCTGAAATTCAATGTCTGGTTCTTAGTTCAACTCCCAGACGAGGTGGAATAATCAGAACAAAGACAAGAGGCAAGTGTTCATATAGAGGATAATTCTCAAAGTCATTTACAAGTGTCCGCATAGAAATAGTACCGTAATTTACACACATATATTGGCCGCCTGATAGTTGCCGTTCCTCAATATCAGGCCAATGCAATATCGCGTGGTCAGGTCAACGCACCACTAAACGCATTTTGGACACGCCAGACTTACGCCCGGTGCAATACTGGGATCAGCACGTCCAAATCAGCACATAACTAATAGCACTCATCACATGTAAATTCCATGTAGATGAGGCAATTATCTATTACCACCTAATTCAAAAAATTCCCATACAGCCAATTTGCCCATTGTAACATAGCAAATTTAATGCCAGCCCAGGAGCTGGCGTTAAGGCAAGCCGTGGGCAAGGGCTCAACATAAAAAAAACAAAAATCCTGCTTTCTGTGGTTCCTCTTATTAGTATCGCTGTGATACAAAGTAGGAGGAACCACAGAAAGCAGCATTGCACAAAAAATAAAATCTTGAAATAAAAAAAAAATCTGGACACCCAATATACATGCATAACATATACAGTCCAAGCCGTGTATATTGTGTATATATATTGTGCCGGCTGCCGGAGAAAATGGACTCTCGAAGTGAGCGTCTGTTTTCCTAGCCCGCACTGACAGCCACGTCTCCTATGCATCCGATGCAGAGGAGGACTAGGGACGCACAATTTCCCCTAGTGCTTCCTTTTTTATGCGGCAGCTCATTACCCTATTGTATCGCGTGCCTGGGAGGGGAGGGTAGGCGCACGCTAGGAATGCGGGCGCTCATGATTGAGCACCGATTTTTCACATCCCAATATTGCATCAGCCCCTATGTTATTTCACAACTCATGCACTTTTAGCCTGGGGTATGCTTAAGTTGGCAAAGGAAAATAATGCAAGGGGTGTGCATTCGTTTCCTACGTATTTGTAATCCGCAACGTATAGGGCCATATTCGTTGTATTCATGGGGAAGCGAAACTTATCGCGATTCCCCACGAATACAACGAATCTTCGCCGAATTATTCGGCCACCTAAAGGAGCCAATTTAAACAAACTCCTCACTCTCCTGACCCCCCCCCCCCCCCCCAAGGACTTACCAAAACTCCCTGGTAGTCCAGCGGGGGGTCCAGGAGCCATCTCCTGCATTCACACCCTCAGCTGCCGGTATTCAAAATGGCGCCAATAGCCTTTGACCTTACTATCAGGTCGATCCAGTATCGTCCGCTCGAGGATTGCCCGTCTGTAACGTGGTCGTAGCGCACAATTCGGGCGCGCAAGGCAATTCGGCGATACAGTCTCCAGTTTCACGCGTCCGTATCGCTTCTGAAAACAGACGCATAACCCTTTCCGCACCCGGCATGTAAATGAACGAAAAAGCTGTATAATGAAGGAATTAGCTATTCCCCTGCGATACTGTAACGGGCGCTGATATTATCTCCTCCGTAACCCGCTGTTCTGCCGCGGCCTTAACCTGCTAGTTTACCGCCTCCCCCTAGTAGGAGTTAGTGTAGTGTAGTGTAGGGTAAAAACATTGCTTACCAGCCCTGGTCCCGTCCGGTCTCCTGCAGCCCCGTCCGGACCGGACGGGGCTGCAGGAGACCGGACGGGACCAGGGCAAAAAAAAACAAACGAAAAAGTAGCAAGGCTCGGGCCTGCTATGGTAAGTGTAAAAAGTGTAAAAAACAAAAACCTGTGTGTTATATAAAAAAATAAAACAATTTTAAATACCTGTCGGAGGGCCGTGGGTCCCGGTGGGCGGCGGGCAGCCATCAGCGGCATCCGGTAGTCCCTTCTCCCTTCCTCCCTCCCTCCCCTGCCTGGATGAGCGCCAAAATCGCACGGGCGGGTCGGCAGCGGGGGGGGGGGGGGGGGGGGGGGGGCGGCAGCAGGATCCGGGAGCGGCGGGTAGGGGGCAGCGGGGTCCGGGGGGGCAGCGGCAGCGGGGTCCGGGGGTGGCAGCGAGATCCGGGGAGCCAGCAGCGGCAGCATGTTCGATCGGAAAGGCAGCTAGGTGGCAAAGTAAAGATGGCCGCCTGCACGGGAAAATCGTGCAATTGGCCGCTGAAGACGTGACGTCACGACGTTTGGCGTCACGGGGTGTGACGTCACGTCTTCAGCGGCCAATTGCACGATTTTCCCGTGCAGGCGGCCATCTTTACTTTGCCACCTAGCTGCCTACCCGATCGAACATGCTGCCGCTGCTGGCTCCCTGGATCTCGCTGCCACCCCCGGACCCCGCTGCCGCTGCCCCCCCCAGACCCCGCTGCCGCCTACCTGCCGCTCCCGGATCCTGCTGCCGCCCCCCCCGCTGCCGCCCCCCCCGCTGCCGACCCGCCCGTGCGATTTTGGCGCTCATCCAGGCAGGGGAGGGAGGGAGGAAGGGAGAAGGGACTACCGGATGCCGCTGATGGCTGCCCGCCGCCCACCGGCCGCCTGGACCCATGGCCCTCCGACAGGTATTTAAAATTGTTTTATTTTTTTATATAACACACAGGTTTTTTGTTTTTTTACACTTTTTAAACTTTTTTACACTTCCTGGTGCCTGTCATTTCAAATGTCATTTGAAATGACAGGTACCAGCGCACCCAGGTTACTGTATAGGCGCTGTTACAGCGCCTATACAGTAAAATGGGTTGCGCGGGCATAACCCTTCCCTATCGCTTCACAGCCGCGGCATGCATTTGCATGCGATTAGAGGAGAGTATCGGGGAGTTAGTGAAGAGAACTGTGCGTGCGGGGAGGAAGGGTGCGCCTGACACTACCTCACTGTTTTTACCGCGGCCTTACTGGATCGAGCCGTATGTCACAGGGGCTACCGGTGCCATTGGTCAGCCCCTGTCACATGGTAGGAGCATGAATACCGGCAGCCGAGGGTGTGAGTGCAGGAACCACCAAGGAGTTTTGCTAAGTCTTGGGGGGGTCAGGAGGGTGGGGGGGGGGGGGGGTTTGTATTTAATTAAATTTTAGCCGGGAAACGAATAAGAATTAACGCATGTACGTATCGGGTCCCCCCTTGCCGAATGCAACATATCTGCCCCCCGACGAATACGAATCCCGAATGCAAAGTATGGCGTCCCTCTGCACATCCCTAAATAATGCATATGAATTACATTTTCAGTTCTTTATGTGTTACTTTCCATGAAAGACTACCTATGCAAAAAGCAGGTGAAAACAAGTTTCAAAGTGTAAGTACACTTGTAATTTCTCTTTGAAAATTGGTGTAAAGGCTGCCATAAAGGTCAAAGTCCGTCCCAGCTGCCATAAAGGGC
Source organism: Rhinatrema bivittatum (assembly GCF_901001135.1). NCBI lineage: Eukaryota > Metazoa > Chordata > Amphibia > Gymnophiona > Rhinatrematidae > Rhinatrema > Rhinatrema bivittatum. Next base: position 96,419,804 of record NC_042619.1, read on the forward strand.
AATTTTCAAAGTAATTTACCTGAGTAAATTGTCTTGACTGAAAATTTCCCTCCTCTGCCCAGATAGAAATATACATGGATTTTCATAACATGCATACTTTTAGTTGTCTAAAAAGAGGCCTGATGCACATACCTGGGAACTCTTCGTATCTGATCCAGGTTTAGGAACCCAACTGTGGCTTTCTGGAAAGGTACCCAGAATCTCCGGGTCTTAGAAATCGCCTCCTCTTCTCAGCCTAGCTGAGTTTTTCCTCCATCTGTGATGAGCCCAAAGTGGACTCTAGGACAGAGTCCAAGGCAGGAATCAGGAGGAAGCCTTAGCTTGCTACTGCTTCTACTGCTCTGCCACCTGCCTCTGATTTATTTATTTTATTTATTTATTTGAAAGTTTTTATATGCCGCTAATAAGATAGTAACAATCCATCTAGGTGGTTTACAATGATACATACATAATGAGTTAAACTAAAAAGACAATATGACAAATAATAAATACAAGATAAATTGTAAAATAATAAGATATTAAAAGGACATCAGAATGAACCAATCAGTAGCAAGAGGTAGGGAAAGAAGTTCTTGTCTCCTGTATAGATCAGAGTAAAGGACAGAAAGAAAAGAGGGCAAGAGTGTGAGAAAAGAGAGGGAAGGGGTACACAGTGAAGACAGAGCAAGAGAACTTTGCTTGTATGTGAGTGAGTGAGGGAGAGATCAAAGTTGGGAGATAAAAACTGGAGGGGTGCCCAGAGAGAGAAGAAAGCATATGGGGGAGAAGGCAGTGAGAGGAGACAGCAGAGTGAGGACTGAGAGAGGCAGTGAGAGAAGTGTGTGTGTGTGTGTGCGAGAGAGGGGGTAAGAAGGTGAGGAGAGTAAGAAGGATGAATATAGATGGGAAGAGAGAGACACAAGCAAGGAAAGGGGCAAGAATGTAGAAGAATGAGGGGACAACCATAGGAGAGAGCAAGAGTTGGGAAAGAGTGCACCAGAAAAGGTCCAGTGGTCAGCTGAAGCAAAGGAAAGGCCTTCTGGGCTCTGAAAGAGGCATTATGCTCCAAACTGGTCCTGATAAGTCCAGACTTCACTGAACTTTCACAGTGCAGACCGATGCCTCAGAGGTAGGCCCGGGAGCAGTCTTAGTTCAAGAGAAGGATGGCCAAGAATATCCTGTGGCATACATCAGCCAGAAACTGATGCCAAAGGAGAGGCGCTGGCAGTTAAATGGGCCTTAGAGGCCTTTTGGTACTACCTGTTAGGATGGCAGTTCATGCTCGTGATGGATCATCAATTGCTTATATGAATAAATAGAAACAAGGAATCCAATGCAAGAGCGATGAGGTGGTTCCTGACCTGCAACCCTTCAACTATAAGATCTGACATAGGGCAGGAAAGAAAAATACCAAAGCAGATTTCCTATCTAGAGAGGCCTCCTTCTTGACTGTTGAGCAATACCTCTTCCATGGCATCAGCTTCCGGTTAATGTATGCCACAGGTTGTTCTTGGCCATTCTTATCTTGGACTAAGATAACTCCCAAGCCTACTTCTGAGGCATCAATCTGCACTGTGAAGGGTTCAGTGAAGTCTGGACTTATCAGGACCAGTTTGGAGCATAATGCCTCCTTCAGAGCCCAGAAGGCCTCCTCTGCTTCAGCTGACCTCTGGACCTTTTTTGGTGCTTTCTTCAACAACAGCCTTTGAGAAGCTCCTCCTTCTCCGAATAATTAGGGATATACCTTCTGTAATACGCCATGAGGACTAGGAATGCTCTCATCTTCACCTTTGTGGGACCGGCACCCGGGTGATTGCCTCGATCTTCAGGCTGTGGATGGACTTTGCCCTTGACCTTTCCCAGGGTGTAGCCAAGATACTGGACTTCTTGCTCTTCCAATAAGCATTCCTTAGGGTTGGCTGTCAGTCCTACTTTCATCAGACTGGTTAGCACAGCCTGGAATTGTCTAAGGTGTATCTTCCAATCTGGGCTGTATACCATGATGTCATCCATGTAGGCAGAGTAGGTGGTCAACCAAGCACTGAAATAATGTGGGGCTGCCTTGGCGTCCAAAAGGGAGTATAAGAGCATAAGAACTTGCTATGCTGGGTCAGACCAAGGGTCCCATCAAGCCCAGCATCCTGTTTCCAACAGAGGCAAAACCTGGCCAAAAGAACCTGGCAATTACCCAAACACCAAGATGATCCCAAGCTACTGATGAAATTAATAGCAGTGGCTATTCCCTAAGTAAACTTGAATAGCAGCAGTTAATGGACTTCTCCAAGAACTTATCCAAATCTTTTTTCAACCCAGCTACACTAACTGCACTAACCACATCCTCTGGCAACAAATTCCAGAGCTTAATTGTGCATTAAATGAAAAAGAATTTTCTCTTATTAGTCTTAAATGTGCTACTTGCTAACTTCATGGAATGCCCCCTAGTTCTATTATCCGAAAATGTAAATAACCAATTCACATCTACTCATTCAAGACCACTCATGATCTTAAAGACCTCTATCATATCCCCCCTCAGCTATCTCTTCCCCAAGCTGAACAGCCCTAACCTCTTCAGCCTTTCCTCATAGGGGAGCTGTTCCATCCCCTTTATCATTTTGGTTGCCCTTCTCTGTACCTTCTCCATTGCAACTATATCTTTTTTGAGATGTGGCGACCAGAATTGTACACAGTATTCAAGGTGCAGTCTCACCATAGAGCAATTCAGAGGCATTATGACATTTTCCGTTTTATTAACCATTCCCTTCCTAATAATGCCTAACATTCCGTTTGCTTTTTTGACTGCTGCAGCACACTGAGCCGACAATTTTAAAGTATTATCCACTATGATACCCAGATCTTTTTCCTGGGTGGTCGCTCCTAATATGGAACCTAACATCGTGTAAATATAGCAAGGGTTACTTTTCCCTATATGCAACACCTGCACTTGTCCACATTAAATGTCATCTGCCATTTGGATGCCCAGTCTTCCAGTCTTGCAAGGTCCTCCTGTAATGTATCACAATCCACTTGTGATTTAACTACTCTGAATAATTTTATCATCCGTAAATTTGTTAACTCACTCGTCATATTCCTTTCCAGATCATTTAGATATATATATTGAAAAGCACCGGTCCAAGTACAGATCCCTAAGGTACTCCACTATTTACCCTTTTCCACTGAGAAAATTGACCATTTAATCCTACTCTCTGTTTCCTGTCTTTTAACTAGTTTGTAATCCACAAAAGGACATCACCTCCTATCCCCATGACTTTTTAGTTTCTTAGAAGTCTCTCATGAGGGACTTGTCAAATGCCTTCTGAAAATCCAAATACACTACATCTACCAGTTCATCTTATCCACATGTTTATTAACCCCTTCAAAAAATGAAGCAGATTTGTTAGGCAAGACTTCCCTTGGGTAAGTCCATGTTGACTATGTTCCATTAAACCATGTCTTTCTATATGCTCTACGATTTTGATCTTGAGAATAGTTTCCACTATTTTCCCAGCACTGAAGTCAGGCTCACTGGTCTATAGTTATCAGGAATGCCCCTGGAGCCTTTTTTAAATATTGGGGTTACATTGGCCAGTGGCCACCCTCCAGTCTTCAAGTAAAATGGATGATTTTAATGATAGGTTACAAATTTTAACTAATAGATCTGAAATTTCATTTTTTTAGTTCCTTCAGTACCCTAGGATGCAACCAACCGGTCCAGGTGATTTGCTACTCTTTAGTTTGTCAACTTGGCCTACTACATCTTCCAGGTTCACAGTGATTTTATTCAGTTTGTCTGACTCATCACCTCTGAAAACCATCTCCGGAACTGGTATCTCCCCAACATCCTCATTAGTAAACACGGAAGCAAAGAATTCATTTTGTCTTTCTGCAATGGCCTTATCTTCCCTAAGAGCCCCTTTAACTCTTCTGACATCTAATGGTCCAACCGACTCCCTCACAGGTTTCTTGCTTCGGATATATTTTTAAAAGTTTTTATTATGAGTTTTGCCTCTATGACCAACTTCATTTCAAATTCTCTCTTCGCCTGTCTTATCAATGTTTTACACTTAACTTGACAATTGCTGCATGAAAGCTCTAGGAAATGTAATGATATCATGCTATACCAGGTGGATACAGTCTGGTAGGTGTGAGAAGATTCCCTTGTTTTGGTCCATCAGTTGATTTAAGTCAGCTGTCTGTGCGGTGGACAGTTGCTTTACGAAAGGAATCTGGGTTTGATCCACTTCAGGTCTGACCTCTGGACCAAACTCTTCTTCTTGGAACCTTCAGAAGTTTTATGTGGTAGATTTGCGTTTTCTTTCATTTATCTGGCTGGGCTCTCCTCTTAATATTCTTTTCTCTTCAGAGTAGGTTCCATTTACCATTTGATGCTGTCTACTGTCAGTCAACCAATTTGTAACCCATTCCACCGCCTTGGCACTCGCTACCAGGCTTCTCATTTTATTCATGAACCTTCTATGTGGGACCATATCAAAAGCCTTGCCAAATTCCAAGTAATCACTAGAACAGAGTCATGTCTGTCCATCCACTTCTCTCATCCTAATTTTTCCCCAGAGTCAGGAGCAGATTCCTTACTTGAAAAAAACCAGGGAATCCAGAAAAATAGAAAAAAGTAAAATCCAGTATTTTCTCAACTGCAAAAACACTGAGGTAACCTCTCCAGCCAGGTTATTGACCAGAGAATTAAATTGCCTCCTTCCTATTCTGGAAACACTAGGATGTGAGGGCTAGCCCACCAAGGGATGGTGGATCAATAGAAAAATATATTACTTCTCCTAACTCCAACAAAAAGTGCCACGCTTAACTCCCATACCGCCTGCCTTTGAGTAGACATGAGCACACCATTCTAGTCAACCTTACAGGACGTGCTGTAGGAAAATGATACACTCCTTTCCTCACTCCTCACCCTGTATTGTAGACTAGGGCCATCTAATGAAGATCCCAAGGGGTCTCTACACTTGCACCTATTCTATTTTTATCAGGTGCCACCTCCTTCAGTCAGGGCTCTTCCCCTCCTTACTCCCTTGAACTGTTCCTAGGCAGTGGGCACTTAGTTACTCCCTCCCCCCCTTCCCAAGCAACACAGAAATGTTTTAAAGATTTAAACTCTCACACCACCTTGGTTTATTGGTGTGTCTAGTTTAATTTTGGGTTTATTCCCAATCTCTCAGATCACAAGACTTGTTGGTCTCACTATGTCCACTTTCAAATTTTTATCATATAGTCTAATTGTGCCATGAAACTACTGATCGTTGTCCATTATCCAGTACCTCTGTCCCTACTCCTGCTGGTCTCACTGCAGGCTTGGATGGGGTTCTTAGTCATCAGTGGATAGACAGGGTATTGTGTTGTAGGATTGAATGGATTCCAGTACTGCAGCAGCAGGTGGTTTAGGAGGGGCATTAGCATTGCTTTGTTCATCAGTGACAGCAACAAGTGCTGCTAAGTAGTAATCACTCAATGGTCCATTACTGTGCAGCATACTAGTGACTCTGCCCCACAGTCACTCTTTCTTCTCTGTGCTGAGGGGACCTGGCAATATTGGCAGTATACTGCAAGATAATCTACAAACTATAGTTTGCAGGAGTTATATTTAGTATGGTAGGAAATAAAAAATTAAAATTCAGTCTGGAAAAAAATGAGATAACTGGGATTTGTATTCTCTTTCTTCGTTAGAACTCTCCAAGTACATGTCATATATTATACTAGTTTCTATAACAACTATAAAAGATCAAACACATAAACTGAATTAGCAATTAGGGCATCCAAGGTATGATAGTTGATTAATCTGAAAATGACTGATGTAAAAATAAGCAATTGGTAAGCCTACTGCCACTGTTAACTGAACTCTGTACAAAGTAGCATAACCATTAGGCAGACTACGTCATAGCCAGTTTCCTGTGGCACAAAGAACAGCAGTAGTGACAGCAAAACAAATTCTGACAGCCACACAAAATGAAAAGAGCTTTTTGCGTACCTAATGACTTTGTCTTCCCATCTTTCATATGCACGGATAACCAGCACACCAAGTTCTGCATTGTTTATTTGGGTATGTTAGGTTTTTTTTTATTTCCAATTGGTTTTACTCAGTTTGATGGTAACTTTCAAATAGCCGGCGGTCATACATGTTCGCGCATATGCCAGCTTGCAAACCAGAGACACGGCCATTTATAACATATATGTGTATATATATCAGCTGTATGCGTGTACATGTGCTCCGCAATTTGATATGAATCTGCGCATGTGTGCGCAAATGCCAGCTCTACCGCATAGTGGGGAGATTTTAGTTAGATAAGCGAGCTGACGCACATTACCAGTTTCCCTAGTCCATTCCCAGTTCACCCAGGTAAGGATAGGACTTCCTAATCCCTAGTTTATATGCCTCCCTTTTAGCCCTAACCCTTAAAATCCTGCTAACTAGCCTTATTTGTTTGTTTCATTACTTACATGCTGTCCATAGCAGAAGTAAAGTTACACGGTAGGGGACCCCAGCATGCGCTTCTTGCATTAATACTTTTATGCACATTTCATGTTACATACCCAGGCCGCCTGTGCCCCGCCCATTTGTGCACCTACCCGGGTGCCTCTTAAAATCCGCACAGTGCGCACCGGCCCGAGATACTCGTGTATATCCATGGCTTTGGCACATGTAGGGCTTTTAAAATTTGCCTCTTTGTATCTTCACCTCTGATAGAACCTGAGCTTGCTGCTTGGTCCCCAGGGTTTAGCCTGGGTTCAGAGAACAGGAGGGGAAGGGGTAGGGCTAGAGCGGAGTAAAATTACTTTGTTCCCTAATCTAGTCCCTCCCCCTCCTGTTATTTTCCCCATCCCTTCTCCTCCCAGGCAGCTGCAGGGAACAGGAGTGAGACTGAAATGGATGGCAGAGCAAACAGCAGTTCACTTTTTGTATGCAGCGTTCAGGCACTTACTGTACACCTGAATGTAACTCACCTTGAGCTACCAATGAGCTAAATACACAGCAAAATAAATAAATAAATAAATAAAGGTTCTGAGTGACCTTTTTTTTGCAGGGTCTTGTGTTAGTTCACAAAATGCCTAGTAATAGGAGGTTTGGAGCACTGTAACTGAGGTGCCAAAAGAATCAGATTTTTCGTTTTATGTATGGTAAGTGGCAAGGGAAAACATCAGAGTTCAGCCCAGTCAGCCATTTCAAAGATTATCTCCGGCCAATGCAGTATGGATTTCTTTTAATTTATAAATGCATGTATTTCTTGATTTTTTTGCTTTGCAGTCTATCCCCAAAAATCATAGATGAGACATTTATCAGACACTGTGACGTGATTTCTGAAACATACTTGTATTTTGTATGTGTAAATATATATATATATATATATATATAGAGAGAGAGAGAGAGTTTAATATTTAAAAGTACGATGTCTCCTATTATGTGTTTTTCCAAGAATGTTCTGGGAAGTGTATCATCATGATTGATTAGCTGAATTATCAAAATCATGGTGGTAGAGGAGAGGAATGGCCTATAGTCCTGAAAATTTATAGTGCTGGTGGATGGGGGGGGGGGGGGGGGGGGAGAGAACAGAAGAGCGGGGGCACAAAGCAGAATGTTCACCTAAGGTTCATACTAGTCTATGCCTTAAAAGCACTAGTCTCCCTACCAGATTATGAAAACTCTGAGACTTGTAAAGATAAAACATGTGAAGACTTTTTATTTATAGCTGCAGCTTAGATTGTAAGCCCTCTGGGGACAGGGAAATGCCTACAATACCTGAATGCATTCCTCTTTTAAAGTGGTTGAAAGATGGAATATAAATATTAATTAATTAAAATAACATTTTATATAAAAATAACTTCATTCGTATGCTGCAGTTTTGCAATAAACATGGCAAAATATTTCTTAGTATGTGGTAATCAGTAGACATGAATGGTTTTAGAATTCTCTTGCCACAATTATGAGCCTCATTATATATCTAAATCATAAGTTTGGTGTTTGCAACTACATTATACAGACATAAACTCCCTCTAGAGGAATAATATTGTATTAAAAATTACAGTAAAACATTATGTGAAGTATGGCTCAAATGAAAGATCTGAGAAACCAGTAACTTGACAATAAAACTCATAAGTACTACATCACACTAAATATAGATGGGTATGCCTTATCTTCTGTGACCATTGTGTGCTTTATTAATTACAATAACAATTATTCAATGTAATAGAAAAAGAAAAGATTCTGACTTTTATATAAATGGACTCAGATCTGACACAGTAATGATTAGTTCACAACTAACCTGGAAATCAGAAGATTTTAAAAAGGTAAACACACCTCTCAATTTATAGTAACATAGTAATGACAGCAGATAAAGACCAAATGGACCATCCATTCTGCCCAGCAGTTTGCTTATGGTAGTAACTGCTGCTCCATACAGGTTTCCCTCATGTGTTCTGTTAAGGGTAGTAACTACTGTGTCATGCAGGTTATTGCCACTCCATGCAGGTTACCCCCATGCTTACTGTTAAGGATAGTAACTGCCACTCAGTGCAGGTTACCTTCATGCATTCTGTTAAGAGTGGGAACTGCTGTGCCGTGCAGATTACTCATGCAGAAATGCAGAAATGCAGAAATGTTACTAATGCCCCATTAGTGTCCCATTGGGGAGAAGCAAATCATAACGTTGAGCATATACGATTTTTTGTAATTCAACAATGTCATGTGCGACAACAGGGAGATGTCACTAATGTCCTCAGGAAAATTGAACAAAAATTTATATACCAGTGGGATACTATTCAACCACGGGGGTTGAACGAGATGATTGAATGGGAAGCGTTTTATGGCAATTAAGAAGCATATGTGAGGTATATGGTAGGTTAATATTGGGTGACACAGTGTATAATATTAATACACGTGAGACATTGAAATGGCATGGCATCAAGGTAATATGTCTTGAGATAGGGGTCAGAATATTCAGTGTGGTTAAATGATAGATGTACTTGGATTGGCAAGAAAACAAACGTCAGGTACGTAATAGGAACGTCAGGTACGCTAGAGGCACGCTGTAACAAGGTGCCACATGATAGGATGGGGGTATTTTAAAAGTCGGCGTTTTTCGCGGTTAGGTAGCTGTGCTTTGGTGAAGGACGGTAGCAGCAGTGCTCTCGGCGGGGCTGCGGTATTATCTTATTGAAAATATTACCGGTATGTTGGAGATTGGTCACCGATTATCGAGCTGTTACAGATTTAGAGGTGAAGTATAATTTAAAGGCTTGAAGACCGGTAAGTGTCGGGCATGTGGTGGATTAGTAGGTGTAGGCATACGGCGGATATATGATAAACAGTGTATGTATATGTTATATGTATTGTAGGAACTCAAGGCACATTGCATGCTTGAGATGAGGAGGCTTTTAAATATATTGGGAGTATTGCTATGAAGCTAGGTGCCGTGATACATTACAGATATCGAGTATACAATAAATTTGCGTGTGGCAAGCCTAATGCCGGAGTTTTGGTGAAGGAATAAAAATGAAAACATTGGTTCACGAATGCGGGTAAGAATATATCTGGGCACTAGTTAATTTGAATAGTTGGTGGGGTATTGAAATTATTGATATTTAAAATGGTTATGATGTTTATTTAATATTTTCCAGTTAGAGGCAGTGTGGGGACCATATGCATGGCATGGAGAGTCACATGATACTATTCTGAGAAGATACGAAATCAAGTTACGATATATGATCCGCAGAAGGAATGTTCATCATTAAATTATAGGATGAAAACTGATGTGCAAATATTACTATAAAACCCTGTGATATAATCCTTGAAGTTTCCCTGAAGAAGTCTGTTTGTGCAGGCGAAACGAGAAATCTCGTCAGAATACTCTAATGTTTGTCAATGGGTTTTTGTCACATAATAGATGATGATGCACTGGATGGCCCGCGCCATTTTTAAAGATGGCACCGGCCGTCCATTACTCCTACCATGTGACGGGGCCTGGCCAATGGCACAGATACCCTGTCACATGGTAAGGGCAAAGGGCCATCGGCGCCATTTTATTAGTGGCAGCCGACGGCCCCGAGAGCGGGAGATCGCTCCCGGGACTTCCACTGGACCACCAGGTACTTGTAAAAAGTTTTGGGGGGGTTCGGAGGGTGGGGAAAGCTAAGGAAACAATTTTAAAGGGTCGGGTGGGTTTTTTGTTTATCGGCTCGGCGCAGCCGATAAACAAAATCGCGATTGGGCCGCACAAAAAAAATTAACAATGTGAATCGGAACCGATTCCGGTTCTGATTGACATCTCTACTAAAGAGGTTAGGACTTTTCAGCTTGGAGAAGAGATGGCTGAGGGGGGATATGATAGAGGTGTTTAAAATCATGAGAGGTCTAGAATAGGTAGATGTGAATCGGTTATTTACTCTTTCAGATAATAGAAAGACTAGGGGGCACTCCATGAAGTTAGCATATTGCACATTTAAAACTAATCAGAGAAAGTTCTTTTTTACTCAACGCACAAACTCTGGAATTTGTTGCTAGAGGATGTGGTTAGTGCAGTTAGTGTAGCTGTGTTTAAAAAGGATTGGATAAGTTCTTGGAGGAGAAGTCCATTACCTGCTATTAATTCAGTTGACTTAGAAAATAGCCACTGCTTGGAATAGACTTAATTTTTGGGTACTTACCAGGTTCTTATGGCCTGGATTAGCCACTGTTGGAAACAGGATGGGCTTGATGGACCCTTGGTCTGACCCAGTATGGCATGTTCTTATGTTCTAGTTAAGGAATGAAAGCTATGGAGAGCTAGAGTCCTTTGAGAACCAAAATAGTCAAAATGATTATTTATTTATTTATTTAAAAATCGTTTATTTAAATTTAAATTATTTAAAAAGCGCGCAATCGTGGTCCAGGAAGCTGCCCCTCCCGCGTTTTGGGCCCGACCACAAAACAAACAGGTGGTCGGAAACCCGAAAAGGATTCGTTACTTCCAGATAACGGAGCAGAACTCTGCGGACATCAAGTTTCCTCAACATCTTAGTGTCAGGATCAGAACGCTCCCCCTCCGGAAAAGCGGGCAGCTCAACCGACTGGTTCAAATGAAAAGCTGACACCACCTTTGGAAGGAAGGAGGGAACCGTCCTTAGGGAAACCCCAGCCTCAGAGAAGCATAAGAATGGCTCCCAACAAGATAAAGCCTGCAATTCTGAGACTCGTCTCGCCGACGCAATAGCCACGAGAAACACCACCTTAAGAGTAAGGTCTTTGAGCGTCGATCGCTTGATGGGCTTAAAAGGCGACGTGCACAGAGCAGAAAGTACCCAATTGAGATTCCAAGAAGGACAAGGATGACGTAAAGGGGGACGCAAATGCTTAGCCCCCCGAAGAAAACGTGCCACATCCGGGTGATGTGCTAGAGACATACCTTGCTCCTTACCTCTGAGGCAACCAAGTGCCGCTACCTGGATCTAAGAGTACTACAAGATAGACCTTTTGCCAGTCCTGACTGAAGAAAAGCGAGGACCTCAGGCACGGATGGCAGCACAGGATTCACCTTACGAGTTCTACACCAATCCTCAAACACCGCCCAAACCCGAACGCTTCCTAGAACTCAGCAAGGTGGTTACCACCGCATCCGAATACCCCTTATTCTTCAAGCGTTTCCTCTCAAAAGCCAGGCCGCGAGACAGAAGTGATCCGCGTCCTCCAAACAGACGGGTCCTTGACGGAGGAGAGCTGCCGCCCCTCGAAATCTGAGAGGGGGCTCCCTTGCCAACTGCAGGAGATCCGCGAACCAAGGGCGCCGCGGCCACTCGGGTGCCACTATGATCACCTCCGCTGGATGCATCTCTATTCGGCGAAGGACCTTGCCTATCAGTGGCCAAGGAGGGAACACATACAGCAGCACGTCTGTGGGCCAGGGGAGTACCAGAGCATCTACCCCTCGGCCCCTCGTTCTCTCCTTCGGCTGAAGAATCTTGGGGCCCTGGCGTTCTGAGCGGTGGCCATCAGGTCCATGTGTGGCGTTCCCCACCTTTTGCAGATCAGATGGTAAGCTACCTGCGGCAGCTCCCATTCCCCCGGGTCCAATCGATGTCGACTGAGGAAATCCGCTTGGACATTGTCCACTCCGGCGATATGGGACGCTGCGATGTTGCTTAGATTTCTTTCCGCCCAGAGCATCAGCAGCTGCGTCTGCTCCGCGACAGCCCGGCTCCTCGTTCCTCCTTGGTGATTGATGTACACCACTGTGGTCGCATTGTCCGACAACACTCTGACCGCTTTCCCTCGAATCAATGGGAGAAATGACTGCAGTGCCATCAAGACTGCTCTGGTCTCCAAGCAATTGATGGACCACTGTGACTGAGCTTTGGACCACTGTCCTTGCACCGAGCGGCCCATGCACACCGCCCCCCAGCCGGATAAGCTGGCATCCGTAGTGACTACCGTCCAGGTGGGCATGAGCAGGGACACTCTGCGTGTCAGATTGTCGGAGCTGAGCCACCACTGTAGACTGGACCTCGCCTGATCCGTGAGTGGGAGCGGAAGGTGAAATTCCTCCGACACCGGACGCCACCGGGAGAGCAATGCGGATTGCAATGGCCGTAGATGAGCAAAAGCCCAGGGAACCAACGCGAGCGTCGACGCCATCGACCCCAACACCATCAGATAATCGCAAACCTGCGGGCACTGTAGGGACAAAACGGCGCACTTGACCCTAAAGCTTGCACACCGGTTCCTGGGACAGAGACACTCTGCCTCGCTTCGTGTTGAACAGCGCTCCCAAGTAATGCAGGGTCTGGGTTGGAACCAGCCGACTTTTGGAGAAATTGACCACCCATCCGAGTGAGTGCAAGAGCTGCAGGACCCTGTCGACGGCCTGTTGGCATTGGCCTTCTGACTTGGCCCGGATGAGCCAATCGTCCAAGTAGGGATGTACCAGGAATCCCTCCTTCCGAAGCTCGGCTGCCACCACCACCATTACTTTTGTAAACGTCCGCGGAGCAGTGGCGAGGCCGAAGGGGAGAGCCTTGAACTGATAATGTCTGCTCAGGATACAGAAGCGCAGAAATCGCTGATGACTCGGCTGAATGCCGATGTGAAGGTAAGCCTCCATGAGGTCCAAGGACGCCAGGAATTCGCCCGGTCGCATGATGCTATCACCGACCGAATCGTCTCCATTTTGAAGCGTGGAACGCGAAGACATCTGTTGATCCCTTTCAGGTCTAGGATGGGTCTGAAGGTACCCTCCTTCTTTGGCACGATGAAGTAAATGGAGTACTGTCCTCGACGGTGTTGCCCCGGTGGCATGGGTACTATCGCGCCCAGGTCTTCTAGCCGACGCAGCGTATCCCGGACTGCCGCTCGTTTGCTGTGACCCTTGCAAGGAGAGATCAAAAATTTGTCCGCCGGAATTCGTGCAAAATCTAAAGTATAACCTTGTCTTATCACGCTGAGGACCCACTGATCCGATGTTATTCTGGTCCATTCCCCGAAAAAACGCTCCAATCTGGCTCCTACATTTGGCATGGCCGGTGTAGCCGGCTGAGGGGAATGGACCGTCCGTATTTCATTGCGAGGCTTTTGGACCCGACCCCGACAAGGGACTGTCTCGCCTCCCAAACTTTCTCCCACGAAAGGACTGAGACCACGACAGTGACCTCGAGGAGCCAGCCCGGTAGGAGGGCCCCGACGATCTCTGAGGTCGCGACTTTCTGGGTCCTCGAAAACGGGCCCTATTGGAGAAAGATGTCCTATTTCTGTGTCTATCCTCAGGCAGCTTGAAAGCCCTGTTCTCTCCGAGCGACTGCATCAAGTCGTCCAGCTCCTTACCGAACAGCAACTTCCCTTTAAACGGAAGCGAGCCAAGATGAGCCTGTTTGAAGACCCATCCGCTGCCCAATTTCTGAGCCATAGTAGCCGGCGTGCTGAAATAGCCGAGACCATGGCCCTGGCCGACGTCCGCAGGAGGTCATGCATGGCATCCGCCCTATATGCGATCACCGCCTCCAGGTGGTCCGCCTGCGCCGACTGTTCTCCCGAGAGACCTGCATTGGCCTGAAGCACCTGAGCCCAGCGCAAACCTGCCCGCAACGCAAAGTTATTGCATATAGCCGCACGGACCCCCAGGGCCGAAGCCTCGAACACCTTCTTAAGCTGTACCTCCAGCTTCCGATCCTGGATATCCTTAAGAGCCGTGGCCCCTGTGACCGGAATCGTGGACCGTTTCATAACTGCCGACACCGCCGCATCCACCTTGGGAAACCGCAGAATCTCCAGCGCGTCATCCGGCAATGGATACAGCTTGTCCATAGCTTTACTCACCTTCAGGCCCAAATCCGGAGTATCCCATTCCCGGAACAGAATATCGGTCGCCGAGAAGTGGAACGGGAAGGCCACCGCCGGCCCTGTAAGGCCCAGCAGCACCGGATCCATCTTGGCATCTGTTCGAGACCCCACTGGGGGGGCATCCACTTCTACTTCCTGAAGGATGGCCGGGATCAGCGGCGCCAGCTCCTCCTTTCGAAACAAGCGCACGACTTTGGGGTCATCACCTTCCACCGCTGGCGCTCCTTTGGCGTTCCCAGGATGCACCGCCTCTTCCTCGGTGGAGCTCCAGAGCCCCCCGGGGCCCCTACCTCCGAATCTTCCTCCGCAGACGAGGGCGAGTCGGATTCTGTATCCTGGGGAACTCCCCGTAAAGGCCGGTGTTCCTTGGGCGGTTCCGCGGGTCTCCTAGGACCTTCCCCCGCCCTCTTCTTCCGGGGTTCCGATCGCTTGTCCGAACCCCCTCTAGCTGACTGTCTTCTCTTCCTCTTAGACCTTTTGTATTTTAAAAGTTTGTGCAGCAAACCTGCAAAATCTGAGGAAAAGGAGGCCTCTGAATCCGAGGAGGCCTCCTCCAGACTCCGACTCGCTGGCGAATCAGGCTCCCCCGGGGGATCGCTGCTGTGGGGAAAGCACGGGAGGCAAAATGGCATCCCCCGCGGCCTTCCTCGTGGCTTCCCTCACCGATGCCAAAATGGCCACCGTTCCCGCGCTCAGCGGGAATGGGTCAGCACTGCCACCTTCATCCGGCCGATCGCGCCGGCCGGGGTCGGACCCCCCGACCAACCTCGGACGGCCCCTCGCCGCCCGAAACACAATTTGAACACACCCCTCTCTCGAGACCCGCGAGCGCGCAGAGCCGCATGCGCCACTCTGCTTCGGCCTGCGGCCTGGGAGGAAAAAACCAAGAATAAAATTAAATTAAATTAATTACTACCGCCGCACTGACCGGCAGAAAAAAACCCCGGTGGCCCCCCCCCCTCGTGACGAAAACGGAGCGAGAGGACGAGCCGGAACAAAAACAGACACTTTTTTTTTTCTTTGTACTTGCCGCTGGCCCTGGTCCTGATTCTTCTTCTCCTGCGGGGGTGAGTGAACCGGGCTCCCCGGTGTCACCCCCGAAGCTGCTGCCAGAACAGGCCGGGTCCTCAACCCCAGCAGCGGGGGATGGTCCCCTCAGAACCTTACAACCCCCCTGGGAGGCTTACAGGACTCGGGCTTCTGAATTGCTGATTTTTTTTTTTTTAAACAGATTCCCCTGACTAACCCACTAACCAGGATCAACAGAGACTGTGGGTGGACCTGCCCCATCTGCTGGAGACAGAGAAAGACTGAGGGGCTGGGGTGGCGCCTTACTATATGTGGGGGTGCCCGACGAGTTTTGCTCTGTCTCCATCTGCTGGTGCGGAGTCACAACCCAGGTGTCTGGACTGATCCTGGTACGTACAGGGAATACAAAATAGCTATAAATGTCTACATTTAAAAAAAATGTATCCACTATACAATATCACCAATAAAAAAAATGTAAAAACATACATTACATATCACTCACACCCATATATACAGGACATATAAAAAGTCACAAAGGACTACCACAACCTTTCCTTCTATAGAGACTGAATCTGCCTGTACATTTTTCAGGGTGGTAGTTTTGTATGTGTGGGTGTGAGTGATATGGGATGTATGATTTTTAATTTTTTTATTGGTGATATTGTATAGTGGATATATTTTTTTAATGTAGATATTTATAGTTATTTTGTATTTTTTGATGAATAAAAAGATTATATTTATATATGATTGTTTGCTATATCATTTTATGGTTTGCTGTTAAGAATAAATAAAACTTAAAGTACACTGAAATGGTCTGAAGGTGACAAACCACATCAAAGGAGAATGCAAGGCTTATAAATATGCTTTTGCAAGAATTTACAGAAGCTGCTGCTCTTCTACAGGAAGATGCCTTGTGGTTTTGCTAGCATTAATTTAGATGTAACGATTAAAATAAGGTCAGAAGTTACTTTCACTGAACTTTAATATAATGTGGGTTTGACTGAATGTCATAGAAACAAGGGAACTCTAGTCAAAGAGCTAAAAAAGATTATTCCTCCTATCTAGTAAGCAAAAGGGTATTTTTAAATATAGAAGATAGCCAAGATCAAAGGGCTAGACATTCAAAGAAATATGTACGTCTAGGAGGCAAGGACCTCTGTGACCCTTGCTCTTTCGTGTCACAGATGGGCTTACAGAGTTCTGTGGTTAAATGAAACATACCCACTGTCCAGTTTGTGGTATTTACTATTTACACCTGGGAAGTCCATGATTGTCAATGCTTTGCCATAAACCGTAATGAATTGTAAAAGCATATAAAAAAGCTGTGAAATTCTGGCATCAAGCCCAATGACATTAGGTCTTCTTCCTGCACATGCTTGTATTCAGGCCAAATAAATATAAGAAATGTTACCATATTACTGAGTAATTACTTTATTGTTAAGGGAGATACTGCCCAGGCCTTAATAATTTATTCTACAAATGGTGCATTGGCTGGACTGAGAAGTGGGGATTTGGCCTCTGTAGGCGAGTGTATCTGTATTTTTTTCCTGAGCATTTCCCCCTCTCTGACCAGAAAAACAGTTCTTCCTACAGTAAATCTACTCTTATATTGTCCCTTCCTTAATTTTTTGTTTTAAAATGCTGGTTACAAAAATTAAGGCAGGAATGGGGGGGGGGGGGGAAATGGAATGAATAGACTGAAAGGCCTACTAGGATATTTGCAGTTGTCAATTTTTGTTCAGAAGTTAGAACTCCGGGGAGTAATTGCTGCTAATTTATTGCTTTTGTTGTGGCTTTTATTCACTAACAGAACTCTCTCTAATTTTCTGTTCCTATAACTGGAGCCTCTTTTTAATTAAAATTCTGTCACTTTGAAATTTCTTATTATGCAAGACTAGGAGTTTCACAAGAAGCATTGAAAGTGACATTTATGTGTTTTTTTTTAATACTATTTTCTTCATTTCTGGTATTAATTCTTCTTATCCTGCATTTCATTTCAAAAAAGCAAACAGAATGTTAGGAATTATTAGGAAGGGAATGGTTAATAAAATGGAAAATGACATAATGCCTCTGTATCGCTCCATGGTGAGACCACCCCTGGAATACTGTGTACAATGCTGGTCACTGCATCTAAAAAATATATATAATTGCGATGGAGAAGGTAAAGAGAAGGAAAACAACAAAGAAATAGATGCCCAAGGAAATTGGGTGGAGACATGCTCATTAAAAATGCCCAAATGCCCCTATTTGGGCATTTTTAATGAGCATGTCTCCACCCAATAAAGATTTGGCAAAGATTTCCTTGGGCATCTATTTCTTTGTTGTTTCCTCACGGCTTTGTTAGATCGCCTGCCTTGCTGTTTTTGGGAAGGTAAAGAGAAGGGCAACCAAAATGTTAAAGGGGATGGAACAGCTCTCCTATGAGGAAAGGCTAAAGAGGTTAGGGCTGTTCAGCTTGGAGAAGAGACGGCTGAGGGGGGATATGATAGAGGTCTTTTAAAATCATGAGAGGTCTAGAATGGGTAGATGTGAATCGGTTATTTACACTTTCAGATAATAAAGGATTAGGGGGCACTCCATGAAGTTAGCAAGAAGCACATTTAAGACTAATCAGAGAAAAGTTTTTTCCACTCAACACACAAAAGCTCTGGAATTTGTTGCCAGAGGATGTGGTTAGTGCATTTAGGGTAGCTGGGTTTAAAAAAGGTTTGGATAAGTTCTTGGAGGAAAAGTCCATTAACTGCTATTAATCAAGTTGACTTAATTTTTATTTATTTATTTATTTAACAACTTTTCTATACCGACATTAAAATACACATCATATCGGTTTACATTGTAACAAAAGGTAGAAAATACAAATAACAGGGGGTGGGGTGGGGGGAAAACTAAGAACGTGGGGTCAGAGGGGAGACCCCAAACTAAGATAGGGAAGGGGAGAAGGCGATATAGGAACAGTAACATGTTAATTAAATGCAAAGGAGCACAAGATACTATAAATAATATACATAATATACAAATGGAGCCAGGAATCGAAAGGGTGGAGGCAGTTATACGATTAAATGAGAATACACATATGCAATTATACAAGGGGGGTGGGGAGGGGGTTACCGGGGGTCTGTGGGGTGAGAATGTTAATCTGGGAAGGCTTGATGAAAGAGCCATGTTTTTAACTGTTTTCTAAATTTGAAGGGGCAGGATTCCATACGGAGGTTGGGCGGTAGGTCATTCCAGAGCTTAGGGCCGGCAATGGAGAAGGCGCGATTCCTGGTGGTCGAGAGGCGGGCTTTCTTGAGAGAGGGAACTAGGAGAGTTATGAATTGTTCTGGTCGGGCGTGAGGGTTGTGTGGGTTGGAGGGGTTCATTAAGCCAGGAGGAGTTGTGGTTGTAAATGGCTTTGTGTGTAATGGTGATGGCTTTGAACAAGATGTGGTAGGGGATAGGGAGCCAGTGAAGGTTTTTGAGGATAGGGGTAATATGATCTGATTTGCGTGAATTGCTGATGATCCTTGCAGTGGCATTTTGCAGTACCTGGAGGGGTCTGATAGAGGAGGAGGGAAGGCCCAGATACAGGGAGTTGCAGTAGTCTAACTTAGCTGTTAAGGTGGCTTGTATGACAGTTTTGAGGTCATGGGTGTGGAGAAGGGGCTTGAGTTTTTTTTAGGATCATGAGTTTGTAGAAACCTCCCTTGATAACCGATGTGATGTGGTTTTGAGGTTCAGATAGGGGTCGAGTAGGACACCTAAATTCCTTACGGGGGGTTGTGAGAGGAGAGAAGTAGTCAGGGGGTCAGTGGGGGTGTTAAGCATAAAGGTTTGATGGTTATGTATGAGGAGTAGCTCGGTTTTGGCAGAGTTAAGGGCGAGTTGCATGGATGTGAGAAGGTTGTTGATGGAGGAGAGGCATTTCTCCCAGAAGCTTAGTGTGGTAGCTATTGTGGATGGGGATGATGATTTGGACGTCATCGGCGTATATGTAGAATTTGAGTCCTAGGTCAGTAAGGTGATGACAGAGTGGGAGGAGGTATATGTTAAATAGCGTGGAGGAGAGGGAGGAGCCTTGTGGTACACCTTGGGAGAGGGGGAAACGGGAGGATTCTGATTGGCCAAATTTGACAGAGAAACATCTGTTATTGAGATAGGATTTGAACCATAGGAGTGCAGTGCCAGAGATACCGATGTCGGTAAGGTGGGCAATGAGGAGGTCGTGGCTTATCGTGTCGAAGGCAGCGGATATGTCGAGGAAGGCGATGAGGAAGTTTTGGCCTTGGTCAAGGCCAATGAGGAGAGAGTCTGTAAGGGATATGAGTAGGGTTTCAGTGCTTAAGTTTTTACGAAAGCCAAACTGTGCTGTGTGGAGTATGTTGAAGTCCTCAAGGTATGCCATGAGCTGTGTATTAACTACCTTCTCCATGATCTTAGAGATGAAAGGGAGATTGGAGATGGGGCGGTAGTTAGTTGGGTCTTTGGGGTCCAAAGAGGGCTTCTTGAGGAGGGGTTTGACTATGGCATGCTTAAGGGGGTCAGGGATGGAGCCTGAGGAGAGGGAGCAGTTGATTAGGTCGGCTAAGGGTGCAGCAATGGTATTGGGGATGGAGATGAGGTTTTTGGTGGGTATAGTATCGGAAGGATGGGATGCGGGTTTAGATTTTTTAAGGATAGTCTCAATTTCCTTGGGAGTGGTGAGTTCTATGGTGTCAAGAGAGGCGGAGTTATGGTGGGTGATGGGAGGGTGGGGAATTTGGGAGGCTGTTGGGGGAAACGGAGGAGTATGTTGGATATTTTGTTGTGAAAGAAGTGGGCAAGATCTTCGCATTTTGTGTTTGCTTCTTCTTCAGCTGTGTTGGGGGGGAGGGGGTTGGTGGTGAGTGCTGCAACATAAGAGAAGAGGGCTTTAGGGTTGAAAGTGTATTGGTGGATTTTGGCAGAGTAGTAGTCGCGTTTGGTATTTTGTATGGCTAGGCGGTATGCGTGTAATTGGGTTTTGTAGGAGGTGGAGCGCTGAGGGGTGGGGTCTTTACGCCATGCTCTTTCTTTGAGTCTAAGGTCGTGTTTCAAGTTGTGTAGTTTGGAGGTGTACCAAGGTTTGTTGTTAGTTGGAGAGGCGCGTTGTTGGCGGGTGATGAGGGGGCAGAGTTTGTTGGCTATGTCTTGGGTGGTGCTGACCCAGGAGGTGAGAGCAGTGTCAGGAGAGGAAAGGTCAAGGTTGATCAGGGATTCGGAGAGGGCTGTGGAAAGCTCCTCGGTGGTACATGTTTTGCGGTAAGAGAAGGAGGTGTTGTTATGTTGGTAGCTACAGGGATTAGATGTGCCTATGGTGAGGTGGGTCTCGATGAGGGTGTGGTCAGACCATGGAACCGGGGTGCAGGATGGTGGAGAGGGGGACTGGATGCATGAGTTGGTGAAGATGAGGTCTAAAGTGTGTCCCATTTTGTGTGTGGGGGTGGAGATAGTTTGGGTGAAACCTAGTGCTTGGAGGGCAGTGAGGATGGTTTTGCAGGAAGGTGAAAGAGGGTTAGCGTCTACGTGGAGATTAAAGTCTCCTAGTAGAATGGCAGGCTTGTCACAGTTTATGTTACTGGAGATAAGTTCAATGAGAGGGGAGGGGTTTTGTTCAAGGAGGCCAGGGGGGGCGTAGATGAGGCAGATTTGGAGATCCGAGGATTTGAAAATCCCAGCTTCCAATTTGGAGGGAGGGTTGATACTCAGGGGCTTAAGTTTGAGGGTTTTTTTGGAGATGAGGAGGATACCTCCCCCTTTCTTTTTGGGTCTGGGGATGGAGAAAATATCATGGGAGGAGGTAGGGAGTTGGTTAAGGATGACAGTGTCTGTGCACTTAAGCCAGGTCTCAGTGACTGCACAGATGTCTGGTTGTGGTCATGAATGAGGTCCTCAAGGATATGAGTTTTTTGATGAGGGAGTGGGCATTGAATAACATGAGGGATAGAGTAGCGAGGCCGAGTAGTTGAGTTAGGGGGGAGGCTAATATGGGGATGAGGGATCTGTGCTGGGTTGGGGGGTTGTACGGAAAGGAGGGTGGTTGTCTGCGTGAGAGATGGTGAATACAGGGGATGGCAAATGTGGTAGGAGCGGCTGAGCGTGGGGGGGCATGTGGGGGGTGTTGACTGGAAGAAGGCCTGAGGGGGTCGAAATAAAATGTGGGCAGAGTTGTAGTGGATTGGAGTGGGAGGTATGTGGAGGAAGGTAGGTGAGAGGTCGGAGGCTGGGTACACAGGTAGAAAAAAAAAAAAAAAAAAAAAAAGAAAAGACTTAAGAAATGGCCTCTGCTTTTACTGGCATCAGTAGCATGGGATCTTCTTGGCGTTTGAGTACTTGCCAGGTTCTTGTGGCCTGGTTTAGCCTCTGTTGGAAACAGGATGCTGGGCTTGATGGACTGTTGGTCTGACCCAGCATGGAAATGTATGTCCTTGCTTGATGAATCATTTTTAACATGCTTTTGCTCCAAGTTACTTGGTTATGTCTATTTTTCACTATGAATACTTGGTCATGAGGATTTGCCCTGTGATTGACCTTACAAATTGATAGTGGCCTACATCCTGGTTTTTGCTGGCTAAATCCTGAAAAATCTTTGTTTCAAGTCCCATGGAAGCATGCAAGTTCTGCTAGTTTTGATTATATTTCTGATGGGTCTGTATACATGGCGTAGGCTATAGCAAAAGGTAAATATATTCCTGGTAAGAATAAACTTGCCCCATGTTCTTGGAAGTTAACTATTGCTGTGCATTGTATCGTTCTTTCTTTCAAGAAGTGCCTGCATTTAACTGTAGTCCTCTCATTCACCTGCAGAGTTTAAGTTTGTAAGGTCACTTCCTGGATTTTCTCCTCTGACTTTCATTTCCTCACAATCATAACTGTCTTTTCTTCCTCAACTTCTGGATTTGAGCCCTGCCTCCTGCCCTCTTATTTTAAGTTTAGGACATAGGACTGTGTCTCCCCCTGAACTTCCTTTCTTAGAATCCTATTCATTTGAGACTGAATTTGTCTATACAGTTTTTTTTCAATTCCTAATACCTGCCCGCTAGATCTCTATCCTCTGGATTGTCTTACGGTTGTGAATCTTGGTGTTGCATTGTTCACTTGCCATTTGCATTTATATAGGGCATCCATTTCTCATCTTTCTTAGAATTTTTATTTTTTTCTGTAATTTTTCTGCCTCTGAAGTGGGTAATTTGTTACCTGACTAGGTGGTTAGCTTGGTCTGTAAGTTTGACGTCACTTGTAATTATGTTTGGCATGCATGACTCTAGCTCACTCACTCCCTTGCCTGGCTTCTGGTTAGGGAAGTGTGTTTTCCTGAGTCATTCTGGTTATGCCCTTTTCTTTCCCTTGAGCTTGGTTATGTTGTATGCTTGATATCGTTCACTGTGAAATGATTCAGGAGTGATTAATGATCATTCTTTTTATTTGGGTCAGTCACTTTCCTACTATCCTTCGAGACACCTCTGTTTGGTACTTTTGTCAGACTGCTGCAGCCCTGAGTAACTTCAAATTTGACTTTATCCCTTTCTTTATTATGCATTTTATTTTTAGTATGGATATTTTTTGTCTTGATGTTTACCTTATGATTGATCATAATATTCTCTGATTAACATTTTGCTGGAACTGGCCCTTTCAGCTGAATTTCTCTTTCCTGATTGTTCTGGTCCTACTCATTTTAATTTAGTGTGTATTTGCTCTGGATGATTAGATCCATTACAGTTTCTGTGGTCCCCATGTGAACTGCTCTAAACCTTGACTTCAGACTCCCTTTATCATCTTACAGGGTATAGTAATTCAAGAAAGGGAGATGCCTCCTGTTAGTGGGGACAAGAACATACCTCCACTGAGACTCTCACTGTCCCCCCCCCCCCCCCCATGGTTAAAGGAGGGTTCCCCTTAGGAGGTCCTTGTCCTTTCTCTGTTCCTTGGCTTGGTATCAGACCAATGGTCTCAGGAAAATAGCATCCTTTCAAATGTCAAAGATGATAATAATGTCTTGGCTTGGGATCAGTCCCCTTGCCCGGATGGCAATTAGAAAGCGAGTCACATCTATTAGGAAATTCATGCTTTCCTATGGGGGTGGGTAGGTGGGGGTGTGTGTAAAAGAGAGATGCATCTTCGATATTTCTGGCTTGCAGATAAGTACTTTTCTAATTTATCTTGTGATGCATTAGTAACTCTATATATATGGTTATGGTATAGACAACTGTTACGCTTGGGCTCCGGTCAGGAGTCGTGAACACCACCCAGCAGGGTGGCTCCAGGTGGAGAGAGACAGGAAAGGCTATAAACAGTGTCTGGGTCCAGGCTGGGTCAGGGCAGGCGGCAAGTAGCAGTGTCTGGGTCCAGGCTGGGTCAGGGCAGGCGGCAAGTAGCAGTGTCTGGGTCCAGGCTGGGCCAGGCAGGCGGCAAGTAGCAGTGTCTGGGTCCAGGCTGGGTCAGGGCAAGGCAGGTCAGAAGGCCCGTAGGCCACACAACACACAGAAGGCCTGTAGGCCACACACCGTAAGCAGGGCAAGGCAGGTCAGAAGGCCCGTAGGCCACACACACACAGAAGGCCCGTAGGCCACACACAGTAAGCAGGGCAAGGCAGGTCAGAAGGCCCGTAGGCCACACACAGTAAGCAGGGCAAGGCAGGTCAGAAGGCCCGTAGGCCACACCCACACAGAAGGCCCGTAGGCCACACACAGTAAGCAGGGCAAGGCAGGTCAGAAGGCCCGTAGGCCACACACACACAGAAGGCCCGTAGGCCACACACAGTAAGCAGGGCAAGGCTGATCAGAAGGCCCGTAGGCCACACACACAGAAGGCCTGTAGGCCACGCAAGGCAAGGCAAGGCAAGGAATAAGGCCCGAAGGCCACGCAAGGCAAGGCAAGGAATAAGGCCCGAAGGCCACGCAAGGCAAGGCAAGGCAAGGAATAAGGCCCGAAGGCCGCGCAAGCAAGGCAAGGAATAAGGCCCGAAGGCCGCGCAAGGCAAGCAAGGCAAGGAATAAGGCCCGAAGGCCACGCAAGGCAAGGCAAGGCAAGGAATAAGGCCACGCAAGGGAAGGTCCAGGGACCAAATGCACAGCAAGCAAGGAAGGCTAGAGCAGGGAGCCCAGGCGAGCTCGATGCCGAAGCACTGAGGGAACTGTCAGGCAGGGTTATAAGGGACAGCCCAGAACATAGAGAGGAGAAGGGAGATGGACTGGGCCTGTCAGGAGAGCCAGCACTAGAGGGACCCCTGGTGGTGAGGCGGTTGCACAGCAGCCATAGCCGTAACAACAACAGTTTTAAAAATTAAAAATGCACCCTTGAAGAAGCTGGCTACAGTGAAACGCTGGCCGTATTGGGCTCAGTGATTAGTAATTCAGACTGTTGGGATTTTATCTGCTAAAAAATTGTTGACAAAAATAATTGGACATTAGACCAAGGTGGATGATTGAACTGTCTGGATGGTCCTTGCCTGAGTTGGCTGGACACATCGTCAGGCTTCCTGACATGTTTCTTTTTAATTTGAAAATCTATTTTCTACTGACCGTATAAGAATTTTCCTCTTTTGGGTTCCCCTTTTTTTGTCCGTATATATCTTATCTTCACAGATTGGTCCTTACCTTCTGGCCTGTTCTCTGGACACTGCCTGCCTTTGTGGACTGTCCTTTGGTTTTGTTTCTTATATTATTAACTATTTTCTCTCCCCCTTCAGGATTTTCTTATTTTTCAGTGCTTGTGCTCTCCGCTGGCCACCTCATCTTGCCAGGCTTCCTTTTGGGACTAGTCCAGGAAGTCTTCGTACATGGCTTTTGTTGACTGTCAGCATCTGCACTCTCTCCGTCTTCACTGTGGTACCGAATGCAGCTACTTCTGTCTCCTTGTTTTCCTCCCTTTCATTTCTCGCTTGTCTTTGTTTGCGAATGTTTGAAGGTAGGAAACAGGGGTGGGGGAGTTATGAATAAACTGTGCTGCCTATTTAATGTGAATGAAAATATGAAACTTTTGGTTAATTAGTAAGACCTGAACCAATTGCCTATAGGGTCATGCCCATGCAGTATACAAGGCTTTATGATTTTATATGGTCAAAATGTATATTGGGTTTATATATATGTGTGTGTTTATAGAATAATTAAGTATTGATATATTTTTGATATGGTCAGTTAGAAACTAAAAGTACATTTTAGTACCCCAATATACCTAATTTTTTTAAATATTTATTCCTTTTACAACAATCATAGAAGGCATCCACTTTGTGAAGAAAAATAGTATTGAACAAAAAACAATAAAATACAAGGAAAATAATCACTTATGGAACAAAACAATACCCATTAGATCACATAAGGGGGGAGGATATCAGAAATAGGAGACGACAAGGAAACTAAAA